>NC_085140.1:35489692-36777793 GCF_024139115.2 Armigeres subalbatus | reverse complement strand
CTAGTTACGTATTGCTTCCAGACGGCTATCAGTTTGCCTTTGCATTCTTCAACGGTTTTTCCGGCTATCAAAACATCATCCAAATAGCAAGTAACATTATCAATTCCTTGTAGTACCTTATCCATTACTTGTTGAAAAATTGAGGCGCTTGAAGATGCTCCTTGAGGTAACCTGTTATATTTGTATAACCCTTTCATCGTATTTATGACAACAAACTTTTTTGACCTTTCTGTTAGCTCCAACTGAGTATAAGCACCTTCAAGATCCAGAGCACAAAAAACTTGCAGTCAGCGATTTGCGAAAATATCCTGTGATGGTAAAGGATACATGTTTAATGAAACCTGCAATCAATAACTAAACGTATTTCGTTATTCTTTTCATTACTATAATGATTTGAAGCCCACTCGCTGGTGTCAATAGGTGTATAACTTTCATCTCTAATTTGTCTAAATATGTAGCAACTTTATCCTTAAGTCTGTAAGGCAATCATACGCTTTTTTAAAATAGGAATTTCATTTTTCAAAACTAGTTCTGCTTTTAAACCTTTATAGGTGAAGAGAAATTTTTTAAATACATTCCAAATTTATTTTTTCTCGTTAACAGGGCTTACCCGATTCATCTTTTATGCTATGAATTTGCAAGCAATTCAAAAACTGTCTCCAATCCGGATAAAATATGTCCAGCCAAGTTCGGCCTAACAGTGGATGAAAGTCATTGTCACAATCAGACCAACAACTGCATTAACTTTTCTTTACCATTAAAATTTACTGAAACCATTGCCTCCCTTCAATTTTTAATTTGTTTCATTTACAACACATCAGTGGTTCACTATATTTCCTCAAAGGGTTTTCAAACTTCGACAAATATTGCCTTTTGCTTATAACAGACACAGACGCCCCACAATCAACTTCCATTTTCAAACATTTTCCATCAATTTCTACTTGCATCAAAACAAGGGTTGTTTATTATTTATGGATGCTACCATCATGCATTCTAGATTACCTCGAATCACTGTCCTCGGCTTCTTCATCGTCCCTTGTTCTCATCCTTTCCAACAGTTCGGAAATGTGCCGATCAGCCGATGGTCCTGGTCTGTATGAGTCGACTAAATTTACTGCATCTCGATGCAAGTTTTTCAGCTTAAAGCACTTCTTCCGAATATGTCCTTTTATTCCAATAGTGCAGATCATCTGAGATAGTCGGTCGCACCCATTGTCGACGTCCATCTTGCAGTCTAGAAGTACCGCCTCCGCTTCCACGACCACGGCTTGTCTGCTGTCCTCTTCCAGATGATCTAAACCTCAGCCGGCTTTTCACTGGCCCCTGCTATTAGAGACACTATTGCTTTCAATGCCCTGGTAATTCCTTGAGAAATCGTAAACTTGGGATAGTCTACTCGCTGCAACCCCAGGTTGTTGAAAAGGTCTTGTATATACTGCAGTACTACATCAGAATGTCCACATTTGTGGTTTGCTGTACCAGAATTTGCTCGGGCTACCTCCCACGTGGCAATTATCTTTTCAGCATTTGCCAAACTTAAATTTTCCTCACTCAAAAGCCGTTGCCTTAGCTGCTTGTCTCTAATGCCAGCAATTAAACGATCCAGAATGGCAACCTGTTTAAAATTCTCAAACCCGCAAAATTCAGCTTGTAATTTTAAATTCAAAACAAAATCTTCTGTACTTTCATCGGGATTTTGAACTCGTGTGCTAAATTTGTACCTTTGTACTAAGTCTGGATCCGTTTTATCCAGGCGGTTTTAAGCTTCGACACTATATCATCCAAAGATGCTTCCTCAAAATCCGCCGGAAAAGAAGTTTAATTTCGGCAAAAATCACCGGACCACTTATGGTGATGAAAATGCCATTTTGTCTTCCTTCAACATTGTTCACTGAAAAAGTACTTTAGCCGTGTGAACCAGTCATTAAAAGATGTTCTCTTGCGGTATGGCTCCAGTGAAAATGCCACACTGGTACTCATTGTAGTTTCAATGTGAAAGAAAATATCAGAACTAAATAGAATATTGCCAATAAACGATAAACAGAAATAAATATAAATCAAAGCAAAATAGCCGCAGATATATATAAAAACAGTAGTTCAACGCAAATCAATTTGTTTTGTAATGTTTATATAATGAATGATGGCACAAAGAAATAAAAACATAAAAAAACAATTTCAAAACTCACACACTTTTGTTTTTCAGCAATATAATAAAACCAAGAAATTAAAAAAAACTCACCCAACCACTCAGGCTCTCAAACCTGGTCTAAAGCTGCAACGAATTCGTGTTGGAATCGTTTGAAACTGCGGACCACTTCTGCTTTTATCCTGTTAGATACTGTACTGGTTTGCCGAAACCTCGGCTGAACCCTCAGCTGGCTGAATAATCGGGATGGACGGATTTTTCTCAGCGGCCAAACATGGACGGGTCTGCGATCGAACAATGTACGGATTATCTCCAGCGGTCAGATAATGCACGAGGTCCAGCAGTGATGAATTAATCAGCATAGATTCAGTGTTGAGCGTTCGGTCAGCCGCTTTTAGGGAAAAGAACTGTTCTACACCTCCACACTTGTTACTATTCACTACTTTTTTTTCTCGTCGCCACTTTATGATTTTTAGTTAACTATAGAGAAACAGACCAACCTGGTGAAGAGCAAAAATGATAGAAGCTAAAGGGTAACTGTGAAAGAGCCAATCTAATGCAGAGTTATCGTTTGAGAGTTCAGAACAGACTGAGGAGTCTGGTATTTCGATTCGCTTTTAGCCCATTGGCTCTTCAGATTCGTTCATGCAACGAAGACGTCAAATGACGTTTGACCTTGCGTAGGGTGCGCTAGTAAAATACAACAGTAGCGAGTACTAACCGGGTACCTCCGATACGGCAGAATAGTGAGTTGTTCCACCTATGCCGAGGTAGAAGCGCTGTAGCGAGTTCCTTAGCCCGTGGGGTACCGTTATTGTCACCTCCGGTACGGTGGTCCCCGCACCCAACCGACGCACTGAGGAGTATTTCAGCCCAAACCCTGGCCAAAAGTCAAAATTATTTTTTTTAGAAATTTCCAATTCTTTTTTCGTTTTTGTACTCTCAAATAGTAATACTAATTGGCATGGATTTTGAATCATATCAACTTGTAAGCAATGCTGGCTGTCAAAACTTGCCATAATTTTGATGCTAGTTTTATCGCAAGTGTGCATGAAAAATGTTCACGTATAATCCTGTTTTTCTTGGTTTTAAATGATTTTTAAGATGAAAGTCAATGTATGTATCAAAAATGAATATGTAAAAGTTTTCAAGCTTGATTCAATCTGAAAACGTTAAGGTGATCCATAACCGTGATAATAATTGCTATTGTTTCCAATTTTTACAATAATATGTTTTACAAAATAAAACTTTTAATTGTTCCAAACCCGTCCAAGCAACAAAATTGTCAGCGTTGAAAGATTGGATTCTCTTAATAAGCTCATGAAAAACATTCCACGCATTCTCACGCAATCATGAATTATTTTTATTTCATTATAGTGAAATTTGCATAAATAGTTGGACAAAATTTTTAAATAATCATGGTTTTGAGTGATAAATCTCGCATAAATTATGTTTCGCTTCCAAGGAAGAGTTGAGATTTAGATTCATAAGAAGCATACGCATTTTTGGGATGTAAAAGGTTATTAAGAATAAAGCGATTGATTTGCATTCCGTATTCATTGGATCTGATCCTTTGATGTTACAAACATTATCCAGGAACATAAATATTATTCGAAGACAAATTTATAAAGTCAAAGTAAATACACTGGATTTTGTTTTTACGCGATTTACATTTTCTCAATTTTCCACTCATCCTAAATGTTTAACGGTATTAATTCACATGTGATTTTTCTTTGATTTATTCTGGATTTTTGAAACATGTTGCGAAGAGTTTGGGCAAATTGAAGTCACACGATCAAAAATACGAGCGAAAAAAATCGTGTAAAAAAAAATCCTGTGTACACATAGTACACCTTTCTTGAAAATATAGTAAGTAACAATCAAAGAATGAAGATAACATAAGAAAGAGCATACTCACTGGAGGAACCAGAGGTGACACCACTGTCGCAACCACGCTGTAGTTCACAAAGGCTGCGTTCTTTGCCAAGTGGTTTTCTATCAAATAGCAATAACTGACCTGCCAATGGCAATACTTCACTGAGGTGAATGCAAAGAGCATAAAACAAAAAAATACACTTTGATGTTCATAATGAATGCATTAACAGGCGACAAAATGATTGACATAGTTTTGGCCACGCTTTTATACTACGTACTCCTATGTACGACGGTTGTTAGATTTTCCTACAATTTTGTATAAGAATCTACCAAACCTGTATATGAATCGATATGCAGAATTGTTAGATTCTTATACAAATATTGTATAAGAATCTAACAATTTTGTAAGCTTTTCTTACATTTTTTGTATAAGAATCTAACAATTTTGCATATGCCCAGTTCTTATACATCTTCTTCTTCTTCTTATTGGCATTACATTCCCACACTGGGACAGAGCCGCCTCGCAGCTTAGTGTTCAGACACTTCCACAGTTATTAACAGCGAGGTTTCTAAGCCAGTTAATATTTTGCATTCGTATATCGGAGGCTAACACGATGATACTTTTTGCCCAGGGAAGTCGATATCTTCAATCCGAAAATTGCTAGACCGGCACCGGGAATCGAACCCAGCCACCTTCAGCATGGTCTTGCTTTGTAGCCGCGCGTCTTACCGCACGGCTAAAGAGGGCCCCTAGTTCTTATACATGTTTTAATAGATTCTTATACAGAATTGTTAGAAAATCTAACAACCGCCGGTTGGGTGCGCGGATGAGTGAAGTTAGTCTGCTTATGCTTGAGGATTGTTGTGTGGCAGCTGCATATGGTCTCCTCCCCGGTATGGCGGTACATTTCTGATGCAGGACAAGAGGGTTGCTGCAATAGGTGAGGACTGCATGGGTCGCCACTCAGATGCCAGCTTGGAGTATATGCTAGGCCAAAAGGTACTGAATCGATTCTTACTGACAATCTCGGCGGTTCAGGTGGATGATTGTTGGGGAAAATTGGTTCAATATAGCATATGTAGTGCCAGTGTGTCTTTCTGACACTGGTTGTGCAATGTTCAATAGTCACCCCCCCTGTATTGTATTGCTTAATTGCAGGCCGGGGTTAATGACTGGAGAAGAGGGGTTTGGTTTTAGTGGGTCGGGACTTGTGATCCAAAACTCACACTACCTGGGTTCGCCAGGTGCCGGGTTGCAGATTTCTATTATTCTATACACACAAAAGAGGGGTATGTACGGCCACAGTAAAATATCTCAATCATAGTAGCTCGCTTTAGTATTGATCTGGGCCCAGATTAAATTTATACATCAGCGTTCTTTATTCTCTTGTTAAGGTTTCTTTGCCAAGAGACAAGATTAATGCAGCTTCTGATTAGCTCTTCACTACATGCCACGTCGCTCTTTGCTTCCTAATTTTATTGGATCTCTAATTTTTCGTAAACTAGTAGACCTATCATCTTGATTCGTCTTTGCTGATTATATTTCCGCTCTGGTGGCTGTAAAAATATTGCTTTTTCCAGCATTGAAGTCCACGGTCAATTATTTACTATAATCTCTTTGGTATTGATAAGTTAATGTTGCAATGATAGAATATAACAGATACCGATCGTGAAATCAGTAAGACATGTTATTCCTGGCGATAATAATTACACATTATTTATCACATCTTTAATGAATTATGGATAGAGAACAATTTGAACGTGTTGTACATACGTCTGCCTTTTCCTACGTTGTTCTCATGACTAAACACAATAGACAAAACTAATAACAATTGAGGAGATCAGTGAAAGGGAATTAAGCCGACAGCACGGCAATTATAGATCCGATGTACATTTGAACACATACCTACCTATTTTAACTTTAGCAGTGAGACGAATGCTGATATCAAAATATGGAATAGTGGAATCAAGTAGAATAGTACTAAACGTTGAGTTGAAAAAGAGGTAAATTTTCAGTTTATATCGGAATATGGATATCTGTCAATAATATCCAAATAAAACAGAAGCAATAAATTGAATGGCGCTAACATATATCAATCACTGAATCACAGACAGGCCAAGCATTAGTAAAACCATTGCAACAGAATCGATTGAGAGGTCGTTCAACAGAACTACGCCGTGCGTCGTCGAGCTATGACGAAGTTGCATTATCGTTTTTCGCTTTATGATAATTGCTCTCTGCGTGATCCAGTGATTCAACGTTTTACACCCAAGGCTTGAATCTGAGCGCTTGGGACGTGCACAACGACAGCCAGCCTCATATATCTGTGCATGTAGTGAATTTGTGAAATGGATGGGGGGCGATTGACTCATTGCGTAAAGGAGTTGTCTTGGTTTCTCATTATAATAAAATCTTCAATAGTTCTTTTTATATGGGCCTTAATCTACAGCCTTTGAATATAATTTTGCCGTACGATAAACACCTATTTCAAAATACAATCAATATTTATTCAACTTAATGTAGTTTTACTTTTTTTCACTTCCACCCACAGGTACTCTAAAATGTAAATAGTGCCATTCCCTTCCGAAGTCAGCCGTCATCAATCGTGGAAACACCCGCTCATCAGAGTTCGCTGACGGCAAGCTACAGCACCATTTATGTGGCATCCCGCCTTGCATACTGAATTGAATCCAGCTAGCAGCAGCAACGTAAAAATTAATCATCGCCGATGATTTGACTTTCGGCGAACACTCCGTCGTTTGTTGAGTGAGAGGGAGTTGCCTAACGGTGGTGTTGGCGGTGGAAGATGGCCGAGTCTATCATCTCGGACTGGATCTCGGAGTACAGCTCGCTGCAAGAATCCGAGCTGCGATCCTTTGCTGCCCAGCATGAGACCGACTACGAAATCTCTAAGGCCCTGTACACCGTCCTGAACGAACGTGCCAAGTATAAAGATGTAAGCCACTTTTTATCGTTATTGGTACCCGGTTTAATTAAATTAATCGATCCCTCCCATCATGCTATTTTCCTTTTGCATCGTTGCAGCTCATCTACCCGGTTTGCAATCAGCTGTGCAGCTTCTACCGCTCGAACGAAATCGAGCTGAGGCGGTTTACGCTGCAGTTCGTGCCGATGATGATATATCTGTATCTGAGCTCGGTGGCGTTAGGCGATAAGAAGGGATGCCGGTCGATCGAAACGTTGCTCATCTGCATCTACAACATCGAAGTCAGCTCGGACGATGGCTCCGCGAAGGTGGTTTCCTTTCGGATGCCGGTGCTGGCCCAGGCATCGATCTACCATGAGGTGAGTGAATTAGGGAAAATCTATATTGCTTTGAAGTGAGGAAGTTAGATAATCAAGGAATTAAAATGAGGAATGATCTCAAAGTGTTGAATGAAAATCATAGCGAAATATCAAAAATTGATAAATTTATTTACCTATTTATTCTCAAACAAAAGAGCAGCCGAACGATCATCTACGCGTTATACTAGGCGTCTAAATTTATACAGATATATTTCATGGAGAATAGTTGTTATATCAGTTGATGAAATTCAAAACTCACTCATTTCTTGAGCATTTATTCTTATCTGATTTGGTCGACGGTGTTACCTTTTTTATGTCTTTATCAATGAGATTTCAACATGTCTATCTCAGTATTTAGATAAAAATGAACTTTGTTCTAATTTTAACCTGCTATTATAGCTATATATTATAATAAGAGTATAATTATAAACTGTCCATTTTTCTGTTGAAAATGCTTTGGTCGGTTGTCTGCTTTTGTAGCGTGATAATGTTGGAGTTCAGTCGTTGTCCTTGTCAAGGGGTTGGGTCGTAGTTGGATCAAGGTAGCCGCAGGTACATCCCAGGTTTGTAGAGTTTCTGGCAGATATCGCAAAATTTTGCGAAAGGTGGGGACCTCCGGAAAGTTGATTGATACCCGCTAGTGCACAGTTCGCAGTCTGGAAAGTACGACCTGATCTCTCCGACAAGTTGTTGCGACCTTCCCAAGTTCCCATCTAGCCGTCTATTTACATAATACTTTTGTTTATTTGCATACTGTTAACATAATACTTTTGGTTATCTCTTCTTGCAGGAAAAAACTCTACACCCAAGTGATTTAAGACGCTGGGAGGAGAACAGTAACAAGGAAATCAGCTGGGGCCCGCTTCCGTCGATCGAATCGATCAATGCCCAAAACCGACTGAAGGTGATGACGGCCCTGCTGTTCACCTACAACCAACAGCTGAACCAGATTCACAAACCCGCCCTTTATCACCTGTGCCGAACAACCTCGCTGCTGGTCAATCAGGGCTTTTCCAAGATCGGTGGCCACATGCACCGACCATCCTATGGAACCGATCCGACGTCACCGCAGTCGGCGTCCAGCTCCCCCAATCAATCCTCGCTTTCCAGTAGCAAACCCGTTCCGCGAATAGCGATCAACTCGCAGTTTCTGGTGGAACTTGCACACGCCAACTATTTTGCCATGTTCAACGAATTTGCTTCGGCTGCCATTGAGGCGGTTAACGATCTGCATAACGGCCTGTTATGAGATGCTACCGAAGTGATATTAGTTACGAATGAATACGGAATTCGCTGAAATCCTTCTGGTAAGTTTTTGAGAACCTCTGAAACGATAAGGATGTTATTAAATCAGTCATTTCTCTTATTCTAGGTCAACCAAGTGATGGTCCGATGGGAATTAGTGTGGCACTCACCCCAGCGACCACCACGGTGACGGTATCGAAGTCGATGATCACCAACGCTTCATTCCGCACCAAGAAGCTTCCAGGTATGTGCATCTTAGTCCAGGCTTTCACTGTTTGCCAATTTATCTATATCCGCATCCGGCTTTGTGCATTCATCCTGTCACCCCAACCACAATCGGCGAGATTCGAGGGTCTGATGGAAACATTATTCCCCGGGTGCAGTGCTCTCGGGAGTGCTCCGATTCACCGTAATTTCCCATCCAAAGCAAACCGCACTGCGTACGCAATCGAAATCTCGTCCGCCGCGTGTCATGATGTGGATTCGAGTGTGCGTGTTCGTGAACCACCAATCTGTTGTAAACTCACACTTCACATTTGCCAATTATAGTTTTTCACACTGCGCTCTACACAGGTTACACCACCAATCACGCCAAGTATCACTATTTTCACTGACCAGCATATGTCATAATCGAATCATTTTGTATATTTTTTTATTTTTATTTAGGTATTTCTGAGATTTTTAAAAACAGAGTTTAGTTCTTAATTTTTTCGGTAAGAAATACAGGAACAAATAATGTAACTATTTCAGTATAGAACCAAATACAATTGAGTGCTACATATTCTAATTGGATGTATGTAGTAGATTCAAAGAGATATGATTATATGTTTTAATTTATTTGCTTGTTAGTGATATTCTTTTTTCTTGTACTCATGTTTAGTTTTCATCATTCACAATTGTTCAACTTGGATTTGATCTCAACTTATTTAAAGGGAAATATGGATTACTTATGTTGAAATCTTAATATCTATAAGACAAAACTGCTGGCACTCACATGCCATTTACCTTTGGGGGTTTGTCTTTCAGCAACCTGAACTAATACCTCAACGAACGAAGCTAACTTTAAAATAATATATGAGAATTAATTGATGAATTTTCTGTCAATACTAATCATACTGTGACCATGTGGTATAAATGTGATCCGTTTTCGTAGGTTCGTGTAGAGCTAGTTAAAACATTGTTAGATTCAGGGTATGGCACCTTCCACGTCCAAACTTGGTCTTAAGAAACATTCATCATCTTTTGGTTGAGTTTTATTGGCAATCTTGGAAGAGTTTTGAAGGTCAACTTTTGAAGGAATATCAGATGGAATTTATTAAAAGAACCTATGGAAACAGGCTTTTTAGTACTATTCTTGTAGGATATATTTGCCAGAACCCAGACCAAATTAATGTCGACATCAAAATATGTTTTTAATTTGCACTATTTATGATACAAGACTTTGCTGGGGTTTCAACCCCAGTAGGAGCTTTTGAGGCAACTTGGAATTATAATTAATGAGATGAGTGTATTACTTGTGCGTGAAGTTTAACGCTTTTTACTTTGACTTGGAATTTCTGAAATTAATGCATTTATGAAGAAGTTTGGACGAAATATATGGGAAGACCTTTCATATAAAAATAGAACTGAACAAATATTGTAAAAGACTCAAAACTCCGTTCAACTTCCAAAATGTTTCTCAGAGAATCTCAGAAGTATACAATCACAAAATCTATAAGACTAAGAATAAATCCAAACCCAATTCAAATCCAGTACAATTTTAATCCAAATACAATTCAAACTAAATTCCAAACCGAATCCAATCTAAAATCAAACCTAGAGCTAGAGCCAATCAAAATCAATCCAATCTATGTTTTACTTCACTGAAGAGACTTTCAACAAATCCAATCCCAATCCTATCTAAATCCAATCCAAATTCGATTCCAATCCAATCCAGATTCGATTCCAATTAACCGATTCAATACGGATTTTTATTTCGCCGTATTTCAACATTAATTTTGGACATACTGCTTCAAAAACGGATGCAAACCATAAAAAAGTTGAAATGTAGGGAAAATATTTTTTTTGAGATCTTTTAGGGCTTCCAAACCTTCCTTGAGTTCAGATCTTGATGGTCTACATAAACAAAAAAGCGGTTTACGGGGCCTCAATGCTAATATGAAGTTGGCAATGATACTTGAGACATAATTAAACTATGTTTAGTAAATCGCAGGGTTACCAGAACATCAACGGCACTCCAAACTATTCTTGAGTTCAGATCTTGGAAGTCTACAAGACCAACAGAGTGATTGATAGTTTCCCGAGCTTGTGTGTTAGTTGTAGAAACCCTATTAGACATCATTACATCAGTATTGAGTTGGAGCAACCTCATGGGACATCATTACACCAGTATACACAAATCACAACATTCTCAGGGTTCCTGCGGTACTCCAAATCATTCTTGAGTTCAGATATTGGAGGTCTACAAGATCAACAGAGTGATTCCTAGGTTTCCGAGCTTGTGTGTTAGTTGGTGAAGTCCCATTTGACATCATTACACCAGTATATACATAATACAATCATTACATCAGTATATAGGAAATTCAACATTGAGTTCAGATATTGGAGGTCTACAAGACCAAAGGAGTGATTCATAGGTTTTCGAGCTTGTGTCTTAGGACATGGGACATCATTACACCAGTATTTTGTATACAATTTTCCCAGAAAATTTACGATACTTCAAACCATTCTTGAATTCAGATGTTGGGGTTCTAAAATCCCAACAGATTGATTCAATGGCTATTTAGCTTATGTAGTTGCAAAAACCTCATGACACATCATTACACCAGTATATGAAAATTTTAACATTCCCAGAATATCTTCGGTACCCCAAAGCATTCTTGAGTTCATATATTGGAGGTCTACAAGATCAACAGAGTAATCCATAGATTCTCGAGCTTGTATGTTAGCTTTAGAAGCTATCATTACACCAGCATATACAAATGATATCTACGATACCATACATGAGCTATTCCAACTCATAAAAATAGTTGAGTCATCGAAGATTTTCATGTTGATCGTTTTGAATATTAAGATCTGTACTCAAGGATAGTTTGGAGTGTCGTAGATATTGAACGAATTCTGTAGTGTGTCTGTAATGGTATGATGAAGTCCCGTGGAGCTATTCCAACTCACAAAAATAGTTGAGACACCGGAGGTCTTCATGTTGATCGATTTGAATATTAAGATCTGCACTCAAGGATAGTTTGGAGTGTCGTAGATATTGATCGAGTTCTGTGGTATGCATGTAATGGTGTTGCGAGGTACCTTGGAGCTATTACAACTCATAAAACTAATGAGGACATCGAAGATCTTCATGTTGATCGATTTGAATATTAAGATCTGTACTCAAGGATAGTTTGGATTGTCGTAGATGTCGAACGAATTCTGTAGTTTGTCTGTAATGATGTAATGAAGTCCCGTGGAGCTTTTACAACTCATAAAAATAGTTGAGACATCGAAGATCTTCATGTTGATCGTTTTGAATATTAAGATCTGTACTCAAGGATAGTTTGGAGAGTCGTAGATGTCGAGTGAAGTCTGTCATGTGTCTGTAATGGTGCTACGAGGTACTGTGGAGCTATTCCAACTCATAAAAATAGTGAGGACATCGTAGATCTTCATGTTGATCGATTTGATCATTAAGATCTGTACTCAAGGATAGTTTGGAGTGTCGTAGATGTCGAACGAGTTATGTAGTTTGTCTGTAATGATGTAATGAAGTCCCGTGGAGCTATTCCAACTCATAAAAATAGTTGAGACATCGAAGATCTTCATGTTGATCGATTTGAATATTAAGATCTATACTCAAGGATAGTTTGGAGAGTCGTAGATGTCGAGTGAAGTCTGTAATGTGTCTGTAATGGTGTTACGAGGTACTGTGGAGCTATTCCAACTCATAAAAATAGTGAGGACATCGTAGATCTTCTTGTTGATCGATTTGAACGTTAAGATCTGAATTCAAGGACAGTTTGGAGTATCGTAGATATTGAAAAAGATCTGTTATACCGCTGGGCAGGCACTGGATTTTATAATTAAACATCTCATTTTCCATTATTCAACAATAATATGGTAAAGTATGGTGCTGATTCCTAAGAAATTCAAAATTACAACTCAAGGACAGTTTGGATGCTCTAGGTCATCGTAGTGCCCGTGACCTGACCTGTGCAATATTTTTCTCAGATGAAGCAGTTAATTTTGAACATTTTGGCTGGAGAAAGCAAAGCTCTATCTCTTAAAACTGATTTTTGACAGCTGATTTTCGTCTTGGGTCATATACAGGGGATGTCCAAAATAAATGGGATAGGCAAATTTTGGGCATAATTAGATGTGTTGTAACTATGTCAATTATTATCCGATTTTGACAATTCAGGGATGCCTGAACTAGAAATTTAATTGAGTTTCACCATATCACCATATGGAACCGACCATGGTCATCGGATACCGGAGATATTCCGGGTTTTTCGAAGGTCGGTTCAGAATCGTGAATTTGTGGTGGGTATTAGGATAAGTTGTGGTTGAAAACAGATTAATATTAGTAACCACAAATAAAGTAGGGCTCTTTCTGATTGGAACCATATGTTGAAATTCTAAATCGGACTAGGATCAAGTGAGATATGGCCATTTGTTCAGCATCGGTGCCGATCGGAAGTTTTAAAAGGTACCAGGCCACAAATTCATTTGAATTAAACTTTTTGACCGATCTTCCATTATGATTACATTCCAAAAGTCTTCTGATACGTCAAAAATGAAAAACCAATTAAAACCGGGAAACCTGTAGAAGGGGACATTTCAGTTTTAGCGCAAAAACTGGTCATTCGACGGTTCGTTTTTCATGTTTTTCTATCAGGAAGCGAGGTATGAATGTAAAATGGACCATTGACGGCTTTGGCCGCTTCCGGGACCTACGGATTGTCCCCGGGGGACCCGTTGAGGGGACATTTCAGTTTTAGCGGCAAAACTGATCATTCGACGGTTAGTTTTCCATGGTTTTCTATCAGGAAGCGAGGTATGAATATTATATGAAACAGTGACGGCTTTGACCGCTTCCGGGACCTACGGATTGTTCCCGGGGAACCTGTAGAAGGGGACATTTCAGTTTTAGCGCCAAAACTGGTCATTCGACGGTTCATTTTTCATGGTTTTCTATCAGAAAGCGAGGTATGAATATAACATGAACCACTGACGGCTTTGACCGCTTCCGGGACCTACGGATTGTCCCCGGGGAACCTGTAGAAAGGGACATTTCAGTTTTAGCGCCAAAACTGGTCATTCGACGGTTCGTTTTTCATGGTTTTCTATCAGGAAGCGAGGTATGAATATAAAATGGACCATTGACGGCTTTGGCTGCTTCCGAAACCTACGGATTGGGGGACCTGAAGAAGGGGACATTTCAGTTTTAGCGCAAAAACTGGTCATTCGACGGTTAGTTTTCCATGGTTTTCTATCAGGAAGCGAGTTATGAATATAAAATGGACCATTGACGGCTTTGGATGCTTCCGGGACCTACGGATTGTTCCTGGGGAATCTGTAGAAGGGGACATTTCAGTTTTAGCGCCAAAACTGGTCATTCGACGGTTTATTTTTCATGTTTTTCGATCAGGAAGCAAGGTCTGAATATAAAATGGGCCATTGACGACTCTGACTGCTTTCGGGACCTACGGATTGCTCCCGCGGAACCTGTAGAAGAAGACATTTCAGTTTTGGCGCCAAAACTGGTCATTCGACGGTTCATTTTTCATGGTTTTCTATCAGAAAGCGAGGTATGAATATAACATGAACCACTGACGGCTTTGACCGCTTCCGGGACCTACGGATTGTCCCCGGGGAACCTGTAGAAAGGGACATTTCAGTTTTAGCGCCAAAACTGGTCATTCGACGGTTCGTTTTTCATGGTTTTCTATCAGAAAGCGAGGTATGAATATAACATGACCCACTGACGGCTTTGACCGCTTCCGGGACCTACAGATTGTCCCCGGGAACCTGTTTAAGGGACATTTCAGTTTTAGCGCCAAAACTGGTCATTCGACGGTTCGTTTTTCATGGTTTTCTATCAGGAAGCGAGGTATGAATATTACATGAACCAGTGACGGCTTTGACCGCTTCCAGGACCTACGGATTGTTCCCGGGGAACCTGAAGAAGGGGACATTTCAGTTTTAGCGCCAAAACTGGTCATTCGACGGTTCATTTTTCATGGTTTTCTATCAGGAAGCGAGGTATGAATATAAAATGGACCATTGACGGCTTTGACCGCTTCCGGGACCTACGGATTGTTCCCGGGAACCTGTTTAAGGGACATTTTAGTTTTAGCGGCAAAACTAGTCATTCGTCGGTTTGTTTTTCATGGTTTTCTATCAGGAAGCGTGGTATGAATATAAAATGGAACATTGACGGCATTGGCTGCTTTCGGGACCTACGGATTGTACCCGGGGGACCTGTAGAAGGGGACATTTCAGTTTTAGCACAAAAACTGGTCATTCGACGGTTCGTTTTTCATTATTTTCTATCAGGAAGCGAGGTATGAATAATACATGAAACAGTGACGGCTTTGACCGCTTCCAGGACCTATGGATTGTTCTCGGGGAACATGCTCATGGTTTTCGAACAGGAAGCAAGGAATGAATATAAAGTAACCATGTAAAAGTATCAGTAGTAGTAGTAAGTATCAGTAAACCATGGAAAACTAACCGTCGATTGACTAGTTTTGGCGCTAAAACAGAAATGTCCCCTTCACAGGTTCCTCGGGAACAATCCGTAGGTCCTGGAAGCGGTCAAAACCGTCAATGGTTCATGTAATATTCGAACCTCGCTTCCTGATAGAAAACCATGAAAAACGAACCGTCGAATGACCAGTTTTGGCGCTAAAACTGAAATGTCCCCTTCTACAGGTTCCCCGGGGGCACCCCAGCGACTTTAGGATCCGTCTTTTTAATTGGTTTTTCATTATTGACGTATCAGAAGACTTTTGGAATGTAATCATAATGGAAGATCGGTCAAAAAGTTTGATTCAAATGAATTTGTGGCCTGGTACCTTTTAAAACTTCCGGCACCGATTCTGAACAAATGGCCATATTTCACTTGATCCTGGTCCGATTTCGAATTTCAACATATGGTTCCAATCAGAAAGAGCCCTACTTTATTTGTGGTTACTAATATTATTCTGTTTTCAACCACAACTTATCCTAATACCCACCACAAATTCACGATTCTGAACCGACCTTCGAAAAACCCGGAATATCTCCGGTATCCGATGACCATGGTCGGTTCCTTGGACATATGGTGAAACTACATTAAATTTCTAGTTCAGGCATCCCTGAATTGTCAAAATCGGACAATAATTGACATAGTTACAACATATCTAATTATGCCCAAAATTTGCCTATCCCAGTTATTTTGGACATCAATGGACACATTGGAATCGGTTAAACCAAATTCAATTCCGATCCTATCGAAATTCGATTGCAATCCAATTCAAAGTTGTCTCCCTTCCAATCCAAATTCGTTTTCAATCCAATCCGAGTTCGTTTTCAATCCAAATTCGATTCCAATCCAACACAAATTCGATTACAATCCAATACAAATTTCATTCCAATTAGAATTCGATTTCAATCTAAATTTGAATCCAAATCCAATCCATATCCAATCCGAATCCGATCCAAATCCAATCCGATAACGATAAGGACGCATTCTACGCGCAGCTGTAACGTGAGTACGACAGCTGCCCAAGCCACGACGTAAAAATCATCATAGAAGATTTTAATGCTCAGGTTGGCCAAGAGGAGGAGTTTAGACCGACTATTGGGAAATTCAGCGCCTACCAGCTGACGAACGAAAACGGCCTACGATTAATTCATTTCGCCGCCTCCAAGAATATGGCCCTTCGCAGCACCTACTTCCAACACAGCCTCCCGTATTGGTACACCGGTACACCACTGCAGACAGAATCACAAATCGACCACGTTCTGATTGATGGACGGCACTTCTCCGATATTATCGGCGCTAACATTGACTCTGATCGACTGGTGATGGTTAAATTACGTCCAAAACTATCCGTCATAAACAATGTTCGGTACCGACGACCGCCGCGGTACGACCTAGAGCGACTGAAGCAACCTGATGTCGCCACTGCATACGCGCAGCATCTCGAGGCAGCGTTGCCGGAAGAGGGTGAGCTCGATGGGGCCCCTCTTGAGGACTGCTGGAATACAGTCAAAGCAGCCATTAACGACGCTGCGGAGAACCACGTCGGGTATATGGGACGAAGTCGTCGGAACGATTGGTTCGACGAAGAGTGCAGACAGATTCTGGAGGAGAAAGACGCAGCGCGGGCGGTCGCGCTGCAGTAAGGTACCCAGCAGAACGTGGAACGTTATAGATGGAAGCGGAGACAGCAGACCCGCCTTTTTCAGGAGAAGAAACGCCGCCTGGAAGAAGCGGAGTGTGAGGAGATGGAACAGCTGTGCCGTTCTCAAGAAACACGCAAGTTCTATCAGAAGTTCAACGGATTCCGCAAAGGCTTCGTGCCGCGAGCCGAAATGTTCCGGGATAAGGATGGGAGCATTTTGACGGACGAACGTGTGGTGATCGAAAGGTGGAAGCAGCACTACGAGGAACATTTGAATGGCGCTGAGAGTGCAGGTAGTGAAAGTCAAGATAGCAGAGGAGATGACTACGTCAGTTCAGCGGACGATGGAAGCCAACCAGCCCCCACCTTGAGGGAAGTCAAGGATGCTATCCAACAGCTAAAGACCAATAAAGCAGCTGGTAAGGATGGTATCGGAAAAGCTAGCCACTTGCCTGCACAAATTGATAGTCAGAATCTGGGAAACTGAACAGCTACCGGAGGAGTGGAAGGAAGGGGTTATATGCCCCATCTACAAGAAAGACGACAAGCTGGAGTGTGAGAACTTTCGAGCGATCACCAACCTTAATGCCGCCTACAAAGTGATATCCCAGATCATCTTCCGTCGTCTGTCACCATTAGTGAATGAGTTCGTGGGAAGTTATCAAGCCGGCTTCGTTGACGGCCGCTCGACAACGGACCAGATCTTTACTGTACGGCAAATCCTTCAAAAATGCCGTGAATACCAGGTCCCAACGCACCATCTGTTCGTTGATTTCAAGGCGGCATACGACAGTATAGACCGCGTAGAGCTATGGAAATTATGGACGAGAACAGCTTCCCTGGGAAGCTTACCAGACTGATCAAAGCAACGGTGGATGGTGTGCAAAACTGTGTGAAGATTTCGGGCGAACACTCCAGTTCGTTCGAATCGCGCCGGGGATTAAGGTGATGGACTTTCGTGCCTGTTGTTCAACATTGCGCTAGAAGGTGTTATGCGGAGAGCCGGGTGTAACAGCCGGGGTACGATTTTCAACAGATCCAGTCAATTTATTTGTTTCGTGGATGACATGGACATTGTCGGCCATTTGCAAAGGTGGCAGAACTGTACACCCGCCTGAAACGTGAAGCAACAAAAGTGGGACTGGTGGTGAATGCGTCAAAGACAAAGTACATGCTTGTGGGCGGAACCGAGCGCGACAGGACACACCTGGGAAGCAGTGTTGCGATAGATTGGGATACCTTCAAGGTGGTCAAGAAATTCGTCTATCTTGAATCTTTGCTAACGGCTGATAATATTGTTAGTCGTGGAATACGTAGGCTCATCATCAGTGGAAGTCAGGCCTTCTACAGACTCTAGAAGAAACTGCGATCAAAAAAGATTCGCCACCGCACCAAATGTGTCATGTACAAGACCTAATAAGACCGGTTATCCTCTACGGACATGAAACATGGGCAATGCTCGAGGAGGACTTGCAAGCACTCGGAGTATTCGAGAGACGGGTGCTCAGGACCATCTTTGGCGGTGTGCAAGAAGACGGTGTGTGGCGGCGAAGAATGAACCACGAGCTCGCCCAGCTCTACGGCGAACCCAGTATCCAGAAGGTAGCTAAAGCCGGAAGGGTACGATGGGCAGGGCATGTGGCAAGAATGCCGGACAGCAACCCTGCAAAGATGGTGTTCACCTCCGCTCCGGCAGTACGAGACGGCGTGGAGCACAGCGAGCGAGGTGCAAAACGACTTGGCGACCGTGGGGCGCAGTCGGGGATTGAGAGATGCTGCCTCGAACCGACTATTGTGGCGTCAATTAATTGATTCTGTGTTATCTGTTTAGTTGTAAACTACATAAATGAAATGAATGTATTGCTATTTTAGATTTGTTCAATGATATGAGCAATAAATAACAACAACAAAAACTACGATTCAAGAATTTTGTCTTTCTTTAATGAATCTTTTTTCCTTAGGAGGGATACTTTTTCAAAACATCGACTTTCGAGTAATCGATTTTTAAATTTATCAATAAGTTCATCATTGCCAAAGGATTATTGGACTTTACAAATCAAGTCATGAGTTATAAGTTTGTCAATTTCATCGACGAATTACGGAAAATTCATCAATAGGCCACTGATATAGAACATTATTTTGAGCTTTTTAGTGGAAAGTCGTACTTGACTCGACTCTTCAGGCCGTCTTAAGTGTCTTGTACTTGAGTCGAGTCAAGTTGAGGTATTTCGAAATCATCTGTAAAGTGACAATCAAGAGGTGGAATTAAATCGGATACTACAAACTCGTCTTATGACAGCAACTGTTGGAAGACAACGTGGTCTTTGTGGCCTGATTGCATTATCATAATGAGTTCGTTTTCACGTAAAAAGCAATCAGTTGTTCTAGGATTTCTAGTACAAAGAATATTTTCTATTATTTTGTCCTATGACACAATTATTGAACTGCTAATCATTACATCAAGATTTTCATAGATTTTTGACATTTGGACAGCAGGATACAATGTTTTGGTCATAATTGGTCATTGGCATCGAAATAAGCGAATAAAGGATAATTATAATATTTTATAAATATATAAACCCTTTTCAAATGTGATCTCTTCGATGAACGATTTAGTTGTTAAATTAGACAAAATCTAGTCTAAAATCATAATCTTATGTAACTCTAATAACAAATTGAGTTTCTTTGGATTCTGAGGAGATGATTAGGATCTTCATTAGGAGCCTCTAAGGAAAGACACTGGAACAAAATTATAGTTCAGACATGAAATTTTTTAGGTAGAAAGACTTTTTTTCTTGAAAGTGCCCATCTTGTGATGTATGGGAACATAATTATTACCTATCTCAAGACAATATTTTGTCCAAATCGAAAACAGTGTTTTTTGCAAATCATTCTTTAATTTTATTCTTTTTCAGTGTAAAAAGGATTCAAAATAGTTTTCAATATTTTGAACTGATTTTTCGACAGCTCAAAACGACTCTAATGATAATTATTATTTTATAGATGTATACACAATGAATACAAATCACAATTTTCAGCTCTAATTATTGGGTTCGACGTAATGACATTTACATTTAGGATGTCGTATACCGTAGTTGCATAATATATTATATGGGGAATACATCTAATGATGGTCTCATTTACAAATGTGTGTATTCTAATGCAAGGAAACGATTTTATTTTTAAATTGTGTTTTTTTTTCCCAAAAAATTGACGATGCGGGATAAAATTTGTCAATAAGTTTTTTTTATTTACTATTATTGTCTATAATTGTCAGAAGAGTCAAGTGCAAATGTAATACATGTTTTGTTCACTATGTTGGCCAGTACTCCGTCTGATGTACTTTTGTTGAATGCATTTTTCCAATCAAATAGAAAAATTTAAGGAAATGAAGACACAAGGAAATGAGATCTGAAAAAGTTCCACCAAACATCAAATGCGGTGGCTCATTTTATCCAACCGATTCCTACCTATAATCTTTCGGATTTTGAACTTTGATTCCATAGAACGACAACCACAGGCCATTTCTGCTTGGGAAGAAGGTTTCGATAACAACTCACCCACTACACCGGAAAATGACCCGCAGATTATCGATTCGTCGGTAATCGGAATGCGAATAGATACCACCCACAGAACAGGAAGAAACTGAACGTAACAATCGAGTACCTACGTACCAACGTTGCTAATTATTTTTGGCTTATAAGAGTGGGTTTGTCGTTGTTGGTCAGTGCAACAACAACAATGTTATGCAAACTGTGACGATAATAGAATCAGAACATGTGATTTAGAAAATCTAGTTTCATTGAAAGACTCCAGGATGAAACAATATTTCGTAAGTAGAATTAGGAAATCCAACATCTGATTGTAATCGAATGTGAACCTTTCATCCTGCCTTTGGTCAATGATTGTGCAACATTATATTTATACCGCCCAGAGATCATTCCGTTGTCCATGAGCTTTGCATTAAGAGCGTCAGTACCACGGCAACGATGGTTAGCTGGCGCGTGTAGGTTCATTAAACCTCGCGTCTTCCACGTATCTATTAGTGGGATATTAACTAGCGAACCCGGAGGCTAGAGACAGT
Source organism: Armigeres subalbatus (assembly GCF_024139115.2). Classification (NCBI taxonomy): domain Eukaryota; kingdom Metazoa; phylum Arthropoda; class Insecta; order Diptera; family Culicidae; genus Armigeres; species Armigeres subalbatus. The sequence continues at coordinate 36,756,752 of NC_085140.1, read as the reverse complement.
CGTCACCGCAGAAGAGCTGGGATTACACAATTCCGTGCTTACTGGTGTCACGTTGTATTGCTATTATGTCTGGTCTTGATTACGTTGAGTATTGTTGATACAACTGAAAATCAGAAAACTGGACAGCGGAAAAATATTTTACTTGCGTTCTGCGGACATAGGTTAGTATATTTTCAGATGTTGTCATGTTCATCTCAGTTTGAGCTGCATCGACAATATCACGGTCCACTGTATACGTGCGTGACTATTAAGAATATCCAGAGACCGTTGTCACGTTTGTAGCTTCCAATCGAGTTGGTCGGTGATGTTTTGATAAAAATATATACATCATGTGTTTTTTTTTCTCCCACTTATAGAGGAAGATTTTCTGCCAATCGTCGATTCCAAGGAAAAAGAAAAGGAAGAAGAATGTCAAGAAGAAATAAAACAAGAACGAAAGCTGTTGACCCTAGACCTATTACGATTTCTGGGAAACATCGTTACCAAACTTTGTCGCGAATTGGACAATCGTTCAGACTCAATCAAGCTGAGTTCCCAAAATTCATGATGCTGTATGAGTTAATTGGAAGAAAATTAAAAACTTCATTAATTTATTCTTTCAAACTTGCCAGTTTTAATTTCAATGGAAGAATTTACATGCACTGATGTTAGCTGACATGCCATATCATTGTCCCTGTTCCTTCTTCTTTGGCTCTACATTCTAACTGGAATTCGTCCTGCTTTTCAAATTAGTATTCTATTAGCATTTCTTCAGTTATTAGTTGAAAACTTTCCTATGCCCGCTCTTGAATGAGTATGTACAATGTATACACTATGCCTAGGGAGCCGAGAATGTTTCCCACTCAAAAACATCGTTTACCGGACCAAGAATTGAACTCGTCATTTCCGGATTGGCAATGCATGTCATAAAATTAAGACGTGTAATAAAATTAATAACTTAACGGCGTAACATCTGCGTATCTCATTATTGATTTTTTTTTGATAGCCGCACATTGTGTGACACTTTCGATAATCAAGAAAAATTGTTGGAATCAAGTGGTAAAATTAAATGCCAAAGTGCAATTCATTGTTATAGTTTTATCAAAGTGTACAGTTTATAGTTAGATAGATTGTAAAAAAATAAATGAATATTTTCATAGCGGTAGTTTTGATATTTAATATTTTTGTATTAGTCGACTACTGCTAGAATTGATCTATATAATACCACACGTTAATCCATCGCAAAACATTCCAAATAATTCTTACATTCCACACTTCCATTGGCGCATTTTATTTTTATTTTTGCTAATCCAAATCTTTACAATCTCGAATCAATCTGCATCTTGCACTGCACATTCATTTTTTGCTCTTATGTCGTTTTATAGATTGAAAAATTTATAATTTGTTATCACTTATTATAGCTATTTCAATAGTAGTTGAATGATTGTAACACCAAATTATAGATGTTATGTACATTAAATGTGAATTGAATGATTGATTTTATTCATTGATATTAGATGTGTAGAATGCATTCCAATTAGATTAGATAAAGCTGTCCAAAAATATTCTATCACCCTTTCCTTTGATGTTATTGTGTATATCTGTATCATTAGACGATCTGGAAGTAGAGTTTGTCAATAGTCTCCAGTCGACGCAGCAGGAGATGATGACGAAACTGGCGGTGATCGATTCGGATGGTCAGCTGGTGGCAGGCGTCTCTAATGGTACACCTATTGGAGCAGTTAACGGCGAAGAGGGCATAACCGACGCCCGACAAACGGAACCGAAGAAAAAGGAGTCCCGCAAATGGAAGAACTGGGGCTGGAAAAGCAATATGAATACCACGCCGAAGCAAACTAGCATCGAGGAGGAGGGTGAGTCACCCAAGAAATCCTGCTCGTCCAAACACTCAAGTCCGGCCGAATCGCCCAAGCACAAGATACTGGGCTCTACGAAAGGGGCACCGGATACGGATTCGAACAGCATATCTCCTGCTTCATTGAGGCGGAAAAAGTTTCTCACCAGCAAGAACCAATCGCCGGTCAATCGGTCGGAGGCTCGCGCCAGTGCTGGAGCTCGTTTGTACGAGGAACTGGACGGCTTGCAGGACTCGGACGATGAACTGCAAGCGCTGATTGTCAATGGACGTCCAGCCACAATACATCTCATTCAACCTTCGACGATACCCGGTCTGTATTGAGAATGAAGTCGCACCACGCTTTCAAATCAAGGGCTTCTGCTAAACAAGTAAATATTTAAAAATTGAACCTAATGATAGGAACACTATTGTTACGAATAGCACCTTCACGGGGTTGTTCGGCGAAATAGTTGGTAAAACATAAACGAGCTAATAGTAGCAAATGAAACCTTAGAATCTCAGAACGCATATTTCACCTAAGACAGCAACAAAGCTAGAGTCACGAAACAATAACAAAAACAACGATGATTGCAGTAACAGTTCCATTCATCGGGAGACAGATAAACAACTGCCACTGATTTCAATAGCATAGACTTGGCGCCCACCCGCAAAGTACATCCCACGCTACTTGGCACATACGCATTTGGCAGTTGGAACACCAACACGGACAGAATCTACAACCTACAGGCGAATTTGTCGTAGATAAACGGCGTCACATCTCTCAGGTATAGAGTTTACTGAAATAAAACTGTGTTGAATCAATTTATTTTCATTTTACATGCTCTTTTGATCTGCGAGCGCCTGAGAACACGCTTTATTTTTGTTGTTCGCTTCGATTTTGTTCATCATTTTTGTATTGTTACATTGTAGGTGTTTTAACAAAAAAAATCGAAGCATGAAAGGAGTAGTGTTTCAAATATCGATCATTGAACATGTGACTCATGTGTATAAAATCTGACTGAACTAAAAGAATGTTTTCGATTTTGAAAAAAAACACTATTTTGCTCCACGCGTGACAAAATATTTGCTTTTTGTGACATATTTATTACCGTCTTCGGGAATAATTACTGGTATACGAATAACTTTTGTTTTCTGAATACTTTTGATGAATACTTTTTGTTTTCTGAAAATTCCTGATTTTTGAAAATTCCTGATGAACTTTTATTTGAAAAAACTTCTTATTTTGGAATTTCTTCTAGATTTGTTTCAGCTACTCTTCTAGGAATTCCTCCGACAATTTCTTCAGAAAGTCCATCAAGAATTTATCCAAAAAATCCTCCTGGAACTTAAACCAGGAACTCCATCAAGATTTTCTTCAGGAATTACTTTAGGAAATTTTCCAGGAAATCCTTTGGGAACTCCTTCGGATACTCACACAAAAATTCCATCGAAAATTCTTCCTGAAAAAGGAACTTCCCGGAGTAGTTCTTGGAGGAATTTTCTGCAGAACATCTTGAAAACTTTCTGTGGGAATTCCGAAACCATATCCCGGGGAATTCTTGAAGAAATTTTCGAGGGAACTTTTAAAGGGATTTCTGGAGGAATTTGTGGAGGAGTTCTTGAAATAATTTCCGAGGAAATTCTAGACGGATTTTTTGGAAGAATTCCTAAAAGAAAAAGCGGTAAATTTTCGGAAGAATATTTGGAGAAATAGGCAAATGAGCTTTCAGACAAATTTGTCAAGAAATTTCCGGGAGAATTCCCGAAGTTAAAAATATCTGAACAATTTTCCGGGAGACTTCTTGGAGGAATGTTCGGAAGGGTTCCAGGGGCGTGAAATTTTGATAAATCATGATTTCTTGAATCCAACACGATGGATTTTATTTATTATCAGACTAAGGCCGGAGTGGCCTGTGCTGCACATAAAAGTATTCTTTATTCAGCTCGGTCCATGGCTGCACTTCGCCAACCACGCAGTCTGCGGAGGGTCCGCAAATCGTCCTGCACCTGATCGATCCACCTTGCCCGCTGTGCACCTCGCCTTTTTGTTCCCGTCGGATCGTTGTCGAGAACCATTTTCACCGGATTACTGTCCGACAATCTGGCTACGTGCCCGGCCCACCGCAGTCTTTCGATTTTCGCAGTGTGTACGATGGATGGTTTCCCAGCAGCTCATGCAACTCGTGGTTCATTCGCCTCCTCCACGTACCGTCCGCCTAGAGATGTCATAAAATCCCGATTAATCGATTAGTAACTAATCGATTACTCTCGATTCTTGTCGATTATTGAATCGATTAATCATTGGATAGTAATCGATGCAAAATTAATCGATTATCACAACGATGAATCGATTAATCGAAATAATCAATTAATTTTCGACATCCTTATGATGTCGTAAAATCCTGAATAATCGATTAGTAACTAATCGATTACTCACGATTCCTCTCGATTATTGAATCGATTAATCGTTGGGTAATAATCGATTCAAAATTAATCGATTATCACAACGATGAATCGATTAATCGAAGTAATCGATTAATTTGCGACATCTCTACGTCCGCCATCTGCACCCCACCATAGATGGTACGCAGCACTTTCCTTTCGAAAACTCCCAGTGCACGTTGGTCCTCCACGAGCATCGTACAGGTCTCATGCCCGTAGAGAACTACCGGTCTTATAAGCGTTTTGTAGATAGTCAGTTTGTTACGACGGCGAACTCTATTCGATCGGAGCGTCTTACGGAGTCCAAAGTACGTACGATTTCCAGCCACTATGCGCCTCCGAATTTCTCTGCTGGTATCGTTATCGGCGGTCACCAGTGAGCCCAAGTACACGAATTCTTCAACCACCTCGATTTCGTCACCACCGATAGAAACTCGTGGTGGGTGGCTTACATTGACCTCTCTTGAGCCTCTTCCTATCATGTACTTCGTCTTCGACGTATTAATGACTAGTCCAATCCGTTTAGCTTCGCTTTTCAGTCTGATGTAGGCTTCCTCCATCCTCTCAAAGTTACGTGCCATGATATCAATGCCGTCGACAAAACCAAATAACTGGACGGACTTCGTAAAAATCGTACCACTCGTGTCAATCCCTGCCCTTCGTATTACTCCCTCCAAAGCGATGTTGAATAGCAGACACGAAAGACCATCACATTGCCGTAACCCTCTACGCGTTTCGAAGGGACCTGAAACTCGAACTACGCAGATCACCAGATCCATCGTCGCCTTGATCAACCGTATCAGTTTATCCGGAAATCCGTTTTCGTGCATTAGCTGCCATAGCTGGTCCCGATCGATTGTATCATATGCGGCTTTGAAGTCGATAAATAGATGATGTGTGGGCACGTTGTATTCGCGGCATTTCTGCAATACCTGACGTATGGCGAACACCTAGTCTGTGGTAGAGCGTTCACTCATAAATCCCGCCTGGTACTGCCCCACGAACTCTCTTGCAATTGGTGTTAGTCGGCGGCATAAAATTTGGGAGAGTACCTTGTAGGAGGCGTTCAGCAATGTGATTGCGCGGTAGTTGCTACAATCCAGCTCATCGCCCTTTTTGTAGATGGGACACACGACACCTTCCATCCACTCCTGCGGCAGAACCTCATCCTCCCAAACCTTGGTAATCACCCAGTGCAACGCTCTAACCAGTGCCTCACCACCGTGTTTAAACAGCTCTCCTGGTAGTTGGTCAACTCCAGAGGCTTTGTTGTTTTTCAGCCGGCCGATCTCCTCCTGGATTTCCTGGAGATTCGGAGCCGGAAGTCGCATGTCCTGCGCGCGTGCTCCTAGGTTCATTACCATACCGCCACCGTTGTCTGCCATATCGCCATTCAGGCGCTCTTCGTAGTGCTGCCGCCACCTTTGGATCACCTCACGCTCGTTCGTAAGAAGGTTCCCGTTTATGTCCTTACACATATCGGGCTGTGGTACGTGGCCCTTACGTGAACGGTTCAACTTCTCATAGAACTTTCGTGCGTTATTAGCGCGGTACAGTTCCTCCATCTCTTCACGGTCTCGATCTTCCTGCTGGCGCTTTTTCCTCCGGAAAATCGAGTTTTGTCTGTTCCGCGCCCGTTTGTATCGTGCCTCGTTCGCCCTTGTGCGGTGTTGCAGCAATCTCGCCCATGCTGTATTCTTGTCCTCAACTAACTGCTCACATTCGCCGTCATACCAGTCGTTTCACTGATCCGGAGCCACCGTGCCTAGTGCAGCGGTTGCGGTGCTTCCAATGGCGGATCGAATATCTCTCCAGCCATCTTCAAGAGATGCTGCGCCTAGCTGCTCTTCCGTTGGGAGTGCCACTTCCAGCTGCTGCGCGTAGTCTTGGCTAGCCTACCGTCTTGTAGCCGCCCAATGTTTAGCCGCGGCGGACGACTCCGACGCGTGTTGATCACCGTCGAGAGTTTTGAGTGCAGGCATACTGCAACGAGGTAGTGGTCGGATTCAATATTCGCACTGCGGTAAGTGCGGACATTCGTGATGTCGGAGAAGAATTTACCGTCGATTAGAACGTGGTCGATTTGGTTTTCCGTTACTTGATTAGGTGATTTCCATGTGGCCTTGTGAATATTCTTGCGGGGGAAGAAAGTGCTTCGGACTACCATTCCGCGGGAGGCTAAAAAGTTTATGCACCAATCACGCGTTGGCGCATCTTGCCCAGCACTATGAAGACGGTTCCCAGCTCGTTGGTGGTGCTACAGCTTTGGTAGAAGGTAGCCGCTCGATGCCCGCTTTTCCACACTTTCTGTCCTGTCCAGCAGATTTCCTGCAGCGCTACGACATCAAAGTTGCGGGGATGTAATTCATCGTAGATTATCCTGTCACAACCTGCGAAGCCTAGCGACTTGCAGTGTCATGTTCCAAGCTTCCAATCGTGATCCTTGTCGCCTAGGTCATTGCCAATTGTATCGAGTTGTATTATCTTCTAAGTCGTTCGTAATAGTTGTTTTTAACCCTTTCCCGCCCACGACTTTGTTTAGAGATTTCACGAGGAAGGAATCATCTTTAAGAAAAATGCTAGAACAAAAGTTATTTGGCATACCTTAAATGGAAAACGAAAAAATTTTTTGATTGTAAATTTGTTCATTTATTGTTTTCAATAGTTCGACTATTTTTAGTCAAATTGATTATAATTGCAGTCTAATGGAACCATAAAGATGTGTCCAATATTCTTTTTGTTGTTGAAACAATTCGATGAAGGTTAGAAGGTGCAAAATTTGATGGTGCACCACAGACACCATGGGCGGGAGAGGGTTAAAGGCGGCTTATTGGACCTGGGCAAACCTCCTGTCTGGTAGGAAGGCCATCGTGTCAGGGCTGTTTACCCGATCAAGAATGCCTAACAAAATTATAACAAGGGGAGTTATTTATTTCAGAAAAATATTGTAACAAAATGTGTTATAAATTTTGCTGGTTAGTTGTTAAAATAACAAAAATTATATCAAAAATACCTCTAGCCATAACACAATTAAAACAGAGGTTGATACCTTCATATCAACATTATATCTAACGTTGATATAATTTTTCTGTACAAAAATCTACTTTCAAGGTAATTGCCTACATCATGGATAGAAAGCTGGTACGCTACCACAACGGATTTCCATCCATAATGTAGGCAATTAACTTTGTTCCAGCTATGCATAAATATCGAGCGGGTTCAAGTTATATTGAAGGTGATTACCTCCGATTTTGTTTCCAATGTCTACAAAAAATGTAGGCAATTATTTTGTGAAAATAATCATAACTAATGTTGTTTTAATTTTGATATGGAATAAAACTGGCCGAAGACACATTTTTATCGAATTATCTATTTATAACACACGTTGTTTTAAATAACAACCATTGATATAATTGAGATATAATTTTGTTATGCATTCCTGATCGGGTAGCGTCCCACCTAACACCAGGACTTGGGCTTGAGCGCTTTGAGCGGCACACGGTTGCTTTGGCGGAGCCTACTTGCGGATTCATGCAGCTTTTTATAGAGGTTTAACAGGGCCCACTGTCAAACCCCACCACATCCTATGCAGGCGCCTATGCAACACGATGGATTTTAGTTATGAAAATTATGAAAATACACCAAGAATATATAACCATCATGATTTCATGATTTATTTTCGCGTAACGCATCCAATGCGTTACGATTTGGTTGTTGAGATCGAAAAATTAAGAAAAAAGTTCAACAGGGGATTTGAACTCGAGTACACCGAGTGAGAGTCCTGAAATCATGAATTTTAGTCATGATTTCATGAACTGACATGATTCATGATTTCATGATTACTTATTCATGATTGTGGGTATGCATTTGTTTCCGTGTGAAAGTGCTGGGAAAGGAGACGTGGATATTTCTAAGGGAAATCCTAAGTGAATTGCTGAAGAAATCACCAAGAAAATGGGTGAATTTTTGGGCATATGCGAAAGAATTAACGGAGAAATACTTGGCAATAATTTAAGATGAATGTTTGGAGAATTTTTTGAGAGAACTCACGAAATAAAATCTGAAGAAATTTGGCTGCATTCTAGTAAAATTGTTGGAGGAACATCCGGAAAATTTCTGGAAGAACTTCCGGAAGAATTTGTGGAGTAGCTTCCGGAGGAATTTCTTATTTCGTATTTCCTTATTCCGAAGAGTAACTTCCCGATGAATTTCTGGAGGACCTTCCGGAGGAACTTCCGGTGGAATTTCCGGAGGAATTGCTGAAGGAGCTTACGGAGGAATGTCTGGAAAAACTTTCTTAAGATTTTTTGGAGAAACCTCTGGAGGATTTTTTGAAGGTACTAACGGAGGATTTTTCAGAGGAATTCCTGGAAAAACTTCCGGAGGAATTCCTGGTGGAACTTCCGGAGGACATTCTGGAGGAACTTCCGGAGAAATTCCTGGTGGAACTTCCGGAGGAATTTCTGTAGGAGCTTCCGTAGGAATTCCTGGAGGACCTTCCAGAGGAACTGCTGGAGGAACTTCTGGATGAATTTCTTAAGAATTTCAAAAGGAACTTCTGGAGGATTTTTTGAAGGAACTAACTGAGGAACTTCCAGAGGATCTTTCGGAGGAATTCCTGGAGGAACTTCAGCATGAACTGTAGGAGGATCGTCCGGAGGAATTCCTGGGGAATCTCCTGAAGCAACTTCCGGAGAAACTCCTGGTAGAACTTCCAGTGGAACTCCTGGAGTGGCTTCATAATTTCCTCGGGAAACACTTCGAATTCTCGAGAAATTATTCGTAATTCCCTAGGAAATCGCTTCGAAATTTTCTCGAGTGACGCGTCGAACTTCCTTAGGAAACGCTTCGGCGGTGTTACACCAAAATCTATCGGTAGCGTGGCGGTGCACAGCTCTACTCCCGGAATCGAAATTTAACCCGACGAATGGGCCATATATGTTTTAGATTGGCTGTGAACATCACAGAAGCGAGATAGGTCCCCACTGTCTTCAGCAAAATTGTTTACCAGGATGTCGGCTTTGGAGCAAAAATATCAAGTTTGACTATACCCTAAAGACCCAGATATACAAAACCTTGGAAAGATTTCGCTTCAGAGAGCATGCAAATGAATCTGACATGTTTGAATCACATTGTTTGATAGATCTGAATACTGATCTGATTAATTTTCAGGACTACGAGATGCTCAAGGTACTCCAAAATGTTCTCGAGCTCAGCCCACGGTATCTACCGGATCAACCAAGGTTTTTGCAATGTTCTCATAACCTCATCATCGGTATTTACCCAATCCAGTGTAATAAGCATATGACCCTAATTTCCATGAGCATGGCATCCAATGTCCAAGGTGCTCATGAATCAGTTTTGAGTCAAGATGCACAATGACAATGAGGTTAACTTGTGATTCGTTTTTTTTTGTCGGGGCTTAGAGGCACTGGCGTTCACAGACTTGGATAATCAAGTAGTTCAATCGTTACGGTTTCCAGGACGTTTTGGTGAACCTAGTTAGGTTCTGGTTTGTAGTAGCTTGTTTGAATAACAATTGAAGTCATGTCAACTCAATGGACCTACTGGGAAAACATATCATACACCATTCATAAGTTGGTTCGTTGGACAGATCACATAATCCGAGCTCCAAAAAGGGTCTATAATAAAGTCGATCATCTATGATTCGCTATGTGGAATAGAAGTTCCTTGGAAAATTGTTCGAAAGGACCATAAGAGCAACCGTGAAAATATTATTAGTATGGCATCATTTGCTTCCACGAGTCGATATCGAGTCGTAGAACATCGAATCCTAGAGGGCCCATCGTAGCTTATGAAAATAATGAATGAAATCGTATCAGCTCAGTGAATCTGATGTGATGTTTAGCGCTTAACGGATACATCGTTCAGGACTTGGTTGATCGGGTAGATTGCACGTTCTGAAACCCTGGCCTGTTTGATAACCATAAAGACCTGTACCGTGGAGGTACCATATTCTGCGCATTTAAGAAAATTTTGAAATAAAATCGTTGTTATCGAGAAACTATAATGATTTATGAATACCTTTATGTAGTACTTGTGTAACTATAATCCACAGAAGACTATGAATCATTAAAATTTTGAATCAATTGACTAAGAACATTATTATTAATCGATTTGTGGATTGCCATATGGTTCCTAATTCTGCGCACATATTTTGAAATGTTCCTTATTCTGCGCACAATGTTCCTAATTCTGCGCACAATAATAAACACTCACTTTGGGTTTTTTTTGTTTCATGAAATGGTTTTGAACATTTATACAAATATTTCATTACTTTTGCATGTTTTTAGTACCATGTATGTTTCCTAAAGTCTATCTGACTACAACGTTTTACCGTTCTTGTACGCTAAGTATACGAAAAAACGTCTACTCCAAAACGAACTTTCATATAAGACCAGGCAAATTAGACCCAAACCCAGTTGACTCAGCTGTGATGAATTGAGATGATGCCTGTGTGTGCGTGTATGTGTGTATGATGTATGTGCACAAAGATCTTTTACATTTTTCAAGTCTATTATCCGATTGCTCGCCGTCGCCACAAGTTGCTTTCGACCCGGGATTCATTTTTGCCGGGGATCCTGGCTTTCGACGATCCATTTTTTCCGTTAGACAACTTTCCAGATCGGTTATTGTGTTCATGCCAATGGTCAAGTCACTGTTTTGCCTTGTTTACTAAAGTTCGCCATTGATAAAAGGCAATTTTTTATTCCGACCAAATCCGATATTTATATGGAATGGAAATAAATGTAATCCAACGCGAATAATAAGACCAGTCTTACATAAATGCTAATGTTGCCCAAAGTGCTATTTTCTCAAATATCGAAATGCCAGTCCGACTTAGGAAATCTCCGAGTGGGCAATTATGTCGATTTTTCAGGGAAAATTATACGTACTAGGGTACTAGTCACGTGATATACACATTAAGATTAGATACCTCGAAGTTTAAAAAACGCTCAGTGGAGATGTGCTGCGCAAGGCCAAGTAGCAGATATCCCTTGTCTCTTTACGGATAATCTATCTACGCATTTTTTTTTGCCCTTCTTGTTTTATTCCAGCATTTTAAAATATGTTTCCTTGCCAAAACAGTTGCTACGTTCTATTTGGGGTGACAAGCCAGGCTTATTGTACCTATGCATTCCGCGCGCACAATTAGGAACAGAAAGTAAATTTTGTGCCATATTCTGCGCAACATAAAATGTTTTCTATAAGATAGAGATTACACTTTGAGAGCCGATTTTCATCATATTAAAGCAACAAATGATCTGCTTTTGCACTTCGCTTTAAAAAAATGAGTCCAAATCTTTTTTTTGCTCAATTTTGAGAAAAATTTGTTTATGTGCATTTTAGCGCTGCTGCTAATGGAGGCCATTTTTTGACATTTTCGATTTTACCGATTTTGTTTTTCTTCATATTCCCTTTATCAACGCTAATTTATTACTTTATTATCTGCCCATGACAACAATAAATTCCCAACTTTTTGATGACGTGTAAGTAAATTTAATAATAACAGTAAAGAAAATTTTAAAAAATGTTTTAGTGTCAAAGTGCGCAGAATTAGGAGCCGCGCAGAATAAGGCACGCTCACGGTAGTTGTTTGTAAGAGTGTTGTGTGAAATCTTATTGGCACAATGGAGCTGCTGGGCTGCTCTAATGTGAACGTGTACTATACACATGTGACTATACACATACACATTTGACTTTTGACTATGCGTCCAATTTGGGAATCTCGAGCTCATTCAGTAGCCGCTAGGTTGCGAAGGCCGACGGAGGTCCTTCGTAGCTTAGTTGGTTAAAGCACCAGTCTAGCATACTGAGGGTCGTGGGTTCGAGTCCCATCGAAGGGAAAGTAGTTACCTCCAATACATTTTTCAAATCAATATCTTCCACATAATGTACATATTCACATATGAGTTTTCACAACATTGTAAATTAATGTCCAAGTCGGGTGGTTTAATCCCCGGAAAAAGGTTATTAACTTTGATTGAACTGGAGCTGCTGGGATGTTTTTAGATGCAGTAAATTGAGCTTTCTGAACGATTCACAGGCTTTTTACTAAATGAACAAAAATGCGAGTGTTTCAATTATGCGATTAGGGGTGTAGTAGCTAGTAAACATAATGAGTGAAATTCTATCAGGTCAATAGACCTGCTGGGATGTTTAGCAATGCACGGATCGCATGTTCTGAACTCCTGAACTGGACGTCTTAGCCCTAACCTCGCGTTTTGGGTGACACAAATGTCAATTTATTGGTGATTAGCACGTCTCAAAAACATAATTTTATGCGTGTTGCAACTAAACAAGGTCGAAAAATTGGTATTTGCGTCCTGTCGCTTGCTTTTGGAGTTATGTGCGCCTATACGCGTGATGTAGTTCAGAAATTGGATACAGCCGCGATTCACCTTAAATCTAATCGCATTTTCAAAGGCACACTACTCAATACGGAAGCACACACACAACTGTAAATCCTGTAATGCTCAGTCGCAGAATTCGTGAAATATTAAAAATGACAGTTGTGCGTTGCTTCCGTATTGAGCGTATTGAGTAGTGTGTCTTTGAAAACGCGAACGAATTTAGTTTTGGATTCCGAGGTGAGTAATTATTTATACATTTCAAATAAATTATTAAATAATTTTAGTTGAATGTCTTCAACTATGGTTCACTTAGACAGTTGTTAAACATTTCATTTTACGTCGCGATTTTTCATGCATTTTCTTAACCGACTGGCATGTATATGGGCAAGTCTAAGTCTGCCATATTCTGGATGGACAAAATTTATGTTCTGGGAGATTCAAGGACGTGGTTTACTTTTTATCATTAACTAGCGCCAAAAACCCAGCTTTTCCCGGGTAAACTATTTGCAGCACCGCACTCTAGATCAATTTCCGTACTATTGTTTTTTCTCCTCAACCACTGACCCAAAGTTATAGTCCAAGTTCACCAGCTTTTTGGATATACGAACCTTACGGATCCCAAAACGAATCAATAGGGAGGGACTTTTTGCAAATCGGTGAAGCCGTTCTTGAATTAAATCGTCAGGAAGCGAATTTAAACTCATTTTTATTTATATATACAGATAGATGGATAATGATTATTGGGTTGCCGCTCTTTTCTTTTTGCTTGTTCGTGCAGCTATGTACCATTTTGAGTGGTATTGTTTAGCATTCCTACATTTTTTTTTTACTTATTTGCTAATTAGGTATCTAATACATGCATTCATCTCTAAGACTAGGTGTTCCGTGTTTTCTTAACACATTTTCAATTATCATGAATACATTTCACTTGCCTCTGGCAGTTAGGATTTTTCCTCTGGTTGAATTGAGCCATGTAGGAATTACAATGCTTTAAACTTGTCATAAGACGAGTTTGTACAATCCCATTGAATTCCACCACTTAATTGTATCTTGACAGATACGTATTTCGACCTCAACCTCAGATATGCGATTACTGTTGAGGTCGAAATACGTATCTGTCAAGATACAATTAAGTGGTGGAATTCAATGGGATTGTACATTTGTACAAACTCGTCTTATGACAAGTGAAGACATTCCACTAAAAAGCTCAAAATAATTTTCTTAACAAAATGCTTTAAACTTAAACTAAACTTAACCTAATTTATACTAAGGGTACAAGGAGCTAATCGTTGCAATAATTTTTGTCTTAAATTGGAAATTATTTTATTGGACATTTGTTGCAATGTCTCAACATTAGAAATTCTTTTGAGTTCATTCTGACGTGAATCGCATATTTGTACCATATGAATAGGAAATCCAGCAAAAATGGGACAGATATGCGATTCACGGCATGGATGGGGCAAGATGGGTCACCTAAGCCAGGGGTATAAAATAACAAAAATTTCACTTTTTATTTCATTTTCAGTCATTAAAGTAGAAGTTTATTTTCATTTTATTCATAAAATACTGGGGTAAGATGTGTCATCTTTCAATTTTGCAATCAATATTGTTTTTATTCCCAATATTAAATTACACACAGACAAATGAAAAAGACATCGGACGTCTTTCTCAGTGCTCGCAGCCGTCACCCTTTTTTGCTTCAATAATCATACCTAGCTTTGTTGCAAAATCTCAAGCAAAATCTGAAATTGGAGATAGCGTGGAATATGGAGCACGCATATTATTAGCGTAAGAAGGAAGACGTAAAAAAAAATGCAAAATATCATTATGTTAAAATACAATAAAAAACGAAAACTTCAAATAAATTTCATGCTTTAACATCAGGGCTTAAAAATCCAAAGAACTGACAAGAAGCCGGTCAAGATTGCTTCACCTAGTCAAAGTTATATTCAAGCCGTTATATTCAACGACGTTTGACTATGAGCCAGCACCATCCTGATTTATATTTCCTAACACCTGAACAATCGGACAAGATCGGAGTAGATAGTTTTAGCATGAGATTCAGAAGCACATAACAGTCAGGCAATTTCACAGACCATTTCTTGTACATATATGGATTCCAGATTTTTCCTTGAAAGACTTCGGATATCTGGTTCCTCAATCAAGTTATTGGTTCATAATGAAATATACCCTCAGGATATTCATCGAAAGGAAATTTGGTGAGCTTAATCCAATATATATTTTAACAATTTATACTTGATATTGATTATGAAACCATTATATAAAACCATCAGGGCACCCGATTGAAGCGATTTGGATAGGAAGAGTGGAATCGCCAACTTCATATTGTTAACATCTCGTGGATAAAGGGCGGGCTCTTCTCCCCATCTATTGGGTCAATCTTTTAATGAACAAATTAACACCATTATGCGCAAAAGTAGCCTTAAAACCATTAAAGCTGCAATGAAACATATGTTTTAATACGAACAATGCTGTTCAGTATGTGTTGACCCATCTTGCCCCATTTGCAAGTTCATGCTAGAATGTCTATTATTCGATCAAATTAATTTATTTCAACGTAATCAGTACAACACCACCTACATTACTTATGATTCTTTAACTATATTACTAAAAATGTTTGAATTTTACGTTGCTCGATGAGATTACACGTTTTATAAAAACTGTGTTTCGCATAAGAAAGAATGCTGAAAAATATTTTTACTTGTCATACTCTACCAATTTTATCATCAAATCGACCCTGACCCATCTTACCCCGTAATCTACCTTGCCCCACCTTACTCTACCACGGAAGCAACTTCAGAATCCTTTTCAAAATTTTATTTTGAATCCTCTGTAGTGCCTTCTTTCTGGCAGCAACTAGTCCATTAGGGTGCCAATGGAATGTATGGGAAAAAAATTGTCATCGTATTTCAAAAAACGACATTGCTAACAAGTTTCATTACCCCAAAATATGACCCCATGCAAAATTTGATCTCAATCGGACATGATTTAGGGGTGCCTAAAATTCACCAAAGTTTTGACATTTTTATCCATGAAAATTTTCCCAAAAATGACTTAAAAATGCATGAAACGTCGAGATATGAGATCTGAGATGGTGGCTGTAGATCGAGATTCCATCAAAACTACGCAGAGATATAGCTTTTTCCGTAAAAACGATTCCGGGAACATGATGAAATGATAACAGATTAAAATAATGCAAATATGAATATCATAATTCATGGCTTTGCGACACGATGATTACAGAAACATATCCAGAATGATAGTGTCCACTGTCACCCTTATAGTTCCAAGGGCCTTCATGTGGGGCCGGTTTTGGCACCAGCTGGAACCATGCGATATATTTAATTGCTTATTTTGGGTGATTGGTACGTACGTAGTTAGTACTAAATATCGACAATTAACTTTCCTTGGCGAAAACTTGCTATTATTTGAGGTCAACGAGCCTTGTGTGTTTGCCTGGCTTTTATATGTCGCAAAATAGCCCGTCGATACTTCCGAAGCTTTGTTATCATGCATTAAACGAAATAAAAACAAAAACATTATACGACAAGCAGAAGAAAAAATGCATTTTTAACATACCTTTGGAAAACCCGGAACGTCAGCGGACTTGGTAGTCATATGGCTACTGCTTCTGCCTCATACGCAGGAGGTCGTGGGTTCAATCCCAGGTCCGTTCCATTCTCCTACTTTGTATCTTTCTCTATATTTCTCATGTTCTAGCAATCACTAAAACTGGAAATGGATTTCCATACCGTTTCCATTACTATTCCTATACCTTCAACTTGAGTATTCTAACAGTAATCTGCTAGAATTGGATATGAACTATAGAGCTCGTTTCCTACTTCCAATTAGAAATTCCATCAGTTGCTTTCTCCTATCTATCACATTGGCAGCTCGTTAACCAAGACGGACCTCTGCCTCTCGAACCTAACCCAAAAATTTCAACAAATTCCGCATGAACTCGTGGCAAGTGCAGAGGTATATTCGGCTTGCAGTGGGCGAGTGATTGCATCATCATTTCCTCCCCCTTCCCTACATTGACTTGTATTCTGGCGTGGCAGGCGCCTGTATGACCTAACAAATGAGATCACCAGTACTTGTACATTGAAGATGTGAGTTAGTCCCAAGCAAACATCTGTTGGTTCCCTGTGCAAGAACAGCTGATCTGATAATGGAGTAGCAACTACGAGCAGTCAATCAAGCTCAAGCTCAAGCTCAAGCTACCTTTGGAAAACCCAGAACGTCTCTGGTGGCCGAAGGCTAATCTGAAGTTTTGCATGAGGACAGGACGGTTTCATCAAAATCGGATCATTCTATGCGAAGTTATGCTGATTTGAACTTCGACTAAATGTTGCCTATCTCTACCTTTTTACCTAACCCCTGTATTTGCTACATTTGGCTTGAATGCCTTCAATGTGATGTTTTAAAGTTAGTTTTTTATCTAGCGGAATCCTAAATATTTAGCTTCGCTAGACCAAATGATTAGAACCCCATTCATAGTGACAATATGTTTGCTAGAAGGTTTCAAATAAGTAGTTCTCGGCTTATGTGGGAAAATTAAAAGCTGAATTTTGGAAGCATTCAGGGAAATTTTCCATTTTTGTAAGTGAGTGGAAAAATATCCAAACTTTTTTGCAATCTACTACAAATGACACGAAGGCTTCGCCATTTGACTGAAAGGCCCGTGTCAAAGATTTTTGACACCCTGGTGGTAAATCAGGTAAGTCAGAAGTAAAATTGTTATACAATATGGGCCCCAGTATGCTGCCTTGGGTTACACCAGCTCTTAAAGGTAATCTATCAGATTTCGAATTCTGACAGTTTACCTGCAGTAAGCGATCTGCAGAGCGATCTGATAAATAATTTTGGATCAGTTTTCTTATGTACAGAGAAAATTAAAATTCATCAATTTTACAATCAAACGTTCAAGCATTCCTACAATGTTTCCGACGGTTCTTTCTCTTCACATTTTAAAGAAACAAAATTCAAACCCGTGTTACTTACAATCAGTTCTCAGCATATCTCAAGATATAAATCCTAGAGTATTTCCACGTTTCAATCAACACAAGTCACCACCCACCATTCATCGCATGGTGTGCCGTGCCGAGCATCTGCTGGTGAAACGTGTACTGAGGAATAAAATTCTCTACAAACACCAATCAATGTGTCCCCTTCCTCAGACAATTGAAAGCATTGGATGACAATCGGTATGAATGAAAGCCACCGAACGTGGTTCCGGATCCATTCAACTGATACCTACTGTGTTTCGCTTTTTACTATTTATTTGTTGCTTTTGTTATTTCTATGTCTGAAAATGTGGCATGTTTTCTTATTTCTTTTAAGTATGTACGTGATTTTCACTTACTAAGCGTCTTGTCAGTTTTTCTTAATTGTTGATTGTTTGTAGGTTTTGATATTGGTGGGCATTCTGGTCGTTTGATGAGAAAAATTTACTTTATACATTCAATACAACCAATTACTCACATGTAGACTAAATGGTAGAGGAAGAGAGAATAGCAAAAGGACATTTCGGCCCTAAATATCTTTTTGTTATTCTCACATAATCATCGTGCTTGTGTTAATGAAACAAATAATAAATATGATTGGAAAACTAATAGTTATTTTTTTACATTTGGATAAAAATTTAACGATGTTGCGTTGCGAGACAGAACGTCATGCTATATCAAGAAAAGCGAACGCATGGTGCTTTGTTTTTTCAGACAATTTCGCTAGTGGAGTTATAGCCTTAATCTATTACAACTTTATTGTACAAGAAAGGCAGAAATGCAATTGTTTTTGGATTTTTGCTGCGGTCCAATTATACATATTTGACCAATATTCAAAATGAATTGACTATCGGTGAGAAGGTAATTCATTATTGTGGACCCATGAACCTTTTCTTAAATGCAAAAACTCACATAATTGAAAATCAATATCCCATTGGGGACGCCATCGTGATATTCGCTAGCCATAGCGTATGGACAGAGTCCTTTTATGTGATTACATATTTTGCTCACCGACACGCGAATTCTAAGGAGCATCGTATTTGACCCCCTTTGTCGTCGAATGGTACGTACAATGGAACTCAGAAGGATATTATTTGCTGCATGGCTAATGATTCGATTTCCTCGGAAATGTTAAGAGTTTGCATTTTGTTGCAGTTGCTTTGCAGAAATAATGATATGAGCTTAAGGGGTAAGAACTTCATTACGAACAATTGAAGAATGTTCTTACATTGTTCATTTCCATCCACCTGTTATCTACGGTTTATCCCCCGAGTGAATTCCGTTAGACGAGCAACACTGTAAATAATACAATCACTCTGTCCTAATAAGTGTAATGCACAAAACTGATTGATGAATGTGGACCCTCCAAACGGCGATGATAACAGAATTTCTCATTTTCTTTTCTTTGTTTCGCACAAATTAGACGATATTCCTATTCAAGGCCCCACCAAGGAGGAGAACGGCCAGCTGAGCAGTATTAATGAGGAGAGTGAAAGCGGCGGCGACGGGCCCAAATCCGGCCCCGGCAAGGTGAAAGACTCCAAAACCCACAAGGTTCTGGTGGGCTTCATGAAGCTGAAAGAAAAAGACAAAGACAAGGACGACGGCGGTGGAGGTGGATTGGGTGGCGTGGGTACTAAGAAATCTTCCGGAGGCATAAAGGAGAAGCTGGCCGGTAAGCAGTCGCTCCAGATGCAGCAGCAAACCAGTGCCGAGCTCATCGAAACGGAACGGGCCAGCCCACAGACGATGGCCAAGCGGAAGAGCAATAGTATTGATATTATTAGCAGTATGCCGACGACGGGCGGGGAATTGGGGGTGGGGGTGGTGAAGCAATCGGTGCCGTTGTCGAACGGGGGTGTGATGATGGGGACGGACGATAAAGTTGGGAGTGCTGGCGGCATGGATGGGTTGGATGTCGTGGATCGAAACGGGGGAGGAGCAAATCCGCTCGAGGTGGGCGAATCGTTCGACTCGGGCAACGAGATGAGCCTCAATAACAATATCACCAACAATAACAACCTGGACAAATCCGCACTGGACATTAAAAGTCACGGCAGTATACAAGTTAGTCAAGTTTAAGATTTACCAGATATGAAAATGTGTTAACGTAGTTTTGTAATATTTGTTTATGTTATTTTGCTTTTGCGTTATTTACGATTAGTTTTATAAATGGTACACTGTGCTGCGGTATTTGGTTGGTGTAATGTTTGCTAGTATGAGACTCATTATGTTGTTTTTATGGAATATAAGGACCTTCCACAAGTATATTGGTTTTATCTTTAGTTGCATTTCTATAGAAACGTAATTTTTCAGTTTATTGCGCTAAATTATAATTAAAGTTTCTACTATGTATTGGTTTTATCAAATCACCGCAAACTATGAAGGTTTATTATTCGAAATGGTCTCCTATTGTTCAACAGGAACAAAAGTTTCTCCACTTGTCTTCCACCATCCATGTTTGTTTGTTGTAGACGTTACTATTGACTCATTACTGAAACAGTGAGTTGTTTTGTTTTTAATATGTGAAGGAATTAAGAAGAAGAACGAAAGTAACAGTACTCCGATAGGACATATCACTCTTATCCTATAATTTAACGCATTTTTATTTCAACCAACAGCATATGCCTAAGACATTTATATCATTCAATCAATCGATATTAAAAAGTTTTTTTTATGCTTTCGCATGCAATCAGAGTTGTGGTGAGTCATACAACGTTTTGATGCGACAGCAGTAGAACTATGGGTATACAGAATTTCTATCATAATCAAAATGTATTGAAATTTTAAATGACTTTTACGTTATCTATGCAAATATTGGAAATTTTAGCGTCATATCATTTTGCGACTATTACTTTTCAAATTTTCTCGGTGCAACCATTGGTCGCTGAATGAAAAAAAAAATCTCATATTTTGTTCACTACTTTTATTTTGTCGATTGTAATTGCACCATTCACATGGCTTTTTACCACTGCGAATATCGGTTGTAGACTAGAATACTTACTTGATACTTGATGGGCTACAGCTCTTCGATGAACCTACGCCGAATGGAGTATCCTTCTCCACTGGACTCGATCCTGGGCCAATCGCTTCCAGTCGCCCTGAACATTGAGCGCCCTCAGGTCCTCTTCAACTGCAAAAAGCCTTCGTGTACGCGGCCTTCCACGAAGCCTGCGGCCTCTTCCGGCTTCTCTACTAAATATTATCTTCGCTTGACGTTCTTCCGGCATACGAACAACGTGACCAGCCCACCGTAGTCTGCCGTGTTGTATAAGCTTAATAATATCCAGCCCTTTATACACCTGGTACAATTCGTGATTCATGCGATGCCGCCAGATACCGTTCTCCTGTTTACCGCCGAGTATTGTCCGCAGCACCTTACGCTCAAACACTCCGAGAGCTCTCCGATCAGCCTCCTTTAACGTCCATGTCTCATGGCCGTATAAAGCCACCGGAAGAATCAGAGTAGTATACAGCGCGAGTTTTGTTTTCGTTTGCAGACTACGGGATTTAAGCTGGTTACGAAGTCCGTAATAAGCCCTATTTGCAGCTGCAATACGCCTTTTCACCTCGCGGGTAACATCATTATCGCACGTCACTAATGTTCCAAGATACACAAATTCTTCTACCACTTCAAAATTTTCACCATCCAGCACTATTTCGCTACCGCTACCA
The DNA here is from genome assembly GCF_024139115.2 of Armigeres subalbatus. Classification (NCBI taxonomy): domain Eukaryota; kingdom Metazoa; phylum Arthropoda; class Insecta; order Diptera; family Culicidae; genus Armigeres; species Armigeres subalbatus. The sequence continues at coordinate 36,735,396 of NC_085140.1, read as the reverse complement.
CTAATGAACCCACGTTGATTGCCAGCGACCATGTACTTCGTTTTGCTGGTATTGATCGTGAGTCCAATCCTCGCTGTCTCCCTCTTAAAAGGCGCAAAAGCCTCTTCCACGGCGCGGCGATCAATTCCGATAATATCGATATCGTCCGCAAATCCCAGGAGCATATGCGATTTTGTGATAATGGTACCGCTTCTTTGCACACCAGCTCTCCTAATCGCTCCTTCGAGCGCTATGTTGAACAGTAGATTCGAGAGTGCATCACCCTGCTTTAATCCATCTAAGGTAACAAATGACGTCGATATTTCATCCGCAACCCTTACACTTGATTTCGATCCGTCCAACGTTATACGAATCAGCCGTATCAGTTTCGCCGGAAAACCATGTTCAAGCATAATTTGCCATAATTCATTCCGTTTCACTGAGTCGTACGCCGCCTTGAAATCAATAAACAGATGATGTGTCTGCAAGTTGTACTCCCGGAATTTATCAAGGATTTGTCTCAGGGTAAACATTTGATCCGTCGTTGATCGGCCCTCACGAAAACCTGCTTGGTATTCACCGACGAAGGACTCTTCAAGCGGTCTCAATCTGTTGAACAGAATACGGGACATAATTTTGTACGCCGAATTAAGGAGGGTTATTCCTCGGTAATTGGCGCACTCCAGTATGTGCCCTTTCTTAAAGAGACTAGAATATCGAAGGGAAATCACAAGTGTTGATAAGTATCCTAACGTAGTTTTCCAAAATTCTTGGGTTAGAAATTTAAAAAATTCAAAAAATTCTTCAAAAAATTTCAGTTTGTCAATGTTTTCAACATTTCAAAAGTATTTCCAAATATAATTTATATCTTCAGCATGTCGAAATACAGTGAATTCATACAGAAATTCAACATGTCTGCCTCCACTAGATGGCAGCAACACGACTTCGTCAAGGCCAATGGATGCTGATTTCGGCTAAAACAGAACAGAACAATTGCACCATTTGTTTGAGAAATAGCATGCATCCATTTTACACAATTTCGTGAAAACATCGAAATAGTGTTTTTTGAACAAATGAATCGCCTGATTTGAGCGTGCTTATAGCGGCACACTAGTTAACTTTTGGAAATCAGTGTGGCGAAATGCGTGCGGTAAGACGCGCGGCTACAAAGCAAGACCATGCTGAGGGTGGCTGGGTTCGATTCCCGGTGCCAGTCTAGGCAATTTTCGGATTGGAAATTGTCTCGACTTCCCTGGGCATAAAAGTATCATCGTGCTAGCCTCATGATATACGAATGCAAAAATGGTAACCTGGCTTAGAAACCTCGCAGTTAATAACTGTGGAAGTGCTTAATGGACACTAAGCTGCGAGGCGGCTCTGTCCCAGTGTGGGGATATAATGCCAATAAGAAGAAGAAGAAGATGGCGAAATGCATCAATCTAAAATAAGCACCTTAATCGAAAAATTCTTTGGCAGGCGTAGTAGCGGACACCTTCCTACATGACTGGTACCATAGTTTTTCGTGAACAGTTCCTACTGTTGAGAAAACCCGCGTTAGATGTCTTTCGCCATACAAACTTCAGGTGGTTAACTCATGCTGGCTATTTTTACATATACGATAGCGCCGAATCTTTCGACAAGAGAAGTTTTTTTACCTTCCGAGTTTAACTTTTGTACAAGAGTACTTCTTGCTGAGATCTGGTCACTATTTGCACGCTGTTCTAAAAAAAATGCGTCTAAATTTACATTCATTCGGAAGTTTTCGGTGAGTATATGAAGAATCAGAGTTAAATTCCTCAAAAAGATGGACCCCTCGTTAGCTATACTCGAAATTCATTAAATCAAGAATTGACAAAAATCGAGGGGTCCATAATCCTCGATTTTTGTCAATTCTTGATTCACCAAAACTGTCATAACTAGAACATTTCACAACCGATTTCGGAGGTCAGCATATCGTTGGGAAGAGGAAGAATGTGGCCTCAATTTGGCAATAATGAAGGCAGTCATACTCAATTCGGTCGCCATCTTGGATTTATTTTGTACATTAATACATCGTTGAACCGGGAACCTTCTTACGAATAACCGTGAAGTGATCGAAAGGTGGCAGCAGCACTACGAAGAGCACCTGAATGGCGATGTGGCAGACAACGGTGGCGTTATGGTAATGAACCTGAGAGCACGCGCGCAGGACGCGCGACTTCCGGCTCCGAATCTCCAGGAAATCCAGGAGGAGATCGACCGGCACATTGCTGAACGCCGCCTACAAGGCGGGCAGTTCATGGGGCAGTACCAGGCGGGATTTATGGGTGAACGCTCCACCACAGACCAGGTGTTCGCCATTCGTCAAGTACTGCAGAAGTGCCGCGAATACAACGTGCCCACACATCATCTATATATCGAATTCAAAGCCGCATATGATACAATCGATCGGGACCAGCTATGGCAGCTAATGCACAAAACGAATTTCCGGATAAACTGATACGGTTGGTCAAGGCGCGATGGATCGGGTGATGTGTCCCCTCGAAACGCGTAGAGGGTTACGGCAAGGTGATGGTCTTTCGTGTCTGCTATTCAACATCGTTTTGGAGGGAATAATACGAAGGGCAGGGATTGACACGAGAGGTACGGTTTTCACGAAGTCCGTCCAGTTATTTGGTTTCGCAGACGACATTGATATTATGGCACGTATCTTTGGGAGAAAGCCTTCATCAGACTGAAAAGCGAAGCTAAACGGATTGGACTAGTCATCAACACGTCGAAGACTAAGTACATGATAGGAAGAGGCTCAAAAGAGGACAGTGCAAGCCACCCACCCCGAGTTTGTATTGGTGCTGACCAATTGTATCAAGTCAGTTTAGGGACATGGCAGGTATTTCCGTCCATCGTCGTAGGGGCTAAAACCAACGAAAGCAACATCCATTTGGGTGTCCTACGAAAGGCGGAAGGCACATAAGGCGGAATACGAAAGGCAGAATGAACGAAAGGCGGAACGATACAAAAGGCAGAAACACGAAAGGCGGAATCACAAAAGGCATAATCACGAAAGGCAGAATTGCATTAGGCTGTTTTAACTTATGCGGACATTCTAAACCAACAGATCAAAGGGCGTGATTCTCCTTTCGCTATAAAAAGATACACTTTGGCGGTTGATCGCTAAGAGGCTGTTAGTGTTTCAGTTGTGAAATGAGATTTCAATAGTTTAAAAAGAGGCTACCCCGTTTGGCATAAAGTCATTTGATATTAAGCCGTTTGGCATAAAGTCGTTTGTCATAATGGCCATTTGGCATAATAGTCGTTTCGCACAATGGTCGTTTGGCATAACGCAGTGAAAATGACCTTATTTTCAATAATCATATTTCATATGCAACTTAAAGCTGGACTTCAACATAGACTTCTTGATATTTACAATGAAGAAGGCAAGATGCATGCACCATCAACTCTTTTGCATTATGCAGAGGAAACGCATATATTTAAAGAAGGAATGATCTCCTCCCTTTTTGCATTGCACCGAGCAAATGCGTGCTTTACGTGCAATCATTTAATATAAAAGGAGGCATCATCAACTCTGAAGAAGGCAAGATGCATGCTTTCAAAGAAGGCACCATCAACTCTTTTGCATTATCCTGAGCAATCGTGAAATTTAAAAGAAGGAATAATCTCCCCTTTTGAGTACTTTAAAAGAAGGCACCATCAACTCTTTTGCATTATCCCGAGCTATTGCGTAATTTGAAAGAAATAACAGTCTCCCCTTTCGCATTACACCGAGCAAACGCGTGCTTTTAAAGAAAGACCACATCACGCATTTCGCCTTATCTCGAGCGACCGTTTGATTTAAAAAAGTGATACGAACGAAAATTCAATAAAATAGAATTACTTTGACTTTCACTTTTACCAAACTTTTTTGGGTAAACGTACTGAGGAAAGGTCTGCTTGGAATCAGTAAATATATTCTGGAAAAAAGATTCAAATGAAATACGTTTCTCGACAGACAGTTTTCTGGGAAATTGAAAAGAACCTAAATCGTTGATAAGAATATCAATTATTAACGTGTAGCCATCTAAACAGCCTAGATGCAGAAGAGGGGAAAAATAATATTGTAATTATAATTTATATAAATGCCAATAATAACTATTCTGAAAGAATTGTAATTTTTCTGAGTATATATTATTTTTAATCAATTATGCCAAATGACCATTATGCCAAACGGCTATTATGCCAAACGACCATCATGCCAAACAACTATTAGGCCAAATTATTTTATGCCAAACGGCGTACCCCCGATAGAAATTAGATAAATATACGAATAGGCGTGTTTTTAAAGAAGGAATCATATTCTCCTGTAACTTAGACCGGGCAGATGCGAGCCTTCCAAGAATAAAATATATCCCCCTTTACCTTTACCTCAAGCAGACGCCTGTGTAAAACTAAGAAATGATAGAAGTCTGCCTTTTGAAATTCCTCCTTTTGTAATTACGCCTTATAATATATTCCACCTTATGTTACATGTATAAGAAGTCTGCCTTTCGAAATTCTGCCTTCCGTTTTTCCGCCTTTCGTTAGAGTCCCGTATGTCGTTCGTAATGATTGGTTTTACAGGCGGCTTATTGGGCCAGCCGTCGTGTCAGGTCTGTTCAGTGTCATTCATTCAACATTCAACACATTCAACTCTAGGACTAGGGCACTAGGACGGTTGCTGGAGCCTGGGGATTGCGTAATCGGCGGCTAGGTGCGTGGAAGTTAATTTCCCGAAGCACGCTACTGCAATTCAATGTTGTCACGGATCGTGTCAAATATAAAAAAATCGTTGTAAATACGTTCGGCGTTTGGAGAGTGTTTGCAAACCAATGAGCGTACATCTGTGCTCATACGGAGGCGGGTTATCGGGATTGGTCCATGGCAGCTGTCGTAATGCAAATCTGACGAAACGTTTCTGTCTGCTTTCTATGCGTGATGCATGAATCGAATCGCATGGTAAGGAGCCCATATTTGAACTCAAGAATGCCTCGAAGCAATGAGCAGTATGTTCAAATATTACGTAACGCGAAAAACGTTGTTTTTAAGAACCCCCCACCCAAAAGATATTTTAGTTACTAGATAAAGATTGTCGCTGTCGTCGCTGTCCGGAACATCTTTTGCTGGCGAGGATAGGGGAGCTAAATGTCAAAGAAAGAAAATCCATACGATTTGACAGGAACTGGAACAGGAACAGGAACCCATGCGACAATCTTTATCTAGTAACTAAAATATCTTTTCCCCACCCCCTCGTAACAATTTGTAACAAAATTTAGAACTACCCCCACCCCTACAAATACATTTTTTTTTGAAAATATCTTGTTTTTGGTAGAATTTGAACCACGATACAATAAATTATTATTTTTAAGCATAAAATACTATTTTGAAGACAATAACTATTTTTTGAAAAAATTAAATATTTTTTCTCAATTGTTACGCATAACGTAACGTTACGTAACAAAAATAAAACAACCCCCCACCCCCTATTGCGTTACGTAATATTTGAACAAACCCTAATGTTTTCGAAGCATAAACATCATCAAATTGTGCAGAGTTGCGGCGCAGGAAGCCAAGCATAGTGTTGGCTTTAGAGATTGTCTTGGAGATGTGCTCGTTGAACCGAAGCTTATCCTCCAGGGTAAGGCCAAGATCCATTATGGAGTTAACTCTCATAAGCGGTAACTGGTTCATCGAATAGTCAAATCTGATGGGTTGGGTGAACACGGGAAAAAGTAATGATTCTGCATTTGGTGGCATAGGCTTGTATTCCGTTTATCTGACACCACGATGATAAGCGCACAATGTCGGCTTGAAGTGCACAGCAATCTAAAGCTGACTTTACCGCTCGGTAAATTTCCAGGTCATCCACAAAAAGCAGCTTGCACGAGTGTAGCTGATCGCAAACGTCAAACGATAAATAGCGCAAAAAATAAAGGTCCTGGGTGACTCCCTTGTGGAACGCCAGACGGAATCTCGAATTCATCGGAAGTGGCGTCACGAATCTTATCGAAGGATTTTCTTGACGTCAAGTACGAATTAATTCAGTTGACGGTCCACGACGGTAGACCAAGACGGTTTAGTTTCAAAATAACAAGATCGTGCGGAACTTTATCAAATGTCTTCGAAAAGTCAATGTATACAGCATCTACTTGTTGCCGCTGTTCGTTGCATCCTATAACACTATCATCTTGTTAGACATTGCTGGAATTCTGATACAACGGATTTAACGGAAAGCTTATCGTGCAACAGCCTTTCGAGTACTTTGGCCAAATAGTTCAGGATTGAAATGGGTCGATAATTCTTCACGCTTTGTATGTTGCCAGATTTAAAGATCGTTGTAATTGCGAGCTTCAAGGCATCAGGGAACACGCCATCTGCGAGTGATCGGTTGAATATTACCAGGACTGGGACAGCCAGCAAGCTGCACAGTTCTTTATGAACGATGGTGGAATCTGATGTGGACATCTCGAAACGGCAACTGAATAAGGAGCGTTAAAAACCGTGTCAGAACTGAGGTTCTGCTGCGGTAGATGGATGTTGAAGCTTCCTAACTCATCTAAATACTGTTGTGGCAATGAATGGTGATCTGAATCAAACACATTGCGAAAGACTTCAGCAAAGAGATTTGCATAAATGTTACCAGCGGAAGAATTATGATTGCCATATAGAAGACGTTATACGGAATGCCAACCGAACTTTTGAGAGTATTCACAAAAGACCAGAACGATGAAGGGGTCTCTTTGAAGGTCGGTTCCATTTGTTCAATGTACTCACGGAAACGAACTTCATGCACGCTGTTATACTCAGCTTCCGCAAGTTGAACAGCATACTTATTCTCAGTTATCCTGGAACGAAAATAATGTTTACGGGCCTTGCGTTGACGATTAGTTGGCGCAGCTGCGGGTTTCACCATGGTTGTTGGCCTTTTGTAGACATTCTTCGGGCTTTCAGCGGGACATTGTGACGAAGTACTTGGTAAACATTGTCATAAAAAAAAGTCACAGCATCATCCACCGTTTTGAGGTTAGACAAACACGTTCAGTCCAATGCAACTAATCTAGCGTTGATTGCATCAAAATCAAATTCGACTCCGGGGGTTGCAAGTCTTCAGAGGAACATTCGAGCGTCAAAACAAATGGCTTGTGGTAAGGATCGACTTTCAAAATGGCAGCAGGCGATTCAAACAGTTCAATTCGACCAGAAATCTAGATCGAAAACTAGATCGAGAAGCCTAACTTTCGCATTAACCAAATCATTGATTTGCTGCAGTCATGTGGCTAGTAAAGACTCAACTACTACAAGCTCTTGTTCCGATGAGGCGTTGAGAGGCAGAAACCCACCCTAGCAGCACACATGCTTCACATAGGTTGCTGCAACTCATATGTGACCAGATTTAGTCACAATCAAGTTGCTGCAACCATTTTTGTCTGAGGCCAAATTTGAAGATTGTAATCGCCCATATGACTATCATGATATCACGAGGGTCAGCTATCTCGAGGAGACACATGAGGGATTTACCCTGCTTAGCGTAAATATCAGAGTCTCTTGATTCTCGTGTATACATGGATGAGACAGTGTGCCATGAGCTACAAAATCTCACGTAGCATCGATTCGGTGCGACGAGAGAAGCTAGCGCGCGCATAAAATAACTGAGTGAGCTTGTCTCATTGTACGTCTCATGAGACTCATCTCATGCGCTAGGAATGCATAGCTGGCGTTACTTAGGCGACGATATTATTGAATGAAAATTTCCCGCCCAAGCTGTTTTACGCACCTTTGCTGTTGTTTGCAAAGGTTTGCCATGGCAAACAGCGCATGAGCTGATCGCATTGAGATATCTCAATGCGACTCACCAATGCTAATGTGAGGTACACAAGCTTCGTGAGACTCGCGTGCGCTAAATTTTATGTGCGCGTAGCAGTCGTTGCTCAATCTCATCCTTTTTTGTACGCGTGCATGATGTCTGGTAAATATCGGCGTGACTGCGCTGTCGAATATAGATGCAACACAGGCAGATGGACTCCTGTGGTAGCATGTCTTTCACAATAACTTGCTCAAAATCATCGTTGCCTTCAAGAAATATGGCTTTTGAATTCAGCTCGGCTTTCACGAACGGATGTAGCTTCTAAATGCTGATATCAGAGCTAGTGTCCACGTTCTGGGCTGGTTTCCAAAAAGTTTGAGTGCGGGTATTATCGTCAATGAACTCGAATGAATGATTTCGATGCTAGATTGACTCCTACCTTGAAAGAGATGAATGACAGTGTCGACACTTGCCTGCCTCCCGGTATCAGAGATTTCACAGTAGCTTCGTCCACATTCAAGCAATCCTTGGCAACTTTCTTGACGTCGGCTTCCGATACATCAGGAGAAATTTTCGAAAGATAGATTCAGAACTTGTCAGTTGGTCTTACTACGTTGGCGTTTGATATTCCGGCACCGCGAAAAATTTTGGCCGGTTGATCAAATGTTGCAGCTTCGTCATCACGGCTTCTTTTCGGCGTATTATTTTTACCGAATCTGAACCGTGGAACAGGAGATAGTATCGCGGGCAGGGGAAAGCATGTTGAAACCTCCTTTGATCTCTTGCCAGATCTCAGCGATGAGGCTGTCCTTAATCTCACTCTATATTTCTTCGACGATTTTTTGATACGTATCCTTTAGTTCGACCGTTCATAGATGTCAAAGCGTTTTTAAATCGAGCATTACTCATTATGTTACTACATCCTGTACACATCAAGAAAATAAATGCAGCCTTTTATGGGCATAACCAGTTCTGAAGCTCGCTGCTATTGATATAAATTGATATGAAATAATTGCCGTTTTTATTCGAACATCAAAAGTCACTCAAATGGCGATTGGTTCGGTTTCTCAGAACCCCAACTATACACGGTTAATCTACTTTAGAAATTTAATAAGGCGCTAAATAAAGGTTACTTTAAATGCTTTTTGTTTACCTCGGTAATTACCCTTCATAGCTATCCTGGATTTTAGTGAGTGCTTTAAAGACTTGTAGTAAAAATGAAACCCGCTTTTGAATATCTTTATTACTATTCATAACTCATTTAAACTGTCTGTTTTGTTTATTTAGTTATGGCGAATCTAAAACAAATGCAGCTACAGATGAGTGAAAGATGTCCACAGATGATAACAGTGCGCTTTTTCGTCTTCATCATAGAACAAATGCACCGGGAATTCACTAATGACTATCTCATTTGTGTCGCTAACTACACTTTAATCGACCTAATGACTCAGCAGAATCATGAATAGATTCTGTAATAAAATGATCGTTATATCACTAGCTGTAGTCGAACAGTGATTCGCAGTTTTTTCCTACCCCAATAGGTATTTGTTAATTGGCGCATGGAAGGTTTTTTTTGCTTCAGTTGTTTCTGTTAATTCATTGTACTATCAGTTACGTACTCCATCGATGCTGATGCTGCTAACTCAGGATCAATTGTTTGACGAGCAGCACATTTTCATTCTAATCAAGCAATACGAAAGCAAGAACTATCGCAAAAGAAAAACCTATTCAGATTTAGTTTGTTTGCTGGCTCCAAATAGGGAGCTTAAGTCTAACATCAAATATGTATCGATTTCATGGTCCTAATTAGTTAAGAAACGTTGGAACTTTACGTGTAAAATATACCATTACTTCTCCAGAATCTTAGAAGACTTATTAAGCATATAGAAATCACTCGATCACCATTATATAGGAACATTTGGAATATTCCCTCGTGCGTGAACGAAAACAGCAAACTCACACCATCAAATTTACATGCCAACTTGAAAAAGTAGAAATCAGCGTGTTTCGCAGCTTGCCAAGCAAGCATCAAATTCTATATTTCTGTCGAAAAGATCACCGTTGAACAAGTTATTATTAATCGATGAATGTGACTGTTACTTGCATTATATTCATATTATACATCAACCCAGATGAAAATTACCAAATAATCATAAATCAAACATCAGTAAAAACTTATTATACAATTATACAAAAAGCGGAAGCGGAAAAAGAATAAAGTTATTTAAAACATAAAACGAATTACATGAAATACACAGAGGAAATATAAATTGAACACCGAAACAATTAAAGGGGTCGACCTCTGAACAACAACAATAATATCCATCACGTCACTCGAAAACATTTTGGGAAGATTAGAAGCTTATCCAGAAGCTTCATCTCCATAACAATATACACACAAAACACACATAAAACAAATGCTCTGTTTAATTGGTAATTCAGAATGAAACAAATTCAACATCAGAATACGTGTAGGTTTAATTGTAATATTTTACTTTCGGTGTAAATACTTAACAAGAACAAAAGAAGAAAGTAAATCTGGAAAATGTGAACAAAGTTACTAAAAATGGTGGAAGTTAGAAGCTGATGGGGTTGAAGTAAAGACACTGTAAATATGGGTGTCCTGCTCTAAGTGTTTTTTTTCGAAATATTCTGGTGCTAGTAAAATTACTAGAAGTTCGATTTGAAAACGTTAAAGTAGATTTGGATTCCATTTCCATCAGGCCTCCACAGGTTTGGAAGTATCGTGATTCTCATATATGAATGGAGACAACCGTACTGAAACTTGTGTACCCAGCATTGCTTGACTCGTAATTTAGACTTGTCATTTACAATGTTTATCGATCATTTTCTGGGTTACGTAATCGCTGAAGTTCAGAGGTGTTAGTCGATTTATTTCAATAGGGATAGGATTGTCCGTCCTTGTTTACAGTGTCTTTAGTTCAAAGCGAAAATAAAGCTCATATTGTAGTCTCAGTTGAAGGGAACAAATGATCATGAGGGAGGGAATTGCGGCATCGTTTGAGGGTCCGTCTGTAGTGTAGAAAGAAACTAACAAATGTGTATAATTATAGAGAACCAGAGAAGATATGGTATATTAGTAACAGAGGAGGCGAACAGAAAATATATTATCGTTACAGAAAATAAAGAAAAACACAAAAGTAATCAACCGCTTAATTCTGAACTGCGGTTATGCAGTAAATTACCAATGATGACAGATCCTTTAATCTTTATGTGTACTGGGCTTCGTGGCCGTGCGGTTAGCGTCGTCAATCGTCTAGACGCATGTGCTGTGGAGTGTGGGTTCGATTCCCACCTCGGTAAGGAGAAAACTTCGTAAAGCGAAAAGCTCTCCACTGGTCCACTGGGTGTTGTGTAAATGTCCTGTCCGTTGTCTAATGCTAGATGTCAAGTGTTCAGTCTGTCCGACCGACGTTGCACATCCACTGGTAGGTACATATTTATTATAACAGTAGCAGACCCGCTTTATTCTAAAAAAAATTACATTCACAATTATTATCTATTCTCCATTATGGGGTCTCGGTCACCATTGAAACATTTCTTGCCTTCAAAAACCTCCATATACCAAATTTGGTTCCGTTTGCTTGATTAGTTCTCGAGTTATGAAGAAATTTGTGTCTTATTTGTTTGGCAGCTCCCCTTCCCAGAAGGGGAAGGGGTATCGATTCATCACATAAACATTTCTTGCCTTTCAAAACTCCAACATGCCAGATTTGGTTCCATTTGCTTGATTAATTCTCGAGTTATGAAGAAATTTGTGTTTCATTTATATGGGAGCCACCATTTCCAGAGAGGGAAAGGGTTTTTAACCATCTTAAGAACCTTCCTGGCCCCAAAAACCTCTGCATACAATTTTTCACGCCGATCGGTTCAGTAGTTTCCTAGTCTATAAGGGTCAGACAGACAAATTCATTTTTATGTAGGTATATAGAAGAGAAAATATATACATATTAGTGCTGTCCAATGAGCAGCTCGAAGTAGCTCGAAGTTGTTCCCGTCCTGCTCATTCTTTTTTGTCAACAAATGGGCATGAGCAGGACAGGGAGAAACTTCGAGCTACTTCAAGCTCTCATTGGACAGCACTATTATAATAAACCGACTTACATTTGTAGCGGTGGCTTTTTTTTAAGATCTTCAGAATCGTAGTTTCTTTGGAACCAAATCCACAACCAACAGTAATTGACCAACTGAGGACAGAACAGACTATCTGCCAATCCCACTGTCGACTAGCTATTGGGTTTCCCGCAACACAAAAAAAACTCACAACCGATCCATGAACAGTCGTCGTGGGTGTTTCTGGACCGTACGGTTCCTACGTCTTTTCTTTTTGGTAGCCTGCCTGCGGCAGCTGTCAAAAATGGTGGTTTGAAAAAAAAAAAGGGAAACAAAATTACGGAGAAATAATAACAAAATGGACTGATGATGAAAATTATGATGAGGATGTCAACACAAAAAATATTTATTCAGGTTTGTTTTTACAATATACTACTATCATTGAAATAAGTTGCGCTTTCGATTTTATGGTGAAAGCTAGGTAAAAAATTAGACTCTATACAACGCGCCGGCAAAATAATGTAGCTCAACGCAATAAATTGAAATCAATTATAATATCAACATCGTAAATATCTGTAGATCTTTGCAGATTTTTGGAAATGCAAATATTCTCATTACGGTCATTCATTTGACCACATTATGACCAAAAATAGTGGCTTTTATCGAGCTTTGAAAATATGACTTATTGCGCTCTTCATCACACCCGTAGAGCAGCTCATAAAATCAATTCGACATTTTGGCATTTGACGTTTGAAGCTTGTTCAGCAGATTTATGAGAGGTTTAAATATTGATAGTAATAATGGAACGTACACACGGTCAAGCAGTTTGACCAACATTGACTCCACCTCTCGTTTATTCAAACATCCATCAAGTTTCACCAACAGCGGCACGAACAATCAATTTATTCGACCAACAATATCACACACGAACGACCGAAGCGCCAACTTGAGCACCAACCATCAAAAAATATATGGGGGTTTGTGCAACTTCACTACAAATGCTCAAACATGTTCGGCGAACCTTGACTCCACCCCCGACAACTCAAACCAAAATCAAACCGTTTTAATTTTTTCCAACCGAGCCGCCAACTGTCAAATTGTTGTTCGAACAACTTCACATACGTTCAAACAAAGCAGCAACCGAAGCGTTTTCTTGGGGGCGGAGTCAATGTTCGTCGAACTGCTTGACTGGTGTGTACGTTGCATAAGAGTGCCAATAAATCTGAGCAACTAGCCATGGTGATTGCTGTAATAAATCCGCTATAAGAATTAAATAAATCCAACAAGCATGGAAATTGCTACTTGGGATCCGTGTAGAATAAACTGAACGGTTCAATGTTGTACACCCAGGTTTTTTTTTCACACGGTTTGGTTTTAGTCGTCGTCAATGAAACAATGAGTAAACCCCACGAAAAAAATCAAAGAAAATTCAGGTGGTATTTAAGAAGCTGTGAAAGTTCGGGTTAACCGAGAAATTAATGAACTCCAACCGCGTTAAAAAAAAATGTGAAGGGCGGTTGGAGTTCATTATTGCACAAGAATCGTGAAGGCTTCGAACAACATTTTGATATTTTAGTAAGTCAAAAATTAATAAATTGTAACCTGACAATTGCATACAACATGAAACCAGCTATGATGTTGCTTCAATACTTTGTACTGGACCCATTAAAGAACGTCTCAGGATTTGAATTCCTACAAAATATTATTTCTACAATAAAATTTTTATAGATGATTCTTAACCCTCGAGAACTCGCACCATTGTATTACAGACACACCTCGATAGTACGTACACCTCCGTAATTTTAGTGTACGTACTATCGAAGCGTACGTACTATCGAAGCAAAAAAATACCGAACAAAAAAAATTTTTTTTTTGCCGTTTTATTTATTTGGGAGTGGTGTAATGTTTATAAAACCGCTCGGAAGCCAAAATTTCGATAGAAGGCTCTGTATTCTAAGCAAATTTATATTTGATATAGTACACAACGGACCAGCATGACTCAGATTTTTCTTGGAATGGTGCCTACATGTAGCATTGCGCAAAATTATCGTCCTTGTAAATGTGAGGCTATTGTTTTTATTAAATATTGTATGTTAATGTTTCGGAACATCCATAAATTACGTGATATTTGTGATGTTTCAAAGATATGTTACACATCATGTATAATTAGCCATGTTACTACAAAAAGTGACAATTGGGGGTGGATCACAACATTTTTACGTGACGTATTTTATGGATTCCACCTATAGATTTTATGTTAATGAAAAGCTTTAAGGTTGTCCTGAACTGTCACTGTTGTTGCGGTTCTATTGGCTCCATTGACGCTTCCTTACCAAAGCGATTTTAATTTTCTCGTCTGTAGAATCGTTTATGCCTTTCTCGTACAACAATATGTAACGAAAAGGCTATAAACTCCAAAAACGATTTTTTGATAGGAGGCCTGGATGTCTGACTTTTATATACTTGATCGGTATCAGCTTGATGAATGTAGGTACCACTGGTGTCTGTCGATAAAGTATTTAAATCTAAATCACTGGATGTTGATCTACTCACAAACTGCAACTAGCGTGGATCTCTGGCCAAAAAGTGCGACGTGGGATAATTTTTGGCAACATAGCCACTATTCAACACATTCTCGGCCAAACATAAAGATACATTTTTCTGAAAATGTGGGTTTGTTTTACTAAAATTTTAATTTGAAATTATTTCAAAATTTTATTTGAAATTTGTTTTGACATTCATAAATTATTCTTCTAGGACTTTTTCCGAAAATATCTCCAGGAAATCCATAGTAAAATCCATCAAAATTTTTCGAAACTCAAACTCAAACCAAGAAATACATCGCGATTTTTTTCAAAAATTACTTAAGGAAATTCTTCAGGAAATCCAGGATACTCCTATTCTTCCTGGAAAAGGAACATCCCGGAGCAGTTCTTCAAGGAATTCTCTGCAGAATAATTTGAGAAAATTCTGTGGAAATTCCAAAACGAATTTCCGGATAATTCTTGAAGAACTTTTCGGGGGAACTTTAAAAGAGATTTCTGAAGAAGTTCTTCAAGTAACCTCCGGGGAAATAATGGCGCATTTTTTGGGGAATGCATGGAGGAATTTCTGGAATAAAAAGTGGGAGAGTTTTTCAAAGAATTTTCGGGGTTATTGTTTTAAGATATTGTTGCGAATTCTTGGAAAAAATTCTCGGAAAATACTGAAGGGCATTTTGGATGATTTTTTATAGAAATTGTAAGCGAAGTACCATATAAATTTTGAGAATGGCTGCAGGATCTTCCGGGTGCATCCCTTAAATAATTTCCAGAGGAATTTTAAGGGGAATTTTTCAGGTAATTCCGGAAGAGTTTTGACCAGTGGTGGAAACCTGTGAACCTTGTTCACAAAACAAGAAGTAGGCCATGCAAAATACTCGCGAACACTTTTTTTTGCCTTTTCTTGCCTACCTACTACTCGCAGAGAAAACAGAAAAGCGAACCCCGAAAAATGTTCGTGGAGGTGGAGCTTCGCGAGTCATTCGGGTTTATTTGTAAAATATCATAAACCAACCTCGGAACATGATTCTCACGGATGTTCGAGCAAGAACACATTTGTTCACTGTTTTTGTGTTTATGTTAAGTGAAATTTATCCGTTTTATTCGAAGTAACCTCAAATACTCGCGATCGTGATTTTTACTCATGATGCCCTGCTTTTTGTCTTTGCTCTGCCCGTACACGCGAACAAATCAAGCGCTAGAAAAAATGCAGGCAGTAGGCTCGCGCGTGTATGGCATTTCTGGTAAATTACACTCTTTTCTTACTCGTGAAGCGAGTATTTCCAGCACTGGTTTTGACGAAATTTAATTTTTGTAGCCAGATGAATTTACAGACGAATTTTGCATGGAATTTCTTAGAGAATTCCCGAAGAATTTCTGGAGTAACTAAGAGAGAATGCCCGGAGGAGTTTACATGGGAATTTCTGAATGATTTTCTGGTGGAAGTTCTGAGAAAGGGGATGTGTAAATTTCTAAGAGACTTCCTAAGTGAATTGCTGAAGAAATTACCGAGAACATAATGGAATTTAGAGAGTATATTTGGAAGGATTAACGGAGAAATATTTGGTTATAATTTAAGATGAATGTTCGGAGGAATTTTGCAAAAAATCGCGGAGAAATTCCTAGAGGAACTTCTGGAGGAATTTCTGAACTTCCAGAGGAATTCCTGGAGGAACTTTTTTTATGTACATACTATCGAGGTAAAATGTACGTACAATCGAGGGTACGTACTATCGAGGTATGCCTGTATTATAATTATTGTCTTTATTTAGGAGGTTTTCGGCACGAGGGAAGAAAGCATAAGAGATTCAGTACTAAGCGAGTTCCGGAAGGCTAAAATCCGATGAAAATCTTATGATTTCCAAGGACTTTTCTAGAATCCTCATAGAGTCCATATATTTAGAAAAATATGCTGACTTAGTATTTTAAAGAATCCTCAAATCCTGTCTTCTTATTCTTCTTATTGGCATTACTTCCCCACACTGGGACAGAGCCGCCTCGCAGCTTAGTGTTCATTAAGCACTTCCACAGTTATTAACTGCGAGGTTTCTAAGCCAGGTTACCATTTTTGCATTCGTATATCATGAGGCTAGCACGATGATACTTTTATGCCCAATTTCCTATCCGAACCTAGACCGGCACCGGGAATCGAACCCAGCCACCCTCAGTATGGTCTTGCTTTGTAGCCGCGCGTCTTACCGCACGGCTAAGGAGGGGCCCTATCTTGGGCCCTATCCTATAGTGATCAGTTTATTTGTTTGTTATTCTGCTGATTTTTATTTTTCCGAAATCACAGTATAAGACTTAGCTGTACGTGGTTTTATAAAAGCAGTGAAATATGGAGTTTGATAGAGAACACTGGATTTTAGAAAAAACATTAATAATATCAAAAACTAATATTTCATTTTCGAAATTATTTCCAGATTTTGGTATACTAGAGTAAATTTATAATGCGATAAAGAATGATACAACTTCGACCATCACAAAAAATATTCCGAAGAGTGGTTTATGATTTTAAAAACTATATATTTTTGAAATTATGAAAGTTTGAGCAGAAAAATCGGTAATTTTTCGATGGCGCTTGGTGTGCTTTGGCTGAACCCCGACCATTTAATTGTGAGACTCAATAATAACATTAATACTATATTCAATATCGTGGATTTTTTGTTGTTACCAGATTCTTGAACCAGTCAAGAATCTGGTAACAACAAAAAAAAAAATGCACGATGTTGAATATAGTATTAATGTGTTTAATTGAGTCTCACAATTAAATGGTCGGGGTTCAGCCAAAGCACACCAAGCGCCATCGAAAAATTATCGATTTTTCTGCTCAAACTTTCGTTTTAAACGATAATATCAGATTTAATTGATCGCAAATCGTATTGGATATCCAAATGTATTGTAAATGGATGCAAATGTATGCTTAAATTGATATGAAACAACTTCCGTTTTTCTTGAACAAACAAAATATCACAAGTCAGTCGAAAAGCCGCTTGGTGCGGTTTGGCTGAACCCCGCCCAAATATAGGGATTTCAAACCGACTACATACATTTTAAGGAGAATTCTTGAGCCCGATTTTTTTTTACTTTCATATATTATGGATCTTGGATTGTCTAATAAGGTTTTGGGAATCTTTTGATTTTCAATCACTTATTTCTGAATATGGTTAAATCGTAAAGTGCACATGTTTATGGGAATTCATTTAAGTGCCCTTCCAATCCCTCTGGCTACGCCCTTGTACATATGCACAACAATTAGCTCGAAAAATGTATTGGAGCTAATAACTTCATTCGCTGGGGTTCGATCCTAGACTGTTGTTTTCCATCTAACCTACGAAGGTACTCCGTAGTTTGGTGGGTACTGATGAGTACAAATCCTCAATACAAGGCTCATACTGCCGTAATCTGAAAAAGTGACGTATGAGCCAAATTACAACCTATATGGTTAACCGTCTAAGACGAATTAAGTACTTTCCATTTAATTCCACTATTTAATTTTCGATATCTTATCAGATACGTATTTCGACCACAACTATGTGCAAGTTTAATTTTCGATATCTTTTCAGATACGTATTTCGACCACAACTGTGTGGTCGAAATACGTATCTGAAAAGATATCGAAAATTAAATAGTGGAATTAAATGGAGAGTACTTAATTCGTCTTAGACGGTTGAATACATTCCACTAAAAGAGCTTTATATATTTTTCTATATGGTTAGAAAAAAGTGATATTAGGTCCTTTTTACTGAAATCAGGGGTTTAGTTTGAGAACCCAAAATCAGGCGATTTTTTTTAAAATTAGGTTAAATTTACTACAAAAGTTAGGTAAATTTTACTTAACTTTTGTAAACCTGTGATTACTTGGGTTCCCAGCCAACAATTCTCTTCATATGTTTTTGCTCATTATTTGCAATCCTGTTAAGTGGATACCTATTCGGTAAACACAGATCATATAAAATGCATAGATTGCACATATACGTTGGAGGCCATATGCGCACATGCGGAATAAATTTTCTTGCTTATATGTCTTCATATAACTACATTTATCGTTTTATATGACTTCGTTTGCATCCATTTATAACTCATCATCGTAACTGTAGTTATTAAGTTAGCTACAGCAAAGAATGCTTTGGCTCTCGAGCGTTGTGGCAATATGTTGATATAGTTTGTGCGATGCTAACGAAAAATGTAAAAACTCGCAGAAAATTATAATTTTTTGAACTTTCATACAATTTGTATGAAGCGAAAAAAATATTGTAATATTTTGTAAGGCAAGTTAATAGGGTAACGGTACCAATAGTGGAGGTATTGGTAGATCTACAAAAGAAAATATTTTTTAAAAATTGATAATTATGGGTAATTACTGCTTTATTATCTTAGTCAATAGATAAACTAATAAATTTACTAACAAAAATGAGATAGAACATCAGCAATAACCAAATATTGCTTGCACCACTATGGGTAGACAGTTCCTTCCCGAATAAAATGAAATTATACAACGATTTTTCTAGTTATCGTTTTTTGAGCATAGAAAATTATAATTGCATTTTTCATGGAATCATATAAAATACTGTACGTTAATTATACGACGAACGATATTTACAATAGCCCTCATAATATTTTTTTTTGGATGATACATTGAATGGGTTGTTAAGTATCGTTACCATTCAAAAACATCAACTTTTGCATGTATTTTTGCAAATCAATTTTACCATGAATCATTGGTTTATCTTCAGTTTTGTTTTATGCGATCATTCGGGTTTTGATTATATTCAACAAAGACGATAAATAGTAAGATTTTTCAACGATTCTGCTGATAATCCGAATTAAACGCTGTGCGATAATCATTCAATTACATGATTACTGTATTGTAGTATGTATAATGATATTTCACAAACTAAAATAGGATTATAATTTGTTCTTTTCTCAGTTTATAATAAAATAGGCCAACAGAAAAAAGTATCTATTTAATTTAATTTATTGTCCAATATAGCTTTTCTAATCTTCATATTCTGCCACACTCGCGCGGGAAACTGGATGCCTAGCCTGCGTTCACAGGACCTTTTTCATGTGGATTCCACTCAACAATTTCACCTGTAAATTATAGTAAAAGGATTAATCCACTTATCCACCTTTATGTAACGCAAAGTGCATACGCAATCTTGCATTTTGTTTAACTGGAAATCTCGCTGGAAATAAGCTTTCTGATTCAATGATGCGTGGAAACATAAAAGTAATCAAGGTATTCATCCTTATTTAAGACAAACATGTAAAATTTATCCCTCTAGGGTCAACCGGCGCATATACCTATTTTAACACTCATTCGTTTTAAGATTTGTTTTATTTGCTCCCACGTCAAATAATGAATAATGCTGATCACTCGTAATACTAAAGCTCTGAACGCAATAGAACGAAACGCGCTTGTAACGGCAGGATTTGGCCGTTAGCCAAGCAGTTATTCTTTAAAATTCTACTGTTGTCACCATTCCGTTCTATTGCGACGCTAGATTTTAACGTTTTACATCCCAAACACCACATCACCGCCATCACCAGAAGATTCTTACCTTCGGAAGCATATTCGCTGAACCCTTAGCTGGACCCGAATTGCTGAATCCACTAGCACAGCAAGGAGAAGCGAATCGTCATTTTCCCGTGTAGTGGCAGGAAATGGATGACTCTGGAAACAAACAAAAATGGGAGAAGAATAGATTTATTTAAGATTTTATATAATAAAGTTTTGACTTACATGCATTTTGGATCACCACCGTCTTCGAGAAAAACTAAAATAATCTCAAGTCTGCCCGAACAACTGCCGTCGACAGAATTGTCACTTAAACACTGAAAATGAAAACACTTCTATCTATGCAGTTGGGTGTGAATAACTACCCAAATTATATCGTGTATGATTTTTTTCTTATGAGAATATTTTTCATTTCTCATTCCAGTAATC
Organism: Armigeres subalbatus; assembly: GCF_024139115.2. NCBI lineage: Eukaryota > Metazoa > Arthropoda > Insecta > Diptera > Culicidae > Armigeres > Armigeres subalbatus. The sequence continues at coordinate 36,715,037 of NC_085140.1, read as the reverse complement.
TTTATTATGAGATGTATAATCTGCCAATAATTTAGTATAATCAGGGCGGTAAGAAAGTTAATCATATGATTGCACATGTATCGTACAGTTAATGATGATTATAAGCGGAATGGAATACTTATAATAATAAATATTCAGCATACGATTTATTTCTATGCGGGTTTAGTGGCGGTAAAAATTAATTTTGGTTCCTATAGTGGTGCTATCCATTGGTTTCTTATGAGACTCGCCACTATTGGTACAGTTGCACCACTATAGGTGCAAGGGAGTCAATTTTGTTAAGGAAAATCATTGTTTTCAATAGTTTTTCAAGCGAAATCTTAAGGTAAGGTGATTTAACAGGATATTTAATACACGACACATCAACTGAAAACATCTTAAAGTCTATAAATATGATAAATCTAATTAAAACCCCACTACCTCCACTATTGGTACGGTTACCCTAAACCATAACTAATCAACAAATTTTTAAAAAGTAGAAGGTTGTATCTTATGTCTATAATCACGACCGCCAGCGGACGTAGTATAACGAAAATTATAAAAAAAAATCTGAATATGTTTAATGGATCTAAGGCTGCTGTGACCGCTATCGATGCCATCGTTGCGATTGACCTATTTACAATCCTTTCAGGCGTACCATGCAAATATTGTTTAGGATGGCAACAACTGTCGCACCCCAGGTTACAATTGAAAATTGCGTATTACGAGCTTGTGCATAGAAGGGTCAAATTTAGGAGTTGCTTAATTTCACTGAGTATCGGAACCATACAACATTGGGACCATGAAATATGAATCGAGTACTAGTTAGCACAGTCCTTTATAAAGCTGGTAGAGACATATATAACATGTTAGTGGATGTTTATTAATTTATACATATTGAAATGATTTTTTATTATTATTATACAATTACAACACATTATCATTCAACGACCATTTGTTGAAACCCACTTCGTTCCTTCATTCTATCACTGTAGTGTGGACATCGGACATTAATGTTCTATCAATAGCCATCCTTGTTAATGCTCTGAAGTAGAACAGACTTATAAAATAAATGTATTATGGAGTCGCAGTTATGGAGTATCCTGCTAAAACCACGGTAGCTGTAGTTTCGATCTAATGTGCGATACCACAATGACATTGACTGCTATCGATCGGGAATTGAATGACTATAACTCACCAGTGATATTGACCGCCATTGCGGTTACATTACCAACTGATATTATTGATATTGCGTGGTTCTGAACAAGATATATTTCTATAGTTGAGATCAACGAGATCACTAGCGTTGCAGCGTGTTGCTATACAGCGTTATGCTTGTATGATAATTTGAAAAGTACTAGCGGGTGCCACGCCACCTAATGAGTGTTGTTTTGCTAGGGAGATTCTACAGTGTCATGCTTAGAAGCAGAAAAATAAAAAAAAATATCAACGAGTTCGCTGGTAGTCCTAAATAGCTGTTTTCGTCATTGACAAAAGAGGAACAGGGGAATCAGGGGCATAACGAGGAAAGAATAGGAATTGAAGATGTTGATAAGCCGGTTTATTAAAAAAAACTGTAAAAAAGCAATGCAATTTGTAGGTGTTCCATTTGTAACGTTCGATCATAAACCGGTACCATTTTAGCCGGTTTTGGCATCAGTGTATTACGCGATGGAAACAGTTGTCTGATACAAACCAAAAGGGTTCGAATCCGTACTCAAGGAGATGGATTATATTAACTATTCCCGGGAAATTCTTTTTGGGCTTTGGCAAAGGCACATTTGCAGAAGCGAGCTCCATCACAACTTTTAAAAAGCGGTTGAAAATGTAGCCTAAATCGTTGACAAACTCTATGTGTTGAAGCTAATGGGTACCATCTGATCAAAATTCCTCTCCTTGGCGTACTATTAAATGGATCTCTGATATGTTATACTAAACTGCAGTAAAACATAGTAAAGGACATAAAGGCGAAACAATAATCAATTTTTCCCAAAAATCAAAGTCGTTATGTTATTTTTTGAATCCTGCTTATACCTACTGGGACACCATATAATACTTTCCCTTCAATTTTCAAATGTCAAACTTATGCGTCTTTGTTTTTTTGCCTTTCTCGTATACTAAGTATACGGTAAAGGCTATATGATCGCTCCAAAAACAAACTTTTTATAGAAGGCCCGGAGACCCATAGTGTTATATACCAATCGACTCAGTTCGACGAATTGAGGTGATGTCTGTGTGTGTGTGTGTGTGTATGTGTGTGTGTGTGTGTGCGCACAAAACGACGCAAAAAATGTCACTCATTTTTCGGGCACTTATCCTCAACCGATTTGCTCGCAACAAATTGCATTCGACGCAGAATCCTTTCCCATTGTTTCCTATTGAAAATTGGCCAGGTCGGACTATGGGATCGGAAGTTATGGCCAAAATACAAATTTATACGTAAAAAGTGCGTAAAAAATGTCACTCATTTTTCGGGCACTTATCCTCAACCGATTTGCTCGCAACAAATTGCATTCGACGCAGAATCCTTTCCCATTGTTTCCTATTGAAAATTGGCCAGGTCGGACTATCGGATCGGAAGTTATGGCCAAAATACAAATTTATACGTAAAAAGTGCGTAAAAATGTCACTCATTTTTCAGGCACTTATCCTCAACCGATTTACTCGCAACAAATTGCATTCCACGCAGAATCCTGCCCCATTGTTTCCTATTGAAAATTGGCCAGGTCGGACTATAGGATCGAAGTTATGGTCAAAATACAGATTTATACGTAAAATCGCGTAAAAATGTCACTCATTTTCGGGCACTTATCCTCAACCGATTTGCTCGCAACAAATTGCATTCGACACAGAATCATTTCCCATTGTTTCTTATTGAAAATTGGCCAGGTCGGACTATGGGATCGGAAGTTATGGCCAAAATACAAATTTATACGTAAAAATCGCGTAAAAAATGTCATTAATTTTTCGGGCACTTATCCTCAACCGATTTGCTCGCAACAAATTGCATTCCACGCAGAATCCTTTCCCATTGTTTCCTATTGAAAATTGGCCAGGTCGGACTATGGGATCGGAAGTTATGGCCAAAATACAGATTTATACGTAAAAATCGCGTAAAAAATGTCACTCATTTTTCGGGCACTTATCCTCAACCGATTTGCTCGCAACAAATTGCATTCGACACAGAATCATTTCCCATTGTTTCCTATTGAAAATTGGCCAGGTCGGACTAGGGGTTCGGAAGTTATGGCCAAAATACAAATTTATACGTAAAAAGCGCGTAAAAAATGTCACTCATTTTTCGGGCACTTATCCTTAACCGATTTGCTCGCAACAAATTGCATTCGACGCAGAATCCTTTCTCATTGTTTTCTATTGAAAATTGGCCAGGTCGGACTATGGGATCGGAAGTTATGGCCAAAATACAAATTTATACGTAAAAAGTGCGTAAAAAATGTCACTCATTTTTCGGGCACTTATCCTTAACCGATTTGCTCGCAACAAGTTGCATTCGACGCAGAATCCGTTCCCATTGTTTCCTATTGAAAATCGGCCAGGTCGGACTATGGGATCGGAAGTTATGGCCAAAATACAGATTAATACGTAAAAATCGCGTAAAAAATGTCACTCATTTTTCGGGCACTTATCCTCAACCGATTTGCTCGCAACAAATTGCATTCGACACAGAATCATTTCCCATTGTTTCTTATTGAAAATTGGCCAGGTCGGACTATGGGATCGGAAGTTATGGCCAAAATACAAATTTATACGTAAAAATTGCGTAAGAAATGTCATTAATTTTTCGGGCACTTATCCTCAACCCATTTGCTCGCAACAAATTGCATTCCACGCAGAATCCTCTCGAATTGTTTCCTATTGAAAATTGGCCAGGTCGGACTATGGGATCGGAAGTTATGGCCAAAAAACAGATTTATACGTAAAAATCGCGTAAAAAATGTCACTCATTTTTCGGGCACTTATCCTCAACCGATTTGCTCGCAACAAATTTCATTCGACGCAGAATCCTTTCCCATTGTTTCCTATTGAAAATTGGCTAGATCGGACTATGGGATCGGAAGTTATGGCCGAAACATCATTTTTGCCTTTTTATACGATAAGGTTGTATGTTCGCTCCAAAACCAAACTTTTACAGAAGGCCTGGAGACCCATAGTGTTGAATACAAATCGATTCAGCTCGACGAACTGAGATGATGTTTCTGTGTGTGTGTGCGCGCACCAAAAGTGCGAAAAGTTTAGCTCACTTTTTTGGAACTCAACCGATTTAATTCCAACAAGTTTCATTCGACGCGGAATCCTGTCGTATTGTTTTCTATTGAAAATTTGGAAGATCGGAACATGGGCACAGAAATTATGGCCAAATATACTATGTGTTATAAAAAACCGAGTAAAAAAGTCTAGCTGACTTTTAATGGACTTACCCTCAACCGATTTACTCTCAACAAATTGCATTAGACGCGGAATCCTGTTCTATTATTTTCTATTGAAAGTTGGCCAGATTGGACTATTACCTTTGAAATTATGGCCAAAATTCTTTTTGCCTTTCTTGTGTAACAAAGTTATACCGAAAGGCTATAATTTCTTTCCGAAAACGAACTATCGGATGCTTCCACACTGATGCACTTCCCTCCCTCTTCATACGGGAGTTTGGCAGAAAGACGGTCATGAGATTTATATCATAACAAATATCAAATATCAAATATCCCTCCGCTCGCTTGATGGGAATGACATTTTCGTTTTCTTTTTGTGCAGTCGGAGCTTCAGTTCAACTAACATCCAAAAGTGATATCCTTAAAATATATGACTGGGTAAAATAAAACAGGGGTATGAACGTCAAAAACATTGGAAAAGGAAATAAAAATGTCGAAATTCTTATTAATATTAGCATATTGTAGATCAAGCTGAAAACCGAACCGAGGTCTCGCGACAATCGCATTTTCTCGCATTTCCGGAGTAGTGCGAGTAGTGTAGTGCAGTAGTAGGAGTAGTAGTAGGAGTAGCGCATCGCGAGTAGTGCGCAACTGTGCCATAGTCGGGCACCACTCGCGATGCAGTTGCGACATCCGGGAATGGGACAAAATATGATTTTCGGTTTTCAACTGGATCTACAATATCTTTGCCGTAATCTGATTTTCATAGAACGGACAAAGAAATTTGTCTTTTTTACTCCTAGCTACTAGCTCATCTATTTTCAAGCACACACATTTTACGAAGGTCGAGAAAGGCACCATCACCGCTAGGTGGATTAATCTGGGTTTTTAACTTTATAATGGGTTTTTGTTGAAAATCATACATCTGATTTCGTCGTACAATATTTGGAAACATTCTTCTACCAATTTGAATGATGGATCATTCATTAATTGGCCTATAATTTTCTTCAGTGTAGGGCTCTCATGACTCCCCTCACGGAACGGTTTTCCACAGAAGTTGCGATTTCGATAGTATACCAAATAGGCACAGAGAACAGACATGGATCCTCGAACAAAATTTCGGTAAAAACTTGTGTAAAGATTTAAATAGCACCTCAGTGCCGCCAACGCAGGCTGCCCGACATAAAAACTCAATCTCACTAAGTGATGGCGTTGGCATACACTACATAAACAATATAGGAAAGTAGGAAGAAGAAAGAAACAAAAAGAAAGAAGGAATAAGTAAGAAGAGAGTAGGATGAAGGAAGAAGGAAGTAGGATGAAGGAAGAAGGAAGAAGGAATAAGGAAGAAGAATGAAGGAAGAAGGATGGAAGAACGAAGAAGAAAGAAGGACGAAAGAAGAAGGATGGAAGAAATAAATCATTTTCTATCTTTTATTCCTTTCGACCTTTTGTCACTTTTGACATTTTGTCGTTCCGAACCTTTTGTCGCTTTCGACGTTTTAGCCTTGAGACCTTTTATCTTTTTCTATATTTTTTTCTTTTCGACCATTTGACCTTCCGGCCTTTTGTCTTTCGGCCTTTTGTCACTTCGACCTTTTTTCCCTAACCCATTAAATTACAGGGACTATTAAAATGGCATATATGTACAGTCGTAGGGAAGCGAAAAAAGAAAATCAAAATTTGAATCACTATAGTGTCCATATTACCCCCGGTACGCTATATGCTTTCGCGAAATGGGTATTTCAGTGATACTGTTTTCTGTTTTAAACATTTTCCCATAGAGACATCGTGAGAAAGTAAACAACATCGACGGTTGTTTTGAAAATCCAGAATTAGCTAACGGCTTTTGCTTGTAACGATAAGGTCCTGCCCCAATTAGCGTATGGTAACTGCACCGAGTGTTTGGTTTTAGATTATCATCACCTCCCATGAGCGTAAGTAGGCTGGTACCATCATTTATACAGGGATGCTGCACAAGGGCATAACCAAGGGGCAAGTAACTCTAAACTTTGCGATAATATTACTCATTGTTTCGCCGCAATAGTATTTCGTGATATGTCCAGTATTCATGATTTTCGTCAAACAAAGAAACGGTTGGTAGTTCGGTTCAGAGTGTATGTAATTAATTAATTACATACACTCTGATTCGATTGTTATGGCGTTTGTCAGTTAGTTAATGAAACACAGTGCTCCCCCGTATTGGAAACTCCTGATTTCTACCTTCTACAGATTCTAGAAAACTTTCAAACCGCATTTAATAATTCTAATGCCATCAAACCAAAACGTGGGCCCTAAAGATTGCTCAAAAAGTAATAGTAATAGAAATAGTTGTTCAGTGATTTTTAAAGAATTTGAAGGAGACTGAAATCATGTGTTGGCTAAAACTGGGTGGACTGTATCGACTGGGTGGTGTGGTGTTTTATGCTTTCCCAACCTATCCTGGCTGTTACACCCGGCTCTCCGCATGACACCTTCTAGCGCAATGTTGAACAACAGGTACGAAAGTCCATCACCTTGTCTTAATCCCCGGCGCGATTCGAACGAACTGGAGTGTTCGCCCGAAATCTTCACACAGTTTTGCACACCATCCACCGTTGCTTTGATCAGTCTAGTAAGCTTCCCAGGGAAGCTGTTCTTGTCCATAATTTTCCATAGTTCTACGCGGTTTATACTGTCGTATGCCGCCTTGAAATCCACGAACAGATGGTGCGTTGGGACCTGGTATTCACGGCATTTTTGAAGGATTTGCCGTACAGTAAAGATCTGGTCCGTTGTCGAGCGGCCGTCAACGAAGCCGGCTTGATAGCTTCCCACGAACTCATTCACTAATGGTGACAGACGACGGAAGATGATCACGTTGTAGGCGGCATTAAGGATGGCGATCGCTCGAAAGTTCTCACACTCCAGCTTGTCGTCTTTCATGTAGATGGGACATATAACCCCTTTCTTCCACTCCTCCGGTAGCTGTTCAGTTTCCCAGATTCTGACTATCAATTTGTGCAGGCAAGTGGCTAGCTTTTCCGGGCCCATCTTGATGAGCTCAGCTCCGATACCATCCTTACCAGCTGCTGTATTGATCTTTATCTGTTGGATGGCATCCTTAACTTCCCTCAAGGTGGGGGCTGGTTGGCTTCCATCGTCCGCTGAACGGTCGTAGTCATCTCCTCCGCTGCCTGGACTTTCACTGTTTGTACTCTCAGCGCCATTCAAATTTCCTCGTAGTGCTGCTTCCAACTTTCGATCACCACACGTTCGTCCGTCAAGATGCTCCCATCCTTATCCCTGCACATTTCGGCTCGCGGCACGAAGCTTTTGCTGGATGTGTCGAGCTTCTGATAGAACTTGCGTGTTTCTTGAGAACGGCACAGCTGTTCCATCTCCTCGCACTCCGCTTCTTCCAGACGGCGTTTCTTCTCCTGAAAAAGCGGGTCTGCTGTCTCCGCTTCCGTCTATAACGTTCCACGTTCTGCCGGGTACCTTGCTGCAGCGCGACCGCCCGCGCTGCGTCCTTCTCCTCCAGAATCTGAATGCACTCTTTGTCGAACCAATCGTTCCGTCGACTTCGTCCCCTATACCCGACGTTGTTCCCCGCTGCGTCGTTAATGGCTGCTTTGACTGCATTCCAGCAGTTCTCAAGAGGAGCCCCATCGAGCTCATCCTCTTCCAGCAACGCTGCCTCGAGATGCTGCGCATATGCAGTGGCGACATCAGGTTGCTTCAGTCCCTCTAGGTCGTACCGCGGCGGTCGTCGGTACCGAACATTGTTGATGACGGATAGTTTTGGCGCATTTAACCATCATCAGATAGTGGTCAGAGTCGATGTTAGCGCCACGATATGTCTTGACGTCGATAATGTCGGAGAAGTGCCTCCTCTTGGCCAACCTGAGCGCTCAGATCTCCTATGATGATTTTGGCGTCGTGGCTTGGGCAGCTGTCGTACTCACGTTCCAGCTGCGCGTAGAATGCGTCCTTATCATCATTAGTGCTTCCTGAGTGTGGGCTATGGACGTTGATTATGCTGAAGTTGAAGAACCGGCCTTTGATCCTCAACCTGCACATTCTTTCATTGATCGGCCACCACCCGATCACGTGCCTTTGCGTATCGCCCATCACTATGAAAGCTGTCCCTAGCTCGTGTGTGTTGCCGCAGCTCTGGTAGATGGTATGATTACCTCTAAACGTTCGCACAATTGATCCCTTCCAACAAACCTCCTGCAGCGCTACGATGCCGAATCCACGGTCCTTGAGCACATTGGCGTGTGCTCCCTATGGAGATTTGCAGTTCCACGAACCGAGTTTCCAATCGCTAGTCCCTTTTCGTCGCAGTGGTCTTCGCCGATGGTTCTGGTCCGTACTTTCTTGTTCATTGTTCGTTGCGTATGTTTTTTTCAAAGGCTGGCTTGCAGGGCCTGACACCAAACCCCCTAAATTTCCGGAGGACCATTCCTCCTTATTCCCGGTGGACCATGGTGCACAGTTTCACTTAGAGTCCCTCGCTGGCACTCGGACGATGATCAGCCGCCCCTAACAAGGAGAACAGACGCTGTTGTGAGTCGATCCTGACATGGAGAACAGACGCTCAGTAAGATTTGCACCTCCGGAGACACAGTAAGATTTGCACCTCCAACGTTTCGACATCGGGTTCTATGTCATTTTTTCCTGAAGATGTCGAAACGTTGGACCAAATTTAAAAATTTGTTCTAATAAATCGCATAGCCGAAAAATCTCAAAAAGTTTTTTTTTATAGTTTTGGCGCAAAATACATCTTTCCGCGTAAATCTGTATCCTGGACCATCGTGCAATGTCTCAGGGAAAAACATACGTAAATATGGGACACGAACTCACAACCTTCAGATCGGCTGCCCTTGTCCTCATTCGTCTTACTATCGCTATTGTGGAATCACTATTACAAATTGTACGATTATCTTCTGAATTTGCTCGGGTTAGGAAGGTAAGGAAGATAAGGAAGGTAAGGAACAAACTTCCAAAGGGATTGCAAAAACTTTCATTTTTATTAGATTTTTCTGAAGTTCCACATGAAAAGTGTGAATTGAAGATTCAACAACTAATATCTCGGTATTCTCGGTATGCGAAAAAACAATCTGGGACTGATATGAAAGCCGTGACGATAAAACGATATCTTTTCTATTTAACTTCGGCTCGTAACTGAATCAACCAGTTTGACTAGATGTTTGGAAACCCGTTGACAATTTTGATCTGTTCCTAAGCTGTTGATAATGTAATTTGCGAACTCGAAGCTCCGATGCGACATCTGGAAGAGGTTTAATGTATGAGTGATGATGACAGAATATTAACACCAAGTACATAGGAAGTAGATTTAAACAAATGCTTCTTTTGAATTCAGATCATGTTCAATGCAAAAAGAAATGATTTGTGAACGTAGACTTTTAATGAGATTAATGAAAAACACAATCTGATACTATTTTTTCATTGATTAGGTGCTTATTTAGTGGATTATCAAAAATCTACTTCCGAAAGTCAGTTCCTATGAGTATTTAATCATCGAATTTTTTTTTGAAAAAAAAAAGAAAAACAATTTCTTTTTTTATACCTTGCTATACCAAATTTCTGCTATGTCACTCATGTGCGTATTATGCACGGCAGCTTCGACTTCGCGAATAGCAACAGGAGGATGATTTGTTTTTATTGAATGAAATTCAACCGTTCCCGCCGACAGCAACGAAATCGACAATAACTATACCTAACCTTGGTAAATAATCACACGTTTATTCAAACGATGGGTCAACGTTGTTTGCCGATAGGGTAGGTGTTCGCGGCTTGTTGTCTCCTAGTAGGTATTTCACACACAATTTGGAGCCTATGCCGTAGCTCAGCAGCGCAGCGGTGAGACGCGTGGCTACAAACCAGACCGATCCATAAATGGGCGATGTTTGCCTTCCTCGTCATGTAACTGATCACATCAAAAACAATATTTTGCTAGGGTTAGGAGATTTGACAAGTTTGGTTCTATTCTGGCCATTCAAATAATGATGATCGAGTTTTAGAATGTTTGACTTCAAACAATTCTAACAATAATGTCATAGACGGATGAAGTAGACGTTCCAGGGATAGTGAGTCGAAACTTTTGTTTTTGAAACAAGCAATTTGGGCAGCCGCTATTTCTGGTGGCTACCCTAATGTATGTTTTGTTTGCCATTTTTGCCTTGCCTTTTCTCAAGTGGCGCTGCCTCCGTGCGATACTACCGGGAAGAACGCTAGAAGCGGATGGGTTACGGATTGATTATGGCAGTTTGAAATCAAACAGCGTGTGGATCACTTCAGTGTACGCTATACAGTGGGAGAAGCTGATGGTGCTTTAGAGACACGTTCGTGTTCAAAACAACATGGTATGAAGGCCCTAGTGTTATTGAAAAATTGAATAGTGTAATTAGGTGCTTGATATATGATTTTTTTAGTTAAAATTCTGTTATTATTTTTATAAAAAATGCTAATCCGGGACATGATCAAGTATTTGTGCATCGCATAAAAGTCATACTTATCGTGTGTTTTTGTAGAGTAGATAATCCTGGTTACAACTATTTGTGTTATTGCTGGCTATGGATATATCTCATATGAAAAGTTTGTGTGCCCAATAAGTTCTGGTTACTAGTGATAATTTAAACGATCAATTAGAGTTGGGGTCACGAGATCTGATGTTGACCTATACTTAAATGCTGAGATATCATGGAACTAAAAAAAAGGGTTCAAAAATATCGATAACGTGCTTGTGTAGTGAAGACTGTTTCCGTAACGAAAAACGCCTAGAATAGACCAAAAATTAAATTAAAAAAACTTGCAAAATCACGTTGAAAATAAACTATGGTTCTCATATGTTCATAAAAATTCTAACAGAAAAACCAAAATTTATCCATCTGGTGAAAGTACTGTTTTTCTCGTATTACACCTAGGCAGTGTCTAAAGGCCATCTTCTGTCGATAATCATATCAATTACGTTACAATATTTGAATGCATCATTCGATCCTGAACAAAATAGATAATATGCGAGCAGGTCTCATCGTCGAAAAAAATGTGTTACCTCAAACATCAAGTTAAATAGAGGAGCTGTTCCATTTCCAATCTTACTGGAACAAATTCTTCTCATCTCGAGGGAATTGAATTATGCACCAATTTCGTCGACATACGTGCTAACTGCTAAAAAAATAAGAAAAAATCAACCAAGCAATCAAATTGCTCTATTTTTTTGTTTTTGGTAGGATGTGTGGGAACTATTAGTTAAAGATTTTTTTTGTATTTTCTCGAAACGAGATTACATCAATCCTGTATTTTTTGAAAATACGTGAGGACAATTCTCCACCAAAATGTAATTTATTTTCTCTTGGTAAAATAAAAATACATACCCTTACTCCAGTATAAATTTTACCCTATCTCATTCTAATCAAAGTCTCAACAAACTTTGATATATTTCTGGTATACTTTATTTATTTCAATATGAGCTACTGGGTTCTCTATTTTATCATGGTGAGCTTACTTTGCTGGCTAGACCTTGTATGAAACGTGATATGCGCGTGAGCGAAGCTTGATAAAAAATAAAAATATTGGAACTGGGTTTATTTGCCTTCCGTTTTTTTTCACTTGTAGAATTGGCGAAATGACTTAGCATTTTTTTAATTTAGGAGATTGTGCTCGCGACTCTCCGGTCAGAAGGGTGTCCTTGGTTGGCTTTCCCGTATATTTCAGTTACCATACAGCTGCTGTGCGGAACACACATTTAACAACGTTGGTCGAAGCGTGTCGCGAAACACGTGTTGTTGCAAATGGTGAGTGCGCGTAGAGTTAAAAATAAATTGATGACTTGTTGGTGTTACCGGCGGCGGTGGCCGTGATGATAAAATATTGTTATTCAAAGCGTTATCTACCTGTATAGGAAACTATTAGAATAGGAGCTACGTTAGCCAGACTGTTCCTCCTAAAATAAATGGGAGGCCGGTTCGTCAATGACTATGCAAAATATGTGGGGCAAGATGGGTTAGTGCCGGCTGTTCGACTACATAGGGCATTTACACTCAATGTTAACTTCCTTTTCCGGAACAGCCTAGATAGCCGTGTAGTGTCGGTAGCCGAGAAATGTTATTTAGAATAACGCTACGGATCGCCTATTCCAGTGGTAGAAGTCCATTACACAGTTGACCCCTAATTCTCGGTGTTATGCGGCTTTAAAACTTACTGTGCCTATGAAAACCCTAAAAAAAACCTAACCTTGAACGGAGCCTGTGAAGTTCTAGGGCACTTTTCACAGTATTTAGCCCTTTTAGTCTGCTCATGCAGCAGACTTTTCATCCCATAGGGATGGATGTCACCTATATGGAATCGCTTTATGCACATTACACAATGTACTCCCGAGCAAAGTCTGAAAACATAATGAGAGCATATAGAAAACATATTTTGATATTGATATCAAATCGAAATCATAATTTGTTTTCAAATATGAATCATCATGACTGATTACATATTTTGATCTCATTTTGCTGTTGATTTCTAAATTGTATGATCTGACATCATACTGTGTACTTATTTTGTTATCGGAACCAATATCAAAATTAGTTTTCGATTTGCTCTCATCGATAGCAGGAATAGTTTTCGATTTGATGTCACAGTAAGATTTTTCTGCTGTAGATTTTGATCTTTTAACCGTTAAAACGACCAAAAGGATATCAACCTGAGTTATCAAAATTAGGCGATTTCACAACATCAAAATTAGTTATCGATTTGCTCTCAAGCTTTGCTCGGGCTATGTATCTCACCTTCGGTGTTCCCCAAATGGCATCAATAGCCTATTCTTCATTAGTTCCTAAAAGAAAAATAGTGATTGGTTTGTTGCACATGGCTTGGATTAGCTTTCAAATAGTCATTCACCTATATATGGCGTTTCTGTGCTCATGCACTTCAACTAAAATTCCGGCCCCTAGCATAGGCTAGTTCGCCGACTGGCTTGCTGAGATCCACTGCTACGTTGTCTCGCTCCCTCGGCGGTCGTGCTACAAACTTCCTCACTCGAATCCTCCTGACTTCCCCCGGCGTCGAGGATGGTCCACCAGTTCCAGTGAAGGAAACTTCCGCACCGATGGTGCCCCGACTACCAGCGGCTATCGCAGGGGACGCTTTCGTGCTTTGCGCCGACTTTGTCTTCGGGTTGCAGAGGTGGTCCGACAGTTCCAGTGGTGGGTGACGTCCGCACTGGCGGTGCCCTACATACCCAAAGCACTTCCTTCTTCTTTCTTCTTTCTTCAGCACGTTGGCGGATCGACTGCCGAGGTCGGTCCGACGATTCCGGTTGGCAGAAGACTTCCGGTTCGCTGGCGCCCCGACGATTCGAGACCAAACACTGCTGGATTTTCATCCGAGCCTACCCTTGCTAGCTGCTCCCTTCTCCATCGACGCTGCAGCTCTGATAGTATTTGCGTCACGACTCTGCTTATCGCATTACACGTACCTTCATCGCGACACATTCGCTCTGCGAACTTGTCCGCCCTTATGGCAGGCATTCTTCTACGTGCCACCGCGAACCTCGGGCAGTCGAATATCACGTGCTCTGGAGTCTCCTCTACGTTGATACACGCCGGGCAGAATGGCGATGACGCATGGCCATACCGGTGCAAATATTGGCGGAAACAACCGTGTCCGGACAGGAACTGTGTAAGGTAAAAGTTCACCTCACCATGCTCCTTGTTCACACACGTCGACACATTGGGGATGAGTCGATGGGTCCACCATTATCCGCATTATCCCACTCCTGCTGCCACTTCACCTTAGAGTCCAGTCTCACCGTCTTCCTCACATTTCTGGTATCTCTCCGTTGGTAACACTCGATATCCTCTGCTAGGGTTATGCAGATTGGAATCATCCCTACGATAACGCAAACTGCCTCCGAGAAAATGGTTCGGTACGCAATCGCGACTCGAACAGTCATTAGGCGATACACGCTGTTCAACTTGCTGCGGTTACGTTTCGTTTTGAGCGCAGCTCCCCAGGCTTGAGCTCCGTACCTCAGTATCGAGGATGATACTGCTGCCATAAGACGTCTACTGCTGCTTTTAGGACCACCCACGTTCGGCATGATCCTTGCAAACGCACTGACCATTTTAGCCGCCTTCTCGCAGGAATAGTCGACATGGGTGTTGAAATTCAAACGGTCGTCGATCATGACTTCTAGATGTCTCAAAGCCCGCACGGACGGTATGTCGTGCTCTCCGACGATAATCTGCATTCGCTGTATGATTCGGCAGTTGCTGACCAGCATCATTTCTGTTTTGTGGTGAGCAAGCTGCAGCTTGACGCCATTCATCCAGTTTGCGTCTGGATGCGTCGGTCGTCTCCGCCACCAGCATATCCACCTTTTTCAGCGACTCTCCGGTTATCGTTAGAACGACATCATCCGCGAATCCGAAGATTTTCACGACTTTGGGCAACTTCAGCTTTAGCACTCCGTTGTACATAACGTTCCACAGCATTGGGCCAAGTATGGAGCCTTGCGGAACACCCGCCGTAACCCTAATCGACTTCTGCCCCGATCGTAGACCAGAATCCGGTTTTCGAAGTATCTCTTAAGGATTCTACACAAATAACCAGGAACCCGCATTCCATGCAGCGCTACGGCGATGGCCTCCCAGCTGGCACTGTTAAATGCGTTCTTGACGTCAATCGTTACTACGGCTCATAACCGATTGCCTCACCTCTTTTTCGTGGATGCTTTCTCTGCAACTTCACCGACCGCCTTAATTGCATCCACCGTCGATCTACCTTTTCGGAATACAAACTGCTTCTCCGACAAGCCGATCTCGCCCTCCGTGAACTGCGTCAGCCTATTAAGTATAATCCTTTCCAGAAGCTTCCCCAGTGTATCCAGCAGGCATATGGGCCTATACGAAGCTGGACTCCCCAACGGTTTTCCTGGTTTCGGCAGTAGCACCAGTTTCTGAATCTTCCACTTATTCGGAAAGTAGCCATCTGCTAGGCATTTCTGAACAAATCTGGAAACGCCAGTATCGCAGTTTTTAGAGCCACGTTTGGAATTCCATCCGGACCCGGAGCTTTCTTCATCTTCAGACCTGATGACAGCTCGTCGTTGGAGACTTGCATACCTGCAATGGTGACTCGGTCTTCATCTTCGTACGGTGTAGGCGGCCACATTGTAGAATCATGCTGCGGGAAAAGACCGTCCACGATGATCTTCAGCTCCGCTGGCGTTGCTGGACCCTTGATGTTCGTTATTGCCACACGATAAGCATTGCCCCAAGGATCAGCGTCAGCTTCTTGGCACAACTGCTTGAAGCAGTTGGACTTGCTGACTTTAATCTCCCGTTTAAAAGCCGCTCTAGCCTCCCGGAAAACTAACTTACGCTGTTCTCTTACCGTGTCAGACCTTGCCCTCTGAAAACGTCTCCTGGCCGTGAGACAGGCGGCACGAAGATTGGCAAGACATTCGTTCCACCAGTAATTTGGGCGTCGGCTGTCCAATGGCTCCAGTTTCCGTGGCATCAACGCATCGCAAGCCCTCGCTAACGTTTCCGTCAGTTCATCTTCCAGATTTGTTGCGCCGCTGTCAACCCGAAGTGCTTCGATGAAAATGTCCTCGTCAAAGTCCTTCGTCTTCTATCTTCGCCCGGTAGTCCTTATCCCTCTCCGCGTCGTCGGTAGTCGTGTTCCAATACTATACCGGATAGCTTGGTGATCACTATGAGTGTAGTCCTCACAAATTCTCCAGCTCATGTTTCTCACCAGCGACGGGCTGCAAAACGTCACGTCACTGATGGACTCCCTGCTGTTTCGGCGAAATGTACTAACGGTACCTTCGTTGCCCAGTCTGACTTCCAGCTTTACAAGCGCCTCCAGCAAACTGTAACCTCTGGCGTTGGTCAGCCTGCTTCCCCATTCCACTGCCCAAGCATTGAAGTCGCCTCCGATGATTACGGGTTCAAGGCCGATCAGCTTCTTAGTGAGTGCATCCAGCATCCGGTTATACTGCTCTAAAGTCCACCGTGGTGGTGCGTAGCAGCTACACACGAAGATCCCGTTGATTTTGGCGACAACAAAACCTTCGCTAGAGCTGTCTACCACCTCTTGGATAGGGAATCTGCCCATCACTTGGATAGCCGCAATCCATGTAGCATCCGCCACCCAGTTGCCGTTCTCAGAAGGGATGTACGGCTCAGCAATAATTGCCACGTCGCACATTGCTTCTGTTGTCGACTGCCACAACAGTTGCTGTGCGGTGTCGCAATGATTGAGATTCAACTGGATGATCTCCATTAATCCCTGCCCGCCATCGCCTTCTTGTATGCAGGGCATTGGAAGCCATCCGTCGTATGGTCGTATCCATCCTCCGGTTTGCAGAGCAGGCATCTCGGTTGCTTCGTACAGTCCCTTGCAACGTGTCCTTCTTCGCCACATTTTCTACATAGACCGGATCTGTCCGAACCTTTGCAGTTTCGCGCCTGGTGTCCAAACGCCATGCACCTCTCTGGTGATCCGCGGAGTGAGTCTCTATGGGCACACCGACCATCTGACTTTCACCTTGCCCACCTCCACCAAATAGTTGCATTCAACGCAGAATCCTGTTCCTTTGTTTCCTATTGAACATAGCCCGGATCGGACTATGGGATTCAGAGTTATAGCCAAAATACGTGTAATAGGACTTATGGAAAATTGCTCAGGATGATAAAATTCACTCGACCTCAGAGAATAGATGTTTGATACATTGTCCTCAAATGCCTGAGAAAGTTTTCTGTTCATTGTGAAAAGCGTAAACTCCTGTAAAACGTTCACCATGTCATTAGTATCAGAATATGCACTAGTTCAAGAGATCTGCAGTGTCCTGATGAACCTCGCAATGCGCTAGTTTGTTTTATAATATCCGTATGTCTTGTCGACATTGAAGGAAAAGGCTTTGAGAAGTGTTCGTTTATTGTTGCCGAAGGGTTTCTAACATCAAGTGTAAGAGATGAACGCCTAGGGCTGCAAGTTTCTCAAGTAAAGAGCATTATTGTGATGAATGTTACGGTCACTTGAGCACATTTTCGACTTCGAAGGTATAGCATATAAATAAAAATATTTTCGAAAATCAGTTGATCTATCCGAAAGCGATTTTTTTAGCTAGTGCTTGATGGTCGTATTTTGCTGATCATGGCATTCAAAATTAGGAATCTATGACAGAAGGTCGAAAGACAAAAGGTCGAAAGGACAAAAGGTCGAACGGGACAAAAGATCGAAAAGGAAAGAAAGGGAAGGGCTTGAAAGGGAAAAAAGGTCGATAAAGAATAAGTTGATAACAAGTCGGGTGTATTCCAAAAGAATTCATGCAATGCATTTAACTAAGACCGGCACCGGGAATCGAACCCAGCCACCCTCAGCATGGTCTTGCTTTGTAGCCGCGCATCTTTCCGCACGGCTAAAGAGGGCCCCAAATCTCCATCTATTAGTTGTACTGAATATATATGATTTAACTGTTAAAAATTTTGAAAAATAATAGAGCAGAGTTCTCGCTAACTGTGTAGGGCAACTCTGGTGCGAGATTGATTCTCTTTGCTTTAGTTTCTTGTCTATTTCGACTTTTTGTGTTATTCGATCTTTTGATCTTATTGATCTTTATTTCTTTCGACCTTTTGTCTCATTCGACATTTCATCCTTTCGACAGTTTGTTCCATTCGACGTTTTGTCCCTTTCGACCTTTTGTCCTTTTCGACCGTTTGTCCCTTCGACCTGTTGTCTTCCGACGTTTTGTCTTTCGACCTTTTGTCCTTTCGACCTATTGTCCCTAACCCCAAAATTAGATATATATTTTTTCAGTAGAATTTTGTTTGAAATTCCAAACAGCTTTAACCTTCTGTCTGTGCTCAAAAAAACTTACGTTTTCTGTGCTCTAGGGTCATATTAACACCAAATTGAAATTGTTATAAATTTTTCAAGATTTGATTAATTTTAGATGTTTTGGGATGTTTCGAAAAATAATTTAATAATCTTTCAGGACGTTTCCTTAGACCTGAGGCTTTCGTAAAAATGAGTGCAAAATCAGAAATTTTTCAAGCTTATGTTACTTGGACATGGAGCATTAATAAGTTTTGAATTTGACGCTCCTCTCTAGAGGTGCAAATCTGATCGAGCGTCTGTTCTCCATGTTATGAGTGGCTCACAACAGCGTCTGTTTTCCATGTTAGGGGCGGCTGATCATCGTCCTTCTGCAAGCGTGGAACTCTAAACAAAACTGTGCACATCATGCTGCATTTTGTCAGCATCGAGAAGGCAGCCCCTTCAACGCGAGGTAGTTAGCGCAACCCTGGTAAGGTAGCATACCGAAGATTCTACATTTACCAAGAAAGGCAAAAGTAGAGCAAACGAATTGATTGAACGGCAACAGCTCCGGTTACGAATAAAGGACAACGATTGGAAAATCGGATCTTGGAACGTGAGAACTTTGAATGAAACCGCACGTGCTGGGCTCCTAGCTCGTGAGCTGCAGAAGGTCAGCGTGAGTGTGGCAGCAATCCAGGAAATATGGTGGCCCAGAACTAGAGATCGCGAATTCCGGGCGGTGGATCCCATAGCTAACACTTCATCCAAGTACCACATCTACTATGACAGAGCTAAACGTGGAGTTGGCTTCATGGTGATCGGGAAGCAGATGAAGTGTGTTATCCGGTGGAAGCCGATAAGTGACCGCATTTGCTTGTTGAGAATGAAGGGCAAATTCTTCAACTATAGCCTGATCATCATATATCCCTAACGAACGATAAGACTGATGAAGTGAAGGATGAGTTCTATGAGAGCCTTGATAAGGCCTACGGAGAATGCGCAACACACGATGTGTAGATTGACATCGGGGATGCAAATGTGCTGATCGGAAGAGAAAGTTGTTTCACCCTGCCGTTGGTGCGAAAAGCATTCATTCCACTAACGATAATGGTCTGCGACTTTGCTGCTGCTAGAGGGATGACAATCAGTACCTACTTCGCACGTAAGAATATACACAAACTCACCTGGCAACATCCGAGTGGAGACACTTGCTCTCAGATAGACCACGTGCTGATCGACGGACGACATTTCTCGGATGTTATGGATGTAAGGTTCTCCAGAGGTCCGAACATTGACTCAGATCACTACCATGTAGTTGCAAAAATCCTAAACGATGCGTTTAAATATCCAACGCTTGTCAGTTGAGCAGGGATGGAATGCTCCTCAGAGCGAATCAGGAGAAGAAAAAAAATGCTCACTGCTCTCGACACACGAATCTTTGCTCTTCTCTTTTGTACTTTTGCGTTTCTCTCTTTTTCGGGTAGCTCCGAAATATATTCATTTCTCAATGATAACTAAATGGTTTGACTCAATGAGGTGAGGAAAAAGTTGCTCATTGAGTATCTTTGAGCCTCTTTCCGACGGATGGAATTGGTGGTGGCGAATAAATTTATGATAATTAGTTGGCTAATCTAACGGTAGCCAGTAAGTTATTGTATTTATCGTGTTTGCTTAGTAAACAATTCAATCACTGTCATAATGCGTGTTTAGGACTGTTCCATTTAGTTTTTACACGTTGAAGACATTAAAAGAACTTACTTATTTTCATTCAAAATTGAAGCAGTCGAACAAATCTTGTATTAATTGGTCAAAACGGTATACACTAGAGTCGCTTTTTATGCGGTTTGATATGAGGCTTCCTTTTTATGCGGATTTTGGGTCTCACGCGTTTTAACGCGTTTACACAATATTTTAAAGAAGGTCTTGGTGCCTTTATGCCACTAAGATCAAGGGATCGCTCCCTGGCCCTTACCTTTTCATCTTCTTTAATTAATGTGACCAGATAAATTTTTTGTAAGCGCGGGACAAAAAAAGTTTATATATAGTTTAATATGTTTTAGTAATAGGGGAACTGTACCGGTTTTGGCCACGTTCATAATTTGGCCAATTTTGTGAATAGCTCCAAAAATGAAGCCAACAAGAGATATATCTCTCCCACTTCTACGCTGCTTTTAACTGATCGATTATTTTGGAAAAACATGTATTTTTCAGGGTTGGCCAAATTAGGCACTAAGGTGGCCAAAACCGCTACGCTTAAATCAAATCTTTCAGTTTTTTATTTGTTACCATCTCATTTTAGAAGTCAAAGCTTTCTTCAAACATTGAATGTGCAGCTCAATGTATCTGTATCTAATTAGATTATATTTTTCTAAAAAGTCTATTCTGGTTGAAGCTTTCGCCAAGCATGGAATATGGTCCATGGTTTTTGTTCCAATTTATTTCCAAACAGGTGAGACTGAATAGATGTATGACCAGAAAATCTAAAATTCCGTCCCATTTCAGATCGCTCGCGATTCTGCAGGGAGAGCATCGTGCTTGAGTTTTGCAGGCAGAATCGCAACGTTCCGCTTATTCGCCAAAAAGGATTTTGCTTCAAAAGCGCCAAACCCAGTAAAAGCGTATTTTATGTTACCTATGGATTTATTTTCCATTGTTTTAAGTAAAGAAAGTAAATTCGATTAATACAAAGGAGAATAAAGGCTCCCCCAGACCTAAGCGACAACTAGTCGCCGCGATTTTATCGTTGGGTCGCTGCAGGCAATGTTCTATTTACGCTTCCATACCAACGGCAACAGAATCGCTGTCGCCAAGCGATAGAATCGCGTCGCGACTGTCGCATCGCGTGTGTTTGGGGGAACCTTAACACGTAGAAATCAAGCAATGATGCAAACCGCGAGTCGAATCATGAAAGACTCGCGCTTGATTTAAATTTAGATTTAAGAATTTAACACAGTAAAGGTCGTCTTCTAACTGGGATAGATTTTCCGCAAGATTTTGAATCGCATGGCATTTTGATGGAGCGGAATTTTGGTTCCGTGTTGAAATCCAAGCAATTATGCCACAGGAAATACATGGACGCAAAATCTGCTTACAAGATTCCCAGGGTATAAGGCTTGGGTAAAACAAATTGTAGAGATAATTTATTCTGAGTCACAGGAGAACATTTTAATCTTGATGTCTATGATCCATATGATTGCCTTACAAAACGTTAGTCTTAGTCAAAATTATAAATTTAAAAAATCTAATATTTTTTTTTTAAATACTAAGTAATCGCTAAGAATGTTTTCCATTTTTCTGTATTTCGCGGGACATTATCTAGAAATAAATGGAATGCGGGACGTTTCGCGGGACGCTTTTCAGCGCGGGACAAATAGTGAAAATGCGGGACTGTCCCGCGAAACGCGGGACGTATGGTCACATTATCTTTAATCATCATCATGATCATCATCATCTTCATCTATCTATATAAAAATGAGTTTGTATTTCCTTTGAGCCAACTCATGAACGGATGGACCGATTTGCAACATTTCCTTACTAATCGATACGTTTTGAGGTCAGCTGTGTTTACATGTGTGAAAAGATAGAAAATGCTGGCAAAGTTGAAAAAATGTAAAAATAGTACGTTATTGTAAGTTCTGAAGAAATCTATCAGCTTGAACGTAAATCGATCTAGAGGGCGACGCCTCAATCAACTAATCGATTGACAGTTAGGTTGAAATAAAAACAACCCGAGCAAGATCGGACAGGTTCGACTAGTCTTTATATTAAAATGAGTTTGCGAGTTTGAGAACGAACGGATGGACTGATTTGCAAGATTTTCTCACTAATCGAATCGTCTTGAGATCAGCTGTGTTTGTACATACTAATAGTGCGTGATTTTTGAAAACGTCGTAAGTCCAAAAGAGAGGCTCTCTTTGTTTACTTTCTCTTTCGATTATTACAAAGCCATACTAACATTTACATTGAATTTTCCAGCACCGATCTGAAGAAAATAGCTTTGTCTAGTGTGCTGAGGTGAAAATATTGCAACAAATTTTAAACTAGCCTAGATATTAGCAAAAGAGAGCGTAATGAAAGAGAGTCTCTCATTTGGACTTACGACGTTTTCAAAAATCACGCGAGAGTTGTTCAATTTGCCGGGGAAAGTTGAGAAGTTGTCCAAATGCAACGGTTTCATAAGAAAGCCATCAAGCTCGAACTGAAATCGATCTAGAGTGCGACGCGACGCCTCAATCAACTAAATGATTGACATATCACAAATAAAACCCGAGCGAGATCGGGCAGGTTCGCCTAGTAGGTATAAGATAATTTCGTCAATAATCTCTTTGCATTTCAAATTGTAATTGCTAACCAGATAAATGTAGAATTGGCTACATCAAGCTGCCTGTTGCTTAGAAGCAGTAAATAATTAATGTAAACATAGAATGGTGTTCTTTTCTACCTGTTCATGGATGCTATACACGGTTCCTATTCTCATGCTGGTCTCATAAAGGTACGAATGTGCGAGGCTGTTGTGCTGGTAGCGATGGTATGACAGAAGTGTGCTTTCATTCCTCTGTACGTTCAGTTGGAAAGAACAACAAAAATGATGCTCCTCAAAGAGACACATTGAGACAAACAATTTCTCTCAATGAGAGCCGCTCCTCATTTTTCCCACAACGAAGAGCATCTTTTTTCTATGTTTCGATCATGTCCGTAATATTTTGTTGCTCATTTTTGATGAACTTTTTTTCGCTCATTGAGCTCATTGTGCGAGTAAATGCCAAGCCTGCAGTTGAGTTGCTAAACAGTACCACCATAAGCTGGACGAGCGGATAGGAGATACCACCGGATCTGGCGACGTCAACAGATTGTGGGAAATTATCCACGAAGCTGTGAATACAACAGCGCAGGGAGTGCTAAGCACTGCACAGCAACGCCAACGGAATGGTTGGTTTGATAAGAAGTGACGGACGAGAAAAATGTTGCTAGGAGTCGAATGCTAGTGGCTTGTCCCCTCTCCAACAGAGAGCGGTACAGTGTACCAAGGGCAGTAGAGAAACGAATCCACCACAGAAAAAAAGCTACACGAAGAGAGTGTGATAGCTGAAGCGCAGGAGAACATGGATAGAAACTATATACGCAGGTTTTACGCAACTGTCAATGGCGCGCGGCATAAGACTGCGTCAGTGCCCGCCATGTGTAATAACCGAGAGGGGAATTTGCTGACAGACAATACTATGGTGGCACCCAGGTGGAAGGACCGATTCGAAGATTTGTCGAACGGTGAAAATGAAGGTGTATTAAGGAGCAGGATGGATGGACATTGCGGGCAGCAGGGACTATGTCCAAGGGCTTGACGATCCCTCCCCAGGCCATCTGCGAGTTGTGGGGCTTGCCTAGGATGTGGTGGGGTTTGACAGTGGGCCCTGTTAAACCTCTATAAAAAGCTGCATGTATCCGCAAGTAGGCCACAGCAAAGCGACCGTGTGCCGCTCAAAGCGCACAAGCCCAAGTCCTGGTGTTAGGTGGGACGCTAAACAGTCCTGACACGACGGCCCTCCGACGAGACAGGAGGTTTGCGCTGGCCCAATAAGCCGCCTAGAAAACCAATCATTACGAACAATATAAGAGATAATGCGACTCGATATAATCGGCAAAGACCTAGGCGACGAATACAGGATCACGATTGGAAGCTTGGAACATGGAATTGCAAGTCGCTAGGTTTCGCAGGTTGCGACAGGATGATCTACGATGAATTACATCCCCGCAACTTCGACGTCGTGGCGCTGCAGGAGATTTGCTGGACAGGACAGAAAGTGTGGAAAAGCGGGCATCGAGCGGCTACCTTCTACCAAAGCTGTGGCACCACCAACGAGCTGGGAACCGGCTTCATAGTGCTGGGTAAGATGCGCCAACGCGTGATTGGGTGGCAGCCAATCAACGCAAGGATGTGCAAGCTGAGGATTAAAGGCCGTTTCTTCAACTATAGCATCATCAACGTGCACTGCCCACACGAAGGGAGACCCGACGACGAGAAACAAGCGTTCTACGTCCAGCTAGAGCAGACATACGATGGATGCCCACTGCGGGACGTTAAAATCGTCATCGGTGACATGAACGCACAGGTAGGAAGGAGGAAATGTATAGACCGGTCATCGGACCGGATAGTCTGCACACCGTATCGAATGACAACGGCCAACGATGCATAAACTTCGCAGCCTCCCGCGGAATGGTAGTCCGAAGCACCTTCTTTCCCCGCAAAAATATCCACAAGGCCACATGGAGATCACCTAACCAAGAAACGGAAAACCAAATCGACCACGTTCTAATCGACGGTAAATTCTGCTCCGACATCACGAACGTCCGCACTTACCGCAGTGCGAATATTGAATCCGACCACTACCTCGTTGCAGTATGCCTGCGCTCAAAACTCTCGACGGTGTACAACACGCGTCTAAGTCGGACGCCGCGGCTTAACATTGGGCGGCTACAAGATGGTAGACTAGCTCAAGAATACGCGCAGCAGCTGGAAGTGGCACTCCCAACGGAAGAGCAGCTAGGCGCAGCGTCTCTTGAAGATGGCTGGAGAGATATTCGATCCGCCATTGGTAGCACCGCAACCGCTGCACTTGGCACGGTGCCTCCGGATCAGAGAAACGACTGGTATGACGGCGAATGTGAGCAGTTAGTGGAAGAGAAGAATGCAGCATGGGCGAGATTGTTGCAACACCGCACGAGGGCGAACGAGGCACGATATAAACAGGCGCGGAACAGACAAAACTCGATTTTCCGGAGGAAAAGCGCCAGCAGGAAGATCGAGACCGTGAAGAGACGGAGCAACTGTACCGCGCTAATAACACACGAAAGTTCTATGAGAAGTTAAACCGTTCACGTAAGGGCCACGTGCCACAGCCTGATATGTGTAAGGACATAAACGGGAACCTTCTTACGAACGAGCGTGATGTGATCCAAAGGTGGCGGCAGCACTACGAAGAACACCTGAATGGCGATGTGGCAGACGAAGATGGCGGTATGGTGATGGACCTGGGAGAACGCGCGCAGGACATAATTCTACCGGCTCCGGATCTCCAGGAAATCCAGGAGGAGATTGGCCGGCTGAAGAACAACAAAGCCCCTGGGGTTGACCAACTACCAGGAGAGCTATTTAAACACGGTGGTGAGGCACTGGCTAGAGCGCTGCACTGGGTCATTACCAAGATTTGGGAGGAGGAAGTTTTGCCGCAGGAGTGGATGGAAGGTGTCGTGTGTCCCATCTACAAAAGGGCGATAAGCTGGATTGTAGCAACTACCGCGCAATCACATTGCTGAACGCCGCCTACAAGGTAGTCTCCCAAATTTTATGCCGTCGACTAGCACCAACTGCAAGGGAGCTCGTGGGGCAGTACCAGGCGGGTTTTATGGGCGAACGCTCCACCACGGACCAGGTGTTCGCCATTCGCCAAGTACTGCAGAAATGCCGCGAATACAACGTGCCCACACATCATCTATTCATCGACTTCAAAGCCGCATATGATACAATCGATCGGGACCAGCTATGGCAGCTAATGCACGAACACGGTTTTCCGGGTAAACTGACACGGTTGATCAAAGCGACGATGGATCGGGTGATGTGCGTAGTTCGAGTTTCAGGGGCATTCTCGAGTCCCTTCGAAACCCGCAGAGGGTTACGGCAAGGTGATGGTCTTTCGTGTTTGCTATTCAACATCGCTTTGGAAGGGTAATACGAAGAGCAAGGATTAACACGAGTGGCACAATTTTCAATAAGTCCATCCAGCTATTTGGCTTCGCCGACGACATATATATTATGGCACATAACTTTGAGAAGATGGAGGAAGCCTACATCAGACTGAAGAGGGAAGCCAAGCGAATCAACACGCCGAAGACGAAGTACATGATAGGAAGAGGTTCAAGAGAAGACAATGTGAGCCACCCACTGCGAGTTTGCATCGGTGGTGACGAAATCGAGGTGGTAGAAGAATTTGTGTACTTTGGCTCACTGGTGACTGCCGAAAATGACACCAGCAGAGAAATTCGGAGACGCATTTTGGCTGGAAATCGTACGTACTTTGGACTCCGCAAGACGCTCCAATCGAATAGAGTTCGCCGCCGTACCAAACTGAAAATCTACAAAACGCTCATTAGAACGGTAGTCCTCTACGGACACGAGACCTGGACGATGCTCGTGGAGGACCAACGCGCACTTGGAGTTTTCGAAAGGAAAGTGTTGCGTACCATCTATGGTGGAGTGCAGATAGCGGACGGTACGTGGAGGAGGCGAATGAACCACGAATTGCATCAGCTGTTGGGAGAACCATCCATCGTTCACACCGCGAAAATCGGACGACTGCGATGGGCCGGGCACGTAGCCAGAATGTCGGACAGTAACCCGGTGAAAATGGTTCTCGACAACGATCCGACGGGCACAAGAAGGCGAGGTGCGCAGCGGGCAAGGTGGATCGATCAGGTGGAAGATGACTTGCGGACCCTCCGTAGACTGCGTGATTGGCGACGTGTAGCCATGGACCGAGCCGAATGGAGAATACTCTTATGTACCAGGCCACTTCGGCCTTAGTCTGATTAAATAATAATAATAATGGATGGACATAGTCGACGACGGTGGAACGCTGGACGAGGTAAAGAAAGCAATAAACGAGCTAAAAAACAGTAAAGCTGCTGGGAAGGACGAGATCCCGGTCGAGCTTCTCAAACACGGAAGTGAGCAGCTGCATCAATCAATCCACAACATTATCCAGAAAATATGGAAGGATGAAGAATTGCCTACTGGTTTGTTAGATGGCCTCATATGCCTAATCTATAAGAAAGGGCACAGACCAGAGTGTGCCAATTACAGAGGGATCACCCTTCTGAACTCGGCGTACAAAATCCTGTCGCGTATCCAACTCTGGATGGCTCGAAATCAAGTATTCAGATTGCAGACGAAGTGTCAACCTAGTCACTTAGTGCGAATGTCAGGAGAAGAATGGCGAAAACAATATTCAACCGAGAACCAGATATATACCGGAGACTTCGTGGAAGACAACGAACACGGTGGCTGTACGTGGTGGAATCGGACCTGGGGACCCTAAACGTTCGGGGAAACTGGATGAACATCTTCCAAGACCGAGGAGCTCTACAATACGCCAAGCATAGGTGTATCGACGCTGTAGCCAACCAGATATCCAGGTAGGTAGATATTGTCATCTTAAAATATTGGAATTTGTAAAGCTGAAGTCTTTAGCAAAGATCGTCAGGTGAGTCCATTCCACACTTGCGCCGCCTATTTGTTTAATATTCCTAATTACTTTTTATGTCTCAAGACAGTCTATTCCCACCTGACAAACTCTGCTAAAGGTATCATCTTTACAAATCCTTTTTTTTACGATAATAATATTTACAATGTATAATATTCCATATATAGGAATATCTTGTGAAGTCTGAACTTACTTAAAAAGCGTAGTTCAAAATGTTCGTGATTTTTCTATATAAGTAACAAAAGCATGGGAAATCACTGGTTTCGTAACCTTTTGTACAAAAACCCCTCCTCGCAAGGTACCCGTCCACTTAAGGTCAATCTTAGGTAACGTCCTTGACGATGATTAAGCTATCTTGCGAAACTTTCCGCAGAATTCGAAGCTATTTCAATTTGGGGTCGATATGACCCAAGTGCACAGACAACGTAAGTGTTTTGATCAAAGTAGACAGGAATCTGGAGCACTTGTGTTTAAGATTTTTCAAGAGTTTTTAGGAGGAGATATTGCGGCGAGTTTAACCAAACTGCCTACCAAAAATTAGTAGAATCGATTGAAAAACAAACAAATGCATTTTTTTCTACATTCTATGCTGATCAATGCTGGTTGCAGATCGGACATCTGTCAGGTGTACGCTGAAATATGGTCGTACTCCCTGAACAGATGCTACTTTTGCAGAACCGGAACCTTACAAATTGGCCAGTGAGTCTTATAGTACTCAAAATGTTTCTTTAATATAGATTCTACATTCACCGTCTCGGAAAAGCATGAAATTTTCAAACCCCATATATGCAGGAATACAGATGGTTTCAAAACTGGCCCCACCTCGAAGGCCCCTGGAACCTGCTATAAGGGTGGCAGTGGACACTATCATCCTGGAAATGTTTCGGTAACCATCATTCCAGAAAGCCATGAAGTTAGATACCCTTTCATTAGGTTCTCTGAACCGTTTTTACGGAAATGGCCATAACCCTGCGTATTTTAAAGGAATCTCGGATTACAGCCAGCATTGGTCGGCATATTAGTTCTAGATCCAGAGAAAGCATAAAACATGATGAAAGTACACGTCACATAAAATGACAAGCAGAAAAAAAATCCATTTTAAACATACCCTCGGAAAACCCGGAACATATCCGGTGCCAGAGGACCAGTTTTGAGAAGGGACGAAATTCTAGTGGAGTGTCCGCTTCTGATGGTCCGGGTTTAACAAAATCGGATTATTCTAGGCAAAGTTATGCTGATTTGAATTTCGACAAAATTTTTCCTACCTCAACCTTTTTGACTAATCCTTGTGAATTCTGTAGGTTTGTTATAGCACAGTGTAATGACCTCATAGTGAAGACCTGAATTTTGTATACTTTTATACTCTAACGTACCCAGAATTAACTGATTGGCTCATCAAGGTTTTGAAAAAGCCTATAAAATATTCAAAGGAAATATTTCAGACCTATCTCAAAATGAAAACGAATCTTCGGAATATGAGTTTGAAACTCCACTGACAATAACAGGACAAATCTACCAAATCGGTCACTGATTTTGTAGATATTAGTCTAAAAATGTAATTGTTTCCCGATGAACTTTATTTCGCCTAAAATTGATTTATTCTCTGATTAGTTCTCGAGTTATTCAGAAATTTCTGTTTGATTTGTATGGGAGCCCCCCTTTCCAGAAGGAGAGGAGTTTCGAAATACCACAGAAACAAATCTTCCCTTCCAAAACCTCCATATGCCAGATGTGGTTCCATTTGCTTGATTAATTCTCGAGTTATGAAGAAATTAGTGTTTTATTTGTATGGGAGCCCCACTTTCCAAAGCGGGGAGGGGTTTCGAACCATCTTAAGAACCTTCTCCGGCCCCAGAAACCTTAGCATACAAATTTTCACGCCGATCGGTTCAGCAGTTTCCGAGTCTATAAGGTTCAGACAGACAGAAATTCATTTTTATGTATATATGTAAGAAGAAAGAAGATATGCATTACTCGGGAAACTAACGTATAAATCCCGAGAATCGGAAGTCCCGGGAAATCGTTTCCCGAAATGGAAGCCCTAATACAGATTTATGAGCTATTGTTATAGATCCATGTGAAAACGTTAAATAAATGTTTTTTTTGTTTTAAGGCATTGAGGGTTCGTCATAGGCGACCCATCTTGCCCCATTCTACCCTACATTGAAACATTGCATTGTGCAGGTCAAACTTAAGCTGAAAAATATTCCGCGTAAATGCCTGTCATGTTCCTGACGAAATAAATCACGCATTAAAACTGCTCACGTATTCTAGGGATTACGATTTTTACAGTGGAATATCTACGTCTAAACAATATTTTTTTGAATCTCACACTATTTTCAGCTTCCAAAATTTCTTCCTCTCTTACTCCTGAGTGCAATATCGTGGCAAAATGCAGATTCGTCACGCATCCTGGCTGTATTCGTGTTCCCTGGTCGTAGCCACTGGATGATGATCGATGCCATCCTGAACGGACTGCTCGACCGAGGCCATCACATAACCGGCATTGCCAACTATCCCCTCTCCAGGAAGCACGAGAACTACACCGAGCTGCGCGTTGCACCGATATATGATTTCTGGAAGCATTCCGTTAAGGTGGAATCGCTGTTCGACCTGACGGAGATATCCGTCCATCGGATGTTGATGGATTTCATGTACAGTTTGGGACTGGAGACAGCGCAGCATGGGTTCACGAGGGAAAACGTTCAGGATTTTATTCGAAATGATCAGAGCCATTTTGATTTGATTTTGGCCGAGCAGTTCTACCAAGAAGCCTATCTGATGTTTGCCCATAAATACAAGGCTCCTATTGTCACTGTAGGTAAGTGTAGTGTCGAAAGTTGTTACTTAGAATCCCACAAATTAATATGTATGTGTCGAATTACAGGAACATTCGGTTTTGCTCACTACATGGGGCCAATGATGGGTATGTTGAATACTTTCTCCCATGTACCTCATGAGTTTCTACCCTTCCTGGACAAAATGAACTTCCCGCAACGTATCTACAACACGGCTGTTTCGTTATATGAACAAACCTTACGATCCTTCTACTACCTTCCCAAGCAGGAAGCTATGGCGCAGGAGAACTTCAAACATCTTCCCGGGCCTCTACCCAAAATCGCCGACCTAGAGCAGAAGGTCTCCGTGGTTTTGCTAAATAGCTACTACCCCTTAACGACATCTAGACCACGAGTTCCCGGATTGGTCCAGGTTGGAGGACTGCATATCAAACCGCCTAAGCCTTTGCCGGATGATTTGAAGAAATTCCTGGATGGGGCCAAGCATGGCGTGATCTACTTCAGCTTGGGAACGAACTTGAAGAGCTCAGATATGCCTAAGGAAAAGCTGGATGCAATCCTGAGTGTGTTCCGTTCAATAAAGCAACGTGTGGTGTGGAAGTACGAGGACGAATCGGTGAAGGGTCTTCCGAGCAATGTGTTGATCAAACCATGGATGCCGCAGAGTGATATACTTGCTCATCCGAATGTGAAGGTCTTCATCACCCATGGTGGACTGCTGGGAACTCAGGAAGGTGTTTACAGGGCAGTTCCTATGCTTGGCATACCAATCTACTGTGATCAGCATTTGAATATGAACAAGGCCGTACTGGGAGGTTATGCGGTAAAATTGTACTTCCCGAACATAACCGAGACCTCGTTACGTTGGGCTTTGGATGAATTGTTGTACAAGCCCGAGTACAAGAAGAACATGAACAGAGTTTCTAGTGTGTTCCGTGATCGTCCGGTGCCGGCATTGGATGAAGCAGTTTACTGGGTAGAGTACGTTCTACGACACAACGGAGCTCCGGAGTTACGATCGGCTGGATTGGACCTGCCGTGGGTTAGTTTTATGCTGTTGGACGTGATAGGTTTCTTCGTGGTCGTGGTTGTAATCATTGTATGGGCTACAAGGAAGTTGATTGCTACTCTTTTAGGCAAAAGTGATGAAAAACAGAAAAGAAAAACTCAATAAAATATAGCGACGAAAATATGTCTTGTAGTTTGTGATACAGAGGTAGAGAAAAATATTGATATCAAGTAATCGCTTCAGTCTTATTTATATGAATGTATGCATGAATTGTCTGGGTGTTTGTTAGTCAGACTTGTAATAGAAGTGTTAATAGGCGGTACGTAGTTTCAGTCGCTTACCATCACCTTACATAAGTTCGTCTGGAACATTGTCGGTAAGTTCTCATTTTTTGTGTGTTTTGCGAGTGTTTCGACCACGTATTGGTTCCTCGATGACATTCGAGGAGCGTTTGCTATTGCAATCGCATCATTGAGATCACGGTTTGGATTGGCGTATGTTTTGCATTTCTTTTTTTCGATATCTGGGAAAATCATTGTGGCGCATATTAAATGCTGCACGGATAAGAATTTTAAAAACCAGGTTAGTCCACCTAGCGGTGACGATGCCTTTCTCGATTCAATCGCTTGGTTTAGTTTGACTTTAGTGTGACACATATCATAAATAATTAATTACCTTACGCTCTCTCTGTACGGCAAATCCTTCAAAAATGCTATGAATACCAGGTCCCAACGCACCATTATTATTTATTCAGACTAAGGCCGAAGTGGCCTGTGCGGTATATAAGAGTTTTCTCCATTCAGCTCGGTCCATGGCTACACGTCGCCAACCACGCAGTCTACGGAGGGTCCGCAAGTCATTTTCCACCTGATTGATCCACCTTGCCCGCTGCGCAGCTCGCCTTCTTGTGCCCGTCGTTGCTTGTTGAGAATCATTTTCACCGGGTTACTGTTTGACATTCTGGCTACGTGCCCGGCAGTCGTCCGATTTTCGCGGTGTGAACAATGGATGGTTCTCCCAACAGCTAATTGCATCATTGGTTCATTCGCCTCCTCCACGTACCGTCCGCCATCTGCACCCCACCATAGATAGTACGCAGCACTTTCCTTTCGAAAACTCCAAGTGCGCGTTGCTCCTCCACGAGCATCGTTCAGGTCTCGTGTCCGTAGAAGACTACCGGTCTAATAAGCGTTTTGTAGATTGTCAGTTTGGTACGGCGGCGAACTCTATTCGATCGGAGCTCTTGCGGAGTCCAAAGTATGTACGATTTCCAGCCACTATGCGTCTCCGAATTTCTCTGCTGGTATCACTTTCGGCAGTCACCAGTGAGCCCAAGTACACAAATTCTTCTACCACCTCGATTTCGTCACCACCGATGCAAACTCGCGGTGGGTGGCTCACATTGTCTTCTCTTGAACCTATTCCTATCATGTACTTCGTCTTCGACGTGTTGATGACTAGTCCGATCCGCTTAGCTTCCCTCTTCAGTCTGATGTAGGCTTCCTCCATCTTCTCAAAGTTACGTGCCATAGTATATATGTCGTCGGCGAACCTGGACGGACTTATTGAAAATTGTACCACTCGTGTTAATCCCTGCTCTTCGTATTATCCCTTCCAAAGCGATGTTGAATAGCAGACACGAAAGACCATCACCTTGCCGTAACCCTCTGCGGGTTTCGAAGGGACTCGAGAATGCCCCTGAAACTCGAGCTACGCACATCACCCGATCCATCGTCGCTTTGATCAACCGTGTCAGTTTATCCGGAAATCCGTGTTCGTGCAATAGCTGCCATAGCTGGTCCCGATTGATTGTATCATATGCGGATTTGAAGTCGATGAATAGATGATGTGTGGGCACGTTGTATTCGCGGCATTTCTGCAATATCTGACTTATGGCGAACACCTGGTCCGTGGTGGAGCGTTCGCCCATAAATCCCGCCTGGTACTGCCCCACAAACTCTCTTGCAATTGGGAGAGTACCTTGTAGGCACCGTTCAGCAATGTGATTGCGCGGTAGTTGCTACAATCCAGCTTATCGTTCTTTTTGTAGATGGGACACACTACACCTTCCCTCCACTCCTGCGGCAAAACTTCCTCCTCCCAGATCTTGGTAATGACTCAGTGCAGCGCTCTAGCCAGTGCCTCACCACCGTGTTTAAATAGCTCTTCTGGTAGTTGGTCAACCCCAGGGGCTTTGTTGTTCTTCAACCGGCCAATCTCCTCCTGGATTTCCTGGAGATCCGGAGCCGGTAGAATTATGTTCTGCGCGCGTTCCCCCAGGTCCATCACCATACCGCCATCTTCGTCTGCCACATCGCCATTCAGGTGCTCTTCGTAGTGCTGCCTTTGGATCACCTCACGATCGTTCGTAAGAAGGTTCCCGTTTCTATCCTTACACATAGCAGGCTGTAACACGTGGCCCTTACGTGAACGGTTCAGCTTTCATAGAACTTTCGTGTGTTATTAGCGCGGTACAGTTGCTCCGTCTCTTCACGGTCTCGATCTTCCTGCTGACGCTTTTTCCTCCGGAAAATCGAGTTTTGTCCGTTCCGCGCCTGTTTATATCGTGCCTCGTCCGTCCTCGTGCGGTGTTGCAGCAATCTCGCCCATGCTGCATTCTTCTCTTCTACTAATTGCTCACATTCGCCGTCATACCAGTCGTTTCTCTGATCCGGGGGCACCGTGCCTAGTGCAGCGGTTGCGGTGCTACCAATGGCGGATCGAATATCTCTCCAGCCATCTTCAAGAGAGGCTGCGCCTAGCTGCTCTTCCGTTGGGAGTGCCACTTCCAGCTGCTGCGCGTATTCTTGGGCTAGTCTACCGTCTTGTAGCCGGCCAATGTTAAGCCGCGGCGTCCGACTTCGACGCGTGTTGTACACCGTCGAGAGTTTTGAGCGCAGGCATACTGCAACGAGGTAGTGGTCGGATTCAATATTCGCACTGCGGTAAGTGCGGACGTTCGTGATGTCGGAGAAGAATTTACCGTCGATTAGAACGTGGTCGATTTGGTTTTCCGTTTCTTGGTTAGGTGATCTCCATGTGGCCTTGTGGATATTTTTGCGGGGAAAGACATTCTAAATACTCACGCCCCTCACGGACCGACTGGCAAATAGCTTACCCAACCTCACTTGATCAGTTCAGTTGCTGATGAAGAATGTGTACAGCCGCCAGACATTCTAAATACTCACGCCCCTCTAATGTGAACGTGTACTATACACATGTGGAAGCGTTGGCTTGAGAAATGGATTGCGAGTGATTTGACTATGCGTCCAATTTGGGAATCTCGAGCTAGTTCAGTAGCCGCTAGGTTGCGAAGGCCGACGGAGCACCAGTCTAGCGTACTGTAGGGTCATGGGTTCGAGTCCCATCGAAGGGAAAGTGGTTACCTCCAATATATTTTCCAAATCAATATCTTCCACATAACGTACATATTCACATATGAGTTTTCACATGCATTTTCTTGATATTGAATTGGTTCTAGAGGCCATATAATTACAATACCAAATGAATTACTATGTAGGATACTCATTATAGTCTACAGAAAAATAAATAAAATATTTAACGAATAAAAAAGTAATTAAAATGTGGCGCATATACTGCCGTTCTACGCATGCTTGTACCAAATTAAAAAAACGACAAATGAGAAAATGACATTTGAAATTGAACACTAATTTTCATTGCTGGCGTATAATTATAATGCAATATAAGATTATTACATCACAGAATCATTCAGAAGACTTAATTTAATTGAAATCATTCTTATTTTTCATTGACAAATAGAATTTGCGACAACGATCATGTAAATTGTTTGGCGGGACAGTTATGCCGAGAAATAGAACACTTTTTTTTTTTTTTTTTTGTCTTTATTAAAGAGACTTTCAACCCCGGGCTGGCTCGTCTCCGAAATAGAACACTTTTTTTATGGTTTCTAGGCATATTAGCCCCGTGCAATGCATGATTTCGTGAATGACTATTGCGATTGACATATGTCTCCACATGCTTTACCTATGGAAGTGAACCTTCCACGTGGTTGAAGTGATTATGTCGCTTAGAATGAGTATTGTACAAATTGCCCCCATTAAACCAGTGCAACAGGCTAAGTTTGCAAGATCTAAACAGAAAATGCAAATAGACTTGATGTTGTTTTCAATGATTTTCCAACAATGTTTGAAATCTGTTAGAGTTTTCTAAAAGTATACATCAAAATAGACTGCTCTATGGTGAAAAGTTAAAATCCACAAAAACTTACATGGGACAACTATGCATAGAAGGGCAGTACAGCCAATATATGACAATAAGTGCAAAAAACAGCTTTTTCAAAAATCGCTCTGTCGGAACCTCTAAACTATTTTTTAGAATTTTGGGTTGTTCTACAGAAATGCTCCAGATGCGATTTTCTTTCATATAAGGCTTGAGCACCATGACTTTTCAAACATAGTGTTTTTTGGGACACCCTAATCTGTAGTCCTCAGTAACCAAAAAATCTCTGGGACAAACACCAAAATGGCTCATACAAGTGAGAACACACCTCCAATAGAAGCAATATAGGTCCCACTCTTGATAGGACGTCAGATCACCAAATTTACCTCGTTCGCATGCTAAAGCAAAATTATCAAAGTGTTACGGTTGCCCTACTGTTTGTATGAGTCATCTCAAGAATCCGTTGACCATCGCTTCACCCCAACATTGTTTTGTTATTCACTTTATTCTACATTTCGCATGTGATTAAAAATGGCTAAACCTGCTCGAACTGGTTTGTTTTTGTAAATCTGTCTGAGTGATTTAATTTGCGAGACAGGTAGGCTGGCTGGCCGGCTCTACTGAAGTTCGATGTCTTTTGGATTTATGCTCCGTCATTCTTATGCGGTGAAACGTTAAACGAAGCATAATAAAAAAAAATACCGTAAGTCGCCAATATCCTTGTGGAACGAAATGTTAAATGTTTGTCTCTGGGAACATTGATTTTTCTCATTAGATGTACTGAATATAAACTAAACTATGAAATAAAATAATTGTTCTGTGACACTGTGTTCGGATGCACTAAATGTGTTTGTTTTTAGATACTGGAATGAAAAAATATGAAAATTAAGATGAAGTTTAGTGATTGGTAATACGTAGGGCTATAGTCAGACTGTGACGTTGAATGGCTACTTGACGGTACTTTTAGCCAATTATACGGAGTTTGTTTCTTCATTCGTAAAGTTAGCGAAATGACTTTGCAGTTTTCTCGAACTAGGAGATTCGGCCCACGACTATCCACATAGAGGAAGGGTACCATCGGTCAGTTTTGGGTAGGTCATATCGAACATCTTTCAGCTCAACTTCAACAGTTACCAATCAGCGTGAGAAGGAATCACACGTCGGTCTGAACACGTTCGCGAAACACGTGCTGGTGCAAATGGTGAGTGTGTGTTGAATTGAAAACTGATTGGCGAATTCTTACTGTTTGAAGTACACTGGAGTATTTTGTTACGCGTGACTATAAATTGTGTTACTTTAAGAAACGAAGAAAAAAGAAGAATGAAAAGGCTAAACCACCTAAAAAATAATTAAATAAAATAATGTCAGAAGTCTGTTACTATGATAGTATCATACCTTTATTCGGAGCATTATCGAACTGGCAACGATTAATACATATAGTGGCGAATTATGTATGTGCTTGTTTGTAAGTGATAAACATTTATGCGTGTGTGTAAAATTATGACGTGGAATTTTGTGGTATTACCAATAAATATTTATGGACACTAGGGATGGCTTCAATCATCTAGTTAGAGTTTGACTCATTTGCCATAAAATCACGACAGAAGCTGACATTTGAAAAATATTGTATGGTGGACTAGTGGACCTTTTACAAAACTTTCTTGAACAGTTTGTGATTTGAATTTAATTAGATACATACGTGAAGCGTAAGTCACATAAATTTTTATGAAATGATTCTAACTTATTATCATCTGTACTATTGAGATTAACCTTCGATCTCACCTTCGTCATTTTATTACCTATGTCTCTCATTAACGATAAATCGTTGCTATCCGTCGCCTTTGCTGATCAGCCACGTTGTCCTCTTACTTAAGCATGAACATCAATGGTGCCCAACCTTTTCGTAATCGAAATCGAAATGATTAATCAAGTGACCCACAGCCTCTGGATATGATATGCTGAAATCAAGAACAGTATTTTGAAGTCACTTTATTTTAATATCTTTTATCATTCTACAGCAGTAATTTATGCAGTGTGATTTGTTTGACTTGCATTTGTGATACCAGCTTCGGCAAGCGAGTTTGCGTGTTTGATAGAACCGATCTCAAATTGTAATCAATGTTCAATCTGCTTTTCGCTTTGGTCTTCATCTGAAGATGTGTTGAAAATCCACGCTAGCATAAGTAAGCAGAAACAAACGGTATTAGAATCTCCAAAGCTTGGAACGCTGAATAAACAGCGAAATGACGAACCATTCCGTCAAATATTCTTAATCCAAATATTCATTCTGGATTTCATCGGAAAGGCTAGCCACGTCCAATGTAAACAAAAACGGACTGCGAACTAAGGAAGCACCTTCTTGAGCCAACTTAGGAAAATATCGACCATACTTTTGCTGCAGTGAGTCTAGATGAGCCATAATTTCTAATTTCAGATGGGCATCTAAATAAGTAAATCCTCTCTAATCAAAAAGCACAGTTCATCAAACATTGTAATATTTCCGAGACTTACTTTGCGTTGCTAGTTTTTAACCTTGAAAATTGTCTCTGAACTGAATCAGATTGGTTTTCTTACCTTGCAACTTCAAGTGCTGCGAATTTACTTGATGTTTTTTTATTGTCCTTATTAAGAAGACTTTCATCCCTAGGCTGGCTTGTCTCCGATTTACCTGATGTCTGAAAGGCGAGCGAGACGATTCTGCCATTATTCTTCATTGATAATTTCAAGTAAAAAATATCTATCTAGGCTTTCCAAGAAATTTTTTTTAATCCCTCAATTCAAAAACGTTAATAACCTACGAAACGACAGTATATGAATGAAGTACCTCATGATCTGCATGCATTAATTTGCCGAGTTTTTCGTACAAACATGTGTTGAGAGCTTCAGATTTGATTTACAATTATAACAGTATCCAGCTCTTGTTTTAATTCTTGGGGAAGAGTCTTTTAATCCTTGCTTGGTGAATCAGGCAGTGAACACATTTGACATGCCGAGAAAACTCAGGGCTGAAAGTATCGCTAATAAAGAAAAAAAAAAATCTCGGACAAACTATATTCTCTTCAATGAAATCCTGATTTTGATCCCAGCCTGGTGCACCACCAGTACGAACTCCCCCAACTTTTTTTCCATTGCTTGCCATTAGATTCAATTTAGGTATTTATTGTAGCAAGGCTGTCGAAGCTTTTGGTTTTAGTTTTCAAATCACTACAGAAAAGAAACTCTTGTTTCAAATCTCCGGATTCCGAGTAAACCCAATAAATAAATATATAAATTTGGATTAGACCATCAGGTCTATTAAAAAAAAACTTTTATTATTCTTAATAAACACTTTTACACATTTTTGCTTAGCTTATCACTACTGATCACTGCTAGAACGATGTTAACTACTTAATTGCTGATAACTGAAAGAGACCGATCGAAGGTTCGATCGGGCTTTTGTAACCTAAACTTGCTGACAGGGCAATCCTATGGGCACGTTGGTCGGCTTGGACTTTGGACTCGGATGGTGTGACTTGATAACTGCTGATCTGGTAATTTGGTTGGTGGTGATTGAACTGGTGCGTCACGTAATTCCTCCGGGGGGTAAGATCGAACGTCCTCGTTCGATTGAGAAATGTTGAACTTTTCCGACTTCTTGAGTTTCCTATCCTTTTTGAGATGTTTTACTTTGATAACGACTTTCTTCCTACGGAAACAAATAATTGCGAGCGTTATGATGATTATTGTTGTGGTTGAGAGACCACCAAAAAGTCCATAGAACTATTTTTTGTTCAAATTGCTGCAGCTGAATGTGGTCAATGCGATGTCGATTGTTTGAAGTCTCCAAGCTCAGAGTTGATAAGTTTCGTTTCTGGATTAAGTTTCTGTTGATTGACAAGCTCGGGAATACTCCTGTTAACTGAACTGTGCTGCTGAATGTTTCCTCTGAAGTGAATGTGTTGTTTGCAATGGTAAGAGTGCAATTTTGGAAATGTAATAGGAAATTTCCGGTCAGTTTCCTATCATGGGGTCCACAGTTTGAGCTTAAGTGTTCATTTATTGCATTGTTTACAAGTACCTTGTTTCCAGGTAGTGCTATGAAATCGGTAGAGTTTGTCTGCAGTACTGTGCAGTGACTTTCTAGCCCCATTATAATTGGGAAGAGGCATACATCTGAGAAGGTGTATGTCGTGGAATTGTTGGATAACATTCTCGGATGAATTGTGCTGTAGAGCTTCCTCTGCGATTTCACGATAAAGTTGGGTATTTCCGTTATAAGTGTGTTATTAACCGTTAGTGGTATGACTCTAATTGATTCGCAATTTTTGTTGGTTTTCAGGACTTCCAGGATATAAATAAAAATGTCCGGTTAGTTTTGGTTTCGTATAGCTTAGTGCTTCCTCGGGGAAATTAGTCGTTATTCCTTGCTCGTTAATAATAGTTTCAATCAGGAAAATTTCCTTAAGAGTTAGTAACTTACTGTTCGACAGTGATACTCGAGCTCTCAGGATGGCGTCTTCGATCTCTTCGAGGATGTTGTTCATCGTATCCAGGGATAGGAGAAGCGTGATGGCATCAGTCTCTTTGAGAATAATGTTGTTGACTGATGTGAGTTGGTTAACGGTGTTGGTCATCCTTGAAATCCTTTCGTTGATGACTTGATTTACCTTGATTTGTTCGTTTGACTGGTCAATCAGGGTGTTGAATGTGGTGTTGATTATCCGTAAATCGTCTGCGTCCGGTGTTCCCGCGAGCCATTTCCAACCTTTGCCGATGATGTCCCATCGTTTTGGTCTGTTGTTCCTAACTGGTTTTAATTTATATAGATTGTCGGCTAACTGTCTACTTTTCCTAATGATTAGATTTGACATTGGTAGGTCTCGATCGATTTTCCTTGAAAACTCTAAAAACAAGGCAACATTTAACTCTAACATTGTTAAATTTATGGGATGTAAAATTTTGATAATTCCTGTTTGAATATAGCAATTTTGTTCTTTGAGTAATAGTAACGGATTTTGATGAAGATCATCGATTTCTAAATACTGGCCTAACGCCTGTTCTATTAAGAGAAGCAATAGAATTCTAAACATGTTCAAACTTTTTTCAACCTTTTTATTTTATTTTGTGTCTCTTTATTTTCCTAGTATTTTTGAATGTTTTCTCTTCTACTTGGCTAGCTATTGTGGGGACTGCTCTTGGATCAAGTTTTTCCTAATATTTGGCTTTACAAATACCCTTTGGCCTTCTTCTATTATGGGCGGATCTTCCTTATTATGATTACTTCTGGTTTGAACAAATCTTGCTTTTTCGATATTACGTTTAACTTTGGAAAAAATGTCTTTGGCTTCTCTTGAAATATCCTGTGGATTAATTTGGTTGCGCTGGTTAAAAAGGACCTCGTTCGGTGCGAACAGAGTTGCTGAGTGTATGCTGGAATTATATAAGCAAATACAGATTGAAATTAGTTCTCGCGTATTTAGGTTAGGAAATTTATGTTTATTGGTGTTATAGATTTCTATTATAGTTGAGTGAGTTTTTTCGACTTGTCCATTACTCTCTGATGATGAGGCGTAAGTCAAAGAAACTCCTAAATGAGCCAAAAAGTCTTTCAGTTGAAGTGATCTGAAAGTTGTCTCGTGATCCGTAACAATTTGTAATGGTGTACCGTAATTTCCAAAATATCTGGCGAGAGCGTTTTTAACATCTACTAGGTTTTTCGAGTCTATTGGGATCATCTGTGCGAATTTAGAAAAGGAGTCAACCATTGATAGAAAGCTATATGAATTGATTGAAAAAATATCCATGTGCACTCTGTCCATCGGTTTTGTTGTTGCTGGCCTTGGTGAAATCTTGATGTTGTATGGCTTACGCTCATACTTGTGTGTGTTGCAAACCGTGCACGTGTTTATCGCAGTCCTGATCCTGTTGTGCATCCTCAGGAAGAAATAGGCTCTTTTCAACTGATTCTCCACCTCCGTAATTCCGCGATGTGCTCTTTCATGTTCCTTGGTGATGAGCAGGTTTTGTCTTTCTTCGGTGCAAAACATCTTCTACTTGAAAATGGGTTATAACAAAGTATCCGGAGCTACTGAAATGATTTTTGTAACATTGTTGAATGAGGTTTATTAGATTTTCAGGGCTAAAATGGCTGTCTGTTTTCCGTTATGGTACTTTTTTAAGAACGCTGTCATCGTGGTTTCATCATAGCCTTGCATACTGATTGTAGATCTCCTGTAGTTTGTGAAAGGTGATTCGGTTGCTTCTATATTCAGTCTTGAAATTTTGAATATGATTTGATTTCTATAATAATTGATAGGTCTTTCCGTGGAATTGATGAAGTAATCATCGGAAGTTTCGGCGGAGTGTACCGTTTCCAGGTCTTCAGATGTGTCGTCAGGTGTAATGTCTGCGTCTGCGTTTGAAGAGGGGGAATGATTTGCCATTGAATCCGAATCTGAATTGTCTAGTTCGTTTGCATTGAGTTCATGTTTCCTGCTGAGCGCGTCAGCAACTACGTTAGTTTTACCTGTTCTGTATACAACGTCGTATTTGTATGTTTCCAATTCTAGTCGCCATCTTATGAGTTTTGCGTTTTTAGTCGAATTTTTAATGAAAGTGAGTGGTTTATGGTCTGTAACTAGAGTGAATTTATTTCCGTGTAGGTAGTTTTTATATTTTTCAACCGCCCACATTATAGCTAAAGCTTCTTTTTCCGTAGTGGAGTAATTTATTTCTGTTTTGTTTAGGGTTCTACTCGCAAAGGCAACAGGTTTTTCAATTTTATCGAACATTCGAGAAAGGACAGCACCAAGTGCGTAATTACTGGCATCTGTTGTTAATATGAATGGGATGTCAAAATTAGGATATGCCAGAATCTGGTCTGAAGCAATAATGTTCTTTAGTTTTTGGAATGATTCTTGATATTCTTGATTTCCAAAGTCAACTTGTTCACCCTTTTTTAAATATTTTGTGAGAGGTTTTGCTATTTTAGAATAATCTTTTACAAATCGCCGGTAATACCCTGTCAACCCCAAAATTGTTTGATTTCTGTTTGAGTTCTTGGTAAAGGCCATTCAAGGATTTTAGTAACTTTATCCGGGTTAGGTTTAGTTCCGTCTGGTGTAATTATGTGTCCTAGAAATTCTGTTTCACGTTTCAAAAATTCGCACTTGTCAAGCTGAATTTTGAGATTGTAATTAGCCAGTCTTGTCAAAACTTTGGAAATGTTTTCCAAGTGATTCTCTAAGTTGTATCCCACTATTATAATATCATCCAAATAAACATAACAAATAATGCCAATGAAGCCAGCAAGAATGTGATTCATTGCCCGTTGAAACGTGGCAGGAGCGTTCTTTAGCCCAAAAGGCATTCTTGTAAATTCGAAGTGCCCTTGTGCTGTCGAGAATGCAGTTTTTTCCATGTGTTCTGGGTCCATTTCAATTTGATGAAACCCAGATTTCAAATCAATTGTCGTAAAGTATATCGATTTTCCCAAATTGTCGAGTATTTCCTCTATTTGGGGAATTGGAAATTTGTCATCTATCGTCTTTTCGTTAACTTTTCGGTAGTCAATTACGACTCGTATTTTCTTTTTACCAGAAGCGTCCATTTTTTTGGGAACCACCCAAATTGGGGATGAACAGGGGCTTATCGAATGTTGTACAATTCCATGATCAAGCATTTCCTGAATTTGTTCTTCTACGTCTTTTTTGTAGTGGTGTGGGTACCTGTATGATTTTGTGTAAACTGGGTTATTGTCTCTGGTATTAATTCTGTGTTTAATGGCAGTGGTTGCTGTCAGTTTTTCGTCTGTTTTAGTAGTGTTTGTTGGTTTTCAATATGACGTCTATTAGTTTTCTTTTTTCAAATTTTGAAAGATGTTCTATCCTTAAGAGTTGTTCAATTGCTGTTCTGTCTAGTTTGGTCTTTGTGTCCAACGGTATAGGTGCTAATGTCTCAAAATTGTTAACGTTCAATGATAGTTTTCCGATTTGTTTAGTATTGGGAGGATCTTTGGAATTGGTGCTAACTGCAATGGTCGTCTGAAAATTTTGTGACTGATATAAACCGGGTTCCAGAGTTATGTCTTTTGATAGCTGAACTGGTTTCCCTACAAACCAATCACCATTTTTGTCGCTTTTCAGAGTGATCAGATGGTTGAATTGTTCTGAATTGGATGTAATAAAATGTTTCGAAAATGTTATTATGGTATTGTTGATTTCGAGTGTACCTAATTTGTAGTTAAGCTTTCCATTGTACTTTGAGAGGGTTTTGGAGCCAATTAGTCCATCGAAGAAATTGTGAAAATCTAACTCATAAAACAAAAGTGGTGGTAAACAATCAATTATTGGGATTTTGCCTTTCGATGAGATAATTTTATCATTTTTAGCGCATTTTACTGTCAGGGGTTTCGTTTTTCACAGGGTCTTTAAGAATACCAGGTTTTAATAAATTCGTGTTTGCGCCAGAGTCGATAAGCAATTTCAAGGTTTTGTCGCCATATCGTAGGTTTAGGTAAGGTAGGTAATTGTGGTCTAATCGTCCGTGTCGCTTGGGGCGTTTATTGAAAAATTTACGTCAATTTCGTTATCTTCGTCCTCGCTTTCGATTATTTCGTGGTTATTCAATCTTTTATTAAGTGTCAATTTGGATCTGACAGACCCTATGTCCATTCCTTCAGTCGACGTTTCAGGGGTATGGGTATTCTGCTGTCTAGTATTGGGTTTTTGATTCTGATAATTTTCTTGTCTCGTGTGTTTGGAATTTTGGTCAAATTTTTGGTCAAATTTTTGGTCAAATTTAGGTTTGGATGAAGGATGAGTTTGAGTCAAAGACCTATTCGACTCATTTGAACTGAATTTGCATATGAATGCATACGCATTTTCTATTGTTTTTGGTTCTGCCGCCTGGACATAACCAAAGTAAGGTTTTTGCAAACCACTAATGTACGCGGCTAGGCTGTACTCAT
Source organism: Armigeres subalbatus (assembly GCF_024139115.2). Taxonomy (NCBI): domain Eukaryota; kingdom Metazoa; phylum Arthropoda; class Insecta; order Diptera; family Culicidae; genus Armigeres; species Armigeres subalbatus. Next base: position 36,670,632 of record NC_085140.1, on the reverse strand, counting down.
CGATGAAATCGTTAATCGCGTCCCAGTGCTGGTTGTATTTAGGATTTTGCTTCGCTAATGATTTAATGTTGTAAACTAGTTGTTTACTTCGCTGGTAATGCTTACTAACACTCCCATCCATCTTATTATGCCAAAGTTGGCAGTTGTAGGTACACGGGTAAAAATCCGTTGCCAAATCCATGACTAAAAAGTCATGATTTCATAAAACTTGTTACTTCTTGATATCATGACTATAATTCATGATATCATGACCTAAACTACGAAAATCATCAATAATAATAGCATTTTTGTCTTAAACTAAGGTAGTAACCACCAGAGGCGTTATCAAAATGCTATTCCCGTTTTCATAAATAAAATACCACGACTTGGAGTCACGTTTTCATGACTTTGAGTCATGAAATCATGACGCTGAGTCATGAAAAACGACGCTGAGTCTTAAAATCAGCGTAACGCAATCTTGTCAGTTGGGTGTCCGCGAAGCAGCTAGGAAAAAAAGTTTCTTTCGAGTGTAAAGTGTAAAATTTGTGTAAAGGCAATCCGCCGTCTCCAGGCAGTCCAATTTCGCAAAACAAATTCTCCTCGTAGCAGTCGAATCCGAATCGCATAGGGGTTAAATCGTTTTTATTTCTCGTTTTTTTAACCAAATTGTGTTTTCGTACGTGAATAGAAAGTGTGATTTATATTTTGTCTCTGAAATCTAATCGCGGAAGTATCTGGTCCCGAGACATCATTTTGTATTAGTGAAAAGGGAGTAATATAGCAGGAAACGACGGGAAGGATGGTTAGGGAACCCCCTTCACTGTACAGTTCATGCCTGCTGGCCTATGTGCGGAACCTGGATTTCAAAAGGCTGAGCACCGTAATCGATTTACGGATGCTGCCGACGGCAGTACTGGCAAGGAACTTGACTTGGCTTGGAACAAGTCTTGGAACAGAAGTGCAACCACGATTCACTCAAACATACTCCCGAAATCAACACCTTCCAAATAGTGAGCCGACATGCCCCCCTCAAGCAGATCATGTTCAAGTGCGTTCAAACACTAATGACGGCCCGGGAGCCCTTCGTCTCAGAGCTGCATATGAAATTCTGTCGAACGTGTACTATCAGAAGAACGAGCACGCTCCGACACTGAAGGAGACACGCCTGGAGGACTTTCTCGGTTCTCACGGTGAGGTGACACACGTTGAACGGATCTCGTTTATCTGCATGGACAATGACCTCCAGTTGGGGTCGTTCCTGTGCGAGTTCGGTTGGCTGAATGACGCACTGTAGAACCACACTAACTATGATCTAGCAGTTTAGGGCGAGCTATTTGCGAACATTGCCTACTTGCCTAGCTAACAAATGGATAATTGTAAGTATGGAAAATATTAAACAAGGAAAAAATTACGAACTACCCTGCTTCCCCTTAGCTGCTGCCAGATTTTTTAGTCAGTTATACATGATTTTAACTGAGGTTGCTACAAAAAAATATTCTAATAAATAGGTATGTCTTAGGCATCTTTGAGTGGAAAAATGGACTGGAGAGTTAGGGATTTTAATTTTGAGATTTAAAGATTTGAATTAAACCCAATGATTCATAAATGACAGATATCAAATTCATGAATTATTTTTCCATTGTGCATGCGTCATGATATCCTGACCAAGATGGCAACTTTTCGTCAAATAAATCGGAATCATAAATGACAGATGCCAGATTAATGAATTATGATTGTGTTTTCATAACTTTGGCTCATGGTTCCGGAGTGCATCGTTCATGATATCATGACTCAGTTTGTCACTTTTCGTCATCAAATATCGAAAACGTAACAGCAAGATTGCGTTACAGCAAAATGAGTCATGATTTCATAACCTTTTTTCATGGTGTATTTTCATAACATAAAAACACACATTTTTCTCGAAATCATGACTCATTATGCCACTTTTTGGTTCCGGATTTTTTCCCGTGTAGAGAGTTCTTGCTTGTCACCAAGCGCGGCTGTTAAGATAATCTTAATTTCGTTAAAAGTTGTGAAATTCCCATTTGTACATAATACATCTTTCGCGTGGCCTTCTATTTTGTTACTGATCGCCGTAAGGTAAATTTGGAAAATTTCTGGGCTAACTAGGTTCTGATAATTGTTCAAGGTTTTTTCGGCGGTTTCGAGCCACCAATTTAGTTGTTTTTTATTCCCGTTGAATGTCGGTAATATTTTGATCGGATCGGGGATGCGAAATGGATCCCCCAACACTCTTGGTTCATGAACCTGTGGGTTGGCATTAGAATGTGATGCCTGGTTAACGTTTCGCTGCTGTAACATGATATCCTGCTGAGCTTGCTTAGCAGTAATTCCTTCAATGGCTTGCATAATGATAGCCAATTGTTGGTTTATTCCTCCAGCGGGTTAGATGTGCCTGGGTGAGGTTCCATCGTTAAACTTTGCAAGGTTAATTCTAAGTTTTGTACGGGTATATGCGAATACTCTTCCGATACGTCACTTGTGTCTGAATCAGAGCTTGAATCGTTTTCCTCTGTATGAATAAATTGCGTGCTTTCTTAATTGCACTTTTAACTTTCGGCATTAGTCGCCGTGTGAAAAAAGACTTGGCTTGATCTCTATCTTGTAGTGGACCAAGTTGCGACGGGAGAATCGTCTATCTTGTAGTGCGATTTCCTGTAGAGAATAAGCGCCTATCTAGTAGTACGCAGATCTCCTCGTAAGTAATTCTTGGAAGGAGGGTAGAAATAAATTAAAAATTACTCACGGTTGCTGTCGTGTCCGTAGGTACTCGGTTGACGATGCTGGTGCTCCAGGTGGCTAACAAGGGGGGGTCCTCAAGTCCAATGACGGCTACGCCTTCAGTCACTGATGCGTTGAAAATTTTCACTAGAAAATGTTCTTCCGCGGAACCACTTTACAAGAGTTTCTTAATCACTTGCTTCCACTGTTATCTCGTTAGTTCACTCAACCGGTTTCCGGACGGCTGCGCCAAATTTGGATTAGACCATCAGGTCTATTAAAAAAAACTTTTATTATTCTTAATAAACACTTTTACACATTTTTGCTTAGCTTATCACTACTGATCACTGCTAGAACGATGTTAACTACTTAATTGCTGATAACTGAAAGAGACCGATCGAAGGTTCGATCGGGCTTTTGTAACCTAAACTTGCTGACAGGGCAATCCTATGGGCACGTTGGTCGGCTTGGACTTTGGACTCGGATGGTGTGACTTGATAACTGCTGATCTGGTAATTTGGTTGGTGGTGATTGAACTGGTGCGTCACGTAATTATATGTACAAATGAAAATATATAATTATACCATAAAAACGTGTTCATGATAGTCAAATCACAAAAAAGGAAGAGGTTTGCAAAGGTCTTTCGACCCCCTTGCAATGGTCTCGCGCCCCCTAGGGGGTCGCGGGCCACCGTTTGGGAAACACTGATGTATTATAACTCAATACCAATTTTTCAAAACGACTTATCTGCTTTTGTAAACAAAGATTCAAACGTAGATTTGTCGAATCTGAGAGCACTCCCACGCAAATCAACACCAAACAGGTAGGCGTGGGAGTGCTCACAAATTCGACAAATCGTTTTAATCTTTGTTAGGAAAAGCAGATAGAGTTGTTTTGAAAATTTGGTATTGAACTGCACTTGTGGGTTTTAAGTTCGGTTATGTTGCGGCGAATGTAGCGAAATGGATTCAATGTTGTATGTGAGTTTATATTTGGTTGTATATGAGTCTTTGATGTGTGTGGATGAGTACGAATGTGTATGAGTTGATTTTTGGATACCTCTTGTATAAGATTTGGTTACAACAAAGTTGCTTTAATTTTTGTCTACATAAATTTTTGCGCCATCGTATTGTGTAGGGGATGTAGTTCCATCTCGCCCTCAGGAAGCAAATGGATTTTTGGTATTCCCCCATAGCTATCGTGCTTGAGATGCTTTCTAGGCCAGCGGATTTCAACCTTTTCCTTCAGTGGTACCCCTTCAGACCTTTGCATAGCTTGAGGTACCCCCAGAATTTTTTTTTTTGAAAATTTGTCTGGAGGCTCACATGTCAAAGCTCTTCACCTGGTTTCTATCAAACCAAATCATTCAATTCAACTGATACAAGACTCCCAAGTAACATTTTTAGTTTTATAACACTCTTGGAGACCTTTTTCTTTACTTTTACTCTTCAAGAGTGCAAAACCATTATAAAACCAAAATGTTACTGGGGTATGGTTCGATTCCCAGTTCGTTCCAGAAAATTTCCTCGACTTTCTTGGGCATACAAATTTTATCGTAGGGTAATAGTGGACCCTCAACCAATAGTAGACCCTCCAGCCATTTTTGCATTATTACAGCACAATAAACATTTTGATATGAAATTCCATCGGAGAACCTACCTTGAAGTCCTATGATTTGATTACATGCATTTGAAATGCTGTGGAAAGCAAAATTAAATGATTTTTACAATTTTATAAAAATAAACACGAGAGTGTCCATTATAGGAATATTTTGTCCATAAGAAGAAGAACGTCCAGAAACGGAACATAAAAATCAAATTAAGTGTCGACTTTAGGGAAGCAAATTCTATTATGGACCCCCACATAGGCCGAATTCAGCCAGACTTTAAAATGTTAATTTCAACTAAAAACGTCGTGTATTTGAGTGTTTTATGTATGTATCATGAAGAGGAGATGTAGAACTTTGCTAGATGTCAAGCAGAATTAATATGTTAAATTTTTACTCCCCATGACAAAAAGAGTAAAATTTCGCTACTAGATACACTATTGGGCATTTTACAGGCATTGCAATATCATCTGAGCACAGGATATTATCTTTGCATGCGCAGATATATTATCCCCAATCAAATAGCACTCTGAAAAGATATTACGATTTGAGCATTTGATGATGATCCTGATATCCAGCGCGGTTCTGGGTTTGTTCACGTTGCGAGGGCACGGTGTAAAAATTGATTATTATTGAAGTTTCATGTACCTCTGATTTTTTTCACAGAAAGTTGGCAAGGTCATTAGAAATGAGGTACGGGTGTTTTAAAATATTTCATCGGCGATTTTTTGAAAAAGGATTTTATTGTCTTTTCTCTAATGTACCTACAAAAAGTCAATTTGTTAACCAGCAGTGGATCAATAATTGTAATTAATCCCAAAACTGAAAATGTACCCATTTAGACTTTTGAGTAGAAAACCTATCTTGAAATAGATCTAATTTTTGAAAAATATCAATTTCTGTAATTCAAGCCTTCCTAAACTATGTTCCATTATTTTTTTTTTCATTTTTGCGTTATTTTCAATTTTTAGCATATCATCTTTTTCCATCAAGGGTCTGTCTCAATTGGATAATTAAACTGAAATTAAACTTAAAGGACATTTACATATAAATAACCCTGCTCAGAGCAAGATTACTTTGACAGATATCGAATCATTATCCATCGATGTCCTATTGGAATTGCTGGGTACCAGCCATTCTTATAACGGGTGATTTTTAATTTTCGAACTGTCACTTTTAAGTTTAATTCTCCAAATGATAGACCTTTGTCATAACTTCCACTCGGCAAAAGGAAGGTGGTTTGCCAGTGAGATATATCAGCTTCCACTGATATTCTTCCTCCCTTCATAAGGGAGCTTAGAAGGAAGGTCGCGATATGTGCCATCACAAATATTGCCTCCGCTCGCTTTCAAATCGACTCTATAAAACATTCTTCATGCTGCCGTATCCTAACGGAAATCAATTCTATATTTCGCCTCTATGCTATCATGAACATGTACGTCCAAGTTTAAGATGATATTACATTTCATTTAAATCGTTTAACTTCACGTGAAGTAACACACGAAATCATTAATTTGGTACTACCTCGGTGGGGGATCCATCAATTCAGCTGTTATTGGTCGACGGCAGCAGCAGTGCCTTTCTCTGCTTTGTTCTCTCCGAGGCAGCCAAGTTGGTTGCGACGACGGACGCAATGAGAAAACAGAACTGTGCAATAAAAATCCATTCGACTAAATGCTGATGTCATATTAGAAATTTGGAGACAGTACTCGTCGATAGCAATCCTTCCGCACGCGATGGCATATGAGCAGTCAAACCACCTTCCTTTTGCCAGTGGAGATATATCAGCTTCACATGATATTCTTCCCTCCCTTCATACGGGAGCTTGGCAGAAGGAAGGTCGCGATATGCCATCCCAAATATTGCCTCCGCCTGCTTTCAAATTGACTTCTATAAAACATTCTTCATGCCGCCGTATCCTAACGGAACTATCAATTCTATACTTTCGCCTCTAATGCTATCATGAACATGTACGTCAAGTTTAAGATGATATTAGCATTTCATCATCTTTTCCAGTTCAAATATGGTTCTCATTGAAAGTTGTATTCACATTTCTTTTTCCAACATTCGCACTATGAGACCAGCCAATTGCAAGTCTGCCATATTTTAAAGGGTTCATATTTTCCTCTAGATACAGTGTCTCTCATCATTTGTGGGTAATACAGGACAATAACCTTACCGAATATAGTTCGCACCAATTTTCTTGAAACCCTAAAACCTTACCTGCTTCTTATAATTACACGCTACATGTCGAAATAGGCTATTAAGAAGTTATACAGAGCAAATTCCATTGCCGGTTGCATGTAACGGAAGCTCATTGTGCTACAAAACTGTCTCACATTTAGTTGATTCCATATTTGTGTGGGTCATTCATAATTTTATGAGCAGTAAGCTGGTAAGCTATAAAACCGTGTTTCCACCCAAGAATAATTATGGTTTTATAATGTTTTGAAGTTAACGATTTACTTTTCAGGCTATGAAACCATTATACATAAGTACACGATGTTATAGATCATTATCCCATTTCACAAGTATTCAAAGGTGAACTATTTCTTCAACGCTCCAATCATCTCCTGTACATCCTCTTATTTCTATTTTTATCCGTAACAATGTACTTCATACTGGTAGTGTGAATGGATATGTCCTGCAAAACCAGGAGCATATGCATAAGCTCTGTCAAGATTAAGTACATGATTACATGCAGAGACAGAGATAAGCTTAGGTTGTACAATACATGTAAGAAAAGAATTAGATGGAAATTAAATTCGCTTTTATAATTCCCCAATTCATCGGGCAACATGGACCTGAAAGGTTAAAAGCAGTCTAGGATACAAACCTCAGGAGAGGCCAGAAAAAGACATGTGGCTCAAACGCAGAATTACAAGCAAAATCCATCATCATAGGAGAAAACATTCTGAATCTCATAAAACGGCGCACTTCAGCGTGTAGATCATGTCATGTCAGAAGATAGAATTGCAAAACAATATTCATCAGAGAACAATATTGATGCCAGAGATAGATTATTGATCAGCAAAGATTTCAAAACATACAAAATAACACTAAAATACTTTGGGTCGTACACTAATTACGTAAGCACTTATGGGGAGGGGGTTTGCCATTTTCTTACGCTCCATATTAATAAAAATATATTGTATGGGAAAAATCTTACTATGGGGAGGGATGTGAAAACCCAGGAAATTTGCTTACGTAATTAGTGTACGGCCTCTTTAGGAACGCTTGAACCTTAAAATGTTTTTCAAAACTTACCGTGTCAAGATAGGTTATCTATATAGATAGAAAAAGGTTAAAGACTACAAATGTGTATATAATCAATTTTGAGGGTAAATTAAAAAATAGATCTTTTGTTGGGTTATCAATTGACTTTTGTGGTATGTTAGAAAAGAAAAACTAAAAATAACTTTTTCAAAAAATCGCCGATGAAATATTTTAAATCACCCTGTACCTCATTTATAATGACCTTGCCTAACCTTGCCTGACAGAAAAAAATCAGAGGTACATGAAACTTCGATAATAATAATTTTTTACACCGTGTTGCTACCACAAAATAAGTGAAAAATGTTTCTCCATGGCAAACTGCGCTTTGTTTACTGAGCAGATAGATAACAAGATCGATATCCCAGCATATCATCAGTATCTTTGTTCAGAAGATCGAATGAGGGATAAGTAATGCCTGCATTTTATCCTACTAGCAATTCAAAATTAATAACTGTGCTATGAAACATCGCAGTTTATAATGCAATGCCCAAAGAAGAAAAAAAACTTATGACACTCTGGGAGCTTTGAAATTCTGAAGTTTTTATTAATTCCAAAAACTGCTTTGAAAATATGGAACCTTTGCAACTAACCCTCATTAGACAGGTCTGGACTATAACTTTTGAGCTAAAATTGTCTCTTAAGTGTCGGGATCAGATCTATGTGAGTAATTGCTTGAATCATCTTAAAAGTGTTCAGTGTAACAGAAATTTATTAATTTACAAAATCTAAACGAATATGCATGACGAAGGAGGCTGACTCAGAAAAGTCACTTCAACTACACTAAAACAAGCGTCATCCAGCAAACAATCAAGTCGCCATAGGAATAGAGAAGCATCACTATTATCTTCACATTGATTGATTGATAATATCTAACCTTAGCTCACTTGTAACTTCTAATGAGGCTTTTAGCACTTGTAAATTAAGGTTGTCGTACCTGATAAACTACCAATTCTATCAATTGCCTTCTTAAGTTTTTCTAATGTTATTTCGATAAAGTCACCCGCAACATCATCTATACTATAGGCTATCCAACCGTTTCAAGCCACTGGCAAAATTTCAGAATTATCTCCTTAAAAAATACACGGCATTTTTTTAAATATTTAAAAATTTACAAACATTGAGTTTTTCTCATTTTTCCAGAAATCTTCAGAAAAAACAACACTATTGAGTTGCGCTCAAAAAATATTGTTTTTACGTTACATGTCTTTTGGTTATTCGATAAGAAAATATACATTGTCGCTTTTCAGAATAATCAACGCACATTGTTTTCGCAAGACCAAAATTAACGTTAGATATTTATAACGTTCGACGTGTTGATCCGTGACTTGCGGCTTTATGTATGCTATTTAGATGTTTGATATCTTCTTCGAATAATTCAGCATATCTCCAATTCTGCTCTATCCGCTAACATCATTGAGTTAACATCATTCAGTCACTAATTAGCTGGATTGAAGACACAGCGCCACATAGAGCTAAAAAAGTGGAAAGTATGCAATTTCCTCATATTTAGTCGATTTTTCCCATAAAAACTTCATGCTTGTTGAGCACCCACTTAGACTTAACGGATCTGGCTGAATTTTTACAGTATAGCTTCTGGGAGCAAAAACTTTTATTTCAGGGGTACGTCTCGAAAAAAAAAAATTGAACTTTTCTCTATAAGAGTGGTCCTTTAGTGTTCATTTTACCGCATCATGCCATGTGATAAATAACTCTTTCTATAACGATGTAAACCAAAAAAAACTGTTTACGCCTGCAACATCTTTGTGAAGATTGTCCATTTACCGTTGTAGTCGTATCAATGTTGTAGTGAATCAACAAGAAGATGAAGTTATTAAGAATTAAAGCTTACGGAAAATGGGAAAATTACATCGAACCTTATTTTTAGGGCCTCGTTTGATGTTTTGGATAGTAATAGCTATCAGTGATGGAAATGTCAAAAAATGTCATGGGTTGTATTACTAATTTGTAATAACTTTTTCAAAAGTTGTTAATTCGGATTTTTTATTAACATGTAATGCTTAAAGGGTCCTCAACTTAGCCAAACAGGTCATTGCTCGAAATATACAGTGTGAGGATGATAACGAATTAAAAAAATTCAGGAATGTCATGACATTAATGTCATTTGAACTAATTCGGCTCTCACGACGCCAATTTTAGTTTTAGAGCAATGACCTATTAGACAAATTTTTAGTATCCTTTGAGAGCTTTATGTTTATATAAAACATACGATTGTAAAATCTTGTGAAAAAGTTATTAACAAATTAGTCCCATTACATCGATATACATTTCCGTCACTGATAGCTATTCGTTCGGTCCGAAACCAAAATATTACCTCAGGTACCTTTTTTATTTCAAGGAAAATCAGATGGTTAACATACGCCCAAGTAGTGTTTTATTCTAAATATAGCCAACTGTTCATTTTACCACCTCTTCCCGAACAATACCACTGTGATTGCTTTTCCATTCTTAGACGTCTACAATGCCAGTGTTCTATCCCGTCATTGCTAGTGCCGGATCCATCAGTAAGGCCTTTTAGAGCCCCTTCATACTGGTCTTAAAGCTTCTCTCAGGTCTTTCCGGCCGTCGTTTCACTCACTGAGATCAGGTGCCAATTCCTCTGTGATTTAAAGATGATCACAACTCTCTATGAAAGCAGCTACCTGCACCATGTTTCCAACTTCAGTATTGTTATCGATTGAGAAAGTAGAATTTGAAGGTGGCTTTTCACGTAACGTAGTTTTTAAATCTTCTGCAAGAAGTTTTATTACCATCGTGTTCTCGAGGCAAACTAATGCTACTAAGGAGACTTCTTTAACCAGTGGTACATATACAGTATGAATTAATAAATTATATAAGACAAGCTTGAGCACAAATAAGCTTGTGAGCCGGTTTTGAAGTATGTTCTCAAGTGAGCGGGCAAAAGATGGAACCGTAGACCGATCGCCCACGGCCGTCACTTTGGTGGCTGACTATAATATTATTAATCTTCGTAAACTAACTGAAAAGTAGGAGTTAAAACTCTAATCAATATTTACAATATTGTTCGTTATTTCAAATTTATACAATTCTAAAAAATTCTTCCATGGGCGTAACCAGGATCTCGAGTGTTGGGGGTGGGGGGCAACTTTTTAGGTCTTCTGAATCATAGTTTTATAGTATTTTTATAAAACACTAGAATATTAGTGCTTGGTATTTCCTTCTAAGTTCAAAAATTTGAAACCAAATCCACAAACAACAAAAAGGCTGGATTACAATGGCCGTTGCACGTCGCTGGGCGTTGAAGTCAGCGTTTTGTACTGGATGGATCTAAAATTCATGATTTATTGCTCATCAGATATTTTTAAATAAAGTAAGAAAATTATTAACGAACTTAGTATTCAGAAATGATATAAAATCGACTATAATACTCAGATCATTTCGATTCATCTGCTTTTGTAGACAAGATTGAACGTCGATTTGAGAATCTGATTTCGCTGACGCATACCAACACCATCAACAGGTAGCAGATATCTTCCCCGCAAATTGATGGTGTTGGTTTTGTGGAATGTCTCAGCTTCGCCAAATCGATCTTTAATCTTTACTAAAAGCAGATAAGTCGTTTTGAAAATTTGTATGATTTATTATAAAATCCTGCATTTTTCCAAAAGTGAAAACTAGAACCATACATCTGAGTTTCTAAACAAATCCTTTCTGAAATAATGTTTATTATAAAATAGGCAGAAAACAAACAATATGAAAGCTTTCTCCAGGAATTCTTCTTCTTTGCGATATTGCTCCGGCAATCTATCAGGAATTCTATCAGGATTATTTAGGAATGCTCCAGCAACTTCTTCGGCAATGTCTTCAGGAATTCCACCATCGAACAATAAATCCGAAAATTTCCCCATTAGTTACTCCAAGAAATCTTCCAGAACTCCTCTATGAATCCTGCAGGAATTCTTCAGATAATTCTTTCCGTTTCTCATAAATTCAGCAGAATTGCCAGCAAATTCCTGAGAATTTCGGTAAATCTTCGAATTGCTTTTGTATATTCCAAAAATTTCCCAGAAAGTTTGAAAAATTTCAAAATTTCAAAGAATTCTCCAGGAAGTACACGAAAATTTATACAGAAATTATACAGAAAATGAAATCAATACGGAATCTTCGGAGAAATTCCTAGATTAATTCCCAAAGAAATCGAAAGAATTCCGGGGAGCTTCAAGATTTCCACTGGGAGATCCTTCAGGAGTTTCTCCGAAAATTGCTCCGGAAATTCTTCCATGAGTTCCACGGCAGTTCCTCCAAGAATTCCTCGAGAATCATTCCGTAGTTCTATCGGCAGTTCCTAAGGGGTTCCTCTGAAAATTCTTCCGAAACTTCTCCAGAATTTCCTCCAGGAATCTATTCAGTTTTCAGGCATTTATATAGAAAACTCCAGACGGTCCTTCGTGATTTTCTCTGGGAGCTCCTAGGGAATGCTCCGGAGGCCCTCTGAGATGATGATTGTTCAGCTACATCCCTACAAAGGTTCCAGCTAACGGGGTTTGTCTATAAGATGAATTTTCCAAGATTTTTCCGAGAATTCTTCTGGTAGTTTCTGGGGTTCCTTTGAAAATTCTCCGGGAGTCCTTCAGATATTCCTCGAATTTCCTTCGAGAATTCCACGAGAGTTCCTCCGGAATTCCACCGGCAATTTATCTGACAGTTTCTCCGGGATTCCTCCGGAGTTACACCAGCAGTTCTTCCAGAAAATCATTCAGGCTTTTTCAGGAAATTATGAGCTTCTTCAGAAATTTAGCGGATCCTCCCGAAATTCTTCCGATAGTTTTCCGAGAGTTCCTCCGGGAGGACCTTTAGGAATTCTAGGAGTTCTCCTGACTTCCGGGAGATTACGGAGCTCCTCCGGCAGCTCTTTCGGAATTCCTCCGGAGATCCACCGGCAGTTTCTACGAGAACTCCTACGGAGTTTAACGGCAGTTCCTTCGGATGTTCCTCTGAGGAGAATGTTCCCCAGAATTTCCGCAGGAACTTATGGAGGAATTCTCGGAGAAATTCTTGGAGGAACTCTCTGAGGAATTTCTTGAAGAACTACAGGAAGAATTTCCAGGAGGAAACCCTGGAGGAACTCTCGTAAGAACGCCCAAATGAGCTTCCGTAAGAATTCCTAAAATTCTTAAAATACCTCCGAGGAATTTAAGAACTCCGAGAAATTTTCCGAGGAACTTCAGGAGGAATTTAGATAAATTCCTAAAGAAAGCAAATGAATTCCTGAAAGAAAGCTTGAATGAATTCCTGGAGGAACAGCCGGTGGAATACCCAAAGTTGAATTTCTAGAGAAACTCTGAAATGCCATTTCCGTGAAATTCTGCCAAATATAACGAAATTCCCTGTGAAGTTCCTGGAGGATTCCCGGAGGAACTCTTGAAAAAAAACTCTATAGAAGTTCCTGGAGGAACTCCCACAAACAGCACTTCCGGAGGAATTCCCACAAGGAAGACCTGAAATACTTAGAAAAATTCTGAAGGAATTCCAGGAAAATACCAGGAGGAGTTATTAATTAATTCGCAGATGAAATCCTGAAAGTATTCCAGATGAATTGCTGAAGAAATTTCGGATAAATTCCCAGGGGTTTGTTCTAAAGAAATTCCTGAAAACTCTTGAAGATATCCTGAAACTCCGAATTTATTCTAGGAACTCCGGAATAATTCTAGGAAATTCCGTGGAGAATTTCCGGAGAAATTTTGAAGGAATTCGGAGAAGTACCTGAAGGAATTCGAAAAATACCTGAAAGAATTTCCGGGAAATACTTGGATGAATTTGAAGAAATGCCTAAAGAAATTTCTAGAGGAATTCTTGAAGATATTCTGAAGTAATTTCGAAAGATTTTCAGAATGAAATCCTAGAGGATTTCGCCATTGAGTTTATGGAGGTATTCGAAAAATCCTGGAAGTTATCCCTGAGGAATTAAAGAAGAGTTCTTGGAGTAATGCCTGGAGAAGTTCCTAGAAGAATTTCGAAGGAATTTCTTATAGATTTTCAGAAGTGAAATTATGGGGCAAAATCGGAGGATTTTCCGTCATAAATTTCTGAAGATACTTCTAGTTGAATTGTGGGAGGACACACACGCTATGTTTAAAGGCAACTATTATGCAAAGTGAATGCAACCTCGGATGTTAAGCCGTTAGATCATAGTTTTTGACCTCTAGTTTAAGGATCAGCATCGATTGAAATATTTCATCGGTGAAATTTTGACTTTTTTACTATTTAAGGTAATATTTTTAGCCTAAAAAACTTTTCCGATTTTTTAAATTTTTTTGCAACAAGTTATATAAAATCCAACCACTACCTTTTTTCCTGATGCTTAAAGCAACATTTTCATATAAAAACCTTTTTCATATGATGAAAGTAGTAGAAGTTGTATTAAAATTACTGCAAGTCTTAAATGTTCTTACGGTGTATTATGAATAGATCTGTAGCCTTCCTTAAGTCCCTGCGGTGAGATGCACTGCTACACTGCAAGACCATGCTAAAAGTGGCTGGGTTCGATTCCCGGCCCTACTAGGAAATATTCTCACCTTCCCTGGGCGCATAAAGTATCATCGTAACCTCATGATATACTAATGCGAAAATGGTAACGGACTAGAAATTTCGCTGGTAATAACTATGGAAGTGCTAAATGAACACTAAGCTCAAGGCGGCATATGCATGGGCGTAGCCAGGACTTCGAGAAGGGGGGGGCCAACTTTTTTGGTCTTCCAAATCGTAGTTTTATAGTAGTTTTATAAAAACACATGAATATTAACACATGAAACCAAATCCAAACCAAATCGAAACAATAATGATTGAAACAATAATGGATTTAAAAATGCGTGATTTATTGCTCATCAGATATTTTTAAATAAAGTGAGAAAAATATTAACGAACTTAGTATTCAGAAAGAATATTAAATCAGCTATAACAATTATTATAAAAATCCTGCATTCTTTCATAAGTTTAAGAAAACTAGAACCATACATCTGAATTTCTAAACAAATCCTCTCTGAAATAATATTTATTATAAAATAGGCAGAAAAATCAATATGCAAGCTTTATCCAGGAATTCCTTCGACAATTGCTCCTGACATTTCTATCCGAAATTCTATCAGGGATTCTTTAGGAATGCCTCCAGCAACTTCTTCGGCAGTGTCTTCAGGAATTCCACCATCGAAATTTTGCCGAATTGATCCGAAAATTCATCATTATTTACTCCAAGAAAATCTTCACGAACTTCTTTATAAGTTCTGCAGAATTCCTGCAATAATTCAAATAATTTCGTGCTGTTTCCCATAACTTTTAAGAATAAGAATATTCCGTGGAAATTCCGCAGAAAACATTCCTAAGAAATTCACGAAAAAAATCTTCGAATTTCTTGTGTAAATTCCATAAAACTTTCCGTGAAAGTTTCAAATAGTTTCTTATGAAAATTTCAAAGAATTTCTCCAGGAATTCCACCGAAATTTATACAGAAATTATACCGAAAATGAAATCAACAATGGAATTTTGGAGGAGTTCCTAGATTAATTCACAATGAAATCCTGAAAAGAATTCCGGTGGAAACTTCAAGATTTCCACTGCGAGATCCTCCAGGAGTTTCTCCGACAATTCCTCCTGAATTCTTCCAGGAGTTCCACCGGCATTTCCACCAAGAATTTCTCTAAGGATCCTTCCGGGAATTATTCAGCAGTTCTATCAGCAGTTCCTCTGAAAATTCTTCCGGGAATTTCAGCAGAATTGAATTTATTTAGGCTTCTTCAGGAATTTATATAGATTTTCCACCAGAAGCTCCTCCGAGAATTTCTCTGCGAGCTCCTCAGGGAATTCTCCGGGAGGTCCTCTGATGATGATGATTGTTCAGCTACAAACCCCAATAAAGTTTCAGCTAGGCGAGATTTGTCTATAAGATAAATTCTCTTGTTTCCGAGAATGCTTCTGGTAGTTTCCCCGGGGTTCCTTTGAAAATTCTACCGGGAGTTTCTTCAGAAATTCTTCCAAAAAATTCCTTCGAGAGTTCCTCCGGGAATTCCACCAGCAATTCATCCGGAAGTTTCTCCAGGAAATTCCTTCAGGAGTTCCACCAGAAGCTATTCCAGAAATTATTCAGGCTTTTTTCAGGAAATCATTTGGGCTTTCTTCAGAACTTTGGCTGGAAATTCCTCCCGAAAGTTCTTCCGATAGTTTCTCTGGGAGCTCATCCGGGAGGTCCTCTAGGAATTCTTCTAGGAGTTCCTTTTAAAATTCCTCTGGGAGTTCTTACGGGAGATCTTACTGGAGCTCCTCCGGCAGTTTCTTCGGGAATTCCTCCGGGAGATCCACCAGAAGTTTCTACGAGAATCCCTCCGGGAGTTTCACCTGCAGTTTCTCCGGGTGTTTCTCTGAAAAGGAACTCCCGGAGGAACTCCCAGAGTAATTTCCGGAGGAACTCCCGGGGGATTATCTATATGAATTTCCGGAGAAATTATCAGAGGAATTCTCGGAGGAACTGCCGGTGGAACTTTTGGAGGAATTTATTGAAGAACTTCAGGAAGAATTTCCGTAGGAAATCCTGGAGGAACTCTCGTGAGAATTCTAGGATGAACTCCCAAAGGAACTTCCGTAAGAATTCCAGGAGGAACTCTCGTGAGAATTCTAGGATGAACTCCCAAAGGAACTTCCGTAAGAATTCCAGGAGGAACTCCTGGAAGAATTCTTTAAAGAACCTCCCGGAGGAATTCCCGTAAGAACTCCCAGAGAAATTCTCCGAGGAATTTCTAGAGGAATTTGTAGATAAATGCCTAAAGAAATGCTAAATGAATTCCTGGAAGAAAGCCTGATTGAATTCCCGAAAGAACTACTGGTGGAACTTCAGAGGAACATCCGGTGGAATACCCTAGAGGAAGAGAAAAAATATTTCTGAAGGAACTTCCAAAATCCCATTTCCCGTGCAATTCCTGCCAAATACCCAGGAATTCCCTGCAAAGTTCCTGGAGGTATTACCGGAGAATTTCTTGGAAAAACTCCTGGAAGAACTCCCGGAGGAACTCCAATAAGCACTTCTGAAGGAATTCCCACATAGAAGTCCTGAAATAATTCTTAGAGAAGTTCCTAAAGGAATTTCCGAAAAAAATTCTGAAGGAATTCCCAGCAAAATACCAGAAAAAATTAATGCAGAAATTCCCAGATTAAATCCTGAAAGTATTCCCAGATTAATTGCTGAAGAAAATCTCTGCGGATTGTTCCGAAGAAATTTCTGGAAGAACTCTTGGCAGATATCCGAGTAGAATTCCGAGTTTATTCTAGGAAGTCCGGAAGGAATTTTAGTACACTTCCGTGGAAAATCTCCCGGAGAAATTTCTGAAGGAATTCCTGGAGAAGTACCTGAAGAAACTCCAGAAAAAATACCTGTAAGAATTTCTGGGGAAATACTTGGACGAATTCCAGGAGAAATTCATGGAGATATTTCTAGAGGATTTCTTGAAGGATATTCTGAAGTAATTGCTAAAGAATTCCAGATTGGAATGCTAGATAATTTCGCTATTGAATGTTATGGAGGTATTCCCGGAAAATTTCCTGGAAGTAATCCCTGAGGAATTAAAGGAAGAGTTCCGAGAGGATTGCTCGGAGAAGTTCCTAGAAGAATTTCCGAAGAAATTTCTTATAGATTTACAAGTGAAATTATGGAGCTAAATCGGAGGATTTCCGTCAGAAATTTTTAAAGAAACTTCTGGTAGAATTTTGGGAAGAAATTCCATATGAATTGCAACTATTATGGTGACTGGAAGTTAATGCCGGATTCTTGACCTGAAGAGAGATAGCCGAAGAAATATCTAGAAGTAAATCTTGGAGAGAAAAGGTAGATATTCTTCAAGGAATTTCTTCGTGAATTTTTTTGCAAAAAGTTATAGTAAAATCAATTACCATTTTCCTGATGCTTAAAAGCAACATTTTCATATAAAACCTTTTTTCATATGAAGATAAGTAGTAGAAGTTCCATTAAAATTACTAGAAGTCTTAAATTTCAAGGAGAATTTTGAGCCCAGAAATGTTTCGAGTCGTTTTGAACTTTCATATATTATGGATCCTGGATGCCCTAATAAGTTTTGGGAATTTTTTGAATTTCAACCACCTGTTTCTGTATATGATTGGATCGTAAAGTGCATCATGTTTGATGATATACTAATGCGAAAATGTTCAATCTTTCCACAATTTAGGGGGCGACGGCCCCTGCTAAATGAACACTACGCTCCATGGGCATATGTCAGAGTGGTTGATGTTATGCCAATAAGAAGAAGTTTTATTAAATTTAAGAACATAATATCACTATTTAACTTTTCAAATAAAAAAAATTAAAACTACGAACTAGTTCAGAGTAGTATTTATGTTTGTCCTGTATTTCAAACTTGATTGAACCTCAATGGACGCCTGCATTATGTGACCACTGTTATATGCTCCCACCGTGTATAACAGTTACTTGCATACTGTTCGTGGTTATCTGGCATTTTGTAGTTTTGGTAGATAGTATAGAAATTTCTGTGGATGGCTTCCGTTGTTTGCTCCGTATACTTTGTAAGGCCTCTCTGTGAGGCGCTCTATTCAAGAACAAGGAATTTCAAAATAAGAAATTTTCGGTGATTGGTAGCCCGGCTGCTATCCAACTGTAACAAAAAGCTCGAACGCCGTCTGAATAGAAGTCCAACAATGTTATACTAAAACAGCAATCAACTACCTGTGGTAGACTCTCCAATACATTGTAATAACCATTGCATTATTTTCCTTTCAAAACACCCCGTTTAACTAAAAGACTTCGACAACGGCAGTAATGCCCAGTGAAACCAAGTTGAGCGTGATGAGCTGCGTTGACTTCTGATGTCCAGACTTCAGATTTGTCTGGATGGTTTTTTTTTTGCTACAGGGCCGAAGATTTGGTAGACCAATCCCACCAGCTAATGTAGCGCTGAAGGAGCGTTTTTGTCTAAATTGTGTCATAGTCTCCTCCTTCCAGAAAATGATTATGAACACAATTTAAATATAATTCCTGTCCAGCGTTAAATTCTGTTTCTATAGTAACAAGTGGTGCAGGGTTGCTGTTTTTTTTAATAAACACGTATGAGATATGCAGTTACACAAGAATTCGCTATCAAACAAAGAAATATATGTTCGGTGTCAACAGTATTTTTAGTATAACTTTTGCTACTTTCATCATATGAATATTGTTTTTATATGAAAATTTTCCTTGAAATGTCAGGAAAAAAATGTGGTGCCTGTATCTTATGTTACTTGCTTCAAAAAAAAATTAAAAAATCGGAATAGATTTTTAGGTTAAAAATATCCCCTTAAATGGTAAAAAAGTCAAATTTTCACCGATGAAATATTTCAATCGACACGGATCCTTAAACTAGAGGTCAAAAACTATGACCTAACGACTTAACATCCGAGGTGCATTCACTTTGCATAATAGTTGCCTTTAAACATAGCGTGGGACATTCCGTATGTATTCTTGAAAGGAACTCTCGAATGCATTCCTAAAGGAAATGCCGAAGATTTTTCTGGAAGAACTGCCGAAGAAATGTCTAGATGTAAAACTTGGAGAGAAGAAAAGAAATCGTAATTTCCTCATGAATTTCAAAAAAAAAATTAGTGTAGGGTTTCTAGATAAGGAGTAATTACAATTACATGAGAAGGATTTTCGAACGATTTTCAGAGGAGTACTGACGGGTACTGATTGTTCCAGTTTATTTGAAACTTTCTACAGTTATTTACTATTACCTCTTTTTTTAGTTTATTTCTCTTTGGTATTTCTGATAGAACGGGAGTATTCATTTCTTAAAAATTTAAAATAATGGGAACCGGCTTCATCCCAACTGGAACTTGTCCTTCTATACCTAGATTTTTAATTTTTTAGATTTTTCATTTTAGATTTTTTTACAAGTTTTACCGAGACCTATATTTTATTTGTCTTACTACTATTATAATGTATTAGTTGGTTAACACTTTCCTTCAGAATCTTTGCTAAAATACATGCCTCCTCCTCCAAAAGTCTAACACTATTATTCAGTATTTTTTTTAATGGGGGCACTAATTTACTTTTACACTTAAATTTTAGTGACATAACAAATAAATTCTATTATTGTTTGCGACAATCTGGTAGGTACGATTTTTTTTTCTTTTACCTTTCGGTCCAGATTATAGCAATGTGCAACCTTGCGCAAGCCATCACTGCCTCTTGGGTTCTTCAAACCATACGATCCTTGTTTCAGCTTTTTTAATACTTTAATTGCTAAAAACCAGTTACCAGTAAGACACTTAAGTTTTTTTTAATGTCGTGACGGATTCGAAGTGGTTGATAAGTTTGGGCACCCAAGAGCGTTTTGGTGATTTCCTTACCTTTTTTTTTGGACTTTATTAGAGTGATTTTTAAGTTTGACAAAGTTCATCACTTCTCTCCGATTTCCTTAACTGATATACCCCCTGATATGGTATTCTACTCACAAAGATTTGAATATATGCAACCAAAAGCTTTGCTCCCAAGATTTTACAAAATATTTAAATTTTGCCTCTCACCTTCTTTCTGCAGATTCCAAAATTCATCCCTCTCTTGCTGCTGAGCGCCTTGGCATGGCATCAGACAGACTCGTCCCGTATTCTGGGAGTGTTCGTGTTTCCCAGCCGTAGCCATTGGATGATGATTGACGCCATTCTGAACGGACTGCTGGACAGAGGCCACCACGTGACAGCTATTGCTAACTATCCGCTCTCCCGCAAGCATGACAACTACACCGACATTCGCGTGGCGCCTATTTATGATTTCTGGAAGAAATCCGTCAGTGTGGACTCTCTGTTCGATCTAACAGAGATATCCATCCATCAGATGTTGATGGGCTTTCTGTTCCCCATAGGACTGCAGACGGCCGAACATGGATTCACGAGAGATAATGTGCGGGAATTCATTCAGAACGATAACAGTCACTTCGATTTGCTATTGGCGGAACAGTTCTTCCAAGAATCGTACCTAATGTTTGCTCACAAGTACAAAGTTCCCATCGTGACAGTAGGTAAGCGTTTTTTGTCGACCTTCAAAATGAATTTCAGTACAGTAAATTATATCATATTATAGGTTCGTTCGGTTTTGGACACTACATGGGCCCAATCATGGGTATGATGAATATGTACTCACACGTGCCGCATGAGTTTTTGCACTACATGGACAAGATGACCTTCTCACAGCGAATGTACAACACGGGAGTGTCATTGTACGAACAACTGTTGAGATCCATCTACTATCGACCTAGGCAAAATGCAATGGCTCAAGAGCATTTCAAACATCTGCCAGGGCCTCTCCCAAAGATTACTGATATTGAGCGAAACATTTCCGTCATCTTGCTGAATAGTTATTACCCCTTAACAACAGCAAGAGCTCGAGTTCCCGGAATGGTTCAGGTCGGAGGACTCCATATTAAGGAAGCTAAAGCCCTACCGGAGGATTTGCAGAAATTTCTTGACGGGGCAAAGCATGGAGCCATTTATTTCAGTTTGGGAACGAACGTGAAGAGCTCGGATATGCCGCGAGAAAAGTTGGAAGCGATTTTAAAAGTGTTTCGATCGTTGAAGCAACGCGTTGTGTGGAAATACGAGGATCAATCGATAAAGGGCCTTCCGAGCAACGTGCTAATTAAATCGTGGATGCCACAAAATGATATTTTGGCTCACCCAAATGTGAAGTTATTCATCACCCACGGTGGGTTGCTAGGAACCCAGGAGGGCGTTTACCGAGCCGTTCCCATGCTGGGTATACCGGTCTATGCTGATCAGCACTTGAACATGAATAAGGCCGTTGCGGGAGGCTATGCGATCCGGTTGTATTTTCCGAACGTAACTGAGACATCGCTCCGATGGGCTTTGAATGAGCTATTGAACAACCCTTCGTATCAGAAAAATATCGATAGGGTTTCCTTGGTGTTCCGGGACCGGCAGGTGTCGGCCCTGGACGAATCCATCTACTGGGTGGAATACGTTATACGGCATGAAGGGGCGCCTCAGTTACGATCGGCAGGGTTAGACTTACCATGGTTTAGTTTTGCTCTGCTGGACGTGTTGGCGTTTGGCTTAGGAGCTGTAGTTTTAAGTGTATGGTTATTGAAAAAGTTAGTCACTGCAGTTTTATGCAGAAGTGATAAGAAACGTAAGGCTGACTAAATTGGTTATTGTTCTACTGTATGTGTTTGATGTTGGGATGTTCGTTAAAATTTGTTGAATAAAGAATGCTTGAGTAAATGGTTTGGCTGTTTATTTGGTAATTTTGTTCTTGGGTTGGATAACTACTAGTAATGAATCTTTAATTAATCCACCTAGGGAAGATCCAAAAAGTATGTCACGCAAAAATGGCGATTTTCAATCCCCTCGTCCCTTCGTCAAGCTTTTTGTAACAAACCTCTAAAATTTTTGTATGGATCATCACGCTGCTCTGAACCACCCCCTCTTCTTAGATTCATGACGTACTTTGCAGATGACCCCCTAGTAGCGCTCTTATGATAGTGCTTACCCCGCGCCTCCATATCGCAACTTATGAATACCAGGCCTTACTTTTTCATTGCCTTCCGTCGAATACTTACTTACTTACTTACTTATGTGTCCTGTACACCTCCGGTGGTGCAAAAGATCTCCATGCTGAGCGATGTCCAGCTATCGCTTTAACCAAGATAGATTTCGGTCGACTTATTTTATTTCTTTATTGAGGTTTCGCCGCCATGAGCCTCATGGTCTGCCTCTGCTGCGATATCCCGCTGGGCTACAGTCTAATGCTTATTCACAGATTTCGTTTTCACCCCAGTCAAGTCACCCTTTTTGGGCACCTTCACTAAGATACCTTCACCTTGCATCCAGCCGATCGGGAAAATTGCGTTGTTAAAGATATTACGAACTGAGTGAAGTCCTTTGGCAAACCTTTTGAGAACACAGAACGCCGTCGGGACAAGTTCTGCTATACTCTGGTTTACGAGGTGAACACGCTCCCCGGCATCGCGGAGTTGGCTTCCTACTGAGCGCTCAGGCACATTCTGCGCTTATGAAGTGGGAACCTATAATTGAAAGGATAATCGTTGCAAGATTTAGAACACGGGTCCGAAACCTTAATATAATCCAATGTTATGCGCCAACCGATGCTGCCGATCTGCAAGACAAAGAGAACTTCTACAGTCAACTCAATGCCGTCGTAGATAGAATTCCGAAGGGTGATATCAAGATCTGTTTGGGCGACTTCAATGCGAAGATCGGATCCGACAACTCGAACCATGAGCGCATTATGGGACGCCATGGTCTCGGAGAAATGAGCAAAAACGGAGAGCTGTTCGCAGAATTTTGTGGTAATAACGACATGGTGATTGGGGGATCGCTCTTCGTTCATCGACCGGTTCACAAGGTCACGTGGGTCTCCCGTGACGGCTTTACAGAAAGTCAAATCGACCACATCTGAATCAGCCAAAAATGGAAACGGAGCCTTCTTGATGTACGAAACAAACGTAGTGCCGATATCGTATCTGATCATCACCTCCTCATCGGCGAAATACGCCTGCGCATTGCGCGAATTCGTCGGCAGGAGGAAAGAGTTGCACGACGATTTAACACACGCCGACTGGAAGATGCCGCGGTGAAACGGTCCTTCGTTGAAGAACTGGAGACGCGTGCTGCAGATATTCCGGAAGGTGGCAGCGTGGAAGACCAATGGACCGCCATAAAGAATGCCTTCATCGCCACCAGCGAGAACAATCTGGGCGAACTGCGCACCCAGAGAAAACAATGGATCACCGATGAGACCTGGAGGAAGATAGAAGAGCGAAGAGAAGCCAAAGCCGCGATAGAGCGATCAAAAACCAGAGTAGCCAAATACTTAGGCCGTCAACGTTACTCGGTTTTTGAGACGGAAGTAAAACGCTCATGTCGACGGGACAAGCGAGCGTGGGCAGACTCTCTGGCTGACGAAGGAGAGAGAGCCGCCTGCTCAACGATATCTCACGACGCTTAAGCGGAGTGAAGATGAATGCAACGATGCCTGTGAAAGACGCGAATGATCAGTTATTGACCGACCCAACTGACCAGCTGAAACCAGTGGTGGAATTACTCGCTTCACGAGTAAGAAAAGAGTGTAATTGGGTCTACCAAAAATACCACACTCGCGCGAACCTACTACCTGAATTTTTCTGGCGCTTGCTTTGTGCAAAGCAAAAGAGCAAAAACAAAAAGCTGGCCTGTATTTTGTTCGGGAGTAAAAACACGGTCGCGATTTTTTGTGATTACTTTGAATACAATGGATAGATTTGACTTGACATAAACACAATTACAATAAACAATTGTGTTCTTGCTCGAACATCAGTGAAAAATAAGTTCCAAGGTTGTTTTATGACTTTTAGCAAATTAACCCGAATGACTCGCGATGCTTCACCAACATTTTTCGGGGCTCGTTTTTTTGTTTTCTCTGCGAGTAGTAGGTAGGCAAGAAAAAGGCAAAACAAATGTTCGCGAGTCTTTTGCATTGCCTACTTCTTGTTTTGTGAGTAAGGTTCGCAGATTTCCACCACTGGCTGAAACGCTGGTTCGAGCACTTCGAACAACTTTTTCAAGTGCCAGCCAGCCCATCACCACCTCGGCATGATCTGCCTAGGATCCGACGTATAACATGCGTTAATACCGAAGCTCCATCACTGCTAGAGATTCAAAAAGCCATCCGAAGCATGAATTCGAATAAAGCCCCAGGGGTCGATCGCATATCAGCCGAGATGCTCAAAGCTGACCCTATGACATCTGCTCAACTACTGCATCGTTTATTTCGTAATATCTGGGACACCGCAACTTTCCCGGTCAACTGGATGCAAGGTATCTTATGTCGTTTTCGGTTTTAAACCTGGGTCAGGTCCAACCCCGACTCTGAATAACCGAACGAAAAACGAATCGGGGTCGAGTCAGTATGATGGTGTTAGTGAGAACTCAAGCCCAATCATCTGTTTTGTTTTCAATTCGCACTTTTATCAGCTGGCAGAGACAGAAATATTCTGTTGCCTTTTGTTATTAACAGTGATTGTGTTACAGTAGATTTGAATTATCAATTGAGTCATTCAAATGGAACAGAACAAGAAATTATGGAATTACTTTACTGAAAAACCAACAGAAAATTTATTAAGATTTGGGGCCTTTTTTTCATTTCAAAACATTCTAGTGCTGTCCAATGAGCAGCTCGAAGAAGCTCGAAGTTGTTCCCGTACTGCTCGTTCTTTTTTGTCAATAAATGGGCGTAAGCAGGACAAGGAGAAACTTCGAGCTACTTCAAGCTCTCATTGGACAGCACTTCTATTTTGATATTTGCATTTTTTGACCCTTCCTTCGGAAGTGTATATAATTTCACTTTGTATGCGTTACGCAGGTGTGTTACGTATTAAGGTTCTCCCAAACACACGCGACACGACAGTTGCGACGCGATTCTATCGCTTGGCGACAGCGATTCTGTCGCCGTTGGTATGGAAGCGTAAATAGAACATTACCTGCAGCGACCAAACGATAGAATCGCGGCGACTAGTTTTCGCCGTCGCGGCGATGAAATCGCTTAGGTCTGGGGGAGCCTTTAATCTATCAATAAATCTCTTAAATTATGAAGTATAATGTATGGTATTTGGAACAAATTCACTTTAATATTGAAAATATAATAATGACAAATGATATGATATGGAAATATGCATATTTTTCTGGTTTGTTTCAAAGAAACGATTGATTTTAATTGAGCAACATATAGAAGCATGTACCAAACAATCTTCTCAGAAAAGCAAAAACGTAAAAATTTAAAGGGATTTCAAAAATTTCTGCAGTGGAAGCTAGATAGCAAATGTGAGCATGTTTTGAGATGCTAATAGACCACTTATATGCATGTATGTGTGCGTATGTGTGCAAATTCTGAAATTTACTTACATAAAAATCTCACTCATTTTTAAGGTATTAAACATGATTAGTATTACAAAATTAGACATCCATAAGGCGAAATATATGTTATTATTGAACGCTATTAAGTTTCGTTCAGATCAATTACTGATTTAGTTAGTTCTGGATTAATAATTATCGAGGTCTCTGGAAATTATGAGTATATGTATATGCTACCAGCGTTAAGAGCCCCGCACATAGGATACGTTTGCGTTCCGTTTGACAGTTTTCCCATGGGAAATGTGTCAAACGCAACGCAAACGTATGCTATGTGCGGGGCTCTTTACGCTAGTTACTAACCATGTTACAATAGCTATTCATTTCGACGAGCGCCTAATAGATAGGCAGCATGACGTACAGTGCGTTTTCGTTCATTTTGTTGTCACTCAACCCATGAAATCCGCCTTTTGGTAGGCAATTAATTTGTCACTTTATATGTTCAATCGCCGTGGGAAGCTCAGTTGTTTTATCTCGTTTTAAATATTGGAGTCTGACAATATTTCCTTATGACTAAGGAAGGGCCAAAATCTCACTGTAGGTGGATTAATCTGGGGTTTTTTTGCTTATTTTTCCTTTAGAAGGGACCCTTTGGGATTTACCGCGATTTCGTCAAAACTGCAAACACCAAATATATATAAAAAAAGGCAAATAGTGTTTCACTACATAATCTAAACAAAAGATTCAACATAATAAATATCAAATGGATAAAATACGCCTCCTAATATATTATTAATCCTTCTTCCACTCAAAAATTAGGCTTAATTCGTATAACAACTATTCCTGAATTTTGTTACTAGGTAGCAAATATGCATGGTAAATAACTGGTAAAAATATTGTCAATACATAATCAGAATAACGTATAATTTGTTGGTGGCAATATAGTTGCCGTTGCCTTGTAAAGGGTTAATACATTATGTTTATATTCTTCGCTTCCGTAACCCTAAACAAATTATTCACAGAACTGCAATAATGAATAAAATAATGTTATGGACATTTTGGTATAGGGGGAATGACGGCTTTGGCAGGTTTTGTTCTATTATTGGCAGGGGGGTTTTTTATGACTGACTAGGCTCAAATTTAGCCTAAACATTCTTTGCATATCAAAGAATATTGTGGCCAAATTTCATAAAATTTGGTCGACAAAAACCCCCTGCCAATAATAGAACAAAACCTGCCAAAGCCGTCTTTCCCCCTACATAATTTCAAAACGCAAATACACCGGTACGCTATTTTCCATTTTCCCATTGAAAAAGCAATTATAGCTAAAGGTGGCTAAAGTATATCTTCGAATACACAACGTAATAGTGAATAAATAGCAGCTACATTCTCGTCACTGCATTTATCGACCACATTTTCAACAAAAACTTTCAACCCCTTTTTTTGTATATAATGGAGCTCACGTCTGAGGTAATCAGCAAAAAATATCCCTGTATCTGATTCCGATTAACCATCAAAGAAACTTGAAGACAGAAAGCAATTAAAATAATCCATTTCTGCGTAGAAGAAATAACAAAATTGATAAATTTTAATTATTGAAACAGAAACGATTTAAAATCAAATACCCATTCGTGTCTTTTATGTTTTCATTTTTCTTTAGCGTAAACATAAACACCAGGTTGACAGTTTCTGTTCGAATGTATTGGTGAACCTAGGTTCGATCTCGATAAATCGGCAGAGCGAACCTCATTCATTTCCCCATAAAAAATACTCCCGACTTTCCCCCAGATTAGATCGGTTCACGTCGGTAGGGTCGACCGATCTTGTTCCCGACGAATTTATAGATTGTTTCACCGAGCCTTATGGGATTTTACAGGGGGGGCCTACCGACGCGACGACAAACGAAATCGGCAGACTAAAATCGACTAAATCAAATAAAGAATAGGTCAATTTCCATTTCAATGATGTATGACGAAAACAGTCAAAATAGAGTGATTAATTGATTTATTAAATTTTATTATTAAACGAACCAGACAAAATGTATCGATTGATCGGTGTGGAAAAAAATAAAATCAGATCAAATAGGTGGTCTAATCGATTCAATTAATAATATTATTGAGCGAATCAGACCAAACCAATCGAATAATCGGTAAGGTGAGTATTATTTCTGACAAAATAGGGTGTCTAATCGGTTTAATAAATTGCCTAGTGGAACAGATTAGACTAAATCTAAAGATTTCTTGGTGTAGTAAATAATAAAATCAGACGAAATAGGTGGTTTGGTCGATTTATTAATTTTTATTTTTGTTCGAACCAGACCAAATCTTACGATTATTCGGTGAGGAAAATAATCAAATCCGACGAAATATGTGGTTTAATCGATCATTTTAAATGGGTGGCATGGGTAATTGTTTCAGGAAAACCCATACTTCAGCACACACTTTGGGTCGAACGCGATCGTCTTTAAACCTCATCATTCTGTAAGAGAAAAAAGTAATTGTTATATTTTCTGGAGGTGTTTGCCCCATTTCATGAAATCGCGGAATATATTCAAAAACTGTAACATAACTTCATAATTTTGTTCATGGGCAAAGTCCTACAAACTCTTCTTTGACCCGAAAAAAAAGTTGTAACTACCAGCACAAAGCTACCAGGTACTCGTTCACTCTAATAAATTACAAATTAAAAATACAAAATTATCGAAAATGTAAGAATATTGGAACAGGTAATCCTTCATTTCCTTCTTTTACGAAAATGTTTCATTTTTTGTTTCTTAGCTGTGATCCTAATCCGTGGACATGATTGGCCAAGGAAGACGCGAGCCTTAAGATGATAGTAAAGCTCCTTGAAGACCCAGTAATTCAAAATACGTGGGATCCAGGATATAATAAAAGCTTTTCACTTAGTTTGGGATCCTGTTGTTCAAACTTATGTTAAAATCGACCAAAATTTATACCTTACCATGATTAACAGCTTGTTTCGAGAGCACCAGTCTCCCGGGATGTTCCTGAATATGCGTCGATCTGAAAATCTATTAAATAAAGTAACAATAATCGAATAAATATCAAACACTCACTTTGCTTCATTTTGTGTTTATTAACACAAGGACCCGATGGCGTCTGTTCAATAATCATACGATCAAAATAAGCACCAAATAAACAATCAATCGATTATTTTACCGATGAAATAGGCAAAGGGTTACTCTCGACTTAATCGTACAATAAATCTGGTGACGAAAATATGTAGCCTACGACAATTGACGTCGTCGGTCTAAAAATAGGTCAATTTAGTAGACACCCGATTTCGTCGAATGATCGTGAAATTTCGGAGCTGTCAAATTTTTTATGGGGTTGGGGTCGGATCTGGTGCGGATCGCGATCCAACCTGAACGAATAACCGAACGTTTTGACAGCTGTTAGAGCGGATCCGGGGCAGAACTTAGGTTCGACCCAGCAATAACCGAAAACGACATTAGTGAAGGTGCCCAAAAAGGGTGACCTGACTGTATGCGATAACTGGCGAGGCATTATGTTGCTGTGTACCGTTCTCAAAGTTCTATGCAAAATTATCCTAGCTCGGATTCAGGAGAAGATTGATACGACTCTCCGGCGGCAGCAAGCCGGATTCCGTGCCGGAAGATCCTGTGTGGACCATATTGTCACGCTCCGCATCATTCTGGAGCAGGTCAAAGAATTCCAAGAGTCTCTTTACTTGGTATTCATTGACTACAAAAAAGCTTTCCGTCTCAATCACGAGAATATGTGGGGCGCCCTGAGACGCTAGGGGGTTCCTGAGAAAATCATCGGCCTCATCGAGGCACAGTACGAGGCCTTCTCGTGTAGAGTGCTGCACAATGGGGTCTTGTCCGACCCTATCCGGGTCGTAGCTGGTGTGAGGCAAGAATGTATTCTATTACCGTTACTGTTCCTTCATCGAAATCGACGAGATTCTGGTAGATGCGATTGACCGTGAACCAAACCGCGGGCTGTTATGGCAGCCTATAACCATGGAGCACCTAAACGACTTCGAATTGACTGATGACGTTGCATTCCTCGCGCAACGGCGCTCTGACATGCAGTGTAAGCTCAACGACCTTGCCGAGCGCTCCTCTTCGGCAGGTTTAGTCATCAATGTCAACAAAACCAAATCGTTGGATGTAAACACGGCAACCCCTTCCAGTTTCACAGTGGATAATGTTCAGAAACAGAACAGAAATTCTGGATCGGAAGTGGGGCTGGGTCACCCACACTCTACGTATGGGCGGAAACAAAATCTGTGAATAAGCATTAGACTGGAACCCAGCGGGACATCGCAGCAGAGGCAGACCTAGAGGCTCTTGGCGGCGAAGCCTCAATAAAGAAATAAAAGAACGCTCAGGATGGAGATCTTTCTAGTCGGCCCTTTGCACCACCGGAGGGGTACAGGATTCATAAGTAAGTAAGATATTACGAAATAAACGATGCAGTACCTGTCATAAGACGAGTTTGAACAATCCCATTGAATTCCACCACTTAATTGTATCTTGACAGATACGTATTTCGACCTCAACAGTAAGGCCGTCTTCAGTGTCTTGTACTTGACTCGACTTCTCGATGCAGTAGTTGAGCGAATGTTATAGGGTCAGCTTTGATCATCTCGGCTGATATACGATCGACCCTTGGGGCTTTGTTCGACTTCATGCTTTGGATGGACTCTGATCCATTGTTTTCTTTGGATACGCAGGCATCCTTGATGGCGGTCCATTTGTCTTTCACGCTGCCACCTTCCGGAATATCTGCAGCACGGGTATCCAGCTCTTCAACGAAAGACTGTTTCACAGTGGCATTTTTCAGTCGGCGTGTGTTAAAACGTCGTCCAACTCTATCCTTCTGCCGACGAATCCGCCCAATGCGCAGGCGTATTTTGCCGATGAGGAGGTATTGATCAGGCGCGATATCGGCACTACGTTTATTCCGTACGTCAAGAAGGCTCCATTTCTATTTTCGACTGACGCAGATGTGGTCGATTTGATTTTCTTTCAATCCGTCTCGGGAGAGCCACGTGACCTTGTGAACCGGTCGTGACCACCGAATTCTGCGAACAGCTCTACGTTTTCGCTTATTTCTACGAGACCCTGACGTCCCATAATGCGCCCATGGTTCGAGTTTTCGGAACCGATCTTCGCATTGAAGTCGCGCATACAGATCTTGACATCACCCTTAGGAATTCTAGTGACGACGGCATTGAATGGGCTGTAGAAGATCTCTTTGTCTTGCAGATTGGCAGCATCGGTTTGCGCATAACATTGGATTATATTAAGGTTTCGGACCCGTGTTTTAAATCTGGCAGCGATTATCCTTTCACTTATAGTTTCCTACTTCAGAGTATAGCAGAATTTGTCACAACGGCATTCTGTGGTCTCCAAAATTTCGCCAACGGACTTCACTCAGTCCCAGGATCTCAAGCTTCATGCGGCATGCCTCATTTGAACATTTACTCGGCTGGGCTAGGGTTAAAACGTTCCATGTCTCTATTCGTGTCCGTTGTTTCGCGCGAAGAGTCGCTGCCGTAAAATCAGTCCGTATTCTTTCATTATCGGACTCTCCAACAAATGGATGTTTCCGGAACAGTAGGTTGTTGGCCCAAGGTTCCTTATCCACCGGGATGGGGCTGTCATCATAGATATAGCTTCCGGGGAATATCATGTTATACTCAGCCGCTGGATGCCACACCAGATGCTGTTGGTGCCGCACCTCCTTGGTGAACAGACGCTGATCAATCGGGTCCAACTTGTTTAAAGTCCCATCCAAAACCAGGACTAGGCTAGTGCGCTTTGAGCGGCACACGGTGGATTGTATAGGGCTTGCTTGCGGATACATGCCCCTGTCAAACTCCACCACGTACTAAGCAGACTTCACAGGACACTGTCAATCACTCTAGCTGCTGTCAAAAAGACAACGGTGCCCTGACTACACTAAGAAAATGTTGATTGTGATGCTGAAAATCTATTATAAATGACAACGTCTTAGCGAAAAATCATCGAGTGACCGTCGGACAGCAGCAACAGTCAAGTGAAATTTTTACCACGACTTCCATAATGTCCCAAGCCGCGGTATTAACCCAATTATATCCTTTAAGTATTTGTCTTTCATTTGCAATTCAAATCCAGGCATATGTGATGTTGAAAGATCTCCAAATTGTCCTGGAGTTTGAATCAAATGATATACCGAATCAACCACGAATGTCTCAAGAAATAATATCAGCCCAAATATGTTCATCAAGTATATGTCTCTCATTTGCGTCTCCAGACATATGAGATGTTGTATGATCTTCAAACTGTCCTGGAGCTCAAATCAAGTGGTCTCCCGAATCAACCACGACTTCCTTGATGTC
Source organism: Armigeres subalbatus (assembly GCF_024139115.2). Taxonomy (NCBI): domain Eukaryota; kingdom Metazoa; phylum Arthropoda; class Insecta; order Diptera; family Culicidae; genus Armigeres; species Armigeres subalbatus. The sequence goes on along the minus strand of NC_085140.1, from coordinate 36,638,768 downwards.
CCAAGCCACGGTATCAACCCAATTATGCCCTATAAGTATTTGTCATTCATTTGCGTTTCAAATTTAGGCATATGAGTTGCAAGATCTCCAAAGTGACTTGGATTTGGGATTTGATGGTCTACCGAATCAACCACGACTACCATGATATTTCAAGCAATAATATCATGGATATACCAAGATACATAATCTTTCTTCCAGCTTGAAACTCAGAAATATGAGATGTTATAAGACATCCGAACTGTCCTGGAGTTTGAATCAAATGGTTTACCGAATCAACCACGACTTCCATGATGTACCCAGCCGCGGTATCAACCCAATTATGTCCACTAAGTATTTGACATGTGCTGGAGTTAGAATCAAATGGTCTACCGAATCAACCACGGCGTCCATGGTGGCCTCAGCCAATTATGTCCTCCGTGTACTTGTATTTCATTTGTATGTCATTTGTCCTGAAGTTTGAATCGAATGGTCACTTGCGTCTCAAGTCTAGACATATGAGATGATCTCCAAATCGTTCTGCAACTTGTATCAAATAGTCTACCAAACGAATCACTGCCTCCGATGTGTCCTCAGCTTTGTTGTCAAATCATTTATATCCTCGAAGTATATATGGCCCACTTGCATCCGTATTTAGACGCATGAGGTCTTTCGAGATCGTTAAATTGTCTTGGAGTTTGAATCAAATAGTGACCATGATTTCGACGATGTTTCCAGAAGCAGTATCAATTTAATCAGAGGTTTATTGTTTAATTCTAATTATTGAATTCGTTGACCTGCTTCATTCTGGAGCCAGAGGCAATTGAAATGTATTAATTAATAACGCGGCTTAACATTGGGCGGCTACAAGATGGTAGACTAGCCCAAGAATACGCGCAGTAGCTGGAAGTGGCACTTCCAACGGAAGAGCAGCTAGGCGCAGCGTCTCTTGAAGATGGCTGGAGAGATATTCGATCCGCCATTGGTACCACCGCAACCGCTGCACTTGGCACGGTGCCCCCGGATCAGAGAAACGACTGGTATGACGGCGAATGTGAGCAGTTAGTGGAAGAGAAGAATGCAGCATGGGCGAGATTGCTGCAACACCGCACGAGGGCGAACGAGGCACGATATAAACAGGCGCGGAACAGACAAAACTCGATTTTCCGGAGGAAAAAGCGCCAGCAGGAAGATCGAGACCGTGAAGAGACGGAACAACTGTACCGCGCTAATAACACACGAAAGTTCTATGAGAAGTTAAACCGTTCACGTAAGGGCCACGTGCCACAGCCTGATATGTGTAAGGACATAAACGGGAACCTTCTTACGAACGAGCGTGAGGTGATCCAAAGGTGGCGGCAGCACTACGAAGAACACCTGAATGGCGATGTGGCAGACGAAGATGGCGGTATGGTGATGGACCTGGGAGAACGCGCGCAGGACATAATTCTACCGGCCACTACACGATCCTGAGCCCGGATTCCCCCACTCGGCTGAGTCGGTCCGGTGCCCACGCAACGCTCGACCTCTACGTAACAAACCTGAGTGACCACGTCTCGCAGCCGGTTGTATATCAGGAGCTCAGTTCGGATCACTATCCGGTGGTGGCGGAACTGGGCTCCTCGGTCAATCGGCACCAGCAGTTACGGCGGAACTACCACCGAGTGAACTGGCAGCGTTTCCAGCAGTGCGTCGATAACACCGTCGACTACGAGGTGCGTCCGGAGACGCCGGAAAGTATCGACCGCCAGCTGTGCGCTATCGAGGAGGCGATCACGGCGGCCCGAGAGCAACACGTACCGACGGCTCGGCAGGTAAGCAACTCCTTAAACATCGATACACTCACCAAAGATTTGATTCGATTGCGGAATGTCACTCGCAGGCAGTTTCAGCGTACTGGACTGCCTGAGCTTAAACACGCTGCAATCGAATCTCAAAAATATCAAGGCCAGAATGGTGGACCTCAGAAATAACGACTTCTCGAATAAGATCCGCACTCTCCCAGATTATGCTAAGCCGTTCTGGAAAATGACCAAAATTCTAAAATCCAAGCCTCGGCCCATTCCACCTTTGATCCCACTAGACAATAATGGCTCTAAGGATCGCTTGATAACTCCTGCAGAGAAGGTCGCTGAAATAGGTCGTCACTTCGTCAGCTCACACAATCTTGGGCAGAACATCGTCAGTCCACACGAAGCAGCCGTCAACGAGCATGCTAACAACATCCATTTGATTCCCAACGACTTCTCGGAGGTTGGAGATCTCAACTGACGAATTGACGGCCTATATCAAATCGTCGAAGAACATGAAGGCCCCAGGCTTCGACAGCATCCTGAATCTCGAGCTCAAACACATGGGAACTCCGTTCTTTGAGCACCTCTCGCTTATCTTTAATCAGTGTCTCCGGCAGCTACTTCCCATCGTCCTGGAAGTCAGCGAAAGTCATCCCCATCCGGAAGCCTGGGAAGGATCCTTCCTCCCCAAAAGTTATCGACCCATCAGCCTTCTCTCAGGGTTATCCAAGCTATTCGAAAAAGCTATTCATCATCGGTTACTTGAGTCTGCCGAAAATCTCAACATCTTGCTCGAGGAACAGTTTGGTTTCCGACGCGGTCGGTCAACTGTACACCAACTGACCCGAGTTACCAACGTCCTCAGACGGAACAAGTTTGTCTCGAAAACATCCGCCATGGCCTTACTCGATGTCGAGAAGGCATTTGACAATGTATGGCATGATGGCCTGGTGTACAAACTACAACGCTACAATCTTCCAGCTACCTGGTGAAAATCATCAAAAATTACCTGTCGGCAAGAACATTTCGGGTCTCAATCAGCGGAGCGAGTTTCAATGCGCACAACATCGTCGCAGGCGTCCCCCCGGGGCCTCCGGCCCCTGCTTTTCAATCTGTTCACCTCCGACATGCCAGAACCTCCAGAAGGCGGCATTCTGTCTCTGTTCGCAGATCGTCTACAACGGTAGAGTGATCAGAGCGCTAGTGGCAAAACTCCAACGAGGCCTGGATGCCCTGACAGAGTACCTCACCAGCTGGAAGATCTGTATCAACGCGGCGAAGACCCAGGTCATCATTTTCTCCCACTCCAAATCCCCTAAACTTGTTCCGCCTGGGGACTGTAAAATCATCCTCAATGGCACGACTGTGGAATGGGCCAATGAGGCCGGCTACCTTGGCTTGACCCTCGACAGCAAGCTTATTTTCAGGCAACAGGTGGACAAAACGGTGACAAAGTGTAACGTCTTTTTTACAATGTTATGAAAACTCATATGTGAATATGTACGTTATGTGGAAGATATTGATTTGAAAAATGTATTGGAGGTAACCACTTTCCCTTCGATGGGACTCGAACCCATGACCCTACAGTACGCTAGACTGGTGCTTTAACCAACTAAGCTACGAAGGACCTCCATCGGCCTTCGCAACCTAGCGGCTACTGAACGAGCTCGAGATTCCCAAATTGGACGCATAGTCAAATCACTCGCAATCCATTTATCAAGCCAATACTTCCACATGTGTATTGTACACGTCCACATTAGAGGAGCGTGAGTATTTAGAATGTCTGGCGGCTATACACATTCTTCATCAGCAACGGTACTGATCAAGTGAGGTTGTGTAAGCTATTTGCCAGTCGGTCGTCAAGCTCAGACCCGACATTCTAAATACTCACGCTCCTCTGACGATAACGGATAAATTTAAATAAGGATAAAATCGTCAAATCGGGTGGTTTAATCCCCGGAAATAGGCAATTACCTTTGATTGAACTGTAACGTCTTGTTGAAACTACTGTACCCTTTGATCAACCGCCGGTCGTCATTGTCCCTGAAAAATAAGCTTGCTGTCTACAAGCAAATCATCCTCCCTGTGATCGAATATGGCATGCCGGTCTGGGAGAGCTGCGCTAAAACCCACCACCTCAAACTTCAACGGGTCCAAAACAAATTCCTGAGGATGATCCTCAACACCCCTCCCCACAAGAACATCCGAGGTCCATCGTCTGGCCGGAATAAAAACCTTACATGAACGCTTTGGTGAGTGTAAAGAAAAGTTTAGGGTCCGTTGCTTGCATTCGGATCAGGCTCCAATTAGGGCGCTAGTTCCAATCTAGGTTATCAATTTTTTTATTGTAAATATTAGTGTACATAGTAGTTAGGTTATCAAATTTTAAAAAACACACCAGCGCCTCCTAAAGGCCGTCATGATATATCATATTAACACTTAAATAACAATATAAACATGAAAATTTAAAATTGAAGTTGGAGGGCCAAGCCGGCCGAGCACTCTACATGTAAAAAATAATTGTAGAACAGAAAATGATTAAATAAAGAAGAATTTTACTACTACTACATAATTCTACCGGCTCTGGATCTCCAGGAAATCCAGGAGGAGATTGGCCGACTGAAGAACAACAAAGCCCCTGGGGTTGACCAACTACTAGGAGAGCTATTTAAACACGGTGGTGAGGCACTGGCTAGAGCGCTGCACTGGGTCATTACCAAGATTTGGGAGGAGGAAGTTTTGCCGCAGGAGTGGATGGAAGGTGTCGTGTGTCCCATCTACAAAAAGGGCGATAAGCTGGATTGTAGCAACTACCGCGCAATCACATTGCTGAACGCCGCCTACAAGGTACTCTCCCAAATTTTATGCCGTCGACTAGCACCAACTGCAAGGGAGTTCGTGGGGCAGTACCAGGCGGGTTTTATGGGCGAACGCTCCACCACGGACCAGGTGTTCGCCATTCGCCAAGTACTGCAGAAATGCCGCGAATACAACGTGCCCACATCATCTATTCATCGACTTCAAAGCCGCATATGATACAATCGATCAGGACCAGCTATGGCAGCTAATGCACGAACACGGTTTTCCGGATAAACTGACACGGTTGATCAAAGCGACGATGGATCGGGTGATGTGCGTAGTTCGAGTTTCAGGGGCATTCTCGAGTCCCTTCGAAACCCGCAGAGGGTTACGGCAAGGTGATGGTCTTTCGTGTTTGCTATTCAACATCGCTTTGGAAGGGGTAATACGAAGAGCAGGGATTAACACGAGTGGTACAATTTTCAATAAGTCCGTCCAGCTATTTGGTTTCGCCGACGACATAGATATTATGGCACGTAACTTTGAGAAGATGGAGGAAGCCTACATCAGACTGAAGAGGGAAGCTAAGCGGATCGGACTAGTCATCAACACGTCGAAGACGAAGTACATGATAGGAAGAGGTTCAAGAGAAGACAATGTGAGCCACCCACCGCGAGTTTGCATCGGTGGTGACGAAATCGAGGTGGTAGAAGAATTTGTGGGCTCACTGGTGACTGCCGAAAATGACACCAGCAGAGAAATTCGGAGACGCATAGTGGCTGGAAATCGTACGTACTTTGGACTCCGCAAGACGCTCCGATCGAATAGAGATCCCCGCCGTACCAAACTGACAATCTACAAAACGCTAATTAGACCGGTAGCCCTCTACGGACACGAGACCTGGACGATGCTCGTGGATGACCAACGTGCACTTGGAGTTTTCGAAAGGAAAGTGCTGCGTACCATCTATGGTGGGGTGCAGATGGCGGACGGTACGTGGAGGAGGCGAATGAACCACGAATTACATCAGCTGTTGGGAGAACCATCCATCGTTCACACCGCGAAAATCGGACGACTGCGATGGGCCGGGTACATAGCCAGAATGTCGGACAGTAACCCGGTGAAAATGGTTCTCGACAACGATCCGACGGGCACAAGAAGGCGAGGTGCGCAGCGGGCAAGGTGGATCGATCAGGTGGAAGATGACTTGCGGACCCTCCGTAGACTGCGTGGTTGGCGACGTGTAGCCATGGATACAACTAAAACTGTATTATAGAAAGTAAGGATGATAGTGTTATTCAAAAACTAAACAGCTAGTCCAAAAGATGAATTAAAAAAAGTTCTTAAGTCAATTTCTAGTTTGTAAACCGGAACCGGTTTTGTAACCTTTTGGAGGACCTGCATCAGATTCATACAAAATATATATCGTGATAAAAGATTATTTGGATACTATCTACACTTGTACAGAGTAGGGTAGTTCTTTTTCAACGTTATAAACATGTTTTTAAAAGCTGCTCATATTTTTATTACTCAGATGATTTCGGCAGCGAACAAAACGCTGATGGTGAATTCATTGTACTGGAAACATTCTCCATTTAGTATTGGGGATACGTACACTGGCTGAACTCTGTCGTCAAGTTCTGTAAGATATCCTGGACATTGTACCTGATCAACTCTGAACACAGTTCATTGCGCGACATTGCATCGTATTGAAAGGTGCTCAGCAGATTATGTGCCATATACAGTTCCATGTTGACGTGGCTCAACTCCATGTAGATATCCGAGAAGTACTGAAAAAGTGGAACGATATGTCATCGATCATCAAACAATGTGACTAAGTAAAACATTACCTCATTGATGCAGCTGGTAGATGTGGCAGCACAGATCTTGAGTTGCTTGTTCATCGAAGTTAAGTCACTCTTCACCAAATCCAAGATATCCTGCACAGGGCTCACAATGGTTGGCACGGTTTCTACTTCCGTTAGTAAACACACACCAAACTTGGAAAGCTGGCTGGGCACGTTGCTGGCCTTAGTGGAGATCTGTTCTGTGCAGATTTCCCCATTCTGTTGATAGGCAAAGGAAGAGACCAGCATGTTGAAATACTGCATGATCGTAGTCATGGTCTGTTGCATTCCATCGTTCAATCTGTACAAATCATAACCAATATTGGAGTTGATCGACTGTTCGCCATATTTGAACTGCATAGTGAACCACTCCATGTTCCACATTACGTTCTCCATGCTGGGTTGCGTGGCACCGTAGGAATCGTTCAACGCTTTGTACGTGGTGTTCACGAACAGTCCGAGTTTGTCGATCGAGTTCATGAACTTGTTGTGGGCAGCGATGAGATTTTTTGAGTAGGTCTTCATAACGCTCTCGATGCTTTTCAGACTTTTGGCCATTGTGCCTAGTCCTTGCGATCCGATGGATATAGCCGAGTACAGTGTAAAGACTCCTCCGCACAGGAAGCCCAGCACACAAACTACTGTCAGCCAATGTTTCATCGTTGAGTTGATTGATCTGCTGTGGAGGACGTTGCTGAAACACTTGAAGAGAACTGATGTCGAACAGCTAGAATGGGAAGATTATTTATAGTAAGTCAGATATACACTGAGGAACAATGAATAGCATTAACAGAAAAAGGTTGTCGAAGGAATTCATGTGATGACGAAACGTAATTTACTTACGCGTGAAATAATATCCGATACATATGTTTTGTATTATTCATTTGTTCTTAACCACATTTGCCTGATACAATAACCTACATATTGGTAAAATATATGTATGAATATTAAAATAGAAATTATTTCTAAATCAATAATTTGATTGTTCAGTATACACCTACTTCGTGAGTTTGCCAAAACAAATACATTTTAGTAGGGATGGAATAGCCTTTTCTAGTGAAACCGTTTGTTTCTTTGTTACGCGTCTTCTGGAACGTGATACTTTTCAGTTTAAAGACATCATTATTCCTAAAATTTAATAACAATGAAGCACATTCACATCGGATTCCAGATGATGGAAAGTTTTGAACGAATTTGCAATGTCTCATTTATCTTTAGTAAAATCCAATTGATTCCGAAAAATCCCCGTGATAATCCAAATAAGAATACTTAATATTGTTTCGGAGTGTGTTTGACGTCAGAATTTTCCAGCTTAGATATCTGGAGTTCGTTCAGAACAATATTTGGAGCGCTTCAACGATGGGAAAATGCTACACCCACGGAAACACATTTATTTCCATAATCATGAATTCAAAATTGAGAAATAAAAAAATCTTTGAAATTATAACTTATGAAATTATGGTTCTAGGTAAAAAGTTTATAGCACTGTGTAATGCTTCGATCAAATGCATGACCTGTTAACTCTTCGTCTACTTTGTTGCCAAGAAGCAAGGCCAAGACACTACTTGTAGACAAATTCAGACAAACGTCAAATACTTATTTTTTTGCTAATTTAAAAATAAAGTGGCTAGTAAACACCATGTCACACGTTCAAAAAGGTCTCTTATATTTTAAAGTATTTGTCTCTACATAAATGTATTCCATTGACAAACATTTTATTACGTGACGATGATCAGAAAACTATTACATTTTTGTATACACTAGGTCCATGTAGTGAGGTTTGTATGCTAACATCAACTTTAAATCGGGTGCACCCCTATACATTGCTATACATTAGAGGCATTGGTCAATATACTCAACCCTCGTTTCACGGCACTTATTGGCAGGGCGTAAAAGGAAGTTTTGCTTGAATCACTAGATTTTCATTGATTGATCTTTGGCCATTTTATTGATCTTTGGCCACTTTTGAATACGTTTCATAAAATTGTATAACATTTCTATGAAAACTTGGGAAAGATCCATTAATTACGTAACGCAAAAATTGGACTTTTCCAACCACCCTCCTCCCTATGTTATACTTTTTGTACGAAGCATCTGAAAATTTTGTATGGATCGTCACACTTCATTCAACTTCCCCTCCAAGCGTTACGTTATTTGTGGACGTTGTAACCAGTGGTGTGTTGATTTGTCCAAGATTGTTGAGATTTCCGTGGTTTTTGTATTCGTTTTTTTGTTGTATAGGTCATTGCGCGCAGCAAACCTAACTTCACTATTTTGACAGGTACTGGTCCTGTTGTTAACGTTTCGGACTTTCGGACTTGAAGACATTCCGTACATTCCGCATTCAAATATTGGTAATTATCGATAAGCTTAGGTAATTAACGATCAGAAAATCCAAAGAATGATAGAAGTATCTCAAAATTAAAATAAAGTCGTCTGTAAACAACAGGACCAGTACCTGTTAAAAGTCGTGTGTGACGTCACTGTGCAATGGAGTATATGCCTTGAAAATTATTGATCCATTGGGGTCTGTTCAAATATTACGTAACGCAATAGGGGGTGGGGGTAGTTTTATTTTTGTTACGATTTGTTACGCAAAATATAGGGGGTGTGGGTTCTTCGAACTACAGGGGTTAGACAAAAATGTTGAGATAAGTAAAATTATGTCGAAATTCAAATCAGCATAACTTTGCGTATAATAATCCGATTTTGATAAAACTAGAACTATCAGAAGCGGACACTCTTCTAGTATACTGTCCTTCTTCAAAACCTGAGATTGGTCCTTGACCACCGGATATATTTCGGGTTTTCCGAGGGTATGTTCAAGATGCATTTTTTCCATTGCTTGTCATTTTATGTGACGTTTACATTCATCATGTTTTATGCTTTCTCCAAAAACTAGAACTAATACGGCGACCAATCGTGGCTGTAGATCAAGAATCCATCTAAACTATGCAGAGATATGGCCATTTCCGTAAAAACGGTACCGGGAACATGATGAAATGATAACAGATCGGAATAATGCAAATATGAGCATCTGGCTTCATGGATTTGCGAGACGATGATTACAGAAACATTTCCAGAATGATAGGGTCCACTGCCACCCTTACAGCAGGTTCCATGGGCGTTCCAGGAGGGGCCGGTTTTGGCACCATCTGGAACCATGCCATTCATGTTTTCTCAAGACGATGAATGTAGGATCTTTATTAAAGATACATTTTGAGGACTGTAAGACTCTCTGGCCAATTTGTAACAGGTTCCTGGTGTTCTGCGAAAGTGACATTTGTTCAGGGTGTATGGCCAATCCCGTACCGTTTTCACGAAAATGGCCATATCTCTGCGTATACCTAATGGATTCTCGATCTGCAGCCAGCATTGGTCAGCATATTAGTTCTTGTTTCTGGGGAATGCATAAAACATGATGCCAGTAAACGTCATATAAAATGACAAGCAGAAGAAAAAATGTATTTTTAACCTATTCTCAGAAAACCCGGAACATATCCGGTGGCCAATGGCCAACCAGAGGTTTTGCATTGGGACAGTATACTAGAAGAGTTTCCGCGTCCGATGGTCCCAGTTTCATCAAAATCGGATCATTGTAAGCAAAGCTACGCTGATTTGAACTTCGACATTTTTTTGCATATCTCAACCTTTTTGTCTAACCCCTGTATTGTTAGGTTTAACAAGTTAATTTCATATAGAAAAAATATTCAATTTTTTATAAAAAATATTTATTGTCTTTAAAAAAAGCATGGAATATACTAAAAATAGTAATTTATTGCACAGTCTTTCAAATTCTACCAAAATTAAGATCTTTTTCCAAATACAGCATTTGTTCCGCGTTACGCGGGGGGGGGGTGAGGGTAGTTCTGAACATTTTTACGGATTGTTACGAGGGGGTGGGTTTTTTTAAACAACGTTTTTCGCGTTACGTAATATTTGAACAGACCCTTGAAACTTAATCCAATCTGCGCTAGATGTCTTTCGCCATACAAATTTCTGGCGGTTAACTCATGCTGGCTATTTGCGCATATACGATAGCGCCTGGATGTGGAAGCGGCGAGTAGAAAATCAGCCACTGCCAATAATGAATCGCCTGCTTTGAGCGTGCTTACAGCGGCACACTAGGAGTTAACTTTTGGAAATCAGTATGGCGAAAAGCATCTAATGCTTAATATTTCGAAAATGAGCACCTTAATAAAAAAAATATTTTGTAGGCGTAGTAGCGGACACCTTCCTACATAACTGGTACTAAATAGTTTTTCGTTGGAAGTTACAACTGTTGAGAAAACCCGCCTTAGATGCCTTTCGCCATACAAACTTCGGATGGTTAACTCATGTTGGCTATTTTTCACATATACGTTAGCGCCTGGTGCTGGCAGCGGCTGGTAGGAAACCAGCCACTGTATTTGATTCATTCATACCCAATCGACACCCACTGTTCCACTACTCAACACCAGGTGTATGCAAGGACATGGGAGGCCATGGTGGGTGGTGTACTGTGGACACCGATATGGCGAAAATGTGATGAGAGGAAAATGTAACGGCCATGCCTTTTCGCGCGAACGACCACCACCGCTAAATGGGAATGAATTATTGGCAGTGGCTGATTTTCTACTCGCCGCAGCCACATCCAGGCGCTATAGTATATGTACAAAATAACCAGCAAGAGTTAACCGCCAGAAATTTGTATGGCGAAAGACATCTAACGCTGGTTTTCTCAAAATTAGGAACTTTTCATGAAAAACTATTTGGTATCGGCTATGAGGGATGGTGTCCGCTACTACGCCTACCAAATATTTTTTCGATTAAAGTGCTTAATTTTGAGAAATCGAACCTTAGATGCCTTTCGCCATACTGATTTCAGAAAGTTAACTCCTAGTGTGCCGCTGTAAGTACGCTCAAAGCAGTCGATTCATTTTGAGAAATCGACCCTTAGATGCCTTTCGCCATACTGATTTCAGAAAGTTAACTCCTAGTGTGCCGCTGTAAGCACGCTCAAAGCAGGCGATTGCAACGCTTGCAACGAAGATCTGTGAAAGAAATGAATTGTGCGACATAGGAGGAAACATCCAGGACCCCTTTTGGCTGGACATTAGTGCACCCACATCAGCCTACGTGTACTCGGCCGTGGAGTGTTCTTGGAACCATTAACCAAGCAGCATATCGGTGGACCGCTTGCGTCCGAAGCTCGACACTACACGCTTTGCCATTCTGGTACGTCGTGGTACAACTGTCCAGACAACGCCATTTTGTGGATATTAACAACCCTGCAGGCATTCCTTGACTGGGTTCGAGGAGACAAGCCAGCATCGAAACCTCGAAGTAGTGTCCCCCACGAGGCAGTCCGAAACGGGTTATAATTGGAGCTACCCAATAGCGATGGTAGAGGAAGCGGTTGGAGTAGCGGAACGTGGAGGGGCCCCCACCGAAGAAAAGTTAGTGTCTTAGTCTACCTGAATGAATCGACTGCTTTGAGCGTGCTTACAGCGGCACACTAGGAGTTATCTTTCTGAAATCAGTATGGCGAAAGGCATCTAAGGTTCGATTTCTCCAAATTAAGCACTTTAATCGAAAAAATATTTGGTATGCGTAGTAGCGGACACCATCCCTCATAACCGGTACCAAATAGTTTTTCATGAAAAGTTCCTAATTTTGAGAAAACCAGCGTTAGATTTCTTTCGCCATACAAATTTCTGGCGGTTAACTCTTGCTGGCTATTTTGTGCATATACTATAGCGCCTGGATGTGGCTGCGGCGGGTAGAAAATCAGCCACTGCCAATAATTCATTGGGAATACGAAGAAGCAATAAGGGTACCTGTGTGTATAATTTGAAGAATTCGGTTTTGGTGTTCAAGTGGAAGAGTCCTGTATTTTTTTGGCCACGATAATCAAGCGCTTACGCCGACCCTGAGACAATTGAATTTCCTAGACCGGGCCAGAAATTGAACACAGCCTCCTTCAGCATTGGCTTGCTTGGCAGCCACGCATCTTCCCGCACGGCTAAGGAAGGCCTCTCAGAATATGTAGAAGTAGTTGTCAAAATTTGAATAGTCCCTTACAAATCCTTTATTATATCTGGCATTCTCTGTTGAATATTGTTTTCGCTTTTTTTTTCTTCCGACATTCGCACTAAGTGACCAGCCCACTGAAGTCTGTCGTATTTTATACGATTTACAATATTTTCTTCTTTGTATACTTGATACAACTCATGATTCATGCGTCTGCGCCACACACCATTTTTTAGTTTCCCTCCGAGTATTTTACGCAGCACTTTTCGCTCGAAAACCCCGAAAGCTCTCCGGTCCGCCTCTTTTAATGTCCATGCTTCATGTCCATAAAGGGCCACTGGTAGAATCAGAGTTTTGTATAGAGCAAATTTCGTTTGCGTCTGCATGTTGCGAGACGTAAGCTGGTTACGTAATCCGTAAAAGGCCCTATTCGCAGCAGCAATACGTCTTTTCACTTCACGGGAAACGTCATTGTCACATGTCACAAGCGTTCCAAGATAAACAAATTCTTCAACAACTTCAAACACATCCCCATCAAGCACTACTTCAGCACCAACACCACTAGGTCTTCCCCTATCTCTACCTGTCACCATGTACTTTGACTCGGTAGAGTTAATGATTAAGCCTATCCTCGCCGTCTACCTCTTCAGTGGGACAAAAGCCTCCACTACTGCTCTGCGATCGATTCCAATAAAATCGATGTCGCCCGCAAAGCCCAGGAGCATATACGACCGTGTGACCGTTGAACAATAAATTCGTAAGTGCATCACCCTGCTTCAATCCATCTAAGGTCACAAACAAGGTTGACACTTCGCCTGCAATCCGAATACTTGATTTAGAGCCATCCAGCGTTGCACGTATCGGTCTAATCAGTTTCGCCGGAAAACCATGTTCAGACATTATTTGTCACAGCTCATTTCTCTTCACTGAATGGTACGCTGCTTTGAAATCAATGAACAGATGGTGAGTCTACAAGTTGTACTCCCGGAATTTATCAAGGATCATCCGCAGGCTAAATATCTGATCCGTCGTTGATCGCCCCCCTTGAAAATCTGCCTGGTATTCGCCGACGAAGGACTCCTCAAGCTTTCTCAGCCTGTTAAACAGGATACGCGACAGGATTTTGTACGCCGAGTTCAGAAGGGTGATCCCTCTGTAATTGGCCCACTCTAGCCTGTTCCCTTTCTTATCTTCTTCTTCTTTTTATTGGCATCACCATCCCTACACTGGGACAGAGCCGCCTCGCAGCTTAGTGTTCATTAAGCACTTCCACAGTTATTAACTGCGAGGTTTCTGAGCCAAGCTACCATTTTTGCATTCGTATATCATGAGGTTAACACGATGATACTTTTATGCCCAAGGAAGTCGAGACAATTTCCAATCCGAAAATTGCCTAGACCGGCACCGGGAATCGAACCCAGCCACCCTCAGCATGGTCTTGCTTTGTAGCCGCGCATCTTACCGCACGGCTAAGGAGGGCCCTTTCTTATAGATTGGGCATATGTGGCCCTCCAACCAGCCGGCAGGCAGTTCTTCATCCTCCTATATTTTCTGGATAATGTGGTGGATTGATTGATGCAGCTGCCCACTTCCGTGTTTGAGAAGCTCGACCGGGATCTCGTCCCAGCAGCTTTACTGCTTTTCATCTCGTTCAGAGCCTTCTTAACCTCGTCCAGCGTTGGTGGTTCCACAGCTTGACCGTCGCCGACAATGTCCATCCTGCTCCTCAATACACCTTCATTTTCACCGTTCAACAAATCTTCGAAGTGCTCCTTTCACCTGGCTGCCACTATAGTCTTGTCTGTTAGCAAATTCCCCTCTCGGTCATTGCACTTGGCGGGCACTGGCGTTTCTATCCATGTTCTCCTGCGCTTCAGCTATCACACTCTCTTCGTGTTGCCTTTTTTTCTGCGGTTGATTCGTTTCTTTCTGCTCTTGCTACACTATACTGCTGTCTGTTGGAACGGGTACGAGCCACTAGCATTCAATTCCTAGCAAGTTGTAGTTACAGCTTCGTGGATATTTTCCCACAATCTGTTGACATCACCAGATCCGGTGGCATCTCCTATCCGCTCGTCCACTATCGTGTTTGCGGATAATATTACGTGCGAAGTAGGTACTGCTTATTGCCATCCCTCTAGCAGCAGCAAAGGCTATAAGTCGCAGACCATTATCGTTGGTAGCGGAATGAATGCTTTCCGTACCAATGACAGGGCGAAAGAAACTTTTTCTTCCGGTCTGCGCATTTGCATCCCCGATGACAATCTTCACATCGTGTGTTGGGCTCTCTCCGTAGGCCTTATCAAGGCTCTTATAGAACTCATCCTTCACGTCATCAGGCTTATCGTTCGTTGGGGCATAGATGCTGATCAGGATATAGTTGAAGAATTTGTACTTCATTCTCAACACGTAAATGTGGTCGCTTATCGGCTTCCACCGGATAACACGCTTCATCTGCTTCCCGATCACCATGAAGCCAACTTCTCGTTATGCTCTGTCACCGCCGCTATAGTAGATGTGGTAATTGAATGAAGTGTTTGCTATGGGATCCACCGCCCGGAATTCACGTTCCCCAGTTCTGGGCCACCGTATTTCCTGGATTGCTGCCACACTCACGCCGACCTTCTGCAGCTCACGAGCCAGGAGCCCAACACGTGCGGGTTAATTCAAAGTTCTCACGTTCCAAGATCCGACTTTCCAATCGTTGTCCTTTATTCGTGGCCGGGTCTGTTGCCGTTGAAATGGTGATTGATGTTGCACGGAAGCTAGTATTGATATCTCGCAATCCATAAGATTTTGAATGTTGTTCTCTTCTATACAGTTGATTGACTGGTAAGGAAATACACTTGTGGTTAGATAGCTGTTAGATTTATAGAGTTACCGTATTCTACAAAGTTTTACGGATGGTGAGAATATCACAATGGTCAGTTTAATGTTCATTTATTGGGAGAAACTTTTGTATGAGGACTTATCGGCTATGTTAGATATTTAGAAATCAGCCAGTGTAAGTAAATTGCTGTTTCTTATAAAACTTTTCAGTTAATCAGAATATAGGTTAGGTTGGGTATCTCCAAATCTGATTTTGAAAGTTCCATTAGATTCAGACAAATGGTACCGATGACTGGCATATACTGGTTTAAACAAAAGTCACTCCATGAACCTTCTATAAGGTTCTACTTAAATACTTTGTACACAGAGAAACAGACGTCTCACTTAGAACAAAATGCAATCAAAATCATCACGAAAACATTAATGCCCAATGCTAAATTAAATTCACTGTGTGGGGACAAATGGCAACCAGATGGCGGTAGTGAGCAAACGTCAATAACAAGCAAAATCGATGTAAGCGCCATCAGTATCCGATTGACCAATTACAAAAAAATGAATCCACCGTTAAAAAGGTAAACGAAGAAACATGTGTTGAGTAAATCGTCTGTTTCACTGTGCTTTGTATGCTAGGCAATTTTAAGTTCGAGATCACCATATAAAAGGGGTCTGCTTAACCGAAAGAAATCAGTTCAGTTTTCGTCTGCGATAAATCAATAGTCTAATAAGTGAATCAGTGGCATATCACATCATCCTGTACAGTGCAGCATCAAACTTTTACACAAATGAACCGCTGGAATACCGTTTCTGATACGGCCTCTTGTCCTCGAGGAACTACTCAACTGAACCCGGAAGGGGCTCAGTCCAAAACCCCCGGTTGCTGGTCTATAGCCAACGGCCACCTATGGGGTGGGCACGCAAGGCCTCTTTAGGTTCTCGAGCCCTAGGGTCGGTGATGGTTATGGGGAGGTTTTCGGACCTTGCTAGTATCTGTAGATCGGGAGGCTAGCTTTATAAACTCTTTAATTCCTACGATTTTGTACAGGGTGATAAAACTTTGGAGTGGCGGCAGGCGACTGACGGCAAAGTGATGAAATGCCGTCGAAGCGATGAAGCGTTGACAGGGCGGGATGCCGGATGCACGATGGGGCGTCGGCCGGGCGGAATGCCGGACGAGCGATGGGACACCGAACGGGCGAAATGCCAGACAAGTGATGGGGCGTAACACGTGTCAAGGCACTTGGCCGGAAGACGATCTGTGCTGTGGAGTCACCTACACTAGATGAGGTTAAAAAAGCTGTTGAAGAGCTGAAAAACAATAAGGCTGCGGGGGAAGGACCAGCTCCCGGCTGAACTTCTCAAACATGGCAGTGAGCAGCTTTATGAAGTTCTGCACCATATTATGTCGAAAATATTGGAAGACGAGGACATGCCTGCTGGCTGGTTGGACAGTTCTTTATGGGTTTTTACAGTAGAGCAACAGAGAGGAGGAGATGGCGGCCATGTTTCACTCAAACTCAGACAAATAGCAATGGGGTTTCCCATAGGAGGGAAGAGCAGAATTTGCTTCGATTTTGACCGCTTGAATAGTCCTTCGTCGGCGAATACCTAGCAGGTTTTCGTGAGGGCCGATCAACGACGGATCAGATGTTTACCCTGAGACAAATCCTTGATAAATTCCGGGAGTAAAACTTGCAGACACATTATCTTTTTATTGATTTCAATGCGGCGTACGGTTCAGTGAAACGGAATGAAGTATGGCAAATTCTGCTTGAACATGGTTTTCCGGCGAAACTGATACGGCTGATTCGTATAACGTTGGACGGATCGAAATCAAGTGTAAGGGTTGCGGATGAAATATCGACGTCATTTGTTACCTTAGATGGATTAAAGCAGGGTGATGCACTCTCGAACCTACTGTTCAATATAGCGCTCGAGGGAGCGATTAGGAGAGCTGGTGTGCAAAGAAGCGGTACCATTATCACAAGATCGCATATGCTCCTGGGATTTGCGGACGATATCGATATTATCGGGAGCCGTACCGTGGAAGAGGCTTTTGTGCCTTTTAAGAGGGAGACAGCAAGGATTGGACTCACGATCAATACCGAAGAACACGGTCGCTGGCAATCAACGTGGATTCATTAGTGGTGGTTGTAGCGAAATGGTGCTGGATGGTAAAAATTTTGAAGTGTAGAAGAATTAGTTTATCTTGATACATTAGTGACGTGCGATAATTATGTTACCTGCGAGGTGAAAAGACGTATTGCAGCTGCAAATAGGGCTTATTACTGACTTCGTAACCAGCTTAAGTCCCGTAGTCTGCAAACGAAAACAAAACTCGCGCTGTATACTACTCTGATTCTTTTGGTGGCTTTCTACGGCCATGAAACATGGACGTTAAAGGAGGCTGATCGGAGAGCTTTCGGAGCGTTTAAGCATAAGGTGCTGCGGGCAATACTCGGCGGTAAACAGGAGAACAGTATCTGGCGGCGTCGCATGAATCACAAGTTGTACCAAGTGTATAAAGGGCTGGATATTATTAAGCTTATTGAACACGGCAGAATACGGTGGGCTGGTCACGTTGTTTGTATGCCGGAAGAACGTCCAGCGAAGATAATATTTAGTAGAGAACCCGGAAGAGGCCGCAGGCTACGTGGAAGGCCGCGTACACGATGGCTTTTTGCAGTTGAAGAGGACCTGAGGGCGCTCAATGTTCAGGGCGACTGGAAGCGATTGGCCCAGGATCGAGTCCAGTGGAGAAGGATACTCCATTCGGCGTAGGTTCATCGAAGAGCTGTAGCCCATCAAGTAAGTATGGTTCTACATGTGGCGTTAAAGTTGCAGTGGACGGAAACCGATAAAAGCTCATTGTGCCATCCCTGCCCTTGGCCGAATGTATTATAAAAGCTTTTTTATATTGTACGTGGATTTCCCTATTGGACCCGACCGTTCGAAATAGTCGCTCCTTGAACGGTCGATGAAATCGCCGTTTTCACCTTCACATCCGTCTTCATAGTAAAATCTGTCAAAACTGACAAGTCTGCCACGTGTTTTTTGCTGTTTCCCTAGGACTTTTCTTTCCTTTTCCGATGTTTTGACATCTGTTTTGATAGACAAGGAGCAAAAAACAAGGTAATCTACCAAACATTTATTGAGTTCGGCAAACCTTGCTGGAAAAGGGAATGTTTGAAATAGGCAAGTGAACCGACCTTCGAATCCATTGGTCAAGTAAATCCACAATATGATACTTTGTGATATGATGTTTGGAGGTCTTCGGAAAATCCAAACTTTCCTGGAAGACTACGAACTTATCAATTGCGACACAGAATTAAAGTAGAAGTTTGTGTAAAAAGCAAGAATTGCAAACATGTTGAAAATGCTTTAAAACCTTTAAACAAACCCACAGATGTTATTCACATAGGGAATTTATTTCATTATTAATAACATGCTCTAATGACGCTGCCAATTTCAGATTTAGCTAAATGTAATAGTTCAAGGTGCCACATGTTTATATAAAAACAAAATTGTGCATAACATGTGAAAAAAGTTATTAACAAATTAGTTCCATGTCATCGAAATGGCATTTCCCATCACTGTTCATATACCAAAAACTTTCGTGAAATGGATGCTTTCAACGGATCTGTGTCATTTTTTAATGCTCTCGTGCATGCTAACTGCTGAAAAAAAAATACAAAAATGAGAAACAACGCAATTTGCACTTTAGTTCTCTATTTTTTAAATGATATTTATATGGGTACATGTAATGAATTCAAGAAACAGTAACCCAATTTGTTCTGTACTAAAGCTCCATCTATACTTACGTCAACAAACTTTTTACAAAAAGCGCGGCATCGAGAAGATTGTGGTATGCCCAGTGAAGCCGTTTGTACGCTTAAGGAACCTTTAAGGTGTTAGACATAACCCTACTCCCGAAGACCACTTTATCAAGAAGACTGGCAGCTCTGGCATTTTTCCATACAAGCGGCCAACTTCATTGCCGGCAGAGCCTCTTCTGAGTTGAAGTGGTAGCTTGTTATCTGTGTGGTAGTGATCTTAGCTAGCTGAAGTTAATGAGTTCTAATAAAGGTGCGGAGGAAGTCGCTGTCTGCTAGTGTTAGTTAACTATCAACAAATAACTTTCAGGGTAGATTTTTTCCACAGTAGGGACGAGTAGAGTTCTACTCTAAATTGCTTCGACATTGACAGATACAATACTTGCGATCTCTCTCGCAATATGTCAAAATTTTTGTCATGAAGCGTGTATACAAACTATTTTCGCAAATCGCCAGTACCAATCAATTTACATTGGCCATCCACGATTATGCCCTTCAGATAATTGCCTAGCTTCTGGCTATTAGTCAACCAGCACCACGAACCCTCCCCGCTTGGTTCAGCGGGTTACAAAATTTCTCTTTAATGTTTATTTTGCTGATGATCTACCAACACAAGCAAACGTCGATAAACCCCGCACCTTTATTATTTGCAATGAAATATAGCTGTCAACCCACAAAACAAACCACACGGAATCACAAATCAGCTCAGTTTTGTACAGGCAGAAAAAATTCTCGTAAAACTGAGATTGAAACAAAAAGGGGTTTTCGTGGCAATTCAGAAAAAAACACAAGGAACAAATTCGGAATTATTATTTGTATGAACATCTCGCATGGGCAGTTCCTTAGTACTTAACACCAATCAAGAGAGAAAGAGAGTCAGAAAACTATCTGGGTGTAAGTTAAAAATTGATGTTTACTTAGTTTTATTTGCTTTAAACATATTTCTTTGGGGTCTTATTTGCGTTCTTATCTGTTTGTCTACAAAATAAAGTGTTGTGATTAAAAAACAAATTTGAACCTATTGGAACCTTTGAAACATAAAAACTGAAAAGCGATAAAATGATTTTTTTTGCCTAGGAAAATTTTTAATCTGTCTAAATTCTGGCTTGCTCCGAGGTAACATAATCACAGCTAGTGAACCAACATTCTGAATATTTTCCGTTCTTTCTATATATTAACATCTATTTTTGTTATCTATTATCTGAATTTTCTCAATAAATTATTGGTTGGTTGGTAATGGCTGGTTTCCTACTCGCCGCTGCCAGCATCCAGGGGCTAACGTATATGTGCAAACAGCCAGTATGAGTTAACCACCGGGTATTTGTATGGGGAAAAACATCTAACGCGGGTTATCTCAAAGTTTTCAAGGAACTTTTCAAGTAAAACTATTTATAAACTACTAGTTATGTGCACGCCCGTTTCAAATCACTCAGAGACAGAGTAAAAATGTATTGACATCTCTTTTTTTTTGACGGAAATCTTACTCATTTTTCGTAAAAAAAACGTTCCACTTGTCAAATTTTAACTATAAGTTAAACGAATCGGTAGAATGGTTCACAGCCTAAGCCTACCACATATTTTTTTGTTGAAGGTGCTTTATTTTGAACCTTAGATGCCTTTCGCCATACTGATTTCAGAAAGTTAACTCTTAGTGCGCCGCTGGAAGCACGCACAAGGTGGGTGATTCATTTTCTACTATGTCTAGGATAGCATAACCTTTTCGAACTTTTGGCTTTTTAGGCAAGGTAATAATAAAGATAAGAAAAATCTAAAAAGTAAATTGTTTCAAATCATATCATGAACACAGTCTGCAGTCGAGATGTGAAGGAAATCAACAGGTCCGTACAGAAATTAACATAGAGTGTGGCACTTTCATCAGTTCAAGACCAAATTCCGAATATTATTCGGCCTAAAGTTATGCTGATCACATAAAATGGAAATACGTTTAATCTCAGTGTGCTTCTCGAGAGTTTTTTCGAAGCATAATTTAAATGTGGTTTTCATATATTTTGATTGATCGTGTAACTGACTATACAGTGTCAACTCACTCACACAAACAAACATAGTACCACCTCGGCTCACCGACAGCGCTGCTAACAGTGTCGCCCGATTTCAGACTGTGTTGCCAGTCTTCTTGATAATGTGTCTTCGCTACTCCTTAAATCCATGAATCTGCCCAGTTCGTTTTTACACTGCATTTTATTTAACGTTAACAAATGAAGAGTTCACGTGAAGCGAAAAGAGGAGGATTTTTCAGGCAACTATGGATCCAAAGACAGCACTTGTAGCCAATTGTCACCACTAGCCCTAAATGTTCGGGTTTAGGATTATTAAATTTTGATTTAATTTGGAATTATTGAAACCAGGGAGAGTGTTATTGATAACCTCGCTCCGTTATCGATACCAAATTTAATAAACAACACATTTTTGTCTAGGATACGCATACTGTTTTTGATACATTAAATGAAAGCTGGTACATCATTATAGTATACAACTGGTATATCAGCATACTACTTTTATTGCTGACAACTCTTTAGAAGTTGAGGAAAATTAATTTGACGAGATATAATATTGATTTTCTTCGGTATCATGCAGTTACGTCTTAAAAAAGGCGTAACACCAAAACGGGCCCTGCGATTTTTTTTTCAAATTTCGTCCAGAGAAGCAGTATAGCCCCAGAATTCAGCTCCAGGTATTAGTTTTGATGGAGAATTTTTATGTTAATAACGGTCAGGGGAGCATCGTGCTATAGCGCATGGATGTGGCAGCGGCGGGTAGAAAATCAGCCACTGCCAATAATTCATTGGAATATAACAAAAAGTGTGTGAATGTGAACATATTTTCATTTCAAATACCGTGGTATTTCGATCAAATGCGAAACAATCAATGGATTCATGCAGTCATTATTCAAACAATCACCTCAGAACTGCTCTACGTTTAACGCGTACAAGTAGTAAGAAACCTCGATAAACCCACTACGTCATACATCTGTTCATGATCACAATGCTCTTATTTAGAAAAAAGTGATTCTTATTATGGTATAAAAGCACCTCCGCCTGCCCCATACGATCATCAGTTAACTTGAATCCATCGGTACTTGTTCCTTGTTGTGGCTGCGCGATACACATTCTAGCCATGAAATTTCATTTCGTTCTCGTGGGAACTGTGTGCCTGTTTTGCGGAATACAAGCCCAGACTCTTGACACCACCGTTGCAAATGCCATAAGTACTTCCAAGTTCAACATGGCCACTACAATCCAGCAGGTTAACAACACAATCAACAGTGCCGACCAGATAGTTTTGACAGCATGGAACCAATACGGTCAATCCATGGTAGACCTCTACAACTCGTATTACACCCGCTTCTCCGTTTACACTACAATTGATTTGAGTTACTTCGCGAACGCCATCACCAATATACAGAACACCATTAGCTATCCTCCTATGCTAATCCAAGACCCACAGGTCAGTTATGCATTCTCAAACGTCCAAGCTAGCGCTCAACAGGTTGAAGATACTCTCACTACAGCGGCTGCCAGCATTACCAACGCAGCTTGCGTTTCTCCTTGCACCAGCAAAAAATTAGCCTCCTGCACAACTAAACACGGTGCTAAATTGACCGCTGATCCAATTACTATGGACCGTGTGACAGATTGCATCGCTGCAGAAAAATCCCGATACGCCAAAATCGGTACGGATATGGCATCGCAATACAGCAATGTGCTCACGAGCGCTGTCAATTACCTTGCGGTGGTGAACGTCTGTGACACTCCGGCACCGGAAGCTTTGATCAATGCATCTGCGAATTATGGACCTCCATCGACGCAATGTCTGGAAAACGTAAGTTTATTGCTTTTATCCAGCTTTTCGCGCGCGGCAATGGTTGCTGTTTTTTTGACACTTTTCTAGGTAGCCAAGTGTCAAAAAACGTCAGCCATTACCGTGCGCGAAATGCTGGATGCCTCCATATAATTGTTTCACAGCAGTAAATTCTCGATCCTTTTGCATCCAACAGTTCCTCCAAAGATTGAATGGCGTACCAATGAACACCTACGTCGCCGACTCCATGCGATTCCCTCAGACTCAATTGGTTAGCTACCGAATGGAGCGTTGCGCTAAACTTGTGGCGTTGGATATCGCGGATCGTGTCGCCAAAGTGTTGGGTGACTTCAACAGTTGTTTGGGATAATATTTTTATGAAGTAATAATCGAAAAAAAATGTAATGATAATTCGAAGTCAGAGAACCCTCATAAATAAATAAATAAAACGTATCGTGGGAGACTAACTACCCTTGACATTCGCGCACACGCGCTGTTATATTTTGTACAACACATACGGAAATTTCGCCGCCATTTTTTTTGGCTGAGTCAAATATCTACATGAAACCCACGTGCATTCCTCAAATCACTAAACCTGCAGCACACTAAATAATTTCCGGTAATATCTGGCCTGAAGCAACCTCCGGGAATCCGATGATACGGAGTAATAGTTGAAAGTTTTTACCACTGGGCAAACATCCAAATACCTCGAAATTTGTGAGATTTAGAAAGCTGACGTCTTCTATAAAGTTGTTCAGGTAAGAACCATTGATAGAGGTCAGTTTAGTTTGGAATTCAACCGCTCGGCGGCGCTAGTGTATGAGGAATTAATTGTGTGGTGAAATATCTCGCAAACTATGTAAGGGAGGTTAAAACCATTATGATGGAGGTAAAGTTATTTGGGAATTCAACCGCTTGGAGGCGCTAGTGTAATGAGGTATAATTTGTAAAGTTAGATATCCTAGATAGCTTTTTACTTTTCAACGTAATTTATGCAAACTTTGTGTTATTTGGTAGTCCAAAAAGTCGGATATGCATTGCCAGTGAGTAGTCATATAAAAAAAATCACAGAGAACACGTAATAAAGCTTTTTTGAAAAGTCGTGAAAATGGATTTCAAAAAGTGACAGGGCAATACGCCCCACGTTTCATAGTCCTTCTTTAGTATTTTATCAATCTGATAATAAAAAGGTTACAAATCCTTATGTGCTTGACATTGAAAAACCAACATAAGTCCATTTAAGCAGGTTTGAATTACATTCCAATAGTTTCCATATTATTTGGAAGACACTGCTGCAGGCTCGCCGCGCTTGTGTTCAGTTGGTAAGGGCAAATTGTCCTGCCTTCACTGGGGCGTTTTGACCGGTGAAACATATTTTCAAAAAAACGTTACATTTTTGAAGATGGAAGCTATTTTATATCATATTAACCACTGAGAAAAGTTATTCCAGTGCAAGTTTTGCGGACAGTGTGCTAGCGTCGCTCCAGAATGTTGAGCAAACAAACACGAATAGTTACATCAAAACTGTAACTTTTTGTATTTTGCTAACATTTTTATTATGTAATACAAAAATACTTTACAAATAGTTTTCTTGAAATCAAAGGGGACGTTTTGTCCAGCTGTGGTGCATTATACCGTACCGTCTTACCCTATGTATGGTCTAGTAAGGATATTAACCGCTTGGCTGTATTTGTGTTTTAGAAATCACTTGTTAGAACAGATATGTTGCAATTTATGGAATTTAGAAATCTTCTACAAAGTTGTTCTGATGATGAAAGGCAATTTGGAGATATGTCTAGTTAGGACATGTCTTGCTTGAATTTTCTTGGCGGTTGGTTGTGTATGAAGAATTTCTTGAAAGAAATTTAGAAAGTAATCCCAGGTATCCGTAAGCATTTGACTAAAGCCGTACGTGCAACTGTAACGCTATCACAGAGCTAACAAGCTTTATACTGGCTCTATAATAGCTCTATATACCTAAAAAGGCGAATTATAGTGCTAATAATTCTCTGGGATATCGTCTTTTATAATATTCTTTGAGTGGTAAAAGTCAATATGGATGCTCGTTTAGTAAGAAAAGTAATGGCTTGATAGCGCTAGTGTATGTGGAATTACTTTATGCTTAATATCTTAAGATTTCGAAATATGCCGTCTTAGACAGCATTGCTAAGCTTGGGGGCAAATTTAATTTGGAATTTGTTTACTGTATATGGCTTATGGAATCATTTGTTAGAATGAATATCGCCAACATTTTTTGAAGTTTTTTGTTGTGCGTTTTGGTGGCAAAACCCCGAAAGATTTGGTCATTATGAATATTGAGATATCAGAAATAAAATTCTTCCCCAATACTAGATACTGGAGCAAAACCGATGCGCGCGCCACGAGTGAGTGATTGGCCAACTAATAATTATTTCAATTGAACGGTAAATCAACGATGAAAATTTCACGAGTGTTATGTCTGTTTGTCTGTGATTTTACCAAACTTATGTTTCGACCTGTTAATCAAACAGGGTAAACAAATATTGCGATGAAACCGAAACATTTTTTTTGCGAAAATTTTGTTTTTAAATATCTCTAATTCTATATGTAGAAAGATTGAAAACATGTTCAACAAAAACGCGTATTTTGGCAATACCAAAAGGTGCTGAAGGTGGTTTACTAAGTGTTTGGTTCGACCGCAATATGCTTCTACCCTGTAAATCAGTATCAACGGAACTTAGACAAAATTCAAGTTTTTCTGAGCTCTTAAAACTTAAACTTAACTTAACCTAATTTATACTAAGGGTACAAGGAGCTAATTGCAATAGAAGATTGCAACGATTTTTGTATAAAATTATAAATTATTTTGTTGGACATTTGTTGCAATGTTTCAATATTAGAAATTCTATGAAGTTCATTGGTACTATACCACGGAGGCAGCTTCAGAACCATTTTCAAAATTTTATTTTGAATCCTCTGAAGTGCCTTCTTTTTGGTATTGCAGCAACCAGCAACTATTGGCACAGCATACAACATGGCCTATCTAAAAATTTGTTTGTAAATCAAAAATTTGTTCTTACGACAAAGTTTTGATTTTCTGTTTATAAGGATATAGACACTTAATATATTTGTAACATTTGGCTTGAAGGCCTTCAATGTGATTTTTCAAAGCTAATTTTTGGCCTAGCAGAAGTCCTAAATATTTAGCTTCGCGAGACCAATTCATAGTGACAATATGTCTGCTAGAACGGCAACGGCACGGCAAATGCTGGGTAAAGCGTACCATTGGTACTTCGCATACCTGAAGGAATAAAATAGACCCCATCTCGCGGTCCTTAGCCTCTTACCCAGCAACTCCTATCCCTACCTCCCCGCGGTGCTGGCCGGTATACGAGCAACCTTAGGGAAGATCGGGTAACCAACCCCGGTGGGAACTATGGTCGTATGCTGACAGTGAAGGGGGGGGGGTGTTGCTCCTGCAAATCTTATTGAGCGTCTGTTCTCCATGTCAGGATCGGCTCACAACAGCGTTTGTTCTCCATGTTAGGGGCGGCTGATCATCGTCCGAGTGCCAGCGAGGGACTCTAAGTGAAACTGTGCACCATGGTCCACCGGAAATAAGGAGGAATGGTTAGGGGGTTTGGTGTCAGGCCCTGCAAGCCAGCCAAAAAAAAAACTCACGCAACGAACAATCAACAAGAGAGTACGGACCGGAACCATCGGCGAAGACCACTGCGACGAAAAGGGACTAGCGATTGGAAACTCGGTTCGTGGAACTGCAAATCTCTCAACTTCATCGGGAGCACACGCATACTCGCCGATGTGCTCAAGGACCGTGGATTCGGCATCGTAGCGCTGCAGGAGGTTTGTTGGAAGGGGTCAATGGTGCGAACGTTTAGAGGTAATCATACCATCTACCAGAGCTGCGGCAACACACATGAGCTGGGAACAGCTTTCATAGTGATGGGCGATATGCAAAGGCGCGTGATCGGGTGGTGGCCGATCAATGAAAGAATGTGCAGGTTGAGGATCAAAGGCCGGTTCTTCAACTTCAGCATAATCAACGTCCATAGCCCACACTCCGGAAGCACTGATGGTGATAAGGACGCATTCTACGCGCAGCTGGAACGTGAGTACGACAGCTGCCCAAGCCACGACGTCAAAATCATCATAGGAGATTTGAACGCTTAGGTTGGCCAAGAGGAGGAGTTTAGACCAACTATTGGGAAAATCAGTGCTCACCGGCTGACGAACGAAAACGGCCTACGACTAATTGATTTCGCCGCCTCCGAGAATATGGTCATTCGCAGCACCTACTTCCAACACAGCCTCCCGTATCGGTACACGTGGAGATCACCACTGCAGACAGAATCTCAAATCGACCACGTTCTGATTGATGGACGGATCTTCTCCGACATTAGCGACGTCAGAACATATCGTGGCGCTAACATCGACTCTGACCACTATCTGGTGATGGTTAAACTGCGCCCAAAACTATCCGTCATCAACAATGTTCGGTACCGACGACTGCCGCGGTACGACCTAGAGCGACTGAAGTAACCTGATGTCGCCACTGCATACGCGCAGCATCTCGAGGCAGCGTTGCCGGAAGAGGGTGAGCTCGATGGGGCCCCTCTTGAGGACTGCTGGAATACAGTCAAAGCAGCCATTAACGACGCAGCGGAGAACAACGTCGGGTATATGGGTCGAAGTAGACGGAACGAGTGGTTCGACGAAGAGTGCAGACAGATTCTGGAGGAGAAGGACACAGCGCGGGCGGTCGCGCTGCAGCAAGGTACCCGGCAGAACGTGGAACGTTATAGACGGAAGCGGAGACAGCAGACCCGCCTTTTTCAGGAGAAGAAACGCCGCCTGGAAGAAGCGGAGTGCGAGGAGATGGAACAGCTGTGCCGTTCGCAAGATACACGCAAGTTCTATCAGAAGCTCAACGCATCCCGCAAAGGCTTCGTGCCGCGAGCCGAAATGTGCCGGGATAAGGATGGGAGCATCTTGACGGACGAACGTGTGGTGATCGAAAGGTGGAAGCAGCACTACGAGGAACATCTGAATGGTGCTGAGAGTACAGGCAGTGAAAGTCAAGGCAGCGGAGGAGATGACTACGTCAGTTCAGCGGACGATGGAAGCCAACCAGCCCCCACCTTGAGGGAAGTTAAGGATGCCATTCAACAGCTAAAGACCAATAAAGCAGCTGGTAAGGATGGTATCGGAGCTGAGCTCATTAAGATGGCCCCGGAAAAGCTGGCCACTTGCCTGCACAAACTGATAGTCAGAATCTGGGAAACCGAACAGCTACCGGAGGAGTGGAAGGAAGGGGTTATATGCCCCATCTACAAGAAAGGCGACAAACTGGAGTGTGAGAACTTTCGAGCGATCACCATCCTTAATGCCGCCTACAAAGTGATATCCCAGATCATCTTCCGTCGTCTGTCACCATTAATGAACGAGTTCGTGGGAAGCTATCAAGCCGGCTTCGTTGACGGCCGCTCGACAACGGACCAGACCTTTACTGTACGGCAAATCCTTCAAAAATGCCGTGAATACCAGGTCCCAACGCACCATCTGTTCGTTGATTTCAAGGCGGCATACGACAGTACAGACCGCGTAGAGCTATGGAAAATTATGAACGAGAACAGACTTACCAGACTGATCAGAGCAACGGTGGATGGTGTGCAAAACTGTGTGAAGATTTCGGGCGAACACTCCAGTTCGTTCGAATCGCGCCGGGGACTAAGACAAGGTGATGGACTTTCGTGCCTGTTGTTCAACATTGCGCTAGAAGGTGTCATGCTTATAAGACCGGTTGTCCTCTACGGACATGAAACATGGACAATGCTCGAGGAGGACTTGCAAGCACTCGGAGTATTCGAGAGACGGGTGCTTAGGACCATCTTTGGTGGCGTGCAAGAAGACGGTGTGTGGCGGCGAAGAATGAACCATGAGTTCGTCCAACTCTACGGCGAACCCAGTATCCAGAAGGTAGCTAAAGCCGGAAGGGTACGATGGGCAGGACATGTTGCAAGAATGCCGGACAGCAACCCTGCAAAGATGGTGTTCGCTTCCGATCCGGCAGGTACGAGACGGCGTGGAGCGCAGCGAGCGAGATGGGGCAGACCAGGTGCAAAACGACTTGGCGAGCGTGGGGCGTATCCGAGGATGGAGAGATCCGGCCTCGAACCGTGTATTGTGGCGTCAAATTGTTGATTCAGTGTTATCTGTTTAGATGTGAACTAAATAAATGAAAAAAATGAAATGTCTGCTAGAAAATTTCAAAAAAGAAGCTCTCGGCTTTGGTGGGAAAATTATAATCTGAGTACTTACTTTGCAAGTAAGTGGAAAAAAATATCCAAACTTTTTTTGCAATCTACTACAAATGACATGAAGGCTTCGCTCTTTGGCGGAAAGGCCCGTGTAATCAGTCAACAAACATTTTTAACAAACACCAGCTCCTTCAGGTAATCTATCAGTTTTAGAATTCTGATAGTTTACCTGCAGTGAGCGATTTGATAAATAATTTTGGATCAGTTTAATTAAAAGGAAAATAAAAATTCATCAATTTTACAATCAAACCTTCATGACAAACACTGCTTTCTCTATGTCTAGGAGAGCAACTCCAGTCGAATATCCTTCAGATTTGTTGAGTCGAAATAAATTCGTAACTCTTAATAACTGATGAGTGTTTGAATGCCCATGGCGAAAACCAAATTGCTCATCAGCAAAAACTGAGTTGTCATTAATATAAACCATCATTCTATTTAAACTAATGTTTTTAAACAGTTTGCTTATTAAAGAAAGCAAACTGATTGGAGGATTGCTGAGCAAGTTCTTGAGCCTTTTCGCCATTTGATATTTTTTTATTTGCTAATTATCTAATACATGCTTAGACTAGGTTGTACCGAAAGTTGTACCGAAAGGCTATAGGATTACTCCAAAAGAGAACTTTTGATAGAAGGCCCAGAGACCCATAGTGTTATATACTGATCGACTCAGCTCGACGAACCAAGGTGCAATTGCACAACATGTGAAAGATTTAGTTAAAATAAAAAAATGTATTGGAGGGTAACCGCTTCCTTCGGTGGGGTTCGATCCCACGAAACCAGTACGCTAGACAGGTGCTTTTCCTACTAATGTCAAATTCTTTTTCAAAAAGATCCAGCCTAAGTGCTGTCAAAACGTTTTTTTATTCGCTCTGGTTGAAACTAATTTTGCTCCAACCTTAGTTCCAACCCCAAAGCTGTCGGGTTCTCACTGTGTTGTTTCACGGTTTTGCACCAGGTTCTCCAATACAACTGTACTTCAACTGTCAAAACCATATGGGTAGAACGGGACGGAATAAACAAGCAGTACGGTAAATAAAAACGAAACTGATCATTCATTCAATTAAAATGCGCGTCGAAGTCAGTTTTTTCGTGAATTTTGTATGTAATTTTATATGAATAACTAATAACCGGTACTGATGTCTAGAATAAGTATGAAAAAATCTTTGGAAAATTGTTTGGGAAGTTATCCAGAAGTTTTTTTTTGAGAATTTTCTCCACAGCTTGTGTCCTAAATTATGTCGGTTGATGGAATTAGTTTTGGAATTCTCCATGAAATCCGTACAGAAAATGCGATGAGAATTGTCAGAAAAGTGTATGTGAGAAATACCTAATATATAATATCTAGTATTTCTTATGAAATTTATCTTCATTTGGAATTCAAGACCAACATTTGAAAAGGGCGTAACATCAAACATTTATTCTTTCTGATTCTTCGTCCACATATATAAATATACATGTAGACGAAGAATCAGAAGGAATAAATTTTGGCTGTTACGCCCTTTTCACATGTTGGTCTAGAATTGTTTAATGAATTCCTTATAGATTTCTCCCAGTAACCCCTTAGGAGTATTTGATTTGAACGGAAATATATGAGCCATGATTATTGTTCTAAATAACCCTTCATGCGTTCTTTCAGCATTTCCTTCGGGAATTCAGCCTGAAATTCTTTCAATTTTTTTTTTTCAAGTTCGTTCATTTGGTAGGCTCAGGCGTGTATAACACTTTACGGAGCCATGGTTCTTTGTGATATATACAATCCACATTATTTTTTTATACAGTTAATAAGAGAGGGGAAGGAGCCAGCGTACTCGTGGTGACTCGAGGTTAGTTTACAATGTTTAAGGATGGACGGGGCTTAGGATTTGAAATCAGGAAATTTCAGCTTCTCATCCGGGCATTTGGCGTCAGTGACGATGTGGCGTGTCGTCATGCTCGAGGAATGGTTCGACTGGGAGCATCTTCCTATGGCTATGGCCTATGGCCGAACTATGGAGCTCTACGGAACAAAAAGACAGAGACTAAACAAAAAAAAACTTTGAAGAAGAAAAAAAAAACAAAATATTAAATTTTGATGTCAGAAGCACAAAGAAAACTATAAATGGCCTGCATATAGACAACATCACGATCTCCCAAAACACCTCGAACTTCCATGAAGGGTTGTTTACCTCGGGCCTCAAGGGTATCCAATAATTGCTCTCTGGAGGCGTCATTTTCCGAGCAGGACCAAACTACGTGATCGATGTCATCATAACCGGCTCCGCACCTACATAAGTTGCTATCGACAAGGTTTATTCTGTACAGATGTCTTCTTCTGTACAGATGTGCGTTTAGTGAATAGTGATTAGACATAAGTCTCGCCATCACGCGAATGAAGCCTCGACTTAAGTCCTCACCTCTGAACCACGCTCGCCCAGAAACTTTTGGAACTATGGAAAATAGCCACCGTCCAAGTTCATTGTGTGTCCAATTCCTTTGCCAACTTTGAAGAGTACTCTGACGGACTAATGGGAAAAACTCGTTGCTCGAGAATTGTCTATCATAAACCTCACCTTCCTGTGCGCCCACCTTTGCCAGCGAGTCTGCCTTCTCATTGCCGTAGATTGAGCAGTGAGATGGGACCCAAACAAAGGTAATCTTGAATGATCTTTCGACCAAAACACGCATCTGCTCTCTTATGTGTGTAAGAAAGTAAGATGCGTGCTTAACAGGTTTCATCGACCGGAGTGCCTCGATAGAACTAAGACTATCCGAGAAGATGAAATAATGGTCTACGGGCTGATTGGAAATTATCCCCAAAGCGAAGTTAATTGCTGCCAGCTCAGCAACATAAACCGAACACGGTTCCTGAAGTTTTTGGAAGGTGGTTGAAGTTACATTGAAAACACCGAAGCCAGTGGATCCGTTGATGCGAGAACCATCAGTGAAATATCTGTTGTTGCAATTGACATGTTCATATTTTTCAGAAAAAAAGTGAGGGAATAGATATTTGTCGAAGATGATTTGGTATTCCTTGAATAGCATGTTTCATGGACAGATCGTATACAATTGAGGAACTGTCGTTGGTGAAGTGAACTCGAGGGGGATTATAACACGGAAGACAAAGATCTGACGATATGTAGTTGAGATAAACTCTCAGGAATCTTGAACGACAAGTTAGTTCAAGCATATTATCGAAGTTATCTAGAACAAGTGTGTTACTTGTTCCACATTTGATGAGTATTCTAAGTGAGAGCTCCCAGTAACGGTGCTTTAAAGGAGTGACTCCAGCAAGCACCTCCAGGCTCATGTTATGCGTTGAATGCATGCAGCCAAGGGCAATACGCAAACAACGATACTGAATTCGTTCCAATTTGATCAGGTGGCAATCAGCTGCTGAGAGGAAGCAGAAGGAGCCATACTCTAAAACAGAGAGAATAGTCGTTCTATAGAGTTTGATGAGGTCTTCCGGGTGAGCACCCACCATGTTCCGGAGATAGAACGTAGAAAATTGATCCTTTTCCGGCATTTTGTATCAAATACTCAATGTGGAGCTTCCAGGTACATTTGGAATCAAACACGACCCCAAGGTATTTAGAAGATAAAGATTGGTTGATGTCATCATTCAACAGCTTGAGTTTCAGTTGAGCAGGATACCGCTTCTTAGTAAACACAACCAATTGAGTTTTTTGCGGTGAAAACTCGATCCCTAAATGTCTGGCCCAAACAGTCAGATTATCTAGGGTACTTTGCAATGGTCCTTGCAAGACAGCTGCACATGGACCTCTTAGAGAGACCACGGCATCATCTGCAAGTTGTCTGAGCGTGCATTGTCCTTCCAAACAATTGTCAATATCTTTAACATAGAAATTATAAAGCAAGGGACTTAAACACGAACCTTGGGGAAGGCCCATGTAGCTATTTCAGGAAGTTGTCAGAGTGCCGAGTGTGAAGTTCATTTGTTTTTCTGACAACAAATTGTACAAGAAATTATTCAAAATAACGGGTAGTCCACTACTGTGCAGATTGCCTGACAGTACTTCTATGGAAACTGAATCAAAAGCGCTCTTAATGTCCAAGAATACTGAAGCCAATTGCTCCTTGTGCGCAAAGGCCAGTTGTATATCTGAAAAAGCAACGCTAGACAATCGTTTGTTCCTTTCCCTTTTCTAAATCCAAACTGAGTATTTGAAAGCAATGCATTTTCTTCGACCCAATGGTCGACTCTTGAAAGGATCATTTTCTCCAATAATTTTCTCATGCATGATAGCATGGCAATCGGTCGGTATGAATTGTGATTAGACGCTGGTTTCCCAGGCTTTTGAATAGCTATTACTTTGACCTGTCGCCATTCAGATGGCACAATGTTGTACTCCATGAAACAGTTGTACAGGTCAAGTAATCGTCTTTTTGCGATATCTGGGAGGTTTTAAGAAGATTGAATTTGATGTTATCGCATCCCGGAGCAGAGTTATTCGATGAAAGAAGAGACATAGAAAGTTCCAGCATTGAGAATGGTTCACCCAAAGAACCGGGATCATTGACTGATTCTCGAAATAGCGGTTCTGCTGGTACGGAATCTGGACAGACCTTTTTTGCGAAGTTGAATATCCATCGATTGGAGTATTCTTCACTCTCATTGGTGAAAATGCGGTTCCGCATGTTTCGGGCCGTTTTCCAAAGTGTTGTCATTGAGGTTTCTCGTGATAGTCCCTCGACAAAACGTCGCCAGTAGCTACGTTTTTTTGCCTTGAGAAAATTTTTGAGTTTTCTTTCGAGCCTCAAATACTCTTCAAAAAGCTCGGACCTTCCGTGTTTACGGAAGGCCTTGAAACATCAGATTTCTCAGAATACAACTTAGTACATTCATCATCCCATCCAGGAGTGGCTGGTCGTCTTATGATAGATGTACTTGGAACGCGTCGTTTCTGAGCTTCTAGTGCGCTTTTTTGAATCAACTCAGTGAGGAATCGATATTCATCCAAAGGTGGAAGAGTATCAGTTGATTCAATACCAATTTTACCGCCGATGCAAATTTTGGCCAGTCAATGTTTTCGTGAGGTCGAAAGGAACATTAACTGGCTCAGATTGTTGATAGCTACTTTTAATTGTGGTAACTATCGGCATATGATCACTACCATGGGGATCTTGAATTACCTTCCACCTGCAATCTAATGATAGTGAATTTGAACATAAAGACAGATTAATACGGCTTTGTTGACCATTTGGTCCTATTTGAGTTACTTCACCAGTGTTCAAAATATTCAAATTGAAATCGTCACACAAATCATAGAAAATAGGCGCTCTATAATCGTCATACGTTTCGCCCCATCCAATACCATGTGCGTTCATATCACCCAATATCAATACTGGAGATGATAGGAGGGAGACTGCGCTCTACAAATGTCGACGATTAATAGAGGCATTTGGAGGAATGTACACTGAAGCTATGCAAAGATCTTTATTCTTCACATTTACTAGGCATGCGACGATTTCTATACCGGGAACAGTCGGAATGGGAATTCTGTAGAAGGAGTAGCATTTTTTGATCCCCAAAAGAACGCCACCAATCACCATAATGATCATCCCGATCTTGGCGAATAATGTTAAAATCGTGGAAGTTGATTTCATCTTCAGAAGAAAGCCATGTTTCACAGAGTGCAAATATATCGCAATCGGAATTGCGAATCAAAAACTTGAACACGTCTAATTTATTTTTCAGACTATGACAGTTTCACTGCAGTACAGTGATTGTATCTTCGGTATTGGCCGTATTATCCATCGAAAGATACAATTTCTGCAAGAAGGGGCCATGAAACAGTCAATTGCTTCAGATAACTTTCAACTGTTGGAATAAAGAGGTCAATGATTGGCCTCAATGAATTCGGAATATTGAACAAGTTCAAAAAACGGTCCACAAGGTCCTTAAAGGAGATCAATCCTCGCTTGGACGGAATACTTTTTCTAGAAGTGCGAATTTGTTTTTTTCTTTCGTTGATTCTTCTAGCCGGATGTTTCTTCGAAACATCGGATTCAGGCAATGGCGGGAATGTCTTACTGCAACTAGGATCAAAAGAAGCAGTAGGGACAGATTGCTTCGGGATTTAAATTCTTTCAATAATTCTTTCTTGAATACATATATGTCCATGGCGATATCTTTCAGGAATTATCACCTCAGTGTCATCTTTCAGTGTCAATATGGAAAATCCTGCAAACAATTTTCTAGACAACCCCTCTGGAATACTTTCTGAAGCTCCTTCAGGAATTCCCCCTAAATTTCCACTTAACATTCCTTTAGAGTTGTTCCAGGAATTCCTCCGGAAATTCATTCAGGAATTCGTCCGGAAGATCCATCAGAAATCCCAACGAAAGATCGTTTAGAAATTCCTCCAGATGATCTTTCAGGAATTTTTCCGGACGCTCTTCTAGAAATTGTTCCGGAAGTTCTTTCAGAAATTCTTCCTATAGATCCTTCAGGAATAACTCCAGAAGTTCCTGCAGGACTACCTCCGGAAGTTCCTCCAGAAATTCCTCCTACCTTGGATGAATGTACAGACGATCTCCAGTGGAAACTGCTTTTGGAGCATTATTAGGAGGGGTCGCGAGGAGAGGTTTTTTTTTTGACGTCTGATTTTTTTGCCTCTGAAAATGTGTTTCTTAGTATCAATTCAAACCGGAAGATTTTACATGGAGCCTATGTACTGAGAACCGCAAGCATCATTCGCAGAAATTGAGGACAGCAGTGTATCTGGCGGTGCCGGATCGATCAGAGGAGTACAGCACTGCACGATACATCCTTTACGGCGGGTCGGATTCGATCAACGGTGAGCTCATGGAATAGGCGAGCCCGATTTGTTAGATTGAGTGCCGTTCTTGACGGTCGATGGACGTGGTGGATTCGGCATTCGGTCAGCGAGTGAGTACTTGAATGGCTGGTGCACTTAGTAACGGATAGACAGGCTGAAGAACCAGGTAAGTGACGAAATCATGTGTCCGACGAAAGGCCGCGATTCATAAGCCGTATGGCATCCACGGAGATTACCCCGTGCCACCGTAAAAAAATGTTAATGGCCAATGATCGAATATAAATATGGGTCAAAAACATTTATTAGACATTTCCAAAAAAGAGATAAATTACAAAATAATCATAGTTCAGGCACAAGTGCATTTTTGAATCACTATCTCCAATTCCCCGTATCCATCGAATCCTACTTTAGCAATATTTCACATCTTTTCTCTCAACCCAACTATGAGTATCGAAATTGAACAACAGTCGATCGCGTTTGAATCACAAACATGTGCTTCTGCCTGTCGTATTGAGGCGGGTTTGCTTCTGCTACGACAATAGAGGCTTGTTTGCAGCCGTTTGATCATTTATTCATCCACTTAGAATTCATTTGTTGATCAAAATCATTATCATATCAGGGGAAGGGAATTTAATTTCTTTTGCTTTTTTTCGTTTCAGAGAGCGAGCAAAGGCGCTTAAACCTAGGCTATTGCCAGGGCAAGGCTAATACCTTCGCCCCATCCGAGGAAAATCATCGGCAAGGATAATGGAGTGACATAAATTTCTTAGCAAAGTCACTCCCAACGTATTTCCACAAATTTTCTATCATTTGCTTATAATGATACTCCTAAACCACATACCCTACCCACCATCCAATTCCTTGACATCTATGAGGGCGTCGGTGAGTCGCTGGCCTCTCGTTAAGTAGATGTCATATCATCATTTCCTTCCCTTTCCTAGTAACGGAGAAGATGGGCGTGGCCGGCAATGATAGCTTTCATGTTTTATCATTTTGGACCCCCAATTGGATTTCCATTGAATCCCAAATGGAAATCCATAAACAATTGGGGTAAGAAAGGTAAAGAATATACATGACAACTATCAGTATGCAATCTACGAAATACTCCGTTACAACGCAATGCAACGCAACGCAAAATTATTAGGAGGGGTCGCGAGGATTCTCCGTAAAAAAAAACATTTAGCAAGGAGGATTTTTATTACAAGCTGCTGAGTGATTTCCAAAGAGAAAAAACACTCTTGTAGGAATATTGATTGGAATTCCAAGAGGAATTCTCAGATGAATTCCTGTGGAATACGGAATCTCCTAGATGAATTTCATACCGAATTCTTGGTGAAAAAATGTGCACAGGATTATAGAATACCAAAATGAAAATGAATTTCTGTTTGTCTGAACCTTATAGACTCGGAAACTACTGAACCGATCAGCGTGAAAATTTGTATGCAGAGGTTTTTAGGGCCGGGGACGGCTCTTAAGATGGTTCGAGGCCCTTCCCTCCTTTGGAAAGGGGGGCTCCCATACAAATAATACACCAATTTCTTCATAACTCTAGAATTATTCAAGCAAATGGAACCAAATCCGGCATGTGGAGATTTTGAAAGGGAAGATATGTTTCTATGATGGTTCGGAACCCCTCCCCTTTTTGAAAAGAGGGAGTCCTTC
The DNA here is from genome assembly GCF_024139115.2 of Armigeres subalbatus. Classification (NCBI taxonomy): domain Eukaryota; kingdom Metazoa; phylum Arthropoda; class Insecta; order Diptera; family Culicidae; genus Armigeres; species Armigeres subalbatus. Next base: position 36,601,102 of record NC_085140.1, on the reverse strand, counting down.
CTACAAAAGATACAGAAATTTTGACTTATCTCGATAACTAATCAGAGCATAAATCGATTTCATATCGAAACGAAGTTCGTCGGATACATATATCCACACAAAAGTAAATTTTGGTATCCGCTAAAAACAGTGCGAGTACTTAATCGTTTTGCCTTTCTCGTATACAAAGTATACGTAAAGGCTATATGTTCGCTCCAGAAATGAACTTTTTATAGGAGGTCCGGAGACCCATAGTGTTATATACCAATCGACTCAGTTCGACGAATTGAGGTGATGTCTGTGTGTGTGTGTGTGTGTGTGTGTGTGTGTGTGTGTGTGTGTGTGTGTGTGTGTGTGTGTGTGTGTGTGTGTGTGTGTGTGTGTGTGTGTGTGTATGTGTGTATGTGTGTATGTGTGTGTCTGTGCGCACCAACCCAAAAAAATGTCACTAATTTTTCAGGCACTTATCCTCAACCGATTTACTCGACGCATGATACTCTACCATTGTTTCCTATTGAAAATTGGTCAGATCGGACTATGGGCTCGGAAGTTATGGCCAAAATACCATTTTTTATAGAAAAAATTAGTAATAAAATGTCACTAATTTTTCAGGCAAAAGTAATGGCCAAAATACTATTTTTATAATGCACGAGAAAGGCACCATCACCGTTAGGTGGATTAATCAGGGTTTTATCATGATATGATTAGTCGTGGCCAACGCACTGTCAGTCCGGTTGGGTGATCATATGTTTCGAATCAAACACGATGCTACGCACACCAATATATCCAATGACAGATGGAACTGAAAATGTTTTTGCCTTTCTCGTAGAACAAAGTTGTAAGGTACACCGGGGCAAGTTGAAACGGTTTTTTCAAAGTTGAAATTCGAAGTGCTGTAAAAAAATCACCCTTTGATATATTTTGAATCCGTTTGCGGTATTTGCTAGTTCGGGCCAAATATTATACATAAAAAATAAGCAACCTTAACAAACTTTTTTATAAATAATTTTTATATTTAAATTATTTTTTTATATACACCGATTCGCGGGGCAAGTTGAAACACTGCGTTATATTCAGACGTAAGCTAATTTTACCGTACTAATAACAAAATGTATGTACTCAGTGAGACTCAAGAAGCACGAGGTTGTAAAGGTGACTATAATACTGCCAGGATTCGCATAAGAGTCCCATGTAAATTTTTACGTTTTTTATTTTCTTTCAGAAATTGGCTTAAAATTGTCTCCTGTTTGAAAAAAAACTGATAAAATAGTAGTTCTAGAAATTTAAAAACAAATCCCACTTTTGTTGTCTCATCTTGATATTTCTTCCCATAAAAATCAGATTCCAGATTTTGATAGGTACTCTTTTACACAATAAAAAACTCAAATATGGTCCATTTAACTGTCCCACAGCAATAAATACAGATAAAGAATATTATGTCAATTTTTTGGAAACATATCAATTTTTTTTTAAATTTGTTAGATTTTTTTTGTATTTCTCCATAAAATAAAGTTTGATCAATTCAACGACAAATTACTCAAGTCGGCGAAAATGACATGGGACAAATTAAAGCAGTGTATAAATGAAGGCAGTGTACAACAAAGTCACAAGCGTATTTTCAGAGACCAAATTCTGGGGAACGCACTACGCTGAAAATTCATCAAATTGATTTCCTCCTACTGGTGACCACTCGGATTACTATTCAGGATGCTTCATTATTTGGTTCACTTGTATATCGCAGTTGATAAATTCGGTTGTGGCTTCTTCATAAATGCACATTCATTAACCAGCCATCATATACCTCATAAACTCTTCGATTGGCATCGAAATAGGCAGCTGGGTAAGTGGAAGGTGGAGTTAACGAAATGCTTACATACTCTATGTTTTATTTTTGTGAGAGTCAGTGCTCAGTAGATTAGGAATCTCAAAACTGCAGTTAAAACATGACCCCTTTTTATTCTAGTGGAGATTGTAGGAGGGTTTAACGGAATTAGGAATAACGGAATTAGCGGAAATTTATTTTCAGAAGTTTGCATGTTTTCATAAATTTATGTTTTTCGAATGTATTAAATACATACATTCGAAAACCATGTTGAGTTCTGGAAAAAAATACTTTTAATTACGATAGTGACGTTTTGAATCGTTGTTTCAACTTGCCCCGCACCACGCATTTCTATTTGCCCCGATGAGTTGAACATGCAGAGCAATATCAAACAACCAAAATAAAAAAAAATAAAACGGGTCTTTGATCGATTTATCATAATCATTATGCTTGTTCAACATTGAATGATTACCTACCTTGAAAATTTGATGAAAAAACTCTTCCAAACATCGTTTTGAGACCTGTTTTGTGGGCACGTCAAATAGTTGGTTTGGATTTCGCAAAGGGCGAAAAATAAACAATGACAGGGATTGCATTTGAAAGCTGCAATCTTTTGGGAATGGCAGTCAGAATGTGCGTTTAGACGAGTAGTTTGTTGAAAAAAAATATCAGAGCATTCGGTCATTTCCCATCTAAATTACAGCTTCCGTTTCAACTTACCCCGCATTTCAACTTGTCCCGGTGTACCTTACCGAAAGGCTATCATTTCGCTCCGAAAAAGAAACTTTTTATAGCCTCGGAGACCCATAGTGTTATATATCAATCGACTCAGCTCGATGAGCTGAGCACATGTCTGTCTGTCCGTGTGTATGTATGTCTGTATGTATGTGTATGTATGTGTGTGCACAAAAACAAAGAAAGACATTAGACAACTTTTCGTTTAGTAATCTTTAACCGATTTTCTCGTAACAATTTTTTTTCGACAGGGAACAAAGCTTTGTTGATCACTATTGAATTTGATAACGATCGAACGTTGCCCAACCATATAAGCCCCATATGAGGTTGGTGTCTTGACTAAATGCGAGAAAGGCAGCATCATTACTCGGTGAATTAAAATGGGTTTTTTTATTCAGGGTTCGGGTTGGCACTGACCCAGGTTTAAAAACGAATTCGACTAAGTATGGATGAGTCAAGCGCTGCTTCAAACCATAACCGCATTTATACTTTTTGAAAAATATGTTTTACCCATAATAGTATATTTGACCAATATGAGTAAATAAACTAAAAAAGATAGGACTGATAAGCGATTATAGGCAGCAAACAACTGAATGAAACAATCCACGTTTCTAATCTAATCTAATCTCATACTTGCGTAGCCAATACTTGGAAGCATCCTGGAAAATGACGGTTTCTGAATTCCGTCATTTTTCTTTTCATATGGCCAGGCCAACAACGCAGTATGTACCGCAGAGATGACTCCTAGATATTGAGCGACTTTAGGAATACCTCAAGTTACTTAATAGCTTGGAATCGAGGTGAAAGGAAGAAAGTGTTTACCTCCCGTACCAAACGCTTCCAATGATATTCATACCTAATCTATGTATGTATGTTTGGTAACTACTTCTGAACCACTTGCCCGATTTCAACCAAATTTGGTACAGACATTCTCTATCCTCAGGGGAAGTTAGCAAAGGGGTGGGATGGTCATGTAGAAAAGGGGAGGGGTGGTGGGAGGGGTTTGGTTCAGAAAACAAACAATTCTGTGTAACTTTCAACTTCCAGGACCGATTTCAACCAAATTTTGTACACATATTCACTACGAGGAGGCAATCATATGGAAGGGGATTTGGGAAAGGGGGAGGGGTCTGGAGGGAGGGGTTTTGTTTAGAAAACGGGCAATTCAAAGTAAATTATGAACCCCTGTACCGATTTCAACCAAATTTGGTACACACATTCTATATCATAAGGAAAAGATAACAAAGGTGGTGGGATGGTCATTGGGAAAAAGGGGAGGGTATAGGGGGAGATGTTGTCTTTGGAAAACGAGCAACTCAGTGTAACTCCCAACTCCCAGGACCGATTTCAATCAAATTTTGTACATATATTCACTATGAGGAGCCGATCGTACGGGAGGGTAATTTGGACAAGGGGAAGGGCCTGGAGGGAGGGGAATTGTTCAAAAAACGGGCAATTTAGTGTAACTTCTGAACCCCTGTACCGATTTCAACCAAATTTGGTACACACATTCTCTATCCCAAGGAGAAGATAACAAAGGGGGTGAAATGGTCGTTGAGAAAAGAGGGAGGGTAAAAAGGAAGGGGTTGCCTTTAGAAAACGATCAATTCAGTGTAACTCCCAACCCCCAGGACCAATTCCAACTATAATAAATGAATAAATCAATCTACTCTATGATTAAAGATTATGATTAATGAATTATTAATTTTTGACAATGATGATTGATGATGATTAACGATTAAATTCATTTTTAACAATGATTAACGATTATGAATAATGAAAAAAAAACCGTTGGAGAATGATTAACGATTACCGATCGTGATTAAATGTTGACACACTATGTGTGTGATTAATAATTAACGATCGATATGATTAATGATTGATGATTATGAATGATCAAATTGAATGATTTGCATAGTGATCCATAATCGAGTAACCTTTATTCCAAATTTTAAAAGATATGAGAATTATATGATTATGATTAAAGATTAATAAATAAAAGCAAGGTATGCAATGAGTCAATGTTCCAGCATAACTTCTGTACCCGTTGCCCGATTTCAACCAAATTTGGAACAAACATTCTTTTTCTTAAAAAGGCGAAGATGATAGGGATGATATTTTGAAAACGGGAAGGTTGTGGAGGGACTGGCACTGTTCAGCTCTCAATCACCTCAGTGTAACTTCTGATCTCCCTTTAGCCGATTTCAGTCAAATTTGGATCACACATTCTTCATATTAAGGAGACAACGATAGTGGGTTAAGGATGGAAAAGGGGAGGGTGTGGGGGAGTCGTATTGTTTTGTTATCGATCAACTCAACACTTCATCGAAATCATGGTTTGTCCAGTGAAAAGCAATGATTAAAGTGTTTCCTTCTGGATGGTAAATGTGAACATTTCTTTAAAAATTGACGTTTTTCCGGAATAAGGCATCGGTGTATGTTTTTCCTTCTTTAGAAATAGACGTTTGCCCGGAATAAGGCGATTTTGGGTTTGATCCCTTTTTCAAAATCAGTCAATGTTTTCAAATGTAATCTGCCTTATTTTAATCAAATGATGAAGTATCAATATGAAAACACAATTATCCTTTTGACCAATTGGTTTACTCATCCGATTGTGAAAAAACTGCGAATTAAACTGGCAACTCCGAGCAAGGCCGGGTGCATACAGCTAGTATGTAATAAAAATCGTGTGCGTGTTTAGGTATGATGTATATGAGTGTATATCTGTACGTGTTTATATGAGTGTGTATGTGTGTTTATATATGTACACTGATAACCAAAAGTATTCATCATGTTTTAATAGAGATTGCTATGAAAACATGACGAATACGCATGTCCATCTGTATGTATGTATTTGTGTATATGTATATATGTGAATGTGTGTGTGTGCTTTTGTGTGGGTGCATGCGTGTTTAAATAAATTTACAGGTTATCAAAACCTTACCTCTCCTCAATAAATCTGACGCTGAACATTAGAGTGGGGCGTCATGGTCATTTTTTCAAATCAATGGTTTTTCGAAGCCATTCTGGGTCCTGAACAACTGTGCAGAATTTGGGACCGATTCGTTGCTTCCTCGTTTTCCGCATCCCGTATGAAGTTTGTATGGAAATTATTATGGGAGAACGTATATTTTTGCATTTCTTCTACTAGAGGCTTCAGTTCATCGTAAACCATGTGGCACATTGCGTTTAGGTATAACCCAAAGGATGCCGAAAAACTTTGCTGAAGAAGGCACGTTGCTGGAACGTCCACGAAAAAAGTTATAACGCTTCGAACATTGAGTGTTCCAACCATATGCAAAAAATCGTTTATTCTGCCAGCACTGCCGTACTACGAAGACCAATAATTTAACTGAATGTTATTTAAAATTAATTGATCTTACAGGGCTATAGAGCTAATGGGAGCTATCCGGAATCATTTCGCAAAGAAAAAAAATCAAACAAGAAGGAAGATGGGTTTTGCCCTTCGATAACCATAGATCGTCCGGTAGTGCTGGTAGAAACATTGATTTCTTGCATATGGTTTGAACAATCAATTTTCGAATCATAATAACATTTTTTGTAGACCTTCCAGCTACGTACCTTCTTCGGCAAAGTCTTTCGGAATCTTCCAGACTATATGCTAACGTATTGAGTCACGTGATTGATAATAAATTGATCGGACGAAGTTTGCGTTTTTCCATACAACTGCGCCCCACTCTACTGAACATGTTTGAGCATTTACATCCTGAATGAAACAATCCACGTTTCGTGATAAAAGTGGATTTGAATAAAATAGCATGGAAGTCCAAAGTCAATTTTACCTACATTACGTTTGCAACAGCTACTCAAATTTGTATTGATCAGATTGTTTTATTTGCAATTTTTTTGCATGATTTCAATTTAGTGGATATGAGCACTGGCTGAACTCAGTCACCAAGTTTTGTAAGACATCCTGGACATTGTGCTTGATTAACTCTCCACACAACTCGTTGCGCCATATTGTATCGTATATAAAGGAGTTCAACAGATTGTTTGCCATGAACAGTTCCATGTTGACGTTGAGCAATTCCGCGTGGATATCCGAGAAATACTAGAATAAACAATTGAATAATAAGTATTTGAAGCAATGTAACCAAGTAAGATATTACCTCATTGATGCAGCTGGTTGATGTGGCAGCACAGATCTTGAGTTGCTTGTTCAGCGAAATTAAGTCACTCTTCGCCAAATCCAAGATATCCTGCACAGGACTCACTACTGTTGGTACGATCTCTACTGCCGTTTGCAAACAAGCTCCAAACTTGGAAACTTGACTGGGCACGTTGCTGGCCTTAGTGGAGATCTGTTCCGTACAGTTTTCCCCATTCTGTTGATAGGCAAAAGAAGAGACCAGGGAATCAATATTCGAGCAACGCCTAACAATATACTCTTTGTCATCAACAAAGTTTGTTACTGACAAACGCACCTAGCGACAAACCTTTATCAGAACCCGAACACAATATGACAAGAATCCTTTGCCTTGCATGCTCTGATATCTCCGAAAATACGCTGCTAATTTTGTAATCATTGTTCGATTCTCGAATATTTGCATAAAAGAAGAAACTACGATAGCATAAAACCGAAATTTTCGCTATAAATAATGCAAAATAACGGGATGAAAAGTTAGCAACAAGATTGTCTTCTTTTTTGTAGCTGACAAAATTTTTCGGATCTTTGTCATTATTATCTCCGACAAAAACAAAGCTCTGTCGTTGGTTCTCTTTTGTCGCTTGTTTCGCAAGCGCATTCCAAAAAAATTGATTCCCTGGAAGAGACCAACATGTTGAAATACTGCATGATCGTAGTCATGGTTTGTTGCATTTCATTGTTCAATTTGTACAAATCATAGCCGATGTTGCTGTTGATTGAATTTTCAATATGTGTGAATTGCGTAGAAAACCACTCTACGCTCGACAAAAAGCTCTCTATGTTTGGTTGCGTGGCACCGTAGGAATCGTTCAACGATGCGTACGTGGTGTTCACGAACAGTCCGAACTTGTCGACCGAGTTCAAGATCTTGTTGCGGGCAGCGTTCAGATTTTTGAAGTAGGTTTTCATGACGCTTTCGATGCTCTTCAGGCTTGTGGCCATTGTTCCGAGACCTTGTGATCCGATGGATATAGCCGAGTACATTGTGAAGACTCCTCCGCACAGGAAGCCCAGTACACAAACTACTGTCAGCCAATGTTTCATCGTTGAGTTGATTGATCTGCTATGGAGAACGCTGCTGGAACACTTAACGAGTACTGATGCCGAGCAGGTAGAATGGGGAGATTATTTATAGCAAGTCAGAGGAACAATGAAGAGCATTAACAGAGAAAATTTGCGATTGATTTCATGCGTTGGAAAAATGTAATTTACCCACGCATGAGATGATATTTGACGGATAGGGGAGACCGGGGCTGCTTCGCGTGAGGGGGCAGGCTTCTGTGAAAAGTCGTTAGTTTGGGTTCACTCTCGAAAATATAGGCTAAAAGTTTTTGGCCGTATTTTTGCTGTCTTGCATCCGATTTCGGTATTGTTATCAGTACAAAGATTATTAGTAGATCTTGCAGCGCAGGTATTTTAAACAATTTTTTTAGTTTTTGTCTGCAAACATTTTACATTAAGATGCTTAAGACACACATTTTTATAAATTTTTTGTTGTAAAAATATGGTAATTTATCTCAAAGTTGAGCCCACAAAATTTCAAAATAAAAAGTGGAGAGGAACCCAATTTTAATCATCTGTGAGAAAAAAATTCCAACAAGAAATATAAACTTCAAAAATCATTGCAACAACCTCTAAACGCAAGCTTTTGATGTGCTCTACAAGTCTTGTGAACATTGCGATTTGTTCAGTTTATTTTTTTCCTGCTAGATTATATTTCATGTTTTAATACCAAAAAACAGTTTTTCTAATGAGGAATTTGACAAACACCCATTTGTTCACAACAGGTATCTATTTCTGGCAGTTTTGTCCAAGAAACGGTGTTTTTACCCTATTTTTACTCATTATTTTAGGTGATTTGCCATAGTTAATCTTAATTAATTTTCCATCAACAGGTTCCAATCGAAATCTGTTATATTTATTTCTTTATTCAGATGTATTAGTTTTAATTTGTACCTACTGCTCTCAGATTATATTGTGATAACGTGATAAAATCTGCTCGAAAACGTGATAAAATCGGGGGAATAAAAAACGGTTTAACACTGTAGGTTATATATATTCATAGATCAATTTCCGTCATTTCACAACACATGTTACAGTCAATACTGATATTTAAGCGAATGAAAGTATATAAATCAACTATCTAATGATTTCTTTGAGCTATATGTCATGTTATTTTTTCAAAAGAAAGAGATTTTCATGGGGAACCTGATAACTATGCTTGCTTCTGGCATGTACAGGGGTTAGACAAAAAGGTTGAGATAGGCAAAATTTTTTCGAAGTTTAAATCACCATAACTTTGCGTAGAATAATCCGATTTTGATCAAACTGGGACCATCGGTCGCGGAAACTCTTCTAGTATACCCTATGCGAAACCTCTAATTGGCTCTTGGCCACCGGTGGTGTTCCGGGTTTTCCGAGGGTATGTTAAAAATGAATTTTTTTCTGCTGCTTGTCATTTTATATGACGTTTATTGCCATAATGTTTTATGTTTTCCCCAGAAACTAGAACTAATATGCTGACCAATGCTGGATGCAGATTGAAAATCCGTTAGGTATACGCAGAGATATGGTCATTTTCGTGAAAACGATACGGGATTGGCCATACACCCTGAATAAATGTCATTTTCGCAGAACTTCCAGAACCTGTTACAAATTGGCCAAAGAGCCTTACAGTCCTCAAAATATATCTCTAATAAAGATCCTATATTGGGTCTTGGGAAAACAATAATTTTGACACCCATATATGCATGGTTCCAGATGGTGCCAAAACCGGCCCCTCCTGGAAGGCCCGTGGAACCTGCTATAAGGGTGGCAGTGGACACTATCATTCTGGAAATGTTTCTGTAATCATCGTCTCGCAAAGCGTTAACATGGTTTATGTGGAAATCCCCTGAAATCATTCTCTTGACTTAAACTAACTCTAATGATTTTTCACATTTTCCGTCTCTTCTACAAAGTTGTCAAACCAGCAAATTTACATGTTTTTGCTGAACATTGCATTTTTCTACTCTTATAAAACAAAAGTTATTCAAATATTATGATTTTTTACAGGTTTACAAGTTTTTAACACAGCATTCGAGAAGACTCTTGTGGACAAAAATTTTTAATGTCAGTATAAAAATGAAATGAGCGATTTTCAGCATATCGTAAGAAATTTGTGACTTTTTGCAATTAAGGGAGTAATCACAAGTGGAAATACCTCTGAAAATATGTATAATTTAAAGATAACTTTTGTTGTATGTGAGATGGAATATTACAATGTTCAGCAAAAACATGTAATTTTGCTTGTTTAACAACTTTGTAGAAGAGACGGAAAATGGGAAAAATCATTGGAAAGAGTTAGAATGAAAAATAAAATTTTAATGGGGTTTTTACATAAAACGACTTAAGTTTGTTATATATAAGAGATAGAAACTCGGGATGTTTAGCAAAGTTGCTCGTATTAACATTTGCTACAACTTTGCGGAAGACACTACGTGTCTATCTCATTCTGGCGGAAAAATAATTTTCTCAACTCACTTTTAGGGGGATTAATCATCAAACTGTTTTTATCGAAAGATGCGCTCCTAAATATCTTGAAACTGCTGTGAACAAACCCTATATCCAAAATCAACACTTTTCGAGTTTTTGAATTTCGATCGTGAAAATGACGAAATGAAACACCGGCATATTAGATGTCCGTCTAGCTGGCAGGCCACTTATCATAAAATTGAAAATAAATACCTCTAAGTTGATGTACCAAATGCGTACCTATGCGTACCTCCGGGGATTTTGAACGTACCTCAATATTACCTAGAAAATCGGTGGCCTGCTGAATAGACGGTCGATTTTTCGAAAATCTTCGTAAAACTTCCCAATTTTATCGACAATGTAATGTACCAAATATGTACCTTCCGGAACAATATTTGTTTTTCAACGTACCTCAAAATTTCCCATACTTTCTTATACTAAACTTTTCAAAACGCTTTATATGTTAGATAACTCTACGGAATCGGATTCCTTGAAAAATTCTAGGCCGGAAACATATATAAAACCTTATACTTAAGTTGAATAATGGCAGTTTTATTCTAAAAAGCGTGATTTCAGGCTAAAAACCATATAAATACATTAGAAAACTCCTGAATACACACCAAACCATAAATTAAAGCTTAAGCCTGAAAGTAGGCAAGATACAGAACGCGCGGATATTATATAAAATTCATTCTGATTTCTCGATAGAAATATTTTTTAACAAATTATTTAATAAAAAGTCAATTATTCCATATTAAATCCAATTAATTCGAATTTCTTCAAGTACATTGACAAATCGACCTCAAATGTCGTTCTGATCCTGCAAGGACATTCTCAGGTATCCCAAGTTTGTCGCAATTGAATAGCATGCCAACGTACCTCGATAGAAATATTTTTTAACAAATTATTTAATAAAAAGTCAATTACTCCATATTAAATCCAATTAATTCGAATTTCTTCAAGTTCGATTTGTACATTGCACAAATCGACCCCAAATATCCTTCTGATCCTTCAAGGACATTCTCAGGTATCCCAAGTTTGTCGCAATTGCATAGCATGCCAACGTACCTCGATAGAAATATTTTTTATCAAATTATTTAATAAAAAGTCAATTACTCCATATTAAATCCAATTAATTCGAATTTCTTCAAGTACATTGCACAAATCGACCCCAAATATCCTTCTGATCCTTCAAGGACATTCTCAGGTATCCCAAGTTTGTCGCAATTGCATAGCATGCCAACGTACCTCGATAGAAATATTTTTTGTAAAATTAATTAATAAAAAGTCAATTATTCCATATTAAATCCAATTTATTCGAATTTCTTCAAGTACATTGACAAATCGACCCCAAATGTCCTTCTGATCCTTCAAGGACATTCTCAGGTATCCCAAGTTTGTCGCAATTGCATAGCATGCCAACGTACCTCGATAGAAATATTTTTTATCAAATTATTTAATAAAAAGTCAATTACTCCATATTAAATCCAATTAATTCGAATTTCTTCAAGTACATTGCACAAATCGACCCCAAATATCCTTCTGATCCTTCAAGGACATTCTCAGGTATCCCAAGTTTGTCGCAATTGCATAGCATGCCAACGTACCTCGATAGAAATATTTTTTATCAAATAATTTAATAAAAAGTCAATTATTCCATATTAAATCCAATTAATTCGAATTTCTTCAAGTACATTGCACAAATCGACCCCAAATATCCTTCTGATCCTTCAAGGACATTCTCAGGTATCCCAAGTATGTCGCAATTGAATAGCATGCCAACGTACCTCGATAGAAATATTTTTCAACAAATTATTTAATAAAAAGTCAATTATTCCATATTAAATCCAATTAATTCGAATTTCTTCAAGTACATTGACAAATCGACCTCAAATGTCGTTCTGATCCTTCAAGGACATTCTCAGGTATCCCAAGTTTGTCGCAATTGCATAGCATGCCAACGTACCTCGATAGAAATATTTTTTATCAAATTATTTAAGAAAAGTCAATTATTCCATATTAAATCCAATTAATTCGAATTTCTTCAAGTACATTGACAAATCGACCTCAAATGTCGTTCTGATCCTTCAAGGACATTCTCAGATATCCCAAGTATGTCGCAATTGAATAGCATGCCAACGTACCTCGATAGAAATATTTTTTATCAAATTATTTAATAAAAAGTCAATTACTCCATATTAAATTCAATTAATTCGAATTTCTTCAAGTACATTGCACAAATCGACCCCAAATATCCTTCTGATCCTTCAAGGACATTCTCAGGTATCCCAAGTTTGTCGCAATTGCATAGCATGCCAACGTACCTCGATAGAAATATTTTTTATCAAATAATTTAATAAAAAGTCAATTATTCCATATTAAATCCAATTAATTCGAATTTCTTCAAGTACATTGCACAAATCGACCCCAAATATCCTTCTGATCCTTCAAGGACATTCTCAGGTATCCCAAGTATGTCGCAATTGAATAGCATGCCAACGTACCTCGATAGAAATATTTTTCAACAAATTATTTAATAAAAAGTCAATTATTCCATATTAAATCCAATTAATTCGAATTTCTTCAAGTACATTGACAAATCGACCTCAAATGTCGTTCTGATCCTTCAAGGACATTCTCAGGTATCCCAAGTTTGTCGCAATTGCATAGCATGCCAACGTACCTCGATAGAAATATTTTTATCAAATTATTTAATAAAAAGTCAATTATTCCATATTAAATCCAATTAATTCGAATTTCTTCAAGTACATTGACAAATCGACCTCAAATGTCGTTCTGATCCTTCAAGGACATTCTCAGGTATCCCAAGTATGTCGCAATTGAATAGCATGCCAACGTACCTCGATAGAAATATTTTTTGTAAAATTAATTAATAAAAAGTCAATTATTCCATATTAAATCCAATTAATTCGAATTTCTTCAAGTACATTGCACAAATCGACCCCAAATATCCTTCTGATCCTTCAAGGACATTCTCAGGTATCCCAAGTATGTCGCAATTGAATAGCATGCCAACGTACCTCGATAGAAATATTTTTCAACAAATTATTTAATAAAAGTCAATTATTCCATATTAAATCCCATTAATTCGAATTTCTTCAAGAACATTGCACAAATCGACCCCAAATATCCTTCTGATCCTTCAAGGACATTCTCAGGTATCCCAAGTTTGTCGCAATTGCATAGCATGCCAACGTACCTCGATAGAAATATTTTTTGTAAAATTAATTAATAAAAAGTCAATTATTCCATATTAAATCCAATTAATTCGAATTTCTTCAAGTACATTGACAAATCGACCTCAAATGTCGTTCTGATCCTTCAAGGACATTCTCAGGTATCCCAAGTATGTCGCAATTGAATAGCATGCCAACGTACCTCGATAGAAATATTTTTTGTAAAATTAATTAATAAAAAGTCAATTATTCCATATTAAATCCAATTAATTCGAATTTCTTCAAGTACATTGACAAATCGACCTCAAATGTCGTTCTGATCCTTCAAGGACATTCTCAGGTATCCCAAGTTTGTCGCAATTGCATAGCATGCCAACGTACCTCGATAGAAATATTTTTTATCAAATTATTTAATAAAAAGTCAATTATTCCATATTAAATCCAATTAATTCGAATTTCTTCAAGTACATTGACAAATCGACCTCAAATGTCGTTCTGATCCTTCAAGGACATTCTCAGGTATCCCAAGTTTGTCGCAATTGCATAGCATGCCAACGTACCTCGATAGAAATATTTTTTATCAAATTATTTAATAAAAAGTCAATTATTCCATATTAAATCCAATTAATTCGAATTTCTTCAAGTACATTGACAAATCGACCTCAAATGTCGTTCTGATCCTTCAAGGACATTCTCAGGTATCCCAAGTATGTCGCAATTGAATAGCATGCCAACGTACCTCGATAGAAATATTTTTTGTAAAATTAATTAAAAAAAGTCAATTATTCCATATTAAATCCAATTAATTCGCATTTCTTCAAGTACATTGCACAAATCGACCCCAAATATCCTTCTGATCCTTCAAGGACATTCTCAGGTATCCCAAGTATGTCGCAATTGAATAGCATGCCAACGTACCTCAATAGAAATATTTTTTAACAAATTATTTAATAAAAAGTCAATTATTCCATATTAAATCCAATTAATTCGAATTTCTTCAAGTACATTGACAAATCGACCTCAAATGTCGTTCTGATCCTTCAAGGACATTCTCAGGTATCCCAAGTATGTCGCAATTGAATAGCATGCCAACGTACCTCGATAGAAATATTTTCAACAAATTATTTAAAAAAAGTCAATTATTCCATATTAAATCCAATTAATTCGAATTTCTTCAAGTACATTGCACAAATCGACCCCAAATATCGTTCTGATCCTTCAAGGACATTCTCAGGTATCCCAAGTTTGTCGCAATTGCATAGCATGCCAACGTACCTCAATAGAAATATTTTTATCAAATTATTTAATAAAAAGTCAATTATTCCATATTAAATCCAATTAATTCGAATTTCTTCAAGTACATTGACAAATCGACCCCAAATGTCCTTCTGATCCTTCAAGAACATTCTCAGGTATCCCAGGTTTGTCGCAATTGCATAGCTTGCCAACGTACCTCGATAGAAATATTTTTTATCAAATTATTTAATAAAAAGTCAATTATTCCATATTAAATCCAATTAATTCGATTTTCTTCAAGTACATTGCACAAATCGACCCCAAATGTCCTTCTGATCCTTCAAGGACATTCTCAGGTATCCCAAGTTTGTCGCAATTGCATAGCATGCCAACGTACCTCGATAGAAATATTTTTTGTAAAATTATTTAATAAAAAGTCAATTATTCCATATTAAATCCAATTAACTCGAATTTCTTCAAGTACATTGACAAATCGACCTCAAATGTCGTTCTGATCCTTCAAGGACATTCTCAGGTATCCCAAGTATGTCGCAATTGAAAAGCATGCCAACGTACCTCGATAGAAATATTTTTCAACAAATTATTTATTAAAAAGTCAATTATTCCATATTAAATCCAATTAATTCGAATTTCTTCAAGTACATTGCACAAATCGACCCCAAATATCCTTCTGATCCTTCAAGGACATTCTCAGGTATCCCAAGTATGTCGCAATTGAATAGCATGCCAACGTACCTCGATAGAAATATTTTTCAACAAATTATTTAATAAAAAGTCAATTATTCCATATTAAATCCAATTAATTCGAATTTCTTCAAGTACATTGACAAATCGACCTCAAATGTCGTTCTGATCCTTCAAGGACATTCTCAGGTATCCCAAGTTTGTCGCAATTGCATAGCATGCCAACGTACCTCGATAGAAATATTTTTTATCAAATTATTTAATAAAAAGTCAATTATTCCATATTAAATCCAATTAATTCGAATTTCTTCAAGTACATTGACAAATCGACCTCAAATGTCGTTCTGATCCTTCAAGGACATTCTCAGATATCCCAAGTATGTCGCAATTGAATAGCATGCCAACGTACCTCGATAGAAATATTTTTTATCAAATTATTTAATAAAAAGTCAATTACTCCATATTAAATTCAATTAATTCGAATTTCTTCAAGTACATTGCACAAATCGACCCCAAATATCCTTCTGATCCTTCAAGGACATTCTCAGGTATCCCAAGTTTGTCGCAATTGCATAGCATGCCAACGTACCTCGATAGAAATATTTTTTATCAAATAATTGAATAAAAAGTCAATTATTCCATATTAAATCCAATTAATTCGAATTTCTTCAAGTACATTGCACAAATCGACCCCAAATATCCTTCTGATCCTTCAAGGACATTCTCAGGTATCCCAAGTTTGTCGCAATTGCATAGCATGCCAACGTACCTCGATAGAAATATTTTTTGTAAAATTAATTAATAAAAAGTCAATTATTCCATATTAAATCCAATTAATTCGAATTTCTTCAAGTACATTGACAAATCGACCTCAAATGTCGTTCTGATCCTTCAAGGACATTCTCAGGTATCCCAAGTATGTCGCAATTGAATAGCATGCCAACGTACCTCGATAGAAATATTTTTTGTAAAATTAATTAATAAAAAGTCAATTATTCCATATGAAATCCAATTAATTCGAATTTCTTCAAGTACATTGACAAATCGACCTCAAATGTCGTTCTGATCCTTCAAGGACATTCTCAGGTATCCCAAGTTTGTCGCAATTGCATAGCATGCCAACGTACCTCGATAGAAATATTTTTTATCAAATTATTTAATAAAAAGTCAATTATTCCATATTAAATCCAATTAATTCGAATTTCTTCAAGTACATTGACAAATCGACCTCAAATGTCGTTCTGATCCTTCAAGGACATTCTCAGGTATCCCAAGTATGTCGCAATTGAATAGCATGCCAACGTACCTCGATAGAAATATTTTTTGTAAAATTAATTAATAAAAAGTCAATTATTCCATATTAAATCCAATTAATTCGAATTTCTTCAAGTACATTGCACAAATCGACCCCAAATATCCTTCTGATCCTTCAAGGACATTCTCAGGTATCCCAAGTATGTCGCAATTGAATAGCATGCCAACGTACCTCGATAGAAATATTTTTCAACAAATTATTTAATAAAAAGTCAATTATTCCATATTAAATCCCATTAATTCGAATTTCTTCAAGAACATTGCACAAATCGACCCCAAATATCCTTCTGATCCTTCAAGGACATTCTCAGGTATCCCAAGTTTGTCGCAATTGCATAGCATGCCAACGTACCTCGATAGAAATATTTTTTGTAAAATTAATTAATAAAAAGTCAATTATTCCATATTAAATCCAATTAATTCGAATTTCTTCAAGTACATTGACAAATCGACCTCAAATGTCGTTCTGATCCTTCAAGGACATTCTCAGGTATCCCAAGTATGTCGCAATTGAATAGCATGCCAACGTACCTCGATAGAAATATTTTTGTAAAATTAATTAATAAAAGTCAATTATTCCATATTAAATCCAATTAATTCGAATTTCTTCAAGTACATTGACAAATCGACCTCAAATGTCGTTCTGATCCTTCAAGGACATTCTCAGGTATCCCAAGTTTGTCGCAATTGCATAGCATGCCAACGTACCTCGATAGAAATATTTTTATCAAATTATTTAATAAAAGTCAATTATTCCATATTAAATCCAATTAATTCGAATTTCTTCAAGTACATTGACAAATCGACCTCAAATGTCGTTCTGATCCTTCAAGGACATTCTCAGGTATCCCAAGTTTGTCGCAATTGCATAGCATGCCAACGTACCTCGATAGAAATATTTTTATCAAATTATTTAATAAAAGTCAATTATTCCATATTAAATCCAATTAATTCGAATTTCTTCAAGTACATTGACAAATCGACCTCAAATGTCGTTCTGATCCTTCAAGGACATTCTCAGGTATCCCAAGTATGTCGCAATTGAAAAGCATGCCAACGTACCTCGATAGAAATATTTTTCAACAAATTATTTATTAAAAAGTCAATTATTCCATATTAAATCCAATTAATTCGAATTTCTTCATGTACATTGCACAAATCGACCCCAAATGTCCTTCTGATCCTGCAAGGACATTCTCAGGTATCCCAAGTTTGTCGCAATTGCATAGCATGCCAACGTACCTCAATAGAAATATTTTTTATCAAATTATTTAATAAAAAGTCAATTATTCCATATTAAATCCAATTAATTCGAATTTCTTCAAGTACATTGCACAAATCGACCCCAAATGTCCTTCTGATCCTTCAAGGACATTCTCAGGTATCCCAAGTATGTCGCAATTGAAAAGCATGCCAACGTACCTCGATAGAAATATTTTTCAACAAATTATTTAATAAAAAGTCAATTATTCCATATTAAATCCAATTAATTCGAATTTCTTCATGTACATTGCACAAATCGACCCCAAATGTCCTTCTGATCCTGCAAGGACATTCTCAGGTATCCCAAGTTTGTCGCAATTGCATAGCATGCCAACGTACCTCAATAGAAATATTTTTTATCAAATTATTTAATAAAAAGTCAATTATTCCATATTAAATCCAATTAATTCGAATTTCTTCAAGTACATTGACAAATCGACCCCAAATGTCCTTCTGATCCTTCAAGAACATTCTCAGGTATCCCAGGTTTGTCGCAATTGCATAGCTTGCCAACGTACCTCGATAGAAATATTTTTTATCAAATTATTTAATAAAAAGTCAATTATTCCATATTAAATCCAATTAATTCGATTTTCTTCAAGTACATTGCACAAATCGACCCCAAATGTCCTTCTGATCCTTCAAGGACATTCTCAGGTATCCCAAGTTTGTCGCAATTGCATAGCATGCCAACGTACCTCGATAGAAATATTTTTTGTAAAATTATTTAATAAAAAGTCAATTATTCCATATTAAATCCAATTAACTCGAATTTCTTCAAGTACATTGACAAATCGACCTCAAATGTCGTTCTGATCCTTCAAGGACATTCTCAGGTATCCCAAGTTTGTCGCAATTGCATAGCATGCCAACGTACCTCGATAGAAATATTTTTCAACAAATTATTTATTAAAAAGTCAATTATTCCATATTAAATCCAATTAATTCGAATTTCTTCAAGTACATTGCACAAATCGACCCCAAATGTCCTTCTGATCCTTCAAGGACATTCTCAGGTATCCCAAGTATGTCGCAATTGAAAAGCATGCCAACGTACCTCGATAGAAATATTTTTCAACAAATTATTTAATAAAAAGTCAATTATTCCATATTAAATCCAATTAATTCGAATTTCTTCATGTACATTGCACAAATCGACCCCAAATGTCCTTCTGATCCTGCAAGGACATTCTCAGGTATCCCAAGTTTGTCGCAATTGCATAGCATGCCAACGTACCTCAATAGAAATATTTTTATCAAATTATTTAATAAAGACAATTATTCCATATTAAATCCAATTAATTCGAATTTCTTCAAGTACATTGACAAATCGACCCCAAATGTCCTTCTGATCCTTCAAGAACATTCTCAGGTATCCCAGGTTTGTCGCAATTGCATAGCTTGCCAACGTACCTCGATAGAAATATTTTTTATCAAATTATTTAATAAAAAGTCAATTATTCCATATTAAATCCAATTAATTCGATTTTCTTCAAGTACATTGCACAAATCGACCCCAAATGTCCTTCTGATCCTTCAAGGACATTCTCAGGTATCCCAAGTTTGTCGCAATTGCATAGCATGCCAACGTACCTCAATAGAAATATTTTTTATCAAATTATTTAATAAAAAGTCAATTATTCCATATTAAATCCAATTAATTCGAATTTCTTCAAGTACATTGCACAAATCGACCCCAAATGTCCTTCTGATCCTTCAAGGACATTCTCAGGTATCCCAAGTATGTCGCAATTGAATAGCATGCCAACGTACCTCGATAGAAATATTTTTCAACAAATTATTTAATAAAAAGTCAATTATTCCATATTAAATCCAATTAATTCGAATTTCTTCATGTACATTGCACAAATCGACCCCAAATGTCCTTCTGATCCTGCAAGGACATTCTCAGGTATCCCAAGTTTGTCGCAATTGCATAGCATGCCAACGTACCTCAATAGAAATATTTTTTATCAAATTATTTAATAAAAAGTCAATTATTCCATATTAAATCCAATTAATTCGAATTTCTTCAAGTACATTGCACAAATCGACCTCAAATGTCGTTCTGATCCTTCAAGGACATTCTCAGGTATCCCAAGTATGTCGCAATTGAATAGCATGCCAACGTACCTCGATAGAAATATTTTTTGTAAAATTAATTAATAAAAAGTCAATTATTCCATATTAAATCCAATTAATTCGAATTTCTTCAAGTACATTGCACAAATCGACCCCAAATATCCTTCTGATCCTTCAAGGACATTCTCAGGTATCCCAAGTATGTCGCAATTGAATAGCATGCCAACGTACCTCGATAGAAATATTTTTCAACAAATTATTTAATAAAAAGTCAATTATTCCATATTAAATCCAATTAATTCGAATTTCTTCAAGTACATTGCACAAATCGACCCCAAATATCCTTCTGATCCTTCAAGGACATTCTCAGGTATCCCAAGTATGTCGCAATTGAATAGCATGCCAACGTACCTCGATAGAAATATTTTTCAACAAATTATTTAATAAAAAGTCAATTATTCCATATTAAATCCAATTAATTCGAATTTCTTCAAGTACATTGCACAAATCGACCCCAAATATCCTTCTGATCCTTCAAGGACATTCTCAGGTATCCCAAGTTTGTCGCAATTGCATAGCATGCCAACGTACCTCAATAGAAATATTTTTTATCAAATTATTTAATAAAAAGTCAATTATTCCATATTAAATCCAATTAATTCGAATTTCTTCAAGTACATTGACAAATCGACCCCAAATGTCCTTCTGATCCTTCAA
Organism: Armigeres subalbatus; assembly: GCF_024139115.2. NCBI lineage: Eukaryota > Metazoa > Arthropoda > Insecta > Diptera > Culicidae > Armigeres > Armigeres subalbatus. Next base: position 36,580,371 of record NC_085140.1, on the reverse strand, counting down.
GAACATTCTCAGGTATCCCAGGTTTGTCGCAATTGCATAGCTTGCCAACGTACCTCGATAGAAATATTTTTTATCAAATTATTTAATAAAAAGTCAATTATTCCATATTAAATCCAATTAATTCGATTTTCTTCAAGTACATTGCACAAATCGACCCCAAATGTCCTTCTGATCCTTCAAGGACATTCTCAGGTATCCCAAGTTTGTCGCAATTGCATAGCATGCCAACGTACCTCGATAGAAATATTTTTTAACAAATTATTTAATAAAAAGTCAATTATTCCATATTAAATCCAATTAACTCGAATTTCTTCAAGTACATTGACAAATCGACCTCAAATGTCGTTCTGATCCTTCAAGGACATTCTCAGGTATCCCAAGTATGTCGCAATTGAAAAGCATGCCAACGTACCTCGATAGAAATATTTTTCAACAAATTATTTATTAAAAAGTCAATTATTCCATATTAAATCCAATTAATTCGAATTTCTTCATGTACATTGCACAAATCGACCCCAAATGTCCTTCTGATCCTGCAAGGACATTCTCAGGTATCCCAAGTTTGTCGCAATTGCATAGCATGCCAACGTACCTCAATAGAAATATTTTTTATCAAATTATTTAATAAAAAGTCAATTATTCCATATTAAATCCAATTAATTCGAATTTCTTCAAGTACATTGCACAAATCGACCCCAAATGTCCTTCTGATCCTTCAAGGACATTCTCAGGTATCCCAAGTATGTCGCAATTGAAAAGCATGCCAACGTACCTCGATAGAAATATTTTTCAACAAATTATTTAATAAAAAGTCAATTATTCCATATTAAATCCAATTAATTCGAATTTCTTCATGTACATTGCACAAATCGACCCCAAATGTCCTTCTGATCCTTCAAGGACATTCTCAGGTATCCCAAGTATGTCGCAATTGAAAAGCATGTCAACGTACCTCAATAGAAATATTTTTTATCAAATTATTTAATAAAAAGTCAATTATTCCATATTAAATCCAATTAATTCGAATTTCTTCAAGTACATTGCACAAATCGACCCCAAATGTCCTTCTGATCCTTCAAGGACATTCTCAGGTATCCCAAGTATGTCGCAATTGAAAAGCATGCCAACGTACCTCGATAGAAATATTTTTCAACAAATTATTTAATAAAAAGTCAATTATTCCATATTAAATCCAATTAATTCGAATTTCTTCATGTACATTGCACAAATCGACCCCAAATGTCCTTCTGATCCTGCAAGGACATTCTCAGGTATCCCAAGTTTTTCGCAATTGCATAGCATGTCAACGTACCTCAATAGAAATATTTTTTATCAAATTATTTAATAAAAAGTCAATTATTCCATATTAAATCCAATTAATTCGAATTTCTTCAAGTACATTGCACAAATCGACCTCAAATGTCGTTCTGATCCTTCAAGGACATTCTCAGGTATCCCAAGTATGTCGCAATTGAATAGCATGCCGACGTACCTCGATAGAAATATTTTTTGTAAAATTAATTAATAAAAAGTCAATTATTCCATATTAAATCCAATTAATTCGAATTATTTAATAAAAAGTCAATTATTCCATATTAAATCCAATTAATTCGAATTTCTTCAAGTACATTGCACAAATCGACCCCAAATATCCTTCTGATCCTTCAAGGACATTCTCAGGTATCCCAAGTATGTCGCAATTGAATAGCATGCCAACGTACCTCGATAGAAATATTTTTCAACAAATTATTTAATAAAAAGTCAATTATTCCATATTAAATCCAATTAATTCGAATTTCTTCAAGTACATTGCACAAATCGACCCCAAATATCCTTCTGATCCTTCAAGGACATTCTCAGGTATCCCAAGTATGTCGCAATTGAATAGCATGCCAACGTACCTCGATAGAAATATTTTTCAACAAATTATTTAATAAAAAGTCAATTATTCCATATTAAATCCAATTAATTCGAATTTCTTCAAGTACATTGCACAAATCGACCCCAAATATCCTTCTGATCCTTCAAGGACATTCTCAGGTATCCCAAGTTTGTCGCAATTGCATAGCATGCCAACGTACCTCAATAGAAATATTTTTTATCAAATTATTTAATAAAAAGTCAATTATTCCATATTAAATCCAATTAATTCGAATTTCTTCAAGTACATTGACAAATCGACCCCAAATGTCCTTCTGATCCTTCAAGAACATTCTCAGGTATCCCAGGTTTGTCGCAATTGCATAGCTTGCCAACGTACCTCGATAGAAATATTTTTATCAAATTATTTAATAAAAAGTCAATTATTCCATATTAAATCCAATTAATTCGATTTTCTTCAAGTACATTGCACAAATCGACCCCAAATGTCCTTCTGATCCTTCAAGGACATTCTCAGGTATCCCAAGTTTGTCGCAATTGCATAGCATGCCAACGTACCTCGATAGAAATATTTTTTGTAAAATTATTTAATAAAAAGTCAATTATTCCATATTAAATCCAATTAACTCGAATTTCTTCAAGTACATTGACAAATCGACCTCAAATGTCGTTCTGATCCTTCAAGGACATTCTCAGGTATCCCAAGTATGTCGCAATTGAAAAGCATGCCAACGTACCTCGATAGAAATATTTTTCAACAAATTATTTATTAAAAAGTCAATTATTCCATATTAAATCCAATTAATTCGAATTTCTTCATGTACATTGCACAAATCGACCCCAAATGTCCTTCTGATCCTGCAAGGACATTCTCAGGTATCCCAAGTTTGTCGCAATTGCATAGCATGCCAACGTACCTCGATAGAAATATTTTTTATCAAATTATTTAATTAAAAGTCAATTATTCCATATTAAATCCAATTAATTCGAATTTCTTCAAGTACATTGCACAAATCGACCCCAAATATCCTTCTAATCCTTCAAGGACATTCTCAGGTATCCCAAGTTTGTCGCAATTGCATAGCATGCCAACGTACCTCAATAGAAATATTTTTTATCAAATTATTTAATAAAAAGTCAATTATTCCATATTAAATCCAATTAATTCGAATTTCTTCAAGTACATTGCACAAATCGACCCCAAATGTCCTTCTGATCCTTCAAGGACATTCTCAGGTATACCAAGTATGTCGCAATTGAAAAGCATGCCAACGTACCTCGATAGAAATATTTTTCAACAAATTATTTAATAAAAAGTCAATTATTCCATATTAAATCCAATTAATTCGAATTTCTTCATGTGCATTGCACAAATCGACCCCAAATGTCCTTCTGATCCTGCAAGGACATTCTCAGGTATCCCAAGTTTGTCGCAATTGCATAGCATGCCAACGTACCTCAATAGAAATATTTTTTATCAAATTATTTAATAAAAAGTCAATTATTCCATATTAAATCCAATTAATTCGAATTTCTTCAAGTACATTGCACAAATCGACCCCAAATATCCTTCTGATCCTTCAAGGACATTCTCAGGTATCCCAAGTATGTCGCAATTGAAAAGCATGCCAACGTACCTCGATAGAAATATTTTTCAACAAATTATTTAATAAAAAGTCAATTATTCCATATTAAATCCAATTAATTCGAATTTCTTCATGTACATTGCACAAATCGACCCCAAATGTCCTTCTGATCCTGCAAGGACATTCTCAGGTATCCCAAGTTTGTCGCAATTGCATAGCATGCCAACGTACCTCAATAGAAATATTTTTTATCAAATTATTTAATAAAAAGTCAATTATTCCATATTAAATCCAATTAATTCGAATTTCTTCAAGTACATTGCACAAATCGACCCCAAATGTCCTTCTGATCCTTCAAGGACATTCTCAGGTATCCCAAGTATGTCGCAATTGAAAAGCATGCCAACGTACCTCGATAGAAATATTTTTCAACAAATTATTTAATAAAAAGTCAATTATTCCATATTAAATCCAATTAATTCGAATTTCTTCAAGTACATTGCACAAATCGACCCCAAATATCCTTCTGATCCTTCAAGGACATTCTCAGGTATCCCAAGTATGTCGCAATTGAAAAGCATGCCAACGTACCTCGATAGAAATATTTTTCAACAAATTATTTAATAAAAAGTCAATTATTCCATATTAAATCCAATTAATTCGAATTTCTTCATGTACATTGCACAAATCGACCCCAAATGTCCTTCTGATCCTGCAAGGACATTCTCAGGTATCCCAAGTTTGTCGCAATTGCATAGCATGCCAACGTACCTCAATAGAAATATTTTTTATCAAATTATTTAATAAAAAGTCAATTATTCCATATTAAATCCAATTAATTCGAATTTCTTCAAGTACATTGCACAAATCGACCCCAAATGTCCTTCTGATCCTTCAAGGACATTCTCAGGTATCCCAAGTATGTCGCAATTGAAAAGCATGCCAACGTATCTCGATAGAAATATTTTTCAACAAATTATGTATTGAAAAGGAAAGTATTCCATATTAAATCCAATTAATTCGAATTTCTTCAAGTACATTGCACAAATCGACCCCAAATGTCCTTCTGATCCTTCAAGGACATTCTCAGGTATCCCAAGTTTGTCGCAATTGCATAGCATGCCAACGTACCTCAATAGAAATATTTTTTATCAAATTCTTTAATAAAAGTCAATTATTCCATATTAAAACCAGTTAATTCGACTTTCTTCAAGTACATTGCACAAATCGACCCCAATTGTCCTTCTGATCCTTCAAGGACATTCTCAGGTATCCCAAGTTTGTCGCAATTGCATAGCATGCCAACGTACCTCAATAGAAATATTTTTATCAAATTATTTAATAAAAGTCAATTATTCCATATTAAATCCAATTAATTCGAATTTCTTCAAGTACATTGCACAAATCGACCCCAAATGTCCTTCTGATCCTTCAAGGACATTCTCAGGTATCCCAAGTTTGTCGCAATTGCATAGCATGCCAACGTACCTCAATAGAAATATTTTTTATCAAATTATTTAATAAAAAGTCAATTATTCCATATTAAATCCAATTAATTCGAATTTCTTCAAGTACATTGCACAAATCGACCCCAAATGTCCTTCTGATCCTTCAAGGACATTCTCAGGTATCCCAAGTTTGTCGCAATTGCATAGCATGCCAACGTACCTCAATAGAAATATTTTTTATCAAATTATTTAATAAAAAGTCAATTATTCCATATTAAATCCAATTAATTCGAATTTCTTCAAGTACATTGCACAAATCGACCCCAAATGTCCTTCTGATCCTTCAAGGACATTCTCAGGTATCCCAAGTTTGTCGCAATTGCATAGCATGCCAACGTACCTCAATAGAAATATTTTTATCAAATTATTTAATAAAAGTCAATTATTCCATATTAAATCCAATTAATTCGAATTTCTTCAAGTACATTGCACAAATCGACCCCAAATGTCCTTCTGATCCTTCAAGGACATTCTCAGGTATCCCAAGTTTGTCGCAATTGCATAGCATGCCAACGTACCTCAATAGAAATATTTTTTATCAAATTATTTAATAAAAGTCAATTATTCCATATTAAATCCAATTAATTCGAATTTCTTCAAGTACATTGCACAAATCGACCCCAAATGTCCTTCTGATCCTTCAAGGACATTCTCAGGTATCCCAAGTTTGTCGCAATTGCATAGCATGCCAACGTACCTCAATAGAAATATTTTTTATCAAATTATTTAATAAAAAGTCAATTATTCCATATTAAATCCAATTAATTCGAATTTCTTCAAGTACATTGCACAAATCGACCCCAAATGTCCTTCTGATCCTTCAAGGACATTCTCAGGTATCCCAAGTTTGTCGCAATTGCATAGCATGCCAACGTACCTCAATAGAAATATTTTTTATCAAATTATTTAATAAAAAGTCAATTATTCCATATTAAATCCAATTAATTCGAATTTCTTCAAGTACATTGCACAAATCGACCCCAAATGTCCTTCTGATCCTTCAAGGACATTCTCAGGTATCCCAAGTTTGTCGCAATTGCATAGCATGCCAACGTACCTCGATAGAAATATTTGTTATCAAATTATTTACTGAAAAGGCAATTATTCCTTATTAAATCCAATTAATTCGAATTTCTTCAAGTACATTGCACAAATCGACCCCAAATGTCCTTCTGATCCTTCAAGGACATTCTCAGGTATCCCAAGTTTGTCGCAATTGCATAGCATGCCAACGTACCTCAATAGAAATATTTTTATCAAATTATTTAATAAAAGTCAATTATTCCATATTAAATCCAATTAATTCGAATTTCTTCAAGTACATTGCACAAATCGACCCCAAATGTCCTTCTGATCCTTCAAGGACATTCTCAGGTATCCCAAGTTTGTCGCAATTGCATAGCATGCCAACGTACCTCAATAGAGATATTTTTATCAAATTATTTAATAAAAGTCAATTATTCCATATTAAATCCAATTAATTCGAATTTCTTCAAGTACATTGCACAAATCGACCCCAAATGTCCTTCTGATCCTTCAAGGACATTCTCAGGTATCCCAAGTTTGTCGCAATTGCATAGCATGCCAACGTACCTCAATACGAAAGTTTTTCATCAAATTATTTAATAAAAAGTCAATTATTCCATATTAAATCCAATTAATTCGAATTTCTTCAAGTACATTGCACAAATCGACCCCAAATGTCCTTCTGATCCTTCAAGGACATTCTCAGGTATCCCAAGTTTGTCGCAATTGCATAGCATGCCAACGTACCTCAATAGAAATATTTTTATCAAATTATTTATTAAACAGTCAATTATTCCTTATTAAATCCAATTAATTCGAATTTCTTCAAGTACATTGCACAAATCGACCCAAAATGTCCTTCTGATCCTTCAAGGACATTCTCAGGTATCCCAAGTTTGTCGCAATTGCAGAGCATGCCAACGTACCTCAATAGAAATATTTTTATCAAATTATTTAATAAAAGTCAATTATTCCATATTAAATCCAATTAATTCGAATTTCTTCAAGTACATTGCACAAATCGACCCCAAATGTCCTTCTGATCCTTCAAGGACATTCTCAGGTATCCCAAGTTTGTCGCAATTGCATAGCATGCCAACGTACCTCAATAGAAATATTTTTTATCAAATTATTTAATAAAAAGTCAATTATTCCATATTAAATCCAATTAATTCGAATTTCTTCAAGTACATTGCACAAATCGACCCCAAATGTCCTTCTGATCCTTCAAGGACATTCTCAGGTATCCCAAGTTTGTCGCAATTGCATAGCATGCCAACGTACCTCAATAGAAATATTTTCTATCAAATTATTTAATAAAAAGTCAATTATTCCATATTAAATCCAATTAATTCGAATTTCTTCAAGTACATTGCACAAATCGACCCCAAATGTCCTTCTGATCCTTCAAGGACATTCTCAGGTATCCCAAGTTTGTCGCAATTGCATAGCATGCCAACGTACCTCGATAGAAATATTTTTTATCAAATTATTTAATAAAAAGTCAATTATTCCATATTAAATCCAATTAATTCGAATTTCTTCAAGTACATTGCACAAATCGACCCCAAATGTCCTTCTGATCCTTCAAGGACATTCTCAGGTATCCCAAGTTTGTCGCAATTGCATAGCATGCCAACGTACCTCAATAGAAATATTTTTTATCAAATTATTTAATAAAAAGTCAATTATTCCATATTAAATCCAATTAATTCGAATTTCTTCAAGTACATTGCACAAATCGACCCCAAATGTCCTTCTGATCCTTCAAGGACATTCTCAGGTATCCCAAGTTTGTCGCAATTGCATAGCATGCCAACGTACCTCAATAGAACTATGTTTTATCAAATTATTTAATAAAAAGTCAATTATTCCATATTAAATCCAATTAATTCGAATTTCTTCAAGTACATTGCACAAATCGACCCCAAATGTCCTTCTGATCCTTCAAGGACATTCTCAGGTATCCCAAGTTTGTCGCAATTGCATAGCATGCCAACGTACCTCAATAGAAATATTTTTTATCAAATTATTTAATAAAAGTCAATTATTCCATATTAAATCCAATTAATTCGAATTTCTTCAAGTACATTGCACAAATCGACCCCAAATGTCCTTCTGATCCTTCAAGGACATTCTCAGGTATCCCAAGTTTGTCGCAATTGCATAGCATGCCAACGTACCTCAATAGAAATATTTTTTATCAAATTATTTAATAAAAGTCAATTATTCCATATTAAATCCAATTAATTCGAATTTCTTCAAGTACATTGCACAAATCGACCCCAAATGTCCTTCTGATCCTTCAAGGACATTCTCAGGTATCCCAAGTTTGTCGCAATTGCATAGCATGCCAACGTACCTCGATAGAAATATTTTTTAACAAATTATTTAATAAAAAGTCAATTATTCCATATTAAATCCAATTAATTCAAGTTAACTTAGGTCCATTGCACAAATCGACCTCAAATGTCCTTCTGATCCTTCAAGGACATTTTCAGGTATCCCAAGTTTGTCGCAATTGCATAGCATGCCAACGTACCTCGATAGAAATATTTTTATCAAATTATTTAATAAAAAGTCAATTATTCCATATTAAATCCAATTAATTCGAATTTCTTCAAGTACATTGCACAAATCGACCCCAAATGTCCTTCTGATCCTTCAAGGACATTCTCAGGTATCCCAAGTTTGTCGCAATTGCAGAGCATGCCAACGTACCTCGATAGAAATATTTGTTATCAAATTATTTAATAAAAAGTCAATTATTCCATATTAAATCCAATTAATTCGAATTTCTTCAAGTACATTGCACAAATCGACCCCAAATGTCCTTCTGATCCTTCAAGGACATTCTCAGGTATCCCAAGTTTGTCGCAATTGCATAGCATGCCAACGTACCTCAATAGAAATATTTTTATCAAATTATTTAATAAAAGTCAATTATTCCATATTAAATCCAATTAATTCGAATTTCTTCAAGTACATTGCACAAATCGACCCCAAATGTCCTTCTGATCCTTCAAGGACATTCTCAGGTATCCCAAGTTTGTCGCAATTGCATAGCATGCCAACGTACCTCGATAGAAATATTTTTATCAAATTATTTAATAAAAAGTCAATTATTCCATATTAAATCCAATTAATTCGAATTTCTTCAAGTACATTGCACAAATCGACCCCAAATGTCCTTCTGATCCTTCAAGGACATTCTCAGGTATCCCAAGTTTGTCGCAATTGCATAGCATGCCAACGTACCTCGATAGAAATATTTTTTATCAAATTATTTAAGAAGAGTCAATTATTCCATATTAAATCCAATTAATTCGAATTTCTTCAAGTACATTGCACAAATCGACCCCAAATGTCCTTCTGATCCTTCAAGGACATTCTCAGGTATCCCAAGTTTGTCGCAATTGCATAGCATGCCAACGTACCTCGATAGAAATCTTTTTGAGCAAATGAGTTAATAAAAAGTCAATTATTCCATATTAAATCCAATTAATTCGAATTTCTTCAAGTACATTGCACAAATCGACCCCAAATGTCCTTCTGATCCTTCAAGGACATTCTCAGGTATCCCAAGTTTGTCGCAATTGCATAGCATGCCAACGTACCTCGATAGAAATATTTTTATCAAATTATTTAATAAAAGTCAATTATTCCATAATAAATAAATTGATTCAATTTCTTCAAGTACATTGCACAAATCATTTAAATGTCCTTCTGATCCTTCGAGACATTCTCAGGTATCAAGTTTAGCGTCGCAATTATAGCATACTTAATAATACCTCAATGAAATATTTTTTATCAATTATTTAATAAAAAAGTCAATTATTCCATAACTAAATCCAATTAATTCGAATTTCTAGAAGTACATTACAAATCATTAAATGTCCTTCTGATCCTTCAAGGACGTTCTCAAAATCAAGTTTTATGCATTTAAGCAACGTATAACATGCCTCGATGAAATATTTTTTATCAAATTATTTAATAAAGTCAATTATTCATAATAATCCAATTAATTCAATTTCTTCAAGTACATTGCACAAATCATCCACAAATATCCTTCTGATCCTTCAAAAGGACATTCTCAGGTATCCCAGTTTGTCACGGTGCATAGCATGTAACGTACTATCGATAGAAATATTTTTGTAAATTATTTAATAAAAGTCAATTATTCTATATTAGAATCCAATTAATTCAATTTAACTAGTACATTGCACAAATCGACTAAATGTCATCTGATCTTCGGACATTCTCAAATTATCCCAATTTTGTCACCAATTTATGACTTCCAACGTACCTCGATAGAAATATTTTGTAAAATTATTTAATAAGGTAGAATTATTCCATATTAAATCCAATTAATTTGAATTTCTTCTTCATTTATTTACTGCGTCATTAAATATTATTACAGTCCTTGGACATTCTCAGTATCTAAGTTTGTCGCAATTTATAGCATGCCAACGTACCTCAATAAAATATTTTTATCAAATTAATAAAAGTCAATTATTCATAATAATCCAATTAATTCAATTTCTTCAATGCAAATCGACTAAAATATCCTTCTGATCCTTCAGACATTCTCGTCTAGCATAGCAACGTACCTCAGTATTTTTATGGGTATTTAATAAAGTCAATTATTCCATATCGTCCAAATTAATTCAATTTCTTCAAGTACGTTACAAATCGACTAAATGTCCTTACAGTCAGCTAAAGGACATTCTCGAATATCCCAAGTTTGTCGCAATTGCATAGCGTAGCGTACCTCGATAGAAATATTTTTATCCATTATTTAATAAAGTCAATTATTCCTATTAAATGCATTGATGATTCAATTTCTTGATACATTGCAAATCACCCAAATGTCCTTCTGATCCTTCAAAGGACATTCTCAGGTATCTAAGTTTATCGCAATTACATAGCATGTAACGTACCTCGATAAAATGTTTTAATAAATTATTTAATAAAAGTCAATTATTCCATATTAAGTAATTCATTCAATTTTCTTCGAGCACATTGCAAATCGACCCCAAATGTCCTTCTGATTCCCTTCAAGGACATTCTCAGGTATCCCAAGTTTGTCTGTTACATAGCATGTAACGTACCTCGATAGAAATATTTTTTATCAAATTATTTAATAAAGTCAATTATTCCATATTAATCCAATTGATTCGTTTCTTCAAGTACATTGCAAATCCACACACTTTAAATGTCCTTCTGATCAACTTCAAGGACATTCTCAGGTATCGGTTGTCTCGCAGTGCATAGCATACCAGCATCTCGATAGAAATATTTTTGCAAATTGCAAATTTTAGATGACTTTTAGTAAATAATTTGATAAAAAATGACCTATCGAGGTACGTTGGCATGCTACCCAATTGCGACAAACAGGTACCTGAGAATGTCCTTGAAGGATCAGAAGGTTATTGGGTAGTGTACTTGAAGAAATTCGAAATCAATTGGTTTAATATGGAATAGTGACTTTTATTAAATGGTGATAAAAATATTTCTATCGAGGTACGTCCTTTATGCAATTGCGACAAATTTAGATACCTGAAATGTCCTTGAAGGATCAGAAGGACATTTGGGGTGTTGTGCAATGTACTTGAAGAACCAGAATTAATTGGATTTAATATGGAATAATTGACTTTTTATTAAATAATTTGATAAAAAATATTTCTATCGAGGTACGTCGGCATACTATGCAATTGCGACAAACTTGGGATGCTACAGAATCTCCTTGAAGGATCAGAAGGACATTTGGGGTCGGTTGTGCAATTCTTCTTGAAAATTCAAATTAATTGGATTTAATATGGAATAAACTTATTAAATAATTTGATATGTTTCTATCAGTACGTTGGCATGCTATACAATTACGTGGCTTGGGATACCTGAAATGTGAAGGATCAGAAGGACATTTAGAGGTCGTTCTGCAAATATACTTGAAATTGAATTAATTGGTTAATATGGAATAATTGACTTTTTATTAAATAATTTGATACAAAATATTTCTATCGAGGTACGTTGGCATGCTGTATTGGAAACTAACTTGGGATACCTGAGAATGTCCTTGAAGGATCAGAAAGGTTGTTTTAGGGTCGATTTGTGCAATGGCGCAGAAGAAATTCGAATTAATTGGATTCTAATAGGCGACTTTATTCATCAGGTGATAGTAACTATATCAGTGCGTCAAACACTATGCAATTGCGACAATTTGGGATACCGAGAATGTCATGAAGGATCAGAAGGACATTTAGAATTCAATTTGTACCAGTATGCTTGAAGAAATTCGAATTAATTGGATTTAATATGGAATAATTGACTTTATTAAATAATTTGATAAAATATTTCTATCGAGGTACGTTGGCATATATGCAGTGTGGATAGGAATGTCCTTGAAGGATCAGAGAAGGACATTTGGGGTCGATTTGTGCAATGTACTTGAAGAAATTCAATTAGTGGTTTAATATGGGAATAATTAAACTTTTGTGCAATAATTGATAAAAATATTTCTATCAGGTACGTCAATATACTGGTGGGCAAATTTGGGATACTGAGAATGTCGCCGAAGGTCAGAAGGTTTGAGTCGTTGTACAATGCAGAAATTCAATTAATTGGATTTAATATGAATAATTGTTTTTATTAAATAATTTGATAAAAATATTTCTATCAAGGTACGTCGGCATACACTAACAATTGCGACAAACTTGGGATACCTGAAATAATATTGAAGGATCAGAAGGACATTTAGGGGTCGATTTGTGCAATGTAGAAGAAATTCGAATTAATTGGATTTAATATGGATAATTGACTTTATTAATAATTTGATAAAAATATTTCTATAAATTTTTGTTGGCATGCTATGGTAAACAAACTTAGAATACCTGAGAATGTCCTTGAAGGATCAGAGGACATTTGGGGTCGATTTATTACGTATACTTGAAGAAATTCAGATAATTGGATTTAATATAGAATAATTGACTTTTTATTAAATAATTTATTCATATTTCTATATCGGTACGTCAGCATGCTATGCAATTACGACAAATTTAGGATACTAAGAATGTCATGAAGGATCAGAAGGACATTTTGGGGTCGTTGTGTGTACTTGAAGAAATTCGAATTGGTGGATTTAATATAGATAATGACTTTTTATTAAAATAATTTGATAAAAAATATTTCTATCAGTGCGTCAGCATGCTATGCAGTGACAAACTTGGGATACTGAAATATCATATGAAGATATCAATGAAAATCATTAACTCTAATATGAAAAATTCAATGGATTTAATATGGAATAATTGTTTTTATTAAATAATTTGATGAGAAGAAACCTGTCATAGAAGATTAAGGACATTTGGGGTCGGTTGTGCAATGTACTTGAAGAATTCAAATTAATTGGATTTAATATGGAATAGTGACATTAATAATTTGATAAAATGTTTCTATCGAGGTACGTCGGAATCTTTATGCGAGGCCGACAAATTTGGAATACCTGAGAATGTCCTTGAAGGATCAGAAGGACATTTAGAGATCGATTTATGCAATGTGCGAAGAATTCAATTAATTGGTTTAATATGGAATAATTGACTTTTTATTAAATAATTTGATAAAATATTTCCATGAGGTACGTCGGCATGTAATTGCGACAAACTTGGAGATACTATGTCGCTTGAGAAAGGATCAGAGAGAAGGGACATTTGGGGTCGATTTAGTACAACCTTGAAGAAATTTGAATTAATTGGATTTAATGTGGAATAATTATTTTTATTAATATTTGATAAAATGTTTCTATCGAGGTACGTCGGCATGCTATACAATTGCGACAATTTGGGATACCTGAGAATGTCATACGAAGGATCAGAAGGACATTTGGGGGTCATTGTACAATGTATCAATTAATTGGTTAATGGAATAGTATTTTATTAAATAATTTGATAAAATATTTCTATCGGGTACGTCGGCATGCTAATACAGTACATTAAACTTGGGATACCTGAAATGTCGCCGGATCAGAAGGACACAGGGGTCTGGAATTTGTGCAATGTGCTTGAAAGGCCAGATTAATTGGATTTAATATGGAATAATTGTTTTATTAAATGAACGTTATTTCTATCGGTACGTTGGCATACCTCAATTGCGACAAGCTTGGGATACCTGAGAATGTCTAGCAGGACGAAGGACATTTTAGGGGTCGATTGTGCAATGTACTTGAAGAAATTCGAATTAATTGGATTTAATATGGAATAATTGACTTTTATTAAATAATTTGATAAAAATATTTCTATCGAGGTACGTCGGCATGCTATGCAATTGCGACAAACTTGGGATACCTGAGAATGTCCTTGAGGGATCAGAAGGACATTTAGGGTCGATTCGTGCAATATACTTAACGAAATTTGAATTAATTGGATTTAATATGGAATAATAGACTTTTTATTAAATAATTTGATAAAAATATTTCTATCGAGGTACGTCGGCATGCTATGCAATTGCGACAAACTTGGGATACCTGAGAATGTCCTTGAAGGATCAGAAGGACATTTGGGGTCGATTTGTGCAATGTACTTGAAGAAATTCGAATTAATTGGATTTAATATGGAATAATTGACTTTTTATTAAATAATTTGATAAAAAATATTTCTATCGAGGTACGTCGGCATGCTATGCAATTGCGACAAATTTGGGATACCTGAGAATGTCCTTGAAGGATCAGAAGGACATTTGGGGTCGATTTGTGCAATGTACTTGAAGAAATTCGAATTAATTGGATTTAATATGGAATAATTGACTTTTTATTAAATAATTTGATAAAAAATATTTCTATCGAGGTACGTCGGCATGCTATGCAATTGCGACAAACTTGGGATACCTGAGAATGTCCTTGAAGGATCAGAAGGACATTTGGGGTCGATTTGTGCAATGTACTTGAAGAAATTCGAATTAATTGGATTTAATATGGAATAATTGACTTTTTATTAAATAATTTGATAAAAAAATATTTCTATCGAGGTACGTCGGCATGCTATGCAATTGCGACAAACTTGGGATACCTGAGAATGTCCTTGAAGGATCAGAAGGACATTTGGGGTCGATTTGTGCAATGTACTTGAAGAAATTCGAATTAATTGGATTTAATATGGAATAATTGACTTTTTATTAAATAATTTGATAAAAAAAATATTTCTATCGAGGTACGTTGGCATGCTATGCAATTGCGACAAACTTGGGATACCTGAGAATGTCCTTGAAGGATCAGAAGGACATTTGGGGTCGATTTGTGCAATGTACTTGAAGAAATTCGAATTAATTGGATTTAATATGGAATAATTGACTTTTTATTAAATAATTTGATAAAAAATATTTCTATCGAGGTACGTCGGCATGCTATGCAATTGCGACAAATTTGGGATACCTGAGAATGTCCTTGAAGGATCAGAAGGACATTTGGGGTCGATTTGTGCAATGTACTTGAAGAAATTCGAATTAATTGGATTTAATATGGAATAATTGACTTTTTATTAAATAATTTGATAAAAAATATTTCTATCGAGGTACGTCGGCATGCTATGCAATTGCGACAAACTTGGGATACCTGAGAATGTCCTTGAAGGATCAGAAGGACATTTGGGGTCGATTTGTGCAATGTACTTGAAGAAATTCGAATTAATTGGATTTAATATGGAATAATTGACTTTTTATTAAATAATTTGATAAAAAATATTTCTATCGAGGTACGTCGGCATGCTATGCAATTGCGACAAACTTGGGATACCTGAGAATGTCCTTGAAGGATCAGAAGGACATTTGGGGTCGATTTGTGCAATGTACTTGAAGAAATTCGAATTAATTGGATTTAATATGGAATAATTGACTTTTTATTAAATAATTTGATAATTAAATATTTCTATCGAGGTACGTCGGCATGCTATGCAATTGCGACAAACTTGGGATACCTGAGAATGTCCTTGAAGGATCAGAAGGACATTTGGGGTCGATTTGTGCAATGTACTTGAAGAAATTCGAATTAATTGGATTTAATATGGAATAATTGACTTTTATTAAATAATTTGATAAAAAATATTTCTATCGAGGTACGTCGGCATACTATGCAATTGCGACAAACTTGGGATACCTGAGAATGTCCTTGAAGGATCAGAAGGACATTTGGGGTCGATTTGTGCAATGTACTTGAAGAAATTCGAATTAATTGGATTTAATATGGAATAAATGACTTTTTATTAAATAATTTGATAAAAAAAATATTTCTATCGAGGTACGTTGGCATGCTATGCAATTGCGACAAACTTGGGATACCTGAGAATGTCCTTGAAGGATCAGAAGGACATTTGGGGTCGATTTGTGCAATGTACTTGAAGAAATTCGAATTAATTGGATTTAATATGGAATAATTGACTTTTTATTAAATAATTTGATAAAAAAATATTTCTATCGAGGTACGTCGGCATGCTATGCAATTGCGACAAACTTGGGATACCTGAGAATGTCCTTGAAGGATCAGAAGGACATTTGGGGTCGATTTGTGCAATGTACTTGAAGAAATTCGAATTAATTGGATTTAATATGGAATAATTGACTTTTTATTAAATAATTTGATAAAAAATATTTCTATCGAGGTACGTCGGCATGCTATGCAATTGCGACAAATTTGGGATACCTGAGAATGTCCTTGAAGGATCAGAAGGACATTTGGGGTCGATTTGTGCAATGTACTTGAAGAAATTCGAATTAATTGGATTTAATATGGAATAATTGACTTTTTATTAAATAATTTGATAAAAAATATTTCTATCGAGGTACGTCGGCATGCTATGCAATTGCGACAAACTTGGGATACCTGAGAATGTCCTTGAAGGATCAGAAGGACATTTGGGGTCGATTTGTGCAATGTACTTGAAGAAATTCGAATTAATTGGATTTAATATGGAATAATTGACTTTTTATTAAATAATTTGATAAAAAATATTTCTATCGAGGTACGTCGGCATGCTATGCAATTGCGACAAATTTGGGATACCTAAGAATGTCCTTGAAGGATCAGAAGGACATTTGGGATCGATTTGTGCAATGTACTTGAAGAAATTCGAATTAATTGGATTTAATATGGAATAATTGACTTTTTATTAAATAATTTGATAAAAAAATATTTCTATCGAGGTACGTCGGCATGCTATGCAATTGCGACAAACTTGGGATACCTGAGAATGTCCTTGAAGGATCAGAAGGACATTTGGGGTCGATTTGTGCAATGTACTTGAAGAAATTCGAATTAATTGGATTTAATATGGAATAATTGACTTTTATTAAATAATTTGATAAAAATATTTCTATCGAGGTACGTCGGCATGCTATGCAATTGCGACAAATTTGGGATACCTAAGAATGTCCTTGAAGGATCAGAAGGACATTTGGGATCGATTTGTGCAATGTACTTGAAGAAATTTGAATTAATTGGATGTAGTATGGCATGATTGACTTTCTATCCAATAATTTCATAATAACGTTTTTCTATCGAGGTACGTCGGCATGCTATGCAATTGCGACAAACTTGGGATACCTGAGAATGTCCTTGAAGGATCAGAAGGACATTTGGGGTCGATTTGTGCAATGTACTTGAAGAAATTCGAATTAATTGGATTTAATATGGAATAATTGACTTTTTATTAAATAATTTGATAAAAATATTTCTATCGAGGTACGTCGGCATGCTATGCAATTGCGACAAATTTGGGATACCTGAGAATGTCCTTGAAGGATCAGAAGGACATTTGGGGTCGATTTGTGCAATGTACTTGAAGAAATTCGAATTAATTGGATTTAATATGGAATAATTGACTTTTTATAAAATAACTTGTTACCAAAACGTTGCTATCGCGGTATGTCGGCATGCTATGCAATTGCGACAAACTTGGGATACCTGAGAATGTCCTTGAAGGATCAGAAGGACATTTGGGGTCGATTTGTGCAATGTACTTGAAGAAATTCGAATTAATTGGATTTAATATGGAATAATTGACTTTTTATTAAATAATTTGATAAAAATATTTCTATCGAGGTACGTCGGCATGCTATGCAATTGCGACAAATTTGGGATACCTGAGAATGTCCTTGAAGGATCAGAAGGACATTTGGGGTCGATTTGTGCAATGTACTTGAAGAAATTCGAATTAATTGGATTTAATATGGAATAATTGACTTTTTATTAAATAATTTGATAAAAAATATTTCTATCGAGGTACGTCGGCATGCTATGCAATTGCGACAAACTTGGGATACCTGAGAATGTCCTTGAAGGATCAGAAGGACATTTGGGGTCGATTTGTGCAATGTACTTGAAGAAATTCGAATTAATTGGATTTAATATGGAATAATTGACTTTTTATTAAATAATTTGATAAAAAATATTTCTATCGAGGTACGTCGGCATGCTATGCAATTGCGACAAATTTGGGATACCTGAGAATGTCCTTGAAGGATCAGAAGGACATTTGGGGTCGATTTGTGCAATGTACTTGAAGAAATTCGAATTAATTGGATTTAATATGGAATAATTGACGCTCTACTAAATAATTTGATAAAAAATATTTCTATCGAGGTACGTCGGCATGCTATGCAATTGCGACAAATTTGGGATACCTGAGAATGTCCTTGAAGGATCAGAAGGACATTTGGGGTCGATTTGTGCAATGTACTTGAAGAAATTCGAATTAATTGGATTTAATATGGAATAATTGACTTTTTATTAAATAATTTGATAAAAAAATATTTCTATCGAGGTACGTCGGCATGCTATGCAATTGCGACAAATTTGGGATACCTGAGAATGTCCTTGAAGGATCAGAAGGACATTTGGGGTCGATTTGTGCAATGTACTTGAAGAAATTCGAATTAATTGGATTTAATATGGAATAATTGACTTTTTATTAAATAATTTGATAAAAAATATTTCTATCGAGGTACGTCGGCATACTATGCAATTGCGACAAACTTGGGATACCTGAGAATGTCCTTGAAGGATCAGAAGGACATTTGGGGTCGATTTGTGCAATGTACTTGAAGAAATTCGAATTAATTGGATTTAATATGGAATAAATGACTTTTTATTAAATAATTTGATAAAAAATATTTCTATCGAGGTACGTCGGCATGCTATGCAATTGCGACAAACTTGGGATACCTGAGAATGTCCTTGAAGGATCAGAAGGACATTTGGGGTCGATTTGTGCAATGTACTTGAAGAAATTCGAATTAATTGGATTTAATATGGAATAATTGACTTTTATTAAATAATTTGATAAAAATATTTCTATCGAGGTACGTCGGCATGCTATGCAATTGCGACAAATTTGGGATACCTGAGAATGTCCTTGAAGGATCAGAAGGACATTTGGGGTCGATTTGTGCAATGTACTTGAAGAAATTCGAATTAATTGGATTTAATATGGAATAATTGACTTTTTATTAAATAATTTGGTAAAAGCATATTTCTGTCGAGGTACGTCGGCATGCTATGCAATTGCGACAAACTTGGGATACCTGAGAATGTCCTTGAAGGATCAGAAGGACATTTGGGGTCGATTTGTGCAATGTACTTGAAGAAATTCGAATTAATTGGATTTAATATGGAATAATTGACTTTTTATTAAATAATTTGATAAAAATATTTCTATCGAGGTACGTCGGCATGCTATGCAATTGCGACAAATTTGGGATACCTGAGAATGTCCTTGAAGGATCAGAAGGACATTTGGGGTCGATTTGTGCAATGTACTTGAAGAAATTCGAATTAATTGGATTTAATATGGAATAATTGACTTTTATTAAATAATTTGATAAAAATATTTCTATCGAGGTACGTCGGCATGCTATGCAATTGCGACAAATTTGGGATACCTGAGAATGTCCTTGAAGGATCAGAAGGACATTTGGGGTCGATTTGTGCAATGTACTTGAAGAAATTCGAATTAATTGGATTTAATATGGAATAATTGACTTTTTATTAAATAATTTGATAAAAATATTTCTATCGAGGTACGTCGGCATGCTATGCAATTGCGACAAATTTGGGATACCTGAGAATGTCCTTGAAGGATCAGAAGGACATTTGGGGTCGATTTGTGCAATGTACTTGAAGAAATTCGAATTAATTGGATTTAATATGGAATAATTGACTTTTTATTAAATAATTTGATAAAAAATATTTCTATCGAGGTACGTCGGCATGCTATGCAATTGCGACAAACTTGGGATACCTGAGAATGTCCTTGAAGGATCAGAAGGACATTTGGGGTCGATTTGTGCAATGTACTTGAAGAAATTCGAATTAATTGGATTTAATATGGAATAATTGACTTTTTATTAAATAATTTGATAAAAAAATATTTCTATCGAGGTACGTCGGCATGCTATGCAATTGCGACAAATTTGGGATACCTGAGAATGTCCTTGAAGGATCAGAAGGACATTTGGGGTCGATTTGTGCAATGTACTTGAAGAAATTCGAATTAATTGGATTTAATATGGAATAATTGACTTTTTATTAAATAATTTGATAAAAAATATTTCTATCGAGGTACGTCGGCATGCTATGCAATTGCGACAAATTTGGGATACCTGAGAATGTCCTTGAAGGATCAGAAGGACATTTGGGGTCGATTTGTGCAATGTACTTGAAGAAATTCGAATTAATTGGATTTAATATGGAATAATTGACTTTTTATTAAATAATTTGATAAAAAAATATTTCTATCGAGGTACGTCGGCATGCTATGCAATTGCGACAAATTTGGGATACCTGAGAATGTCCTTGAAGGATCAGAAGGACATTTGGGGTCGATTTGTGCAATGTACTTGAAGAAATTCGAATTAATTGGATTTAATATGGAATAATTGACTTTTTATTAAATAATTTGATAAAAAAATATTTCTATCGAGGTACGTTGGCATGCTATGCAATTGCGACAAACTTGGGATACCTGAGAATGTCCTTGAAGGATCAGAAGGACATTTGGGGTCAATTTGTGCAATGTACTTGAAGAAATTCGAATTAATTGGATTTAATATGGAATAATTGACTTTTTATTAAATAATTTGATAAAAAATATTTCTATCAAGGTACGTCGGCATGCTATGCAATTGCGACAAATTTGGGATAACTGAGAATGTCCTTGAAGGATCAGAAGGACATTTGGGGTCGATTTGTGCAATGTACTTGAAGAAATTCGAATTAATTGGATTTAATATGGAATAATTGACTTTTTATTAAATAATTTGATAAAAAATATTTCTATCGAGGTACGTCGGCATGCTATGCAATTGCGACAAATTTGGGATACCTGAGAATGTCCTTGAAGGATCAGAAGGACATTTGGGGTCGATTTGTGCAATGTACTTGAAGAAATTCGAATTAATTGGATTTAATATGGAATAATTGACTTTTTATTAAATAATTTGATAAAAAATATTTCTATCGAGGTACGTTGGCATGCTATGCAATTGCGACAAACTTGGGATACCTGAGAATGTCCTTGAAGGATCAGAAGGACATTTGGGGTCGATTTGTGCAATGTACTTGAAGAAATTCGAATTAATTGGATTTAATATGGAATAATTGACTTTTTATTAAATAATTTGATAAAAAATATTTCTATCGAGGTACGTCGGCATGCTATGCAATTGCGACAAATTTGGGATACCTAAGAATGTCCTTGAAGGATCAGAAGGACATTTGGGATCGATTTGTGCAATGTACCTAATTGATATGCATTTTTGAATTATATATGTTTATCTTATCAGTTTTTGCTTTCGTTTTGAATTTAAAATTGTTGGAAATGAATTTTATATAATATCCGCGCGTTCTGTATTTTGCCTTCTTTCAGGCTTAAGCTTTAATTTATGGTTTGGTGTGTATTCAGGAGTTTTCTAATGTATTTATATGGTTTTTAGCCCAAAATCACACTTTTTAGTATAAAACTGCCATTATTCAACTTAAGTATAAGGTTTTATATATGTTTCCGGCCTAGAATTTTTCAAGGAATCCGATTCCGTAGAGTTATCTAACATATAAAGCGTTTTGAAAAGTTTAGTATAAGAAAGTATGGGAAATTTTGAGGTACGTTGAAAAACAAATATAGTTCCGGAAGGTACGTACTTGGTACATTACATTGGCAATAAAATTGGGAAGTTTTACGAAGATTTTCGAAAAATCGACCGTCTATTCAGCAGGCCACCGATTTTCTAGGTAATATTGAGGTACGTTCAAAATCCCCGGAGGTACGCATAGGTACGCATTTGGTACATCAACTTAGAGGTATTTATTTTCAATTTTATGATAAGTGGCCTGCCAGCTAGACGGACATGCATATTAGTTCTAGTTTTCGGAGAAACCATAAAACATGATGAAAGTGAACGTCACATAAAATGACAAGCAGTGCAAAAAATGCATATTGAACCTACCCTCGGAAAACCCGGAATATTTCCAGTGGCCAAGGACCAATCTCAGGTTTTGCAGAGGGACAGTATACTAGAAGAGTGTCCGCTTCTGATGGTCTTGGTTTTATCGAAATCGGATTATTATACGCAAAGTTATGCTGATTTGAATTTGGACTTATTTTTACCTATCTCAACCTTTTTGTCTAACCCCTGTATCTTCTTGTAGCTGTTTAAAAAAAAACAAAACTGTTTTCCTATTTTCGCTTATTAACACGCAAAAGGCCAAGGCCTTCAGGACGATCAATTTTGAAATTGAACATAACTCTGTTTGATCGCGAAAAAACTTCTGGTGTCTTTGCGAAATGGAGGAATCTGTAGAAGGGAATTTATTTGTTTGCATGCCAAAAAATTATGCGACAGCTCATTATTCATGATTTCAGCCAGAGTAAACGCGACGAGCGATGCGACGCGACACACGTAAAAGAATAACAATCATTATCAACAGGCTGTCAAATTGCACTGTCGCGTCGCGTCGCATCGCACGTCGCGTTTACTCTGGCTTGCCCCATACGAATATACATCTAATGAGGCTGTCAAAAACAATAAATCTTAACTCCCATTCCAGGACAGGGTGCCTCAGGTGAAACTCTTGGGGTGGAAATTTCTCTTTACTGACAAAAAAAGTGTCATGTAACAGCTTATTTTCCACAGTTTCTCGCGAATAAGTTTATGGCGTTTTTGTAGAGGGCGGAAGTCCTCAGTGGTTACTCTCGAAACCTCACAGAGTGCCCCGGAGAGAGGGTCATATCCATTTGCACACTAAAACGTGTCTTGTGATAACTTTCTCGTCATGGTTTTCTCATGAATAGTTTTTTTGTTAAATGTCACCAAATTGCCTTTTCTGCCAAACGACCATATCAGAACGACATTTTCGAGCAAATGAAATTTTCGTTTAAAAGGGCCTAATGGTTTGTTCGACAAAACAACTTTCGGCCAAACTGCTGTTCCCGTCGTTTTGAACGGAAGTTATTCGGCGTAAGCCGTTTGCTCGAATGCCACTTGGCTGAATAACACGTTAATCCGAAAATCTTATTTGGCCGAAACCGAGCCGAAACTAACATACAGTCGAATGTGACATACTGCCTAAAGTCGATTGTCCTAATAGAAAATTTGACCGAAAATGTCGATAGGCCGAATATGCCGTTCGGCTAAACAGGGGTGGCAGGGGTGACATTATGCATCTCGACTCGAAACGAGCAAATTATATAAGCTCCCGTAAAAAGTGCTTTCTAATCGAGATGCGCAATGAGGCCCCAAATCATTTGGTTGAAAAGGCCGTATGAGACTATTTGCCATTTTGGCCACGCGGCATTTTCAGCCGAACAAATTGTTTGCCCAAATAACATTTTCGGCCGAACGACATATTCGACGTTTAACCATTTCTGAAAAATTATATTTTCTGGACTGATGATTTTTTCGGTTAAATTATGTGCTTGACCAAACAACTTTCGGCCTTGTGGTCTTTGACCGTTTGATTTCAATGAAAAATACTTTGGATATCAAAAGAAATCCTTAAGAGTTTCCTCGGAAAATCCAAAGGAAATTATTTGGAGTTTCACAAGAAGTTGAATGAAATTCGCACGATTTTTTTTTAACTTTCATAAGTAACTCTTCAGATTTTTCTTTCAAAATTTGCCGTAATGTGCACTTAAACTCTTCATAATTCCCACAGAAAATTCTTATGAGAAGAGAGGTCTTTTGTTTACTTTATCTTTGGTTGTTGCTGCTAACCTTTATGGCTTTATGGAAGGTCGTCCGCGGTTTTTGAGACATTCCTCCTTGTACAGCTTCGAGTCCATCGTCTTATTCGGCACAAACACTTAGGTCTTTGTCCCACAGTTGCATATCCCTTGCCAAAATCATCCGTTTTTTTGCAAGTTTGTCCAAAAATCAAACTTAACCTTCGCAGGAACTACTGCTCGTGCCGTCACCATGTAGAATTTTTGGCAAGGAAGCTGTCCGAAATCCATTTTGACGTAGGTTCCATCGTCGATGAGCAGGACTTTTTTCTCTCCTTTCGGCTTCCATCTGGAATAATTTTTGACACGCTGCACGAAACTTCGTGAAATTTATACCACAGCAAGTGGGCGCCTAGGTAGACAAACCGCTGTAAAAGAATTCTTGCAGCGGTCACTTTCCGTGCCGCTGCAATACAATAAATGATTCCGGATTCTAAATGGACATAGCTTTACATGGGAGATCAATTGTTCTTTAAATACTCATCAGAAGACTATTTGTGAGAAAACAATATAAAAAAGCTGTCGCAAGACACGTTTTAGTCGGCAAACGGGAATGTTCTACCCATATAAGTTCTCCAGGGGCACTCCACGTGGTTTAGGGAATAGTCAATAAGGTTTTTTAAAAAAAAACTAAGCAACTAAGATCTATTGTGTTTTACAGATTTACAAGAAGTTCATTCGTTAGGAATCGTGAAGAATGAGTATCCACATTACACGCTTGCAAACACAAAATTTTCCTCCTACGGGTTCACCTGGGGGAACTCCTTGATGTTTCAGAAGTGGCTAATGAGGTTTGGTACTCTACAGATTCACTAGGAGTTTATTTGTGTAAATATGAATAAAGAGCTGTATAGCATGACACGTTTTGGTCTGCAAACAGAATTGTTCCCTCCTACAGGTTCCCCCAGAGAATCCCGTGTTGTTCCGGAAGTGGCCAAAGAGGTCTATATAGCAATGACCCGCCAATTTTAAAATTCACAAAAAAGAAATTCCCAAAAATTAGAACCATGCCCATTTGATGTTCAATTCTTTGTTTTGGATGATCAACGTTGGAGACACCTTCAATCCTTCTTTTTATTTGCATGTCGGGGTAGTTCCAATTACAAAATTACAGCTCCCATATCAGTGTTAGCGTCTTTCTGGCAATTTTCTAGTCTTGGCATAAGCTGGAGGAAACTGGAGGATATTTAAGGGTGGTGCACAAAATATATAAACAAATGAAAAAATGATGGGATTGAATATTAGAAATTATTACGGTTAGATAGCTGTATATGGTGTATGAGCTATATTAAATATGGGAGTTGGAATTTTCGAATAATTTGACATTTGAACAGCCCTAATGAATATTAAAAAAGAAATAAAATGACGATAATTTTTTATATCTCAATCAATTACCCGATTGTTCAGTATATACTTCTTCAGTAAATAGTAAACATTGATAAAGCTAAAAAGGTTTTTTGTTGAAGTGAAACGATGTGTTTCCTGTTCAGCGTTTATTGGCACGCTATTCCTTCCAGTATAAAGAAATCTTTATTCCTAGAAATTTAAAAAAAAAACGCATTTACATCGGATCACAGATGATGGAAAATTTTGAACGAATTTGAAATGTCTCACTTGTCTTTAATTCATTCCAGTACAATCCGAAAAATCCCCGTGCTAATTTTAAAGATAAATACTTACCATTGTTTGTGGAAGTGTTTGACGTCAGAATTTACCAGCGTAGATATCTGAAGTTTATTTAAAATATGTGGGGCGGTTCAAAGGTAAAAAAGGCGCGTGGAAAAATGCCACACCCACGGGATTAATTCCATTCCTATCATCATGAACATCGTGTTATCATTAAAAAAAAAAAATTCATGAGAACACAATGATTCATGATTCTAGACAAATATTATATATCACTTCGCGATGGTACGCGACTTTAGGACGACGTTCTGCCTTCTTTATGTCATGGGCTGTTCTTAGGCGCACCAAATGAATCACATACAGTGGTTGGTTTCCTATGCCACTGCCGTATCCAGGCGCTAACGTATATGTAAAAATAGCCAGCATGAGTTAACCACCTGAAGTTTGTATGGCGAAAGACATCTAACGCAGGTTTTCTCAACAGCAGGAACTTTTCTCGAAAATCTATTTGGTATCAGTTTTGTAAGAAGTTGTCTGATACTACGCCTACCAAATATTTTTTCGATTAAGGTGATTATACATACTGATTTCCAAAAGTTAACTCCTGTGCCGCTCAAAATAGGCGATTTATTAGATGGGCACGGTAAGGTAGTGATCTAATTTCCGTCGTAGTTGGTACTGCTTGATTTTCAAATCTAGTTTAACCAAGTTGTGTGTATCATGTATTTTAGAGTTACTACACGTAAAAAAATTTAATGTTATTTATTATTAAGATTTCTAATACATTTTTGCCAAAGGCGCTTAATGATATGTATAAGATAAAACTTATTGACCCCTTTGATTGGTGTAACGGCTGCCGCACTCCACTGCCAGAGCGTTAAAATCTGCCGCTATGACGACCGGCTTACGACCCACTAGGTCATATGATAGCCTATCTATCATCTGATTGAACTGTTCTAATGGCCACCTTGGTGGTGCATAGCAGCTACAATAGCAGCTACACACCATTGATCTTAGTTATTGCGACACTCTCAGCAGAGGAGTTTACCACCTCTTGGATCGGGTACCGTCCCGTCGGGCAAATAGCCGCCATCCTAGACCCGTCCGCCACCCAATTGCCGTTATCGACAGGGACGTTGTACGGGTCGGAAAGGAGGGCGACATCAGTCATCGACTCCGAGACTGACTGCCACAACAGTTACTGGATAGTTGCACAGTGGTTAAGATTCAGCTGTGTTACTTGCACGGCTTATTCTTATTTTACTCTCCGATGGGACTCGAAGACCCACCCATAACGTGGTTACAGGCTTGCTTTTTGCTGCTTTATCACATTCATGCGCCTTGTGCCCTTCCTCACCACAACGACGACACAGGTTGCTACGGTCTGGGCCTTTACAGTTGTAGGATTTGTGTCCGAACTCTAAGCACTGGTAGCACCTATCCACTGGAGGTGGCTGGAGTTTGCTCACTGGGAATACTGACCAGCCGATCTTCAACTTCCCTCGCTCCATTACCTTTTTGGTTTCCACAGCCGGTAACCTAAGGTAGGCTACCTGCGTGCCAAAGGGACCGCCTCTGTCCTTAGCTTTCTTTGCGGGTCGAGTTGCGTTCGACTTCCGCTTTGCCCTACTGACCAGCTGCCAGGGATTTTCGGTTCCTTGTGCTGATGGCACGGGATGACTGGTACCCTCTTGCGGCTCGGCGACTTGCTTCTGGTTGATGCCTTTTGCCTTTTTGGGCCGAGAAGTCACCTTCTCGGGTCGACGCCCATCGGGCTCCTCTGCACCCCGATCTGCTCCACCCAGACGACGTTTGGCCTTTACGGTTGCACGTCGTTTGGCTTTGCTCTGAGTGCCTTCGCCTGATTGCTGCCTGAGCCGGTTCGGGTTGGGCGCAATCTTTTCTTCATTAGCCGTCAAGGCGCAATCAATCGCCTCTTGGGCCATGGTTGCTTCTCCAAGGAAGGAGAAGCCATCGGTTTGAGCACCTTTGTCGGCCTTCTCTCTTCCCACCACCCGCCTGATAAACGCATCCTGTTCTTGTCTTGCGACTCAAACAGCCTGGCGAAGCATCCGAAGGTTCTGTTTCAGTTCCTTACTGATGTCATGCCTTGCGTTCGCGAACTCGATGATATCATCGAGTTGCTCGGCGACCACCCGTATCTCGGGTAGTGGCCCACCAAGCGTGCTGATAGGGCTATACTTTGTCACAGCTGGGGAGACTCCGGTGTTGCTAGTTGCAGCCTCCGTCACTCCGCTCTCCATTTCCATGGGAGGAGACCTCGCCAAACCTCCCTTGGCAAAGGGGTCTACCACCTCCATGCTTAACGCATCATCGAAAGAATTATTTTGTTTTGTTTCACTCATTGTAAATGGGTCCCCCTTATGGCTGCCGTAAAATCCAACTGGAGTAGTCGCCTTTTATGATCCCATGGTTATCTTTGCATGCCTTACGGCATGCAGGGAGGCCATGCAAGGGTCGACACTTACGTGTTCAGAGCCAGATCAGCGCAAGTCAGGAAAGGGCATCTGAGCCTACTCCCACCCAGCAGGCAGGATTGGAAAGCGTGCTACAAGGCCCGCCACGGTTTTAGGTGGCGGAAGACAGCCTAGCTATTAGCCCACTCGTCGTTTCGAGTCAGTGTCACCCGGCTCTGCTAAGAGAGTAGATTGTCAGACTGCCAGCCCTCGCTTTCATAATATTACTAACCAAGAAAGGTCCGTTAACACGCGGCCAGAATGCCATAATCAGGGTTGCTGTGCGATTTGAGCGGCACACGGTCGCTTTGATAGGGTTTGCTTGCGGACACATGAAGCTTTTTGTGGAGGTTTAACAGAGCCCGCTGCCAAGACCCACCACGTCCTAGACAGGCCCCCTACTCGCAGAGCCCGTGGGGAGGGGTCGTTAAGCCCTTGGACATAGTCCCTGCTGCCCGGCACTACCACAGTTAACAACTGTGGAAGTGCTTAATAAACACTAAGCTGCGAGGTGGCAATGTCCCGATGGGGAATGCAATGCTAATAATAATAATAATAATAAGAAGAAGAAGTGGGGGCCTTCAGTTCTACACGCGTAACCAATGATCTACAGGCCTGTTTTGAATTTGTTATGTGTCCAATGTCCATTGTGCTACTTCCAATAGAAAATGTACATGGGAGATGTTCGTAGTTGCCCAAAAATACCTGACATAATTTATTTATTTATTATCAGACTAAGGCCGGAGTGGCCTGTGCTGCACATAAAAGTCTTCTCCATTCAGCTCGGTCCATGGCTGCACTTCGCCAACCTCGCAGTCTGCGGAGGGTCCGCAAATCGTCCTGCACCTGATAGATCCACCTTGCCCGCTGTGCACCTCGCCTTCTTGTTCCCTTCGGATCGTTGTCGAGAACCATTTTCACCGGATTACTGTCCGACATTCTGGCTACGTGCCCGGCCCACCGCAGTCTTCCGATTTTCGCGGTGTGAACGATGCATGGTTCTCCCAACAGCTGATGCCATAGATGGTACGCAACACTTTCCTTTCAAAAAACCCCAGTGCGCGTTGGTCCTCCACGAGCATCGTCCAGGTCTCGTGCCCGTAGAGAACTACCGGTCTTTTAAGCGTTTTGTAGGTAGTCAGTTTGGTACGGCGGCGAACTCTATTCGATCGGAGCGTCTTGCGGAGTCCAAAGTACGTACGATTTCCAGCCACCATGCGCCTCCGAATTTCTCTGCTGGTATCGTTATCGGCGGTCACCAGTGAGCCCAAGTACACGAATTCTTCAAACACCTCGATTTCGTCACCACCGATAGAAACTCGTGGTGGGTGGCTTACATTGACCTCTCTTGAGCCTCTTCCCATCATGTACTTCGTCTTTGACGTATTGATGACTAGTCCAATCCGTTTAGCTTCGCTTTTCAGTCTTCTGTAGGCTTCCTCCATCCTCTCAAAGTTACGTGCCATGATATCAATGTCGTCGGCGAAACCAAATAACTGGACGGACTTCGTGAAAATCGTACCACTCGTGTCAATCCCTGCCCTTCGTATTACTCCCTCCAATGCGATGTTGAATAGCAGACACGAAAGACTATCACCTTGCCGTAACCCTCTACGCGTTTCGAAGGGACTCGAGAATGCCCCTAAAACTCGAACTACGCACATCACCCGATCCATCGTCGCCTTGATCAACCGTATCAGTTTATCCGGAAATCCGTTTTCGTGCATTAGCTGCCATAGCTGGTCCCGATCGATTGTATCATATGCGGTTTTGAAGTCGATAAATAGATGATGTGTGGGCACGTTGTATTCGCGGCATTTCTGCCGTATGGCGAACACCTGGTCTGTGGTAGAGCGTTCACCCATAAATCCCGCCTGGTACTGCCCCACGAACTCTCTTGAAATTGGTGTTAGTCGGCGGCATAAAATTTGGGAGAGTACCTTGTAGGCGGCGTTCAGCAATGTGATTGCGCGGTAGTTGTTACAATCCAGCTTATCGACCTTTTTGTAGATGGGACACACGACACCTTCCATCCACTCCTGCGGCAGAACCTCATCCTCCCAAACCTTGGTAATCACCCAGTGCAGCGCTCTAGCCAGTGCCTCACCACCGTGTTTAAACAGCTCTCCTGGTAGTTGGTCAAATCCAGGGGCTTTGTTGTTTTTCAGCCGGCCGCCCAGACAACCAGAATGCATGCATAATAGAATTGTTTTTCTGTTATGCGATGCCTATGCGCACAAATTTCATCGCTTACCAGTCGCGAAAACACTTTTTACGTACAAAAGTGGAGGCGATATATGTGTATTTCTTATCCGACGTTGCACGGAAGTGTATGCGATGTGCACGATTTTTATGCGAGTTTGTTCGTTATGCATTGCGATGTAGTTTGTGATAACAAACTCTGTTTGACAGATAATCCGATTTCATGTGAGTTTTATTGCAAGAATATGCGATGTCAACAAATGAAGCTGGAATAAACTCGTAAAATAGCCTACTGTGCGGGAAAATTTATAAATAAACTGATGAGCTTTGCACAACAATGCGATTCTGATGAAACTTAGATCGGTAAACGATTTTGATCGTGCATTCTTATGCGATGTGTGGTTGTCTGGGCGATCTCCTCCTGGATTTCCTGGAGATTCGGAGCCGGAAGTCGCATGTCCTGCGCGCGTGCTACTAGGTTCATTACCATACCACCACCGTTGTCTGCCATATCGCCATTCAGGCGCTCTTCGTAGTGCTGCCGCCACATTTGGATCACCCCACGCTCGTTTGTAAGAAGGTTCCCGTTTATGTCCTTACACATATCGGGCTGTGGCACGTGGCCCTTACGTGAACGGTTCAACTTCTCATAGAACTTTCGTGCGTTATTAGTGCGGTACAGTTCCTCCGTCTCTTCACGGTCTCGATCTTCCTGCTGGCGCTTTTTACTCCGGAAAATCGAGTTTTGTCTGTTCCGCGCCCGTTTGTATCGTGCCTCGTTCGCCCTCGTGCGGTGTTGCAGCAATCTCGCCCATGCTGCATTCTTCTCCTCAACTAACTGCTCACATTCGCCGTCATACCAGTCGTTTCTCTGATCCGGAGCCACCGTGCCTAGTGCAGCGGTTGCGGTGCTTCCAATGGCGGATCGAATATCTGTCCAGCCATCTTCAAGAGATGCTGCGCCTAGCTGCTCTTCCGTTGGGAGTGCCACTTCCAGCTGCTGCGCGTAGTCTTGGGCTAGCCTACCGTCTTGTAGCCGCCCAATGTTTAGCCGCGGCGGATGATCACCGTCGAGAGTTTTGAGCGCAGGCATACTGCAACGAGGTAGTAGTCGGATTCAATATTCGCACTGCGGTATGTGCGTAAGTTCGTGATGTCGGAGAAGAATTTACCGTCGATTAGAACGTGGTCGATTTGGTTTTCCGTTTCTTGGTTAGGTGATTTCCATGTGGCCTTATGGATATTTTTGCGGGGAAAGAAGGTGCTTCGGACTACCATTCCACGGGAGGGTGCGAAGTTTGTGCATCGTTGGCCGTTGTCATTCGATACGGTGTGCAGACTATCCGGTCCGATGACCGGTCTATACATTTCCTCCCTTCCTACCTGAGCGTTCATGTCACCGATGACGATTTTGACGTCCCGCAGTGGGCATCCATCGTATGTCTGCTCCAGCTGCGCATAGAACGCTTCTTTCTCGTCGTCGGATCTCCCTTCGTGTGGGCAGTGCACGTTGATGATGCTATAGTTGAAGAAACGGCCTTTTATTCTCAGCTTGCACATCCTTGCGTTGATTGGCTGCCACCCAATCACGCGTTGGCGCATCTTTCCCAGCACTATTAAGCCGGTTCCCAGCTCGTTGGTGGTGGCACAGCTTTGGTAGAAGGTAGGTAGTTCCTGCAGCGCTACGACATCGAAGTTGCGTGGATGTAATTCATCGTAGATTATCCTGTCGCAACCTGCGAAGCCTAGCGACTAGCCATGTTCCAAGCTTCCAATCGTGATCCTTTATTCGTCGCCTAGGTCGTTGCCGATTGTATCGAGTCGTATTATCTTCTATGTCGTTCGTAATAGTTGTTTTTGAAGGCGGCTTAGTGGGCCTGCGCAAACCTCCTGTCTCGTCGAAGGGCCGTCGTATCAGGGCTGTTTAGCGTCCCACCTAACACCAGGACTTGGGCTTGTGCGCTTTGAGCGGCACACGGTCGCTTTGGCGGAGCCTACTTGCGGATTCATGCAGCTTTTTATAGAGGTTTAACAGGGCCCACTGTCCACATGTCATTATGCCCACATGTCATTATGTCATTATGTCAATTATGTCATTATGTCAATTATGTCATTATGTCAATTATGTCATTATGACAATTATGTCAATTATGTCATTATGTCAAATTTCCGCATTGGCTTTCAATCACTAGTAATAAAGTTGACAATTTTGTTTCATCGCCGACTTTTCGATCCGGAAATGGGCTCTTCTCCAGGGCTTGTTGGCAGTAAATTTGTTAATTACCGCTACTAGGGTAGGGGAAAGTGGGTAGCTTGATCCCGTGGGAGACTTGATCTCTACCTGTTTTACCGAGAACCAAAGTAGATTTAATTGGGAAAGTTTTAGTAGTAGGGGTAGTAGCTTGTTGGCAGTAAATTTGTTAATTACCGCTACTAGGGTAGGGGAAGGAGCGTATTTTTTTGTATAGATCCTCTAGGCAAACGATGTTTATGTAGTGATTATTTTTTTTTGATTGACAACCTTACAAATTAACCACGACGGTTTGTGTGTTTGGGCCCTTTCAAAAAACTTTTTGAAGGCCTCGCAAAATTTGAATAATTTCTCATAACATTGACCAAATGCTATCATTTTTTTACAGCACAAAGTCAAAAATATGCTAAATGATCCTTACTGATAAAAATATGAACAATTCATCATAATTTTGCGTTACTTTTAAGTTATTGCCTCGATTTGGGGACACCTGATTCCTCATTAGTCATCCATACAAAAAATCGGCAAAAAATTTAAAAAAGTATAAATTTATTATCAGGTGGTTAATTGTTCATGGATTTCACAGATCTAATGAAGGGTTGGCTCGTAAAAAAATATCTATTGAGTGCACTCCATGGATATAATGAAAAGGGGTTCAAGTCTTGCCAAATCCTAAGATTACATACGCTGTCGAAATCCATAACAAAAATGTGATCATGAATACGCACAGCAAATCGTAAAATCTGCGGAGAAATATTTTAAAAATCAGAGGCAACGTTTTATTTAAATTAAAGCAAGTTCGTGGAGAGGGATCAATTCCCCGCGAATATTTTTAAATTCTATTTTTGACTGCAATTTTTTTGACAGTGGAAGTTGCTCTAAAATATTTGTAAAAAGTTAGGCAAATAATGCTACAGAAATACCATTTCAAATTCCATTTTGAACAAATTTCTACGAAAGCACTTTTTAAAATGAGGCATCTGTATAAAATCGAGAATTGATTTTTGTGTTTCCTATTGTTGTAAAACCCTTATTCGTTTTAAATGAATGCTATGAAAGCAATATAAAATGTTCAACACTACACATATGAGAATTCCTGACGATAAAACTATCGAAAAATGATATGATGTAACATGCTATGTGGTTCATTGTAAAAGGAATAATCAATCAGAAACTGACAAATATCTCGGAATTACGACAAAGTTGCACGGATGAAAAAACGGGTGTTCATGTCCTTCAACAGACATGTTTTGTATGCATCATGTTTCAGAATTGTTTAAAAATGACAACAAGTGACGTCCCTCTCCTCATAACATTTGTTTAATTAATGCTAAAAAGTGTAATCATGGAATTCAAACCGGGTTTGTTAATATCCGAAAAATAATGTGAGTAGTTAACTTCACATGTTAATTTTGTTCTCAAGAACATTTGCTAACGAAAATAAAGCCCATCTAGAGGTACATAAAACTAATTTTCAAAAAAAAAAACGTTCTTAGATTCAGCATTTTATTTGGTCAATTTTTACCTAAAACTAAATCCGTGCGAAGCCCTAACATCGTTATGTAAATCCGCGCCAAATCCGCGAAATCCGCGTAGTCGTAACAACCATGCATGTGTATAAGAATCTAGCATTTTCGCATATGCCTAGTTCTTATACAGGTTTTGGTAGGTTATTATACATAATTGTTAAGAAATCTGACGATCACTGGTTGGGTGTACGTATTCTTCCGCAATCAGTTGAGTAGATGGCAGTAGTGATTCATCGTAAATCAATTCAAAAGTTTGCACAATATTTTCAATAAAATTTGTTCTAGCTTTAATATCTGTTATCTACATATGTTAATACCAATCGATATCAAAGAATTGGAAAGCAAATTGCTCACATATAAAGCCGAAAACGTCACATTCGCAAATATTATTAATGAGGTAGCGTACCCTATACTATTTCACTATATTGCGAACAGGATTATATTTCCATTACAAATACTGTGTTGTCTCGATCCAATACGGAACAATCAAAGGATTCATACAATCGGTTATCCGTACAATCATCTTAGAAAAGTTCAACGTTGAACGTACAACGTAGTAGCAAAGCAATCTTCCATAAACCAAACACGTCATACAACTGTTCATGATCACAATGCTCTTATTTAGAAATGTGTTTCATATCGTGGTATAAAAGCTACTCCGCCATCGCCATACGATCATCAGTTAACTTGAATCCGTCGGTACTTGGTCCTTGTTGCTGCGCGATACACCTTTTAGTCATGCAATTTCGTTTCGTTCTCGCGGGCATTGTCTGCCTGTTGGGTGGAATACAAGCCCAGACTATTGCCACTAGCGTAGCAAGCGCCATTTGTCAGTCCAAGGTTAACATGGCCACTATAATCCAGCAAGTAAACAACACGATCAACAGTGCCGATCAGACGGTTTTGACAGCATGGAATCAATTCGGACAATCCATGGTAGACCTCTACAACTCGTATTACACCCGTTTCTCTGTTTACACTACATTCGATATGAGTTACATCACGAACGCCATCACCAACATACAGAACACCATTAGCTATCCTCCTATGCTAATCCAAGATCAACAAGCCAGTCAATTATTTACGAACGTCCAAGCCAGCGCTCAACAGGTTGAAAATACTCTCACTTCAGCGGCCGCCACCATTACCAACGCTGCCTGCGTTTCTCCTTGCACCAGCCAAAAGTTAGCCACCTGCACAACCAAACACGGCACCAAGCTGACCACAGATCCGATTACTATGGACCGTGTGACAGACTGCATCGCTGCAGAAAAAGCACGATACGCCAAAATCGGCACGGATATGGCATCGCAATATAGCAATGTGGTCACCAGCGCTGCCAACTACCTAGCGGTGGTGAGCGTTTGCGACACCCCGACACCGGAGGAATTGAACGATGTACTTGCGAATAATGGACATCCGTGGACGGAATGTTTGAACAACGTAAGATCATTTCTTTTTCATGTCACCATATTACTTGTTTCACATCAGATAACTTTCGACCTTATTCTATTTAACAGTTCCTCCAAAGAATTGGCAACGCTCCGTTGAACACCTACGTCGCCGACTCCATGCGTTTTCCTCAGACTCAAGTGGTTAGCTACCGAATGGAGCGTTGCGCTAAACTTGTTGCATTGGATATTGCGGATCGCGTAGCCAAAGTGTTGAGTGACTTCAACAGTTGCTTGGGATAAAATCATTATGCAGTGATAATCTAAAAGGAATTGTATTGACAATCTAACGTCAGAAAATGTTTACAGAAACCACTACAACAACATTAATAAAACTGACCGTGTAAGGCTTTTTTTCCGACATTACCACGAAAACCATTGTAGTGAACGCTGTTACTATAAGATTGTCACTACTCCGAATCATTGTATTCTATATATGATGATAAGCTGGTTGATGTTTATGCAGCAACATACTTTATCTTCATTTATTCTTTCTGTAGTGAAATGACGGCTCTACTCTAAAATTGACAGTTTTGGACAGTGTTGTGTTGACTGTTAATCGTCCCAGATTTCTGTTATTAAAATATCACCCCAATTGCCACGGTTATTCATTCATTTCATTTCATTCATTTAGTCTACATCTAAACAGATAACACTGAATCAACAATTCGACGCCACAATACACGGTTCGAGGCCGCATCTCTCCATCCTCGAATACGCCCCACGCTCGCCAAGTCGTTTTGCACCTGGTCTGTCCATCTCGCTCGCTGCGCTCCACGCTGTCTCGTACCTGCCGGATCGATAGCGAACACCATCTTTGTAAGGTTGCTGTCCGGCATTCAATATGTCCTGCCCATCGTACCCTTCCGGCTTTAGCTACCTTCTGGATACTGGGTTCGCCGTAGAGTTGGGCAAGCTCGAGGTTCATTCTTCACCGTCACACACCGTCTTCTTGCACACCGCCAAAGATGGTCTTAAGCACCCGTCTCTCGAATACTCCGAGTGCTTGCAGTCCTCCTCGAGCATTGTCCATGTTTCATGTCCGTAGAGGACAACCGGTCTTATTAGCGTTCATCAGAAGGTAGAGGGTGCTACGCTGGGTTGAAGACAGGCCTCGAGATGCAGCGCGCATGCAGTGGCGATATCTCCTGATGTTGATGATATCGGAGAAGTACCGTCCATCAATCAGAACGTGGTTGATTTGTGATTTTGTCTGTAGTGGTGATCTCCAGGTGTACCGATACGGAAGGCTGTGTTGGAAGTAGGTGCTGCGAATGGCCATATTCTTGGGGGCGCGAAATCAATTAGTCGTAGGCCGTTTTCGTTCGTCAGCCGGTGAGCGCTGAACTTCCCAATAGTCGGTCTAAACTCCTCCTCTTGGCCAACCTGAGCGATCAAATCTCCTATGATGATTTAGACGTCGTGGCTTGGGTGGATGTGGTGGGGTTTCTACAGTGGGCTCTGTTAAACCTCTATAAAAAGCTGCATGTATTCGCAACTAGGCTCCACCAAAGCGATCGTGTGCCGCTCAAAGTGCACAAGCCCAAGTCCTGGTGGTAGGTGGGACGCTTACAAGACCTGACACGAAGGCCCTTCGACGAGACAAGAGGTTTGCACAGGCCCAATAAGCCGCCTTTCAAAACAACCATTACGAACGACATAGAAGATAATACGACTCGATATATTTAATCGGCAACGACCTAGGCGACGAATAAGGGATTACGATTGGAAGCTTGGAACATGGAACTGTAAGTCGCTAGGTTCCGCAGGTTGCGAAGGTTGTTGTGTGAGCACTGTCCACACTAAGGGAGACCCGACGACGAGAAAGAAGCGTTCTATGCACAGATGGAGCAGACATACGATTGATGCCCACTGCAGGACGTCAAAATCGTCA
Source organism: Armigeres subalbatus (assembly GCF_024139115.2). Classification (NCBI taxonomy): domain Eukaryota; kingdom Metazoa; phylum Arthropoda; class Insecta; order Diptera; family Culicidae; genus Armigeres; species Armigeres subalbatus. The sequence continues at coordinate 36,542,683 of NC_085140.1, read as the reverse complement.
TCGGTGACGAAATGAGGAAATGTATAGACCGGTCATCGGATCGGATAGTCTGCATACCGTATCGAACGATGCTTAAACTTTGGTGCCTCCCGCGGAATGGTAGCCCGAAGCACCTTCTTCCCCCGCAAGAATATCAACAATCAAGTAACGGATAACCAAATCGACCATGTTCTAATCGACGGCGAATTCTTCTTCGACATCACGAACGTCCGCACTTACCGCAGTGCGAATATTGAATCCGACCACTACCTCGTTGCAGTATGTCTGCGCTCAAAACTCTCGACGGTGTACACCACGTGTCAGAGTCGTCCGCCGCGGCTGAACATTGGGCGGCTACAAGACTACGCGCAGCAGCTGGAAGTGGCACTCCCAACGGAAGAGCAGCTAGGCGCAGCGTCTCTTGAAGATGGCTGGAGAGATATTCGATCCGCCATTGGAAGCACCGCAACCGCTGCACTAGGCACGGTGCCCCCGGATCAGAGAAACGCTAGTGGAAGAGAAGAATGCAGTATGGGCGAGATTACTGCAACACCGCACGAGGGCGAACGAGGCACGGTTCAAACGGGCGCGGAACAGACAGAACTCGATTTTTCGGAGTTCTCCAGCAGGAAGATCGAGACCGTGAAGAGACGGAGCAACTGTACCGCGCTAATAACGCACGAAAGTTCTATGAGAAGTTAAACCGTTGACGTAATGGCCACATGCCACAGCCCGATATGTGTAAGGACATGAACGGGAACAACCTTCTTACAAACGAGCGTGAGGTGATCCAACGGTGGCGGCAGTACTACGAAGAGCACCTGAATTGTGATGTGGCAGACAACGGCGGTGGCGGTATGGTAATGAACCTAGGAGCACGAGCGCAGGACATGTGACTTCCGGCTCCGAATGTCCATCAAATCCAGCAATGTTGGAATGAAATGTTATTTAATTCATAGTTTGATTGATTTTGGGAAGGTGGGGAATCACAGGTTGTCGTCTATTGGTTTTTACATTCATTTAATTTTACACGCTTCTGACATATCAAACGTGTGAAATTCAACGATCTTAATTGATTTTTAAAGTGATGTAAATTTAACAGCTAACTTAATTTTAGATGTATTTCGATGCTCCAAATATGTGCATCAAAATAAACGTGAATTTACACAGAAATTCTTACTGTGATATCCGTTGAATTTTCAATAAATATTGAGATAATTTTCAATCATCGTGTTACAGCAACATTTGCTGCCGGTGAGTGTGGGTTCGATTCCCAACCCAGTAAGGAGAAAACTCTTTCGTAAAGCGGAATCTTCTCTGCTGACGCATTGGGTGTGACCTATATGGTTGAAGATGTCTTTTTAATATTCCTGGGTGAAATATAAATATACGTCAAAGCACTTAAATGTCAGTTCAATTGAATAATAACTGATGATAATTTCGGCAGTATTATTTAAATAAAATAGTGTGGAATCGAGTTCTATCATTTTTTATTTATTCATACAATTACACGATGCATGTCCGAATGATGCCAGTAGAGTAAGCCTCTTATTTAAATTTTGACAAATCAGAACAGGCACAATACTGGTTGTCCGAAACTCAAGTGTTAGACAAAGCAATTACCTTCAGATCTCTGTTAAAAAAATCCGATGTAAATGTTGGTATGGCTTCGTAATAATAGAAAGAGAAAGTAAACAAAGAGACGTTTTCAAAAATCACGCGAGATTTGTTTTGCCATTGACTTGACACTTTTCTCCAACGAATCACAAAATAAAACCGAACTGCGTAAAACACGCAGAGACTGACACAGAAGACCATTATTTATTATGCAAGAGTGTTATAAAACCAACATAAAACCAAAATGTTACTAAATCAATATTTATTGGAAATTCAACGGATATCCATTTATTTTTAAGGTAACTGGTGAAAAGTACATTGTACTGTAAAATCATGTGGAATAAAATTTAAATTTATTTGTTTTTCGATGCTCTTATTATGTGCATTAAATTACACTCAATTCTTCAATCGGATTCAATTTCAATCAATTTATTATTACAGCAATTAGAAAAATCTACTAAATTTTCAATCGATTTAATCAATTTATTATTACATCATTCCTCATTTACAGGCCATGTAAATTTAATTATTTTTTGCAGTGTACGTCAGGTATTGCAGAAATGTCGCGAATACAGCGTGCCCACACATCATTTATTTATGGCATCATTTATCTATGGCAGCTAATGCACGAAAACGGATTTCCGGATAAACTGTTACGGTTGCTTGTCATAAGACGAGTTTGTACAATCCCATTAAATTCCACCACTTAATTGTATCTTGACAGTCTTGAGTCGAGTCAAGTACGAGACACTGAAGACGGCCTTACTGTTGAGGTCGAAATACGTATCTGTCAAGATACAATTAAGTGGTGGAATTTAATGGGATTGTACAAACTCGTCTTATGACAAGTGAAGACATTCCACTAAAAAGCTCAAAATAATTTTCTTAAAGTTACGGTTGATCAAGGCGACGATGGACCGGGTGATGTGCGTAGTACGAGTTTTAGGGGAATTCTCGAGTCCCTTCGAAACGCGCAGAGGGTTACGGCAAGGTGATGGTCTTTCGTGTCTGCTATTCAACATCGCTTTGGAAGGGGTAATATGAAGGGCAGGGATCGACACGAGTGGTACGATTTTCACGAAGTCCGTTCAGTTATTTGTTTTCGCCGTCGACATAGATATCATGGCACGTAACATTAAGAGGATGGAGGAAGCCTACATCAGACTGAAAAGCGAAGCTAAACGGATTGGACTAAATATCAACACATCGAAGACAAAGTACATGATACGAAGAGGCTCAAGAGAGGACAATGTAAGCCACCCACCCACAAGTCACGGACGGTACGTAGAGGAGGCGAATGAACCACGAGTTGCATCAACTGTTGGAGAACCATCCATCGATCACACCGCGAAAATCGGTAGACTGTGTTGGGCCGGGCACGTAGCCAGAATGTTGGATGGTAATCCGGGGAAAATGGTTCTTGACAACGATCCGACGGGAACAAGAAGGCGAGGTGCACAGCGGGCAAGGTGGATCGATCAGATGAAGGAAGATTTGCGAACCCTCCGCAGACTGCATTGTTGGCGACGTGCAGCCATGGACCGAGTTGAATGGAGAAAACTTTTATGTATTGCACAGGCCACTCCGACCTTAGTCTGGTAATCATAATAATAATAATAATGAAGAACCGGCCTTTGATTCTCAACCAGGTTCAGGTTGAGGTTTCTTCCAATAATCATTTTTAATAATTTATTAATAAACTAGCGGAAAATATTCAGCTTTGCCCGGGTGTTGCAAATGTCACATACTGAACTAATTGCAGCACCGCACTCTAGATCAATTTCCGGCCGTTTGTTTGCTGTATTCTAATGATTTTTTACATTTCCAAGTTAAATTTACCAACCTTTTGAATATACAAACCTTACGGATCTCAAAACGAATCAATTAGAGAAAAAATCTTGCAAATCGGTCAACCCGTTCGCGAGTTAAATCGTCAGGGAGGAAATCACAACTCATTTTTATTATATAGAAGAAGATATGCACAATGAATTTTCAAGTAAGGTACACTGGGGGAAAAGGAAATGTTTGAATTAGTGTAAAACCAGTTTAAATGATCTAAATGCGTTCAATCAAAATGGGCTATCAAAAACAGTCAATTTTGCACCAACTGTGCGGTAATTCATACCATTTTGGTCGCTTGAAATTTATGGAAATAGATTTTAAAATTAAGAGTTGTTTTTCCACTTACCCTAGTGGGATGGGGTAGTGGAAAACCCATGTTACCTTGACCTTCCATAGTGATGAGTAGTTACATATAACTAAAATCAATACGATAATTGCTCTGAGTATCTTTTGTGGAATAGTTTCATTATTTTAACGGAATAGATCCTCAAGGAATTCTCGTAATAGCTAGGGGAAGACTGGTTTTGCCTTCTCGAACACTAAGTGTAGGTAAAATCTATATGTTCGCCCCAAAGATGAACTTTTTAAAGGAAAAATGGAACTTACAGGGTTATAAACTAATCAACTTATTTCAACGAATTGAGATGATGTCTGTATGTGCGTAATTGCATGTATGTGTGTGCGCAAAGCACGTACAAAATTATCAGCTATTCTTAAGCTCTTGTTAAGGCAATTTGTTCCCAAAAAAATTGCATTCAACGGCGAAACTTGTTGTGAATAAAAATTAATATGAATTTTACAATATATTTACCTATCAGTGCTATTTTTAACTTTCTTATACATTTTTTTCATATGTGAAACATGTGAAAGGCATCAATACCGATGAGTGGATTAATCAGGCATTTTCTCATTTATATTAGTCCAATCACCACTGGAATCACAATGATAATAAAGAAGGAACATATTAAGATTCACAGCTATCGAAATAAACTCTGGAGGGAAGAAAAAAATTGTGTACTTAGAACATTATCCACTTCCCCAGCAGTGTTTGATACCTGGGGTAAGTGTAAAATCTTTGAATTATTTGCTTTCTTGGTACAAACCACTACCAATTGAATGGGATTAGTTTAATTGTATTGTAACGGTCACAAAACAAAAATAAATAAGCACTTTTAAAAGCAAAAATTGCAATTATAAAAGAAGAATTTTCCATTAAGAAATCAAAATGTTCCACGAAAAAAATACAAAATTTCCGTAAATAAATAAATATTAGCAATAAACAATTACAAAATTTTCCTCAAAATAAATATTATTTTTCCATAAAACATTAAAAAAATTTCACAAAATAATCAATAAAGAGCAATAAAAAATAAGAAAATTTCCATAAAAAAATACAAGAAAGCAATATACCTTATGAAATTTTACGTGAACTTTAAACGCTTTTAAAGAAGGGGTCATCTATGGAAAAAAAAGCACAGTTTGATTGCTTTTTTATATTTCTTTATGGAAATTTTCTTATTTTTTTATTGCTCCCTATTGATCATTTTGTGGAAAAATTTTTATTTTTTATGGAAAAAATATATTTATTTTGTGGAAAATTTTGTAATTTTTTATTGCTAATATTGATTAATTTATGGAAATTTTGTATTTTTTTCGTGGAACATTTTGATTTATTTTTATAGAAAATTCTTCTTTTATAATTGCAATTTTTGCTTCAAAAAGTGCTTATTTATTTTTTTTTTGTGGAAAATTCTTAATTGTTTATGGAAATTTTGTTTTATTTGTGGAAATTTTATATTTATTTATTGCTCATACACTGATTTCTTTATTGGCAATTTCCTAATTGTTGATGGGAAATTTCTAATTTTTTAGGGGGAGTTTTTATTTTAGTCATATAAATTCATTTGAAAAAAGGACAATTGGTGCAAATAAGAATTGATTTTATGTATGCAAAAATCAACTTTTCGCGAAACCTAAAATTACAGTTCAAGCGTTAACCGTGTTAGTGTATGTATTATACAAATTTCAACATAGTATTAGTGTGAGCATCAAAGTATATTCTTGCATAATGTTATGATGTGGTAAAAACTGTAAAGTATGTACAATTCCAATTTTTCGAGTCGATTTTTACACTTACCCCCTTTTTCCACTTTCCCCAGTGTACCTTATCTTCTATATCAGCGGTTCTCAACCTGGGGTACATGTACCCCTGGGGGTACCTTTACTGGCCCCAGGGGGTACCTCGAACAAAAATGCGTAATGGCGGATTTGTAATGAGTACATTCCAATGAAAATTTGTTCAAAAAAAATATTATTCCAAAACTTTGTATTATGCATAATATGCATGGCGGTCAGTAGTTCGAAGACTTTTGAATCCGTCTACCCCAAGCAGAGCAGTGTATGAAGGGCTGTGTGACAAAAGATTATAAGGACAAAATGTCGAATGAACAAATTTTAAAAATTTCCAATGCAATCTACCTGATCGAGACAAAATATTGAATAATATGCTTCTGAACTAAAATAAAAAATCTAAAGGTTCTGAAGCATCCAGTTGAGAGACATGAATCCTTTTTTCCGAAAAACTCAGTAGCTTCGTGGCAAGTCGTGAGCCTCCTTTCAAGAAGCTCGGAAGGCTCCTGCCAATAAGCTCAGAAACCTCCTGCTCGGAAGCCTCCTTCAAAGAAGCTCGGAAGCCTCCTTCCAAGAGGCTCGGAAGCCTCCTTCCAAGAGGCTCGGAAGCCTCCTTCCAAGAGGCTCGGAAGCCTCCTTCCAAGAGGCTCGGAAGGCTCCTGCCAATAAGCTCAGAAACCTCCTGCTCGGAAGCCTCCTTCAAAGAAGCTCGGAAGCCTCCTTCCAAGAGGCTCGGAAGCCTCCTTCCAAGAGGCTCGGAAGCCTCCTTCCAAGAGGCTCGGAAGCCTCCTTCCAAGAGGCTCGGAAGCCTCCTTCCAAGAGGCTCAGAAGCCTCCTTCCAAGAGGCTCAGAAGCCTCCTTCCAAGAGGCTCAGAAGCCTCCTTCCAAGAGGCTCAGAAGCCTCCTTCCAAGAGGCTCAGGCCTCCTTCCAAGAGGCTCAGAAGCCTCCTTCCAAGAGGCTCAGAAGCCTCCTTCCAAGAGGCTCAGAAGCCTCCTTCCAAGAGGCTCAGCCTCCTTCAAGAGGCTCAGAGCCTCCTTCCAAGAGGCTCAGAAGCCTCCTTCCAAGAGGCTCAGAAGCCTCCTTCCAAGAGGCCTGGAAGCCTCCTTCCAAGAGGCTCAGAAGCCTCCTTCCAAGAGGCTCAGAAGCCTCCTTCCAAGAGGCTCAGGCCTCCTTCCAAGAGGCTCGGAAGCCTCCTTCCAAGAGGCTCGGAAGCCTCCTTCCAAGAGGCTCGGAAGCCTCCTTCCAAGAGGCTCGGAAGCCTCCTTCCAAGAGGCTCGGAAGCCTCCTTCCAAGAGGCTCGGAAGCCTCCTTTCAAGAGGCTCGGAACCCTTCTTTCAGGAGGCTCGGAAGCCTCGTTTCAAGAGGCTCGGAAGCCTCCTTTCACGAGGCACGGAACCCTCGTTTCAAGAGGCTCGGAATCCTCCTTTCAAGAGGCTCGAAAGCCTCCTTTCAAATGGCTAGGAAGCCTCCTTACAAGACGCTCGGAAGCCACAATGGTCCATCGGAGATTAGGAAGCTCCCTATCAAGGGGCTCGTAAGTAATAATCCTAGTTTCAGGAGGCTTGGAAGCTTCTTCCCTAGAGGCTCGGAAGCCTCCAATAGTCTTGTGGGAAGCTTGATGTATAAAACCAATTTGAATCAGAAAATTTCACGGAATAATGAAAACTTCAGACAATTTTTAGTTTTGTGTTTTGTTTTTAATATATCTTATTTTCATTTACAGCGAAAATAAAATAGGGGGTACCCCAATGAAACCATAAGTTTTAAGGGGTACCTCTCAAGAAAAAGGTTGAGAACCGCTGTTCTATATAATAAAAATGAAATGGTCTGTGTTCGTATCCGCATAACTCGAAAACGGCTGGATGGATTTTCTTCATTCCTTCAGCAGATATGTTTGTTATCGTTTCCGACGGGTTTATATAATTTTTCTTCATGCGAAAATCACGAGTATGGTTGAGTAAATCGCTAAAAACTAAAATAAAGATTTGTATGAGAATTTCGTATGGGTAGTTAAGAACGCGCATTTTCGCTTCTATGCAGGACAACGTCTGTCGGGTCGACTAGTTTTAAATATTGTCCAAGTTGGAGCTGGAGAGTGGGCGAAAATAGGGCATTTAGCTTTGATTCTTTTGCCCCAATTTTCACGCAGCATAATTTCGTAAGGTTGAACCAAAAAAGTATATTGTTGAATTCAATAATATGTCTATTATTGCTTCAAATAGATTTGATTGTTGAAACTACAATATGCTTCGATTGATTTAACAATATTATTATAATTTCATCAATATTTTGTTTTGTTATGAATTTGCTGGATTACGAAGCAGCGTGTAATTTTTCATGTGTACTGTTTTTAAAAAAGGAAAAAATTACCTCATGTGAAATTGACTTTAACAAGAAGTATTTAATCTGTGTTATTAGAATAGAATAGTGGAATAAATGGTAACCACAGGTAAAAACAATAAAATTTTCTGAATTTTTAAATACATTATACTATTTGTTACAGAATTCTTGAAATCAGTTAAATAAAAATTGAAGAGCCGTTTTATTACGTAAGTGCTTACAAACGACGTATAGACAAAGCGGATTCTCAACACTTTCGTCTTTCTGGAGGAACAATTATTTCGCCTCAACTGTGTCATTAATAAAGTATGAATAAATTTATGACTCAACATTTTGTTATGTTTTAATTTTATTTGATCAAAATAATAATAATCACATTCATCTGAAAACATCATTTTTACTTCAACATTATTATATTGTTGAATCAATCCCATATGTATCATTGAAATAATATCGGAGTGACGATTATTTCAACAATAATATTGTTGAATCTACAATAATGTTGCTAACGTCATGAAAAGTTTCCGATTGCAGAAACAACAATATTCTTGGTTGTTTCAAAAGAATAATATTATTAGTTCTCAGTTAACAATATTTATTGTTGAATTCGAACCAGAATATTGTTGTTTTTATAATACATTTTTGTGCGTGTTAATATTAATTAGACATTTTGGAATTATGTCATTATGTCCTCACAAGGTTGGAAGAGTACCAAAGATAGTAGCCAGGCTGCGAGATGCGCTCAAAAAGCATATTTTTTTGGTACATTCAAAGTTAATTGCCTATATGCCGGGTATTAGGCCACCCGGAGTGGAAATTAATTACTATGTCTGAAGCTTGATTATGCATATGTCGGAAAAGGTATTAGAAGGTAACCGCCCCTTCGGGGTGGTTACCCTCCGATACCTTTTGGGCTTTGATCCCACGACCTCAGTTCTCATGACAGGTGCTTCCCCTACTAAGCTACGAAGGACCTCCGTCGTCCACCGAAGGGGCAATTACCATCCAATACCTTTTCCGAACTAAATCTATCACATGTTGTACATATGCATAATCAAGTTTCAGACATATTTTTTTCCCAACCTATTTCTTGTAACTCAGAGATAATGAGTATCAAAAAAACTGTTTTCACTTGACATAAGACGATTCTGTACAATCCCATTTAATTCCACCACTTAATTCCAAATGGGATTGTACAAACTCGTCTTATGACAAGTGAAGACATTCCACTAAAAAGCTCAAAATAATTTTCTTAACAAAACTGTTTTCAACCAAAACGCTTGCGATTCTTTTGATATCGTCGACACCCACAGTGATAATTCATTCATTGATCATTATTAACATAGATTTTATTTAAAAATGTAATTTAAAATATTTTTAATATGAAGCAATTTAAATGATAATTTGTGGATAGATATGTTATAATATTTTCTTCAGATAGAACAAGAAGAAAATATCTCCGGATTTTTTTTTTATCAAAATATCCAAAAAGGAGTACATTTTAGCTCAAAAGGAGGACATTCAATTTTTATTGAAAAATGTCCACCTTCAGGATACCGTATGGTCACCCTACACCCTACAGTCCTTATCATTGGCTAAGTAGTCTTAGGAAAATATTACAGTACACAGTTAGTATACCAATAATGTGTAACGTTTATTTCACATGTTCAATTTATAGGATTAAAAAACACTCATTCAATATACTACCGCTGCATTTTGGCATTGGAGGAAACGGTTCATCAAATCATCCAGGATATACTGCACATTGTATTTTACTAATCCTCCGCACAGATAGTCCCGCTGCGTGAGATCATTTTGGTAGACGCTCAGCAGATTGTTGATTATGTAAAATTCCGAGTTGATGTAATTTAGCTCGTTGTAAATACCCGAGAAATACTGAAACGAAAAAGAAACAATTATCCACAAATTCGTGCAATTACTGATTGAAGAAAATGGTTTCACCTCATTGATGCAGTTGGTAGAGGTGGACGCGCAGATTTTCAGTTGTTTGGTCAAAGAATTGAAGTCACTCCTCATGATATCTGAGATTTCTAGCACGATATTGACAAGCGTTGGCATAATGTTCACATAGGTCTGCAGACATGAACTTCCAAATTTGGTTAACTGATTGGGAAGATTGATGGCGTCATTGGAAATTTCTAAGGTACAGGATCCTTGATCTCTTTGGGTAACCAACAAGCCATAGTACTGCAGAAGCTTGTCCATGGTTTGCTGTAGCTCACTGTCCAGCACATACACGTCATAACCAGCACCCGATTCAAACTGTTGCTCAGCGTAGTGGAATTGCTGCCCGAACCAGTCCATGCTGGACATAACGCTAGCCAAACTGGGTTGCGTTGCACCGTAGGTGTCGTTCAGCGTTTGATACGTGGAGTTGACGAGGGTCTGAACTCGTCCGAATGCCGAATTAATCTGGTTGAGAGCTTTGTTGAGGCTTTTGTAAAATGCAGTCATGACCGGTGAAAGACTTCTAAAGCCTGAAGACATTGTAATCAATCCTTGTGCTCCAACGTTGACACCCTCCAGGTTTGCAAAGACTGCACCGTAAAAGAAGCCCAGCGCACACACAACAGCCAGATAATACTTCATTATTGAATTTATTGATCTGCTGTGGAAGGGATAACTGAAACACTTTGTTGAGAACTGATGCCGCTTGGGTTTTAGTGAAAGAGTATTTATAGTGGATCTGACATCGAGCGAGAAACAATGTGGATCATTTGTTTACAAAGCATATTGAAGGAATATGGTTGATGATGGAATTGAGTGACGAATGTTTGGCTGAATAATAACCGCTTGGAAATATTTTTTTTCTGCTTAAAAACTTCTATGCAAAGAATCTGGTTCTGATCACATTCTTAAGAGAATTCGTATCATCGCGGAATTGTTTTTTATGTAAATATTTTTAAAAGGACTGGTATTCCGGATAGCGGAAAATCTTAATATTCCCAAAAACACGAGTCCATCACCCCCCAACAAGTGTAAATACCGAAGAAAGCTGCTCTCCTATTTTATTCGGATACAAAATTCGTGAACAGGTCTCTCGAAGTGTCCTTAACACTTCACATGGTATCAATACCGGCGACGGCAATAGAAAAGCTGTCGGAAATATCCATCGTTACCCTATGATTGTTGTGCATGTCTTTTGAAGAAAACATTAAATTATCGGGAAACCCTCCTCGTTTTTCAAACAAAGATTTTCAATTGTATTCAAAAAGAAAAATATTGACGGAAAATTTTGAATCATTCGTACCATGCCCAGAGATTGACGTCATTTGTCCAAAACAGTGGTGTTCATTCCGGGGCTCTCTATAACTGCTAGTCTTTCTGCAGAATAATTACTAATGAGGAAAAAGCAGCAAAACAAAATTTGCATAAAAAATTAGAAGTTTTACATAAAATATTAAGAAAAAGATTTTATTTGAGGTAATTATGAAAGTATAAGGTAAAACCAATAAATAAATTCATAATTTCCTCAAATAATGCAAATTTAACATAATTTTTAAATTGAATTTATTCAAGAGACAAAAATATATAAGCACTTTCAACACTACGAATACCGAGATCAGATTTGAAGGAAACTTAAAACTTAAATCACTATTTCTCAGCAGTCCGACGTTCTCAAAACTATTTTTTTGATCTTTCACCCATCCCATGTAGTTTCATAATGGAATGCCGTGAGTCAGGATGCTGCCAATAAAAAAATTGGTAAAATTCGGTTTACACAATATACTTTAGCACCATTCCATAAGGAAATGGCACATAAACTTTTTCAACATCCCTATATGCATTTGGCCTGATTTTGAAAACAAAACAAAAAGTATTAAAAATGACCACTATACTACGATGTTTCAGCCATTTCTCAAACGAACTTAAGCCGGCTTTTTCATAACTGTGTTCAAACGTTACTCCTGAGAAAATAGAAAACGTGATACAAACAATATTTCTACTTAAATTCCAAGATCCCCAAATCGTTCTGGAGCTCAGATCAATTGATATACCAGGTCGCCTACGTTCTGTATCACAGCGACGTCGACCCATCAAGCCCACACATGTTCATAGGGCCTATGGAAACTTGCAATTCGATCATGCCTCTACCAGGTGTTCATGGTTCTCCAAACTGTTCCGGAGTTCAGATAAATTGGCTTATCAGGTCAACTACGCTCTGTGCACAACGACGTCAACCCAACAAGCCCATACATGTCCATAAAGCCTTTGGGTGTGATTTACAGTTCAATCATGCTTTACCAGGTGTTCTAAGTTTGCCAAACTGTTCCGGAGTTCAGATAAATTGATCTACCAGGTCTACTACGTTCTGTACCACATTGGCGGCAACCCATCCAGCCAACACATGTCCATAGAGCCTTTGTGTAGAACTTGCAGTTATATCATGCCTATCCCAGGTGTTCTAAGTTCTCCAAACTATTCCGGAGTTCAGATCAATGATTCTGCAAGGTCAACTACGCTCTGTACCACACCGACGGAAACCCATCAAGCCCAAACTTGTCCATAGAGTCCTTGGATATTACTATTTAGTCATACTATGTGTTATAGGATCTCCAAGCTGTTCCAGAGTTCAGATCAATTAGTGTACCAGGTCAAATATATTCTGTGCCACACAGACTATATCAGCTCAAGTCCTACACACTTTTACACTTAAGCGGATGACCGGACGAGTGCCGAGTTCGGACGAAAAATTTCGGGAGGAGATAGCTTCCGGTTCAATGGTGCCCGACGACTCGAAGCCGGTGCATTCACGTTCCGCGATCTACTCAACTAGTCCCCGGCGAATGACTTCCAATGCACTCAGTCATTCGGTTTCTAGCTTAACCAATGAGCCATTCAGCTTCCGCCTTGGTCGCGAACTACTCGAATAGTCTCCGGCAGTGAATCAATCATACTCAGGAGAGTCCCAGACGTCGGAAGCTCCCAGTAACTGACGACCCGTCTCAACGGGTCATTCTCGCGAGTATACAAATGCTGCCTTGCAAGATACGGTGCGATACGCACTGATGACTCTGAGGTACATTATCCTATGAGTACTCTCCAGCTTTCCGGCGTTGCAATTCACGCTCAACACATATCTCCGATTGTTGAAGACTATCTTCTCCTGTAGCTTCTTGCTGCGCAACCATTCCTCAACTAGACCAATCGAATAAGCTGCCATCAATTTGACGTCCTCGATGGACTCTCCGTACACAATAATGGTTACATGGTCATCGGTGAATCCCACTAGCTGTAGAGAATAAGGCTTGATAAAATATTCAAATTTAAACATCATTTAGTTCTACAATAAAAAATATTGGAATTCGCCACTCTATGATATTTTAGGTGTTTACATCACAATTTCCAGAAGTTTGGCTAGCTGCATCACGGTAGGCGTGGTTAAGACCAACAAACAACAGATCACCGTTACCAACGCCAAACTGTATAAAAGACGAGTGTCAACGGGGCAAGAGGTCATTCTTACAACGGATGGCGTGACGAATGCATCTCATCAAGAACATCAAGCTTTGCAAGTAGCGGATTTATCAAGATCCCCAAGATTTTCTCGATCGGCGTGAGATTGGATCTTTGTGAAGAAACTGTCCCCTCAAACGGCGAAGGGTGATGATTCAAGAACTGAAAATCACGAAACTAGCTTGACTCCTGGCGGGAGCTTTAACCTCAGCACTCCATCGCACATCACGTTCCACAGCAATGGATCCAGAATTGATTCCTGTGGGACGCCTGCCGTGATGGGGGCGCTAGCCAAGCCTTCGTCTACCTCGTAGATAAAAACTCGATTCTGAAAGTAGACATCTTCGTGATACAGCACTAAAACCGCTGAGATAAAAAGATTTAAATTTTAGATTTCCTTAAAATCTGGGTGGCATTGCGCACCTCTACTTGAAACGAGCAATCCATGCAAACTGTCATACGAAAGAGCTGTCGAAAGGAGATGCGCAATGAGGGCCCTGACCTCGGTATTCGGCGTAAAAATTGTAATTATAAAAGACGAATTTTTCATAAACAAATCAAAACTTTTCATTGAAAAAAAAAATGTCAATAAATCAATGCACAACCGTCCCAGAGTCGAATCTAGCTAATCTAGTCAGTAATAAACAATTACAAAACATGCCACATAATGCATTTTTTTCCACAAACAATTAATAACTTTCCACAGAAAAATCAATAAGTATAAATAAAAATTATGAATATTTCCGTAAGAAAAAGGAAAACGCAATTGAATAAATTTTCTATGAACAATGAACACTTTAAAAAAAGGAGTCATCCATGGAAAATATGCTCAGTTTTATTGCTTGTTTATTCTTTTTGTCATGGTTATTTTCATATTTTTTTTTTTTCGTGAAGAAGAATATTTATTTCGTGGGATTTTCATTATAGTTCATGGAAATTTACATTAATTAGACAATTTCTTTATTGACAATTTCCTTTCTTTATGGAAAATTTCTAATTTTTATTCAATTTATTTTTTTATTTACTTATTTTATTTTTCTACTAGCGGACCCGGCAAACTTCGTCTTGCCCGAAATTGATTGATTGAATGGTTACCAGCATTCACCATTCCACTTTTTACACAATTTTTGATCAAACATTTCCAATAAATAACATATGAAGACGAATTTGGAATTATGCGCTACACTTCTCAATATATTTATTTAGTTTCGATTAAAACTACATTTTTGCAATTCCTGATCATAATAATTGGTTTACAGTTGTCATTTGAGTGATAAAACGGCCTACTTTTCCATACCAACAGAATGGGTGCTTTAATGACCATTATGCAACTCAAATGGGTTGCATTATATTCATTATAGATGGAATGACGAAAATCACCCGCCAGCAGAATCATTGCGCCTCCAAAAGGTCTTGAATTATCACGTAGATCTTTCATTGTGCGATCAAGTGCCTCCAGTGCTCGTTTGTGTGCCATAGTGCATTCGTCCCAGATAATAATTTTACATCTTTGTAACACCTTGTCCATCACAGAAGTTTTTGAAATGTTACACGTCGATTCTTCAGTCACTTGAAGATTTAACGGTAGCTTAAACGCAGAATGAGCCGTTCGACCTCCTTCTAGCAATGTGGCTGCAATTCCTGAAGACGCAACCGCCAGCGCAATTTCTGGTCTTGAACAGACTAAATCCAACAGTAAAGACATGAGGAACGTTTTGCCAGTTCCTCCAGGCGGATCGATGAAGAAAATATCTCCATTTTGATTTTCGATACCCGTCATCAGAGTGTCGTAACTTGTCTTTTGCTGAGGAGTCAATAACGGAACATTCGTTTGAACTTCCTGGCTCAAAGCATCTCGATCATATTCTTGTTCCCGCGCAAATTCACGATTGAATGCATTGTGCACAGCACGATTAGGTGCTGGCATACCTAGTTGACTCAATAAATGACCGCACAAGAGTTGACACATATCTTCTATGAAAATCAACGCTTCGTTGTGCATCTCATCGTTTATTTTCAGTTGGCAACTGCCTGTGGCTGTGCGTTTTTGATGCAAAATATCGTCAGTCATGTCGTCTTTATATTTGTTCCACAACTCGACTGGATTTGCCTGAAAACATGTCGAGATGATGATCGCAAACAGTGTACGAATTTGCTTTGCTGGAGCACTAACGATGGCATCAGCAAGTGTTGCGTCCCACCTTGTGTCGTTTTCAAGTAATTCCAAACGTTGACACGGTTCTCTATATGTCACACAATACACCATCAACAGTTCGGAGGAATTCAAACGAAGTTGGACCACGGATATTAATCAGAAGTAATCGAAGATGGAAGCACTCATCGTTTTTCGGATTGACAGTATAAATTCGTCCAAGTGCATCAGAAGAGAATACATTGTTAAATCCAGGAACTGCTTGCTCTAGCCTTCTCCGCTGGAATTTTGTTAACATTCTTCCTTGTAAAAAGATGACCAAAACGAATATAGAACCGTTCGAATCGGTCTACCCATTCCCGATTGATGCGCGGTCGTCCAAACACCAACTTTGTTTTATACATATAGAAGAAGATTTATTATTGAGGTCCAATTTGACTTCAAAAATACAGTTTGAAAATAGTTCATTCGTATTTCATTTGCATTTTTTAAATCATAAAATTTTAGCCCAGTACAATAGTAGAGTGAATATGCCATGTAATGCTAAACTCAATGACTGCTTTCATATAGAATCTACAAAAAAAAACTTGTGACATAAAAGAATGCATTAGGTTTTAGAAAATACTCTGTCAATTATAGAACAAAATTTGCCATTTACGTTGTTTTGCATTGATATTTGGACGTCGTTAGTAAGTAATATTCAAAACAGCAGAAATTTCCATAAATTTATTGCGTCAAACAGTTGTTCATGGATACAATACTACCATTCACATAATTAGTGTCGACCGTTCTATAAAAGCGTTTTCCATTTAAGCTTAATCATTAGTATCTGAACCGTAGACGTTGGGAACAGGATCATTCAACAGTACAACCAGTAACCATGAAATTCCTTGTCATTTTCGTAGGCGCCGTTAGTCTTGTGAGCGGAACCCAAGGACAAGACCTTACGACAACCGTGTCGAACTCCATCAGTGTTTCCAGCGCCAACCTGGACATAGCTATCCAACAGGTGAACAACACAATCAACTTGGCCGATCAGACCATTCTGACAGCTTGGACCCAATTTGGACAATCCATGGTGGATCTTTACAATTTGTACTACAACCGCCTATCGAACTATACCAGTGTCGATCTAAGTGTCTTTGCTTCCGCTATCAGCAATATTCAAAGCACCATTAGCTACAGCCCCGCACCAATTCAGGATTACTCCATCAGTCAGCTTTTCTCTACCGTCAAATCAGGCGCTCAGCAGGTCGCAGATATTCTGTCTTCGACCGCTGATTCCATCAACACTGCAACATGTGAATCATGTACCGCCAAAAAGTTAGAAAATTGTAAAAACAAGTTTGGTGCTAGGCTAGGTGTTAGCCCACTAACTGTCGACCGCGTGAAAGATTGTGTCGCTGCCGAACAGACTCGTTTCACCAACATTGGTTCGAATGTTGCTGCGCAATTCAATAATATCCTAACCAGCGCTACGAATTATCTAGCGGTGGTGAACGTTTGCGATACTCCGGCAGCGGAAGTTTTGAACAACCCAGCCCCTGGCCAATGGATTTCTACGCAATGCCTGTCGGACGTGAGATCATAATATCTTTTTATCGTCAATTCACTTATTCGCTAATTTTTTAATTATTTTCCACTCAACAGTTCCTCCAGAATGTTAACGGATTTTCAGCTGGTGTTTGGGTAGCGGACAGTATGCGGTCTTATCAGACACAATTGGTAACCTATCGAATGGAACGATGCTCCAAGCTAGTCGAATTGGACATCCAGGATCGTGCTACTAAAGTTCTAGAAGACTTTTTCAGTTGCTTGGGATAAGACGAATCAATACTTTGGAAAATTGGAAGAATGAATAAAATGCTGTGGACTTTTTTGCAATTAGTCGGTTGAACATAATTTCAAAAATATCATATGAAGGACATTTTTTTTTTCTAATGTGCTCAAATTGAACCCTATGAGTTCGATATATAATGTATATCTACTCACCTGTACCTATGATGGTCGTACGCTTTGTGTTGTGTTCTTAGGATGAAAGAGAGGCAAAACCACTTCAAATCAGTACAAGTCATGAAAACAAGTTTATCGCATCGAGACGTACTAGCCTAGGGCTGAAAGTTTCGTAAATAAGGCCGATTCAAAATATTTAAAAACAATTATGTCTCCCCTTCCCCGAGGAGTTTTTAGATTTTTATTATCCAAGGGGGGGAAGTTGACCTTTCGGAGAGCAGTAGGACAAAATTTTTATAAAAAATATTTACAACGGCTTAAAGATATAAAAAAAATCGAAAAACATAATCGGATAGGTAGCCCCCATCGAGAAGCCACGATAAATGGTTTATTGTCGCTAATTCTCCGTTGTGGACCATATTTTCATAGAGCTGCCTATTTATATTACAAACATTTCCGAGGTATTGAACGTGATAATTGATAATTAGAAATAAAATGAAAACAAGATGAGTGAACTTTTACATCAAGATGCTTTTTATCATGTCATTAGTCTCGTAATCTGAATAGGCTATAAGAGTGACTCTACGACACTACCCATAATTCCATTACCCATAATGCCATTACCCCGAAGGCCACTACCCCGAACGCCACAACCCCGAATGAGTCACTACCCCGAATGCCATTACCCCTAATGGGACACTACCCCGAATGATCCAGTACCCCGAATTAGTCATTATTTTAAGTTTATACTTCATTTCAATGAAAATAATGTTACTCAATAAAAGTTTATTCATAATTCATATGAATAAACAATAATTGGAACTGAAACTGTTGCAAAATGGAACTAAGTATTACTCCGTAAGATCCCGTTCCACTTCGTATGGCACTCTTCAAGATTCCTGAATGACAGGGGGAGATTATGCAGCACGTTTTCATGCACAATGCAGAGAGTTGAAGGTAATTGCGGTCCACATCAGCATGGCTACTAGGGCAATAAAGTAGAAGTTGTTCCTTGGTCGCTGTAGTAAAAGCAACGGATTCTTGATGAAGCGTGGTCTAAATCTCAAAATCGACGAGGGGGTGAATGGGTGAGTAAGAGTGAGTGAGTGATTAAGTGAGTGAGTAAGAGTGAGTGTGTGAGTGTGCGAGTAAGAGTAAACGAGTAAGAGTGAGCGAGAAAGAGAGAGCGAATGATTCAGAGTAAATGAGTGAGTAAAAGTGGATGAGTGAGTAAGAGTGGTTAAGTGAGTAAGAGTGGGTGAATGAATGAGAGTGGGTGAATGAGTAATAATTAGTGAGACAGAGGAAGTGAGTGAGTAAGGAGGTTTGTGTATGAGAGTGACAGAAGGGGAGATCTTGTTTGTCTTCGGGAAGTTGCGTTGACTTAAAGAAGGCATCCTGCCTTATACAATCACGTCCATTTAAAGAAGGCATCATCTCCCATGTCTGTCTTATACCGGGCAAACCCGTCCATTTAAAGACGGCATCATCTCCTCTGTCTGCCTTATACCGGGCAAATGCGTCCATTTAAAGAAGGCATCATCTCCTCTGTCTGCCTTATACCGGGCAAACGCGTCCATTTCAAGATGGCATCATCTCCTCTGTGTACCTTATACCGGGCAAACGCGTCTTTTTAAAGAAGGCATCATCTCCTCTGTCTGCCTTATACCGGACAAATGCGTTCATTTAAACAAGGCATTATTTCCTCTGTGTGCCTTATACCGGGCAAACACGTCCATTTAAAGAAGGCATCCCCTCCTCTGTCTGTCTTATACCGGGCAAACACGTTCATTTAAAGAAGGCATCATCTCCCCTGTCTGCCTTATACCGAGCAAACGCGTTTATTTAAAAAAAAAAGTTCATATTTACCTTGCATGACTTATATCGGGCAAACACGTTCATTTAATGAAGGCATCATCTCCTCTGTCTGACTTATACCGGGAAAACTCGTTCATTTAATGAAGGCATCATCTCCTCTGTTCGCCTTATACCGGGAAAACGCGTTCTGTTGGAAAAAAGGATATTTTACTCTACTTCGTAGAATAGTACTTTTCTAGGTCATAATGACAGCTCATTAGATAAAAAATCTTTTCAAAAGGACCTAGGTAGCATTTTTTCATGAATTAATTTGAATAGCGCAATCAACAGAACAACATGAAAGCTATTGATTGCGGTATTCAAATTAATTCATGAAAAAAAGTGTTGCTTGAGTCCTTTTGAAAAGTTAAGCGAGAAAACTGTTGGTCAAAAACTGGCGATTCATCGATATCTGTTGGTGTTAAACATATAATAATAGAATACAATAGATTCTAAATCTTTTCGGGGTAACTGCCTTTCGGGGTAATGGATTTCGGGCTAGTGTCCCATTCGGGGTATTGACTTTCGGGGTACTGTCCCATTCGGGGAAGTGGCCTTCGGGGTAATGGCATTCGGGGTACCGGGATTCGGGGTACTGGGGTGGAGCCTATAAGAGTATTTTATTTGAACGGAAATATATGGGTCTTGATTTTTTAAGGAGTTCTTCCAAAAAAATCTTTCAAGTATTCTTCTCGAGAATTCAGCCAGAAATTTCTTATGTAATTCTTTCTTGAATTCTTATATGCATTCATTGATGATATCTCACTGGAATTCATCAGTGAAATCATTCAGGCATTCCTGCGTATTTTGGCCTTTCTCGTATACTAAGTATACGTAAAGGCTATATGTTCACTCCAAAAACAAACTTTTTATAGAAGGCTCGGAGACCCATAGTGTTATATACCAATCGACTCAGCTCGACGAATTGAGGTGATGTCTGTGTGTGTGTGTGTGTGTGTGTGTGTGTGTGTGTGTGTGTGTGTGTGTGTGTGTGTGTGTGTGTGTGTGTGTGTGTGTGTGTGTGTGTGTGTGTGTATGTGTGTGTATGTGCGCACCAAAAGAGCAAAAAGTCTCGCTCACTTTTTTTGTACTTACTCTTGACCGATTTCTTAGCAACAGGTTGCATTTGACGCAGTATTCTGCCCCATTGTTTCCTATTGAAAATTGGCCGGTTCGAACAATAGGCTTGGGAGTTATGGCCAAAATACTTTTTCTCATAAAAAGCGCGTAAAAAAGTCTCGTTCACTTTTTTTGTACTTACCCTTGACCGATTTCTTCGCAACAGGTTGCATTTGACGCAGTATTCTGCCCCATTGTTTCCTATTGAAAATTGGCCGGATCGCACTATGGGCTTGGGAGTTATGGCCAAAATACTTTTTCTCATAAAAAAGCGCGTAATACAGTCTCGCTCACTTTTTTTGTACTTACCCTTGACCGATTTCTTCGCAACAGGTTGCATTTGACGAAGTATTCTGCCCCATTGTTTCCTATTGAAAATTGGCCGGATCGCACTATGGGCTTGGGAGTTATGGCCAAAATACTTTTTCTCATAAAAAAGCGCGTAAAAAAGTCTCGCTTACTTTTTTTGTACTTACCCTTGACCTATTTCTTCGCAACAGGTTGCATTTGACGAAGTATTCTGCCCCATTGTTTCCTATTGAACATTGGCCGGAACAGACAATGGGCTTGGAAGTTATGGCCAAAATACTTTTTCTCATAAAAAAAGCGCGTACAAAAAAGTCGCTCACTTTTTTTGTACTTACCCTTGACCGATTGACCACCGTAGATATGTTCTGTCAAATACATACGAATAGTGAAATATGCGTATAGTGTCGCCATTGTTTTGATACGGTGAGTGCAAAATGAGTTACAGGCTGTTCGGCCACATTGAGAGTTGACGTAAAGCGAAGACCACTTTATCAAGAAGACTGGCAGCTCTGGCATTTTTCCATACAAGCGGCCAACTTCATTGCCGGCAGAGCCTCTTCTGAGTTGAAGTGGTAGCTTGTTATCTGTGTGGTAGTGATCTTAGCTAGCTGAATTAAATGAGTTCTAATAAAGGTGCGGAGGAAGTCGATGCCTGCTAGTGTTAGTTAACTGTCAACAAATAACTTTTAGGGTAAATTTTTTCCACAGTAGGGACGAGTAGAGTTCTACTCTAAATTGCTTCGACATTGACAGATACAATACTTGCGATCTCTCTCGCAATATGTCAAAAATTTTGTCATGAAGCGTGTATGCAAACTATTTTCGTAAATCGCCAGTACCAATCAATTTACATTGGCCATCCACGATTATGCCCTTCAGATAATTGCCTAGCTTCTGGCTTCTGGCTACCAGCACCACGAACCCTCGCCGCCACGGGACTGACACTTGTATACCTCCACCACAATTCGTTTCGTAGCCAACATTGAAAATTCCGCACTGACAGCCATAAGGAGAATCATGGGAAAGAAAGAGATAGGTGCGTTCCACACTGACAGTTTCATAAACGACAAGCAGAAGAAACGAGACTGCATCTCAACTACGAAAACAGAACCAAAACATCAGACCCCCGCTCGCCGCTTGGTTAGCGGGTTACAAAATTTCTCTTTAATGTTTATTTTGCTGATGGTCTACCAATACAAGCAAACGTCGATAAACCCCGCACCTTTATTATTTGCAATGGATTATAGCTGTCAACCCACAAAACAAAACACACGGAATCACAAATCAGTTTTGTATAGGCAGAAAAATTTCTCGTAAAACTTAGTTTGAAACAAAAAGAGTTTTTCGTGGCAATTCAGAAAAAAAACACAAGTAAGAAATTCTGAATTATTATTTGTATGAACTGGTATGTCTTGCATGGGCAGTTCCTTAGTACTTAACACCAATCAGGTGAGAAAGAGAGACAAAAAACTATCTGGATGTAAGTTAAAAATTGAGGTTGTTTACTTAGTTTTATATGCTTTAAACATATTTCTTTGGAGTGTTATATGCGTTCTTATAAGTTTGTCTCGAAATAAAGTGTTGTGATTAAAAAACGAATTTGAACCTATTGGAACCTTTGAAGCATAAGAAACTGAAAAGCGATAAAATGATTTTTTTTGCCTAGGAAAATTAATCTGTCTAAATTCTGGCTTGCTCCGAGGTAACATAACCACGGCTAGTGAACCAACATTCTAAATATTTCCCGTTCTTTCTATATATTAACATCTATTTTTGTTATCCATTATCTGAATTTTCTCAATAAATTATTGGTTGGTTGGTAATGGCTGGTTTCCTACTCGCCGCTGCCAGCATCCAGGCGCTAACGTATATGTGCAAACAGCCAGCATGAGTTATCCACCGGATATTTGTATGGGGAAAACATCTAACGCGGGTTATCTCAAAGTTAGGAACTTTTCAAGTAAAACTACACAGGATTTTGTTTTTACACGATTTTTTTTCGCTCGTATTTTTTATCGTGTGACTTCAATTTGCCACCAAACTCTTCGCAACATGTTTAAAAAAATCCAGAATAAATCAAAGAAAAATCAGTGTAGAGTAGAGTGGGGCAAGAGTACGCACTTAGTTTTCAATCGATCATGTGGCCCTTATGAAGCAAGCTTCTGCATATCAAATCAGTGTCGATGATTCATATACTCTTCCTTTATGTTGCCCCGTGGAAAACATATTGAAATTATTAAGATTCGTTTTAGTAGAACCCTTATTGCAAGACAAGTGGAAAACGCACTCTTACCCCACCGGTGGGGTAAAAGTGCGCATCGGGTGGGGTAAGAGTACGCATTTATCCAATCATGTGCTTTAAGTATATATTAACACAAATAAGAGTTAATAACATTTAATTGATGTTTGGTGAGCATACATTAGGGAATGTTTAAAGATTACGTAACTCTTAAAGGGGGAGGGGTCCTAAAAATGTGCGCTTTCATACGAAAAACCATTGTTTTTTTTATATATACAAAAAACTACAGAGGTAAAAATATATATCAGGTTTCGTGTGGCGTATACAAAGGCATTTTCCTTAAAGAAAGTCCACCAATCACGTAACGTAAAATTTGGCTATTTCATAACCCCTCCCCTCTATCTTACACTGTTTGTATGAATCCTCTAAAAATTATATGGATCTCCACACATCTCGCAACCCCTCCCAGCCAAACGTTGTGTAGTTTATGAATGTTTCTTTTGATTAAATGAAATTATCATTTAGATGAAATTGTGTTTTCGTGTACAACAAGTCCTAATACTATTTCATTATTTCGCTTCAGTGCTTTGTTCGCTAAATCCTTTCTAACACCGAATTACTTCAACTTATCCTAAAAACTTGTGATAATTTCGAATTCTGTCCCTTTTTTCTTAGTTGTGGATCTTTACGCTTTGGAAGAAGTCTTATTTCGGCCGGAGATACGGGTTTGACATCACAACTTGAAGATTCATATGCTTACTCTTGCCCCACCCGTTCCTGCGTACTTTTACCCCACAGTCCCAAAAATTATTCAAGTAATGGTTTTGACTTCTTGGAAAACCAACCGGATTGGTGTTCTGTACCATAAAGTACTCTATACAATAGGTTATCGAAATGGTATAATGTTCACCTGATTGAACGTATATATGGTAAAGAAATACTAGTTGCGGAAACCCAATTATTTTTAGCAAAATTACCAAAAAGTTATCTAACTCCATATCTCCCTTGTTGTTTATTCAAATCGTTTACAATTACACATGATAATAGTTGGCCAGAATACCTGTCAAACTGATGCAGTGCTGCTAGTTTGTCTTTTTTAATTACTTCAAAAAATCGAAAACGTACTCTTACCCCACTCTACTCTATTTGGTATTAGTTATGTACACGCCCGTTTCAAATCACTCAGAGACAGACAGAAATTGTATCTTATTGACATCTCTTTTTTTTGACGGAAATCTTACTCATTTTTCGTAAAAAAAGTTCCACTTGTCAAATTTTAACTAAAAGTTAAACGAATCGGTAGAATGGTTCACAACCTATATTGCCGATTTCACCAATTTGAAGAGTTATGTGTAGATTGTGATTTGCCCGCTTCTTTTTCTCACACCCACTCTCATTTCGGGTTGATCGATTTTTGTTACTGAAATTTACCCAATTATAACCCATTACTCGTTAGTCACATGTAAGCGTGTACACTAAATCGATGCCCGCCATGATTTGACGTCTATTTGTTTTCAGATTGGGCACTCACACTCAAATATTATACACGGAAAATCAAACTTTTTTGAGTGTATTGAGTGTGAGAAAAGGATGACTGTGAGAAAAAAAATCTCGCAGAACTCTTATAAAGTGCAAAAAGCGCAATACCTACCACATATTTTTTGTTGAAGGTGCTTTATTTTGAACCTTAGATGCCTTTCGCCATACTGGTTTCAGAAAGTTAACTCCTAGTGTGCCACTGGAAGCACGCACAAGGTAGGTGATTCATTTTCTACTATGTCTAGGATAGCATAATAACCTTTTCGAACTTTTGGCTTTTTAGGCAAGGTACAAAAGATATTTTAGTTACTAGATAAAGATTGTCGCTTCGGTTCCCTTTGTTCTGCTGTCCGAAACATGTGTGGTACATACCTGTCAAATCGTATGGATTTTTCTTCTTTGACATTTAGCTCCCCTATCCTCGCCAGCAAAAGATGTTCCGGACAGCGACGACAGCGACAATCTTTATCTAGTAACCAAAATATCTTTTCAAGGTACCAATAAAAATAAGAAAAATCTAAAGAGTAAATTGTTTCAAATCATATCGTGAACACAGTCTGCTCTTCACAGTCTGAAGGAAATCAACAGGTCCGTACAGAAATTAACATAGTGTGTGGCACTTTCATCAATTCAAGACAAAACTCCAAATATTATTCGGCTTAAAGTCATGCTGATTTCATAAAATTGAAATACGTTTAATCTCAGTGTACTTCTCGAGAGTTTTTTCGAAGCATAATTTAAATGTGGTTTTCATATATTTTGATTGAACGTGTAACTGACTATACAGTGTCAACTCACTCACACAAACAAACATAGTACCACCTCGGCTCACCGACAGCGCTGCTAACAGTGTCGCCCGATTTCAGACTGTGTTGCCAGTCTTCTTGATAATGTGGTCTTCGCGTAAAGTCAATGTCAACTTCTCCCCACGAACAGCCTAGATAGCCGTGTGGTGTCGGCAGCCGGTTGTCTGGCTAAGAATAACGCTGCGGATTGCCTGTTCCAGTGGTAAAAGTCCACCATACAGGTGACCCCTAATTCTTGGTGTGATGCGGCTTTATGCTTACCGTGCCTATGAATGAATGGTTAGGGGGGTCTGAAAAGGACCTAACCGCTAACGGAGCCTGTGAAGCACCAGGGCACCCTTCACAGTATTGAGCCCTTACTGCGCTAAAAGGAGCTATGGCGTAGTTGACTTTTTGCTTCTCCGGAATAATCGGCTACTCTTATTCAATCTCAACTTGAGGTTAAATAAGGGTGGGATTATGAGTATGTTTTTATTTAGTTTTTCATCTAATTGTCACCTATATGGATTCGCTATATGCGTTTTTCACAGTGTACTCTGTGTTTCGTCTTTGACGTTCTTGATACGATACCGACTTGGTTTCATCGTTGCTGTTCACATAAATGTTGAAGTTGTGGAGTGTATTATCGTAATTCACAATGGCTACAGTTAGGATAGCTCAAATCAATCTTCAGCACAAAAGAACAGCAACGATTAATCTTTGTAGACTTATGCAAAATGGCAAATCCCAAGTGGCTTTGGTGCAGGAACCCTATTTTCGCAAGGGTAGCTTTTACCTAGGTAACCTAGTGAACCCGGTTTTTGCTGCTTTCAGTAAAGAAATGGCAAACTCTCGATCAATGCCGCGTGCATGTGTACTTGTTAACACGCTATCGTTGCTACACTTATCTCTGAACTAACAACCAGAGATGTATGTGCTGTCACAATTGATGCAACTGGCGGATCCCCCGTCAGGAAATACGTCTATTGTTCGGTTTATTTACCACATGATGAACCATCCCCTACGGATGCTTTCAAACAAGTGGTCAGTTATTGCACGTCAAAAGGCCTTCCGCTAATTGTCGGTAGTGATGCTAATGCTCATCACATCATCTGGGGTAGCTCGGATATCAATCTGAGAGGCTCCAGCTTGATGGAATACTTAAGTAGTACCGAACTTGGTTTACTTAACATAGGCAATCGCCCAACCTTTATGGTATCTAATAGAGCAGAAGTATTAGACATAACTCTCTGCTCCAATCGAATCAGTCACGAGTTGACGAATTGGCATGTGTCAGATGAGGAATCCATATCTGACCATCGCTACATCTATTTTGATCAGTTGAATGTTTCTTCGCAGACCTTGCGTTTTAGAAATCCCCGTTCAACCAACTGGGATCTCTATACAGAGTTGCTCTCGACAAAATTTCATGCATATCAGCATATCTACCATCCATTGAAACTCCTACCGACTTGGATGATGCCGTTGATACTACAACGTTGCATATCGTGGAAGCTTTTGAAGAAGCTTGCCCTTTGCGTTCTGTGAAAACCTCAAGAGGAACCCCGTGGTGGAATTCCGATTTGGCTAAGCTCAGGAAGCAGTGTAGAAGGAGTTGGAACAGACGTCATTCAGCAGGGACGGATTCTTTCAAGTTGGCTCGCAAAGCTTACAAGAAGGCTCTACGATCTGCTGAACGATTCGGCTGGAAAAACCTTTGTGCAAATGTTTCCAATTTGAGTGAAGCCACTCGATTGAATAAAATTCTTGCGAGATCCAAGGATTTCCAAGTTGGCGAAATTCGCAAGCCAAATGGCGACTACACTTCTTCTGACGAAGAAGCGTTAGAGCACTTATTTGATACACACTTCCCTGGATGTGTAGATTTAGCATCTTCGGATGTTCCTGATGTCTTTTCATGTAGTCATGGGTCTTGGGCTCAGGCTCGTAGAATCATAACTACTGAATCGATTCAATGGGCTCTTAATAGTTTTGCTCCTTACAAATCTCCAGGGGAAGATGGGATCTATCCCGTTCTTCTTCAGAAGGGTTTTGAGCATATCAAACATGTTTTGAAAAAACTTTTAGTATGCAGTTTTGCTACTGGGTATATTCCCATATCCTGGCGGGATGTCACTGTAAAGTTTATCCCAAAAGGAGGACGTGCTTCGTATGAAGAAGCGAAGAGTTTTAGACCCATCAGTCTGACCTCATTTCTTCTGAAATGCTTAGAACGTATTATCGATCATCACATTCGTGATGACTGTTTGGCAAACATGCCTCTTCATGTTAATCAACATGCTTACTAATCTGGAAAGTCCACCGTGACTCTTCTACACAAGGTTGTCTACGACATCGAAAAAGCATTTGCCCAAAAGCAATCATGCTTGGGTGCGTTCTTAGATATTGAGGGTGCTTTTGACAACGTGTCTTTCGATGCAATATTGGAAGCCGCACGATGTCATGGGCTACCTAATATAATTACCAAATGGATTCACCAGATGCTTAAAAACCGACATCTCTACTCGACATTACGTCAAGCAGCGATTAGGAAATTAAGTGTCTGTGGCTGCCCCCAAGGGGAGTATTATCTCCACTTTTGTGGAACCTCGTTGCAGATACGCTATTGAGATTACTCAATAATGGCGGTTTTCCTACCTATGGATTTGCTGACGACTATCTAATATTGATAGTCGGTTTGTGTATTAATACTTTATTCGACCTGATGCAAAACGCTCTTCAGGCAGTCGAAAGTTGGTGTCGCCAATATGGCCTTTCGGTTAATCCGAATAAAACATCTATTGTTCTTTTCACGGAAAAACGTAACCGTAACGGTATTCGCCCATTACATCTTTTTGACTCTGAAATCAATGTAACGGATCAGGTAAAGTATGTGGGACTAATTCTTGATTCCAAGCTCTCCTGGACTCCTAACATTGAGTTCAGAGTCAAAAAGGCGTGTGTTTGTACTACACCCAGCTTTTACCATTCGCAATCCCCTCGATGATGGTCAACTAGAGAAAGAGTGACGAGTAGTGTAGAAGTATCTCAAATTGCACTGATTGAATAGAAATCACCCCTATTGTAGAATAGAATTAGCCATTACGATAGCCGGTCAGGGACCGATAATTTGTAATAATATTAATAAGTTAATAAATGTTGTAATGTGTAGTGTAAATCTTAGAAATAAAGTGTTAGAATGTCTAGTGTAAAGTAAATAAAAGTGTTGTCGTGAAATAAACTCTGGTGTCGTATTGTGTAAATAAAAATCCAAGCTTTCAACCCCCATCCGATTGGAAGAACACCAAGGAAATCACATACAGTCCACTCGATACCCACCCGCAGAGGGAGAACCATTCCGAGGTTCAACATTTTGGTCCTTCGAACCGGATGTGACTCAGGACGGACTGATAGCATATAAGGACTCGGAAGCATAACCAAATTCGTTTCGAAAGAAATCATAACGCCATCATGCAACCAACAAGGACAATTAGCACATTCGCATTGAATACGGCAGCCATCATGTAAAACCATACGCGCCAATGAAATCAATATGGTGTATTATCGCTGAGTTTAATCCAGTTGGAATTTGGTGACTTCACTCTCATTGATGGGAGTTCTGCACTTTGCCAAATCATCGCTAGGGACTCCTGTAGCTGGTATATCACGCAAGAAAGTAGTCGAGTTACGTACGACTTTGGCCATCAATCAACACTGGATGACAACACTAAGTCAGCGAAACCTGCTGTTTCCACAGGTAAATATTTAACACTTAGTGTGTGTCTGGCCGAAGCAACACAATTCCAAATGCTAACATAAACTTCTTATACACATGCAAACTTACTTGGGAGAATCGTTCCAATGCATTCGTCGGACTGGGAGGAATCCAACACTCAACATCCACTTCATGAGAATAGTAAACTTAGTGCTGAGTTTACAACCAGTCCCCGCTGCATGAAGCAATGCTGTGATGAAGTAGTCACGGATCCTATGCATTACGAAATTGGAAGATGGAATCTGTCAAGCACCTCACTCGGACGTTCGACAATTGAATGATCAAAACATTACTTGCGTTTCGACTACCAACACAAACGGAACAGCTTCACTTCTAAATTAGGTCGAAGAGATAGCAACGCTAATGGGTTTCCAGGTGAGTGAACATGGTATATGTCTACCGAAGCACTCACAGATCTACACATGGTAATTGGATTTTATCCTCTTCGATTCCTATGTTCCCAACACTACACGGATAAACACTGCCGCCGTCTTCGCAATTACTCTGGTAACTCCTTTCGATGTTTACAACACGAGTATCTCATCGGTGATCACCGTCGCAGACAAGGCTCACTACAGTAGAAGCATTTTAAACACTCTGTTATGATCCACAAGGGCACATCAGCAGTATCTCAAAATGTGCTGAATAGACGATCAGCACTACGTACCCAATGGAAGTAAGAATCTCACAAGCTACACGATCACCACAAGCAAGCGCGAGTCCAGCAATGGATCAACTCATCTAATACAATGATCCAAGTCAACTTCACTATCGTGGTGGCGGCGGTACAAAAATACATCAACTGTCGATTGTTATCGCATAGTGCAACGCAACAACTACATCCAATGGCAACATTCTCCAATCAACACTATCACCTACTCGGCACAAAGGGTGCCACGGAATCAGATGCTAGGGGCATTTGATACACTACCAAGGAATTTTGACATCAGGGATGTTCAAAATGTATTCCAAAGGACACATGGGTGTCCTGTCATTCATCAGGATGCTTGAACATTAGTAAGTTCAAGTGAACCCAATTGGACACTGGCGGGGTCCAACTTCGGATGCTGGGGGTATTCGAAAAAATCCCAGTTACTTTCTAGGACGGGGACTAAGGTTAACTATGAAGTACCCATTCAACTTCACCGTCATTCAGAGCACAACGGGTGCTTATCAATATTAGATGCAAGTCACAGGGACTTGCCGTTCCACAGTGCAACAAATCCACACCAACCCAAGCGAACATCTGGGATGGTCGCAATCCTTTTCGTATGTCATCTTCGACATGGTTCACCTTTCCTCTAGGGATGAGGGTAAGGTTCGGCGATGAAGTGCACAAGGGTGTTCTTCAATCACTGGATGCGAGTCACAGGGACTCGTCGTTGCACGGTGTAACAAATCTATTCCAACTCCAAGCGAATATTAGGAATGTTCGCAAATCGATTTACGATTCACCACTTCTGAATAGTAATCGAAACTAAGGTGATTAGCTAGGATTGGAAACACATTGGATTATATGTTGGCAAATCACTTTCACTGCGTAAACACGAAACGGAATGTATTTACTAGAACACACCGACGGCAGATACTTTACTAGTTGTGTCACTGGTATGTAAACCTTCGTTATTGGATAGGAACAGGCATGTTCACTGCCTACTTTATTTGGCTCATATCAACGAGACACCGACGGCTGATCTTAACAACGGAGAGACAAATTGACATACTGGCCATCCAACGAAAACAATCGACAACAAGAGTACACTGGAATATGGATAGTGTGGCTTCGATGGTGGGTGAGAGCCGTGAGATCCAATACTCCGGCAACAAAACGTATACATTCATCAATCTGAGGATCAGGCACGATATCGACAACAAGGTCAACAGAATTCAACAAAGTGATAGTTCTACTACAGTCAATCATTTTGGTCGTATGGAGAGGTGGCGGCAATGTATGGTTTCACAGGTCAGTACTACAAAAGTATATGTTCGGCCGAAGCATGGACGGACACGTAAAATTCTAACACTATTTCCTCTCCACAACATGCGACTATGATTTGGAATGAGTTTGTTGACTAAAAACAAACTACCTTTGCGGGGCATGACACAGCGATTAGCGGCAATTACAACACATAACTTCGTCATCTAGGGACTATATTTCGGACACATCACTTGCTGGAAACATCATTATGTTTCGTCAGGTAAAGCACTTGGTATATGCCTGGCCGAAGCCAGGACCTTTTCGCATACTACATTCCCTTATCTCTCTGGGCGCAACATCACAACTGTCTCGAAGGGTGCCACATCACAACAGCTAAGGGTATGCGATAAAACACTTTTTCCTAACGAAACGAAACGAAACGAAATTTAAAATGTGTATGTTGATTTGAAACGAAACGAAACGAAATATAAATTATTTCCGCAACTTCGAAACGATACGAAATCAAGGTCCATTCAATTCGAAATTTTACGAAACGAAACGAAATTTTAATTTTTTTCCGCGGAATTTTTATTGAATTGATTTTAAAGTTTACAAAATTGGTTCACACGCAATCGAGATGTATATCTCCAAAATTGAAAATTTTGTATGAAAAACTGCAAGTGGGTTTTTTATTATCCTGGTCATTGTAGTAACAAAATAAGCAGTCTGAGATAAATCGCCGCTTCTCCGTTTACAATTGGCGAAAGGGCAATACCCCAGCATAAGTGCAGTTCCTAATTTCATTTGATTATCATATTTAGGATGTGATTCCTTCTTTAGAAGTAGACATGTTGCCTAGACTTGTAGATATAATGCCTTCAATGAAAGCAAAAACCTGTCTAGGATCACTTAAAGTGGTATTATTCAATTGTAGATATGATTCAATTTTTGAAATGAAGTCTGCGTCTGGAATGGGACAAAGAAATATGATATCCATTCGTAAACAGTTTGTTTGGTATTAGACAAATATGAATGTAATTTTTTTGATAAATAGTATCCATCTTTCTGAAAATTGTCTAATATGTTAAATAGTCCCTTTTATGAACACAGCAAGAAATTTTGAAACTTCCACGACGTGTAAATTTGCAGCTTACCGCATCAAACGAATTAACATTCGATATTCAATTAAATTAGACTGAATTTTACAAGCAAGCACAGTTTAAATTTATTTCGATTTAAAAGAATAGTGAGATCGATTTTATTTGCATGTTCCACATATGTGCATGAAAATACATTTGAAATCACAAAATATTTTTATCTGTAAAAATTAATTACAGTATACCCCCGCTGACCCGACAAATGTATGGCCGGACCACAGATAACAGATATTGAGGCTGGCATCCGATACGTGTGTAAACATCCGCAACCGTCAATTCAATTGTATTTAAAATGGGGACCGCGTTTAGTAATCGATGGCGCAAGGATCATTGTTATTGAAAACGCAGCCTGGTTGTTAATCCGCTGCGTTTGTATGTACTGCCGCAATCAGTTGAGTAGATGGCAGGAGTGGGCCAATGTATATCAATTCAAAAGTTTACACAGGATTTTCAATGAAATTTGCTCTAGCCAAAATATCTGTTATCTGTGGCCGGACTAACGTGGTTTCTGTCGTCAATCCGACAGTCAAATCCGTATAAATGAACCAAAACAAAATCACAGCACAAATTAGAAAACTGACAGTATAATGTATTTAAATGGGTGTTGATTATTTTAATCCCGGAAAATTCGAATTAGCGAGATCAGAACTAACGAGTCGTCGGATTAGCGAGGGGGGGGGGGGTCCGTAGAGTAGTTGTCTACACGTCTGACTCTGAATCAGATGGTCATGGGTTCGATTCCCACCCCCTCCACACAACCCCAAATATTGGGATAAAAAAGTCTACACGACTATAAAAGAAAGCCAAGTCTACGGACGTAAAAATAAAAATAATTATAAGTCGCTTTGTGACACATCGAATAAAATGCCGATAAAGAAGAATGCAATGATTGTAAACTCCACGGAGTATAAATAGAAATAGGTTGGACATATGGCCTGCGATGCCAGTCCAGTTAGGTTGGGTGTGTGCGCAAAAGAATAGCACCACCCAAAACAGAACGAAGAAGAAGAAGAAGAAGAGTCGGATTAGCGAGGTCCGGATAAGCGGGGAGATACTGTATACAGAAAATCCTTTCATTAGTAAATAATTCCAAATCCACGTTTTACAAAATTACCTTCTTTATGTAATACTTTTTCTATTCTTTAGCCACCAACAATAATCGGTATTCAGAGTTTTACTATTTCTGGGAAACTGTACATTCTGGCAAATTACGTTCTGGTAATTGGTCAATTCTGGCATATGGTCCATTCTGGGGAATGGGTTTCTGGTAAAAATCATTGTGACAAATGCCATACAATCATTGAGCTAACTCAAAACCAGAAAATGATAGATAGTAGATAGAGAATTGTTAATAGCATACATTTGCTCGCTAGACAAATCCTCTACACCTTTCTAAAATCCGCAAAATCGCAAAGTTTTTACGGCAGCAGTTTGCCAGGTATGAAGAAATAATGTTTCCTTTTTCATACAAAAACTTGTTACAAAAGGATATCACTTACTTCTAAATTCAACTTTTTATATGAAGCTTAGAAAGTCTTATATACAATCAACATGATGAACCAAGTAATAGTCTGTTTGTCCTTGTATATGTGTTTGTGCATATGAGGCATGTAAAAATCGTTATCAAATTCATGAGTAATGGTATAAGCCGTTCACGCCCTTACAGTCAATTTGGGATTAGGAGAGGGAAATTAGTTTGACAATTATAAGAGACCGAGGAATGCTCTGTATGTCAGTGAGCGCCACGGGAAAGGAATCTTTGGTTTGTTGAAAAGGTAATTCATGTGAAGCCTTGATAAGCGACTAAATATTCATAGTAAACGAAGTTATTATGAAAACTCGAAGACGAAAACCGTGTTTCAAATCAATCTAACTTCGTTTTAATAATAATGTTTTCATTGGGGCCTACTTAACTGTTAAGTGGTGCTTAGTGAACCGCCTAAAACTGGTTTGTGGCATAAGAGGTGAAGAAGTCGGCCGTTAATAGGAAAGAGGCACTTTAAAAATAATTCACATATTCCATAAGAATTCACGCCATGGCTTTGCCTCTTTGACAAAGTTGTACTGATCAGATTCTTATCTGATTACATTTATACTCTGAGCCTGACGTCTTAAATATTGAGGTAAAATAGTTAAAGATATTTTTCGTATTCTGTTTGACATTTCTAACAAAACACTGAAGACGTTTTATAGATAAAAACTAAATACGTATTTGTCCACTCAGAATGGGATTATGCAGTAACCGTTAATATGAAAATTTGTATAACATTAAGTTTTGAAAACAGCTTTATGATTTTGTTCGGCGGCGCAGCCAAAATTTTTGATAATACACTACCGTACGGGACAGTATGGTTTAAGTCTAAATTTCTTTCGAAATTCCGCGGAATTCCGTTAAGTTTCGTTAAAAGCTAATTTTTTCTAGCGAAATTTTTGTGATTTTACGAAACGAAACGAAATCAAGAAATCAGATTTCGCCACGCTCAAATTCCGCGAAATTCCGCGGAATTTCGTTTCGAACCACCTGAAACGAAATTTTTCGAAATACCGCATATGCTTAACAACAGCTACGATCGAAGAAGTACAAACATTCGAGCACATCGCATACCATGACAATCAAAACAATTTCTACACCAAGAAGGCAAATGTTCGGATCGTCGATGACTTAACGTACACATGCAGGATAACGATCACCCGGACAGATTGTCATTCCAGATCGTTCGAGTACAGGATGGATACCTTATAACCGGACAACATGAAAAACTTGGAGCTTCTAATTTATCTAAAACTTTGACTTTATGTAAACGAATGGTTTTGTTGTAAGATTCAGAAATGTATAATTTCTGGGTGGGTGAGGATGTTTGAGAGTGAGACGAAGGGATTTAATGACTCATGTTACCTAATTGCTCAGCCCCATATTACCCGAACATCCCCACAGAGAGGCAAACACTCTCACCTAAAATCAGCTTTATTATTAGCTCATTAAATTAATCGATACTTGAGAGTAATAGGCAAGCTCAAACCAGTGCGCAGGAAGCCACGATAGGGTCCAAACACACTAAGGACAAGCGCATTTAAATGTCCATTGTTCTGTTTTAATTGTTAAACAACTGTAATAAATGTAAATAGTTCTAAATAAATGATTGTAGTGTTAATGTAAATCATGTTGTTGTGAACCTAAATATACTATGTGGAAAGCGTAAATCTTGTTAATTGTGAAGAAGTAAGAACATTCTAAGAGACAAGAAAGGAGCAAAGGGAAATGGCCATGCAGGGAAATCAGTTCGTTTGGTATTTTTCCAAAGACATGTTGGGCCTAGAACAACGATCACTGTCGAAGGTATTAGGCCAAGGCCCCAATCATAATGGTCCTTCGAGCCGGATTTGAACCAGCGACCTATGGATATTAATTACTCGGATATATGTCCAGCCTTCGCTAGGCTTCGCGGATAATCTTCACAGCCACTATTTTGTTTCCATATCACTACTGCACTGATACCGACGACGCGACGGAGAGGAATCATAACAAACTGCTGCTATCGCTGCGATAATTCATCACGAACAGCAGTATAGCAGCCTACCTGCGTCGTTGGAAACCATCAGCCGGCCTGCCGCTGTGCGACGTTCGTTCGTTTCGATCAGCTGTTTGCTGTGTATGTTCATTGCGCTGTTCAACTACCGGCGGCATCCAAGCGATCATCCTCAAGACGCCAACGAATTCCTATTGGATTTGCGTTTTCCCATCCACATTCACATCATCATCACCATCAGCAAAACCTCATCTCGTTCGAGTGTCGATGTATGGTACAGCATCACTGGTCATCAATCAACTTTATTAGTTGTCCAGGTTAGTGAAATAGAACACTTATCGCACTATAGTATATGACCAGTCGATGCTAGACGTTTTTGGATATTACATTTGCTATTTTTCATCCTCTTTTGAACACGGATGATGCATGATTGATGTTCTATACGCATTGGCTGATCGATTATTAATTCAAATTTTGTGGGACGTGTTAATGAGGCCGACCGAAGCATTCTTGCACGTTCTACGCATTGAGGAGGAACAGTTGTGATTACCGTGAATAGCCGGCACACTGTCTATTGGAATACCAGTATTGAAAACTGGTCTGTCAGGTCAGTTTAAGACAGTATATGCCTTGTCGAGGCGTGGGCTTTTGTGTTTACTACATAACAAATTTTTCCTCCACACGAATCCTGGTGCTGGCAAGCTATTGAATGAGACACGTAGGCAACGTAGTAAATCAACCATTGATCGGAAACTGTACACACCTGTAGAGGGGAATTATATTCATTTTGTGAAGGTCAGTAGCTCTACAGTGTATGTCTAGCCGAAGCTAGGCACAAATACCGATTACTACAACTGTTCTATTCTAATCGTTTCCTGGAATACACCTGTTACACGATGCCGCCGAAGACGACTACGACGAAGAAGGAGCAATCCCTGCGATCGTTGCAGACTCGACTCAACTCATATCTGTATATGTTTGAGGACATTCTCAAGTTTTCTCAGTCCATGAATGAGCAAACCACAGCAATTCAGGTGTCGATTAGGGTTGATAAATTGGAGGAGTTATGGGAAACGATTAGTGAGGCTATAGTGGAGGTAGAATCGCATGATGATTACAGTGAAGAAGAAGAAGAATGTGGTAAAATTAGGGCATCGTTTGTGCAGCGGTATTTTTCGGTCAAGACGTCATTGATGGAGAAGGCTAAGGAGCTGGAAGATGCCACATTGAACCAGTCGCGTGTTTTGGATGCATCGCAGTCGCAGCCTACGTTGGAACATGTTCGCCTTCCACAAATCCAGCTACAAACCTTCAGTGGCAATATCGACGAGTGGCTGAGTTTCCGGGATTTGTACACCTCATTAATCCACTGGAAGGCCGATCTTCCGGACGTCGAGAAATTCTATTACCTGAAGGGATGTCTCACAGGTGAAGCCAAGGCTCTCATAGATCCGCTGTCCATCACTAAAGCGAACTACCAGGTGGCGTGGGACACATTGTCAAAACGGTACAACGACAGCAATCTGCTTAGGCGTCGGCAAGTCCATGCTTTGTCTAAGCTACCCGTGTTGACTAAGGAGTCAGCTTCGGAGCTTCAGTCCTTGCTGGAAGGCTTTGAACGGATCGTCCAAAACTTGGATCAGCTTGTTCAACCCCAGGACTACAAAGATTTGTTGTTGCTGGACATCCTAGGTTCCCGCCTAGACCCGGTCACACGTCGAGGATGGGAAGAGTATTCGGCTTCAAAGGAACAAGATTCCATCAAGGATCTGACGGAGTTTCTTCAAAAACGGGTTCGTGTATTAGGTTTGCTACCTTCCAAACCTGCTGATCTCAAGGGAGAATCGGTTAGTCTGTCCAGGAAAAGGTTTGTAGTCCCACGAACAAGTCATAGTGCGGTTCAAGCATCTAGTGGTCGATGTGTGGCTTGTTCAGAACAACATCCGCTGTACCAATGTCCAACATTCCAGCGTCTCTCGGTGTCGGGTCGAGACAAACTCCTTCGCAATCACTCGCTGTGCCGTAACTGCTTCCGTCGTGGACATCAAGCTTCCGAGTGCTCCTCTCACTTCGTTTGCAAAAAATGCAAGGCGAAGCACCATACTATGGTATGTTTCCGGTCGGACAAGGGTGATGGAGCAAAAGGTGGCTCATCACAGACACCAACACAAGCTAAATCGAATACCACAAGTACTTCACAGCGAAATTGCATCCCAAGTACCTCTGCAGCTTCAGATTCGGTGTCATCCAATACGGCACTCCAACGTTCGTCGTCAGTACTGTTAGCGACAGCAGTGGTTTTGGTGGAAGATGATACAGGTATCAGTTTTCCAGCACGGGCCTTGTTGGACTCTGGGTCCGAATGTAATTTCATGACGGAGAAGTTGTGCCAACGTTTGAACATCCAACGGAGGCGTTCGGATGTAGCCGTCCTTGGTATAGGACAATCCAATACGCGGATTAAACACAAGGCTGTAGCGACAATCAAATCACGAGTTTCCGGATTTTCTCGTGAAATGGAATTCCTCATTCTGCCGAAGGTTACGGCAGATTTACCAACGACGAATATTCAAGGGGAATGCTGGAAGATTCCACGAGGCGTGCAGTTGGCAGATCCAGCATTTTTTAATTCCAAGGCGGTGGATTTGATCCTTGGAATCCAACATTTCTTCACGTTCTTCAAGGCCGGCAATGAAATGGATCTTGGGAACGGTCTACCCATGTTAACGGAGTCAGTATTTGGCTGGGTGGTGTCCGGTCTGGTGAATGCTGATCCGAATGATCCGAATCCGAAATTTTCCTGTAACATGGCAGTTACTGGTGGTTTAGAGGAAATTCTATCTCGCTTTTGGACTTGCGAAGAAGTTGAGTCTCCCAACAATTATTCTCCCATGGAAGCGAAGTGCGAGGCGCACTATAGTGGCACGGTCAAACGAGGAAAGGATGGGCGGTATACAGTTTCTCTACCAAAGGATGATACCGTTGTGCCAAAAATAGGCGAATCAAGGGATATTGCCTTCCGACGTCTTCAAGGGATAGAAAGACGATTGTTTCGAGAACCGCAGTTACGAGAGCAATACGAGCGGTTCATGGGGGAGTATTTGGAGCTAGGGCACATGCACAGAGTGGATGTGTCAACCGACAAGGCAAGTAGGTGTTATTTACCTCATCATCCTGTTGTTAAGGAGAGCAGCACGACCACCAAGGTCCGGGTGGTTTTCGATGCGTCTTGTAACACAAGTACAGGCGTATCACTGAACGATGCATTGCTGGCAGGGCCAGTGATCCAAGAAGATTTGCGTTCCATAATCCTACGGGCGCGAATCAAACAAATCCTCATGGTGGCAGACGTGGAAAAAATGTTCCGTCAAATCTGGATAAACCAGAAGGACCTCCCGTTGCAGAACATACTATGGCGAAAGGATTTCGGCATGGAGGCCGAAACGTATGAACTTCGTACAGTAACGTACGGGACAAAACCGGCACCATATCTGGCAACAAGAACCTTGAAGCAGTTAGCGTTGGACGAACAGCAGAGTTTCCCGATGGCGGCAAGGGCGGTCATGGAAGACGTCTACATGGACGACGTTTTAACAGGAGAGGATAAGGCTGAGGTGGCGAAACAATTGCGAATGCAGCTCGACAGTATGATGGAGAGTGGCGGATTCCATCTGAGGAAATGGGCCTCCAATTCAACAGTAGTGTTGGAAGGAATTCCTGAACAAAATCTTGCGTTAGCGAAAGAGGATGGACTGCAACTTGATCCAGATCCGGCCGTAAAGACGTTAGGGTTATACTGGTTCCCCACAAGTGACGTTTTCAAGTTCCAGTTCAAGGTCGTGAGAGTTGACCCGAAGGAAAAGTTAACAAAGCGGAAACTTTTGTCGATGATCGCTACGCTGTTCGATCCCCTAGGCTTGATAGGTGCAGTTATTGTGATGGCGAAAATATACATGCAACGTCTGTGGTGCTGGACAGATGAAGAGGGAAGAAAACTAGACTGGGACCAAGCAGTAGGAGCCCGTGAATGTGAAGAATGGATGGAGCTTTACCGGCAAATACCACTTTTGAATGAAATCAGTATTCAACGATGCGTTGTGATACCAGGCGCAACAAGTATTCAACTACACTTCTTTTCGGACGCGTCCAAGGCGGCCTACGGAACATGTGCTTATGTCCGAAGCATAGACAATTCAAGAAGATGCAACGTTGCCTTGCTTACTTCAAAATCTAAGGTTGCTCCACTGAAATCGCAGTCAATTCCACGATTGGAGCTTTGTGGAGCATTATTAGCGGCACAGCTGAAAGAAAAGGTGTTCTGTTCTCTGAAAATAGAAGCGGAAACATTCTTCTGGGTGGATTCGACATGTGTGCTACAATGGTTAAAGGCAATACCGGCTACATGGAACACTTTCGTAGCGAACCGCGTGGCAAAAATACAACAAGCGGCGGAGAATTGTGCATGGAACCATGTTCAAGGCATAGATAATCCTGCAGACCTGATCTCGAGAGGATTGCTACCGCAACAAATTCATGGAAACCAGCTGTGGTGGGAGGGACCCTCTTGGCTGAAGCTGGAACAGGAATGCTGGCCAATCCAAGTTACAGAGAACTATAAGGATGAAGCAGAAGAAGAGATACGAAGATCTGTTGCGCACTGCGCAGCGCCGGAAAGAGAAAATTTTGGAAGATGGTACGTGGCGAAGTTTTCATCGTTTACCGACATGGTTCGTCGTACAGCATATCTGTTGCGATTTATAGCAAGGCTTAGGAACCCAATACGAAGTCCGGATGATCCGACATACCTTACAGCAGAAGAGGTGAAAAAGCGGAAATAGCTGTCATACGATGCGTGCAACGTGAGGAGTTCGAGCAAGAGTGGTCGTTATTATCAAAAATGGAATCGGTAGGAAGGAGCTCACCGCTTCGTTGGTTTAATCCACAGTTGTTGAACGATAACGTGATTCGGGTCGGTGGAAGGTTAGAACATTCACAGGAAGCGGATGCAACTATACACCCCTTTGTATTACCGGCAAGGCATCCGCTGACTAAGTTAGTATTTCAGCATTATCATCACAAACTGTTGCACGCAGGCCCTCAACTGCTCCTAGCAACGGTTAGGCAACGTTACTGGCCATTAGGAGGCAGGAATGTAGCGCGTAAGGTTGTGCATGAGTGCTTACGCTGCTTCCGGACAAAACCAAACCCAGTTGAGCAGTTTATGGGTGAACTGCCAGCAGCGCGTGTTACAGTAGCTCGACCCTTCTCGAAGACGGGTGTTGACTACTTCGGACCTGTCTACTTCCGACCAGGTCCACGCAGAACCGCAGTGAAAGCGTATGTAGCGCTGTTCGTTTGTATGTGCACGAAGGCAGTTCATCTAGAGCTGGTGACTGACCTTAGCACAGACCGTTTCCTGCAGGCATTTAGAAGATTTATTGCGAGGCGAGGACGATGTACGGATGTGTACTCCGACAACGGGACCAATTTTGTTGGAGCTCGGAACCAACTAAAGAAGCTCTTCGAGCTTCTACGCAGCGAAGATCACCGGAAGCGGATAATGAAGGATTGTTCAGAGGATGGTATAAATTGGCATTTTATTCCGCCCAAAGCCCCACATTTTGGAGGCCTTTGGGAAGCGGCCGTTCGTTCGGCGAAGCTACACCTACTGAAGGTCTTAGGAGAAGTCGTCGTTTCTTACGAAGATTTGTGCACGCTTTTAGCTCAGGTGGAGTCGTGTCTAAATTCTAGGCCACTGACTCCCATGTCAGATGACCCAACGGACCTGGAAGCACTAACTCCCGGTCATTTTCTTATTGGAGCACCATTACACCAGATTCCAGATCCAGATTATTCTGAGGTTCCTATGAACCGGTTGGAGAAGCACCAACTAATCCAACAAAAACTGCAGCTGTTCTGGAAACGATGGAGAACGGAATATCTTTCCCAGATGCAAGGAAGGGTTAAGCGGTGGAAGCCTGCTGTTCCTATAACCGTAGGAAAACTCGTCGTCGTCAGGGAAGACAACATGCCTCCATTACAGTGGAAATTGGGACGGATTCAGGAGGCTCATCCGGGGGCCGACGGCGTAGTTAGGGTTGTAACACTGAAAACCGCGTCCGGTTTGGCCAAGCGCGCAGTTGAGAAACTTTGCATTTTGCCCCCATCGTGCCAACCATCCGAGAAGGAGGCGTAGTTAAGGATTCGATTGTCAAGCCAATCTGTGTTCGTAGAGGATTTTTTTCTTTTCAGAAATTCTGTAATTTCAGGGTGGGGGAGAATGTTTGTACTACACCCAGCTTTTACCATTCGCAATCCCCTCGATGATGGTCAACTAGAGAAAGAGTGACGAGTAGTGTAGAAGTATCTCAAATTGCACTGATTGAATAGAAATCACCCCTATTGTAGAATAGAATTAGCCATTACGATAGCCGGTCAGGGACCGATAATTTGTAATAATATTAATAAGTTAATAAATGTTGTAATGTGTAGTGTAAATCTTAGAAATAAAGTGTTAGAATGTCTAGTGTAAAGTAAATAAAAGTGTTGTCGTGAAATAAACTCTGGTGTCGTATTGTGTAAATAAAAATCCAAGCTTTCAACCCCCATCCGATTGGAAGAACACCAAGGAAATCACATACAGTCCACTCGATACCCACCCGCAGAGGGAGAACCATTCCGAGGTTCAACAGCGTGTATGGCTTTCGGCCAATGCCGACGAACTTTTGGTAAAACTTGGGGTCTTAAACCTAAATATATCAAATGGATTTACACAACAGTTGTACGACCAATTTTGGCTTATGGATGTCTTGTGTGGTGGCAAAAGGGTGAAGTGAGGACAATTCAGTCTAAATTAGGCCATCTTCAAAGGATGTGCCTAATGGCAATGACTGGTGCGTTTTCTTCGACTCCTACGGCTGCTCTCTAGGTTCTTCTCGACGTTGTCCCATTACACATACATCTCAAACAAGAAGCACTTTCTTGTACTTACCGATTATGGGTTCTCGGTTTCTTGGAAAAGAATCCTGTAAACCGCAGTTCTACACACACTTCGTTGTTACAACTCATGGTTGATTGGGACAGAACAGTCCTTGCTCCAAGTGATCTCACACTCGCTAGTAGTTTTCCTTATAGGACATTTTCAACACAATTCCCCTCGCGGGATGAGTGGACATCTGGCTATTTGGAGAGAAGTATGTCGGACAGCATTGTTTGTTATACTGACGGCTCCCTCTTCGAAGGTAGAGCGGGTGCAGGTGTCTACTCGCGTGAGCTAAGATTGGAACAGTCACACTCACTGGGTAGACACTGCACTGTCTTTCAAGCGGAAATATTTGCCATTATGTGTGGAGTGCAATCTGCACTTCAGAAACACATAATGGGCAAAGTAATATACTTCTGTTCAGATAGTCAAGCAGCTATCAAAGCCCTCGCTTCGGCCAACTCAAGGTCGAAGTTAGTAATCGCATGTCGAACTCAAATAGAGGAGCTGAATTCAGTTAATACATTGCACCTTATATGGGTACCTGGCCATTCGTCCATAGCTGGAAACGAATTGGCTGATGAGTTAGCTCGCACTGGAGCATCACAAGACTTTTTTGGTCCTGAGCCAGCTATTCCAATATCTAAGTGTTGGGTGAAGCGTTTGATTAGCTCTTGGGCTTCCACTCAGCACAAACGGTATTGGAGTAGTTTGGATTCATGTCGACAAACAAAATTGTATATCCGAGAGCCATCTCCGGTAGTAGCTAACTATTTAGCTAATCTGTCTAAACAGAATTGCA
Organism: Armigeres subalbatus; assembly: GCF_024139115.2. Taxonomy (NCBI): domain Eukaryota; kingdom Metazoa; phylum Arthropoda; class Insecta; order Diptera; family Culicidae; genus Armigeres; species Armigeres subalbatus. The sequence continues at coordinate 36,499,182 of NC_085140.1, read as the reverse complement.
GTGTCTTAGTCAAGGCCTTGACAGGTCACTGCCGACTCAACTATCACATGGCAAATATTCAACGTGTTGAATCCTTTGTCTGTGATGGTTGTGAATCCGATTATGGAACTTCTTATCATCTGATATGTAACTGCCCAGTTTATGCGCAACTGCGTTTCCAAATATTTGGTAAACACTTACTAAGTGAAATTGACTACAGAAACCTGAACCTTCAAAGCATTCTGTTGATCATAACCCGTTGTGGTAAGGAGCTATGAGCTTTAGTACGTGTTGTATACGTTGTATGCCCTCTTCAAGGGTACCTTTCCTCAACTTCCCATTTTTCTCCCATCCATATTCCTTTCCTTTTTGTTCACTTCCTTTTCCGTCAGGTGCGTGATGAGAAAGGCTGTGAAGGCGATGGCACAAATCTCCCGAATTGAGGTGAACGTGCCCCTGGAGCCGACGTTCTGATACCTGATGGCCAAAATACTTTTTCTCATAAAAAAGCGCGTAAAAAAGTCTCGCTTACTTTTTTTGTACTTACCCTTGACCTATTTCTTCGCAACAGGTTGCATTTGACGCAGTATTCTGCCCCATTGTTTCCTATTGAAAATTGGCCGGAACAGACAATGGGCTTGGAAGTTATGGCCAAAATACTTTTTCTCATAAAAAAAGCGCGAACAAAAAAGTCGCTCACTTTTTTTGTACTTACCCTTGACCGATTGACCACCGTAGATATGTTCTGTCAAATACATACGAATAGTGAAATATGCGTATAGTGTCGCCATTGTTTTGATACGGTGAGTGCAAAATGAGTTACCTTGATTGATTCATTAATCAAAGAAATCGAAGCATTCAATCGCCTTGCGCCTTCAAAGGTTAATCAATTAATCAAGTTATCATATCCAGGGGCCTGAAGAGAAGGCTAATACGCCTACCCACCATTCATTCAGAATGGCGTACAATGTTTTGCCTTTCTCGTATACTAAGTATACGTAAAGGCTATATGTTCACTCCAAAAACAAACTTTTTACAGAAGGCTCGGAGACCCATAGTGTTATATACCGATCGACTCAGCTCGACGAATTGAGGTGATGTCTGTGTGTGCGTGTGTGTGTATGTGTTTTTTTTTCTTCCTAAACAATGGAGGGGGAATCTGCTCAACGGACATCCTGGGTTGACCAGGAAGTGCGGGGTTAGGGGCCACCTCCAATGAGGGAGGCAGGACTGCATCCCCGACCAGCTAAACCGTTTCCATTGCCGCCAAGCCCATCGTCCCTTCGGTACAACCAGAAAGTAATGCTTCAAAGGGGGGCCAGTGCATAACGCACCCTCGAGGTTAGCTGCGTGTACTTGTGTGTGTATGTGTGTGTGTGTGTGTGTGTGTGTGTGTGTGTGTGTGTGTGTGTGTGTGTGTGTGTGTGTGTGTGTGTGTGTGTGTGTGTGTGTGTGTGTGTGTGTGTGTGTGTGTGTGTGTGTGTGTGTGTGTGTGTGTGTGTGTGTGTGTGTGTGTGTGTGTGTGTGTATGTGTGTGCGCAAAATAATCTCACTCATTTTTCAGGCACTTATCCCTAACCGATTTGCTCGCAACAAGTTGCATTCGACGCGGAAACTTGTCCCATTATTTCGTATTGAAAATTGGCCCAATCGGTCTATGGGCTTCGGAATTATGGCCAAAAAATATGTTTTTATAAAAAAAAATCTCACTCACTTTTTAGGCACTTACTCTTAGCTGATTTACTCGCAACAAGTTTCATTCGACGTAGAATCTTGTCCAATTGTTTCGTATTGAAAATGGGTTTCGAAGTTATGGCCAAAATTCATTTGTTTGCTTAAGAAACAAATTCAAAATTCTCACTCATTTTTCAGGCACATGCTGTCAAACTTCCATACCAAATTTACGGTCCGATACTCATTGATAATCGAGCGTAAAAAATGAATATCCACCGGGGTTGAAATGAATATTTTGAATTGCCGTTGATTTGTACCGATAAATGATGTTTATACTAAACAGATGCATATATTTAAGGAATCTGACTTCAAAATGTTGAATCCATGCACCGCAGTATGAAATGATATTCATATTTTGAAAATTCAAATTGAATATCAATGTGCCAAGCTGAAGATTCATTTTGACACCGCACAAAATAACGCTGACACGGAGAGTCAACGCTTGCTGCTGTTCGTGTAAATGCTGTCCTATTCATTCGCACATTCAAATTCGGGAAGGACTAGCAACTTGTTTGGGTGTTGGATGTCAGCTGTTTGAGTGTAGTTGAAATGACTTTTTCTGTCCCTGCTCCTCAAGGAAGCTACCGGGGAATTGTAGGAATTCTGGTTGAAATTCTTAAGGACTATTGGGAGTGATTTTCTGAATTTTCTTTCTTTTCTATGCAGAACCGAAGAAACTTTAATTGAAACTCCTGGGGAATTTGGAGACGACATTTTTGGAGGATTTTCCCGGTGAACTTTTGGTTGAGACTTTCTTAAGTTTTCCATGTTGGACTCTTGAAGGACTAGGGTGGAGCTCCTAGAGGTTTTGCAGGACCAATTTCTCCTTTATCGTATACTAAGTGATCATTCCAAAACCAAACTTTTGATAGAGACCCATAGTGTTATATACCAATCGACACGTCAGTTATGTGTGTATATGTACTCGCAACATCGACGTTTTGTCCCTTCGACCTTGTGTCCTTTCGACCTTTTGTCTCTTCAACTTTTTGTCCGTCGACCTTTTGTCTTTCACCTCCTGACCCAAAGCAAATGACGGGCATATAAAAGCTTTCAATCAAAACTTAACTGAGGAAATGCAAATAGAATAATAAGTTGAAAAGCCGACCATGTTTTAGTTGGAATGATGAGTCATAGAAGAAGAAGAAAAAGAAGTAGAAGAAAAAGAGGCAGAAGAAGTAAAAGCAGAATAAGAATAATAAGAAATCTACTAAATATACTTCTTCTTCTTATTAGCATTACATCCCCACACTGGGACAGAGCCGCCTCACAGCTTAGTGTTCATTAAGCACTTCCACAGTTATTAACGGCGAGGTTTCTAAGCCAAGTTACCATTTTTGCATTCGTATATCATGAGGCTAGCACGATGATACTTTTATGCCCAGGGAAGTCGAGACAATTTCCAATCCGAAAATTGCCTAGACCGGCACCGGGAATCGAACCCAGCCATCCTCAGCGTGGTCTTGCATTGTAGGAAGAGGAAGAGGGCCCCACTAAATATACTAATATACTAAATAAAAGCTTTCTGTAGGTTCAAAACTTATGGCCAAAATTATTTTCATAATGCACAAGGTAGGCACCATCACCGCTAGGTGGATTAATCAAAGTTTTCAGGCAGGAACTGCTGAATACACATTAAAATAATTTTTATTTATTCGTTCCGTGTGTAGTGTAATAATGAAAAAAAAAACTTTTCAAATTAGCAATTAAGAAACCGGTTTACCAAACCGTTCAAGATATCCTGCACATTATATTTGACCAATGCCCCACATAGATAGTCACGTTGTATAGCTCCGTCTTGATAGAAGCTAATCAGATTGCTAACAATGCTGACTTCTGAGTTGATGTAGTTTAGCTCCTTGTAAATTTCCGTGAAGTACTGAAACATTTGATAAACAGTTATCCAAAAAATAGCGTAAACATACATAGAAAAATAAAAATGACTTTACCTCATTGATGCAGTTGGTAGAAAAGGACGCACAGATGTTCAGTTGCTTGGTCAAGGAACTGAAGTCGCTTCTAGCCAAATTTAAGATCTCCAGTACCGGGTTCACAACCGTTGGGATTGTATCTACATAAGTCTGGAGACACGAACTCCCGAATTTGGTCAACTGATTGGGTAGATTGACGGCGTCCGTGAATATTTTCGACGTACAGGATCCTGCATCTCTTTGAGTGACCAACATGCCGTAGTACTGCAGTAGCTGGTCCACGGTCTGCTGCAGTTCGTTGTCCAGCACATACACGTCATAACCAGCACTGGATTCGAACTGTTGTTGGGCGTAGTAGAACTGCTGCCCGAACCATTCCAAGTTGTACATAACGTTCGCCAAACCGGGTTGCGTTGCACCGTAGGTATCGTTCAACGTTTGGTAGGTGGAGTTGACGAGCGTTTCCAGCTTTGCGATTGTTGGCGTAATCTGGTTGACGGCCTTGTTCAGATTTTTGTAGAAGGCGGTCATAACGGGTGAGATGCTTTTAAAGCCTGACGACATTGTAATCAAGCCTTGTGCACCAACGTTGATGCCCTCCAAGTTTGCGAAGACTCCTGCGCACAGGCAGCCCAGCGCACAAGCAATTGCTAGCCAATAATTCATCGTTGAGCCTATTGATCTGCAGCTGAACACTTACCGGGAACTGATGTCGAATGGGTGTAATTTGGAGAGTATTTATAGTGGGTATGATATCAAAGGACAATGAAAACCTTTTATTTATCAGGTGTATTAGATGTGTATAGAAGATGATGGAATTTGAGTGACGTAAGTTTGGCATATAAAAATATTTGGTTCAGATGAAGGACGTCAAGTACATCATTAATACTTGGGTTGGGGATTTTTGTTATTATCGTGCAAAATTAATTGAAAGGTATTAAAATAAATTCCATTTAGTTACGTAATTAGAGGAAGAATGTTACATATAAACTAGAGATGGTCGGATTTCACATTTTGTAAACCCGAACCCGATCCGAACCCGATTTAGAAATTCCTTTTAAAGCCGGATCCGACCCGAACCCGGAATGAAAAATCTTATCAAACTCGAACCCGACCCGTACCCGACAATTTTTGCAATCTTAAACCCGAGCTGGACCGGAACTAGATATTTTAGATATTTTATATTTCTCTTTACACCCAATAGTGTATAGGTCCAATCAACGAACAAGCCTTAAAATGATCAGAAGCAAATAAAACAATATTTAATACTTTATTTCTCGACCTCGTACCCGACCCAGACCCGACATTTTATCATTTAACAAACCCGTACCAAACCCGAACCCGACATTGTTCTAATAAACAATCTAAACCCGTACCTAACCCGAAACCCGACCATCTCTAATATAAACGCTCCATATTCTGGGATTTTAAGAGGCATTTTAAGAGATCGAAGTGACATTTAAAAACCTCAAACATTCTTTTATTAGTTGCACTCAGTGAATAAATTCTATTTGACTGTCAACAATTGTGAAACATAGAAGAGCAGATTTTTTGTCAACTGTGTAGGACAATTCTGGGAACAGCAATAGCCCTTTCGTCGTTTCGTCAGCATTACCCAAGGCCAGTGCTATAGTTGTAAAATCATAAATAAAAATAGTAACTAGCACGGCACGGCAAATGCTGGGTAAAGCGTACCATTGGTACTTCGCGTACCTGAAGGAATAAAATAGACCTCATCTCGCGGTCCTTAGCCTCTTACCCAGCAACTCCTATCCCTACCTCCCCGTGGTGCTGGGCGGGATACGAGCAACCTTAGGGAAGATCGGGTAACCAATTCCGGTGAAGACTATGGTCGTATGCTGACAGGGAAGGAGGGGTTTGCTCCTCTCCGGAGGTGCAAATCTTACTGAGCGTCTGTTCTCCATGTCGGGATCGGCTCACAACAGCGTCTGTTCTCCATGTTAGGGGCGGCTGATCATCGTTCGACTCGAGGACTCTGAGTGAAACTGTGCATCATGGTCCACCGGGAATAAGGAGGAATGGTCCTCCGGAAATTTAGGGGGTTTGGTGTCAGGCCCTGAAAGCCAGCCTTTGAAAAAAACATACGCAACGAACAATCAACAAGAAAGTACGGACTGGAACCATCGGCGAAGACCACTGCGACGAAAAGGGACTAGCGATTGGAAACTCGGTTCGTGGAACTGCGAATCTCTCAACTTCATCGGGAGCACACGCATACTCGCCGATGAGCTCAAGGACCGTGGATTCGGCATCGTAGCGCTGCAGGAGGTTTGTTGGAAGGGATCAATGGTGCAAACGTTTAGAGGAAATCATACCATCTACCAGAGCTGCGGCAACACACACGAGCTGGGAACAGCTTTCATAGTGATGGGCGATATGCAAAGGCGCGTGATCGGGTGGTGGCCGATCAATGAAAGAATCTACAGGTTGAGGATCAAAGGCGGGTTCTTCAACTTCAGCATAATCAACGTCCATAGCCCACACTCCGGAAGCACTGATGATGGTAAGGACGCATTCTACGCGCAGCTGGAACGTGAGTACGACAGCTGCTCAAGCCACTACGTCAAAATCATCATAGGAGATTTGAACGCTCAGGTTGGCCAAGAGGAGTTTAGACCGATTATTGGGAAGTTTAGCGCTCACCGGCTGACGAACGAAAACGGCCTACGACTAATTGATTTCGCCGCCTCCAAGAATATGGCCTTTCGCAGCAGCTATTTCCAACACAGCCTTCCGTATCGGTACACCTGGAGATCACCTGTAGGCAGAATCACAAATCGACGCTCCGATTGATGGGCGGCACTTCTCTGACATTCTCGACGTCAGGGCACATCGTGGCGCTAACATCGACGCTGACCACTATCTGGTGATGATTAAACAGCGCCTAAAACTATCCGTCATCAACAATGTTCGGTACCGACGACCGCCGCGATACGACCTAGAGCGACTGAAGCAACCTGATGTCGCTACTGCATACGCGCAGCATCTTGAGGCAGCGTTGCAGGAAGCGGTGAGCTCGATGGGGCCCTCTTGAGGACTGCTGAAATACAGTTAAAGCAGCCATTAACGACGCAGCGGAGAACAACGTCGGGTCCCATACAATCAGAATGCATGCATAATAGAATTGTTTTTCTGTTATGCGATGCCTATGCACACAAATTTCATCGCTTACCAGTCGCGAAAACGCTTTTTGCGTACAAAAGTGGAGGCGATATATGTGTATTTCTTATCCGACGTTGAACGGCAGTGTATGCGATATGCACGATTTTTATGCGAGTTTGTTCGTTATACATTGCGATGTAGTTTGTGATAACAAATTCTGTTTGACAGATAATCCGATTTCGTTTGAGTTTGTTTGCAGGAATATGCGATGTCAACATATGAAGCTGGAATAAACTCACAAAATGGCCTACTGTGCGGGAAAGTTTATAAATAAACTGATGAGCTTCGCACCACAATGCGATTTTGATGAAATTTGGATCGGTAAACGATTTTAATCGTACATTCTTATGCGATGTGTGGTTACCTGGGGTATGTCGACGGAACGATTGGTTCGACGAAGAGTGAAGACAGATTCTGGAGGAGATGAACGCAGCGCGGGCGGACGCGCTTCAGCAAGGTCCCGGCAGAACGTGGAACGTTATAGACGGAAGCGGAGACAGCAGACTCGCCTTTTTCAGGAAAAAACGCCGCCTGGAAGAGCGGAGTGCGAGGAGATGGAACAAAAGGTTCGTGCCGCAAGCCGAAATGTGCAAGGATAACGATGGGATCATCTTGACGGACGAACGTGTGGTGATCGAAAGCAGCACTACAAAGAACATTTAAATGGCGCTGAGAGTACTGGCAATAAAAATCAAGGTAGCGGAGGAGATGACTACGTCAGCTCAGCGGACGATGGAAACCAACCAGCCAACCAGAATTCGACCTTGAGGGAAGTTAAGGATGCCATCCAACAGCTAAAGACCAAAAAGGCAGCTGGTAAGGGTGGTATCAAAGCTGAGCTCATCAAGATGGCCCCGGAAAAGCTGGCCACTTGCCTACACAAACTGGTAGTCAGAATCTGAGAAACTGAACAGCTACCGGAGGAGTGGAGGGAAGGGATCATATGCCCCATCTACAAGAAAGGCGACTAGCTGGAGTGTAAGAACTTTCGAGCGATCATCTTCCGACGTCTGTCACCATTAGTGAATGAGTTCGTGGGTAGTTATCAAGCCGGCTTCGTTGACGGCCGCTTGGCAACGGACCAGATCTTTACTGTACGGCAAATTCTTCAAAAATGCCGTGAATACCAGGTCCTAACGCACCATCTGTTCCCTGGTAGCTTACCAGACTGATCAAAGCAACGGTGGATGGTGTGCAAAACGGTGTGAAGATTCCGGGTGAACACTCCGGTTCGTTCGAATCGCACCGGGGACTAAGACAAGGTGATGGACTTTCGTGCCTGTTGTTCAACATTGCGCTAGAAGGAGAGCAGGGTGTAACAGGCGGGGTACGATTTTCAACAGATCCAGTCAATTTATTTGATTCGCGGATGACATGGACATTGTCGACCGAATATTTGTAAAGGTGGCAGAACACACCCGCCTGAAACGTGAAGCAACAAAATTTGGACTTGTGGTGAATGCGTCGAAGACAAAGTACATGCTTGTGGGCGGAACCGATCGCGACAGGGCCCGCCTGGGAAGCAGTGTTACGATAGACGGGGATACCTTCGAGGTGGTCGATGAATTCGACTATCTTCGATGCTCACTAACGGCTGATAATAATGTTAGTCGTGAAAAAAGAAGGCGCATCATCTGTGGAAGTCGGGCCTACTACGGGTTTCAGAAGAAACTGCGGTCGAAAAAGATTCACCCACGCATTGTGTTTATTAATTCATATTATTCATGTACATCATCATTCAGAGTTCCATATAAATTCTGATATACACCCAGGTTTTTTTTACGCGGTTGGAATTCATTAATTTCTCGGTCAACCTGAATTTTCACAGCTTTTAAAATACCCCCTGAATTTTCTTTGATTTTTTGTGAATTTTTTCGTGGGATTAACTCATTGTTTTATTGACGCTGAGGGTTTTAAACGACTAAAACCAAACCGTGTAAAAAAACCTGGGTGTAAACAAAAAATTCCTTTGCGCAACCCCTAAATCACCTCTGAAATGCCTTAAATTTTGCCAGGACTCCTAAATCATCAAAAAGAAGTTAATAGACATATGGGAGTTGGAATTTTCGAACATTTTTGAAATGTGAACCGCCCTAATGCACATCTTAGAAAAATCGATTCCCTGATCTTGACTAACCGCACTAGAAAGTTTTTACTTGTCATAGTCATAGGACGATTCGACACCTCTAGGTAGATTCACTTCAGCATTTGCGTTTTTAATGACAAAAAAATGTTTTCAGTTGGCTGCAGAAAAACCTAAATTCAAAGTTGTTTATCCTACCAGCGATCGAAGGAACTTTCCGTTAACAAAATGCGTCATACAGCTGGTTATCACTACAATGGTTTCATTGAAAATATCGCTATCAACATTTGTATAAAAGCCTTCAGCTATTCTAACTCAGTCATTAGTTTTACAACCGCTAGCCCCTGGTTTTATCCAACAATACTAGCATCAATCATGAATTTTCTTATCACACTAGTGAGCGCCATCTGTCTGGTAAGTGGAATTCACGGGCAAGACATTCCGACAACCGTAGCGAACGCCATCAGTGTTTCCAGCGCCAACCTTGACATAGCTATCCAAGCGGTTAACAACACAATCAACTTGGCCGATCAGACCATACTAACAGCGTGGAATCAATTCGGACAATCTATGGTGGACCTTTACAATTCATACTACAATCGCTTATCGAACTATACTACTGTCGATCTTAGTGTCTTCGCCACCGCTATCAGCAGTATTCAAAACACCATTAGCTACACTCCTGTGCCAATTCAGGATTACCCTATCAGTCAGCTATTCTCTAGCGTCAAATCGAGCGCTCAACAAGCCGCCGATATTCTGTCCTCGGCTGCCGCCTCCATCAACACGGCTGTATGTGGATCCTGTACAGCCAAGAAGCTAGACAACTGTAAGAACAAGTTCGGTGCTCGGCTAGGCGTTAGCCCAATTACTATCGATCGCGTGACCGATTGTGTCTCTGCTGAACAGACCCGTTTCACCAACATCGGGTCGAACGTTGCTGCGCAATATAACAATGTCCTTACCAGTGCTACAAACTACCTTGCCGTGCTGAACGTTTGCGATACTCCGGCAGCCGAAGTTCTGAACAACCCAGCCCCTGGCCAAAGGATTTCTACGCAATGCCTGTCGGATGTGAGACAATAATATCCATTTATCATTGACTTAAATCCACTAATTTTGGATCATTCTCCCCACAACAGTTCCTCCAGAATGTTAATAGCTTGACGATTGGCGTTTTTGTAGCGGACAGTATGCGAAATTATCAGACAGAATTGGTCACCTATCGGATGGAGCGTTGTTCCAAGCTCGTTGGATTGGACATTCAGGACCGCACCACCAAGGTTCTAGACGACTTCTCCAACTGCTTGGGCTAAATCGAATTAGTGTCCCGAATATTGGGAAAAATAAATGTGGTCGTGAACAATTCGAGAAAAAAGGTAGAACATATGAATTCAAAGATTATTTTTTAATATTAGGTTCAATTAGTTATTTAAAATTATATTTTATGTGTTATTTTATCTACCTGATCCTTTATTCAATTGTTAGTTATGTGTCTTCCTCATTTATTTGCCAATTATTCAATACATGCTTTCATGTATACCCTTTTAGAGTACGTGTTCCGCATTTGGTTGACACCATCATCCTTATATGCTGTGATATATATGTTTTATATTTTAATTATCACATTTTAATTGCCTACTTTTTCTTCAATGGCTCTACATTCCAACTGGAACTTGTTCAGCTTTTCAACTTAGTATTCTATTAGCATTTCCTCAGTTACTAATTGAAAGGTTTTCTATACCCAGCAGTATGTATCTTTTGTGGCAAGTATAATGGATACACTATGTTCAGGGAGTCGAGACTGTTTTCAATCCAACATCCGAGAATCGAACTCGTCATCTCCGAATTGGCAATCCTTCGTATTTGCTCGCAAGGCTACTGGAGGCCCCACTGACAGTTAAAATTTTTCCACTGGTTGAAACCTTGTAGGAATTATTTTTTTTTAAATTAAACTAAATCTAATTCATACTAAGGGTACACGGAGCTGAACGTAACAATAGAAGATTGTAACGATTTTTTTTATCATCAATTGAAAACTATTTTATTGAACGTATGTATAAGTGTTTCTATATGTAATGTAGTAATGCAGCAGCTAGTCCATAGTGATGGCACAGCATCCGATTTCGGGTATTGTTAGCTCGATACAAAGAATATGAGTAGATCTTCCATCGTAGGTATTTTAAACTAACAATTTTCAATTTTTTATGTACTAAAATATTACATTCAGATACTCAAATTTTTATATTTATGTTACAAAAATATGTCGATTTTTTTAAAAATTTAGTCCACAAAATTTCGAAATAAATAGTGAAATGGAACCCAATTTCAATCATCTTTGAGACGCATTGATGATTTTTCGGCGGAAAAGTTTTGTTTTATTTTTTAAAATTAAAATGTTTACTCAAGTGCATAGTATGCATCGGCCAAAATTTTGGGTTCACTCTCCTGATATGCGATTTAATTTATTAAAACCGAATACATATTGTCTGAAGTACAGTTCTTGATGTTTGGTTTGGAAACTCACTTTCTTTAATCAATATTTTGCCTGATTTTTAACTGAAAAAAAGGGCGAAACCAAACTTTTGGCACTTGATGCACTTGAGTATACATTTTGATTTTTAAAGATAAAACAAAATTCTTCCGCCGATAAATCATCAGTGGCCCTCAAAAGTGATTAAATTTGGGTTCCATTTCAAATTTTATTTCGATATTTCGTGGGCTCAATTTCGAGAAAAATAAACATATTTCTACAACACAAATGAAAGAAAAATGTGTATCTTAAGGTAATATTTTAGTACACAAAAAAATGAAAATTTTTAGTTTTAAATATCTACGATGCAAGATCTACTATTTTTTTTTGTATTGATCTAACAATACCCGAAATCGGATGTAAGTATGTATGTATGTATGTAGTTAGCCACCATCCTTGCTTGAGTCTTGCTCTGCATGCGGTTCCACTTAACAGCAAGATCAAATTTCAATACCATTTTGAATTCAACATAATGCTGTATGAAGGGCCAAAAATGGGGGTGGTGGACCTGTAAGCAGAGACACTTACACGAAACCCACGGGAAACTGAGAATCTCCTTCCAGCTGAATGATCCAACAAATTGAATAATGAAATTTGCAATACTTGTCAAGCTTTCCACGGAATGGTTTGTTTGAAGAAGGGCGCGTCAACTGGTTAACAGCTATTGGAGATAAAAGTAATAGACGCGAACGACTAATACTTTCCTTCCTTGACTCCGATTGGCTACCACTTCATTGTCCCGTTGTAACTTCATTGATGCCCTGATGCACCCTCCCAACCCCATTATATATATATTCAGTATTCACAGTCAAATCAGTAACATAGGAAGTTATATAGAATATATGGAATAGTTATATGGCAGATAATACTGGAAAGCTACTTTTTTTTTTTTATGAAGGTTTACTGGCGGGACTCTGAATAGAGTAGAAACCTCTGCACCAGGCCTTTGATGATACCGTTGCATAATTCCGTTCGAAGCAGTTTGCCAGCCGTACACGGAACATGTCGTCCAAGAAGACGCTGTTGCAACTGAATCAGAGGGAATTACGTTCATAGATAGTCAGAGAGGTCTCATGTTAACTAACATCGTAATCGTTTAAAGTCATTTTTGTCTTTTTCTTGTCATAGTCACATTATTTAGCCAGTTTTTATGCTATTTAGACGTCTATTGTCATTGTACGCGTTCAAAATCAATCGAATGCTTCTTAGAAACTGAGACGGAAGTTTTTTTTTTATCGAATATAAGAAAGTGTTCAATTCCCGATTTATAAACAATGACAAGCTAATAACTTTTGAAGCAGTTTTCCAGCCGTACAAGGATCATGTCGTCCATTAAGACACTGTTGAACTGGCTCAAAAGACATTATATTTACAACTTTAATAGATATTCTCTCCCATTATCTCATTCTATAGATTGATGTGTACGATGTCATTTTTGTCTTTATGGTCAGAAGGTATGAAGTATGGGATCCTCGAATTACTTTGTTTACCTAAGTTATTGGTTCTTCATGGTTTTCGTTCTGTGTCAATACTATCAAACACAATGTAAATTATGTCTTGTAAAAAGTGGAAACTGTTCGTGCATTTTGTCTATTTTATTGTTATTCCTTTGTCAAGGTAGTCCAAGACTATTATTATGTTCTAAGAAGTAGCTTAATCGTTTCTAAACTGTCAATATCTATAATGTACTAATGATCAGCTATGAGTCAGCTATAGGATTCACTTTTCGGTGGCAAAGTAAAGCTTCATCACGCCTATTTCCTACTATTAGTAAAAATTATCGAGAATGAAGCCGTCATAAGATTGTTCTTATACCATTATTATAATGTGTGGTATTTTTTATTATAGCTCTTCGAAGTGAGACATAACAAAATAAGACTGGCACCACGATCCTAGTTTTTAAAAAACTTCTACTCAGTGAATCCAGTAGTAATTTCCCTACGAATGTCTTGAATACATTGTGTATCAATAAATGCCTAGCTAGCTAAGTATAAGCGTGGCTACGACTCATCGTCACAGGGAACGCATCAGAAAAGTATTGCCGAAAAGAAGAGAACTCACATCATTATCACTGATGAAAAAGGCCTCTGCCTGACTGCACTACCATTCAAGGCTCGAAGACACGATGTCCGCTGGATTACATGCATATGCCGTAAATTGATGCGTCAATGCCAGATATGTAACGCGGCACCAAACAAAAATAGTCAACATGTGATACCACCACGACAGGATATGTCTTTGGTTGCCATATCAGTGCTATTGGCGTAAGCCGACCCACCGCGGCAAGGTAACATATCCGAGGGGAAGGAATACTGGAAAGCTACTGATAACAATAACTAAAATGAACATATAATGAAAATATTCAGACAATTTCCGGGGATATTCCTTCTGTAATCGCTGTAATCTAAACATGGTAACTTGTAGCATGATTTACTTTCTTAACTGTCCGTCGACCGTTTTCAATATTGTGAAGATTATGAACATTAATTATTGATGACTGATGACCTCTTCTTGGCTGAAAATTGTAGATGATTATGTATGTGACAAAATAATATCATATGTTGAGAGGTGAATATTTATTATTAAATGATGAATTAGCGATTATTCATTCTAATACTTTGTAGTTGCTTGATGTGTGTTTTCATATATGATGAATGTCAGCCTGGATGATGATTAACGGAAAAATATTTTTTTATATATAAAATCAAAATTCATCTAATGAAATCGGGGTTATTAGTACAATAGCGTTTTTTTTACAACTCAACATTATCAAATTTGTGTGCGAATAAGTCATATTTATTAGCAAACAGTCATACTTCATTGAATTCTTTTGTTACATGACCAATGGATAAATGTACATGATTCTAAAATCAGAAGCAGTAACCCTTTGCGTCCTATCCTCCAATTTCGGCTATAATCATTGATTCATTGTGAATAGAGATATAAGTTGCACCATAAAGCGGCAAAGCTTTAATCATATAGGGCAACTGAAAAGACAAACATTGACTTATACATATTAAACAGGTGAAAACATTTCTGGAAAGAAATTTAAAAAAATCTTTTGTTGTGTATGTAGGCACCATCCCTGTTAAAGTATTATTCTACATACGGGTCCTCCCAAAAGTACACTCAAATTAAATTATCATTTTGTTTTAAATGTACTGCTATAAAATGGGCCGGAATGGGGATGCTGGAAGTTATTTCCTTTTTACAAAATAAATGTTAAATGTATCATAACATTGAATGTTGAACAAATGAACAAATAACAAAACGGTGAAAAAATACATATGCGTATATGCATTTTGTCGATGATAACACGATGAGTATAATGCAGGTACATAATATGAAAGAAATAATAATGAAGTTTTATATTATCAATAAAAATATGTGTAGAAATAGGATATAGTATAACAAATAGAGCCTTGAAGAAAATTGCATTAAAAATGCTGGTATCATATCATGATCTATGAATGTGGTTGTTATGGTATTTTATGGTTCCCTTTAAAATATATATATATAAAAAGCCACTGTGTGGATTGATTTTTGAAGATCTGTAATAATCTTGACGTTTTTAATTTAGTGAAGCATTTGGAAAACACTTAGTTTCACTTACTTAATACTGGATACATAGTTTGTTAGAAGTTGCACTAAGTATATTAACTATCCCTTTTCAATTTACAAACATTGGAACCTATTTGTTGTCATTCATACTCTTTTCCCGAGCATGTCTGGTGCTGTAATATTTTATAAAACTCGTGAAGTATAATTCTATTAGTGAAATATAAAAGTTGTAAATTTAAATGTATATTGAAGGGGACAAAATTAATAGAGTTATCAAGAGACAATATTCAACATAGATTTAAACTAATGAAAAATTTGAGAGTGTTTAGTATGTGAAATAGCTGCAACACTTGTTGAGCAAATCCTTCATATGATGTAATGATTTTTTTTCCTAATCTTTAAAATAAGAGTTATGTGAAAGGAAGCATAGCAATACACTGTATAAAATTACATATAATTAAATTTGGTAATCAAGTAAAGTGTATTCAAAATATCCGAAACGTTTTACATTCATGATAGATTTGCATGCATAATTATCTGAACTTGTTTGCTGCTTACCTTGTTTAAACGCCTGTGAAGCGCAGCCGTAGGTCCACCGTATACATACCAAATGTAGAAACTCTTGAATCCGATCGATATATCAATTTCTTGTGTACATTGCCTGCTCCAAATTACGATCAGCTCCCAAATGTTAACGGGTCCAGCAAATCCATCACGTACCATGCCTTCGTTTCCATCCAGTTACAGTCCCTTCTTCCAGTCAGAAGGCTTACTAGAAAGTGCGTACGATTTTCAAACCGGATATGATGAATCCCATTCTTATTCTGATCCGTAGCTAATTGTCAAGGCCAAAACAACCAAGTTCGCGTGAAAAAATATGCGCAGAATACTAAGCCGAAAGTATGTCTCATCGGCGAAATCGCAGAAATTGAAAAATTGCTGTCAGAGCAAAAAAAATACACCCTTCCACGAATGTTGTCTACTACGATCTGAATACCCGAAATCGGATGTAAGAAGCAGAAAATACGGCCAAATACTTTTGCCTATATTTTTCGAGGGTGAACCCAAACTTTTGGCTGGTAGTGTACATGCATCGCAAGCACAGACACCAAAATCAAGCAACTTGCGGATTTCGATCTAATCCTCAGTTTGAACAAGATTTCACGCAGGGCGGACGAAGCAAAACGGTCGCAGCGGAGCGTAAGCAGCGAAGTGGACACAGCAGCACGAAGACACTGGTAATATTTTCAACGGAAAACCATCGGTGATCGGTGATCGTCGGCGTGTTGCTGCAGATCATTCAATCTCAACGAACCAGCATTTTATATAAAGAAAGACTTGATTACAAAAATGTTGCGATTCCTCTTACGATGTTAGAAATTTATTCCAAATAGTGGCGTCAGTTAGTTATTGGAAAGGCGTATTGGGGAAAAAATGGCTCTTCTCAGGACCAGCATTTTCTGAAAAGAAAGGGTTAATAGTGAAAATGGACTGTTTCGGAAACATCGGAGTTTGGCATTTGGCGGAGCGCAACTTTCTGTCGTCGCCAAGTGATTAATTTTGCACTTTGAAGAAAATTCTCGGATCTACCTTTTCTTGATAAGAAAATTATTTTGAGCTTTTTAGTGGAATGTTTTCATCTGTCATAAGACGAGTTTAAACAATCCCATTGAATTCCACCACTTAATTGTATCCTGACAGATACGTATTTCGACCTCAACAGTAAGGCCGTCTTCAGTGTCTCGTACTTGACTCGACTTGAAGAAAATGATCGTAGCTTACACTATTTATACTATGCGTGGGTATAATAATTTATCTAGGTACTTATCTTACTACGGTGCTTATTTCTACTCGCTTGATGCGCTTAATGCTTAGGTATAAACTTGAAGAGCCAGGAGCTACCATTTCCTTGATCTTTATTCAACAACCGCGTTTGCACCTGTCGGTAGATTTCCAAGCTCTCAGCAACATCAAGTTTCCACGGAGAAGAGACATTTCTTAAAATTTTAATGTTTGATGTCGTAATTGAATGATTTTCCTGATATACATGTTCAGCTACCTTAGACCTAAACTCATAATTTAATCCCTTATCAGTTTCCCTCTTAGCCTTACTTACTTCTGCAATATGTTCTTTGAACCTTACATCTAACGATCTTTTTGTTTGACCTACATATACTTTATCACACTGTGAACAATTAATTTGATAAACCCCGGCCTTATTTAACATTTCTACTCTATCCTTTGTGGAGCCCAACAGTGTCTTCAGTTGATTGCTTCTGCTGGAGAATACTAAATCGATGCCGAATTTCCTCAGTCGATGGCGTAGCTGGTGGGTGATGTGTCGATCATAGGGGACCGATACCCTCTTCAGCGGTTCATCGATCGGTGTCAGTGTTGTCAGTTCGTTTTTCCGTAGGTTCCTCTGCTTCTTGTTGATGATTGCTTGTATTGTTCTTTCCTTGTATCCGTTTATCCTCGCTGTTTCCAAGATGTGTTGTAGCTCCTTCGTTTTTCTTCTTCGCTCAGGGGAATCGTCTGCATCCTGTGGATCATGTGATGAAAAGCTGCCATTTTGTGCTGATACGAATGATTTGATGTGTATGGGATGACTCTCATGGTGTTGGTGGGCTTCCTGTAGATTTCGAAGTCTAATGTTGCATTTGTTCCCTTGATAACCAGTAGATCCAAGAAAGGTAATTTACCTTCCTTTTCCTCCTCGTGGGTGAATTTGATGTCTTTATGCACGTTGTTTATCGCTTCCAAAATCCTGGGTAGATCTTTCCGGTTGATGATGCTGAAAATGTCGTCCACGTATCTCCACCACTTCTCGGGTAGTACTCCTTGTTCCTCTAGGTTGTCCTCCAAATTCGTCATGAATAATTCGCACAAAAACGGTGATAGCGGATTTCCCATAGGTGCACCCTTCGTTTGTTTGTAGAAGCTTCCACGGAATGTAAAGTAGTTCTCATTCATGCATAATCTTGCAAGCTTGAGATACATCTTTACCTTTCCTCGCCATGTTGTATCCGTCCGTTGTCCTAGTAGCCAATCCTCCAAAAGGTTCAGAGCATCCTTCACTGGAACGCTTGGGAACAATGCCGCTACGTCGAATGATACCATGATGTCCTCTTCTCCGATGTTTCCTGATTCCAATATCCTCTTGGTGAACTCCTGGGTGCTTACAACTGATCTGCTGGGGAACGGTTCCGGCATACTCTGGAACTCCTTGACTAACCACTTGGCCAAGTTTTGTGTAGGGGATCCCACTGATGAAACTATTTCTCGCATCTCTGTACCTGGCTTATGTATCTTTGGTAGTCCTTTGATCCTTGGTAACACAGGGTTCGTCATTTTAACGCGGGCTTCTCCGATGATCGTCTTGCATTCCTTTATCGTTTTATCCGTAAGTCGGATTAGTCCGGGTAGTGGGTCCACTCTCAAATGCCTGTATGGTCCTCCGTTGATTTTTGTCGTCATCTGTTCATCGTAGTCCTCTTTGTCCATTATCACCACTGCGTTTCCTTTGTCCGCCTTCATGTAGTAAACTGGTTTCTCCTTTAACTCCTTTAAAATCCTCCTCTCGCCTTTGTTCGATGTCCCATGATGTCCTGCTTTGATGGCGTCTGCTACGATGTTTCTCACACTATTCTGGTCCCGTTGATCAACATTTCGTGAAATCACTGTATCAGTATCCACGATTATCTGCTCTAGATCCGCTTTCTGGGTTGTCGCATACCCTAACCCCTTGTTGAGGTGTGCTAATTGTTCCTCCGTAAACTGCTGTGTCGAACGGTTAACAACGAATCCCTCGATCATTTGTACTGTGGGGTTAGTCGTTCTACCTTCCGTCGCTGATTTCCCTCGTAGAATGGCCAATTTCTTCTTGTGCAGTCTCCTCTTCCTGTCCGCTTCACACTCTTCGGCCCGCTGTACCTTCTTTAGGAATATGTCGAAAGAATCTTGGTTCTCCTTTGCCAGCTTGAGGTGCAGGTTGTAGCACTCCAAGTTCAACCTCTCTAGCTTGGCATAATGTCCCTTGATTGACAACTTCAACAAATCCGATTCCGCCCTCTTACTGATAGATTTTGGGATGTGAGCTCCCATCTTAATCCTATGGCTGACAGGAGTCAGCCTCTCCTTCTGGCACTTCTTAAGGAAGGCCACGTCCTTAAGAATACCTGCGATCCTCCTCTTCAAATCTATAAAAGTACTACGCTCGTTCCGCTTGGATGCCATTTTGATAAGAAAATTATTTTGAGCTTTTTAGTGGAATGTTTTCATCTGTCATAAGACGAGTTTAAACAATCCCATTGAATTCCACCACTTAATTGTATCCTGACAGATACGTATTTCGACCTCAACAGTAAGGCCGTCTTCAGTGTCTCGTACTTGACTCGACTTGAAGAAAATGATCGCAGCTTACACTATTTATACTATGCGTGGGTATAATAATTTATCTAGGTACTTATCTTACTACGGTGCTTATTTCTACTCGCTTGATGCGCTTAATGCTTAGGTATAAACTTGAAGAGCCAGGAGCTACCATTTCCTTGATCTTTATTCAACAACCGCGTTTGTACCTGTCGGTAGATTTCCAAGCTCTCAGCAACATCAAGTTTCCACGGAGAAGAGACATTCCTTAAAATTTTAATGTTTGATGTCGTAATTGAATGATTTTTTTGTGTGTAAAATAATGTGTAAAATAATGGTCCAATACAGAACCGCTATATTTCCTACGATTTTTCAATCCCAAATAGTGCTAGTCGACGGCATAAAATTTGGGAGAGTACCTTGTAGGCGGCGTTCAGCAATGTGATTGCGTGGTAGTTGCTACAATCAAGCTTATCGCCCTTTTTGCAGATGGGACACACGACACCTTCCATCCACTCCTGCGGCAGAACCTAATCCTCCCAAACCTTAGTTAATATCGCTCTAGTCAGTGCGTCACCACCATATTTTAACAGCTCTCCTGGTAGTTGGTCAACCCCTGGGGCTTTGTTGTTCTTCAGCCGGCCAATCTCCTCCTGGATTTCCTGGAGATCCGGAGCCGGTAAAATTATGTCCTGCGCGCGTTCTCCCAGGTCCATCACCATACCGCCATCTTCGTCTGCACATCGCCATTCAGGTGTTCTTCGTAGTGCTGCCGCCACATTTAGATCATTCGTAAGAAGGTTCCCGTTTATGTCAGGCTGTGACACGTGGCTCTTACGTGAAGCGCAGGTATACTGCAACGAGGTCGGATTCAATATTCGCACTGCGGTAAGTGTGGACGTTCGTGATGTCGGAGAAGAATTTACCGTCGATTAGAACTTGGTCGATTTGGCTTTCCTTTTCTTGGTTAGGTGATCTCCATGTGGTCTTGTGGATATTTTTGCGGGGAAAGAAGGTGCTTCGGACTACCATTCCGCGGGTGGCTGCGAAGTTTATGCATCGTTGGCCGTTATCATTCGATACGGTGTGCAGACTATCCGGTCCGATGACTGGTCTATACATTTCCTCCCTTCCTATCCTTCATGTCGACGTCCCGCAGTGGGCATAAATCGTATGTATGCTCCAGCTGTGCGTAGAACGCTTCTTTCTCGTCGTCGGGTCTCCCTTCGTGTGGGCAGTGCACGTTGATGATGCTATAGTTGAAGAAACGGCCTTTTATCCTCAGCTTGAACATCCTTGCGTTGATTGGCTGCCACCCAATCACACGTTGACGCATCTTACTCAGCACTATGAAGCCGGTTCCCAGCTCGTTGGTGGTGTCACAGCTTTGGTAGAGGGTAGCCGCTCGATGCCCGCTTTTCTACACTTTCTTTCCTGTCCATGAAATCTCCTGCAGCGCCTAATTTATCGTAGATCATCCTGTCGCATCATCCGATATGGCATATTTCTAATAGGAAACAATTAAACAGGATTGCCCGACCTGTACAACTTGTTGTAAGTAAATAGGTTAAGACTAAGTGTCCTAAACATAAGTGAATTTTTGAAATACATTTTACAAATGAAAAATGAGTCTCTGAGCCTCCTATAAAACGTTTATGTTTTTGTGTAGAACTGTATATTGGCTAAAAATTCCGAGCCCAGAGTCCGATCAGCCCAATTTCGAATAGGAAACAATGGGACATATATATCATTTACGTATACTTAGTATACGAGAAAGGAAAAATATTTTAAGCTCTTTTCAGTGAAATGTATTCAACCGTCTAAGACGAGTTTAGTACTTTTCATTTAATTCCACTACGTTTTGTTATCTTTGCAGATACGTATTTCGACCTCAACTGTGAGGCCGTCTTCAGTGTCTCGACTTACGATACGAGAATGGCAAAAATAATATTTTGGCCATAACTTTCAAGCCTATAATACGATCCGGACAATTTTCAATCGATCCCAGTCGAATGCAACTTGTTGTGAGCAAATCGGTTATGGATAAATGCCAAGAAGTGAGCTAAACCTTTTAACACGTTTTTGGTTTAAAAAGACTGTATTTTGACCATAATTTATTAGCCCATAGAACGATCCGGCTAATTTATAATAGAAAACAATGGCACAGAATTGCCAAAAAAGTGAGCAAGAAAATTTTCCGCACAGACTCACACACAGACATCACCTCAATTCGTCGAACTGGGTCGATCGGTATTTAACACTATGGGTCTCAGGGCCTTCTATAGAAAGTTTGTTTTTGGACCGAATATATAGCCTTTACTCGTACCAAGTACGAAAAAGGAAAAAAAAACTCATTGATAATTTATTAGCGTTGTAGAACATTGACAATCAAACTGTTCATTTATTCCAACATTTGTATGTTCTGATTTCTACATCGTACACATGATTACATGCATTGCACGAATTGGTTGAACAAGCCATTAAGGATGTCCTGGACATTATACTTGATCAACTGCCCACACAAGTTATCGCGATCTTTTGCAGCGTCCTGGAAGATGTTCAGCAGATATTGCACCACGTACACTTCATTGGATATGTAGCTGAGCTCCGAGCCAATATTGTCGAAGTACTGAAAACAAATGTGAAACTATGATTATTGCTACCCTGCAAAAGTTTATGGAGAAAATTACCGCATTGATGCAGTTTGTAGATGTAGAAGCGCAAATATTCAGTTGTTTGGAGAAAGATTTGAAATCACTTTTCACCAAATCTAAGATATCCTGTACGGGGCTCACGAGTGTCGGGATGGTATCCACATAAGTCTGCAGACATGAAGTTCCGAATTTGACCAATTGGTTTGGTGAGGCGACGGCATCATCGAAGATCTCCAAGCTACAGGTATCGTAATTTACTTCGTTAGACAACATGCCATAGTACGACAGGAGTTGGTCGAAGGTCTGCTGCAGTTGGTTCTCCAGTAGATACACATCATAACCAGCATTGGAGCTGAACTGCTGAAGGACATAAGTGATCTGCCAATCCAAATTGTTTATGTTGCTGAAAACGTTTTCCAGATTGGTTTGTGTAGCTCCGTAAGTGTCGTTCAACGTTTGGTATGTGGAGTTGACGAGCGATTCAACTTTGCTGGTGGCAGTCGTAAACTTGGTGAGAGCAGAGTTAAGATTTTTGTAGAAGGCGGTCATAACGGGTGATATGTTTTTCAGGCTCGTGGCGATTGTAAGTAGACCTTGTGCTCCAACGTTGATGGCTGCGTAGTCGGCGAAGATTCCTCCACACAGGAATCCCAGTACGCAAGTGAGAGTTAGCAAATGCTTCATCTTTGATTTTCTAGATCTGTTGCGAAGGTAGTTACTGGAACACTCAATTGAAACTGATGCCAAATGGTTTGAATGGGGAGAGTATTTATAGGGGCTTGTAAGCTAAGAATTTTGATAAGGTACAAAAGAGACCATTCATTCGGAACTCGGGACGGCATCTGACGGACACCTGAGCTAACTCTGACAATTTTCGATTTGAAGTAACGAGAGCATGGGTGAAATAGAAGAAGTGGGAGTTGCATTTCGAGATTTGTTGCACCTGAAGCTTCATGATTCGAAATTTATCTCTTTTTGATTTGCATATAATTAAATAAATCATCACGAACCGGCTCTTCCCAGAAAGTCTCTGTGATAAAGACATAATAATAAAAATAATCCATTAGACAGTATTTGAATATGTTTGAAGCATCGAGTTGACAAAAAATGTCTAGGCATAAGATGTAACAGGAAGAGAATTTACAGCATGAATAAAAAATCGAAATAATTACACTATTGTTGTCTGCTAACTGTCTGAAGTTTACGTCAATTCATTTTACGCATGTTGGTTTAGGTGTGCTAAATTAAATGGAAATCGTCTCAACCAGACCACAGACAATATTTTCAAAAACACTCAAGGTTACATTATTAAAATGCTGCGTAGAACCGTTCTTTACAAATTGGTAGCTTGAGTTTAAAGTAGAGTAAATTTATTTTAAATTTAATATCCATTGAATTTTTAAAGGAAGCTTCTATAAATAAGCTGATTACCTATTTATTCCGATAATTTCTCTACTTGTTTCAAAACTAACTGTAGGGTCAAACTTAGTTCCCGCTGTTGAGCCAAATGAATCAAAGAAGTACTGCTTCGTATCGTCGTCGCTGAAAGCACTGACGAATGGTCAACCGTTTTTTCGATGAATACATTCGTACCCAGGCCTTACATATCTAGGAAAGCAGTTTTTCATTATACCGCTTGCTATTCCGTCCAAATTTACTAATCCTGGTTATGAATGATACGTGTACCTAAACTTCAACTTAAAGGGTGTTTCAGTGACTTATGGTTTTAATTGATAATATTTTGAACGAATTGCTCGTAGGAATCATTAAATTATCCACCATATACAACTTCAAAATTTGAACTCTTTTGCATAGAATGTATTACCATAATATTGTAGTCCATTCGTTAGATAGCCAATATTCAATGCAGATCATTCCACTACTTTTTACAGTATGTTTGCCTGTGCTGAGTACGTCAAACAGTTGGTTTATGCGAACAATGCTTTCATTTAGATCATCGACCGCCATCAAGATATAAAAGCTTCCCTGCAAAACCAACTTAATCATCAGTTCGCAGTAAACCATCGTGGCTCATTCGTAGTAGTCGCTCAACGTTACATCAATCAGCTATGAATCTATTCTCCGTCCTCGTAGGCGCTGCCTGCCTAACTGCATACGCCCAAGCTTCATCACTTAGCACCACCGTAGCGAACGCTATCAGTACGTCCAACCTTAACCTGGCCACGGCAATCCAACAGGTCAACAGTACGATCAACACTGCTGATCAGACCGCCCTGGCTTCTTGGAATCAATTAGGTCAAACCCTGGAGAACCTTTATACCACGTATTACGATAGTTTCGAGAATTACACCACCATCGATTTGAGTGTTTTCACTACCGCCATCAGCAACATCCAAAACACGTTCAGCAGCGCTCCCACAACCATTCAGGGTGACTCCATCAGTAATCTGTTCTCCGCCGTTCAGTCGAGTGCTGACCAAGTAGCAGAAATCCTTACTGATGCTGCGGCCAACATTTCCAGTGTCTGCGCCAGCAGCTGCACCACGAAGGCAACCACTTGCACAACCAAGTATGGTGCAAAGTTGGCTGTTGATCCGATTACTGTCGACCGCGTGACAGCTTGTATTACTGCCGAACAAACCCGATATGGCAATATTGGTTCCAATATCTCAACGCTGTACAACAATATCTCTACCAACGCCGTAAACTACTTTGCAGTCGTGGACGTTTGTGACACTCCGTCGGCGGATGTTCTGAACAACAAAACTGCGAGTTATACTCCTACAATTAGTTGTCTATCGAATGTAAGATGATAACCCACCGCTGTTTACTTTTACTTCAATATTTAACTTTTTATTTCCCTTGCACATTCACAGTACCTTAGCAGTGTTAACAATTTCCAACTATACACATCATATGTTGACAACATTCGATCTACCCAGACGGATTTGGTGGCTTTCCGCGTTCAGCGTTGTGCATCCCTTGTTGAATTGGACATCCAGGATCGCGTCACTACGGTGCTGAGCAACTTCTACAACTGCGTGGGATGAAAAGGTGCTAGTTGTCTGAAATGGTTGGATCCAAAATTATATATTCCAGTTTATAATTCCATTGATTTTTTATATGATACAATGCAGATATGTTTCGATTTTATCACGTTCCGATTTTGACACACTTCGGTTTCGTCAACAAAATTATGCCAACAAGAAAATTCAAAATGTCCTGGAGTTCAGAACATGTGATACACCTGATTAACCAAGCCCTGAACGACGTATTCATGCATCGTTGAATATTTTAGCAGGTACATTGAGCCGATAGGATTTTACTCATTACTTTTACATGCAACTGCAGGCCTTTTCGTTTCTCCAAAACGTCCTTGAGTTCAAAACAGTTCAGAACATGTGATCTATCCAATCAACCAAATCCTGAACGATGTATCCGTGCATCATTAAACATCCCAGGAGTTCCATCGAGCTGGTAGGACCGAGCTGCAGTGGACCCTCCATGAGTTGATGTTCCAAGATACGATATCGAATCGTTGAAACAAATAATGCCATACTAAAATATTTTCACGGTTACACTGATAGTCCTTTCGAACAATTTTCCAAGAACTTCTGTTCCACATATCGAGCGACCGTATTACACCTGCCGCCGCCGCCGACTGTTTTTGGCACGCAGCCTACAATTTTGCATCGGCGCGCCGCTTATCTGTGATCTTCGACGCCGATTCAAATTCGAAAAACTTCGCATAGTTTCCCGATAGACATCTCCAACTAATCACGTTGAGACTCCAATGATTTTTTCGTGAAAATACTAAGAAGAACTTTACTGATTATGAATTGACTATACGATTGTATTATATTTATTGAACAACTACTCAATCTTACAATTTCACAGAGAGTTCATTATATACCCGACGTTTCGACACGGGACACAATTTCCGTGTAGAAACGTCGGGTACATGATAAACTCGTTGTGAAATTGTAAGACTGAGTAGTCGTTCTATCAGTGGCGTAGCCACGGGGGTGGTTTTGGACATAACCCCCCCCCCCCTCAGAGACAAAATTTTCAGAAGAAATTTTTTTTTTCGAAAAAAAAATGTTCAAAACCCCCATCCCCCCAGACCAATTTTCTGGCTACGCCACTGCGTTCAATAAATATAACTAAGAAGAACTTCGAGTGCAAATTCTAAACGATTACCCTCCCCCTCCGGACCCTCCCCCTTTTTATGGTTGAGAAAACTAGGTGGCCCAAAAGCGTAATTTTAGGCAGTGATATATGAAACTGGTCATATTTGGAGATTTAATAGTCTGTTTAACAGCCCGTATGCACAGAGGTATTCAATATGATTCAATTGAATGAGATTTGTGCAAATAATGGAACAAAAACTTTTTTAAGGCCTCCAATACATCTGGCATTTTGTGGTGAAGTTGCTATGAATAAATAAAAATTGTATGTGATGAAGCATGAATTTATAGTGATCCAACAAATCTATATAAATCCCTAGAGCCCGTGGGAATGTTTCACCATTAAAATGTGTCCAACTCAGATGTTCTAGGTTCTTCAAAATATCCGGGAGTTGAGTTCAATTGGTCTACCATGTCAACTACGCCTGATATCAAACCTACAGAAACCCAGCGTGTTCATATCAGTCCTAAGAGCCCATGCGCAAGCTTCTTCATTCAAATAAGTACAACGCAGATGTTCTAGGTACTCCAAATTGTCCGGGAGTTGAGTTCAATTGGTCTACCATGTAAACTACGCCTGATATTGAACCGACAGCGACCCAGCGGGTCCATATAGCTCCTTAGAGGTCATGCAAATGCATCACCAGTCAAATAAGTTCAATGCAGATGTTATAGGTTATCCAAATTGTCCGGGAGTTGAGTTCAATTGGTCTACCATGTCATCTACGCCTGATATCAAACCGACAGCGACCCAGCATGTCCTTATAAGTCCTAAGAGCCCATGCGAATGCTTCCTTATTCAAATAAGTATAACGTAGATGTTCTAGGTTCTCCGAATTATTCGGGAGTTGAGTTCAATTTGTCTACCATGTCAACAACGCCTGATATCAAACCGACAGCGACCCAGCGTGTCATGTCCTCGAGTCAATGCGAATGCTTCATCATTCAAACAAGTCCAACGCAGATGTTCTAGGCTCTCCAAATTATCCTGGAGTTGAGTTCAATTTGTCTACCATGTCAACTACGACTGATATCAAACCGACAGCGACCCAGCGTGTCATGTCTTAAGAGTCCATGCGAATGCTCTATCATTCAAATAAGTCCAACGCAGGCTCTAGGCTCTCCAAATTGTCCAGGAGTTGAGTTCAATTGGCCTACCAAGTCAACTACACCTGATATCAAACCGACACCAACCCAACTTGTCCTTGGAGCCCATGCGAATGCTTCATCATTCAAATAAGGCCAACGCAGATGTTTTAAATTCTCCAAATTGTCCGGGAGTTGAATTCAATTAGTCTACCAAGTCAACTTCGCCTTGTGTCGAACCTATAGCAACCCAGCGAGTCCATATAAATTTAAAAATCCCAGCACGTCTTAGTCTGGTACCAGGCGTGAATCATTCGCCAAGGCTCTGA
Source organism: Armigeres subalbatus (assembly GCF_024139115.2). Lineage (NCBI taxonomy): Eukaryota > Metazoa > Arthropoda > Insecta > Diptera > Culicidae > Armigeres > Armigeres subalbatus. The sequence goes on along the minus strand of NC_085140.1, from coordinate 36,471,590 downwards.
GATGTGGACATGATGGGTTGTTTTCGAATTAGAACCAGTCTTGATTGAGCAGGTAGACCAGATGATCTAAGCTCCAGAATCTGAAATTGACCTATTTGAATAGTCAATCAGTCGTTGCGTTTATAGCGATTTTTATGAACGTGCTTGGTTACTTTTATTATGAAGTCATTTGAATAGTGAAGCATTCACAAGAGTTTAGGAAATTATCCGTACATGTATTACAGTCAAACCTTCATGAGCCGATGTGTGTTTGTGTGTGGCTGACGAGGTAGACCAATTGACCTTAATTCCAGAACAATTTGGAGGATCTATAACATCTACTTTGGACTTATTTGAATTTCTAAACATTCGCTAAGGTTCAATGAACTTACATGGGCAAGTTGGGTTACTTTTTGTTTTTACCAGGTGTAGTTGATCTGGTAGACCAACTGAACTCAACTCCAGAAAAATTTGGAGAACCTAGAACATCTGAATTGGATATATTTGTATGATGGAGCATTCGCATGGGCTCTTAGGACTTATATGGACACGATGGGTTGGTGTCGGTTTGATATCAGGCGTAGTTGACATGGTAAACCAATTGAACTCAACTCTAGGATAATTTGAGGAACCTAGAACATCTACGTTGTACTTATTCGAATAATGAAACATTCGCATAAGCTCTTAGGACTGATATGACCACGCTGGGTTGCTGTCGGTTTGATATCAGGCGTAGTTGACATGGTAGACCAATTAAACTTAAATAGAACATCTGCATTCAACTTATTTGACTGGTGATGCATTTGCATGACCTCTAAGGTGCTATATGGACCCGCTGGGTCGCTGTCGGTTTAACCTCTGAAAACCTCAGAGATATATGGTTTTCAAAATTAAAAGTTCGTCCTGGGCATTTACGAGTTAACTTTATTGCCGTGTTTTAGGATTTCCGTTGAAGTCCAAAGAATTTCTAGATTTTTTTTTTGAACGGAGAAAAGTCGTTTGATAGAAAGCCATTTGACCGAAAGCCAAATGTTGTTTGGCCAAATATGGCATTTGACCGAACAAACCATTTAGCCGAAGCCCATCTAGCCTAAAACTATGACGCCAAAAATGTCATTTGGTCGAAAGGTACATACAGTCGAAAATGACGTGTGGCCGAACAGTTTCTTTAGCTGAAAGAATCAGTTGCCGAATATCTCAATTGGTCGAAATGGTCTTTTAAAAGAAAAAGCCATTTGGTCGAAATGGTCGTCCGGCTTAAAATGTCGGAGTGTTTGCAAAAAGGTCATTTTCGGTCCAAATGGCTCTTTCTGCAAAATAACCAAACGGCATTTTCGGCAAAACGACATTTTCTGCCAAACAGCAGTCTAAAGGCCTGCTAGGGCAAACAACTTTGTTTGGTTAAATTACAAGCTCGGCCGAATGTCCCTTTTGGGTGTATATCGCTTTTGACCAAATTACATTTTTGGTCAAACCATTTGCTACCCAACAACCGTTGTAACATTGGACGGATATTTTGAATTAAATTTATAGGAAATCCAATAGCTTTGGACGTTTTTATCTTTTAAAGCAAAATAACGCTAGGCTTGGCAATTCAAAGTCCAAAGCGAGACCAAAACACAACCCGTCTTTGCCTGACTACTTGACTGTCTTGGGAGGTGAAATATTTCGTACGGGTATCTTCTCGGCTAAACAAAGTGGTAGACTGCTTCAGTGAGTGCAGCACAGGCTTGTAAAATGTCATCTGCATGTCGTTTGACTAATTTGTTAATAATTTTCTTCAGAAGTAAAATTCACATCATAATTTTAGCTGTACTCATAACGGTTGAGCAGGGCTATATTTTTGTTCAAAAGTACATTGCTCTAAATATAACATCTAAGGCTGGAGACTGAAAACTCTCCAAAATGTCACGTGTCATTTGGTATAATGTCATTTGAATGATATTTTGCCTCCCACGTCCCAGATTACATATTTACAGCAATGTCTTGTTAGACAAAGTTGTAGGCACATTTAAGCGCTATAAGTTCGTCATACATCAATAGGGGAGGAGGTTCGGTTGTGGGCACCATTTTTTTTTGTCCATAACTTTGGCCCTGGTTGATCTTATGTCGACATTTGCATAGCAATAGAAAGCTAAACGTATAACCTTTCTACTAGCAAAGAAATTAGTATGATTTCATCGATTTGGAAAAAATATTGACAATTTAGAAAATTTGACATTTTTGGACATTTTCATTTTGTGGCTCGGTTGTGGGCACCCTTGAAAACTTCGTTAAAAACAAAGAAGCATGAATAAAAACCACCCAGATTTAGAGACAAGGAATAGTTTATTCATTCTAAAAGCCAGGAGACACTAAAAAACTCAAATCAATTCACCTAGCAGTGATAATGTCTCTCTCGGTGAATTAAGGAGGATGTTGAAAAAAATCACATAAGAAAGGTCTAAAATAGCACTTTAGGTGAATGGGTTTCAATTTTACATTGGTTTACGTTTTATTGGTATGCATCACAGTCAAAAAAAAGATCACCCTAGCGGCAATAGTGCCTTTCTCGTACATTTCAAAAAATAATATTTTGCCCATAAATTTTGATTCCATAGTCCGATCTGACCAATTTTCAATAGGAAACAATGGGAAGGCATTCCCCGTCGAATGCAACTTGTTGCAAGCAAATCGGTCAACGCTTTGTTTCAAAAAGTGTGTGTATAATAAATAGACATGCCCAAAGAATAAAAATATTAAATAAACTCCTTATTTCGAACAATTATGTCAAAATAATTATAAAAACTGCATAGAAACGTTATTAAAAATAAGTTAAGGGACAACTAAAACGATATTGAATGATTTATCAATAAAATTAGGGTGCCCATAACCATAACCAATAAGGGTGCCCACAACCGAATTTCGCAGCCTTTCTGGAATGTGGAGAAAAAAAATTCCCCGCTAAAATGATGATGGCAATCAACACTGGGCCTCAAAATAGATTAAATTTACTGTGTAAATACGCATAAGAACTCTCTTTTTGAATTAAATCACTTCAATTTATGACACTTTGAAAAAGACAAAAAAAAACTTTCGTGTTGTTTTTCTTGTACAAAAAAAAATTATTTCTAGTTCAAAGTAGAGATGCCCATCCGGTTTGATATTGAGCACAAAACATCATGCTATTATAGCAAACAAATGACGGTTGTCAGAATGACAGCATCTCTTATCTATCAAAAGATACATAGGGGTGCCCATAACCGAACGGTGCCCACAACCGAACCTCCTCCCCTAATCAATAGCTAACTTCTGAAAAAAGTTCTAGAAAAATTATACAAACGAATGCAAATGACATTTTACAACACTGGAGCAATGGGTCCTGAAAGTATAGATCTCGTGTTCAACCATTTGATTAAATCTAGGAAGGTGCCAAACTGATATTGCCACTTGAAAGTCTGTAAATAATAAACAATTGTCTTTCAAGGTTTCCTCAAGGAAAAAACCCTTAAGCTCTTTCATTTTTGCTCGCACTAGAGGAGTAGAAGTATCGCGGTCTTTAAGTTCCGTTAAAAAGTTAGAAGTTTTCAAAAGTGGAATGTGTGGACTTTCAAGCCTGTCGCAGGTAGATTGAGAGCAGTGGTTTTAAAAAGTGGAGTGTTGTGGAATAAATATTTTGGTGTCTTCCAGATATAGCTTGTGGCCGTCAGTGCATCTGACCATTTCGTGAGACTACTCCATTTGCCGGAGGATTTATTGTGAAAAAAAAAACAGATTAATCTACCTAGCGGAGATGATGCCTTTCTCGCTCATTATGTCAAGAAAAATTCTTTAAAGAGGTCAAATAGAACAAATATAAAGCAATTAATGGTTTTGACTGTTATATAGTCTTCCAAAAATGTGGCAAAATTGGATCGTGGAGAAACCATATCAAAACCGTCATAAAATCGGGTGTAGACGAATTCAGGGGCAGATAAAATTTTAACAAGCTAAAAATCGAGTCATCACTGTATCTTGTACATATTCGTTGATGGAATGATGCTATGGCAGTTTCATTGCAAAGAATTGATTTTTTTTCTGAATTTAAATTGTAAACAAATAATCAATCAAAAGCGTCCATTTTTGAAAGAATTAAAACCAAAAATAGTGAACAATTCAAATTACACATGTTCCAAAATCTGAAAAAAAATCACGGTGTCTTCGAAATATTGAGAATGTAGCTAAAACTATTTTGAGAGCCTATTCCGACTACAAGCTTTATCAGGATAAAGCTATAATAAGGAGGCTCTTGATGTCAAAGTTGTCGTGTAACATCTCGTAATCTAAACAAACTGTAAGCGTCACCTTTTAGAAAACCAAGAGTGTCGAATGCAACTTGTTGCGAGCAAATTGGTTAAGAGTATGTGCCTGAAAAGTGGGCTAGACTTTTTGCGCACATACACACACATACACACACAAACACACACACACACACACACACACACACACACACACACACACACACACACACACACACACACACACACACACACACAGACATCACCTCGATTCGTCGAGCTGAGTCGATCGGTATATAATACTATGGGTCTCCGAGCCCCTATAAAAAGTTTGTTTTTGGAGCGAACATATAGCATATGTTTTGTATACGAGAAAGGCAAAAAGATAAATTAAATAGTTTTCAATAAGTGTTATATTAGATTAACGTTTGCCATTCGCGTTGGACTTCCAGCGCAAAGGCGCTTTTTTGTACGGGCTGGAAATGGGAAAGCGACCAGCGGAGTCAGTTTGGGGTTCCCGTTAATTTTGTTGTGGGTCGCAGAGCGACCATTCGGACAAACGTTTAATTCCACCAAATGAAATTCGGCTAACCGTGCCATTCGGCCACGTGGCCTTTTGGCCGAAAGACCCATCTGGCCGAAAATGTCATTTAGCCGAAATGGATATACGGCCGAAAATATCGTTTAACCGAACGGAAATACCGGCCAAACGACTATCTCAGCCAAACAACCTTTTAGAGACAACGGCTTTCCCGGCCGAATGTTTCTTTGGCCAAATGAAATTTTTGATCAAACCTCTTCAACTTTGAAGAGTTTTCCATACACGCAGAAAAATCTGGTACGACTGAAACATCTATTCCGTTTGTTGCATCAAACAACGAGACATGTATATTTTAATCTTTAAATTTGTTGTTCCAACACTGATGCAGTGCTTCATTCAAACAAACTTCATTATTGTTTCAATCCTGCATCCTGAAACAATAATAATATGACAATAAAATTGAAAAATTGCATAAATTGATCAACATAAATAATTCTGTATACACGGAGTGAGCATGAAGCAGAGGATAGGTGCATGACTCTCATTCGCCATGTAGCTAGTTCGATTCTGTTGCTGTCATGTTTTCCTTTTTTGTTGATGTTATCTTATTCTCGATAAAGTAGCTTTGCAGCAATTTCGTAAGTAAAAACAACCAGGAATTTTGTTGTTCTGATGTATTATTTGACAGTGATAGTAAAACAAAAATATTTTTTTGTTTTAAAAACGGGGGATGGTGCCTTTCACGTGTATTATAAAATGTGCAGGTTTGAATTACAGCTAGTTCCAGATATGTTTGGGCACGTACTTGTGGGCCAACGATATTTTAAACAGAATAAGAATGCAATAAAAAATGTTACTCATTGATATTTTATTAGCGTTGTAGAACAACGACAACCAGACTGTTCATTTATTCAAACATTTGTAAGTTCTGATTACAACATCGTTCACATAATTACATGCATCGCACGAATTGGTTGAACAAGCCATTGAGGATGTCCTGGACATTATACTTGATCAACTGCCCACACAAGTTATCGCGATCTTTTGCAGCGTCCTGGAAGATGTTCAGCAGATATTGCACCACGTACACTTCATTGGATATGTAGCTGAGCTCCGAGCCAATATTGTCGAAGTACTGAAAACAAATGTGAAACTATGATTATTGCTACCCTGCAAAAGTTTATGGAGAAAATTACCGCATTGATGCAGTTGGTTGAAGTAGAAGCGCAAATGTTCAGTTGTTTGGAGAAAGATTTGAAGTCACTTTTCACCAAATCCAATATATCCTGTACGGGACTCACGAGTGTCGGGATGGTATCCACATAAGTCTGCAGACATGAAGTTCCGAATTTGACCAACTGGTTTGGTGAAGCGACGGCATCATCGAAGATCTCCAAGCTGCATGTGTCGTAATTCACTTCATTAGACAACATGCCATAGTACGACAGGAGTTGGTCGAAGGTCTGCTGTAGTTGGTTCTCGAGTATATTAACATCATTACCAGCGTTTGAACTGAACTGCTGAAGGACATAAGTGATCTGCCAATCCAAATTGTTTATGTTGCTGAAAACGTTTTCCAGGTTGGTTTGTGTAGCTCCGTAAGTGTCGTTCAACGTTTGGTATGTGGAGTTGACGAGCGATTCAACTTTGCTGGTGGCAGTCGTAAACTTGGTGAGAGCAGAGTTGAGATTTTTGTAGAAGGCTGTCATAACGGGTGATATGTTTTTCAGGCTCGTGGCGATTGTAAGTAGACCTTGTGCTCCAACGTTGATGGCTGCGTAGTCGGCGAAGATTCCCCCACACAGGAATCCCAACACACAAGTGAGAGTTACCAAATGCTTCATATTTAACTTACTTTTTCTAATCTGTTGCAAAGAAACACTTGACAGTAACTGATGCCAAATCGTTAGAATGGCTAAACTATTTATAGGAATATGCGAGTCATATCATGACTGGTACACTAACCAAAGAATAATGGGGAGTATTCATTCGGACGGACGCAGACATCGTTAAATTTTAAATAACGCATGTGAGGTAAATATCTACTTGATGTAATCAGTCAAATCAATTTATTTGTGTCACTTGTGGAGTAACCTGATCAAAATCATATTTTTAAAGCACAACAAACAGGAATAAAAAAAAATAGATTTTTGAAAAGTAGGATTATTTTCTAACATGAAACAAATAAATAATTGTTGTCTGCTTACTGTCTAGTATTTGACGTCAATGCCGTTCATGCATGTTGATTTAGGTGTGCTGGGCTAAATGGGTATCTTATTAACTAGATGGTAGGGACTATTTTCAAGAACATTCAAGGGCACAGAGATATTCACCTCAACTTGCTTGTTATATTATTATTTTTTGTAATTTGTATCAAATAAAATAAATTTCTGAATACAATATTTGTTTTAAATGTATAAAAAAGATTAATCCACCTATACTACTACACCAAAAACGAAAAGTTGTGACATTCTTTACATTAGGCATTTTGTATTAAATCTAGCATGAAAACACATTGCGTAAAAATGAGATATCTTTTCAGTCAGTTTACCAATTTGTACCAAACAACCATGTATTCTTAACAAAACTAATTCTGGATATCAAAAGTGATTCGATAGAATGCTCGTGTAAATATTACTGAATAAAAGGCTCAGGTGCTGGGACAATATTTGGATGAAGTGAGATCTATTACTAGAAAATTTAAAAATATGAAAGCCCCGGGTGATGATGGTTTTTTCTACATACCGTAATCGGGTTAGGGACAAAAGGTCGAAAGACAAAAGGTCGAAAGGACAAAAGGTCGAAAGACAAAACGTAGAAAGACAAAAGGTCGAAGGGACAAAAGGTCGAAAAGGACAAAAGGTCGAAAGGGACAAAAGGTCGAAAGGACAAAACGTCGAACGGGACAAAACGTCGAATGGGACAAAAGGTCGAAAGAAACAAAAAACAAGAAGGCGAAAGGGACAAAAGGTCGAAATAGACAAGAAACTGAAACGGGGAGAATCAATCTCGCATCAGAGTTGGCCTACACAGTTGGCAAAAACTCTGCTTTTTTATTTTTCACAATGTTTAACAATTTAATAAAATTCATTCAGTGAGTTCTACTAATAGATGGATGTTTTAGTTTTCTAAATGTCACTTCGATTTGTCAAAATGGCACACGCCGCACATCAAATACACCGGCGTGTATTACACGCAGATGTATTTTAAATACACGCGTCTGCGTGGCTGAGGCGTGCACTATTTTAACAGATTTAAATGACATTTAGAAAACCTAGATAACCATCTATTAGTTGTACTCATTGAATGAATTTTATTTATTTGTTAAAAATAGTGAAAAATAAAAGGACATTTTTTTGCCAACTGTATAGAGCAACTCTGTCTCGATCTATACGAGTTTTATTCATTTACAAATTCAACAATCTATTTTATCCCTAACAGAACTATCTAGATATTCATAATATTGTTTCATAGTAATTAATCCTTCTTTGAAAATTGCTCATTCTTCAACTTTGATTAATGAGATAAATATGTTATTTCTGCTTGAAGTTAAATGCATTTCACAAATTCCTTTGGAATACACAAAACTTGTTATCAACTAGTTCTTGATCGACCTTTTATCACTTTCGACCTTTTGTCCCTTTTGACCTTTTGTCCCATTCGACCTTATGTGCCTTTCGACCTTTTGTCTTTTCGACCTTCTGTCCCTTTCGACGTTTTGTCTTTTCGACCTTTTGTCCTTTCGACCTTTTGTCTTTTCGACCTTTTGTCTCTCGACCTTTTATCCTTTCGACCTTTTGTCTTTCGACCTATTGTCATAGATTCACCGTAATCCGGGGGACATAGATCAGATTCTCCGTTTACAAGAAATAAATAAAATATTATTCCCTGTTATCACTACTCGTTATCAGTACTCGTTTTTAAAATATGAGATGAATTAAGATTTCACTTATGGGGGAAATAGGGTAAGAAGGTATAATATGCCCCCCTAGGCAAACTTATGATAACTTTTTAGCTTTCGACGCAATTTCGTCGCAAATGCATTGACTCTGAGTAATCATATAAAAATATAACGAAGAACACGTAATAAAGCTTTTTTGAAAAGTCGTGAAAAAATGGATTTTAAAAAGCGCCTGGGCAATGCGCCCCACCTTAACCAATGTAACCGTTTGGTTACGAATTGTTGTTTTGTTTTTATGATGTTTTGTCGGAACCTTCAAGTTTCTTGTACATTAACAGTAGATGCTACCACAGAAGCGTTAGGGATTGTGCCGCTGTAAAAAAAATGAACATGCTACCAATGAATCGACTGCTTTGAGCGTGCTTACAGCGGCACACTAGGAGTTAACTTCCTGAAATCAGTATGGCGAAAGGCATCTAAGGTTCGATTTCTCAAAATTAAGCACTTTAAGGACATAGTTGGAAGAGTACCACGATGGCAGTCAATATGGCACCGAACCTCCCACGGGTCAACCTCACACCTCCCGCACTCCTCTCCCACAAACATTCGAATGCATCGAACAGCATCGAACAGCATCGAACAAAAGTTTAATATTCAAATTACTAACCTGTTCACAGCATATTTATTCACTTCCCGTGATAATGAACATGTTTATCCAAAGAGTCTTAAGCATTTAAGCTCGAATAATATCATAAATCAGCAGTTTCGTGCCGATTTATTAGCCGTTCGCGATTTGGTGAGTTCATCACTGCACTTAACTTCTTCTCAAAGGGCACTGAAAAAATCAAGTTTTTACTCATTTCTCCGCACATGAGCAGCCCGAAATGTTGATGGAATGCAAATTAAACATCACTTTTCGAAATCAGTCACTTGTTTGAACCGAAAACTTAATATAAACTGCCATTTTTGCCCGAAAAAAACGATTAAAAACTGATCGCGGAGCGAATGTAAACAACGGCACCGGCAACAGCAAACTAATAACTAGGGTGGTTCAAAAAATAATTTTGCTCCGCCACGCTCAGTCGATTATGATTTATTATTTGGGTGTCATCCGATGGTTTGGGCTGGTTTGAATAGAGGCTTACCGTGCACAGGTCGTTTCAGGTTTGTATGGCAGTTGATATGGCGAGGTTGAATTTTACATTATTCTGATTGTGGCACTCCGTCATTGGGCGCTGGCGAGGGGGGAGACCATATGAATGGATGAAATACTCAAGAGCTTTAACTCTGTATACAATGCATATTAAATGGTCGTTCCAATAGTTAGAAGTCGATTTTAATCGAGGATGCGTGTCTTTAGCATGATAATTAGGCTTCTCAGAAGGCATCAGTGTGGCATCAGAAACGTGTGCTTCAACAAAATAGCCAAAATTTGTCTGTGATATCTATTGCACCAGGGGCAGATACTTCATACAAAAAGTGTGACATGGGGGTGAGCGGGGTATAAAATGCTATTTTTTGCGTTACGTAATCAATGGATCTTTCCTGCGGTGCGATTTTCGTTCAGTGAGGTCTTTAGAATGTTGCTTTTAGCAATGTGGGTTCTCTTTTCGCCAGGGTTTGGAGGGGAGGCGCTGTAGCCAGTGTAACGAAAGGTTTTGTTTCCCATACTAGTTTTCATACAAACTTGAACCGGCTTGTGCTCAACCAGTTTTTGTTCAATTCGATTTTTGGAGGACACTCGTAGCATGGGACGGAATCGATTGACCGTGTTGGAACTGGGTCGTTTTTTGAACCACCCTACTAATATTTTATGTTTTTTATAGATACGATACCAATACTACTACAATATATGACAGTTTTTATTGTACCAATACTTTCAAAGCTTTGTTTTGATACTCAACCCACCTTCACCTTAATCGAAAAAATATTTAGTAGGCGTAGTAGCGGACACCATCCCTCATAACCGATACCAAATAGTTTTTCATGAAAAGTTCCTAATTTTGAGAAAACCAGCGTTAGATGTCTTTCGCCATACACATTTCTGGCGGTTAACTCTTGCTGGCTATTTTGTGCATATACTATAGCGCCTGGATGTGGCTGCGGCGAGTAGAAAATCAGCCACTGCCAATAATTCATTATTCAACATGGCATCATTATGGAAGCAAATGTCATGTTGCGTTGCGTTGGTAACGGAGTAATTCGTAGATTGCATACAGATAGCTGTCATGTATATCTTTAACTTTCTTACTCCAAATGCTTATGGAATACTATTTGGGAATTAATAGCAATCCAAATGGAGGTCCGAGAAGACAAAGCATGAAAACTACCATTGCTGGCCACGCCCATCTTCTCCGTTACAAGGAAAGGGAAGGAAATTATGATATGACATCTACTTAACAAGAGGCCAGCGACTCACCGACGCCCTCATAGATGTCAAGGAGTTGGATGGTTGGGAGGGGTGTTGTACGGGAATCATCACTGTAAGCAAGTGATAACAGAATGAATTTCGTAAATACGTTGGGAGATACGTTGCTAAGAAAGTTATTGTAACTCCGTTTTCCTTTGTCGTCCTCTTCCTGGGATGGGGCAAGGTATTTAATCTGTGCCCTAGCTGGCATCATTATGGAAGCAAATGTCATGTTGACGGAAAATGGATAGAAAATAGCGGGAAAATAAAGTGGGAATATGATATAAAAGAGTAGCCATTGCCCAATTTCGGCCTCCTAATAAAACAGGCGTTCGTGTGCTGACAACGTGAATTTTAAAGAGCAGTGTAACAAAGTTAGTGAACCACCCTCCCTCCCTTTACTAGCAGGAGCTAGATTTAATAGTTGAGAAAAAGTGTTCAGGTAATCCGACACATCCGACACGCCACAATTAGGAACCAATAAATTATATACAAGAAAAGTGAATGTTCCCGGTGTTAGTTTTTGTTTACCGCGAAAAACCCTTGACTACCCAGTAGTTAGCCGACCCTGGGATTGCCGGAGAGACTCTTGCATCTTGGTTAAGCTCGCTACTGCATATTATCGATTATTAAAAGGGCGAGTTTCACCAAAGACGTTTCATAGCCCGTCATTAGTATTTCATCTATCCCACAATAAAAAGGTTATAAAGGACATTAAAAAACCAACATAAGTTCATTTGAAAAAATAAGGTGTGCATTACATTTCAATATTTTCCGTATTTGGTAGCAACTGCTGCAGGCTCGCTGCGCTTGTGCCCAGTTGGTAAGGGCATACCGTCCTGCCTACACTGGCGCGTTTTGACCAGTGAAACATATTTTTGGAAAACGTCACATTTTTGAAGATGGAAGCAATTTTATATCATATTACCCGCTGAGAAAAGCTATTTTGTTGCCCAACTGAGTGTTCCAGGGCAAGTTTTGCGGACAGTATGGTAGCGTCGCTCCAGAATGTTGAGCAAACAAACATTGAAAGTTACATCAAAACTGAAACTTTTTCAGTTCAATTAAAGGTAATTGCCTATTTCCGGGGATTAAACCACCCGACTTGGACGTTAATTTACAATGTTATGAAAACTCATATGTAAATATGAAACTTTTTGTATTTTGCAAATATTTTCATTATGTAATACAAAAATACTTCCACATTCACATAGTATGATGGTATTACAAATATTAATAGGTATCAACTGATTTCAACCCTTAGTTAGTTATAGTTTTCTAGAAATCAAAGGAGGGCGTTTTGGCCAGGTAGGGCGCATTATATCGTCTTACCCTATTTAAAAAACAATTGAAAAAATTATCAATGTTCCCCCGAATTACGGTACTTATCAAAAAACTTCCTGAGAGCTCTTTAAATATCCTTCTTAATTAATTTATTTAATTAATGTTTTCGGTTGGCATACTTTCCAGATGGCACGGAAAATGCTGGGTAAAGCGTACTATTGGTACTTCGCGTACCTGAAAGAATAAAATAGACCCCATCTTGCGGTCCTTAGCCTCTTACCCAGCAACTCCTATCCCTACCTCCCCGTGTTGCTGGCTGGGATACGAGCAACCTTAGGGAAGATCGGGTAACCAACCCCGGTGGGAACTATGGTCGTATGCTGCCAGGAAAGGGGGGGAGGGGGGGGGTGGTTTTGCTCCTCTCCGGAGGTGCAAATCTTACTGAGCGTCTGTTCTCCATGCCAGGATCGGCTCACAACAGCGTCTGTTCTCCATGTTAGGGGCGACTGATCATCGTTCGAGTGCCAGCGAGGGACTCCAAGTAAAACTGTGCACGATGGTCCACCGGGAATAAGGAGGAATGGTCCTCCGGAAATTTAGGGGGTTTGGTGTCAGTCCCTGCAAGCCAGCCTTTAAAAAAACATACGCAACGAACAATCAACAAGAGAGTACGGACCGGAACCGGTGATGAGCTATATGCAAAGGCGCGTGATCGGGTGGTGGCCGATCAATGAAAGAATGTGCAGGTTGAGGATCAAAGGCCGGTTCTTCAACTTCAGCATAATCAACGTCCATAACACATGCTTCGGAAGCACTGATGATGATGAGGACGCATTCTACGCGCAGCTGGAACGTGAGTACGACAGCTGCCCAAGCCACTGCCGACGTCAAAGTCATCATTGGAGATTTGAACGCTCAGGTTGGCCAAGAGGAGGAGTTTAGACCGACTATTGAGAAGTTCAGCGCTCACCAGCTGACGAATGAAAACGGCCTACGACTAATTGATTTCGCCTCCCTAAGAATATGGCCATTCGCAGCACCTACTTCCAACACAGTCTCCCGTATCGGTACACCTGGAGATCACCACTGCAGACAGAATCACAAATCGACCACGTTCTGATTGATGGACGGCACTTCTCCGACATTATCGACATCAGGGCATATCGTGGCGCTAACATCGACTCTGAGCGCTATCTGGTGATGGTGAAACTGCGCCCTAAACTATCTGTCATAAACAATGTTCGGTACCGACGACCGCCGCGGTACGACCTACAGCGACTGAAGTAACCTGCCGGAAGAGGGTGAGTTCGATGGGGTCCCTCTTGAGGACTGCTGAAATACAGTCAAAGCAGCCATGAACGACGCAGCGGAGAACAATGTCGGGTATATTTATTTATTTATTTAGGCCAACAGGTAAAATTATACCCCAATGACTTCAGAACTACATTATATATAAATCTAACATAAAATACGTTTAAAACTACACTTATTTGTTTCCCTAGACACGTTAAAATCGAACACAAAATAACATGCATTAAACAAGCGGCACATACTACGCAACGGTTCATGTAACCCATAGTTGGTTCTTGCGGTGGGAATACTAAAAAATGAGTGCATGCGAGGATTGCGACAACGGGCGTTTATGTTCAACGCACTTAGCAGAGATGAACAATCTATATGATCTTGTAACAAATCGCCGATAAAACAGACTTTCACCACGTTCCGCCTCGCTTCAAGCATATCCAGATTAATCAGCTTACATCGACTGGGATAACTGGGTGGATTAAGCGGGTCCCTCCACCTGAGGCGACGCAGTGCAAAGCGGATGAATTTCCTTTTTAGAGCTTCAATTCGTTGAATTCATTCTGGTAATATGGGGACCAGACAGCAGACGATTACTCCAAAATAGGACGCACAATGGAACAATATAGTGCCTTCAGACAGTATACGTCGTTGAACTGCTTTCCAAAACGGAACAAGAATCCTAGCTGCGATGAAGCTTTTGACACAATATACGAAACGTGGTCCTTGAAGGTTAATTTAGAATCGATGAGTATTCCCAAGTCTTTCACTGTTGATTCACGCTTCAGCGGTATCTCTCCAATTGCATAGTCGAAATGGTAGGGCGAGTGTTTGCGTCCGATGACGTTCAATGATATTCGATTAATGTGACACCATTCGGCGAAGGTTTCCAGTTGTAGTTGCAGAAAGGCTGCGTCATTAGGCTCTTTTATCGCAAAATATAGCTTTAGATCATCGGAATATGACAGTTTTAGACACTTCAAAACAAGATGCACATCATTCATGTAAAGCAGGAATAAGAATGGACCGAGGTGGCTGCTTCGAGGAACACCGGACCCAACTAAAAACGGTGAAGAAACGTGGTCTCCGATTTTAACAGACATGCTGCGGCCGGTTAGATACGAGCGAAGCCAAATAAGCATGTTACCATTCAAGTTTGTTAAACTTGGCAACTGCAATTTCATGATTCATTTTATCAAAGGCCGCTGATAAATCCGTGTAGATGGCGTCAACCTGATGACCTATTTCAATTTGGCGTATCAAATACGAGGTGAAGCAAGTCAAATTGGTAGTTGTTGAGCGCTTAGGCATAAATCCATGCTGTTCCGGTGAAATATAATTCGCGTAGCACTGAACTAGCTTATGAAGTACGATTAGCTCCAGCAGCTAAGGTGGCACTCAACGCGGCTATACCACGATAATTAGAGACAGTTCGCTTACAGTCTTTTTTGAATACTGGAAAAACATACGAATGCTTCCAGCAGTCTGGGAAAACTCCTGTGGTCAATGACAGATTGAAAACTTTTGTTAGCGGTGATGCAAGAGAAATAATGCAACGCTTTAGAACCAGTGAAGGAATATTGTCGGGTCTACATCCAGTAGACGATTTCAGTTCCTTGCCAGCTGCAGTTACCATATTCTCGGTGATAGCAATCGGTTGCTCGGAATTCTGTAAACAGGGAACGTTCGCTGTAGCATTAGTAACATCTTGTGAATTGAGCTGCTCATTGTTGAAAACGTTGCTAAATTGTAGACGAAACATGTCTGCAATACTTTCGGTAGAGTTGGCTTCTGTCAAACCGTGAGTCATCGTCGGAGGCAATCCGGACTCTTTCCGTTGATCGTTGACGTGACGCCAAAAACTTTTTGGGTTGGCTTTAAAGCGACGTTGCTGATCATCCTGATGAGCATTATACAAATAATCGTTATATTTCTTGTACTCAGTATTAGCTTTAACATATCGCGATCTTGTGGATTCTGTTCGATGTTTGTCGTGTTGTCTTAAAGCTGCCTGCTTGAGCCTTTTGAGTTTTTTTAAGAAAACGATTAGACCAAGCTGGTTTGGCCGGAGCTGGCCGATTAGTTTTAGGAACAAACTGATCAACAGCATAGAGCATAATTCCGGACAGAGTCGATGCTGCCAAATTACAGTCACAGTCTTGAAATATGCCATCCCAGTCGACGTGTGATAAAAAATCATTTATGCCAATGAAATCGACCTTATTGAAATCATACAAAATGCTTTCAGAAGCGTCTCGAAAATGCTGACAAGGGCTAATATTCAAACTCATCATGGCAGGAGCATGATGTCTGCTGATTTTAACAAGCGGCGATGGGGCTTGTTGAACTGTGCAATATGTACAAAGTTCATTGCTAACGAAGCATAGATCGAGAATGCGATTGTTCTCGTTTTCGATGTCTATTATTTGTCCGAGGCCAGCAGTACTGAATGCATCAAGTAACTCTCGTGATGTTTGACTGATGAAGGATTGAGATGAAATCGGAAAAAGGGAACCATAAGAATTTCGTTTCCATGAAATTGAACTCAAATCGAAATCCCCTAAATCAACGATGTTATCTCTTGGTGTCAGCTGCGAAACGATCCAGTTCAGAGAGTTGAGATATTTTTCAATTAAGTTATCATCGTTGACTCTATCAGGCGGAAAATAAACAACACAGAGGTAAAGCGTGGCATCGATAGTAGAAATAGCGACCCATATTTGCTCAACTTCTAAGCCGGATGGAGGATCCAGCTTACGGGACTTAAAGCTTGAACGAACAGCTAGCAGGACGCCGCCCCCGGTGAGTTTACGGCTATTTGACGGCGAGCGATCTTGTCTGTACACGGAGTATGATGCATCAAATAACAAATTCGATGTGGTTTTCTCGTTGAGCCAAGTTTCGGAAAAAGCATAAATGTCGTAACACCCATCGATGACTGCCAACTTATAATCGGCAAGTGAACTGTTGATTCCACCAACGTTTTGGTAGTACAGCAAAACGTTTGCGGAAGTTGTAGCATTATTTGCATGAAGGTGATTGCGCGCCGTGGATGACGAGCATCGGTGGTGTTGCGACCAGAGCCTAAAATATTCATCTTCATGAAGCAATTTATTTATTTATCATCAGACTAAGGCCGGAGTGGCCTGTGCTGCACATAAAAGACTTCTCCATTCAGCTCGGTTCAAGGCTGCACTTCGCCAACCACGCAGTCTGCGGAGGGTCCGCAAGTCGTCCTCCACCTGATCGATCCACCTTGCCCGCTGTGCACCTCGCCTTCTTGTTCCCGTCGGATCGTTGTCGAGAACCATTTTCACCGGATTACAGTCTTCCGATTTTTGCGGTGTGAACGATGGATGGTTCTCCCAACAGCTGATGCAACTCGTGGTTCATTCGCCTCCTCCACGTACCGTCCGCCATCTGCACCCCACCATAGATGGTACGCAACACTTTCCTTTCGAAAACTCCCAGTGCGCGTTGGTCCTCCACGAGCATCGTCCAGGTCTCGTGTCCGTAGAGAACTACCGGTCTTATAAGCGTTTTGTAGATAGTCAGTTTGGTACGGCGGCGAACTCTATTCGATCGGAGCGTCTTGCGGAGTCCAAAGTACGTACGATTTCCAGCCACTATGCGTCTCCGAATTTCTCTGCTGGTATCGTTATCGGCGGTCACCAGTGAGCCCAAGTACACGAATTCTTCAACCACCTCGATTTCGTCACCACCGATAGAAACTCGTGGTGGGTGGCTCACATTGACCTCTCTTGAGCCTCTTCCTATCATGTACTTCGTCTTCGACGTGTTGATGACTAGTCCAATCCGTTTAGCTTCGCTTTTCAGTCTGATGTAGGCTTCCTCCATCCTCTCAAAGTTACGTGCCATGATATCAATGTCGTCGGCGAAGCCAAATAACTGGACGGACTTCGTGAAAATCGTACCACTCGTGTCAATCCCTGCCATTCGTATTACTCCCTCCAAAGCGATGTTGAATAGCAGACACGAGAGACCATCACCTTGCCGTAACCCTCTACGGGTTTCGAAGGGACTCGAGAATGCCCCTGAAACTCGAACTACGCACATCACCCGATCCATCGTCGCCTTGATCAACCGTATCAGTTTATCCGGAAATCCGTTTTCGTGCATTAGCTGCCATAGCTGGTCCCGATCGATTGTATCATATGCGGCTTTGAAGTCGATAAATAGATGATGTGTGGGCACGTTGTATTCGCGGCATTTCTGCAATACCTGACGTATGGCGAACACCTGGTCTGTGGTAGAGCGTTCACCCATAAATCCTGCCTGGTACTGCCCCACGAACTCTCTTGCAATTGGTGTTAGTCGACGGCATAAAATTTGGGAGAGTACCTTGTAGGCGGCGTTCAGCAATGTGATTGCGCGGTAGTTGCTACAATCCAGCTTATCGCCCTTTTTGTAGATGGGACACACGACACCTTCCATCCACTCCTGCGGCAGAACCTCATCCTCCCAAACCTTGGTAATCACCCAGTGCAGCGCTCTAGCCAGTGCTTCACCACCGTGTTTAAACAGCTCTCCTGGTAGTTGGTCAACTCCAGGGGCTTTGTTGTTTTCAGCCGGCCGATCTCCTCCTGGATTTCCTGGAGATTCGGAGCCGGAAGTCGCATGTCCTGCGCGCGTGCTCCTAGGTTCATTACCATACCGCCACCGTTGTCTGCCATATCGCCATTCAGGTGCTCTTCGTAGTGCTGCCGCCACCTTTGGATCACCTCACGTTCGTTCGTAAGAAGGTTCCCGTTTATGTCCTTACACATATCGGGCTGTGGCACGTGGCCCTTACGTGAACGGTTCAACTTCTCATAAAACTTTCGTGCGTTATTAGCGCGGTACAGATCCTCCGTCTCTTCACGGTCTCGATCTTCCTGCTGGCGATTTTTCCTCCGGAAAATCGAGTTTTGTCTGTTCCGCGCCCGTTTGTATCGTGCCTCGTTCGCCCTCGTGCGGTGTTGCAGCAATCTCGCCCATGCTGCATTCTTCTCCTCAACTAACTGCTCACATTCGCCGTCATACCAGTCGTTTCTCTGATCCGGAGCCACCGTGCCTAGTGCAGCGGTTGCGGTGCTTCCAATGGCGGATCGAATATCTCTCCAGCCATCTTCAAGAGATGCTGCGCCTAGCTGCTCTTCCGTTGGGAGTGCCACTTCCAGCTGCTGCGCGTAGTCTTGGGCTAGTCTACCGTCTTGTAGCCGCCCAATGTTTAGCCGCGGCGGACGACACCGACGCGTGTTGATCACCGTCGAGAGTTTTGAGCGCAGACATACTGCGACGAGGTAGTGGTCGGATTCAATATTCGCACTGCGGTAAGTGCGTACGTTCGTGATGTCGGAGAAGAATTTACCGTCGATTAGAACGTGGTCGATTTGGTTTTCCGTTACTTGATTAGGTGATTTCCATGTGGCCTTGTGGATATTCTTACGGGGGAAGAAAGTGCTTCGGACTACCATACCGCGGGAGGCTGCAAAGTTTATGCATCGTTGGCCGTTGTCGTTCGATACGGTATGCAGACTATCCGGTCCGATGACCGGTCTATACATTTCCTCCCTTCCTACCTGAGCGTTCATGTCACCGATAACGATTTTGACGTCCCGCAGTGGGCATCCATCGTATGTCTGCTCCAGCTGCGCATAGAACGCTTCTTTCTCGTCGTCGGATCTCCCTTCGTGTGGGCAGTGCACGTTGATGATGCTATAGTTGAAGAAACGGCCTTTTATCCTCAGCTTGCACATCCTTGCGTTGAGTGGCTGCCACCCAATCACGCGTTGGCGCATCTTTCCCAGCACTATGAAGCCGGTTCCCAGCTCGTTGGTGGTGCCACAGCTTTGGTAGAAGGTAGCCGCTCGATGCCCGCTTTTCCACACTTTCTGTCCTGTCCAGCAGATTTCCTGCAGCGCTACGACATCGAAGTTGCGGGGATGTAATTCATCGTAGATTATCCTGTCGCAACCTGCGAAGCCAAGCGACTTGCAGTTCCATGTTCCAAGCTTCCAATCGTGATCCTTTATTCGTCGCCTAGGTCGTTGCCGATTGTATCGAGTCGTATTATCTTCTATGTTGTTCGTAATGGTTGTTTTTAAAGGCGGCTTATTGGGCCTGCGCAAACCTCCTGTCTCGTCGGAGGGCCGTCGTGTCAGGGCTGTTTAGCGTCCCACCTAACACCAGGACTTGGGCTTGTGCGCTTTGAGCGGCACACGGTCGCTTTGGCGGAGCCTACTTGCGGATTCATGCAGCTTTTTATAGAGGTTTAACAGGGCCCACTGTCAAACCCCACCACATCCTAGGCAGGCGCCACAACTCGCAGATGGCCTGGGGAGGGATCGTCAAGCCCTTGGACATAGTCCCTGCTGCCCAAACCATGTCCATGCCCATCTTCATGAAGCAACTTCGGTCCGAATTTTGACAAACATCGCATGAATAATCAAAACATAGAATGACATAGTCAGACGACTACTCCACGAACTCATTCATTCGACTGTCACTGAATGTGTTTACTATGTGCAGAAAAAAACATAATTATCATTGTTTATGTTGATGTTCACCGCTGAAAGTGCTTCGCGGATGAAAATCGGATTCAGTCCTGTGTGATAAATCACTTAACTCATTCGAAACGTGTTTAGATTTCAGATAATTTATCAATTTGTAAAATGTGCATAAATATTCAATGACTAATATTCAACTGAATATTGACTGTCTAGAGCCGACTATGAATATGTCGGAAGTGAACTGACAAATGAAGAAAAATGGACTTCACTAAAAATGTTCGATTATTTTACACTCTGCTGCTGGGTAAGGATATGTTTTCAGGGCGGGCAGTGTTCTCATTTAAACCGTACTTGCCAGATTCTGCAGGGTGGAAGCCCCTACAATCTGACCCATTCACAAGTCGGAGGCGTAAATTTTTACGTCCTCTTCACTTTGATCTGGTTCAAAGGGTGTTACGTAGAAAGATTCGAGATCGTTGGCCTGGAGATCACTATTGGCAACTTTCAAACCCGAATTTATAGGTTTAGTCTTACTTCCGATGGCTTGCCCCGAAGAATCACCCGACGCTTCGAGATTGTTGGAGCCAATATTGCTTTGACCGAGTCGCGTGCTGACTAAATCTGCGCTGGTGGACGACCGCATTGATTTATGAGATGAAGCTGCTGGGGTTGAGATATTCGTTCGGGGTAGGTTGAGGTTGTTCGAGGTCTTGGGTGGATTATCAATTATTTGAACGCGTTTGTTTGCTCCGATGATGAACTTCTCCGGAAGATGGACGATTGAGCTGTTGACTTTATCCAACACTTCGAAAAAAGAAGTTTCATCGCAGGATCATAAACGATTTACTGGGTCAGCATCATCCAAGGTAAGCTGGTCGATACTTTGCAGGAACGTCGTTTGTTGATGCTGGTTTTTGACTGATGATTGCCATATAGTGATTTGTTGATCATGCGAAGATTTTCGCCATAATTACCCAGACGCGTGTCCATAGAATCAGTACGGATCAGCAATTCGCGTAATGCCTTCTAGAGATGGTCGGGTTTCACATTTTGTCAACCCGAACCCGACCGGAACCCGATTTATAAATTCTTTTCAAACCCGGACCCGACCCGAATCCGGAATGAAAAATCTTATCAAACCCGAACCCGACCCGTACCCGACAATTTTTGCAGTCCTAAACCCGAGCTGGGCCCGAACTATTTTTTTGGCGGAGAACTCACACTAGAAATTTTATATTTCTCTTTACACTAAAAAGGGTATAGGCCCAAACAACGAACAAACCTTAAAATAACCAGAAGTGAACAAAAAAATATTCAATATTTTATTTCTTGAACTCGTACCCGACTCAGACCCGACATTTTATCATCTCACAAACCCGTACCCGACCCGAACCCGACATTGTTCTAATTTTCCAAACCCGAACCCGACCCGAACCCGTCGGGTTCGGGTTCGGGTCGGGTTTCGGGTTTGAAAACCCGAAACCCGACCATCTCTAATGCCTTCATTATCGTTTTTTCACGGTCGTATACGGATGGCTCAAAATTTAGTCGACAAGTCTCGCTGAACCAAAGAAGTCCTACTTTGGCAGTCCAGGAGGCATAGTGCGACTTGTGTAAACCAATGCAGGAGTAATGGACAATTGTTCCACACGTTCCGCTGCAGACGTTGCTTTTTCCAAATTCTAAGGAGCTTGAACATATTTGGCAGCATTCCATTTGTGTATAAAGTTCAGCAAACTGACGGTGCGATAACGAGGATGGTAAATCGCATTCAAGTGCAAATTAGGAAAGTTGCCTACAAGCAAATATTATAGATTAAGAATCTATAATATTTGCTACAAGTATGCAACCACCAAACCACGGTCACCAAAGTTTATATTTTTTGCTGGCAGATGGCGCTTCGAAAAACCAACAGCGAGTGGGTATTAATGTATAAGGCAATAAAAATAAAACATTAACCGTACAAAAAAACACTATAAATCACTATTTGACGCACTCGGTTCACTCAAAACTAATATTTGAAAGTACGAAACAGTTCAAATGCGACACATTGAATACAAAACGGTGATTTTTTACATTCGATGCATGGCGGGCCAGCGATGATTGAATTTCCGGACTTGAGCGACAGTATCGATAAGCAGTGGTTCTCGTATATGGGACGAAGTCGACGGAACGATTGGTTCGACGAAGAGTGCAGACAGATTCTGGAGGAGAAGGACGCAGCGCGGGCGGTCGCGCTGCAGCAAGGTACCCGGCAGAACGAGGAACTTTATAGACGGAAGCGGAGACAACAGACCCGCCTTTTTCAGGAGAAGAAACGCCGCCTGGAAGAAGCGGAGTGCGAGGAGATGGAACAGCTGTGCCGTTCTCAAAAATCACGCAAGTTCTATCAGAAGCTCAACACATCCCGCAAAAGCTTCGTGCCGCGAGCCGAAATGTGTATGTGCAGAATCTGGGAAACTGACCAGCTACCGGAAGAATAGAAGGAAGGGTTTATATGCCCCATCTACAAGAACGGCGACAAGCAGGAGCGTGAGAACTTTCGAGCGATCATCATCCTTAATGCCGCCTACAAAGTGAATCCCAGATCATCTTCCAACGTCTGTCACCATTAGTGAATGAGTTCGTGGGAAGTTATCAAGCCGGCTTCGTTGACGGCCGCTCAATAACGGACCAGATCTTTACTGTACGGCAAATCCTTCAAAAATGCCGTGAATACCAGGTCCCAACGCACCATCTGTTCGTTGATTTCAAGGCGGCATACGACAGTATAGACCGCGTAGAGCTATGGAACATTATGGACGAGAACAGCTTCCCTGGGAAGCTTACCAGACTGATCAAAGCAACGGTGGATGGTGGGCAAAACTGTGTGAAGATTTCGGGCGAACACTCCAGTTCGTTCGAATCGTGCCGGGGACTAAGACAAGGTGATGGACTTTCGTGCCTGTTGTGCAACATTGCCCTAAAAGGTGTCATGCGGAGAGCCGGGTGTAACAGCCGGGGTACGATTTTCAACAGATCCAGTCAATTTATTTGTTTCCTGGATGACATGGACATTGTCAGCCGAACATTTGTAAAGGTGGCAGAACTGTACACCCGTCTGAAACGTGAAACAACAAAAGTTGGACTGGTGGTGAATGCGGTCGTGAAACGCTTGTGGGCGGAACCGAGCGCGACAGGGCCCGCCTGGGAAGCAGTGTTACGATAGACGGGGATACCTTCGAGGTGGTCGAGGAATTCGCCTACCTTGGATTTTTGCTAACGACTGATAACAATGTTAGTCGTGAAATACGAAGGCGCATCATCTGTGGAAGTCGGGCCTAATACAGGCTCCAGAAGAAACTGCTGTCAAAAAAGATTCGCCACCGCACCAAATGTGTCATGTACAAGACGCTAATAAGACCGGTTGTCCTCTTCGGACATGAAACATGGACCATGCTCGAGGAGGACTTGCAAGCACTCGGAGTCTTCAAGAAACGTCATCTCTTTGGCGGTGTGCAAGAAACGACGATGAATGAACTACGAGTTTGCCCAGCTCTGCGGCGAACCCAGCATTCAGAAGGTAGCTAAATCCGGAAGGGTACGATGGGCAGGGCATGTTGCAAGAATGCCGGACAGCAACCCTGCAAAGTTGGTGTTCGCTTCCGATCCAGCAAGTACGGCGTGAACGTAAACCAGGTGCAAAACGACTTGGCGAGCGTGGGGCGCATTCGAGGATGGAGAGATGCGGCCTTGAACCGTGTATTGTGGCGTCAAATTGTTGATTCAGTGTTATCTGTTTAGATGTAAACTAAATAAATAAATAAATAATACAATTTTTGTATTCGTATATCATGAGTCGAGACAATTTCCTAGCTCTTTGTACCCTAAGCAAAACAAAATCTTTGGTTTTACACCGCCTAAACGATTATAAGTAAAGTGCAACTATTAGAGGGATATTTGAATTTTCAAAATGTCATATCAAACTATAAAAAAAGCGCACCAGAGCTTGTTCTATTAAGGTGTCCAGAATCCAAATAGTTTTCACCTTGGATTTCCAGAGGCACCAATCTCAACAAAGAAACAGCGAATAACTGTCATATTTTAATTTTAGTTTTGCTGTGCCGCAGCAAGCATGGAATAAAAATATGACTGCTTGAAAGCGCTTCCGTTGAAAACGCGAGGTGAAATTAATTGGATCCCGAAAAGTTCATCCTTAAAATATGACATCATCTGGTTGGGTGAACATATGGCTTGCAACAAAATGACAACTTTCGTGATCATTTTCCAACCCTCTCATAGAAGTAAAAAAAATCTGCCAGAGGTGAAACTGCCAAGGGCCAACAATCACATGGCGGCCAAATTTATAAAAATATCGAAGTAGCTTTTATCTGGAGGTTGTTGTTCTTTGGCAACTATCTGGCGCCAATTTTTCGTTGCGACCAAAAATGAGCGGAAGAGTAGATTTTTTTATGAGCATTGCCGTACCTTAGCGGGCTACTGAGATGGCAGATGTGGGTTCGCCAGCGGTTTCGGTATCTACCATTTTGAGTAAAATTGCGAACTTGACTCATATTCAAATGGTTTGAAGGGTTTACAGTGTAAAGGGCCATTTTCGTATTAATTCCATAGGATCTTAAACTTGTTTGTTATCTTGGTTCTCCGTATGGAAAACCGATGAAAGATTTAGTTTTAGGGCGCTAAAACGTCAGTGTTCGGAATAGAATATGAGTCATGCTCGGAATTTGAGTCAAAACGGTAGCTCGCTCCTTTGGTACTTACTACGGCACGTTCGTTATTGATAGGTTTGCTCCCGTAGTCGTGTCGACGTCTAGGTAGGGGGTTTACTGCGATCCATCTACTGCCCGATACTTCTTGAATTGTATCTTCCTCTGAAACTTGCAAGGATTGCTCCTTAAGAGCAGTATTGACTTTGACAGGCAATTTGTGCAAGCAGGAAACCACTTTTTCTGTGAATTATCGCACGCTGGGAAAGGGCCACCAACTGGAACACCCTGGAATAAGCCCGCGACGTTAGACATAAGGACGCTAGGCTTCAGTGCGTTAGGCATAACACTAGAACAGGACACCCTTCATTCTATTAATTCTGTGCTGTTGGTTGTACCCGAGTCATATTTTTAGAAGCAACGATGGTTAAACAACGTCGTTAAACATTAATTTATCATTGCACGTGTAACTCTGTTCATCGGTTCTTATTATTAAAAATGTGTTGAACTAATATCTAGGATGGCAGGGTTGGATCCATAACATACAATATATTGCTTACCATTCATACGCCATTTAATATCAAATACAGAAAATAAAGTCGTCATGTATAGGCAGTTCATGCGAACTAAATACGTCATACAGCTGTTTTTGCGCACAATGCCATCATTCAGATAATCGTTACCTTTCGGGATATAAAAGCTCATCTGCTGCAACCTACTCATCAGTAAGCACTAAACCATCAGTACTCAATCGTCGTAGTAGCTGAATTGTACATCCGAAAGTTATGAAGCTATTCCTTGCCCTCGTAGCTGCCGTGTGCCTGACCGCATACGTTCAGGCCACATCTCTTAGTACCACCGTAGCAAACGCTATCAGCACCTCGAACTTCAACCTTGCCACAGCAATCCAGCAGGTCAACAGCTCGATCAATACCGCAGATCAGACCGCCCTGACCTCGTGGAACCAACTTGGGCAATCTTTGTCAAACCTATACACTTCGTATAACCAACGCTTCGTGAATTACACCACCATCGATTTGAGTGTTTTCACTACCGCCATCAACAATATCCAAAACACGATCAGCAGCGCTCCCACGACCATCCAGGGTGACTCCATC
Source organism: Armigeres subalbatus (assembly GCF_024139115.2). Lineage (NCBI taxonomy): Eukaryota > Metazoa > Arthropoda > Insecta > Diptera > Culicidae > Armigeres > Armigeres subalbatus. The sequence goes on along the minus strand of NC_085140.1, from coordinate 36,445,581 downwards.
AGTAATCTGTTCTCCGCCGTTCAATCGAGTGCTGATCAAGTCGCAGAAATTCTTACTGATGCTGCGGCCAACATTTCCAGTGTCTGTGCCAGCAGTTGTACCACGAAGGCAACCACCTGCACAACCAAGTTTGGTGCTAAGTTGGCCGTCAGTCCGATTACTGTCGACCGCGTAACCGATTGTATTAGTGCCGAACAAACCCGATATACCAGCATTGGTTCCAACGTCGCTTCGCAATACAACAATATCCTTACCAATGCCGTAAACTACCTTGCAGTTGTCAACGTTTGCGACACTCCGTCAGCGGATGTCCTGAACAACAAAACGGCGAGTTACACTCCTACTACGAATTGCCTATCGGATGTAAGATGATAACCGATCGATGTTTACTTTTGCTTTAGCATTTATTTTTTTCTATTTTTCCCACATTCACAGTACCTAAACAGCGTTACCAACTTCCAACTGTACACATCATATGTTGACAACATTCGATCAGTCCAGACGGATTTGGTGGCCTTCCGGGTGCAGCGTTGTGCGTCCCTGGTTGCATTGGACGTGCAGGATCGCGTCACTACGGTGCTGAACAACTTCTACAACTGCGTGGGATAAAATGGGCATATTTGTCAGACTTGAAAAATAACAAATATCATTTGAAAAGTGGGTAATTAATCATTGAACTTCTTGCTCAAAATTACAATTTCGAAAACTTGTCTAAGCTCGATTTGGATATTAAAATTTAAAAGTCTAGAGACATTCCTTTCAAATACGAAGCAATCATATGAGAACTTAATAGTGAAACTCATCCTGTAGACTTGAGAAATTATTGCACTACACAAATGATATTTGTTACAAAATAATAAAATACCAGTATCACTGGAGTCATATCGCTACGATTCTACATCTTGGATTTTTATTTACCGTGGGTTCAAATAGAAAATTCCGTTACATGAAATTTGCGGGTTGGAAATTTTCTCTACTTACCTGGGAATAGAGCATAATCGTGTTAGCCTCATGAAATACGGCAACTTAGCGTTATTACCCATGGAATGGAAGTGCTTTATAATCACTTATAGGTGAGACGGCAATGTCCCAGTGGGTGTTGTAATGCCAACAAAGAAAGAATTCTTACAAAAGATGAAATTTACAATCCAGCTTCACTACAGTTCTCTAAGTCGGTGAAAAAGTGAAGAATTAGAAAGAAGTATTTACAATGTTCTGAAAACTCATATGTGAATATGTGCATTATGTGGAAGATATTGATTTGAAAAATATATTGGATGTAACCACTTTTCCTTTGATGGGACTCGAACTGAGGGTCGTGCGTTCACATATGAGTTTTCAGAACATTTTAAATTCATGTCCAAATCGGGTGGTTAAGTTCCCGGAATAAAGACAATTAGGGGGAATGACGGCTTTGGCAGGTTTTGTTCTATTATTGGCAGGGTTTTTTTTTATGACTGACTAGGCTCAAATTTGGCCTAAACATTCTTTGCATATCAAAGAATATTGTGGCCAAATTTCATAAAATTTGGTCGATAAAAACCCCCCTGCCAATAATAGAACAAAACCTGCCAAAGCCGTCTTTCCCCTAACTTTGATTGATGCAGAAAATGGAAAAAGTTTTTTTTAGCAAGGGTAGGCTGACTGCACAGTGGTCCACAGAGCTAAATCAATGACTATTTTGAGTTTTAAATACAGAGTTAGGACAAAACTTTGTTCAACAAAGTTGTTCCTAACAGTAAGGAGCTTATTCGAGTGTTGATAAAAACTATGATAACCCTCATTACGAAATGAAAAAATCAACTTTTTTAATTGTAGCATTGTTTTATTAAGTTTGTTAATTATTATTGTTTTATTAGGTTTTAGCCCAGCTGATTCCAATCATTGTGATAAAAAAATGTTTTCTTAAGTTCTTAATTGACAGATTTAAAGTGTTTTCTCATATCAACTTAGGGTGGTTCCGTCCTAACTTTTTCAAATTTCTCAGTGCTCGGAGCTCTTCAAGACGCAACTTTTTGTAAGAGTAGCTAGTTGATATCTTCTGCAGATCGAAAGTTATTCGCATTTGACTAAAAAAATGTGATTTTTTTAATGGAAATATCTCTGGATGGTGCAGACATAATTCACATCTTTTATCACCATTTCAAAGAATAAACCATATATCAAACCATCCTATCAAAAAATCAGCGAGGTAGGTTTTGCATCTCAAGTAACATCGGTTTAAATTGGTTATTTCTTACCTTTCTCGTACTACAAGGTGTGACGAAAATACTCTATGTTTACTCCAAAGACGATTTTAAGATATAACCACAGAGACCCTTAGTGTTATACAGTCGCGATTCGCTGATTGGGCCACAATCTCGACACAACTAACGAATTTGTTTTTTTTTAGTTGAGTCAACTGACAGCCATTTGAACACGTGTATTTCGACTTAAACATCACAAACAATGTCCAGTGACGTATGGTTGCTTTTTAGTTGGGCAAAGGCCCAACCAGCGGAGCTCTAACTAAAAAGCAGTGTTGCATTTTGAACTGAACGCGAGCTTAGAACCGCCTGTTCGTTCTGAAAAACTGAACTTGATCTTAGCAATCTTAGATCTTCGTTCAAAATTTTTTCCCGGCTCCGGTTCTCAATTTTGAACGCGTTCAAAATTACACTGAAGTAAAATGGAAAAAAATTGGATGTATTCAATAACAAATAGTTTCTCCAACAAAATTTCACATTCTATTTAATTAGCGATTCTTGAGACGTGTTAGAGTTAATTTTCCATATGTGTGGAGAAACATCGAAAACAGTTTAAAATCTGTCTCGCCACTGGTCTAAATTATATACTCTGATTCAAATTTGTACGACGAATATATAATGTTTGTAAATCGACCGAAAATATTGTTCGGCCGACCGGGTCATTTGGCCAAAACAGTTGTCTTGATGAATAGGTAATTCATGTGATGAAGACAGAAAGAGTCAATTAGTCGAAAATGTAATTTGGCCGCAATGGACAAACGGCCAAGAGTGTAGTTTGGCCGAACTGGTTATTTAGTCGAGGTTCGTTTGACCGAATTGGTCATTGGCCAGTTGGCTGGGGGGTTATTTGACAGAGAGGGTAAAGGAGTGTTTTTTTCGGCAAAACAGCATTTTCAGCCAAATGACTTTTGTGGCCAATCATTTATGGTAAAACGACCATTCGGCAAAACGGCATTTTTGGCCAAATGATCTGTTGGAACAAACGACTTTTTCGCTCAAATTTCCATTTTGGTCATTGGCTTTCAGCCAAATGACGTTATAGGCCAAAACCTCTTCGACCTCATAAATGAATATCGTCGTAATGGGTTATACCCTTTCCGTCATTTAACCGAAAGTCATTCAGTGAAAATCCATTTGTTCGAGTTCCAGTTGGCCGAGTATTCGAGTATCGAGTTTCCATAATGCCAAAACATCTCGTTATTCTTGTACCTCCTCGAGCATACTCGAACGATAAGTCGTTTTCGAGATCGAATCGAAACCCGTAATGCCAAACATGTTCGACTCGATAGAATTGCGTTCGAATCGAGATGCACAATGCCACCCCAGTTAGTCAACAGGGTAATTGGGCTTTGTTAATGATACTGCATCATTTGATTGAAAGAAGGCAGACGTCACTCTTGAAATTCGATTGTTAAATTTTTATTATATTCTAGAAAATGATATTTCTGGAAAAGTTTTTTTTTGTGTCGTTATTAAGGAGACTTTCAGCCCTAGGCTGGCTCGTCTCCGGACTGGAAAAAGTTAAAAAGTTATTTTCTTGGAAATTTTATTCACTCGGAAAATATTATTTTCTGGAAGATGTCATTATTAAATTATTAAAACCTCAATATTATTTAAACATTGGAGGCTAGGGGGGGGGGGTGGTTGTGGCAGGAGAATGACATAAGATAAATATTTGTATCGGCCAATACGAAAAACCATTGTGGCGTGGCGTTATCACAGGAACTTTCCTTATGTAACGCTAAAATTTATGAATCGTGATACTGCTCGCAAACCCCTCTCAACTGAGCGTAGTTTATGAATGTTTCTTTTGTTCAAATGGAATAATCATTTAGATGAAATAGTGTTTCCGGGTGGGGCCCTCCTTAGCCTGGCGGTTAGACGTGCGGCTATAAAGCAAGACCATGCTAAGGGTGGCTGGGCTCGATTCCCGGTGCCGGTCTAGGCAATTTTCGGATTGGAAATTGTCTCGATTTACCTGGGCATAAAAGTATCATCGTGTTAGCCTCATGATATACGAATGCAGAAATAGTAACTTGGCTTACAAAGCTCGCAGATAATAACTGTGAAAGTGCTGAATAAACACTAAGCTGTGAGGTGGCAATGTCCCAGTGGGAGATGTAATGCCAATCAGAAGAAAAAAACCCAGATTAATCCACCTAGCGGTGATGGTGCCTTTCTCGACCTTCGTAAAATGTGTGTGCTTGAAAATAGATAGCTAGTAGCTAGGAGTAAAAAAGACAAATTTCTTTGTCCGTTGCGCACTACTCGCGATGCAGTTGCAACATCCGGAAATGCGAGAAAATGCGATTGTCGCGAAACCTCGGTTCGGTTTTCAGCTTGATCTACAATATGCTAATAAGAATTTCGACATTTTTGTTTCCTTTTCCAATCTTTTTGACGTACATACCCCTGTTTTATTTTACCCAGTCATATATTTTAAGGATATCACTTTCGGATGTAAATTGAACTGAAGCTCCGACTACACAAAAAGAAAACGAAAATGTCATTCCCATCAAGCGAGCGGAGGGCAATATTTGTTATGATATAAATCTCATGACCGTCTTTCTAACTCCCGTATAAAGAGGAAGGGAAGTGTATCAGTGTGGAAGCATCCGATAGTTCGTTTTCGGAAAGAAATTATAGCCTTTCGGTACAACTTTGTTGCACAAGAAAGGCAAAAAGTATTTTGGCCATAATTTCAAAGGTAATAGTCCAATCTGGCCAACTTTCTAAATAGAACAGGATTCCGCATCTAATGCAATTTGTTGTGAGTAAATCGGTTGAGGGTAAGTCCATTAAAAGTCAGCTAGACTTTTTTACTCGATTTTTTATAACACATAGTATATTTTGGCCATAATTTCTGTGCCCATGGTCCAAATTTTCAATAGAGAACAATACGACAGGATTCCGCGTCGAATGAAACTTGTTGGAATTATAGATAGTGGAATATATAGATGAGTGAAGATAAATCCTCTGTCTCCAAACGAACTGTCAAACGTGTCTCCAAACGAGCATGACGTCACGATTTCAATGGAAACGTTAAGGGCTGTGACGTCATATGTGCGTGTGCACGGGCAGAAAAATATTCTACTATCTATAGTTGGTATTAAATCGGTTGTTCCGAAAAAGTTCCAAAAAAGTGAGCTAAACTTTTCGCACTTTTGGTGCGCACACACACACACAGAGACATCATCGCAGTTCATCGAGCTTATACGTATATAACACTATGTGTCTCCAGGCCTTCTGTAAAAGTTTGGTTTTGGAGCGAACATACAGCCTTTTCGTAGAAAAAGGCAAAAATGGTGTTTCAGCCATAATTTCCGATCCCATAGTCCGATCTAGCCAATTTTCAATAGAAAACAATGGGACAAGATTCTGCGTCGAATGTAATCTGTTGCGAGCGTCAATAGATGTAGTCTAAGTGCTAAAAAAGTGAGCTAGACTTTATCGAACTCTTTTTCACAATAAATAGTAATTTGACCATACCATCTAAGCCCATAGTCCGATCTGGCCAATTTCAGATAGGAAACAATGGGACAGGATTCTGCGTCGAATGCAACTTGTTGCGAGCAAATCGGTTGAAGATAAGTGCCCGAAAAAATGAGTGACATTTTTTACGCGATTTTTTCGTATGAATTTGTATTTTGGCCATAACTTTCGATCCCATAGTCCGATCTGGCCAAATTCAAATAGGAAACAATGGGACAGGATTCTGCGTCGAATGCAACATGTTGCGAGCAAATCGGTTGTGAATAAGTGCCCGAAAAATGAGTAACATTTTTTACGCGATTTTTTCGTATGAATTTGTATTTTGGTCATAACTTTCGATCCCATAGTTCGATCTGGCCAATTTCAAATAGGAAACAATGGGACAGGATTCTGCGTCGAAAGCAACTTGTTGCGAGCAAATCGGTTGAGGGTAAGTGCCCGAAAAATGAGTGACATTTTTTACGCGATTTTTTCGTATGAATTTGTATTTTGGCCATAACTTCTGATCCCATAGTCCGATCTGGCCAATTTCAAATAGGAAACAATGGGACAGGATTCTGCGTCGAATGCAACTTGTTGCGAGCAAATCGGTTGAGGATAAGTGCCCGAAAAATGAGTGACATTTTTTACGCGATTTTTTCGTATGAATTTGTATTTTGGTCATAACTTTCGATCCCATAGTCCCATCTGGCCAATTTCAAATAGGAAACAATGGGACAGGGTTCTGCGTCGAATGCAACATGTTGCGAGCAAATCGGGTGAGGGTAAGTGCCCGAAAAATGAGTGACATTTTTTACGCGATTTTTTCGTATGAATTTGTATTTTGGCCATAACTTCTGATCCCATAGTCCGATCTGGCCAATTTCAAATAGGAAACAATGGGACAGGATTCTGCGTCGAATGCAACTTGTTGCGAGCAAATCGGTTGTGGATAAGTGCCCGAAAAATGAGTGAAATTTTTTACGCGATTTTTTCGTATGAATTTGTATTTTGGTCATAACTTTCGATCCCATAGTCCGATCTGGCCAATTTCAAATAGGAAACAATGGGACAGGGTTCTGCGTCGAATGCAACTTGTTGCGAGCAAATCGGTTGAGGGTAAGTGCCCGAAAAATGAGTGACATTTTTTACGCGATTTTTTCGTATGAATTTGTATTTTGGCCATAACTTCTGATCCCATAGTTCGATCTGGCCAATTTCAAATAGGAAACAATGGGACAGGATTCTGCGTCGAAAGCAACTTGTTGCGAGCAAATTGGTTGAGGGTAAGTGCCCGAAAAATGAGTGACATTTTTTACGCGATTTTTTCGTATGAATTTGTATTTTGGCCATAACTTTTGATCCCATAGTCCGATCTGGCCAATTTCAAATAGGAAACAATGGGACAGGATCCTGCGTCGAATGCAACTTGTTGCGAGCAAATCGGTTAAGGGTAAGTGCCCGAAAAATGAGTGACATTTTTTTTTGTAGTTTTGCGCACACACACACACACACACATACACACACACATACACACACACACACACACACACACAGACATCACCTCAATTCGTCGAACTGAGTCGATTGGTATATAACACTATGGGTCTCCGGGCCTTCTATAAAAAGTTTGTTTTTGGAGCGATCATATAGCCTTTACCGTATACTTAGTATACGAGAAAGGCAAAAAGGTAGTTTGGCCATAACTTCCGATCCCATAGTCCGACCAGGTCAATTTTCAATAGGAAACAATGGGACAGGATCTTGCGTCGAATGCAATTTGTTGCGAGCAAATCGGTTGAGGAAAAGTGCCTGAAAAATGAGTGACATTTTTTACGCGATTTTTACGTATAAATTTGTATTTTGGCCATAACTCCCGATCCCATAGTCCGACCTGGCCAATTTCCAATAGGAAACAATGGGAAAGGATTCTGCGTCGAATGCAATTTGTTGCGAGCAAATCGGTTGAGGAAAAGTGCCTGAAAAATGAGTGACATTTTTTACGCGATTTTTACGTATAAATTTGTATTTTGGCCATAACTTCCGATCCCATAGTCCGACCTGGCCAAGGTCCAATAGGAAACAATGGGAAAGGATTCTGCGTCGAATGCAATTTGTTGCGAGCAAATCAGTTGAGGATAAGTGCCTGAAAAATGAGTGACATTTTTACGCGATTTTACGTATAAATTTGTATTTTGGCCATAACTTCCGATCCCATAGTACGATCTGGCCAATTTTCAATAGGAAACAATGAGACAGGATTCTGCGTCGAATGCAATTTGCGAGCAAATCGGTTAAGGATAAGTGCCTGAAAAATGAGTGACATTTTTTACGCGATTTTTACGAATAAATTTGTATTTTGGCCATAACTTCCGATCCCATAGTCCAACCTGGCCAATTTCCAATAGGAAACAATGGGACAGGATTCTGCGTTGAATGCAATTTGTTGCGAGCAAATCGGTTGAGGATAAGTGCCTGAAAAATGAGTGACATTTTTTACGCGATTTTTACGTATAAATTTGTATTTTGGCCATAACTTCCGATCCCATAGTCCGACCTGGCCAATTTCCAATAGGAAACAATGGGAAAGGATTCTGCGTCGAATGCAATTTGTTGCGAGCAAATCGGTTGAGGATAAGTGCCTGAAAAATGAGTGACATTTTTTGCGTCGTTTTGTGCGCACACACACACACACACACACACACACACACACACACACAGACATCACCTCAATTCGTCGAACTGAGTCGATTGGTATATAACACTATGGGTCTCCGGGCCTTCTATAAAAAGTTTGTTTTTGGAGCGATCATATAGCCTTTACCGTATACTTAGTATACGAGAAAGGCAAAAAGACATGCTCTTTTGGATGTGTTTGGGCTCGCCCCTTCCTGAGCACACCAGTGGTTTCTGCGATCTCTAGCAGCAGCCAAAATACGTTTATCTGCAGTGGATCTATCGCCCGGCGAGCAATGGATGTTGTTGCTCTTCTTGTGGTCTACCACCGATAGCAGATCGTCTACAATGCGGCATGGATGGGAGGGAGAGAAACAATGCTTTACGCTGTACGACGATCGTTCCTGCTCCGCCGCCTTCCTGTGGCTATAACAGCTGACCAGCCGATGGGTAGACTGGACAACAGAGCAACCAACAGACAATGATAACTCTGCTGCTCGTTCGTTGCTGCAATAGATATTCGGTATATGGCGATACCACTATATCGATCGAGATGGATGCCGTGGCAGATTGCAAGAGAATCCGACGGCGATGTGCTCCCATGCTGTCAGTAATTACGTCACTGATATCTTCAACAGAGAACGGAGGAAGGTTGGATTGCTCTGTTGAAGATATCAGTAACTAGTACAAACGTAAACTAGATTTGGTTCGGTCGGTAATATTGGATACCGTATTTTGTTAAATTCAGTAGCAGTAAGTTTAGATTTTAATACAGTTTAATATTAGAAAACGGTCCGTGTTTAAAGTGCATCAACGAAAGAACTTAATCCTGGGATAATCCTTGACTGCGGGTGATTTTCAAGGAGTGAACGGTGGTCTGTGTTTCTCGTGGATATTGCCCGGTTGGGGTTTATTGTTCGCTCTGAATGGTGGCTGTTTGACCCAGTGGTGGGATTGATTTGGGTGTCGTTTGGGAGGCAAATAATTGTGCGCTTACGGAGCCTAGGCTAGACGTAGGAATTTCCTAGCCAGAATCGGAGGTAGGTTCCGGAGTGGACATATGGTCCTTCGAACCGGATAAACGGAACCAGGATATTTACGAAATCAAGCGATAAAAATCTCCGCCATTGGGAGGGCAAAGTGATCTTCTGTATTGTCATCACGGGACAACAGCGAATCGCCATCACGATCGGCGAAGAATACCCAGCAAGGATAAAAGGACAGTTATTGTCTTCGCGCCAAGTCGAGCCCTGTTGGATTCCAATTGGAATCGGGGTGGATACAGCCTGCCTGGAACGGTTTGGAGGACAACACTAAGTTAGCACAACCTGCTACTTTTCCAGGTAATTAATTAAGGATACTTAGTGTATGTCTTGCCGTAGCTAGGCCTTCTATAAACTAAAACCGATTTTCAATCCATTGCTGCACGGTACGTCGCCATCACGGAGCCGTAGTCAGGCTCATCAACATGGATTGATTGGATTTTCGACCAAGCTGGAGCTAGCTGGATTACTCTGCCGGACCCCGAGAATTTCGTTGGTGCAGTTTCGGGTGGACTCAAGCAAGGAGGCAGTGACGTGGTTCGTCTTCCAGGTTAGTGAACACATAGTGTATGTCTTCCGAAGCGAGGACATTGGATACTCCACGTTTTAAATAAAATTATCCTCCTTGGCTTTCATCACACTACCTTCACGATTTACACACTGACTGCTACTGTTGATTATCGAGGCTAATATAATCTAGCCTCATTCAAAATTGAACGTTTGGATTTGGATACGTTCGGCTATATTTGATACGGGCATTTGGTACGCCGTTGTTTTCTCTGGGTGAGTTGCACGGTATATGTCCCGTCGAAGCAAATATTTTGGTTTACTACACACATTATTCCTCCTCTTCACGTCATTCGATACATACTTCTTATACTTGGACCAAATCTTGAGCCGTCAAGCCAGCGATTTGGAATTTGAACTTCGGGTTTTACGTTATTGCTGCTCCAGTGACGCTGTTCACTCGGTCAGGTGAGTTGAACAGTATATGTGCAGCCGAAGTGAAGACGTTTAGGATACTACAGCCTCATTTCACTCTCTCTTCAACCGTTCAACTACCGCTCGACTGCTGCCATGTCGAGGAGCCAAGCTGCGACGTATAAGGTGCTGGTAGCCAAGCTGACGGAGGTGCAGCAATCTTTCAACGATATTTGGGGCTTTGTTGAAGATTTTCCTGAGGATGCCTCACTCAACCAAGTCACGGTTCGTTTAGAAAGGCTAGACGAATTGCGTGAGAAGTTCTCCGAGTACCTTATCGAGGTCCAAACGCACGATAACCACGACGATAAAGCGAACCCTTTAACAAAGGAGAGACAGGAGTTCAACGGACGCTTCTACCAAGCGAAAGCGTTTTTGTTGGACCAGGTGAAGCTGAAGCAAGAGCCAGTGGACTTGAATCAGACCAATGCGACTGGTGTTGGAAACATTGATCATGTCAGGTTACCGCAGATCAAGCTCCAAACTTTTGGTGGAAACGTGGAGGAGTGGCTTAGCTTCCGCGATCTCTTTTCTTCCTTGATCCATGGCAAGGCGGATCTCCCTGAGGTAGAAAAGTTCTACTATCTCAAGGGGTGTCTACAAGGGGAACCGAAGAACTTGATCGATTCTCTCCCGATCACCAGTGCCAATTACAAGATCGCTTGGGATCTCCTACTCAAGCGGTATGACAACAGCAAGCATCTGAAGAAGCTCCAAGTGCAAGCGCTGTTCAAGCTTCCGTGTTTGACGAAGGAGTGCTCGTCGGATCTGCACACACTCGTCGACGGCTTCGAGAGAATAGTGCAGACCTTGGACAATATTGTTCAGCCCGCGGATTATCGAGATTTGCTGTTGGTCAACATGCTTACTACACGCTTGGATCCGGTCACGCGGCGGGGATGGGAGGAGTTTTCGTCCACCAAACAACAAGACACGGTGGAAGAGTTGAGCGATTACCTTCAGCGGCGCATTCGTATGCTGGAATCTCTTCCAGCGAAGGCAGCAGAATCAAGAGGCGCTATCCAGTGGCAGCAATCTAGTAAATCCAAGGCTTCCAACATCAAGAGTAGCTTCAGCACTACTCAGACGGTAGGAGGACGATGTGTAGTATGCGGCGCCAGTCACTTGCTGTTCCAATGCAGCGTTTTTCAAGGGATGCAGCAGTTTGAAAGGGAAGGAGTGCTCAGAAGCCACTCGCTGTGCCGCAATTGCTTCAAACCTGGGCACCACGCAAAGGAGTGCCAGTCTAAATTCTCATGTCGTTTCTGCCAAAACCGCCATCATTCGCTGGTGTGCTTTAGGCCTGGTAGGGAGAGTTCATCGAAGCCAATGGTGATTACAAAGCCTACGAAATCCACCGCTTCAAGAGAAGTTCGCGATTCCACGGAGCCATCTACTTCACGTGCCACTCCAAGTGTCAACCCTAGTGTACTCGATCCCCAAGTATCCAACATGGCGACTGCAGACACGGTTGTGGGACATGGATCTACTCAACAGGCAAAGGTACTGTTGGCGACTGCTGTCGTGATTGTCGAGGACAACAATGGACATCGTTATCCAGCTCGCGCTCTTTTAGACTCTGGATCGGAGAGCAACTTTGTGACTGAAAGCCTCAGTCAACGGATGAAGGTCAGACGCAGCAAGGTAGATGTCAAGATTTATGGGATTGGCCAGGCAGTTACCAAGGTTAGGCAGCAGCTTGAGGCCACCGTTCGATCGAGGCTGACGGAATTCTCTCAGCGCATGAGTTTCCTCGTTCTACCTAAGGTAACCGTCAACCTACCGACTTCATCGATCAACATTGAGGAGTGGAACGTCCCAGATGGAGTTGAATTGGCCGATCCATCGTTCAATGTGTCCATGGGTGTGGACATGGTTCTGGGAATTGAATCATTTTTTAATTTCTTCAGAAGCGGGCGGCAGATTTCATTGGGAGATCGACTGCCGGCCCTTAATGAGTCCGTTTTCGGTTGGGTCGTTTGTGGAGGAGCATCGGTTTCCAACCAATCGCTGAACATCAGCTGCAACGTGTCGGCTTCAGAAGGCCTTGAAGAATTAGTAGCCCGATTTTGGTCCTGCGAGGAGGTCGGAGTTACCGAAAACTATTCGCCACACGAAGCGCGTTGCGAGGAGCACTTTGTTCGAACGGTCCGACGTGGGGAGGACGGCCGTTATACCGTTTCGTTGCCGAAGGATGAAGACATTTTGGGTCGAATTGGCGAGTCAAGGGGTATTGCAGTTCGTCGTCTTCAAAGCACGGAACGCAGGTTAGCGAAGGATGCAGAGCTCCGTGGCCAATATCGCTCTTTCATGGAGGAGTATCTTCAACTCGGCCACATGACCAAGGTCGAGATAGCTCAAATTCAACCGAAACGCTGCTATCTACCACACCACCCGGTAGTTAAGCAAGCCAGTACTACAACCAAGGTTCGTGTTGTGTTCAATGCTTCAAGCGAAACGTCGACTAGGGTGACGTTGAATGATGCACTGCTAGTGGGACCCATCATACAAGACGATCTACGATCGATTATCATGCGGAGTCGGACAAAACAGGTGATGCTTGTGGCGGACGTCGAAAAAATGTTTCGACAAGTCCTGGTTTGTGAGGAAGACAGACCCTTGCAATCCATTTTGTGGCGCTCATCACCGGAAGAGGAAATCAGCGCGTTTCAGCTGAATACTGTCACGTACGGCACGAAACCAGCACCCTTCTTGGCTACAAGGGTTTTGAAGCAGCTCTCAGACGACGAGGAAGAAGGGTTTCCGCTCGCTGCCCAGGCAGTACGGGAGGACACGTACATGGATGACGTGATAACTGGCACAAACGAGGTGGACGAAGCGGTGGAGTTGAGGAAGCAGCTACAAGGTTTAATGGAGTCTGGAGGATTCAAGCTCCGGAAGTGGGCGTCCAATCATCTGCAGGCGCTGCATGGAGTTTCAGATGTAGATTTAGCATTGCCGTCTACGGAGATTTGTCTTGATCCAGATCCGTCGGTAAAAACGCTTGGCCTAACTTGGATGCCGGGTACTGATACTCTACGATTCCAATTCAACGTTCCACCGTTAGATGAAGCAGAATCTCTGACCAAGCGCAAGGTTCTGTCTATTATCGCGACCCTTTTCGATCCGCTAGGACTCATCGGTGCTGCCATAACGGCGTATAAGGTGTTTATGCAGATGTTGTGGACTCTGAAGAACGAAGATCAAGAACGCTTAGATTGGGATCAGCAGCTTCCCAAAACGGTGGGTGAGACGTGGCGATTGTTTCATCAACAACTTCCAATACTCAACCAGATCCGGATCAACAGATGCGTCATTATCCCGGAGGCAACACGGATAGAACTCCATTGTTTTTCGGACGCATCGGAGAAGGCGTATGGAGGTTGTATCTACGTTCGGAGTGAAGATTCTCATGGCACGGTGGTAGTGCACCTGTTCGCGTCAAAATCGAAGGTAGCACCGTTGAAGAGCCAGACCATCCCGAGGTTGGAGTTGTGTGGTGCACTATTGACTGCGGAGATGTATGACAAGGTGAAGAAGGCCACCAGACTCCCATTGCCTGCACATTTCTGGACGGACTCTACTTGTGTTCAACGGTGGATAGCAGCTACGCCATGTACCTGGAGCCCGTATGTTGGAAACAGGTGCGCAAAATTCAACGGTTAACGGAAGGTTTCCAGTGGCGCCATGTTCCAGGTGTTCAAAACCCTGCGGATCTTATCTCCAGAGGAATCACACCAGAAAACATTGCTGAGAACAGTTTCTGGTGGCATGGTCCTGGTTGGCTGTTAGAAGGACAAGAAAAATGGCCTCAGCCACCAGCGCTTCAGGAAGCAGAAGAGGTCGAAGTAGAGAAACGCCGTACCGTAACGGCAGCCATGACAACAAGCGAAGATACATTCATCGATGAGTACGTTGCCAAGTTTTCGAACTATTCTAAATTGATTCGGAGTACTGCTGTATGGCAACGTTTGATCAAGTTGCTCAAGATGCCGAAGGAGCATCGGAAAGGTGGATTTTTCACCACGGAGGAGCTCAGTAAAGCCGAACACACCATCGTTCGGCTAGTCCAGAAAGTTACGCTGTCCGATGAATGGAAGGCTTTATCGGAAGGGATTCCGGTTTCACGGAAGTCGCAGTTACGATGGTTCCACCCGTACATGTCGCAGGAGGGAATGATTCGCCTCGGCGGACGCTTACGATATTCATCAGAGTCGGAGGACTTCAAACATCCTATTGTACTACCAAAAGGTCATCAACTGACTCGATTACTGTTTGAGGACTATCATAAACGATTGCTCCATGCAGGACCGCAATTGCTACTGAGTACTGTTCGGTTAAAATTCTGGCCATTAGGAGGAAGGAGTATCGCACGGCAGGTGGTTCATCGCTGCTACAAGTGTTTCCGAGCAAAGCCGTCTCCTGTGAAGCAGTTCATGGGTGAATTGCCAGCAGAAAGAGTAACGGTAGCCCGTCCGTTTTCGCGAACGGGAATAGATTTTTTTGGTCCTGTGTATGTTAGGCCAGGTCCCAGACGAACCGCTGTGAAGGCGTATGGTGCCATTTTTGTGTGTATGGCGACCAAGGCGGTGCACCTTGAGTTGGTCTCGGATCTCTCCACGGACCGGTTTATTCAAGCACTGCGAAGATTTGTGGCCAGACGGGGAAGGTGTTCGGAAATATTCTCTGATAACGGCACCAATTTCGTGGGTGCGCGGAACCGGTTTCAGGAATTACTACGAATGCTGAAGGACAAGGACCACAGGGAGAAGGTTAATAATTACTGCCTTGAAGAAGGCATACGATGGCACTTCAGCCCACCAAGTGGACCTCATTTCGGTGGCCTCTGGGAGGCAGCTGTTCGCTCCACCAAATACCATCTCCAAAGAGTCATCGGAGATAATCCGGTGTCCATAGAAGACATGAATACCCTGCTGGTCCAGGTAGAGGGGTGTCTCAATTCGCGACCCCTTACTGCCCTCTCAACTGACCCCAACGACCTGGAGCCACTCACCCCGGCTCATTTCCTGGTCTAAAATTCCAAGTGCGCGTTGGTCCTCCACGAGCATCGTCCAGGTCTCGTGTCCGTAGAGGACTACCGGTCTAATGAGCGTTTTGTAGATTGTCAGTTTGGTACGGCGGCGAACTCTATTCGATCGGAGCGTCTTGCGGAGTCCAAAGTACGTACGATTTCCAGCCACTATGCGTCTCCGAATTTCTCTGCTGGTGTCATTTTCGGCAGTCACCAGTGAGCCCAAGTACACAAATTCTTCTACGTCGACGGCATAACATTTTGGAGAGTACCTTGTAGGCGGCGTTCAGCAATGTGATTGCACGGTAGTTGCTACAATCTAGCTTATCGCTCTTTTTGTAGATGGGACACACGACACCTTCCATCCACTCCTGCGGCAAAACTTCCTCCTCCCAAATCTTGGTAATGACCCAGTGCAGCGCTCTAGCCAGTGCCTCACCACCGTGTTTAAAAAGCTCTCCTGATAGTTGGTCAACCCCAGGGGCTTTGTTGTTCTTCAGCCGGCCAATCTCCTCCTGGATTTCCTGGAGATCCGGAGCCGGTAAAATTATGTCCTGCGCGCGTTCTTCCAGGTCCATCACCATACCGCCATCTTCGTGTGCAGACTATTCGGTCCTATGACCGGTCTATACATTTCCTCCCTTCCTACCTGTGCGTTCATGTCACCGATGACGATTTTGACGTCCCACAGTGGGCATCCATCGTATGTCTGCTCCAGCTGCACATAGAACGCTTCTTTCTCGTCGTCGGGTCTCCCTTCGTGTGGGCAGTGCACGTTGATGATGCTATAGTTGAAGAAACGGCCTTTAATCCTCAGCTTGCACATCCTTGCGTTGATTGGCTGCCACCCAATCACGCGTTGGCGCATCTTACCCAGCACTATGAAGCCGGTTCCCAGCTCGTTGGTGGTGCCACAGCTTTGGTAGAAGGTAGTCGCTCGATGCCCGCTTTTCCACACTTTCTGTCCTGTCCAGCAAATCTCCTGCAGCGCCACGACGTCGAGGTTGCGGGGATGTAATTCATCGTATATCATCCTGTCGCAACCTGCGAAACCTAGCGACTTGCAATTCCATGTTCCAAGCTTCCAATCGTGATCCTGTATTCATCGCCTAGGTTTTTACCGATTATATCGAGTCGCATTATCTCTTATATTGTTCGTAATGATTGGTTTTCCAGGCGGCTTATTGGGCCTGCGCAAACCTCCTGTCTCGTCGGAGGGCCATCGTCTCAGGGCTGTTTAGCGTCCCACCTAACACCAGGACTTGGGCTTGTGCGCTTTGAGCGGCACACGGTCGCTTTGGTGGGGCCTACTTGCGGATACATTCAGCTTTTCATAGAGGTTTAACAGGGCCCACTGTCAAACCCCACCATATCCTAGGCAAGCCCCACAACTCGCAGATGGCCTGGGGAGGGATCGTCAAGCCCTTGGACATAGTCCCTGCTGCCCTGCTGCCTGCTGCTCTTTTGGATGTGTAGAATATAATAAGTCAACAGCAGAGGTTCTCAGTCATCCAAGAAATTCCTAGAGTTAAGCCATAAGATCTACTGGCGTAACTAAAGATTTATAGGACTGTTCGAGAAATATCACATTCAATGTGGAACATGCCTTTTTGGATGTGTAGAATAGAATGAGTCAACGGCAGAGGTTCTTGGTCATCCAAGATATCCTCGGAGTTAGGCCTTAAGATCTACACGCGTAATCAAAGATCATTCAAATGGTTTAAAAAATGGTATATCACAGTTTAGAATCTTAGTCATCCAAAAAGTTCTCGGAATAAGCCTTTAGGATCTTCACGCGTAGCTAAAGATCAATAGAACTATTTAATATAGTACATGCTCTTTTTGATCACCGGTCATTCAACAAATCTCTGGAGTAAGGACTACAGATATTCATAAGTAACCAAAGATAATCCGATCTATTTAGAATATGGTTCATGTCCGTTTGATGTAAAGAATAGATCGTATCAACGGCAGAAGTTCTTAGTCATCCAAGAAATCCCAGGAGTTAGGCCCTTAGGTCTACACGAATAACCAATGATCAGTCGAATTATTTTAAATGTGGTCCATGCCCTGTGTGATACATAGAATAAAATGAGTTCACAGCTTAGGATCTTGGTCATCCAAGAAATGCCATGAGATAGACACTCAGATCTACACCTAGGATGTCTACGCTAGTAAGATAAATCGATCAATTTTAAATGTGGTATATACCCATTTTAAATTATAGAATCCAATTGATTTTTGATTAAGCAAGTAGACCTAAAGGCCTTATTCCAGAGATTTCTTGGACGACTAAGACCTTATGCTTGAAACGCATTATATTCTATGTATCAGAAAGGGCAAGTTTTTTTTTAAATTTATTACCAAACTAAGTCCGGAGTGGCCTGTGCTGCACATAAAAGTCTTCTCCATTCAGCTCGGTCTATGGCTGCACTTCGCCAACCACGCAATCTGCGGAGGGTCCGCAAATCGTCCTCCACCTGATCGTTCCACCTTGCCCGCTGTGCACCTCGCCTTCTTGTTCCCGTCGGATCGTTGTCGAGAACCATGGAAAGGGCAAGTGCCATATTTGAATCAACCCAATTAATCTTTGGTTGCGCATGTAGACCTAAAGGACTTATCACAGGGATTTTTTTGGATTTCTTGGACGGCCCATACTGTGAAGACATTCTATTATGTGCATCACAAAGGGCATGTACCATATTTGAAACAAACCAATTGAACCTAATGACCTTATTCCAGGGATTTCTTGGACGAGCAAGAACCTTTACTGGGAACGCATTCTATTCTATGTGTCATAAAGGGAATGTTCCTTGTCTAAAATAGTCCGCTCGATCCCGAAACTAAAAACTATAACTTTCTCCTCGATGATGATGGATTTTATTTTAATAACGTAATGTTAGTATGAATCTTTTTTTTGTGTAGTCTACAAAAGTTTGAGTCTCGCGCGCGGAATACAGGTATAAATGATTTCGAATTGAATGATTCCTTAGGTAAGTAGTAAGCATTCTGGTTGATTGTTCTGTATTCGCGTCTATTGTCAAAACTTCTGATATCGACGGAGCGGTAACACAAGATTTGGCTTCTGTGTTGTCGTACATTAAATTTAACTTTGAAAGATACTTACGAGTTTTTATCTGCGGCATGTACTATGACTTTATGAAACGCGTTTCATGATGAAACTTTAGAAATCTGTGCGAGAGGTATCACAAGTTTTACATTCTTGTTTAACTGTAAGTATCTCTACTGATGTTTACGGAAGTTCGTAGTTGAAATCAACGGCTCATTTTTTCAGTTGTGTTTTCTGCTGTATAGTAATGGATATTTTTTAGGAATTTATATCTGTAAAATAATCGGATCGTTTTTGTTTTGTAAATCTGATTAAATTGATCTTAATTAAATATCTTAACGATAACTCGTCCAGCACAAACCTTTAGAGAGGAGAATGTGGCGGGACCATCATCATTATCATCATCATCTTTTGTTGCTCCTGTATGGACATTATGGTCTTACTCCAGAGATTTCTTGGACTATCAAGAGCCTATGCTGTGAACACATTCTATTCTACGTATCACAAAGGGCATATATCATATTCGAAACAGTCCGAAACATCTTCTTACGCGACAATTGACCTTTCCGTATTTTTTTTATTCGCTCAATCGATTAATTAATTATTTAATTAAATAATTATTTGATGCCTCCAAGTATTTTAAAAAGTTTAAAACAAAAATCGAAAAAGTGCTGTTTTTTAAGATTGGTTCGATTTTGAACGAACATCGGGTGGCTTAAAAAAAACTAAGCCAAATAATCGACTGAGAAGAACGAGATACATTTTTTTGAAAAAAATTGTCAATCTAGCAAAAAAAACATTTTTAGGAGACTAGGACTTTCCATTAATTAATACTTGATTCTTCTGTCAGTTCCACTGTAGTTTGTTTGCATTTTTATGCTGGTGCGTTTTAGCTTTTGGGTGGCGCGTTACAACCCGCATAGTTTGAATTTTTACGAGAATGCACTGCCCATGATCGCATATTTGTAACACTCGAATTTTCGCTCATTTTGTAAAAAGCCTGTGAATCTTTCACAAAGATCAATTTACTGCATCTTATTCCACAACAATAAAATAGGCTTTACTATCTTGATTATCTCTGGTATGCTGGAAATGATTGATTTTGTGTGTAGGATTGGCAAACGATTTACAAAATCAACCAAAATTCAAATGTTACAAATATGCGATCATGGGCAGGCTGCAGCGCTTCAAAATAAAATTGTTTTCTCGGAATATAATAGGTTTTTCGTTAAATTTTTTATTCAGTATTAAAGATGGTAAGTTAAATTAGTGGTTAACTCATTGGAAGTACATTAGCATTAGCATTAGCATTGAGCAATTCGCACAAATTCGTAGGTGGTACAAGCCTTGTGTGAGAGTAGCATCACTTTCATCCGTTACCACAGATATTGATTTGGGACTAGCAAGCAATGCACTCTCCAATAGATCCAGATCTGTCCTGGCCAAGTGTCCTTGCAGTGAATGCTGGGGCAGGGGAAGGATGGTTAGTCGGACACTTTACTTAAGAAAGATGCAGAGAACTCTACGACCTCTCATAGGTGCCACGGGAGGTTTTGGAATTGTTAGTGTCGAAGGTTATAACAGTAGGAATCGTGTTGATAGAACGTGAAACACAGAAAGAACTATGATAGAAATACAAAGTATGAAAGGTACGAGCCTGGAATTGAACCCACAATCTCCTGCTTATAAGGCAGAAGCGGTAACCACTAGACCACCGAGCTCGTCAGGGTTAACTCATTGGAAATAAATATACACGCAAAAAAATAAACGTTTATGAATTCGTGAACTGACGAGTTCACGGTGTATTTTTTCGTGAACAACAGTTATGGATTCGGGAATATGGTCACGTTTTCTTTCAATGTTTTGCTTACTACAAGTTCGACATTCGCAGATTCACCGTATATTAAATAAAATTTTCAGGTGTCAAAAGTTATGCAGAGGTTGGCCCACAACACGATTATCGACAACCAATCAACGGCCAACGACCAACATCGTGATTGACTAACAACGTATTTCGCGCGCGTTTTGTTTTCCATGCGTTCCTAACATCAGCCTATTCGTCGTGCAGATGAGCATGAGAGAGACCACTCTCACTACTCGCCTATCCAGCATGTATGTAGCTCTTAAACTCGCGGATTAAGCCAAAGCGCGTCGCGGCGCACTTCAGCTGATGTGGTGTTTTGTTATTTTGAACGGACTGGTTCCAGCCAGCGCCGAGATCAGCCGCGCCGCGATTTTAGTTTTAGTTCCCTTTTGACCGCGGTCAGGTTCGGTTGACTAGTTGAACGCAGAGGTTGAGGTTGATTAGCGCTGGGGTCGGTCGAGTGCGTCCGGTACAGGGCAGGAAGCCATACCTAGTTGTGATCCACTTTGATCTGCCAGTAGCCGGAATTGGTAATTTAGTAGAAAGTGCGAGACGTGACTGTTGTTGGCGGTTCGAAGAAGCGAGCGTTTGCCGAATCGCTGGGAAGAAATCACGATTCTGCGTTGTGAATGAAATCAAATTCTGCGGGCAGAGAAGATTGATCAGAGTCGGCGTTGTGATTGTTCAACTCTTACGCTGGGTGCAATATTGTGTTGTTCTTCTCAGAAGTGACGTGATCGATCGGTAATCTTTTGATACCCGTGAGGGTGATGACGGATTAGTGAGTGCGAATAGCATCAGCGAGCGTGTGAAGAAACAAAGCGAGCGCGGCAGTTGTGCTGATGAAGTTTAGAAGTGTTGAAAGAACGATCCCGCATAAGTCACGACAGTCAGTGATTCGTTTGTAGCTGTTCTCTGATTGAAAAGTGCCCGCTGCTTGTGTTGCAGAATCGATCTGATTTGGATCGAACCAGAACGGGTGGAGGTGCTGCTGACCTAACCTGATTGATTGAGCAAGGCGCAGGAAATTGGCGCGAAGTTGAACTACAGGGGGGGTGTTGTGAAAATATTTCAGATCTGTGATTTCAGCGATCGACCGGACCTGAGGAAACCGGACGCAAGGAGGACGGAAAGTTTGGTGCTTTGGCGCTGATCATCGATTCGAGGCCAAATTGAACGCCGAGCAAGACGTGAGTGGTTTGAGTATTTGTGTTGGGTGCGGGTGGGTCAGCCATGAGGATTGGGTGATGCGGTTTGATTTTGGGAGTGGATGCTGAACAAATTGTTGTTGTATTTTGTTTTGACTTCGGGTGGAGTGGATGTAGAGAATAAATTTGTGGAACAATTTTAGACAAAACAGCAAAATCGAAAGCGAATATTGATGTGGAAGTAGATACCAAGCTGCTTGGAATGGGATGGAGCGACAGATGAAACGCAAATGCAATGTTTGGTTGAAAAATTGATTTATGCGTATTCGGTATTGATTTATTAAATAACATGGTCTGTTACGGAGATTTTTAAATGCAGGGGTGGTGAGCAGTGACGCAATTATTTTTATTAGATAGGGTAAAAGACCCAGGAACTAAGCACGTTTCCCCTCTATTTCTTGCTTTCCATCAAGTCTATACTTCATTGCACTTACCTCAAAAGTGTATAAGAAAGATCGTTAAACATATTTCATCCGAAAAGTGTTGTAATTGCAGCAGAATCCATTATTGCCACCTAAAATAGTACCTCCAATTATTGGTGCAATGTTTCAATAGTTGCGTTATTTTTTATTCGTGTCCCTATAGTTGCGAATCCCATTGTTTTCATATGGGACTCGCAACTATGGGAACACTACCGCAACTATTGGTGCAAAGTCAAGAAAAAGATAAGGTATTTTAGTGATACTTTACCGATTTTGAAAGAAATCCAAACTTGTTTCCTTTTATTTCGTCTACTGACATGTCAACAAATTGATAGACTACATGGGTTGCTGCGTTCATTGGTGTACATTAAGCTACGATCCAAGTGAATAAATGCTGGTATTTACTACCAACAGCTCCAGTCAGCTGGGAAAGGAGAGGAATGTTAGTGTGTAGTTATTGTTGCTACTAGAGACCGAGAATACCTCTGAATCCCCACAATACCACAGAAAGGAAATTTCGTTAACTCGGTAAGGTAGATAAATAGAAATATAGATCGATGATTCACTTAGAAAAATGATGTCACATTATGTAATGTAGTCTTTGTCAGATCTCCTGTCTATAAGACACCGCTTCTGCTTTTAAGTCACTAGACTGCCGAGCTCATATCCAAAAGTTGAGAAACTAAACAAGGAACAATCGCAGAAATATGAAGCAGTTTATGATGATGGTAGCATATCCGGATGTCTGGTAGTAAGCATATGAGAAGAAGAATTCTGAAAGCTTTTAAGAGTTTATTGGAATCTGTAGGAATCACAAATATACCTACGTTTGCATGGAATCTTGGAAGAAAAAAGTCTAAAATTCACATAACATTATTCTTGAGATTTCTGAAACCCGTATACAGTACTAAACACCCTTAAAGAATATTGGACGATCATAAGCTTCACTGGTCGATTGTGGCGATGTTTCTAAAGATTTCTAATGGTTCAATTCCTAGAAGTTAGTGAAATTGTTATAAAATTTACAGGAATCTATGATCACTTTTGGAAATTCGTGAAAATGTTTGAATGTTCTATAAAAATTAGAAATGAAATGATTGATAGTCATAGGGAGTTTATAACTTATTTGAGTATGTCCGAAAAAATGTCTTGAAATCCGAGAGTAAAGTCCGGAAAGTCTTCTATTCTATAGATTTGAAAATCCAGTTTTTGTCCTACCCACGTCTGAGAACGTGGCCGCGCCTCTGAAAATAACCAAATAAAAATATTGTTTTTCAGGATGGCATTTAGTTCTACAGAATGGCCAAAATTGTTTTAAAGAAAAACTAAACAAGATTTAATTGCGTTTGAACATGTACTTTGTGTACTTCTTTTTTTCTTGACATGAAATTGTTGGCTTCTTCCAATGCTCGCCGCATATTGATTTCGCAATCGAATTTCGCAAGCAGAAAATGAAGATCAACAATTCTCGCGCTTAAAATTGTAGATGTTTTTTTAATCGATGTTTTTTTTTAAATTAATGTGGCGAACTGTGGTAGTTTGCCGAAGATTTTATTGTTTTGTATGATGAAGATTGATTTTTTGCTATAAACCCTAAAGCTTCTCTTCTTTTCGCTATGCTTTCCACTATAATTCTTCACCTACGCTTTTGAGCACTGCAGCCGGTGGCTGCCTGCGATTTTAAACGCACCCACGATACAGTGCCGCGCAAAATAACTGCAACCTATGCACCGAAGCGGGCGCCATTTTTCTATTGAATGGACTACATTAGTGTGTAACACTACCATTCTAACAACGAAACAAGCTTCAAATCCTTGAAAAAGGTAAAATAAATTACCGAAACCGTCGGATGCAGAAGTAAACCTGTTTTTGCTGCTTTACAAGACTGCAACGGCCGAAAACGACTTGATTTTCAAATAAGTTTTCCACAGTCCACAGCAACTTTTGTAGGAATTCCGGGAAATTTGTTTGGAGAAACTTTCCGAGGAGTTCCTGGAGAAGCTTCCCGTAGAATTCCAGAAAGAACTTCCCAACTATTTTTTTTTAAATTGGAATGGGAGGAATTTCTGAACGAAATACTGGAGGAGCTTCCGAAGGGAATTCTAAAGGAACTTACGAAGAATTCCTGGGGTAACTTTCGGAGGAATACCTGAAGGAACTTCCAGAGAAATTCCTGGTGGTACTTCTGGACGAATTCATGGAGGAATTTCTGGATGAATTCTGGACGAACTTCTGCAAGAACTTCCGGCGGAACTTCTGGAAAAACTTCCGGAGGAACTCATGTAGGAATTTCCGGATAAACTCCTGGAGGAACTCTTGGAGGAACTTCCGGAAGAACTCCTGGAGAAACTCGATAGCAGAAAATTATTCAGAGGCAAAATTTCGGTGGAAGTACCAGAAATCAAAATTGGGGGACATTCGGAAGGAATTTCTGACTTGTCTGAAGAATTTCAAATGTATATAATTTCCAGAGAAATTTTTGTGTGCATTCCAAAAGAATTTGACAATACTGATGAAAACTGACGAATTCGAAAACGAGGATTATTGGACGAATGTTTCGGGAAATACTTGGAGGTATTTTCTGGACGAATTCGCAATTGAATTTCTGTAAGTATTCCTAGAAAAAAATCGGGACATATTCCCGGGATTGGGTTGGAGTTGGGTAAGAAATTCTATGTGACATTCGAAAGGAGTTCAGTGGAAATTTCTGGGGAGTTCTCGAAGTAATTCATGAAGAGTTTTGCAGGAATATCTGGAGGAAATCCAAGGAGAATTTCAGGAAAAAATCCTTAAGGAAAAACTGGTGCACGTTCTAGAGGATTATCCGAAAAAATATCCAAATAATCCCCAATTAAGTTTCTGGAGGAGTTCACAGGGAAATCCTTAAGGAAAAACTGATGCACATTATAGAGGACTATCAAAAAAAAATCTAAACGATCCTCAAGTAAGTTTATGAAGGAGTTCATGGGGAAATTTTCTAATCGCTCCCATGACGTTTCTTGACCTCAGAGAATATGGAGGAATTGCTTCAGGAACTTCCGAAAGAGTTCCTGCAGAAATCTTATGAGTAATTACATAAGGGGCTTCCGGACAAACTCTTGAAGGAACTTCCGAAGGAATTCTTGAAGAAACTTCCTGAGGAATTTTGATGGAACTTTTGTAGTAATTCCGGGAAAAATTCTGGAATTCCGAGCCTCTTGAAAGGAGGCTTCCGAGCCTCTTGAAAGGAGGCTTTGAGCCTATTGAAAGTTGGCTTTGAGCCTATTGGAAAGGAGGCTTCCGAGCCTATTGAAGGAGGCTTCCGAGCCTATTGAAGGAGGCTTCTGAGCCTCTTGAAAGGAGGCTTTGAGCCTATTGAAAGGAGGCTTCGAGCCTCTTGAAAGAAGGCTTCCGAGCCTCTTGAAAGAAGGCTTCTGAGCCTCTTGAAAGGAGGCTTCTGAGGCCTCTTGAAAGGAGGCTTGAGCCTCTTGAAAGGAGGCTTCTGAGCCTCTTGAAAGGCGGCTTGAGGCCTCTTGAAAGGCGGCTTGAGCCTCTTGAAAGGAGGCTTCTGAGCCTCTTGAAAGGAGGCTTCTGAGCCTCTTGAAAGGAGGCTTCCAGGCCTCTTGAAAGGAGGCTTCCGAGCCTCTTGAAAGGAGGCTTCCGAGCCTCTTGAAAGGAGGCTTCTGAGCCTCTTGAAAGGAGGCTTCCGAGCCTCTTGAAAGGAGGCTTCTGAGCCTCTTGAAAGGAGGCTTGAGCCTCTTGAAAGGAGGCTTCCTGAGCCTCTTGAAAGGAGGCTTCTGAGGCCTCTTGAAAGGAGGCTTCTGAGCCTCTTGAAAGGAGGCTCTGAGCCTCTTGAAAGGAGGCTTCTGAGCCTCTTGAAAGGAGGCTTCTGAGCCTCTTGAAAGGAGGCTTGAGCCTCTTGAAAGGAGGCTTCCTGAGCCTCTTGAAAGGAGGCTTCCGAGCCTCTTGAATGGAGGCTTGAGCCTCTTGAAAGGAGGCTTCTGAGCCTCTTGAAAGGAGGCTTCTGAGCCTCTTGAAAGGAGGCTTCTGAGCCTCTTGAAAGGAGGCTTGAGGCCTCTTGAAAGGGAGGCCTGAGCCTCTTGAAAGGAGGCCTGAGCCTCTTGAAAGGAGGCTTTGAGCCTCTTGAAAGAGGCTTTCTAGCCTCTTGAAAGGAGGCTTCTGAGCCTATTGAAAGGAGGCTTCTGAGCCTCGCCTCTTGAAGGAGCCTGGAGCCTCTTGAAAGGAGGCTCTGAGCCTCTTGAAAGGAGGCTTCCGAGCCTTTGAAAGGAGACTGGAGCCTCTTGAAAGGAGGCTTCTGGGCCTCTTGAAAGGAGGCTTGAGCCTCTTGAAAGGAGGCTTGAGCCTCTTGAAAGGAGGCCTGAGCCTCTTGAAAGGAGGCTTCCGAGCCTCTTGAAAGGAGGCTTTGAGCCTCTTGAAAGGAGGCTTCTGAGCCTCTTGAAAGGAGGCTTCTGAGCCTCTTGAAAGGAGGCTTAAGAGCCTCTTGAAATGTGGCTTCCGAGCCTCTTGAATGGAGGCCTGAGCCTCTTGAAGGAGGCTTCTGAGCCTCTTGAAAGGAGGCTTCTGAGCCTCTTGAAAGGAGGCCTGAGCCACTTGAAGGAGGCTTCTGAGCCTCTTGAAAGGAGGCCTGAGCCTCTTGAAAGGAGGCCTGAGCCTCTTGAAAGGAGGCTTCCGAGCCTCTTGAAAGGAGGCTTCCGAGCCTCTTGAAAGGAGGCTTCCGAGCCTCTTGAAAGGAGGCTTCCAAGTCTCTTGAAAGGAGGCTTCCGAGCCTCTTGAAAGGAGGCTTCCGAGCTTCTTGCAACGGAGGCTTCCGAGCCTCTTGCAACGGAGCTCCTTGACTTAGCTTTTAGGAAAAAAGTCATTTAACCCTCTCAAATGGGCATGGATTTTAGTTCAGAAGCATATTCTTAATATATCAATATTTTTCTATCATATTCTTATTTTTTGTTCCGATCAGATTTTTAAAATTTGTTCCTTCTCCGTTTGGTCTATAACCTTTTTGTGCTTCAGCTCTTCATGTGCTGGTTTTGGTAGGCAAGATTAACTAGGATCTAATTTGCTGATTTGATTTGTACGTGATGAAATTATTTTTTATAAAAAATCACAATAATAAAGAATATATAAAAATGATTGGATTTGCGTGCATTTTATGTACAATGCAAAGTTTTTGAATAAAAAAAATTAAACAATTATCAAAACTTTAGCAATCAAGGAATTTCATTGCATCCCCCATTGCCATTTTTCCGAGGTACCCCCTGAGGCCAGCGAAGGTACCCCCAGGGGTACATGTATCCCAAGTTGAAAACCGCTGCTTTAAATTGAAACATAACAAAGACTGGTGACTTTTCGAGGAGTTCCTGGCGAATCTTCCCGAAGAATTCCTGGAAGAACTTTCCAACTAATTTTTGGTGGAATCTTCGGAAGAATTTCTGGAAAAACTTTCGATGGAATTTCTGAAGGAAATCCTCGAGGAGCTTCCGGAGGGAATTCTAATGGAACTTTCGGAGAAATTCCTGGAGAAACTTACGGAAGAATTTCTGGGGTAACTTTCGGAGGAATTCCTGAAGGCACTTCCGGAGGAATTCCTGGAGATACGTCCGGACGAATTCCTTGAAGAACTTCCGGATGACTTCTGGATGAACTTCTGGAAGAACTTCTGGAGGAACTTCCGAAGGAACTCCTGGATGAACTTTCGGAGGAACTCCTGGAGGAACTTCCGGAGGAACTCATACAGAAACTCCTGAAGGAGGAACTTCCAGAGGAACTCCTGGAGAAATTTTCGGAGAAATTTCCGGAGGAACTCCTGGAGGAACTTTCGGTGGAACTGCTGGAGAACCTTTCGTAGGAACTCCTGGTGAAACTTCTCGATGATCTTCCGGAGGAACTTTTGGAGGAACTTCTAGAGGAACTCTTGGAGGAACTTCCGTAAGAAATCTTGTGGGACTTCCGAAGGAATTCCTTATGGAACTTCCTATGGAATTCCTAGGGGAACTTCCTAAAAAAAAATCTGGGGGAACTTGTTAAGAAATTCCTGGGGGAACTTCCTAATGAATTCCTGGGGGAACTTCCGAAGGAGTTCCTGGAGAACTTCCGGAATAATTCCTGGAGAATCTTCCGGATGAAATCATGAAGAAACTTCCGGATTATATCCGGATATATCGGAGGAACTTTTGGAGGAATTCCTGAAATAATTTCCGGAAGAACACCTGGAGGAACATCCAGAAAAACTCTTGGAGGAACTTCCGTAAGAAATCTTGTGGGACTTCCGAAGGAATTCCTGATGGAACTTCCTAGGGAATTCCTAGGGGAACTTCCTAAAGAAATTTCTGGGGGAACTTCTTAAGGAATTCCTGGGGGAACTTCCTAATGAATTCCTGGGGGAACTTCCGAAGGAGTTCCTGGGGAACTTCCGGAATAATTCCTGGAGAATCTTCCGGATGAAATCCTGGAGAAACTTCCGGATTATATCCGGATATATCGGAGGAACTTTTGGAGGAATTTCTGAAGGAACTTCCGGAAGAACTCCTGGAGGAACATCCAGAAAAACACTTGGAGGAACTTCCGTAAGAAATCTTGTGGGACTTCCGAAGGAATTCCTAATGGAACTTCCTAGGGACCCCCTAGGGGGCCCTCCTAATGTAATTTCTGGGGGAACTTCTTAAGGAATTCCTGGGGGAGCTTCTTAAGGAATTCCTGGGGGAACTTCCTAATGAATTCCTGGGGAACTTCCGGAATAATTCCTGGAGAATCTTCCGGATGAGATCCTGGAGAAACTTCCGGAGTATATCCTAGAGGTACTTCTGGAGGAATTCCTGGAGGGCTTTCCGGAGGAATTCATGAAGAAACTTCCTGGCGGATGTTTCCCAACTTCTGGAAGAGTATCTGAAGGAATGTTAAGAAGTATTTCTTGATGAACTTCCCGACTAGAAAATCATATAAAAATTTATCAGCATATGTTATTATGTTATCCTAAATTTCTATAACAAAATATGTTAGAAACTTGATGCAGGATGTTGTTAAAATATCTAAATTTATATCAAAAATCACACTACTTGAAACAAAAAGCTTTCAAATTTTGTTACAATTTTATCACAAAAATAACATATTTTGTTAGAAATTTATAACAGAATCAGATACAAAATATATTGTTTACTGTGCAGTTGGAAATTTTTACAGGTCGTAATAGGTCTCCAGATTGTTACCAACAATCAACATTTTTTGCTTTTGTCTGAGCAAGATTATTTTCCAACAATATGAAACTAAGGACATTACAAATTGGGCAATCTTTCCAAATTATATTAGCGTATTGTGATCTCTATAGAGGCAATATGGCTGGCAGACTTTGCTAATACTATTTTTATTGACTAGTTTTGGGAAATTCGATGTTAGGCATTTTTTATTTTAAATCATATTATGATAAAATTTTGTTACGCCACTTGGGGATCATCCATAAATTACGTAACGCTTAGAGGAGGAAGGGGGGTGCCCGAAGTGTGACAATCCATACAAAAAAATTAGGCTCCATACAAAAAAAAGTGAGACATAGGGGGAGGGGTGTTGAAAATTACAATTTTTTGCGTTACGTATACGTAATTAATGATTGATGATCCCTTGAAAGATAATGTTTACTAAGAACAATTTCTTTTCAAAAAAAGGTAGGGGAACGGTTCGTCACTACATCTCATAGCTCCCATTTCCATCTCATCAGAAACAAAGCAATGAAAATGAATTTGATTTGTTTTATATTTTTGTGATTTTTTCAGCAGTGAGCACGTATGTTAGCAAAAAGAAGCAACGAGATTGGTGCTGTATTTCTTTGTTTTGCGATGAGATGAATATATGTTCAGTGAGATGGAAAACGGAACAGTTCCCCCTATAAATATCACAATGTGTTAAAATTGTGTTAAGTTTTTGTTATGCTCTTCTAGTCGGGTTCATCTCTTAGGAATTCGATGATGAACTTCCGAAGAAATTCAGTAGAATTGTTGCCGCTGGCAGCCGCCTATCACAAATGAAAATGATCTATCACGCCGCCGCCGCCGGTGAAATTTCAATCGGCACACAGGTCTATCTATAATATCGTGAAAAGGAAAAGCCTTTACTATCGTGTAATTGGTGTTTCAGAGATACTGATTTTTTGAAAATAAATCTCTTTGGACAAAGAGTGTCCAATAGTCATAAAGAAATGTGCCAACATTACTACACATAAAAATCCATTTTGATCAGATTGCACCTTCAAAGTAGATATGTTGGAGGAAACTAAAGAGAAAAACGGAATAGATTAATTTTCCAGTTAAGACATAGAAGAACGATTGCAACATTCCAATCTGGTCAACACCACGCTTTTAGAAATTCACACCTTTGAGCTAAAATCAAACATCATTGGAGAAGTCTGAGGTCAGCAGTACCTAAAAAAAGCAATCGCTGTTTAGCAGATTTTATATACCATTTAGCTTAGTTAACGAAAGAAAGACATCAGTAAAAGTAAAATATATAGAAAATTGTGAGAATTAACCTAAAATGGGGACACTCTCACACACCGCTACCGCTACCGTACCGATCAACCGCGAAGAAAGTCTTTCTCAGCCGTTTTTGTTGCGGCGGTGTCGTGTCGGCTTCCAGCTTCGAAAGCCACGCGCCAGCTCTGCCATACAGGTTAGTATACATCGGTATGTCTAGTGCTGGTGACTTTGACTTCATCACGAAGCGTATGAATGGACGGATAGTTCGTCGTTGGCGTTGTCAACCGGTGGTAGGTGAAGCACAGCAGCAACAGGCGGTCACACGGCCCCGTTTGTTTGATTTAAAGCCCGTTTTCCGCTTTGTGTTGATGGGAGATTCAGCAGCTTTCAGAGTTCTCCCTATTCTGGGCACTGTGGTGAAGGCGTGTTCAAGAGGAATTTAGTGAAATTTACGACCAGTGATAACGTTGCTCATTAAAAGTTTATTATTAGCTAGTTATGCTAGGTTTTAGAAACACCTTCAAATGCTTGTTTTTTCAAATAATGAGCATTTCTTTTCCTTCGTCAAGCAGATACGAATAGAGAAACACGAATAGGCATTTTCGGCAACCTAATACGTTTCGTCACACCTCCCCAATATTGCAAACCAACAGATATATTCAACAATGCTGTATTGTAAATTCTTGAGTTTTTTTAGGGTAGTGCACGTTGCCCCCATGGCCAGGACCCAGTCACCACCACCAGATCAACTTCGCTGGTCGCATCTTAATTATGATTGTGCAGAAACTCCTACTAGATTTTTGCAATTCAAATTTCTCACATGACTTCTAGGGCAAAAGTGCATTCCAGCTCCCGTCCGTCGTCATATCGCGCCGCTTCAACAGCGTCTGGGTAGGTGAGATCACGATCTTGACATCGTTCCCCTTTGCTTCCGTCGTCGTCAATATAATCCGCCCCACGATGTTCTCAAAAGGTTACGACTGCATTATGTCGGCTGCATTCATCTGTTCCGGCTTAGTGCTGCCTGGTGGGCTGCTGTGCGATACGGGAATATCCTCCGATCAAGATTCACGTCTCGTTCCTCTCGGAGCAGAGTTCACACACGGCCGCGGCGCGGCAGACCCTGCTCCACTGGGCTCGCATCATAATAATTCGGATATCACACGACGAACGACAGCACAGCAGACCTACCGGGCAACAACAACAGCTGCTATGGCAGTTAGCGAATCGAGGCGAGAATTACCATGATAATTGAGAGCAATCTACGGTGCGCGGACTCCAGTTGAGCGAGTCGGCAATAATTTACGAGATTTTTATGACACAGATTGGCGGAGCAGCATTTCTCTGATCCCGATGACATGCATGCATGTGTTCTCGTTCGCTGCGTGGCTGCGGTGTTTCGCATCGCGTTCCATGTTCGGGATCCCTCCCCCTACAGACATAAATCCCAATATTATGAGCTAAAATTCACTGATTGTTGTTTTAGCGCAGACCGATGCTTGAGTGCGCTACCCCGTGGTTTTGTGATATAGGAAATGATTCGTTAAGTCCGCAGAGCCGTATGACATCGTGTCCGGCAATTCAGCTCCCCTTTTTGATATGTTTCACATTGGCAATGGTGTTGAGATTTCGTGCCGGTGGTTCAATAGGTCATTTTTTACGATGGAGATAAGCAGGAGAGGTTTGTACCAAATGATGTGCGGATCATGTTGTTAAAAGATTACCAAAACATAACTGAGTTTGTATTCTAAAAAAATAAATTGTGGTAGATTTAACGATGTTTGAAAATTACAGCTTCGAAATCTCGATTAGCTCCTTTTTTTCTCGTCAATTTAGTCAGGGTTTTTTTTTTGTTTTTCAAGTCAATTTTTTGACCAACGTTTGGATACTTAGTTTATGATGGTTTTACGAAACAACAACGGAACAACGAACAAGGGAGAAAGAAGAAGGACGAAGAAAAATAAACAAGGAAGAAAGAAGAACGACGAAGGAAGAAGAAAGAAGTTCTCTGTTCTCAGTTTACTTTTGACGTAGGACTACGTCTGTCTTTTTTTATATTGGGGTACACTTGACGATTGGGAAAATCGGGGACCATCACTAAAATATGATAGACTTTGAACGTCAATATCTCAGCCGTTTCTCGATCGATTTCCAATATTTTTGGTCCATTCTATCAAGGATGAATCAACGCTTCATAGTATAGTTCTAAAAATACAGATTTTGAACTATATATTATTGATAATTGGCAAACAGCTTAGAAATAATTGAAACAGATTTTACGACCGTGATTGTGGTGAATGATTTGTTTATCGGCTTTATCGGTCATTTCTACTCAAAGTATGAGGGAGTAGATAATCGAAAGATAATTGAAAATCATTAGATTGAAAGCCATTCGCTAGGGCGCGAACAAGTATGAAGCGATAGAGGGTGAAAGGGAGAAAGGAAGACCATCTATTGAACAGCACACAATCGAAGCGTGAATCTTCTTGCCTAACGCCCTGGTTGTGGACGGCTTGGTTAGTGGTATGGAAACCACCGTGCCAAGACAGGCAAAAAGATCCAGGCAACGATCTCCCCATGTGCTGTTCTGTTTAACATCTAGTTCTATCAATCGGCAGGTTTATGCGGGATTCGCACTACCACTCATGGAGGTATGTCCATATCGTGACGTGTTCTTCCAATCACCTGATTTCGATCTTATTGGATAGAACCTCATTTTTTTGTTGGCACGGTGGTTTCCATACCACTAACCAAGCCGTCCACAACCAGGGCGTTAGGCAAGAAGATTCACGCTTCGATTGTGTGCTGTTCAATAGATGGTCTTCCTTTCTCCCTTTCACCCTCTATCGCTTCATACTTGTTCGCGCCCTAGCGAATGGCTTTCAATCTAATGATTTTCAATTATCTTTCGATTATCTACTCCCTCATACTTTGAGTAGAAATGACCGATAAAGCCGATAAACAAATCATTCTTAGAAATAATAAAACAACCAATCTCGTACATGTATCACAAGCACAGACATCAAAATCAAGCAACTTGCGGGTTTGGATCTTATCCTCTGTTCAAACAAGATTTCATTCGGACGGACGGAGCGGACGCAGTGGAGCATGAAGGCGCTAGTAGCCTTTACAATGGGAAACCATTGCATTGGTAGTGGTCATCGGCGTCAGTGGTCGTCATTCAACCCCAACGAACCAGCATTTAATGTGAAGAAAGGGTTGATTACACAAATTGCGTTTGTTGCAATAACAACACGAAGTTAAAATTCAACGCAAGTTATCGACAAGAGTTTGGTTGCAGTTAGTTATTGGAAAAACGCATTGGGAAAATAAAATTAGTTCTTCTCAGGACCAGCATGTTCTGAACAGGAAGGGTTGATTGCAAAAATGGACTATTTCGGTGGTTTCGGCATGGTAGCTTATTTGCTGTTAGTGATTCCATCCATTCGAACAAATGTATTGCATCATCTTCCTCTGATGCACGCTTTCGTACTGCCACCGAAGGGTAACTTTCTGTTATCGCCAAACTATTAGTTTTGCACTTTTGAAAATTTTTGGAACTTGGATCAACCTTCCTTGTGTAAAATAATGGTCCTGTAAAGAACCAACCCAACAAACAATTTTAATTTTTTAGCTGAAGAAGTATATTTTTGGCTAAATAGGCGCTTCACCAGCCTCCAATGTTTGTTGGGAATATATTTCCAATAATGCAACTTTTCAACCCCCAACAGCCATCGTCGCCACCCGACCGAAATGCCACAGTAGTGACGAGTTGTAGTGTAGTCACTGCTACTCGTTGCATCATCGATGACGCGCACTGCATTAGCTTTCGCCCTGCTATCAAATCTTCATGACGACATCGAAGCACGAAGATTTGATACTATTATACTATTATTCTTCAGGGGTCGTACATTAATTACGTAAGCACTTATGGGGGGATGGGGGGTCGGCCATTTACGGCTTACGTTCCATAGAAATAAAAATTGATTTGTATGGGAAAAATCTTGCATGGGGGAAGGGGGGGGGGTTTCAAAAACCCAGAAAAAAAATGCTTACGTAATTAGTGTACGACCCCTCAAGCGACAGCTGCTACTCGAAGTTTTTTTAAACCTTATTTCAGGTTACACGTTACCACAGTTCCTACTATCCAGGTGGTACTGATTTATGGTACTAAAAATGTGACGCTAGCTGTGTACAGATTTTATGGCTCTATCTAGCCGTGGATTCATGATAAACGTGTCATCCGACTATTTTGTTTTCGCAAATTTTTAAAATATTCTTATAGATTCTTTTGTTGATGTACTAGGAAAAACCGCCAAATGTTGAACAACTAATTTGGCGCCTATTGTTGAACTCCCATTAGAAATGCAGTGCGTTCAACAATAGGCGAAGATATTAGCCGTTTAACATTTGGTGAATTACACTATTACTATGTATTTTAATATTTCAAGTAGAATAACTTACTTGCTGTGGGATTCTGTGAAAATGCCCCATGTCATCGTTACGGGGCGTTACGGCCGAATATCACTAGGCCGAACAAACCATTAGGTCGAAAGTCATTTGACCGAAAGGGTCGTTTGACCGAAAGGGTCATTTGGCCGAAGGGGTCGTTCGGCCGAAAAGGTCATTTGACCGAAAGGATTATTTGGCCGAAAGGGTCGTTTGGCCGAAAGCGTCATTTGGCCGAATAGGACATTTGGTTGAATAGGACATTTGGCCGAATAGGACATTCGGCTGAATGAGCAAGGAATGTAATTGTCGCTGAAAAATGCAAAAAAAAACAAGCAACAAAGGAGAATATCGACAAGTCTTTGTCCTCATCTGCAGAGGATAAAGACAATGTTGCGTTCCATTTTATTTGAAACAAACATGGATAGTTAACTGTTTTTAACTTTTCAAACTACGATTACTTGTATATTTCAGAAGTAAAACACAAATCATGTGAACAGATGGTTAAGTTTATGTCTAAACATGGATAACTGATACTTATCTAATCGAAAACCGACTACATCTCTAAATTCGCGTTCATTGTACTATTCTGATGCAGTTTGGGATAAACGCTTATTGCGAATTAAGTTTGTCCCAACATTTACAAGAGAGGACAATGTTGTTGTCATTAGCAATGTTGTTGTTTTACATTCCCTGCGAATAGGACATTTGACCGTATAGGTCATTTTAAGTGAGAAATTAGGAGTGAGAAGATTAAAGTGAAGTGAGTAGTGAGACGTCTCACTACCCTTCTCACTTTTCACAGTGAGAAGTGAGAAATGATAAGTGAGAAGTGAGACGTCTCACTAAGTGATAAATGAGGAGTGAGAAGTGAAACGTTTGACTTCTCACTCCTCATTCCTCACTGCTCATTGTAAAAAGTAAGAAGCTCGAAGTGAGTACCCGAGTAGACGAAAATAGCTCAATAATATCAAATGTTGATAAGATAGCAAAATGATACATGGACATAATTGACATAAGAGAAAAAATATAAGTACTCACCTTTTGGTGAATGCTGAGATTTCTTCGTAGGGGAGGTAAACATTTATCACACTGATGAGAAAGTTCCCGTGGAGTCGGACTCCTACGTCTGGCAGATCTTCGCTAATCTGGCGGACATCAAAAGGAATCTTCCGAAGGCACTGAGTGCCGGATATTTCTACCTACCTACCATATGGTTTGGGGTTCAGCCAAATCGCACCAAGCGCCAATGAAAAATTACCCAAAAAATTAAATTTCGTGTTTCAGATCCAATTGATTACAAATCATATCGGACATCCTGTCACCCTATAGCGGAAGGACATCCAACAATAAATGTACGAATGAATTGATATGAATTACTTTCGGTTTTCATTCTCCGCACAAAATATCACAAGTCAGCCAAAAAGGGGCTTGGTGCGGTTTCGCTGAGCCAAGACCATATCCACTTGTAGTTCCCTTCGTGTGAACGATCCACACGGTTGATATCCTGGAGGCCTTGGTCAAGGGTAAACTGAACTGTCATTAGCCATCATTTTTTGGTTTGGCATGTTGCAGAACCATGGAATACATCGGGCAAAATGACGCGTACGAGCAATATTTTATTCATTTATTCAGACTAAGGCCGAAGTGGCCTGTGCAGTACATAAGAGTCTTCTCCATTCGGCTCGGTCCATGGATGCACGTCGCCAAACAAGCAGTCTACGGAGTCATCTTCCACCTGATCAATCCATCTTGCCCGCTGCACACCTCGCCTCGCCGTACGCGCGACAATGCAGCTTGCTAATATTCAGTAACATTACCGTTAGCCCCGCCCTTTGGGTTTATCTGATTGAGAAATTATACACCACAGGGGAAGGGCTTCGGCTCGTGTCGATTTTCTATGATCGTGTTTTGGTGGCATCGTCGACAGCTTCCGAGCAGCACAAGTCAGACAAAAATGGTTGCAGCAACTTGATTGTGACTAAAAATGGTTATATAAAAATTAAAGTAATGTATGTGTTCTGCTAGGGCTTGATTGCTGTTAGTGATTAGAGAGGCGCTTTGTTAAAGTTAACCTTCCGGAACTCGCACCATTGTAAAAAGTACAACACATTCGAAAAAAGCACGCTTGTCGTTCACAAG
This sequence comes from Armigeres subalbatus, assembly GCF_024139115.2. Classification (NCBI taxonomy): domain Eukaryota; kingdom Metazoa; phylum Arthropoda; class Insecta; order Diptera; family Culicidae; genus Armigeres; species Armigeres subalbatus. The sequence continues at coordinate 36,408,518 of NC_085140.1, read as the reverse complement.
AGTGGCGGACTGCGTAAGTGATCCAGGACCATGCGAGTTTCGGAAGGTAAAATTGGTTCCTCTTAGAATCTCCATTGAAGAGAAGGAAAAGATGAACCAATGTGATTTTTTTTTCCAATTTCGTTTATTTGCAATGTGAAATTTCTCAAGATAACGAAATACAACTGCGTCGTGACTAATTATATGAAATCAGTGGTCTTTGCCGCTCATTAGACACAGCTACGTAGTCCTACGTCACATTTGCGTACAATCCGAATAGACTGCTGCTTTGAGTTTTTTTTGTGTTAAACGAGGTGAACTGGCCCAGGGCCGAAAACCTCATTAATAACGATAATAATAATAATTTTTTTTTAATAAAAATATGTTCATTTGGTGAGAAATGTACTTTTGCAATAAAAATTGTAAGTTGTTTATTTGGCAGCACTGCATTAGCATTAACATTGAGGGGATACGGGAAGAACAAACAATCATCAAATCGTCATCATTTTCATCATTGAATGCTTAATTTTTTTTCAACAACAAATATAATTTTGAAAAAGTATCAGCGGCGCGTGCTTACTCTTCATCTACATGCTGATACATTTACAGTTACATCAAACAACTAAAAACCGAAGTACGCTGCTTCAAAGTTACGAGGTGATAATGCTAGAAAGAGACAAAAGATAGGAAAAATAATACGGTGTGTAGTGCTTTCCCGAGTCACCTTAAGCAATTCGCACAAATTCGTAGGTGATGCAAGCATCGTTTTTGGTAGAACGTGAAACACAGAATGAACTAAGATGGACATAGAAATACGAAGTAGGGAACCTCCTAGACCGACCTCTTGCTTATAAGGCAAAAGTTGTAGCTCAATTTAAAAGTTATTATTAATTTTTCTATTATTAATTTATTACATATTACAATGTTCTATGAAATTGATTTGTATCATATCATCAGCCCTTTTTGCAATTCTGGGTTCAATCGAGCCATCAGAACCAATTTCCAGATCGAATGAGTGACGGAGGTGCATTTTCCTATATATTTTGGCTGAAATCGCCATACAAACTTCAAATCAAATGCGCCAGCTTATGCAACAAGCGATTGAGCTGAAATTTTGAGAGATTGATTTTCTCACTCATTTTCTCTCTCATTCTGGGGCAGTCTAGTATGCATCTTTTGTGGCAAGTACAATGGATACACTACGCCCAGGGTGTCAAGAAAGTTTCCAACCCGACTGAACTGATAATCGAACTCGCCATCTCCGGATTGTTAATACTATGCCTTTGCTCGCAAAGCTACTGGAGACCCTAAGTAAGCTAAGATCTTAAGCTTTTCATTGCTATGCATATGTCTATGTAAATATTGAATTCAACAAAGTTATGAAAACAGCTTGTGCCCACAACCGGGCTATTTCCCCTACGGATTTCCCAAATATCTGATTTTAAAATGTTTTTCCTATTCTTACTTGAGCCACCATAATGTTGGTGTTTTATTCTGTATTTCGCAATTTGTTTCTTGAGATAAAAAGCAGTTTAACTTAATTCACTTTTGTTTTGTATTTAATTGATTTCGTTTTACATCTCATTTATTGCCTTACACTCCCGTGCATTATATGCAATATTTGCTTCTGTCTGGTAAGCGATAACGTAACATTTCTCATTGTGTATAGTGAAAATACTACGAAAATGTAAAATTGATGAATGACTCCCTCATCCATTATTCTACATCGTCATTGTTTTCCAAAAGTATTTTCTCATTGAACTCAACTCACAATGCAGCATTCACAGGCGGCACGTTAAACTAACCAAGTTTGCATTGTGGTCCGTTGGTCATACCGACAGACACAGCGCGAAATGATTTTTCTAAGCGGTAGTGTCGCTTCTTTATTATCTTCATTTCTTTCCTAAGATCGTATGGAAAGATATTGCGGTCGCTTTACGCGGGGATGATGTACGGTGGGAATGAAATTTCGGACTTGTCATTTTGTTTTCTAAGATCATAAAACTTTTGCCATCCGGATCGGAAAGCATAGATTCAAATACCTAATTGTCGAGCGCTGCGGTAGATAGCAGATGGTATCATCCACTCAGCTTGAGTACAAGTTTGTATGTCTGGCATTACTCAGTTTTTCGGCTTTTCGAAGTAGCATACTAGCTTTCCATTGCATGGAGTTTTAAATAGCATAATCTTTACTTTAGCCTATTGTCCATCTTCAACACTTTTTAAATCCAAAAATATGGCCTAAGAAAAGATATTTTAGTTACTAGATAAAGATTGTCGCTACTGTTCCCTTTGTTCTGCTGTCCGAAACATGTGTGGTACATACCTGTCAAATCGTATGGATTTTCCATCTTTGACATTTAGCTCCCCTATCCTCGCCAGCAAAAGATGTTCCGGACAGCGACGACAGCGACAATCTTTATCTAGTAATTAAAATATCTTTTGGCCTAAGCTATTCAAACTAGTTGCTAACTGTTTGCTGCATATCTCTCACATACAATAATATTCGATTGAACTTATTCAGATGAGCAACAAAGCCATGATGGAGACATAAAGATGATAGTGTGACGAAAACTGGTGATGCACAGTTTAGTTCCAAACGAGTCTACACGATAAAATGCGACGCTTATTGCGGTAGCGTCTTATGAATCGTTCCAATATTTACGACCAATAAAATAGTTTATCACAATCGGTGTAACACATAAACAGATAAACTAGTGACTAGGCTACCGATTGGACCAAAGATGTTATGTTGAAGAAACGAAAAGATGCATGATTCCATAGTTGCACATTTGAAAAAAATGGATGATACGCTTATTCAAGTTTCTTCGGTACGGTAAGATAGGCGTTATTTGATCGTTGGAGTTATGTAGTGAAGAGAATAGTTTATCTGATGAGCTTTTGATATTCTTCTTGATTTTTGGTTTGTTAACATGTTAAAGGATTTATGAGAGTAGCACATTAGCACAAAAATTGTGTTCGTCTGCATAACAACATTTGAATTGCACCCAATATTTACCTATTGTTTTGTACAGCTTTTTATTCCTTTTGTTCATATTTCTTTGGAAAGTTGCATAATAGGAAAACTTATGAAAAAAGATTAATCGAAATCCACCTAGCTGTAATAATGCCTTCTCGTACAGATGCATGTTTTTGAAGGCGTAACCACATTTCGCAAATATAGGCCTGCCCAACCTTTTCAAGCCTCGGAACAATTTTCAGATAACTGAAGTAAAATACATTTTTTTCAGAACGGCGTAAAGTTTTACAGAATGGCTAACATTTGTTTTAAAGGAAAACTTAACACGATTTAATAGCGTTTGAACAAAGACCAACATTTGAATAGGGCGTAACAGCCAAAATATATTCCTTCTGATTCTTCGCCTACATATACAGGTATGTATGAGGACAAAGAACCAGAATGAATAAATTTTGGCTGTTACGCCCTTTTCAAATGTTGGTCTAAAAGTAATAGACCATGGAATTGTTGGCTTCTTTCCAATACTCGACGCCTACTGATTTCACAATCGGCGATCGAATTTCATTCTGCTTTCATTCTTGATACAACCTCATACAGCAAATGTGCACTTCTGGAGAAAGAAAGTATGTTACGAAAAATGCGTATCTCCGAAACTTCAGATTTCCGTTGTTGCGTTGGTGGTCAATTATCTCCATTAGATTTCTACATTGCATGATATGACATCGAACTGTGTACTTATCAGAAACCAATATCAAAATTAGTTTGTTTTCGATTTACTGTCATCGATAGCAGCAATAGTTTTCGTTTTGATGTCACAGTAAGATTTTTGTAGTAGAAACTAGGGTGAAAACAATTAATAAATAGGGGGAAAGACGGCTTTGGCAGGTTTTGTTCTATTATTGTCAGGGGGTTTTTGTCGACCAAATTTTATGAAATTTGGCCTCAATATTCTTTGATATGCAAAGAATGTTTAGGCCAAATTTTAGCATAATCAGTCATAAAAAAAACCCAATAGAACAAAACCTGCCAAAGCCGTCATTCCCCCTATAAAATTTCTTTGGGAAGGGTAGAATTTCCATAAACCTAGGAGAATTTCCCAAAGCCAAGAAACAATTAATTAGGAGCAGTAACGTTGCAATTACCTAGAAGTTTTTATCATTACAAAAAATCACAATTTCCTATTAAAAAAAGAAATATGTATAAAACATAGACATTTATAATCATTATTTGCAAAACGTGTGAGAAATTTTACTGAAAAAAATGTGGAGCAAGTAACCACTTTCGTTCAGTGGGGTTTGAACTCGCGACACTCAGTACGATGGCGCTTTCTTCAAATACGCCACAAAGGCCATCAGTCGACCTTCGCGGTATCAGGCCATTAGGCCTAAGGTCATCATGACGAAGGTCATTGTGCTGAGTGATCATTAGGCCGAATGGTCACTAAGCCATATGGCCGTTAGGTCGAATGAGAAGTGATTAATTAGAAATAAGTTTTTCCTACTTTCTTCTTATTTTTTCCTTTTTCCTTCATCCTCCTATTAGTTCTTCTTCCTCCTTTATTCTTCCTGCTTTATTGTTTGTTGCTTCTTTCTATTATTCTTCATTTTTTTCTTTTTCTTTCAGCTTCTTTCTTTGTTATTATCCCTTTTTCCTTCTGTTTTTTCTTCTTCTGCTTTTTTATCTTTTGTTTGTTTATTCTTTTGTTTCTTCCTTTATCATTATCTCTCCATTCTCTTCCCTTCTTCCTCTTTCTTTCTTGCTTTTTTATTCTTCTTTTTACCTTATTGCTTTCTTCTTCTTTCCTTTCCTTCTTCCTTCTTTTTCTTCCATCCTTTTTCCTACCTCCTTCCTTCTTCTCCCTACGCTGTCCTATCTCCTCTCTTCTTCTTTCTTCCTCCGTCATCCTTTTTCCATCTTCCATCTGTCTTCTTTCTCACTTCATCCTCTTCCTCTCATTTCCCCTTTCCATTCTTCCTTCATTTTTCTTTCTTATCATTTCTTCTTTCTTCATTCTTCATTCTTCCTTCTTCCCATTTCCATCTGTCTTCCTTCTTTCTTTTTGCTTATTTCTTTCTACTTTATTTCTTCTTTCTTGTTCCTTCTTCCTATTTCTTTTTTTTTGTATTTCTCCTTACTTCCTTTTTCCTTATTCTTATTCCTTTCTTCCTTCGTCCTTTGATCCCTCTTTTTCCTTCTTCATTCTTCTTATTTCGTTTTCCTCCTTCCTTCTTCTCTCTTCCCTCCTTCTTCATCACTCTCCCTTCCTCCTCCTTTCTCTTTCTTTCTCCTGCCTTCTTCCCTTTTCGCTTTTTCTTTCTTCTTCCTTCTTATTTCTTTTATCTTCATTTTTCCTTTTATTTTCTTCCATCTCCCTTCGTCTTTCTCCTTTCACCTTCTTCCTTCTTCTCTTTTCCTTTTTCCTTCATTATTGTTTTTTGTACCTCCTTCATTCTTCTTTTATTCTTTTATTCTCCTTTTATTCTTTTATTCCCTTTTCTACCTTCTTCGTTTTTATCTTCACTTATATATTATTCCATAATCCTACTTCATTTTTGCATGCTTTTTTTTCTGATTTTCTTCTTCTTTTGTTCATTGGACGTTCTTTGAACAATCTTTTGCTTTTCTCGTCACCTAATGAAGTAGGGTTTAATGAGGTAGACATTTTTTCCTTTTCTTCATAGTCTCGAAAACCAATAACGGAGACACTTTTTTCCAAACTAATCCGTATCAAATCGTAAGCTAACGTTCTGCTATGAAGGAGTTCCAGAAATTAACTCAATAATACACCATTCTCAGCGTCGTAGAGTGCGGTTGGCTGGGTTGGTTCCCGCCAAGGAAGCGCCGAAATCAAGAATTACTGTGAGAATTAAAACAATTGTATTAGTTAAAGGACCGAAAAATAAAAAAAAATGGGCTTAAAAGACCACAAATCTATAAGAAAGATATTTTGAGTAATGTATTTAGAGCAAACAAAAATATTTCTTTATTTCCACATCAACATGTCATATAGATAGAACTTTAAAGTTTTAACATCTATTTTGGTTTCTCGGGGACTTCCGTTTACAACGGACCAGTTTAATAAAAAAAAATCTTAAAGCATCATTTTTAAATTGTTATTTGAATATAGGGGAATATATCGCAAAACAAAGAAATACAGCACCAATCTCGTCGCTTTTTCCGCTAACAAGCGTGCTAACTGGTAAAAAAATCACAAAAATAAGAAACAAACCAAATTCCTTTTCATTACATTGTTTTTGATGGGATGGAAATAGGAGCTATGGGATGAACCGTTCTCCTACTTTTCAAATTGTTATTTGATATATACTGTAATACCTGCACTGCATGTTCGGATTTACACTCAATTTAATTGGTTAGACACCACTCAGCTTTTCTCAGTAGATTCCTTCAGGGGCTACAGTCCAATGACCAGCTGGTTAACCAAAATTTGTATAACCATTTTGCTCAAGATTTTGCTCTTGAAACTGATATCAGGAAAAAGTAGTATGAGTTTTGTGTAGGTTCAGTATTATTATTATTGTCTTCATTATAGAGGCTTGCAGCCCTAAGCTGGCTCATCTTTAATTCGAGACAATTTTTCTTGTTTTATTCAGAAAATGCTCATGTGATCCGAAGAAAGATGATTTCGGCCGCCAAAAACCAAAAACTTGTAGTAGAACAGTAGTGGTGGAAATAAAAACAAAGCAAAACAAATATTCAAAAAGCTTTATTTAGTAATTAGTAATTTTTTTTATTGTTGCTTGACATTAGATGATTGGAGAAGAATGTCCTTAATGTCCTCAGTGTTTTCTACGGATTTTTTCTAAAAAGTTGTTGGATTTTATTGACTCAACTAGGTCTAGTAGTGGTGGGTTGCAGATGGCGGACGGTACGTGGAGGAGGCGAATGAACCACGAGTTGCATCAGCTGTTGGGAGAACCATCCATCGTTCACACCGCGAAAATCGGAAGACTGCGGTGGGCCGGGCACGTAGCCAGAATGTCGGACAGTAATCCGGTGAAAATGGTTCTCGACAACGATCCGACGGGAACAAGAAGGCGAGGTGCACAGCGGGCAAGGTGGATCGATCAGGTGGAGGACGACTTGCGGACCCTCCGCAGACTGCGTGGTTGGCGAAGTGCAGCCATGAACCGAGCTGAATGGAGAAGGCTTTTATGTGCAGCACAGGCCACTCCGGCCTTAGTCTGATGATAAAATAAAAATAGGTCTAGTAGTGTGTGAGTTCACAAAAAATACATTTTTCTTTTGATTAGCGTAAGTTTATTTTATCTTTAGGAAATTCTTTAAAATTCAAGAGTTATTAAGAATTTTTTGTATACAGTATTGACCCGATTTTGTCTACCCTCGATTTTATCACATTTTCGACCTGAATTTGGCACCCAAAACAAATTTGAAAATTTTAGCCGTTCTTTTTATTTTTGCCTTTCTCGTATACTAAGTATACGGTAAAGGCTATATGATCGCTCCAAAAACAAACTTTTTATAGAAGGCCCGGAGACCCATAGTGTTATATACCAATCGACTCAGTTCGACGAATTGAGGTGATGTCTGTGTGTGTGTGTGTGTGTGTGTGTGTGTGTGTTTTTTTTTTCTTCCTAAACAATGGAGGGGGAATCTGCTCAACAGACATCCTGGGTTGACCAGGAAGTGCTGGGTTAGGGGCCACCTCCAATGAGGGAGGCAGGACTGCATCCCCGACCAGCTAAACCGTTTCCATTGCCGCCAAGCCCATCGTCCCTTCGGTACAACCAGAAAGTAATGCTTCAAAGGGGGCCAGTGCATAACGCACCCTCGAGGTTAGCTGCGTGTCCTTGCAGCATCGAACATCGTGACTCGCTTTTTAGAAGAACACCATGGTATCGTGCCAGCGCATTGCCGGCTTTCCAGGTGGCCTTACCACGCCCTATGTCCTCGGAAGGTGGGCAGGGTCGACTTCGCGCCTGCTTCCCTCTGCACGACTGGTATCAAGAATGATGATGCCGCGTGCACCCCAAATTGACCTTTCTGCGATAGGGCCTATTCGCCAGCACACAGAGGGACTTGCCGACGCGGTGCCTACGCCTGCCCCAGCCTTGACGAGGACCCCTTTCCGTCCTCGGGCTCGGAACCCGCCTGGTTGACCGACGCCGCGAAAGCGACGATACCATGTTGTTCTTCACGCGGCCACTTGTTCGATAAAAGGATCGAGTTCGACCACAGGGCACCGGTATGACCCATGAAGCCGACTCCGAACCCTTGGACCACCTCTTATTTGCGCCTGAACTAGCCATTCCTCGAGTCCACGCGCCACCTTCTGTGTAGCTCCGAGACGATTTGGACGATAGCCGATAAAACGGCGTTCCAGCCAACTTCATCTTTACACATCCTCCGGACTAGGTTGTCCGGGGTAGTGTCCAGACCACATGTGGCAAGCATGTGGTCACGCATTGTGCGAAAACGCGGGCACACGAACAACACGTGTTCCGCCGTTTCCTCTAAGCCTACGCACACCGGACACTCGGGCGAGGCCGAGTGTCCGAACCGGTGTAGGTACTGTCTGAAGCAACCATGGCCTGTAAGGACCTGGGTCAGGTGGAAAGTGATTTCCCCATGGCGCCTCTTGACCCACGTGCCTATCTCCGGTATCAACCTATGTGTCCATCTACCCTTAGTGGAACTGTCCCACGCACGCTGCCATTTGACCATTGAGGCCAACCTGACAGTCCTACGGATGCCTCTCGTGCCGCGCATTTCGAAGCACTCTATGTCTTCACCGATAACTATGTCGATAGGCATCATACCGGTGATGACGCAAAGTGCATCGTGCGACACGGTACGGTACGCGCTCGCAACTCTTAGGCACATGAGCCTATATGTACTTTCTAACTTCGTTCTGTAGCAGTTAATACGCAGGGCGGTGCCCCACGCTGGCCCCATACCTCAGTATGGACAGAGCAACGCTAGCCAGAAGCTTGCGCTTACTGGCATAAACCGCAGAGCTATTGGACATCATCCGGGACAATGCCGCTATAGCTGTGGAGGCACGCTTGCAGGCGTAATTGACGTGGCTACCAAAGGTGAGCTTATCGTCGATCATTACCCCCAAGAGTTTGATGGAGCGTTCAGAGGTGACCGTGCAGTTGCCTGCCCTTATCACCGCTTGTTGCTCCGACTTTCGGTTGTTAACAACAACCACCTCAGTCTTGTGCTGAGCCAGTTCTAACTTCCTGGAACTCATCCACTCCTCCACAATTGCGATCGAGTGGGCTGCAGTCAATTCCACCTCTTCGATCGATTCGCCGTAGACCTCCAGCGTAATATCGTCAGCGAAGCCGACGATTGCCACGCCCACCGGGAACTTCAACCTCAAGACACCGTCGTACATGACGTTCCATAACACCGGACCCAGTATGGAACCTTGCGGAACCCCTGAGGTTATGTCAACGCACTTCCGACCCGCCTCCGTGTCGTATACCAGTACTCGATTCTGGAAGTAGCTTCCGAGAATCTTGTACAGGTTCTCGGGAATTCCAAGACGCAGGAGCGCATCTGCAATAGCTGCCCAACTGGCACTATTGAAAGCATTCCTCACGTCGAGAGTCACTACTGCACAATAGCGAACTCCCCTCCTCTTACGCTGGATAGCTATCTCCGCGGATTTGGTAACCGACAAGATAGCGTCTACGGTCGACTTACCCTTTCGGAAGCCAAACTGGTTACTCGATAGACCATCCGCATGTTGAGGATGATCTTCTCGAGCACCTTCCCTGCCGTATCAAGCAGGCATATTGGTCTATATGCCGACGGATCCCCCGGTGGTTTTCCCGCTTTTGGCAATATGGTCATGCTCTGCCATTTCCATGCTTCAGGAAGACTCCCTCGTCCAAGCATCTCTGCATGATAGATCTGAACATCTCGGAAGCCTCAACAATGGCCGCTTTGATGGACAGGTTCGGAATACCATCCGGTCCTGGCGCCTTACCTACACTAAGGGACTGTGCAATCCCCGCAAGTTCCGCCACCGTTACTCTTCCCTCGTCGGCCACCCTGGCCCGTGGCAGCTCCACAAAGGGAGGCCAGGGACTTGGGTAGTGACGTGGGAAGAGCCCCGCGATGATCCTCTCCAGCATCTCTGGAGACCGCTCTGTAGGGGCCATCGCCCCACGTGTCTTGGCCATTACGACCCTATAGGCGTCACCCCATGGATTCGCGTTGGCACTTTGACACAGGCCCTCGAAGCAGGCTTTTTTGCTTGATCTAATCTCAGTCTTCAGAGCGGCTCTAGCAGCCACGAACGCCACCCGTCGTTCAACACGCTCCTCTTCTGTGCGTGCTCGCTGCATCCGCCTCCTTGCCCGTAGGCAGGCGCGGCGCAGGTTCGCAATTGCTTGAGTCCACCAGTAAGCCGGTGGTCTGCCATTCCTAGGGTGGACTTTCCTAGGCATGGTGGCATCGCATGCACGCGAGAGTACTGTTACCAGCTGCTCGCCGCTCAGACCGAGAGTATTGTGCTCGCGGCGGAGCGCTTCCTTAAACACCTCGTCGTCGAAGTATGATGTCTTCCACATACGAGGACTAGGCCTCGCCCCTTCTTCCGTCCGCTGAATGCTGGTCGTATAGTCGATACTGTAGCTAACCGCCAGGTGGTCGCTGTGAGTGTAGCCATCATCTACCCTCCAGTTCGAACTAATCGTTTGGCCAGGGCTCCAGAACGTAACGTCGATAATCGACTGGGCACCGTTCCAGTTGTAGGTACTTTTGGTGCCGACATTAGCCAAGTCCACATCCAACATGGCCAGTGATTCCAGCAGGATCTGCCCCCGTTGATTCGTGGATCGGCTTCCCCATTCCACGGCCCAAGCGTTGAAGTCCCCCGCTATCACCACCGGCCTACGCCCCATCAAGTTAGCCGTCAAACAATCTAGCATTCGACCGAACTGCTCGATCGACCATCGAGGAGGCGCATAGCAGCTGCAGAAGAAGACCCCGTTGATTTTGGCAATGACGAAGCCCTCGTGTGTCGAAGACACCAACTCTTGGACTGGGTATTTCCCCGTTGTCCATATCGCCGCCATTTTAGACCCATCGGTGACCCAATTACCGTTCCTGGCGGGTACCCGGTAAGGATCTGCTATGATGGCGATATCCATCCCCATTTAGCAACTGTCTGACACAGCAGTTGCTAGTCTGCATCACAGTGGTTCAAGTTTAGCTGCGTTACCTGCACTGTGATTTTGCAGCACGCTTAAACGCCGGGCACTTCAAACCCCCCATGGGGTGCTTGCTGTTCGCAGCTTTGCTGGAACAAATCAAACAGTTAGGAGGGTTCGTGAAGCATTGTGCCTTATGTCCCTCCAATCCGCAGCGTCGACAGACCTTGCTTCTGTCAGGGCCTTTGCAGTCCCATTGCTTGTGCCCCGGTTCCAGGCACTTGAAGCAAACTTCGGGTTTCTCGTATATGCCCACAGGGCATACCGACCACCCCACCTTGACGCTCCCTAGCTTGACTACCTTGGAGGCGTCCGCTGCAGGTAGCCGAACCAATGCTACCTGTGTCCCTGCCGGACCTTTCCGTAGCCGAACGGCTGCGGTGGACGCCTCCACTTCGCACTGTCGCCGCAGTGCCGTGACGAGCTCTTCGACGCTCTTCTGTATGTGTGTGTGTATGTGTGTGTGTATGTGTGTGTGTGTGTTTTTTTTTTTTTTTTTTCTTCCTAAACAATGGAGGGGGAATCTGCTCAACAGACATCCTGGGTTGACCAGGAAGTGCTGGGTTAGGGCCACCTCCAATGAGGGAGGCAGGACTGCATCCCCGACCAGCTAAACCGTTTCCATTGCCGCCAAGCCCATCGTCCCTTCGGTACAACCAGAAAGTAATGCTTCAAAGGGGCCAGTGCACAACGCACCCTCGAGGTTAGCTGCGTGTCCTTGCAGCATCGAACATCGTGACTCGCTTTTTAGAAGAACACCATGGTATCGTGCCAGCGCATTGCCGGCTTTCCAGTTGGCCTTACCACGCCCTATGTCCTCGGAAGGTGGGCAGGGTCGACTTCGCGCCTGCTTCCCTCTGCACGACTGGTATCAAGAATGATGATGCCGCGTGCACCCCGAATTGACCTCTCTGCGATAAAGCCTATTCGCCAGCACACAGAGGGACTTGCCGACGTGGTGCCTACGCCTGCCCCAGCCTTGACGGGCTCGGAACCCGCCCGGTTGACCGACGCCGCGAAAGCGACGATACCATGTTGTTCTTCACGCGGCCACTTGTTCGATAAAAGGATCGAGTTCGACCACAGGGCACCGGTATGACCCATGAAGCCGACTCCGAACCCTTGGACCACCTCTTATTTGCGCCTGAACTAGCCATTCCTCGAGTCCACGCGCCACCTTCTGTGTAGCTCCGAGACGATTTGGACGATAGCCGATAAAACGGCGTTCCAGCCAACTTCATCTTTACACATCCTCCGGACTAGGTTGTCCGGGGTAGTGTCCAGACCACATGTGGCAAGCATGTGGTCACGCATTGTGCGAAAACGCGGGCACACGAACAACACGTGTTCCGCCGTTTCCTCTAAACCTACGCACACCGGACACTCGGGCGAGGCCGAGTGTCCGAACCGGTGTAGGTACTGTCTGAAGCAACCATGGCCTGTAAGGACCTGGGTCAGGTGGAAAGTGATTTCCCCATGGCGCCTCTTGACCCACGTACCTATCTCCGGTATCAACCTATGTGTCCATCTACCCTTAGTGGAACTGTCCCACGCACGCTGCCATTTGACCATTGAGGCCAACCTGACAGTCCTACGGATGCCTCTCGTGCCGCGCATTTCGAAGCACTCTATGTCTTCACCGATAACTATGTCGATAGGCATCATACCGGTGATGACGCAAAGTGCATCGTGCGACACGGTACGGTACGCGCTCGCAACTCTTAGGCACATGAGCCTATACGTACTTTCTAACTTCGTTCTGTAGCAGTTAATACGCAGGGCCGTGCCCCAAGCTGGCCCCCATACCTCAGTATGGACAGAGCAACGCTAGCCAGAAGCTTGCGCTTGCTGGCATAAACCGCAGAGCTATTGGACATCATCCGGGACAATGCCGCTATAGCTGTGGAGGCACGCTTGCAGGCGTAATTGACGTGGCTACCAAAGGTGAGCTTATCGTCGATCATTACCCCCAAGAGTTTGATGGAGCGTTCAGAGGTGACCGTGCAGTTGCCTGCCCTTATCACCGCTTGTTGCTCCGACTTTCGGTTGTTAACAACAACCACCTCAGTCTTGTGGTGAGCCAGTTCTAATTTCCTGGAACTCATCCACTCCTCCACAATTGCGATCGAGTGGGCTGCAGTCAATTCCACCTCTTCGATCGATTCGCCGTAGACCTCCAGCGTAATATCGTCAGCAAAGCCGACGATTGCCACGCCCACCGGGAACTTCAACCTCAAGACACCGTCGTACATGACGTTCCATAACACCGGACCCAGTATGGAACCTTGCGGAACCCCTGAGGTTATGTCAACGCACTTCCGACCCGCCTCCGTGTCGTATACCAGTACTCGATTCTGGAAGTAGCTTCCGAGAATCTTGTACAGGTACTCAGGAATTCAAGACGCAGGAGCGCATCTGCAATAGCTGCCCAACTGGCACTATTGAAAGCATTCCTCACGTCGAGAGTCACTACTGCACAATAGCGAACTCCCCTCCTCTTACGCTGGATAGCTATCTCCGCGGATTTGGTAACCGACAAGATAGCGTCTACGTCTACGGTCGACTTACCCTTTCGGAAGCCAAACTGGTTACTCGATAGACCATCCGCACCCTCCGTGCGTATCAACAACCTGTTGAGGATGATCTTCTCGAGCACCTTCCCCGCCGTATCAAGCAGGCATATTGGTCTATATGCCGACGGATCCTCCGGTGGTTTTGCCGCTTTTGGCAATAGGACCAAGCTCTGCCTTTTCCATGCTTCAGGGAAGACTCCCTCGTCCAGGCATCTCTGCATGACAGATCTGAACATCTCGGGAGCCTCGGCAATGGCCGCTTTAATGGCCAGGTTCGGAATACCATCCGGTCCTGGCGCCTTACCTACAGTTCCGCCACAGTTACTCTTCCCTCGTCGGCCACCCTGGCTCCTGGCAGCTCCACGAAGGGAGGCCAGGGGCTTGGGTCGTGACGTGGGAAGAGCCCCGCGATGATCCTCTCCAGCATCTCTGGAGACCGCTCTGTAGGGGCCATCGCCCCACGTGTCTTGGCCATTACGACCCTATAGGCGTCACCCCATGGATTCGCGTTGGCACTTTGACACAGGCCCACTATGGGGGATCCCCATACAAGCGAGCGGTCAAAAATAAAATTGGACTTTTAAAGTGATTTTCCACTTAGTTTTAGCTGTGTATGGTCGAAATAGCATGAATATACAATTTCAACCCCCTTTGGGGATCGTCTATGAATTACGTAATTATTTTTTCATAGGTTCGATTAACGTGACAAAGCAAACCTATTTGGGAAGTTGAAATTTCGTGCGTTTTCTTAAGGAGAAGGAAGGGGCTGTACAAAACTAAGTTCAGCAATTTATGGACATTATGGCGGCGATCATGTTAAATGACATTAATTTCATGACATTCCGTGATATTTTTTGTTCTCACTCTCATGCCTCACAATTTGTATTTAGAACAATTTGTTTGACAAAGTACTAGGATCTGAAGGACCATCAAGCATTAAATGTTAATCAAATAATCAGAATTGAAAATAACTTTTGAAAAAGAGAATTAGAAAATTAGAAATCGCAATCCCATGACATTTTTACGTGTACAAGTTATTCAAAAATGAGATTAATATATTCTCAAAAATGTGGACATTCATTGTGGAATGTAAGAATGCTCCATTCTTCCGAAAAGCAAAATTCTTTTAATTTAAATAACAACACTATTTGAATTACTTTTGATTTGTTTTCATGATTTCTACAAGTTATATACAGCATCATTCTTTTCTGTGTCAAGGTTTAAGTCTTCAATGATATTTTCTTCAATTCCATCAACGATGGAAGATGAGATAAATTCATCTTAAGTATTAGAAGATAAAGAACTTTTGAAAATCTTCAAATATTACAAAATTACGCATGGCATAAGAATAACTAAGTGAAAAATTTTTTCCAACGTCTCCTCGTTATCCAAATCGAGCTTAAAATGGATCTGATTCATGTAAGGCACGAAGGAAAATGTCAACATTTGCCTCTCTTGATCATTTTCTTGCATTATGAGTTCTAAATTTCTTCAACTGTTTATATTGACTTTCCGCTGGTTGTTCAGCCAGTGAACCTCAAAGTGTAGATGAGTGAATAAATATTTCCCTACCATTAGCCAGACATTCATGAACACTAGCAGGAATTTCATACGCTCCGTTCTAACTAAGATATTGTTCGTCTTTACTTTTGCAATAAACATGTCGGGAATTATTGATTCCAGGAGATTTATAAATATTTACATATTATGAAATCTCATATTTAGTTCTCCATCAGTAGCTAATGAATAGCTCAGAAAATTAGGTTTAGAGAATGACTCAAACCACTCAAGCCCCAAACGCATTTCAGCGGAATGGCGACGGAAACAGTAAAATTTGACAGGAAATATATGAGCGAACTGTTAAATCCTTCCGTTACCGTTGTGCTGCATTGCATTGGGGTTTTATTCATTTACTCCTTTGAAAAGTTAATTAAATGAGCTCAAATGGTTATAAATAAAGTCGAAGTTATTACCAATAAATGTATTTTGACCATACCCTTTGAGCGCATAGTTCAGTCTGACCCATTTTCAATAGGAAACGATGGGACTAGATTTCCCGTCGAATGAAACTTGTTGCGAGAAAATCGGACACAAATAAGTGTCTAAATGGCGATTGCGTTCTTTTGCGCACATACATACAGACGCGCATGCACACATACAGACATCACCTCAATTCTTCGCGCTGAGTTAGTTGATATATACCACTAGGGGTCTCCGGGCCTTCTATCAAACATTCGTTTTGGAATGAGCATTAACCTTGGAGTACGAGAGAGGCAAAACACGGTAAAAAACAAATGAAAAAAATCAGAGTGACTTAACTCTGTTAATTGCAAATACTGGCAAGAAATTCTTTCAGGACATTTTAGTCGAAGCTTTGTCCTTGATGTGTATCATAAAAGAACCTGGGGATTCCCGAGGAAAAAAAGTTCTTCACTATCAAAGTTGAAAATAGCGTCGTTTTGGAAAAAATATTGCTTCCGCATTTTTTCAATTTTTTTCACAGTGTAACCATTAGTTTTTGCACACCATTTAAAAGCTTATACAATAACCTTTGTAATGATGTAATAACATTGAAGAAAAACATTTAAAAAATATTTCAATAAATAGTTGAAAATAAAATATTTTTCAGAAAATTTGCTAACTTTTTTACCCATTTCTGACTTTGCCACCTTATATCTTTGGAACTAGTGCACCTAGAGACTTCAAATTCAGAATTTCTCTTAATTAGAGTATTGACAATGGAGAGAAAATATTTTAAAATAATTCGGAAGACATGACATTTTCGATTAATGACCGCCCGAAATCCTATAGTGAGGCCCTCGAAGCAGGCTTTTTTGCTTGATCTAATCTCAGTCTTCAGAGCGGCTCTAGCAGCCACGAACGCCACCCGTCGTTCAACACGCTCCTCTTCTGTGCGTGCTCGCTGCATCCGCCTCCTTGCCCGTAGGCAGGCGCGGCGCAGGTTCGCAATTGCTTGAGTCCACCAGTAAGCCGGTGGCCTCCCATTCCTAGGGTGGACTTTCCTAGGCATGGTGGCATCGCATGCACGCGAGAGTACTGTTACCAGCTGCTCGCCGCTCAGACCGAGAGTATTGTGCTCGCGGCGGAGCGCTTCCTTAAACACCTCGTCGTCGAAGTATGATGTCTTCCACATACGAGGACTAGGCCTCGCCCTTCTTCCGTCCGCTGAATGCCGGTCGTATAGTCGATACTGTAGCGAACCGCCAGGTGGTCGCTGTGAGTGTAGCCATCATCTACCCTCCAGTTCGAACTACTCGTTTGGCCAGGGCTCCAGAACGTAACGTCGATAATTGACTGGGCACCGTTCCAGCTGTAGGTACTTTTGGTACCGACATTAGCCAAGTCCACATCCAACATGGCCAGTGATTCCAGCAGGATCTGCCCCCGTTGATTCGTGGATCGGCTTCCTCATTCCACGGCCCAAGCGTTGAAGTCCCCCGCTATCACCACCGGCCTACGCCCCATCAAGTTAGCCGTCAAACAATCTAGCATTCGACCGAACTGCTCGATCCCTCGATGGTCGATAGCAGCTGCAGAAGAGGACCCCGTTGATTTTGGCAATGACGAAGCCCTCGTGTGTCGAAGACACCAACTCTTGGACTGGGTATTTCCCCGTTGTCCATATCGCCGCCATTTTAGACCCATCGGTGACCCAATTACCGTTCCTGGCGGGTACCCGGTAAGGATCTGCTATGATGGCGATATCCGTCCCCCATTTAGCAACTGTCTGACACAGCAGTTGCTGGGCTGCATCACAGTGGTTCAGGTTTAGCTGCGTTACCTGCACTGTGATTTTGCAGCACGCTTAAACGCCGGGCACTTCGAACCCCCCATGGGGTGCTTGCTGTTCGCAGCTTTGCTGGAACAGATCAAACAGTTGGGAGGGTTCGTGCAACATTGTGCCTTATGTCCCTCCAATCCGCAGCGTCGCCAGGGCTGGGTGTGTGTGTGTGTGTGTGTGTGTGTGTGTGTGTGTGTGTGTGCACAAAACGACGCAAAAAATGTCACTCATTTTTCGGGCACGTATCCTAAACCGATTTGCTCGCAACAAATTGCATTCGACGCAGAATCCTTTTCCATTGTTTCCTATTGAAAATTGGCCAGGTCGGACTATATGATCGGAAGTTATGGCCAAAATACAAATTAATACGTAAAAATCGCGTAAAAAATGTCACTCATTTTTCAGGCACTTATCCTTAACCGATTTGCTCGCAACAAATTGCTATTTTTCGGACACCTAACCTTAATCGATTCACACGCAAAAGTTGCATTCGACGCAGAATCCTGTCCCATTGTTTCCTATTGAAAATTGGCTATATCGGACTATGGGATCGGAAGTTATGGCCGAAACACCATTTTTGCCTTTTTATACGAAAAGGCTGTATGTTCGCTCCAAAACCAAACTTTTACAGAAGGCCTGGAGACCCATAGTGTTATACCAATCGACTCAGCTCGACGAACTGAGATGATGTCTCTGTGTGTGTGTGCGCGCACCAAAAATGCGAAAAGTTTAGCTCACTTTTTTGGAACTTATCCTCAACCGATTTAATTCCAAGTTTCATTCGACGCGGAATCCTGTCGTATTGTTTTCTATTGAAAATTTGGAAGATCGGACCATGGGCACAGAAATTATGGCCAAAATATACTATGTGTTATAAAAAAGCGAGTAAAAAAGTCTAGCTGACTTTTAATGGATTTACCCTCAACCGATTTACTCACAACAAATTGCATTAGACGCGGAATCCTGTTCTATTATTTTCTATTGAAAGTTGGCCAGATTGGACTATTACCTTAGAAATCATGCCAAAATACTTTTTGCCTTTCTTGTGCAACAAAGTTGTACCGAAAGACTATAATTTCTGAAAACGAACTATCGGATGCTTCCACACTGATACACTTCCCTCCCTCTTCATACGGGAGTTTAGCAGAAAGACGGTCATGAGATTTATATCATAACAAATATTGCCCTCCGCTCGCTTGATGGGAATGCCAACTAACATCCAAAAGTGATATCATTAAAATATATGACTGGGTAAAATAAAACAGGGGTATGTACGTCAAAAAGATTGGAAAAGGAAACAAAAATGTCGAAATTCTTATTATCATATTGTAGATCAAGCTGAAAACCGAACCGAGGTCTCGCGACAATCGCATTTTCTCGCATTTGCGGATGTTGATGCATCGGATGTTGGATGTTGCAACTGCATCGCGAGTAGTGCGCAACTGTGCCATAGTCGGGCACCAATCGCGATGCAGTTGCGACATCCGGGAATGGGACAAAATATGATTTTCGGTTTTCAACTGGATCTACAATATCTTTGCCATAAATAATCTGATTTTCATAGAACGGACAAAGAAATTTGTCTTTTTTACTCCTAGCTACTAGCTCATCTATTTTCAAGCACACACATTTTACGAAGGTCGAGAAAGGCACCATCACCGCTAGGTGGATTAATCAGGGTTTTGTAAATAAGGCCGCAAACAACAAAGACTTTCATGAAATTATTTTCACCGCATCTGGTTTATTATGAATCATTTCTGACACACCTGTCAAGAATTTTGTAAGCATTTTCGACAAGAAATTACGAGTTCCGTTCACGTATTTTGCCTTTCCAAGGCAAAAACTGATTCATATTAGTAAAACAAGCGATTTTGTCACATTTGCTAGTTTATCACCCCAAAATTCATCAGGGGGCGATAAAGTCGTGATATTAATGTATTTGGTAATTCACACTGTACAATGGGAAAAAAATTGGCCATAACGCGAATAAATTCAATTTCTCGGTTGGGTGTCGGCGGATTGCGCTGAAATTTTTACACAAATCGTAGAACTTTCTGATGAATCGTGGTTAAGTGGTTAAGGCTATTCCTCAAATTGCTAACAAATAACCTCACATTACTAGTCTGATCTAATTTTTTTCAGGTAGTCGAGGGGAGTTATTTTTGCCCCCCGCACGACTAAAGAAGCTAAAATATTGCTCATTTTACCCCACGTTCTATTATTTTATCACTATCACTCAAAATGCCAAGATCTTCCGGAAAGCATATCAAATAAGGAGCATCAGGGAAAAACTAGATCTGGCAGCTTTGTGCGGTGAACTTAACCATCAAGTACGAGACACTGAAGACGGCCTTACTGTTGAGGTCGAAATACGTATCTGTCAAGATACAATTAAGTGGTGGAATTCAATGGGATTGTATTAACTCGTCTTATGACAAGTGAAGATATTCCACTAAAAAGCTCAAAATAATTTTCTTATCAGAATAAAATGTATTCTAACCTAATTTTTATTTATTGGAAAAAGTTGTGCACAAAATAATTAGGCCATTAATTATCGGCAATTTACTCCAGAAAAGTGGGTATTTATTCACCCATTCTGCTAGAAAAATTTATTGCGGCCGATGGGTAAAATAATACCCATCTTTTGACAGAAACATGATTTACCCATTAATGGGTAAACCGGCTTTACTCATTTAATGAGTAGTGGCGGTTTTGACGAAAATGGGTGCCATAGTACCCATTAATGGGTTTTAGCCAGTAACCGTGAAGGGCGCTGGGATTCCACGCTACGGCTCTGCTCATTGGTATAAGAGGTAAAATGCCAAAAAATAAACCAAAAATTAATATGCACAATACTTCAGGCATAACATACTCTGTTATTACAATACCAGACGCATCACAAATTATTATTCGTTTGGTATTGAAACACCTAAGCATGTTATACCTAAAGTATTTTGCATTTTTTTGGTAATTGGTATTTTAAATTTTTGGTATTATTTTATGGTAATTTACCTCTTATGCAAGGCTGGTTCATACCAATTTCTGTTATCGTCTGTTATCCACCGTCAAAGCGTCACGTAATTTATGGATGTTCCCTAACTTACTAGTTGGTCCATACAGATCACTATGATGTAATGAGTCAACGTTGAGCAAATAGGCTCCACTTACACGGCACCATAGGTGCCTAATCTTATCTTTTCTTCCGATCCCAGTGCGCACCACTGCAATACGTGCCCCACATGTAAATTGCCGCAAATGAGCTAAATTGTGCTGTCGATTTGAAACATTTTCAACGATGCAGACCATGCAGCGCACTGAAAACGAAAGCGGCTTTTGGATATTTAATTACGCATAAACCAGACATCCGCGAATCGGAACTGTTTGTTCGGAGTGCTTTGTTTGTCAAGTTCGTACTTATGTTCGTTTTGTCTTTCTCATACAAGGTTTAAGGAAAGGTTATATCTTCACCGCAACAATAAATGTCATTAAAAGGCACGGAGTACTAAAAATGTTGTCAATCGACTGAATTCAACGTTTTGTGTGCACGTGAATGTGAAAGTACGTGTGTATGTGATTGTCTATGTATGTGTAATGGAGTGTGTGCATATATCTTACTACTAATACCTTAACAATTAATAAGATAAATTATTTCGGTTCCATGTAGCTCCATGTTTGTCCAATCTCTCATAGCTCCTATGTTCATTCTGTCTAAAACAAAGAATTGAAAATCAAATAGGGTCGGTGTACCAATTGTCGCCATACATAAGAACAACTATTTTTAAAAAAATAAGTAAAAGGCATGTGGGTGGACTTTATATATCAAGCGAAAGGTTTTACTTCCTGCTCCTTAGAACAGCTGTGAAAACCACAATAAAATTTGTTATTATCCTCAAAATTGATTAATCCATAATAGGAACGCATGCGCCAGTTGTGGCACTATTCTTAATTTTGGTTCCTTATTTGGCAAATCCCATTGTTCTCTTATGGGACTGGCCAAATTGGACCACTAGAGCGACAACTGGTGCAAAGGACGTCAAAAATTAAGCAAAATCATTTTTTACAATTATGCTTTGCTTGTTTTGGAGGAGATCAAAGGTTTTATCGTATCATATGAATATGCTTTATTGATAAGAACTTGGTTTGCAGTGATTTGATTGGTCATTTGGCATAAAAAGCACTAGTGCGACAACTGGTGCTATAGCCGCAACTGGTACACCTAGCCTATGCATGTTTCTTATTTTTTATGGTTTTATCGACAGCGAGCACGCTTGCTAACAAATCAGATCCGACGAAATCGATGCTCCGTTCTTCTATGCAGAAATGAGATTAATTTGTTACCGTTAGATGAGTTATGGGACAGTTCCTTTAGTTTATTTTATTATAGTTTTGAAGAACATGTCGCATTCGGAAGAACTTAAGTTTTGCTCGGATATAGAGATTAATCCAGAAGAAAGTTAGTAGACTTTTACTATCGAAGATGATTTATTTTGAGATACAAGGCTAGTTATCCAACTTTGGAAGTAGTGCGCTGGATTTGCAAGAAGATGCGCTAAACAGCGTACCATTTAGTTTGACAGATAAAACTTTGGAAGAAAGTTCGGTTCGTAAGTCCCTACTTCCGAATTCTTTTTTGGTGCTACGCAAACATGCAAACTAAATTATAATCAAATATGATCAGATCAGAAGTTTTTTTTCACTAATTAGGATGAAAGAGTCCTCACCGAATGTGATTGCTTTTCAGAACAACAATGAGTATGATGTGAAATGCGCCATTACCCACCGGAAAATGAATAAATCTGTTTTTTTTTCATCCGTATCCAGTTTTTGTTTCTGATGGGAGGGTGGATCGCTGTGTGCCGAATGAAATGCGCTCAATTATTTGCATTTCGCTAATCCCTTCAAACACTTGGTTGCCTCGTGATACGCATGCAAATTATGCATACACAATCGGATGGTTGATCGCTTTTGAAGTGAAAGAATATCCTTATGCACGGTTGCAAATTCAAAAGCGTGATTAATTCCAACGTTACACATGTAGGAATGCCGGATATAATACCCTGTACAATGGCGGTTAGTCACGTTGATTTCACCAAAAGAACGCTTTCATCTGCGGATAATAAGAGTATAATTGGATACCTTTATGGCTTATCACTGGCGTAAAATAGACCAATCCAGAACTGAGTATGAAAATAAATATTGTATAGGTTTTAAATTTATAATTTTAATTGATTAACGTAAAAGCTCGGTGATTATTTTAGATCATAAGGTCAGGGTTCTGTTAATTTGCACTAAACGCCAACGAGAAGCATCCAATATCAAATTCGCTGCATTGGTAAGAAGAAAACATCGATGAAGAGAAATCGATCAATGCACATATGCCCCTATGGTCCTAGGAACGAGAATTGTATTAGTTATGTTTTTCTATTTATGGGTACAAACGGCTGACCTTGTATTAGCCGAAAAATAAGAAATCGACTTTAAAGTTAGAGATATTTTGAGTTATGTAGAACAAACAAAAATATTTATTTATTTCCACATCAACATGACATATGAATAAAACTCTAAAGTTTTAACATCTAGTCTGATTTCTCGGGGCCTCCCGGAAGCGGTTACTAATGGCCAGTTTAACAAAAAAAATCAAAAGTATTATCTTCAAATTGTTATTTGCAGTTGAAGTGTAACACCTGCACTGCGTGATCGGATTATTTTCACTTTGCCACTATCACCCATGGACCTTCGAAACCGTAATGTAAAGCAGTAGTAAGGACAGTTTACCCTCAATTTAATTGGTTTGAAATAGCTCAGCTATTCTCAGTACATTCCTTCAGGGGCTACAACTCAATAACCAAGTCCTGATGAACCATTTTGCTCTATCAACTGATACCAATAAAATGTAGAATGGGTTTTGGGCAGATTCAAGATTATTATTATTGTCTGTATTATGGAGGCTTGTAGCCCTAAGCTGGCTCATCTCTAATTCGAGACAAATTTTCTTGTTTTATTCAGAAAATATGCATGTGATTTAACATAGCCACTTTTCGGATCCCAGCAAACTTGTACTAGCACAGTGGTGGAAAAACAAAGCAAAACCATTGAATACTTTATCATAGAATTTGACTTCTTCCTTGGGATCGATAAGAGTTGGAAAGCTTAAAAATATCTGTTTTGTAAAATCATCGGTTGTTGGTTAGATGATTGGGGAAGTTGGTCTTAATGTCCACAGGGCTCATCATGGATCTTTCGTAAAAATCGCCAGATATTGGTCCAAAGTTGTATTTTTCCTAGACCTGCTGCTACTGATACCGACTCAAACTAACTCACTCTAGAGTTAAATTTCATTGACTCAACAATTTACAGAGCCCAGTATAGTACCTCCAATTTAACAACAGACTTTACCATAACCAATAAATAAGCAAAAAGTGACGCTATGAAATAAACAGATCGCGCCACCGTAAACATTTCGCTCTCACACGATCATCCCAAAATAAATACTCATCCAAAAATAATCTTATTCCAATCCAAATTTAATCTGAATTCCATCCAATTCAAATTCAATTTAATTTGAATATAAATTCCAATCCAAATTTAATAAAAAAAAATTAGTCCAATTCAAATCCAATCCAAATCAAAGTACAATTCAAATCTAATCCAAATCTAGCCAAATCCAATGAAATAAATAAAGCCTAGTCAATGCCAATGAAATACTCATTCAAATTTAATTTAAATTCAATCCTATTTTTATTTGAATCTATTGCAAATCCAATGCTAATTTAATCTGTAACCATTGAAAATCCAATTCAAGTCCAATCCAAATCCAATCCAATACAAGTTCAATTACTCATTCAAATTTAAAATTTATTCTAATCCGAATTCAATCTGAATCCAAATCCAATTTAATCCGAATTAAATCCAAATTTAATACAAATCCAGTCCGAATCAAATTCAATTCAAATATAGCAAAATCCAAATAAATATTAATTCAAGTCTCTTAATCCAATCCAAATTTAATCTGAATGCAATTCAAATCCATTGCAAATCCAATCCAAGTCCATTCCAAAATCAATCAAAATTCCAAGTCCAATTGAAATCTCAAATCCAATTTCAAATTCAATCCAATTTTAGTTCAAATCAAATCCAATCCAAATTCAAGTAATTACCATTCAATTCCAATCCAAATCCAGTGAAACACTCATTCAAATTTAATTTAAATCTAATCTAAGCTTCATCTGCATTTATTGCGAATCCAATTTGAATCCAATTTATGTCCAATCCAAATCCAATCCAAATCCAATCCAAATCCAATCCAAATCCAATCCAAATCCAATCCAAATCCAATCCAAATCCAATCCAAATCCAATCCAAATCCAATCCAAATCCAATCCAAATCCAATCCAAATCCAATCCAAATCAATCCAACCAATCCAACCAACCAAACCAATCCAAACCAATCCAAACCAATCCAAATCCAATCCAAACCAATCCAAACCAATCCAAACCAATCCAAACCAATCCAAACCAATCCAAACCAACCAACCAATCCAAACCAATCCAAACCAATCCAAACCAATCCAAACCAATCAAACCAAACCAATCCAAACCAATCCAAACCAATCCAAACCAATCCAAACCAATCCAAACCAATCCAAACCAATCCAAACCAATCCAAACCAACCAAACCAATCCAAACCAATCCAACCAACCAAACCAATCCAAACCAATCCAAACCAATCCAAACCAATCCAAACCAATCCAAACCAATTCAAACCAATCCAAACCAATCCAACCAATCCAAACCAATCCAAACCAATCCAAACCAATCCAAACCAATCCAAACCAATCCAACCAATCCAAACCAATCCAAACCAATCCAAACCAATCCAAACCAATCCAAACCAATCCAACCAATCCAAACCAATCCAAATTCAAGTAATTACAATTCAATTCCAATCCAAATCCAGTGAAACACTCATTCAAATTTAATTTAAATCTAATCTAAGCTGCATCTGCATCTATTGCGAATCCAATTTATGTCCAATTCATGTCCAATCCAAATCCAAATCCAATCCAAATCAAATCCAATTTAAATCTAATCCAAACCAAATCCAATCAAAATTAAATCCAAATCCAGTCCAAATCCAATCCAACACAAATCTAGCAAATTCAATTACTCATTCAAATCTGATTTTCATCCAATCCAAATTTATCCTGAATCTAAGCATAATTCAATTCAAATTCAATTCAAATCTAGATTCAATGTATAGCTCATCACAATCCAAAACAAATCCAATCAAGTCCGGGGACGCTAGCCTTCTTTGTTTTTGTTTTCTTTGTCCTCTCTTTTTTGAACTTTTCTGTCATTCGTCCTACTCCACTACCGACTGTGCCATTGTCGTGACTCGACCGAGATTAGTCTCGACGGTTGGTCGCAACAATACTACGCAAACTGATTCTCATTTCGCTCTCACACTCTTGCTACACGCTTAAAATCAATAACGCAGAGATGTGTTTGCACCACACAAAACGGACCTAATGTGGAACATCCCCTAGATGAGCGACAGTTACACAGGCACAAAAATGCCTCGTACGGTCGTGATAACGGTCCTTTTCAACATGTTAACGTTTGTACAGATTCCTTGTTTCATGAGGAACCAAATACTGTTGAAAATATTGAAATCCAAGCTTCAATAAAACCACACGAGCTTTTTTTTGTGGCTGTGTAACTATCGCTCATCTAGGGGATGTTCCGCATTAGGTCCGTTTTGTGTGATGCAAACACATCTCTGTGTTATTGATTTTAAGCGTGTACAAGTTTGAACAAAATACACTACGAAAGAGTATATTCTAATTGGATAATAACTGAACGCCAATAACACAATGTAGTAAAGTGAATATTTTTCTGACACTTTAAAGACCTGATTGTAGAGAATACGGTGATGTATAATGTAAAAATTGGTATAATAACGATCAAACACGTGTCTCTTATTTAAAGTGTGCTTTGTTCTGAAACATGGCCAATAAAACGGGTAACTTATTGCTTCTATGATAATGATTATGGTTTTTTGGTTTAAGAAAAATCGCGGTAAGCTATGATTAGCTGACAGAACTTGAGTTCAGTTTTGTGAACATTTTTCTGGCAGATGGACGAGAAAAATGATTTGGTCTTCAAACTTAAATTATCAAGAATAGAAAATCTTGCAGCTGATTCGGTATTGGTTACCACACTGATTTTACTACACCTTGATTTATATTTTTTCTTAATCCGAATAGGTCTGATGTCGATGTCGGACACCAATCAACAAACTGAAGAGTTAGGTTTTTCTTGGTGTAACTAGGTGCAACATTTCAACCCACTTCTTGGCTAAATTTCATTGAACCAACTTGGTCCAATGGTGTATTCAAACCATCATTGACATACTCCAGAGTTAAATTTTTCTTGATCTTAGTCTCAAGAAAGTGCTAGTTTTTTGGCTGAAGAAATTCTTATCAACGGGCAGAGTCAAAGTTGATTTTTTTTGACGTTACTTTAAATTTTTGGATGGATGGATGACGGCTTTGGATTTTTCTTGATCCGAATAGGTCCGATGGTGATTTCAGTCATAGAGCTTTTTGTGATCCAACTAGGTGCGACAACGACTCTTACCATTGACAATCTCACTTCAGAGTTGGATTTTATTGACCCAATATGACAAGTGAATATATTCCGCGCTTAGTTTCATAGAGGCGTAACTGTATTGATCGATTTCTCTTAATCGATTTTATATTTTGTTAATAACTCAATTGCCTCAAAAGCTAAAACCGTGATTATTGATTCTGGTGCAAGATACAATCATCCTTTATCACACCAAACCATTAAATCATTGACAAACTCGCGCAATTCGGCACAATAATAAAAAGAAAACATCGACGAAAAGAAATCGATTAATACAGTTACGCCTCTATGAAACTAAGCGCGAGATATTACAAACAGTTAAAAATTCTGATTACACGCTATGGAAATATTCAAACTCATATTTTTGTGTTCAATGGTACCTAATTTTACAAACAACAATATTGAATGAAAGCTCCATAGTAATGACGAACTGTAATTTAGTAAAGTGTTGGAAAAATGGGTCAAATCGATGTTGCATATTAGCTGAAACATTTTTATAGTGTGCAGATTTTCTAGGCAGCCAGTTCTCATGAATTCCATAGATTCTCCAGATTCTACTGAGGGAGCATCCACAAATTACGTAACGCTCAAAGTGTGACAATCGATACAAAAATTTCAGATGCATCATACAAAAAGTGTGACATAGGGGGGAGGGGGTTGAAAATGGCCAATTTTTGCGTTACGTAATTAATGGATCTTCCCTAATTCATCAATTACTTGCAAAAGGTATTAATCACTCAAATCACAATTTCGGTAAAGTAAGATGCACGATGCTTTCTACATACCGTATTAATCCAGATATGATTGATAAAAGCATTCTGCTACCAAAAGAACACCGTTTGTCAGAGCTGTTATTTCTCCTATTGATGGTTGAACGTACAACTCGTGAGAAACATTCGCAGCATTTGTACTCATCTACTTTGCTGTGCACTTTTCGCATCTTATTTCCCTATTTCCTGATTTTCTCGATCAATCAAGCTTGGCGAACCGTCCAGTGGAAATGAGAGTAATATTGCGTTACGAAATTCTACTTCTTGAACAAAGGTCATTTAATTTTATTTCTATCATGCCCATGCTTGGTGCGCACTGGTAACGATTGCCATAAATTCGTTGAATGCTAATTTGAGTGATTGATATTACCACAATGGTATAGTGGTATTGGCGTTGAGCTATTGTATCACAAATGATGGGTTCAGTTACTGTTGGTTTTCTAAAGAGCCGAATGATTTTGCGACAAAACATGAAATATATAAATGCTGAATCTATAACTGAAACATTTTTTTTGCTTCCTAAAACATGTTTCAGATAAACTGTTCCTTCGTTCAAGAATAACCTTTTTAATTCGGATTCAAATGTGTTTTTGTATCTGTAAACCAAACTGACCAAACCAGTTGGACCGTAGTGCCATGGTGCGATGGAGAAGCAATGCGAAGCGACAGAAGAGCGAGCAAATTTAATTACCGAATTCCATCGAAACGGCAGACACCACGATTTTGGCTTGTTTTGGTTCCGGGTAATCCGATTCATGGGTGTTCGGTAACCACCACCAGCAGTAATATCGAATCGATGCAATGTTTTTCCTTGGTAGCACCATGCAACGTTTTTTTTCGGCTCCAAAACGGATTTTAAGTCAAATCTGTGTGACCTATCAATCGCGGTTTTTTTGTTTGTTTTACCAAAATGGTCTATTAATTGGTGCGGTAGGTACCTACGGAATCTTATGCATGCTGTGCTGCTGTAGTGGGTCTGAATAATTACATAAAAATGTAGGTTTCGACAGCCTAAATTGTTGCCTTGGCGCTAATTTTTGAGCTGCCTAATGGCATGAATATTTTGGATTACTTACATTTTGGAACGTTTATGCAACTTCTATCTCAAGATGTGAGATAATCTAATGGGCATCAGCCTATAATTTTACTCTTTGCTAGTACAGAAAAGCTTATGCCCTGCGGTGGTATAAGTTTAGTCAGTAAATGTAGACTTCGAGCTTATCATATTTATTGAGCACAATTGAGCGTTATTAGCATGGGATGGAACATCATATTTTAAATAAAGTGTAATGGGCTATTTCATCACTAATTATTTCGTCTTATTGAACCACTGGAGCAGGTAATGTCTGAGGACGCGAGGAGTTATGAAATACATATAAAATATAAAAAGGCACATTCATTGGGATGATAAAAATAAGATAGATAAAACAGAAACTGGTTCGGAAACGTGTAAGAATCTGTTTAGTAGGATGTTCTGTGCTTTTTGAAAAATAGATTTAAACAGGATGCTTGTTCCATTATTAATAACATGATTATTAGTAATATACATAATTCATATTTGCATTCACAAAAAGATCAGTTTCATAATAATTTATGTCACTTTTTTTTCTACAATGTGTGCTCACAGCTATAAAAAAAATGTAGGAATGAGAAACAAAACAATTTTTCCTTTTATTCTTTGTTTTCGACTATTATCGATATGGGTTATGATTTCAAGAATATTCGTTTTAACAAAAAAAAAAGATTTCGAGAAAAATTACTTGAAAACTGAAAACGATCTTACTGTCGAGATCATAATACACACGTATTTGTACATTTACAAAGTGGTAGAATTAAATGAAATTGTAATAAGTCGTCTTATAACGAGTGGAAAAGGTATGTCAAAATATGAGCTCATAGTTTCCCATGTACCTATGGAAAGACAGACAAGATCTTGAAAAAAGCTGCCTTTGTGCACGATCAGTAGGCATTAAAAGCTTCGGTTCACTTGAAAAATCATTAAATATGGGATAACATACATATATTTACAAATGTTTAAAAATCAGTCGTACACTGTAGTAATAGGAAATGTACTTTGGATTATTTATTTTTCTGCATGTGCTTTACTGCTCATCTTTCAGTCTTAGAATGCTCATGTAGGCTTTTTCCCCGTAACGCTGGGTAGATGATCACATTGTCACCTACAGGCAAATTCTGACCCAACGAATACCTTCCTCAATGTCAAACTCCTTGGTACTTATGAGGGTGTCCTTCTTCCTTCCTTCCCCTCCCATGTTACGGTGAAAATGAGCGTGGCCATGAGTAGTAATCCTACATATGGGTAACTCAAGGAGAAACCACTTCAAGTCCGCTGATCGATCTCCAATTTTGTCAAAATTATGGTTTTACCAAAATGAACATTTCGCGCGGATGAGCCACTCAAATTTTCAATTTTCAGTAAATAAGGGATGCAGAGCGTCGATCAAAAAACCATAAATAATTTCGGCAGTGAAGAAAATTTGATGACAGATAATTTAATTAACAAAGGATCGGATCATTCAACTTAGTACTCACATAACAGAGCACGTGTTTCAAAGACTCTAAATTCCATTGTGTTTTGTATTCATTGCACTGGATTATATAACAAACGCCCGTTCGCTCTTATAAAATATATGAAAAGAAGGAAATTGAATAAATTTTATTTTCTCATCGAATTCCACACCAATAATTGACTAACTAAAACGGTTGGCATATAGATGAAAAATTGCACTAAAAATGCATTTAAATTTGCATTAGCTCGAAACAAGACACAAGCGATTTGCTTCTCTAAAATACATACTTGCCCGAGAAACGCTAAAAGGAATTTTTGGAGGATCCATAAGGAATAGATTAAAGAATAAAAGTTTCCGACAAACCACGCGTCTCCATGTCCACACTATTGTAGCATTCATACGGCAAGCATGTTTGGCCGAAAATGTTTTTACTTCTCGGTCGATCCTCCACAAATACCCATTTACAACAACACGAACACTCAAATCCACTCACTAGGTATAGTCAAACAAAGCAGCTTTCGCGGATTGGAGTCAAAAAATGTAATCTGCTTCTCCATATGCTCGCAGGCTTGTGTGATTCTGCACATTTTTAACATCCCTATAACAGTACCAGTTTTGGCCATGTTCCTGATTTGACCAGTTTCTCGCATAACTCCAAAAGTAAAGCAATTTTCAAGGGGCTTTATTAGCTCTTCTAACATATATCCACTATCTTTGCTGTTGAAACTGATCGATTATTTTTGGAAAATATACATTTTCAGGGTTGGCCAAATTAGGCACTACGGTGGCCAAAATCGGTACACGTCCCCTACCTATACCTACTGCCGCCTACTGCCATGTTATCTTGAAAAACACTAATGGGGACAAAACATATCACATAGTGTGTCAATTTCTATGGAGAGAACAACAGTCACGACTCGATTTCTTGAACTTCAAATGTATCATATCTTCTTTTCTTCAATAGAACACCAGAATGTTTGAGTAGGCTCAAGAATCAAAGAGCTTAAGATGACCAGATAAATTAATTTTTATTACCACTTTGCGTATCATTCAGCCTGCTTTGACGTAAACAAGTTGCTGTTTTTCTACATTGTGAATTCAGGCTGTGTTTAGCTCCTGGTAGACTTCTGTCTGATTATTTGAATAAATGCGTATAACCAGTTTGGCAAAATTATTCAAAATTGATCGCATTGTGTCGCTACGTTATTCGAACGTCCAACAGTGTTTTCTGAGTCGATGTCGAAACATTGTAAATACTATTTGACAGTGGATCGATTATTATGAAACTGTTAGACTGTTTATAAAACAGAATGACACTTGACCGTTCGTCTTTTCAAGTATATTTATCTGCAAGTGATGAAACTATCGCTGATAACGTATACAACACCAATAAAATAAAATTATTTGGTTTCCTTTAGAGATCCAACAAGCAAATTCCACAACTAGTTCTTTCGAAAAATTCTCAGGTAATTCTTACATGTAAGGGAAGAATTTCATCCGAAAGTAACAAACACTATAAGATGTTTCAGTAGTTTCACAGGTAGTTCCTATATGCATTTTATAAAAATTGTCTTCGGAAATTCCAGAAGCAAATACTTTGAAAATTCTGCAAAGAACTTATTCTGAAATTCCATAAAACAAACTGCTAGAAATCTTTTGAAGATTCCCAAGGAGGACTTTCGAGAATTCTGCATTGAATTTCTTAGAGAAATAATTCTGAAGGGCTAACTTGCTTTGGTGGATTTGATTAATGATTATAAATAATCAAATTGATAATATAATCAATTTTCATAGTAGGTAATCAATAATAAAGTAGTCTTTCTCTAAGGCTACCAAATTGGAGTTATTAAAAGGTATAAAAGTTGTATGATCAAAGATTAATATTAATAATTAATTAATTAATTATTTAATAAAAGTATTTAATAAATAAATTTAATAAATTAATTAATAAAAGCGATGTATACAATGATTGAGATTGATGATTAATAAATAAACTCAAAACAATTATGAATATGATTAATTAATGATTAAATGCATATGATTGTGCCGAAAGTAAATTAAATTACATATATTTTGAAATTATGTTGCGAGAACCACCCCAGCGTGTGGCCACTCACTCTCGCAGTTTACCTCCGTCAGTCGCCTTAACCGCACTATTGCTAGGTAGGTGCCGATCGCCTCACGATCGGCTGTTGCTTTGCTCGACACCACCTCTACTGCGTAGAGGCAGCAGAACAGCAAACAGCTGATAGATAGTCAGAAATAAACCTCCGCCGCGATCGGTATGTACTTTCATACGGAAATATACACCGCTTGTACTTTGTTCCCATCAAATCAAAGGCAATAAAGTGCAGTTTTCTTGTATCGCGTAAACCTAGTGTACTCCGTATTGTGCATATCACCGCGCACCTTTCGACCGGGTTGATAACGCGTAAATCGATCAATGTGCGTGAACATATTTGGTCCTTGGAGCCGCGGAATCAACCGCGGAAAAGGACTTTTGTGCGCGGTTCAATAGTGCTACGCGGAAGAAACGACACTAGTGCCGGACAATAAGTGCCTTTATGGAGTGCGAACAAAGTACACAGAAATTCGCCATCTCGAGTGATACGTTGGCGCGCTGTGATTGCCATCTTGGGCGGCAATTAATTAAGTGTCTGAAGAGGATTAAGAGTTGCTGTTGACTGGAGGTGGATTTATTAGTTTCGTCGACTGCGGGAAAGGTGTCAGCTAGCGGATCGTCGTAGGGCTGGTGGCGACATTTGAGCGGACGATTTGGGCGACTACGGACTGGCTGCAGATAAAGGGAAGTACACCATTGCATGTGTGGTCTGTGGCTTGCGATGCATGACGGGAGCCATTAGACTATGGAATACACTGTGCGACGATTAAAATAAATTCCATTTTGCTTGCGAAATATTGTGTTTTTGATCGAAGTGAATCTGGTCCCTGTGGTTCATTCGTCGCTAGTTGGTCTTGGATTCCGCTGATACTTGGTTGACTCGATTTCCGTTGGTTGAATTCCTTTCGCTGTTGTCAATTTGGGTGGTCAGTTCATCTCGCGGCGCGTAAACATACGGTCGATTTGTTGTCATCAGTGCAGCCGGAGGAGATTGTAAAGTGCAGTGTAGTGTTCCCAGTGCAAACGAACTTCTTAGTGCAGACTTTGTACCGTGATTTCAGGGTGACTAGCGAGTGACAAAGTGACAATCATGCCCGAAGACTTAAGAAGTTTGCTTAAGAAGGAGAAGCGCCTTCTGAACAGTTTAGTGCTGGTGGAGAAGTTCGTGCAAGACTTTGACGAAGAACGAGACAAAAAAGAAGTTGAAGTTCGTTTGCAGCTGTTGGAAAATTGTGTGTCTGAGTTTTTTGTGGTGCGTGATAAAGTGGAGGTGTTGCTGGATGAAGCTGCTGATGAGGCAACCGCCAATCCAGATGAACCGGAGAAAGCTCGCAAAGTAAGGCTGGAGAGTGAATCGAGGAAGCGAGAAGAAGACAATTTAGCCATCGCTACGGACGTGGAGAACCGCTTCTGCAAGGCTAAGGCCGCGTTGGTGGATCGGCGTGTTAGAAAACCGCCAGGGAATTCTTCGTCAGTCGTGGCTACCGGAACAAGCATTTCTAGGGTGAAACTTCCGGAGATAAAGCTCCCAACGTTCGACGGCAGGCTACGAGACTGGGTGTCATATCGCGATGCATTCAGAAGCCTCATTCACGAGAACCGAGATCTCACCGACATGGACAGGTTCACATACCTTCGATCGTCGCTAACTGGCGATGCTCTTCAAGAGATAAGCTCCGTCGAACTTTCTGCTGCCAATTACCCGGTGGCGTGGACTGCACTTGAAGACCGCTACCACAACCAGAAGCTCATCGTCAAGGCATACCTGGATGCCATCTTCAGAATTGAGCCGATGCGGAAGGAAAGTTTCGAAGCGCTGAGCCAGCTTATCAGCGACTTCGAGAAAAACCTTCAGATGCTGCAGAAAATGGGGCAGAACACCGACGGCTGGAGCACGATTCTAGTGCACATGGTTTGCTCAAGGTTGGATGGAGTCACGCTGCGATTTTGGGAATCGTCGCACAACTCCAAGGAAGTGCCTGCCTACCGGAACTTGATAAACTTCCTGAAGAATCATTGTGCGGTTCTTCAATCAGTTGGATCGAGTCATTCAGTCTCCGTCGATTTGAAGAAGCCGAAGCTAAGCGTCAGCCATTCCTCAACGTCCATTGGTCGGTGTTGCTTTTGTTCCGAACCATTTCATCCTGTGTTTTCGTGCAAGCGGTTCATGAAGCTGAAGATCTCGGAGCAGTACGATGCAGCGCGAAGAAACGGCCTGTGTATAAACTGCTTATCATCAGGTCATTTTGCCCGGAACTGCAGCAAAGGTTCGTGTCGTCAATGCGGGAAGAAGCATCATTCCATTCTCCACACAGAGATGAACAGTACCATCAATCCGTTCCACAGACGACGAAGAGACCCCCAAGTGAACACCACCAACAGACACAGCATACGCAATCGGAACCACCAACACACCAGAAAGCACCAACCACAAACCACACCGAATCTTCCACTTCATTGCCAGTTGTCAATACACAATCGCATAGCACCAACCCACAGTTCGCCACAGACTATCCAAACACACTGCAACACACCACAGCCCTACCAACACAAACCAAGACCTCCACACGTCAAGTTCTTCTCTCCACTGCCATTGTGCGGATTTGCGATGCCAACGGAAGCTCGATGCTTGCCAGAGCACTACTCGATTCCTGCTCGCAGTATTGTTTTATTTCGTCCGAGTTTTGTCGACGCATGAAGCTTGCAGAGTTCCCGAATTATCTACCGGTGAAGGGCATCGGTAATACCGGGAGCGTGTCGAAGAAAGCTGTTAGCGGAACAATCAGCCCACGTTTCGATAGCATTTCGGAGTTCGAGGAAGTTATGCGGTTCAACGTCTTGCCGAAGCTGACAATTCCACTCCCATGTGAAGGGTTCGAAACTTGCCAGTGGAATCTCCCGGAGAGCATCGTATTAGCTGATCCTGAGTTCTACCACACATCGGACATCGATATGATAATCGGTGCCGAGTATTACCTCGACCTGCTGCAGGAAGGAAGGTTCAGGCTCAGCGAGAACGGCCCAACATTCCAAAATACCGTTTTCGGTTGGGTTGTATCCGGACGTATTCCTAGTAGCTCGATCTCCGTACCCGCCACATCCACCGCGTTGTGTTCCATGTCCGATCTTCAAGAACAGCTCACTCGTTTCTGGGATCTCGAGAGCTGTCATCTAGCGAGTACCTATTCCGTGGAAGAGTCCAC
This sequence comes from Armigeres subalbatus, assembly GCF_024139115.2. Lineage (NCBI taxonomy): Eukaryota > Metazoa > Arthropoda > Insecta > Diptera > Culicidae > Armigeres > Armigeres subalbatus. The sequence goes on along the minus strand of NC_085140.1, from coordinate 36,372,702 downwards.
ATGTGAGGAGTTGTTCAAGAAAACCACTACACGCGACGTAGATGGTCGTTTCATCGTGAACCTGCCTAGGAAGGACCACGTAATCGGTCAGCTAGGTAGCTCCAGAGCTGTGGCGGAACGGCGGTTCCTTAGTCTGGAGAGAAGGCTATCGAACAGCCTCAGCTGAAAAAGCAGTATTGCGAGTTTATGAGGGAGTACGTGACAATGGGGCACATGGAAAAGATACGCGAAGAAGATTTCTCTGGGGCGGCACACTACTTTTACCTCATCACGCCGTCTTGAAGCCGGAGAGCACAACAACAAAGTTGCGAGTAGTATTTGATGCTTCGTGCAAAACTTCGTCTGGTATTTCGCTCAACGACGGGCTAATGATTGGTCCTGTGGTCCAGGACGACCTAATCTCGATTCATGCTCGATTCCGTCTGCACCGGATCGGCATTGTGGCCGATGTTACAAAAATGTATCGGATGATCAAGATGTGCCCACGTGATCAAAAATTGCAGCTGATTTTGTGGAGGAACGACACCGACGAACCTATCAAAGTGTTTCAGCTCACGACCGTTACGTACGGAACCGCTTCCGCTCCTTTTCTAGCTACACGTTGTATGGTTCAGCTAGCAGAAGACGGAGAAGATACACATCCAGGTGCAGCAAAGGTGCTGCGGAAAGATTTTTACGTCGACGATATGATCACTGGCGTCGACAACCCCGAAGAAGGAAAACGGCTAGTCGAAGACACAATCGCCCTCACAGACTCCGCTGGATTCACACTACGCAAGTGGAACTCCAACTGTGAAGAGGTGCTAAGGGAGTTGCAGCCTGATCGTTGTGATCATCGAGCGGAATTCGAAATGGACTCGTCACCTCCAATTTCAACCGTGAAAACGTTGGGTCTCGTCTGGTGCACCAGAACCGACAACTTCCGTTTCACCATGCCCGAGTGGAATACAACGTCGGTGGTTACAAAACGAGTTGTGATTTCCGACGCGTCCAAGCTCTTCGATCCATTGGGTCTGATAGGGCCAGTCGTCGCCGAAGCTAAAATCTTTATCCAGACACTGTGGAAGCTGGAACTAAACTGGGATGACCCGCTCCCAGAAAACCTTCAGGCGTTTTGGTTGGACTACCGACGGAATCTTAGTTCTCTGGAATCCATTAGCATTCCACGATGGGTTGGGTATACCCAAGAGTGTGTCGCAACCGAATGGCACGGATTCTGCGACGCTTCAGATAGCGCATACGGCGCTTGTTTGTATCTCCGCTGTACTTACGCGGACGGCTCTGTGCGTGTCCAGCTAATGATGGCCAAGTCACGAGTAGCGCCACTAGAGGACCTGAAGAAGAAGAAACGTAGGCAGACTACGCCCCGTCTTGAACTGTCATCCGCCCTGCTTCTCAGTCATTTGTACGAGAAAGTCAGTCAAGCCACCTCACTGGTAATTCCGTCGTACTTCTGGACCGATTCCAACATCGTAAAATTCTGGATTGCGTCGGCACCATCGCGATGGCAAACCTTTGTGGCGAATAGGGTGTCCGAGATCCAGCACCTGACGAAAGGCGGCGTGTGGAATCATGTTGCAGGCATTGAGAATCCAGCAGACGTTCTTTCGCGAGGAATATCAGCCACACAGCTAGAGTACCAGCCACTCTGGTTCAACGGACCTGTTTGGTTGCATCAAGGTCAAAGCTTCTGGCCTGCAACTCCAAATGTCAGCGTTGAACACTTTGATCCAGCCTCTCTTGAAGAACGGAAATCCGTAGCCCTGCCACTGCAAGTCACTACACCAAACGAAATATTCTCGCTACGGTCGACACTATTTTCTCTCGTTCAGTGGAGGCTTTATTACGTCGATTCCGTCACAACTCTCAAAGAACGAATCAAAACTCCAGGAAACTCGGCGACATTAGCACGCCAGAATACGAAGATGCTCTACTGCAAATGGCTCACCTCTTTCAAGAAGAATGCTTTCCCCAGGAGTTTGCAAGTCAGTCCCGTGAGGATCATGTGAAAGACTAGAATATTCACTCCGCCCCATACTATGAGATGGTTTGCTTCGCGGCCGGCTCCTGAATGCAGCTGTTTCGCAATATCGGTAGCATCCAATGATTATTGATCCACGTCATCCTCTCGCCACTTTGGTAATCCGCCATTACCACGTGAAATTGCTTCACTCCGGACAACAAGTCGTTATCGCAAGCGCCAGAGAAAGATTCTGGATCCCCAATATTCGAAACCTGGTGCGTAAAGTTCTCCACGAATGCGTCATTTGCTTCCGCGTCAGACCAAGATGTTTGGAACAACTGATGGCCGAACTGCCACCAGAAAGGGTTACACCGGCACCGCCATTCCTGAAGGTCGGCGTGGATTACTGCGGTCCGTTTCTAGTTTCCTACCCCCATCGCCGAAGTACTCCAGTTAAATGCTTCGTTGCAGTATTCGTCTGCCTTGTAACGAAGGCAGTTCATGTTGAACTAGTCTCCGATCTCACAACGGAGGCGTTTTTGGCAGCACTTAAACGCTTCACCTCCCGTCGAGGACGACCGGTCCTCATAATGTGTGACAATGGCACGAATTTCGTTGGAGCAAAGCGGGAACTTCGACAGCTGTTGAACTTGTTCGAGCAGCAGCAATTCCAGAACGCCGTAGCTTGCAACGCCGCGAATGAAGGGATTGAATTCAAGTTCATCCCAGCAAGGTCGCCGAACTTTGGCGGTCTTTGGGAAGCCGCCGTGAAGTGCTTCAAGAACGCTTTCAAGAAGATCATCGGAACCCGGACGCTGTTGTACGACGAAATGCAAACCGTGCTCACGCAGATTGAAGCTGTTTTAAACTCCAGACCTCTTACCCCGCTCAGTAACGATCCTGGAGATTTCGAAGCGCTCACACCTGGGCATTTTCTGATACAGCGTCCACTAACTGCCATCGCTGAACCCGATCTGGACAATTTTCCAACCAACCGTCTCTCCGTCTGGCAAAGGGCGCAGGACTTTTCCCAGAAGCTGTGGAAAACGTGGACCACATTGTACCTTTCCGACCTGCACAACCGCACAAAGTGGACACGCCAACGTGACAACATTTCCGTCGGCACTATGGTTCTGCTGATGGACGAGCGGCTTCCGCCGCTGAAATGGAATTTGGGTCGTGTGACTGCCATTTTCCGAGGTTCAGACGACATCAACCGTGTGGTAGACGTGCGTACTACGAAAGGGTTCTTCCGAAGAGCAATCTCGAAGATTTGCGTACTCCCTATCCGGGACAACGCAACCCCAACCAGTGAAGAGGCATAACTCGCCTCCACCGGTGGCACCCGCGGAGGTCCTAGTGGCCTCCGTACTCCAGTAAGTTTTGTTTTATATCAGATTTTTAAAAAGTTATCGGAATGTTTATACTCCATAGTCGCTGTTCTACCGGTCCCGGGTCCCCGGGACAGTCGATCGTTCGGAGCCAACCCCATCAGTCCAAGACTCTTTTCATGAGCCCCAGTCCGAGGTACAAACGCATGTTGCTGATGGTAGTTGTAAACGTGCTCAAGAAGTCCTGTCCATCTAACTGTAGTTTGAGTAACCCGTTTGAGTCGGCCCCGGCTCTATTTTGTTGCATGGCTAATTCGTCACATTTCGCCGAGGTATATCCTGACATCAATCACTGGTCCAGAAGCTGCAGTTTTAATCGAAGTTTGGCCAACTCATCGACAATTCTGTGGCAACCGGATCAGCTCTATGGCGCGGTATGAGCTCACCGCAACCGTCAGGATTCGACTTTGGTAACGTGATAACGATATGGTCGAATTTTCATCCCATTCCAATCGTTGGACATCGACACCGCCGCTGGTAGCGGCCGCGGAGGCCATGAGGGCCTCCGTTCCAGGCAAGTTGTTGTATTGTACATAAATCCAAGTGAAAAAGCACCCTCTCATTTTCAGCAACGTTTGATGCCTTTCCGTCGTCGTCGAGGACAACCGCAGACAACCAAGAGGACCTCCCACCAGCGATCGATGCCCATCGTCCGTATCCACGAGGCAATCGACCACACCCCCGAAGAAGCACTACCGTCATCCGTTTCACCGTCAGCAATCAAGTCGCAGATGTACCACAAGCAAGAACCATCGTGCCAAAGACTATTCCCTGCAGCCGTTTTGTGGACGGCATTCCCGAAGAACCAGCGAATCATCCCGAAATACAGTCCAGCATTCGAAGAGCAATGTATCCACCGTAGTTTAATCGATCATCCTTCAACGTACCATTCATCGAAGAGCATCATCGCCATCATTGAAAGACATCGGTATCAATGGTCAACATCCGTCAAAGAAAGTACAAATTGTAAAATAAGTGAGAAAATTTGAAATTTTAAGCCCGAGCTAATTAGTTTAGTAAGGAGATTATTGAAATCCGTAGTTTTCAAGGCGGCCGGCTATGATTGTGCCGAAAGTAAATTAAATTACATATATTTTGAAATTATGTTGCGAGAACCACCCCAGCGTGTGGCCACTCACTCTCGCAGTTTACCTCCGTCAGTCGCCTTAACCGCACTATTGCTAGGTAGGTGCCGATCGCCTCACGATCGGCTGTTGCTTTGCTCGACACCACCTCTACTGCGTAGAGGCAGCAGAACAGCAAACAGCTGATAGATAGTTAGCAATAAACCTCCGCCGCGATCGGTACTTTCATACGGAAATATACACCGCTTGTACTTTGTTCCCAAAATAAAGTGTGTAGTTCGTTCAAATCAAAGGCAATAAAGTGCAGTTTTCTTGTATCGCGTAAACATAGTGTACTCCGTATTGTGCATATCACCGCGCACCTTTCGACCGGGTTGATAACGCGTAAATCGCTCTATGTGCGTGAACAGCATAACTGTATGATTAAGAATTGGTTAAGTGGTTAATGATGAAATCGATTTTTTTGTATGATTATGATTTTAATGGATAATGATTGAACAACCCATTATTCATTAATTATGATTAAATCTTTGATTATTCACTAGTTCTCTGTAACCTGGAATATGTTCTTCTTATTCTTATTGGTATCACATCTCCCACTGGGACATTTCCGCCTCGCAGCTAGTGCTCATAAGGCACTTTCACAGTTTGTCAACAGGTTGAATATACAGGTCTCTTGAGAAAAGTGCTCCAGAAAAATAAAAGGAATCATTTGAGCTTATAATTTTGTTTCACGGGAAACGTCTTTTATAAAAGATAAGTTTTCCATAAAGGAAAAAAAAAAATACATTCAAAAAATTACAAAATTTCCAAAAATAAATCAATACTAGCAATAAATAATTACAAAGTATTCCACGAGAATTTCAAAACTTTCCACAAAAAATCGCCAAAACCAAATGCGTTTTGTTTTATATTCCGAACACAGCACGTTTTTCACCGCAGAGGTCCTTATGAGACATGAATTGAATTATTTTTACAGATCAATTGTTTTTCCATCGGGTATCGAAAGAATATAAATTTTGATAATCACATTTCAATACGGATTGATTTTGTTTTGCAAAACTTTGACTGAAAAGGCGATCACGCATGGTAAAAAATGTTACCGAAACTTAGACCAGAATGTAAAAAAAATATAAAACTAGGCAATTTTATGCCGATTTGTGACTAGTAGAAGTAGGATTGGATAAATGTTGGAATAGTGCAATATTTATTCAGTATTATATTTTTTCATAAAAGTAAACAAAAAGAATTGAAATATATTGCTAGACAATTTTTAATAAATTTTTAAAAATCATCCGTTTTTATTCGATTATAATAAGGCCGTTACAAATATTTAATTGACTTTTTGTCCTACTAGTCTCCGAAAGGTCAAGGGGGGGGATAATAAAAAATAAATATTAAAATGAAAAAAATCAAAAAACTCCTCGGATTTGTTAAAGAATGTTTTGAAAATTCTCAAAATTATCCGAATTTTATTTTGTTGCCCCCTCAAAATATCATTTTTTGGCAAAAAAAATCCGGGGGGGGGGGGACAAAATGGATTTTAAATATTTGTATCGGCCTAATGTGGATAACTTATTTTCGATGTAATCCTTAATAGCTTCGTTGAAAAAGGCTTAGAAGGTTCCTTTAAAAAGGTTTGGTAGCCTCCTTCCAAAAGGCTCTGGAGCCTCCTTTCAACAGGCCCGGAAGCCTCCTTTCAACAGGCCCGGAAGCCTCCTTTCAAGAGGCTCGGAAGCCTCCTTTCAAGAGGCTCGGAAGCCTCCTTTCAAGAGGCTCGGAAGCTCCCTTTCAAGAGGAGGCTTCCTTTCAAGAGGCTCGGAAGCCTCCTTTCAAGAGGCTCGGAAGCCTCCTTTCAAGAGGCTCGGAAGCCTCCTTTCAAGAGGCTCGGAAGCCTCCTTTCAAGAGGCTCGGAAGCCTCCTTTCAAGAGGCTCGGAAGCCTCCTTTCAAGAGGCTCAGGAGCCTCCTTTCAAGAGGCCCAGCCTCCTTTCACGAGGCTCGGAAACCTCCTTTCAAGAGGCTCAGAAACCTCCTTTCCAGAGGCTCGGAAGGCTTCTTTCAAGAGGCTCGGAAACTTCCTTTCAAGAGGCACGGAAGCCTCCTTTAAAGAGGCTCATAAGCCTTTCTTCAAGAGGCTCAGAAGCCTTCCTTCATAAGGCTCGGAAGCCTCACTTCAAGAGGCTCAGATGCATCCCTTCAAGAGGCTCGAAAGCCTCATTTCAAGAGATTCGGAAGCCTTCTTTCAAGAGGCTCAGAAGGCTCCTTTCAAGAGGCTCGAAAGGCTCCTTTCAAGAGGCTCGGAAGACTCCTTTCAAGAGACCCAGAAGCCTCCTTTCAAGAGGCTCAAGCCTCCTTTCAAGAGGCTCAGCCTCCTTCAAGAGGCTCAAGCCTCCTTTCAAGAGGCTCGGAAGCCTCCTTTCAAGAGGCCTCAGCCTCCTTTCAAGAGGCCTCAGAAGCCTCCTTTCAAGAGGCTCAGGAAGCCTCCTTTCAAGAGGCTCAGAAGCCTCCTTTCAAGAGGCTCAAGCCTCCTTTCAAGAGGCTCGGAAGCCTCCTTTCAAGAGGCTCAGAAGCCTCCTTTCAAGAGGCTCGAAGCCTCCTTTCAAGAGGCTCGGAAGCCTCCTTTCAAGAGGCCTCAGAAGCCTCCTTTCAAGAGGCTCAGGAAGCCTCCTTTCAAGAGGCTCGGAAGCCTCCTTTCAAGAGGCTCAGGCCTCCTTTCAAGAGGCTCAAAGCCTCCTTTCAAGAGGCTCGGAAGCCTCCTTTCAAGAGCTCTGGAAGCCTCCTTTCAAGAGGCCCGGAAGCCTCCTTTCAAGAGGCTCAGAGCCTCCTTTCAAGAGGCCCGGAAGCCTCCTTTCAAGAGGCCCGGAAGCCTCCTTTCAAGAGGCTCGGAAGCCTCCTTTCAAGAGGCTCAGAAGCCTCCTTTCAAGAGGCCTCAGAAGCCTCCTTTCAAGAGGCCTCAGAAGCCTCCTTTCAAGAGGCTCGGAAGCCTCCTTTCAAGAGGCTCGGAAGCCTCCTTTCAAGAGGCTCGGAAGCCTCCTTTCAAGAGGCTCGGACGCCCCCTTCCAGGAGGCTCTGCAGCCTCCTTTCAAGAGGCTCGGAAGCCTCCTTTCAAGAGGCTCGGAAGCCTCCTTTCAAGAGGCTCGGAAGCCTCCTTTCAAGAGGCTCGGAAGCCTCCTTTCAAGTGGCTCGGAGGCCCCCTTTCAAGAGGCTCGGAAGCCCCCTTTCAAGAGGCTCGGAAGCCTCCTTTCAAGAGGCTCGGAGGATATTAGTGAGAAAAGGAAAAGTAGAGAACTGGAACGTGCTCACCAATGTATTTCGTTCAGAGTTTTGCATTCATGATCCTCCTTTGCTTTCATTTAAAACGTGGTCACAAAGCCCAACTGTTAGTATTTGTCCCAACTGTGGCTGATTTGACTGTCGTGAAATTCCCAGAAGTTTTTTGGAAAAATATTAAAAAAATAAAATACCGATTTCTACACTGAAAAAATTAGTTTTAAAATTTAAAATCGATATTAAAAAAAAACCTCATCTCAGAAATCAATGAAATTTTTTCTGCAGATAGGTATTTTAATTATCAAACTTTTCTGGGAATAATGTTCCTGTGACATATTTAAGGAAAAAAAGTTTTTCTAACAAAAACTTTTTTCATGTCCATATTGAGTGAAAATTTATCAGCGTGTTTTATGCCTACAGCGCCAAATATAGGTTCAGCAGCCTATCATCAACCAACGACACATTTTGGACGTATGAAAATTTGTTTAGGAAGCAATTTAGCATAATCTAACATTAATGTGGACCAACATTTGAAAAGGGCGTATATTTTCCTAGATTTCTTATATCAATGTTACACAAAAATGACCAGATTTACAAAATTGTAATGTTTGATGGACTATTGTAAATTTGTCTGAACTATAAAATCTGAAACATAAAAGAGCGTTTCGTTCATCGAGAAAATAGATTAAGGTCACGGAATCCAAGTTTCAAAGAGCTCGCGTTTTCGGGGGCACACCACTAGACACGGAGGCGGTGCACAACTGTCATTTTTGTTGATTTAGCTTTGCTGCGTCGCAGCATGCGTGAAAAAATTAAAATGACAGTTGTACGTTGCTTCCGTATCGAGTGGTGTGCTCCCGAAAACGCGAGCACTTTGAAACGTGGATTCCGTCAGGAGTGACCTTAATGAATGTAAAGATTAAAATTGGTTTAGCAAAAGAATAAATTGGAGGTCGATTTTTTTAATCAGATAAACATTTTGATTCCAAACGATGAAGCTCGGTAGGTAATTTCATTAAGGGGATTTCCGGTAAAAACACATTTAAAGAATAATAAATTTTCCGCATTTTTTAAATTTTTTCTTCAATTTTATTTGTCACTACATTTAATTATTATTTCTACTTGAATACTCATTAATTTGTAAACTTAGTCGAACAATTCAAAGACTTTTGGGTCTTCATCTGAGTTGGAATATTTTTAGCCAGGATTTTATTATGAGCGATTGGTATAAAAGAATGAAGTTTTTGTTTGCCAATTATAGTTTTTGCTTTTTTGAAAAGTTCATCAAACTCTTGTTGAGTACCGTCGTCGGGGGTGACAATGGGTTAAATGGGGGTGAGAATGGGTCACTGTTTCAACTACTTAGAATGCTTGTAGAATGGATGTATCTGAGGACAAGAAGACAAAAATATAAGAGACCTTTTTGAACGATTTTGCTCTACGCCCTTCATGCTCGCGGTGAGAGCGATGACCCATTCTCACCCCCAGACCCATTGCCACCCCCGATGGTGGTATTGCTCATTCGTGATATAACATAAATGTAATCTTCTTCTTATAGGGTGGGTGTACCAATTGTCGCCATACATAAGAACAACTATTTTGAAAAAATAAGTAAAAGGCACGTGGGTGAACTTTATATATCAAGGGAAAGTTTTACTTCCTGCTCCTTAGAGCAGCTGTGAAAACGACAATAAAATTTGTTATTATCCTCATAATTAATTAATCCATAATAGGAACGCATGCACCAGTTGTGGCACTATTGTTAGTTTTGGTTCCTTATTTGGCAAATCCCATTGTTTTCTTATGGGACTGGCCAAATAGAGACCACTAGTGCGACAACTGGTGCAAAGGACGTCAAAAATTAAGCAAAATCAATTTTTACAATTTTGGTTTGTTTGTTTTGAAGGAGATCAAAGGTGTGATTGTATCATATGCATATGCTTTATCGATATGAACTTGGTTTTCCGTGATTTGATTGGCCATTTGGCATAGTGCGACAACTGGTGCACTAGTGCGACAACTGGTACATCTAGCCTATATAAAAATGAAATGGTCTGTGTTCGTATCCGCATAACTCGAAAACGGCTGGATGGATTTTTTTCATTTCTTCAGCAGAAACATTCGTTATCGTTTCCGACGGGTTTATATGATATTTCCCCATGCGAAAATCACGGGTAAGATGGAGTAAATCGTGAAAAACTACAATTAAGAGTCGTATGAAAATTTCGCATAGGAAGTTCACACGGTATACAGAAAACAAGGTAGGCTCGTTAGAAAAATGATACTTCGAATGTGACGCATATTTTATCGCCACATGTTGGAGTACAAAAGTAAGCATGCTGCGACCGTATAGCATCGTCTCGGTCCAGTTTGTGCGAAGATAGCAGTGACGTCACATGTTTACATTCAAATTGAATGTTTACATACGTGATGAGCCTGCCTTGTTTTTGTATGCCGTGGGAAGTTCACAACGCGCGTTTTCGCCTACTATGCAGGACAACGTCTGCCGGGTCGACTAGTTTAGTGATATTTTTGTTTGATTGAAAACGTGCCCATTCGACCATTCGTACAACTCCCGAGGAGTCTTGATAGTATTTCCATAATCTTTGGCAAGAGTTGCTCGTTTTGCCATTCGTTTGAGAGTGCCACCAATAGCTTCGCAAGGGCCTTTTCCGTGCGATGTTGTAAAACAGTGCCATTCTGCTTCTAAGCCATGTTTTGAATTTAAATTACACAGACTTGCAAAGTTCCTTTTATTTTTATAATGTGCTACAGCTCACCCAGACACAAAAGTAATTTTTGTAAAATCGATCGACTGTTTCAAAAAGTCAATTAATTCTGAAATGAATAAGTGAACAGCTTTTGTGTCATGGGTCATTACTTCTGATTAATAAAGTTAACGTTTTCTAATTAACCGTTTCTTTTAAAGTAAACTTCGAATGGATGTATTGTTGCCTGGGAATTATTCCATCCTTGAGCAGCATTTTGGATAATGAATGAATAATTTCCAGAGAAATCTAACTGTACAAGAAGCCATCCTGCAAAATATGCTCAGTTCAATCGCTTTTTTTATGCTCTTTCAAGGAAATTTTATTTTTTTTTTTTGCTCCTTATTGATTTTTTTCGTGTAAATTTTTGATTTTTTTGTACAAAAAGATATTTACTTTGAGTAAAATTTTGTAAATGTGTAATGCTAACATTGTTTTATTTATGGAAATTTTGTATTTTTCTCATTTTTCTATTTTTCAAAAATTCTTCTTTTATAATTGCAATTGTTATCATTAAAAGTGAAAATATACTTTTGTTTCTTGGAAAATTCCTAATTGTGGTAATTCTACATTATTCATGGTAAATTTATATTTATTTATTGTTTCTAACCTGATTTCTTTAGGGTTAAATTCCATATTTTTAATGAAAGATTTTTTTATAGGGAGAGTTTATATTTTAGTCAACAGAGCCTTACCAATATTTCGAAATGCTAGCAATGATCTTTTTTTCATTTTTAAATTATATGAATGTAAAGTATTGGAAGCAGAAGTATATCTCCAACATTGAGAGTTTTCAGCTGCATATATTTTGTGAATTCTTTTAACTGCATTAACCAAAATTAATTAAGGCTAAAAAATAGAGGCAGATTATGGGCATCACTTCGCCGCAGTTAACGGAATACTATTGGAGACTCGAACGGAATCATTGAATAAAAGTGCAAGAAAGCTTGTGGTAGAAATTTCTTCGTTGTTGCGTTGCGTTATATGAACCATTGTGAAATTGAAGAGTTCCACACTCTATCAAAAGCGTACCATGACCTGCTCTTCTTGGAGAATTTATTAAAAGATGGTGTGAGAACGAAACCCGATGCTTTCGATTTGGCCTTATGCCGGGCCTACTGTCTATGTTTACGTACCATGCGGCTAGCAGCGCTAGGCCGTAGGCCTTTTTATACATTTTCTCTCTTTGTTATTGTTTCACGAGGTTCATCTGATGGTACTTACCTTCCTACCAGTAATGGTTCTTCGCTACATGCAGTCATAACAGTTTCTTCGGATGATGAATTGCGAAACCGGCAACGACCGACGTCGCCGGCGGTGTGAAAAATCATAAGGTAGCGATTCAACAAGCGTTAAAAATAAAACATAAAACCAAAACATGAAAGGGAAAATGGCTTAAAAAAGACAAAATCTGAAGCAAAGAAATATCAATATCATCTTCTAAACTTAGACGTACTGTTTGATGACAGAATTAAGAGCGAAAGTAAAGATTTGATTTGATAAAAAGAATCTTTATACCTGCCGCATCCTAACGGAACTATCAAATATAAACTAAAGCCTCTGATTCCATCATGAAAATGTTCGTCTAAGTTTGGAGAACGATATTAACATTTCCATGTTATTGCAAAATGCTTTAAACTTCATGCAAAACAAATACGCTCATCTCATTAACTAAAGGAAAAAATACGTTTTTACCAATTGCAATTAAAATATTTTCTATTTTCAAAATCTTCTTATCATATTCCGTGTATAATAAATTGTAAAGATAAGTTTGTACCTGATATTTAATTCCACCACTTGATTGTACCTTGACAGATACGTATTTCGTCTTATGACAAGTGAAGACAATCCATTAAAAAGCTCAAAATAATTTTCTTAACATTTTTATTAATAATATTAAAACAATTTAATTTTGAACAACATCAGTTAACAAGATCCGGATAGTAATCAAGAAACACTCTTACAATCGCTCAAATTTGCATTCCAATAATAGTTTGACGATCGAGACCTCTTTCCCCAAACGATAACATGAACAACAGAACGCATGTTGAAGGGGCTTGATCTAGCTCGGTGTTTTACACCTTCCATCCACGTTTTTCTCAGAAATGGTTAGAACATTGAAAATGTGCTTACGAGGGGCCTCTGCCATCATGACTACAGTTGGGCTGGTCGTTTGGGGCGGTGTGCGAGAGCAAAACGGTTACGCATTCGGGTGCATGTTTATTGTTGTTTTACTGTTGCTCAGTTGGTGATGCAGTTATGGGAAAAATGGTCATATAACACAGAGTAATGAACGAAAAGAATGAATTAAGTATTTTAGGTTTAATCTCTGGTTCATTTCTTTGGACAAAGCTTCTAACATGCTTGTATTTTAAAAGATATAAATATAATGGAACTATCATATCGAAATATAACATAATAAAAATGAAAGTATTTAAGTAAAATAAGACTAAAATTATGTATGCTGGATATCGACAATACATGCTCTCCTTCAAAATAGTTTAGTAGTTTTTGGACAATGTTTGAAGCTTACTATGCAATTGAAATGCTGATACTTCTTATTCGTTAATGGCTTTCCATTCCAACTGGTATTTGGCCTGATTTTCATCTTGTGTGTTTTCAATTTAAAGCTTTTCTATGCCTGCCATTGCATAACAATTTTATATCTGACAATTGTAGATTTTTTTTGCAAAGAAAATGTGCAGAAAACCGAGAATATTTTAAATCTGAAAAAGGGTTTGAGATCTGAATTATCTGTAGCCAACGTTTTGGTTACCTGATATTTTTTAAATATGCTAAAACAATATAATGCTTCCGCTTAGTTAATTTTTTGTTTATTTTCTCTGTTTCAGCCTCCCCAGTACCATGGGTAGTTCAGGCTACACGTGCATACGACGGACGTTCTGTTCGTTCAACGTTCTGATATGGGTAAGCGGCAGTCTAGTAGTATCGGATACAACGATTTTCCTGAGAATTTTCTGAATCCCAGTTTCACACTCAACCTACTTTCAGCTTTGTGGAAGCTGCTTTCTAGCCGTCGGAGTGTGGCTGCGGTTTGCTGCGCCTGGTTATGCCACCTTACTGCCGGATCACGCTGCCCTCAGTGCAGATTGCCTGTTCATGACCATCGGCGTGATTAGTTTCGTTATTGCGTTTTTCGGCTGCTGCGGTTCGTGGTTCCAGTCGCGATGTTTCCTGATAATTGTATGAAATGATGTTGACTAAATTATTTTGATATTACATGTTGTATTTTCTGTTATCGTTTAAACAGTATTTTACTCTTGTGGTTCTGCTGTTCCTGAGCGAGTTCCTGCTGGGATCGCTGGCGTTTGTATTCCGTGGCGGAATTGGACGGATGATGGTTCACGAGCTGAAGTACGGCATCGAAAAGCATTATAACGTATCGGATAGGGGAGGCATTTTCGCTCCTTCGGTGGCGTCCATCTGGGACAAGGTGCAAGTTGAGGTGAGATGCGGCGCTCAAAAATCGTTTTATTTACAGCCTGATCAAATTTGAATTTCAGCTGCAATGCTGTGGAGTTAGTACGTACGAAGATTGGTACGATATCAGCGCCTGGCCTGGCGAACGGTGGGTTCCAAGATCTTGTTGCCGACCGCGGTATAATTCGCTGATGCTAGAAGGGTCAGGGGATGATTTGCATGGCGTTGATTGCAGGAAGTAATTTTCGTTTCGAGATTTCGGGTTGATCATTTTGAATTTCTACCAATTTATTTTTTTATTACTTTTAGAGCTGGCGATCCATCTCTGCTGTGGGATAAGAGCTGTGGTCAAATTTTGCAAATGTGGTTCGTTCAACGGCTTCATGTTGTTGGAACGGTTGGACTAGTCATAGCATTTTTACAGGTAAGTTGATGGAAAGAAATACAGTTTACAGGTTAAGTAATGGAAAGAAACAGGCTGCAATATAAATACTTCTGTTATTAACGTCAAACGCAGCTTGTTGCATGCAAATCGGATGAGTATAAGTGCTAAGGGGCCGTCCAGAAACCACGTGGTCATATTTTTGAAGATTTTCAACCCCCCCTCCCCCCATGTGGCTTATCGTGGTCATTTGGCAGACCCCCACTCCCCCCCCCTATGACCACGTGGTTTTTTCAAAAACCAAAAAAAAAAAATTAAAAAAAAACTTATAAAACTAAAACATATGGTTAACCCGATCAATTTTGAAGATGGACAAAAACAGGAATTTCAACTGATTCAAAATCAAACTAAACCCAGCATGGAAATTATAAATTTTCAGGAATTCTAACATTTAGATGATGTTATCATGTTGTATTCTGTATCAGGTATTAGGATATCTAGAACTAGCACACCTGCGATGCATCAGGATACAAAAAAATGTAGACTCGCGAAATTGTTATAAAAATTTCTAATGACTTAGAAAATTTCCAAATTATCCCTATATTCTTTAATTTTTTGGCATTAAATGCTAGTTTTCATATCTACAGTCTTTAATATCTTTGGGTTCCTTTTGGTATTCTAGAATTTATTGTTATATTCTGGTATTTAACCCTTTCAGGACGATTTTTTAAAAAGGAATTAAAGTACATATCTAAGGTTTTCCACTCGATCTTGCCAAAACTAGTATAGTAAGAACTGAAAAGTCGAATTTTTTTTGGGGGTCATAGGCCAAACTGCTCTGAAGTACATATCCTTGAAAGTATCAAAAATCATGCCAAGAAACAAGTTGAGAATATATTCACAAATATCTTTGTAATCATGAGACATGATATCACGGAGTTCCGAAACGACCCGATCAACCAAGTTCTGAACGATGTATCCGTACAATGCTAAGCATCCAAGCAGGTCCATTGAGCCGATGCGTGATTTCATTTATTACTTTCACAAGCTACAATAGACCTTCCATGAGTCGATGTTCTAAGATACGATATCGTCTGAAGTAGAAACCCTGCTTAAAAAATAATAAAAAAATTCCATAACAATTAGGAAATTTCCAATAAAGAAATCATGGTAGCGGCAAGACGGCTTTGGCAGGTTTTGTTCTATTATTGGCAGGGGGGGGGGGTTTGTCGACCAAATTTTACGAAATTTGGCCACAATATTCTTTGATATGCAAAGAACGTTTAGGTCAAATTTGAGCCTAGTCAGTCATAAAAAAACCCTGCCAATAATAGAACAAAACCTGCCAAAGCCGTCATTCCCCCTATGAACAATAAAAAAATATTAAATTTTCTACAAATAATGCAAAATTTTCATGAACAATTAAGAATTTTCCACAAAACAAAAATAAATTAACACTTGTAAAACCAAAAATTGCAATTATGAAAAAAGAATTTTCCATAAAGAAATCGAAATGTTTCACGGAAAAAAATACAATCATTCTATAAATAAACCGGTATTAGCAATAAATAATTACATAATTTTCCACTAAATAAATATTTTTTTTAACAAAAATTAAAACCTTTCCACGAAAAAATCAATAAAGAGCATTAAAAAAAGGAAATTTTCCATTAAAGAATATAAAATAATATATAAATTGAGCATTTTTCCATAGATTACCTCTTCTTTAGAAGCGTTTGAAGTTCATGGAAAATGTTATCAATTTGATTGCTTTTTAGTATTTTCTCAATGTAAATTTTCTTATTTTTTCATTGCTCTTTATTGATGTGAAAGAAACCCAGCATTGCCCAGGTGTTGCAAATGTCACAATGAACTATTTGCAGCACCGCACTCTAGATCAATTTCCGTGCGTTTGTTTTGTTTTCCTCAACAGCTGACCCAAAATTGTATTTTATTGACTTTTTACATTTCCCCGTTAAATTCACCAACTTTTTGTATATACAAACCTTGCGGATCCCAAAACGAATCGATTAGGGAAAAATCTTGCATATCGGTCAACCCGATCGCGAGTTAAATCGTCAGGAAGGAAATCTCAACTCATTTTTATTATATAGAAGATATTTTGTGGAAAAAATATTTTTTGTGGAAAAGAATTTTTTTTTCTGGAAACATTTGTAATTGTTTATTGCTAATATTGATTTATTCATGAAAATTTTGTTATTTTTTTCGTGGAACATTTTGATTTCTATGTGGAAAATTCTTATTTTATAATTGCAATTTTTGCTTTTACAAGTGTTAATTTATTATTGTTTTGTGGAAAATTTTCAACTGTTTACTGTTTTGCATAGAAATTATATATCTATTTAATACTCATGCCCTGATTTCTCAATTGTAAATTTATTTTATTATGTAAAATTTCTACTTTTTTCTTTATTAAATAGATTTTCAGTCCAGAGCTGGCTCATCTCTCAAAATTTCTAATTCTCCATTGAAATTTTATTTTAATATCGACCCGTGGAAGCCAATGATGTCAATAAACATATTTTCTCAGTTACTCTGATGGTTCTTTTTAATAATTTTCCAAGGAACATCTATTCCACTTCTGGAATATGCTTCAGTCAATGGTCCTTTCATAAGCGACTCATAAGCGGAGTAATGAATGTATTATAGACCAATTATTATTTTGGAGTTCGGATCATTCGATTTATCCAATTAACCAACATATGAATGATGTATGATTGGGTTGATATGACTTCAATTATTATTTATACAAGCTACTACAGACTTTTTAGGTTATACAAAACGTCCTGGAAGTCGTAATTTGAACTAAGGCCCTATAAAAAAAGTTTGCGAACAAACCTCATTGTCATTGTGCAACTTGATGTTGACTCAAGATAATTTTGGGTACCTTGTCTCTTGGATATCATGTTAATGGAAATTAGGATCATATGCTTATTGCATCGGATTAGGTATATACCGATGATGAAGACATTGCAAATGTCTTGATTGATCTGGTAGATATCGTGGGCTGAACTTGAGAACGTTTTGGATCACCTTGAGCATCTTGTATTCCTGAATATTAATCACTGGCTTAACGTTCTTGATGACCCATCTTATCTGAGTATTCAGAATGATGAAACAATGTGGCTTACGATTCAAACATTTCAACTTCATTTGCATGCTCTTAGAATCGAAATCTTCCCAAGGTCTCGGATATCTGAGTTTTCAGGGTCAGTCAAATTTGAGCTCCCATATTTTTTCTGTAAAGCCAGTATCTAGATGAACAATTTTGCTGAATAAAATGGTGGCCTAGCTCTCTTTTGTGATTTTATAGACAATCTGAAACGCTGGGCATATATGACCCATCCGTCCTGAAAGGGTTGAGATTTGTTTTGGAATTGAATTTCAATCGTTATTATAACACTATTATTTAATCTATAGATTGTTTTAGAGATTGGAGTGTTTTTTTCTGGAACACTGAATTTTTTTCTATATCGCAGGAATATCCTTAGTTCTAAGACCCTTTTATGAATTTAAGATGCATTATTATTAATTAGAATTTCATGTTGATTTTTTAAATGCAAGCTTCTCTATGTCATAACCTTTTTCATACGCACTACTAGAATTTTGTGCATTTAGAACATTTAGGTGTATTATAAAATTTTTCGAATAATTATCCTAATTGTTCAATATCATAAAAACTAGGCTTCTTAAGCCTAAATTATTGCCTACATTTGTTGTTGGATTAATTTTAAATTCCAAGATCTTCTGAATTTTCAAGAATAATTATTCTGGAGTTGCAAGGGAAACCCTTCAGAATATTGACAAGAAATTCTTCGGAGTCTCAACGGAAAAATCTTTAGAATTTCAACGACATTTTTTCCGAAATTCTGTGGAAGAGTTCCGAAAAATGTTCGGTAGAAATTTTGAAGAACTAGAAGAATCCGTAGAAGGATCCGAAATGCATTCCGAAGAATTCCCAGTATAAATTAGAAAAAAATTCCAGCTGACTTTTTGTACAGAATCTCTAAAATTTATTTTCAAAATCCTGGGCAACATTAATGAATCTACAAAGGAAATTCTTCTAAATTTCCAATGGAAATTTTTTGACGTAGAATACGTCTTACGGGAAATATAGGGGGGGGGGGATCATTCTGCAGAATCAAATTTAAGACCGTCACGAAAAGTGGTCAGGAAGTATGAACTAATAACTCAGCCGATTTTGATGATTTTTTTATCAATCGATCGACAAACTGTTTAAGATTTTGCACAATCATTAGAAACAATTAAATAAAGGCGCTAAACTATTGAAAAATTGAATATCGTCAGGAACTGTTGAAAACTTGTTATACACAGTTCATTGCCTACATTTCGTAAAAACAACTCTCATTGTACATTTTGTAAAAACATGAACAATTTTCAAAATTGTTGTTGCAGTCCGCTGATGCAAAAGTGTCGGCGGCGTGATGCCAAAAAACATCTGCGGCGGTGGCTTAGCGCTGCGAAATTTTCTAAAATTATTTTTCCATTTTTCTTTTCCAATTTTTTTTTTGTGGAAATTAAGACTGAATCGCAACCTGTTTTTTCGTTATTTTTTTTTATGGAAATAGGATCAAAGGCTAAAATGGTCAAATAACGCAGATATGCATCGGCGTTGCGACCGACGCTGCGTTAAAAAGACGCTTTGCGTTTAATGATTAAATCATTAAATTTCAATGCTTTGTATTTTTTAAACCGCTATTGTTATTCACCAAAAGTTTTTCGTGTAAAAAAAAACCACGTGGTTCAAGAGCAACACCCCTCCTCCCCCCATGTGGCCTATCGTGGTCATTTTCCAACCCCCCCCCTCCCCCCATATATGACCACGTGGTTTCTGGACGGCCCCTAAAATAGTAGTTTGTGCAACTAGTTGCAAAAAGATTATTTTTTTGTTTGCACAAGTTGTACGTTTCCCATTTTTTTTAAACTTCCTAACAGAGGTTTCTGGATTTCGAAAACAAATATTTTAGGTTTCATTATCCTTTTGAAATCCCAAATGGAATTCTTTTGGGCTTATAAACGGATTTTTTTGAGCTTCCGAATAAAATCCTTTTGGGATTCTGAGCAAAAACGTTTTTACGCTTTGGAGCCAAATTCTTTTGAGCTTCAAAATGTATTTTTTTGAGATCCCGAATGGAATTCTCTGGGCTTTCTAACATTTTTTGGGTTTTCAAAACGAAAATTTCCAAACGAATTTTTTTTGGGCTTGAAACTGAATCCTTTTGAGATCTCGGACAGATTTTTTTTGAGCATCCGAACGGATTTTCCTTGGGCTTCCGAACGGAATTTTTCAGGGCTTTCGAACATAACCAAATAGCATATGTTTGGGTCTCCGAAAGGAATTATTTTGGACTTCCTAACGTAATGCTTCTTAGGCTTCCCAATGGAAATCTTTTGGTTTTCTTTCCGGTTCTTCTGGATTTCTAAAAGACATTTTTCGAACCGAATGCTTTTGAGCTTTCAAAGTGATTTTTTGGGGCGTCTGAACGGTATTTTCTAGAACTTTCGAACATTCTTGTTGGGCTTCTAAACGGTATTCTGCCGCTGCCGATCAGAATCCTTCTGAGAGCTGGAACGGAGCTCTTTTTGGCTACCAAACGCAACACTTTTAGATTGTTTTGGGATTCATAATGGATTTTTTGGGGTTTCCAAACAAAATTCTTTTGGGTTCGGAAAAGAATCCTTTTGAGAACCTGAACGAAATTCTGGTGCACTTCCGATTTGAATTTCTTTGAGAGCTCTATCGGTTTTCTGGGTTTCCGAAAAAAAATAAACCTTTAGGTCATTCAAGCGGAATTCTTTTGAGCTCTTGAACGGAATTCTTTTGGACTTGACACAGAATCCTTTGGAGATGCCAAACCCATTTTTCTTGGGTTTCCGAACGGTTTTAACAACTTTCGAACATAATCCATTTGAACTTCGAAACAGAATATTTTTAAGCTCCCAAGAGGAATTATTTTGGGCTTTCGAACGGAATTATTTTGGGCTTCTGAACGGATTTTTTCGGGCTTGGAACAGAGTCTGTTTGAGATCCCGAATGAAATTCTTTTGGGCATCCGAACGGAATTCTTTTGGACTTTTGATCTCTGGGCTTTCGAACAGAATTGTTTTGAGCTTCCGAACGGAATTCTTTTGGATTCAAGAACGTCAACCGTCTAAGACGAGTTAAGTACTCTCCATTTAATTCCACTACGTTTTGTTATCTTATGCAGATACGTATTTCGACCTCAACTGTGAGGTCGTCTTCAATGTCTTGTACTTGACTCGAGCTTAAAATATTTTTTCTTCAAGAACGTATTATTTTGTTTTTCCTATCGGAATTCTTTTGGGCTTCCAAACGGAATTCTGCCGCTGTCGATCAGAATCCTTTTGAGATCTGGAACGGATTTTTTTTGGCTATCAAACGTAACGTAACGATTTTTTTGGGTTCGGAACAGAATCCTTTTGAGATGCCAAACGCATTTTTCTTGGGTTCCCGAATGCTTTTTTTGAACTTCCAAACAGAATATTTTTGGGCTTCCGAGGAGAATTCTTTTGGGTTTTCGTACGGAATTATTCTGGGCTTCAGAACGGATTTATTAAGTTTCCGAGCGGATTTTTTTTTCCGAGTTTGAGATTCCGAATGAAATTGTTTAGGGCTTCTGTACGGAATGCTTTTGGACTTTTGAACATAGTCCCTCTGGGCTTCGAACAGAATTGTTCTGAGCTTCCGGGCGGAATTCTTTTGGGCTTGAAACGCAATCCGTCTGAGATCTTGATCGAGTTCTGAAAAAATCTAGTTTTGCAACGAGTTGCAAACGCTTTTTATTTGCAATGACATAAAATGGGCTTTAATAAAACCTGTCCACGTTAAATTTTGGACACCCATCGTCCAACGCGACTTTTATACATTTTTACCAACCACTTAGACGATCTATTTACATGACAGCTCAATCTCTGCGCTTTACTGCTGCTTTCAGCATGTCTTAGCTCTCATCCAAATTGATGAAATGGCGACAAATCAATTGTACATTATCTAACTGTCCGAAATTTAACGTGGACAGGCTTCATGATCAATCTGTATCAAAATGGTACAGACTAACTTACTTCACAAGATTATTCATGCCAATAAATCATGTTGCTGCAGAGAACAATCAGATTCGATAGATGAACCTGGCTGGAGTATTTTTATGTCATGTGCATCATTCAGCAAAATATAGTCATGGAACTACCGTTCTGTTGATGGTTTTTCATTATAGCACCCAAATGAGTGCTATAATGGATTTTTTGCAAATCCTGATCATAATATCTGATTTACAGCTCGTCTTTGAGTGATAAAACGGCCTACTTTTCCATACCATCGAAATGGGGGCCTCAATGAACATTATGCTGCTCAAATGGTTTGCATAATATTCATTATAACACTCATTTGGGTGCTATAATGAAAAACCAACATCAAAACAGTAGTTACATGAATTCATTTGGAAGTGTTCAAACAGTGTATTCTGTGTGTCGCGTAATAAATAAAATACTTTTTTTTATTCATTTGTTTATTTTCAAGGCTCAGTCGTGTTAAAAACACTTTGCGGAGCCACAAACAATATTATACAATATAATTTTACAATCATTTTAGGAATAATCAATATAAAAACCAATATCTTCAACTTTAACATTCATTGCAGTAGCAATTCTTATCTTATCCTCAGCTATCATAAGTTGTCGCTCATTCTCGTCGTCGATCTATTTGTACGATGCAATTCGGTATTTCTTCTTCCCTCGTGGAGAGTCCGGAACAGTTACACATTTGCTCCCTTCCTCGCTCGATGGAGAGCTATTCGCAATATCATTTTTGTTGGTCGGCTCCCCACGGGATGGACATGGGCTTCGCTTTGTGTCCGTTCCTTTTACTCACAATATCGTTGTTTTTGCTCTTTGCTTACTACTGCCGGGCTCAACTCTATCAGTCTTTCTGCTGTATAGAGATGCTTCGTCGTTCATGTAGCACCGGACAAGATTTTTTAGGTGCATGTCCGATTTACACACAAAACATTTTGGTTTAACGCCATCATAGTAGATTCTCCCGTTCAAATTACAAAAGTAGAGAACCTCCGGGATTACCTTTTCGATCTCAATATATAGACCGCGAACTTCAGTAAACATATCCAAATGATAGTCTGTTGGAAACCGTTCGCGTACTGTGCGCTTTACTTTTCCGTATTTCGACAGTAAACGCGTTCTGGCATGTCGGAGGTGAACAGATTGAAAAGCAGGGGCCCGAGGATACTGCCCTGGGGGACTCTTGCGACGATGCTGTGCGCATTGGAACTCGCTGATTGAGACCCGGAATGTCCTTGCCGACAGGTAATTTTTGATTATTTTCAACAGGTAGCTGGGAAGATTGTAGCGTTGTAGTTTGTACACCAGGCGGCATGATGGCACATTGTCGAATGCCTTCTCGACATCGAGTAAGGCCATGGCCGTTGTTTTTGAGACAAACTTGTTCCGTCTGAGAACGTTGGTAACTCGAATCAGCTGGTGGAAACCAAACTGTTCCTCGAGCAAAATGTGATGTATAGCTTTTTCGAATAGCTTGGATAATCCTGACAGAAGGCTGATGGGACGATAACTTTTGAGGAGGGATGATCCTTCCCAGGCTTCCGGGTGGGGATGACTTTCGCTGACTTCCTGGACGATGGGAAGTAGCTGAGCCGGAGACACTCATTAGAGATCAGTGAAAGGTGGTCAAAAAACGGAGCATGTGTTTGAGCTCGAGATTCAGGATACTGTCGAAGCCTGGGGCCTTCATGTTCTTCGATGATTTGATATAGGCCGTCAATTCGCCAGCTGAGATCTTTAGCTCTCTCGAGAAGTCGTTGGGAATCAAATGGATGTTGTTAGCATGCTCGTTGACAGCTGCTTCATGTGGACTGATGATGTTCTGCCCAAGATTGTGTGAGATGACGAAGTGACGACCTATTTCAGTAACCTTCTCTGCAGGAGTTATAAAGCGATCCTTAGAGCCATTATTGTGTAGTGGGATCAAAGG
This sequence comes from Armigeres subalbatus, assembly GCF_024139115.2. Classification (NCBI taxonomy): domain Eukaryota; kingdom Metazoa; phylum Arthropoda; class Insecta; order Diptera; family Culicidae; genus Armigeres; species Armigeres subalbatus. Next base: position 36,349,337 of record NC_085140.1, on the reverse strand, counting down.
CGCAATGTGCCGAGGCTTGGATTTTAGTATTTTGGTCATTTTCCAGAACAACTTAGCATAATCTGGGAGAGTGCGGATCTTATTCGAAAAACCCAACTTAATTCACCGAGTGGTGATACTGCCTTTCTCGCATTTAGCCAAGACACCAACCTTATATGACGCTTATATAGTTCAATTCCATTTTCTTAATAACTTTTAAACGTAATGGTCGATCGTTATCAAATTCAATAGTGATCAACAAGGCTTTGTCCCCTGTCGAATGCAACTTGTTGCGAGAAAATCGATTAAGAATTACTATATGAAAAAGTGGCTAATGTTTTTCGGTTTTCGTGTGCACACACACACACACATACACACGGACAGACAGACATTTGTTCAGTTCGACGAGCTGAGTAGATTGGTATATAACATTATGGGTCTCCGAGACTTCTATAAAAAGTTCGATTTTGGAGTGAAATGATAGCCTTTCGGTACAACTTTGTTGTACGAGAAAGGCAAAGATGGTTATTTTTGAGGTCCACTATTCTGGCCTTGATAATTTTTGTGATTCGATTGCAGCGTGCCTTGACCTCAGGCAGTCCAGTGCGCTGAAACTGCCTGCGAGTGACATTCCGCAATCGAATCAAATCTGTGGTGAATGTATCGATGTTTAGGGAGTTGCTTACCTGCCGAGCCGTCGGTACATGTTGCTCTCGGGCCTCGGAGCGCCTCCTCGGTGGAACGTAGCTGCCGATCGATTGCGTCAGGCGTTACCGGCCGCATCTCGTAGTCGACGTTGTTGTCTACGCACCTTTGGAACCGGTGCCAGTATACTCGGTGGTAGTTTCGCCGCAACTGCTGATGCCGATTGACCGAGGAACTCACTTCCGCCACCACCGGATAGTGATCCGAACTGAGCTCCTGGTAGACAACCAACTGCGAGACGTGGTCGTTCATGTTGATTATGCATAGGTCGAGGGTTGAGTGGACACCGGACTGACTCAGCCGAGCGGTGGAATCCGGGCTTAGGATCGTGTAGTGTCGTGTGTCGTTATTCCAGATGGTGCCATTTCGATTGCAGCGAGTGTTGTCCCAGGCTTGATGTTTGGCATTCAGGTCGCCGGCAATGATGTATTGGCCTTGTCTCCGCGTTAGCTTGACGATGTCCCTCCGAAGGGAAGCCGATGAACCATCGCCGGCTTTGATTTGAGCGTGATTGATCCGCACGATGCAGAAGCTCGGGATTTGGACGCTTACCTCCGGTTTAAGGTGCGTTTCAGTGATGAACGCCACGTCGATCTCCTTCTTCTCGAGGAAATCAGCCAATTCGATGATTTTGCTCTTGAGCGAGCAAGCGTTCCAGTTGACCAGGCCCACCCTAGCAGCCATTTTCAATAATGAACATGCCAAGAGTGAAGACCTGGTCGAAACGGGTTTTGCAGCCGCGCAGCCGAGTGGCGAGCTGTGCAAAGATCGGCATCAGCTGCTCCGGGGTGTACAGCGGAGCAGATTCTTCAAGGGGGCCGTTTTCGTTCTCCGGCTGCCGGCGGAGCCCAGGAGAAGGGAGTGGGGGCCATTCGCTGGTGGATGGTACTGATGGTATTGGAGCTTGAACCCAACAACACACTACAGAGCAGTGCACACAAGCTTACAAGGTCAACTGCCAAGTATGTGGATTCTTAGGCTTTCCCACACATAAATGCCCTTTCTGTTCAAAAAACTCCCAGCGCCGGAAGGACAGGAGTCCTTCCAAGTAGAAACACTCCCTACTTCGAACAACCTTCTCTTACCAAGTGTGACAGATACTTTGACAGCATTAGGTTACAGTCCTCTACCCGAATTCGAGGACAATACTGAAGAAAATTTCCAATGTTCCTCAGTATTTTCGATCGTCAACAATAATCGTCCCTATATAAAACCTAAAATCTTTGACACACCCATTCGTACACTTTTGGATTTCGGAAGCCAAAGAACACTGATCTCTTCAGACACCGCTCCACTATGGAAAACTGCTAGTACTAGGATTTTCCCAAGCAATTTGATACTCACTAGCGCCTCAGGGGATGCTCTGAACGTAGTGGGTCGTGTGTTTCTTGAAGACCAAACCAAAACAATTGAAATCACTATTGTCGAAGATCTGCCAGTCCAGTGCATCGCTGGAATGGATTTCTTCACATCTTTTGATCTGCACATTACCAGGGGAGAAGAGATTCTATTCCTCGTAGAGGAGTGTACAATCGTCTCGTCGGGTTAAGCTCCGAGCAGGTTGCGGCACTAGAAATAACTAAAACAAAGTTCAAGCCAGCTATGAAATATCAGCTCGAGGTAACCTCGCTGATCGAACATTCTATAAGACTGATGGAAGAATTTAAGGATTGTCCCTATCCATACTCCCCAACCATACATTAGGCATTAAATGAGGAGGTAGATCGACTACTCCATCTCGGAGTGATCGAAGAGTCCTTCTCCGATTGGGTACTCAATGCCGTGCCTATTAAAAAACCCAACGGAGCTGTTCGTTTATGTCTAGATGCGCGCAAGCTCAACGCCCGGACTACCAGAGACAGTTACCTCACGTCGGTCGAATACTGGGACGGTTAGGGAGGACGAGATTCCTCAGCACGATAGGATGCCTTTCTACAGATTCCTCTGAGCGAAGACTCGAAACATCTGACTGCGTTCTGCATTCAGGGACGAGGCATGTTTCAGTACACGCGTCTCCCGTTCGGCTTGACAAACAGTCCAGCAACTTTATCTCGGTTGATGGATAAGATCCTCGGAGCTGGCGAGCTGGAGCCATGGGTATTCGTCTACCTGGACGATATAATTGTGGCCAGTGACAGCTTCGAGGAGCATATCCGTCTTCTTGAGGAGGTTGCACGTAGACTGAGAAACGCAAATCTTTCGATAAACATCGAAAAGTCGAAATTTTGCCGAACTGAGGTTTTTTGTACGGGTTCCGCTTCCACCTTTCACACCAGATCTTCAAACGATGATGTTCCTGACTTGGATGCTTGTATAGCACATATGCTACGCGAAATCGCGTCGTGTACTATGTCCTCAGTACCTTTTCGATGAACGATGGTCATGTCCAGGTGCTACAAGTCTAGACTTCAGTGACTGAGCCTGGATGCCGGACGCCATTTGAAGCATCCGTTACCAGACTACCTTCGATGTAGCCGCGGAACTTCTCCATTGACAGGAGCGGACCGCCAGCGCTTCTTTTTCTATTGCCGAATAATTTTTCTGGGCTGAGTTCAATTTCTGGGATACAAAGCTGATGACCTTCTCCGACCCGTCATGGATTTGAGTGAGCACTCCTGCTACGGCACGATCACTTCCGTACGTTTGCACAATGAACTCTTGCTCAAAGTTCGGGTTTGATCATATAAGTGCCGTAATGAGGTGCTCCTTAATTATCCGAAAAGCTTCATTCGCCTCAGACATTCGCCTCTCACAATTTTCGGTTTGCCAGCTAGGAGGTCCGAAATTGGCGTGGTGATGGTACTGAAGTCAGGTACGAAGCGACGGTAATAATTCACCATCCCAAGAAACCGTCGTACTTTTCGGATGGTCTTTGGGGCTTCAAAATCCAGGATACCCTGGACTTTCGATGGGTCGGGTCGAAGTCCATCACTCAACAGTAAATCAAAATCGATCGTTAGAGAAACTAAACTATCTTCCAATATTGAAAGAATTTCAAATTAGAATATTCTCTAGCGATCAAGCCATGAGTGAGTATGATGTACATCCGCGAGTCTTCGAGTCAACGGAACAGAAATGGGTAGCAGAGAGGGGCTGATCATTTGCTCAAACATACTCCGACAATCATCTCCACATTGAACCAATCTATCCTGGGTTGCCTCTGTCACCGGTCCATGGATCGACTCCCATAGATTGTTGATGCTGTTGCTAACGTCGATTGCATATTGTAACGCATCGTTCACAGTGATCTTTCGTTCAATACAGTTGACAACCGTGCCCGTATTTAACTGACCATGATGTAGTGATCAGAGTCAATCTGGCCTCTGAATGTCCATACGTCGATAACATTCGAAAAATGCCACCCATCTACCAGATCATGGTCAACTATATATTCATTAGGAAGCTATTCAAATATTCACTTAAATCTTTCTTTAAGTGTTATTGTCGATTTTTTTACATATGACAATTTTGTGACGAGTTATTTTCGTACATTTTGGATCGCCTACGCCACTGACCGCTTTCAACATATCTTTTCCATTCATTGCAGCTATTTGGTCTCATTTCGTCGATGCTCCTCTTCTGTACGGTGAAGCACAAACGATCATCGAAAACGTACAAATCCTACTCGCCCACAGTGGACACGACCCTGAATCGGAACAGCACCGGGACCTACCTGGACGATTGATATTGGTTATAGTCTCGATTACGACGTGTATCGAGATCACCCATTTGGCGTAAGCTGCCCAGTTTTCCGGAGCCTAGCACCAAAATCGCATAGATCACGAACACAACGAAGATGAGCAGTCGATGAATATACTCGTATTTGTTACAAAATATTGCTATATTTACACATTATTGTAGGTTACGCTCGAAATGCTGAGAAGCCGAAATCGAATCCTTAGATTAAGGAGATGCTGTGCCAAAAATCATGAAGATAATTGTTTGTAATTTTTAAAAACCTCGAAAATAAGTTAGTATTGTTAATTTATGCAACGGTAGGTCAGCTTTAGAAAGTTAAGGACGCAAACAATAGACCGACAAATTGGTAAAATGAATATAAAATGTATTTACAAAACAACCCAATGATCGGGAATCTCTAAACTAGCCTTCGGTAGTTTTCGCTTAGTCCTATGATACATTCTATTTTATTAGGATTATTTATAAATAGAATCCGACTAGCCAAGTCGAAGCAGACATTCCAAAGTAGCAGAACTTGTATTTACAATGGTAATCCTCAGAGAGATAAGTCAAATAAATGAACCTCATACTCGATACCGTTCAAGTGTTTTATTCTAATCCGATTATCTTGGAGCCGAGGTCGTTGAGAGATTTCGTGAATTTTTTGTTGGCCTTCTTGAAGAAATCTTTCGGTTTCTGAAATTCAAGAAGATAATTAGTCACATGTCTCTGTTATTTTTTTTCCATTCTTACATTTAAAGCATCGTTAATCCGCTTTGCGACAAAGTCCACTGCGTTTACGACCCCCAAACGGATACCTTCATAGTCTTCGATTGGGTTCGCTTCATAGTCCCTGGGTGTCGCCTTGTCCACGATGGCTCCGGTCTGAAAAGTAGGACAGAATATCACGTATTTCTGACTACTCTACATAAAGAAAAAACAATTACATTGAAAAAGTTCACAATTTTCTGCTGCACGTTGTCGAACACCGTAAGGATCTTCGAATGGATATCTTCCTTTTCTTGAACGGCTTCTTTATTCTCGGATTCGTTGTGAATAAGGCCATATACCTGCGGTTAGACATTCAAATTATTCTATGCTATTTACAGTATGTAATCTGCCGTGAATCGCATATCTGTCCCATCTTTGCTGGGTTTTCTATTCATGTGGAACAAATATGCGATTCACGGCAGTAATGTTCTATATTGGTAATAAACACAGCTTAATACCTGGCATAAAACGAGTTTAGTACTATTCCTTTTGATTCCATAACGTTGTAATCTTTATAGATACGTATTTCGACCTTAAAAATTATAACGTGGTGGAATTAAATGGAATAGTACTAAACTCGTTTTATAACAGGTGAAGACATTCTACTAAAAGAGCTATATAATTTTCTTATAGCTTAATAGGTATGTTGAAAATGATGCATTCGACTCACAGCGAGTGTGAAATCTATGGTGAAATAAAAGCGCAGGCTGCTGGCAAGCGTGGCGGTTTCAATACTGCGATACGGAGGTCCAATCTGGGTGTCGGCGTTTAGCACGAACTGCAACGTGCGAAAGCTGGAGAGTACTCATAGGCTAATGTGTCTGAGAGTCATCAGCGTATATCGCATTGTATCTCGCGAGGCGGTATGTGTACTACGCCCTACTAGTGCAACGACATCAGGGGCACCGGTAATGCTCGAAGGAATATCAAGATAGCAACGGTAGCCTAATGATAGAGGGAGTGGGACAAATCGGGTAAGAGAAGGTTGACCCATCGATTAGTCTCAAGTGTGTCTGCATGGATTAGCAGACCCCATGGAGAGCTAAACTTTAGCTCGACCCAGTTCTTAATAAGCCACTAATGCTTCAGGTGATACCTGCACGCGTTCGCACATGCGGCTTCCCCCGCCTGTCCGTAATACCCAGACGTGACAGAAACGGCTGAGCACATCCTATTCATATTAATGCTTGGGCAGTGGAGTGGGGCAGTCACTGCACCAATCGAAGGGGTCAAGCGTTACTAGAGGCGCTAGCGAAGCTCGACGTACAGAAGGGACGGGGTCGAGTTATGGATTGACGTAATGTTTCTCAGTCCTGGTCTGGCACCAGACTTGGACTGTAGGGTGGACGAGGGTTACACCCATAGTGATCATTTAGCAATTCGCTTTAAGATCAACTATGGCGTGCAACATCTGAGGTCCGGGGATTCCAGTCAGGTCCGCGGGTGGAGAACCAATCACTTCGACAGCGAAGTTTTCACTGCGGCCCTGGGACTGGAAGCCAACACTGAAGGTCTAAGCGGGGATGCGTCCTGTCCTATCGCGCGCGTGTGACGCCACCATGCCGAGGAAAGCCCTGCCGAGAAATGGCAGGCGGCCGGTATACTGGTGGAGTCCCGAGATTGCGGCCCTTCGATCAACCGCCGAGGATGATAGAGCGGACCGCCGTGAAGTGTTTCGAGTTGCGAAACTGGCCTTTAACAAGGCCATCTAGAACAGTAAGAGAGCGTGTTCCGACAACCTATGCGAAGGAGCCAAAGCGAATCCGTGGGGTGACGTCTACAGGATAGTGATGACCAAGACCAAAGGGAGCTTTTCACCCCCCGAACGGTCCCCGGATAGGTTGGCGAGGATTATCGACGTACTATTCCCGTCCCGAGCCACAAGTCCCTGGCCTCCTGCACCATAAGGCAATATGGGTGCGGCCGAAATGGTGGCTCCGGTGACGAACGAAGAGTTACTCGCGGTGGCCAAATCCCTGGTAACGAACAAAGGTCCAGGGCCTGATAGAGTTCCGAACAGCGCTCTCAAGGCAGCAATCATAGTAATCCCGAACATGTTCAGGCTAGCTATGCAAAGATGCCTAGATGAGTGTAGATTCCCCGAAAGGTGGAAAAGACAGAAACTGGTGTTGTTGCCGAAGCCCGGGAAGCCGCCGGGCGACCCATCGACGCATAGACCAATCTGCCTTATAGACACAACGGGCAAGTTGCTACACAGGATCGTCCTCAACAGGTTGACCTCGTACTCAGAGGGTACGAACAGACAGGCCTAGCAACCAGTTCGGTTTTTGCAAGGGTAAGTCCACGTTGGACGCTATTAACTCGGTGGTAAAGACCGACAGAAAAGGCGAGGTATTCGATACTGTGCGTTAGTGACACTTGATGTGAAGAACGCATTCAACAGCGCAAGCTGGGATGCCATCGCGCTCTCGTTACACCGGCTTAGCCTGCCTGTGGGCCTGTACCGGATTTTGGAAAGCTATTTCCAGAACCGTGTACTATTATACGAGACCGATGCCGGTCAGAGAAGCGTACCTATTACCGCAGGAGCTCCGCAAGGTTCAATACTGGGCCCGGTACTATGGAACCTTATGTATGACGGGGTTCTGAAGCTGAAGTTCCCTCCTGGTTTTAAGATCGTCTGTTTCGCAGATGACGTAACTTTGGAGGTCTACGGGGAGTCAATTCCCGAGGTAGAACTGACCGCAGCGCACGTGATCAGCACGGTGGAGAATTGGATGAGCGCTAGAGGCCTGCAGCTCGCTCAACATAAGATGGAGGTGGTTATCGTCAACAACCGCAAGCCGGTTCAACATGCAGTGATTCACGTGGGTGAAGCCGCGATCGCATCAAAGCGGAGTTTGAAGCTCCTTGGGGTCGTAATAGACGACAAGCTGACCTTCGCCAGTCATGTCGACTATGCGTGCAAGAGGGCTTCGACTGCTGTTGCGGCATTATCGAGGATGATGTCTAACAGTTCCAAGGTTATGCCAGTAGACGTAGGCTACTGGTACCTGCGGAAGCTGGAGAGCACGTACCGCTAAATGTGTCTCAGAATGATATCTGCCTGCCGCACGATATCACACGATGCAGCCTGCGTGATTGCGAGCATGATGCCAGTCGGGCAGGTCATCCGGGAAGACGAGGAGTGTTTCGAGCTACGTGGCACCAGAAGAACGCATCAGGGTGACTTCGGTTGCCAGATGGCAGCGCGAATGGGATAACTCTTCTAAAGGTAGGTGGACCCACCGGCTGATACCTAACATATCGAGCTAGGTGGAGAGACCCTATGGGGAAGTTCACTTCCATCTGACACAATTCCTGTCAGACCTTGGCTGCTTCCGGCAGTACCTCCACAGGTTTGGGCACGCGGAGAGCCCCGTCTGCCCTGACTGCCCAGGTGTTGCCGAAACTGCAGAGCACATACGTCCTCGTGTGTACTCGTTTCGTTTCGTAAAAGGTGAGCAGTGAGCACCCAAGTTAGACTCACATGGTATGTCAGTGGTGAGCATCCAAGTAAGACTCATATGTTTTTGACGTAGGACTTACGTCTCTCTTCACTATACCGGGTGTCATTTCAATATTTCTAAATCGACCGCGTTACGCTGTGTTGAAAGATTTTGAATGATAATAGCGTTTGTCCCAGTGAACGGATCTCTTCGGAAAACCCCTTAATCGACAGATCATAAGTATGCCTTTCATATTAATACTTGATATGACCCGAAAAACTTGTTTCAATAGGCCTAAAACTGTTTTCGAAGCAAAACATTGACTGCACTGAAACCTATAAATATGGGTGCCGCTTGTTCCTCGCGTCATTTGTTCGCTTGATTCTGATGGGTGCAGACGCTAGCGGATAAGCTGCAACTGCGCACCAAAATAAGCCATAAAAGAGGGTGACGCAATTTTTCCTTCTCATTCTGTTCAGAACTTCCAACGGGATATTTTTCTTTCATTCTAACCGGGACAAGCAAAGCCACAGCAGCATCGATTCGACAGCACTCGCAACTTTTCGCAAAACAGCATCGTCCGCATCATCCGCTTTTCGGCCCGGCAGCGCCGAGGCCACCATCAGCCAAAGCATGCCAGTACAGCCGCAGAAAATGTTCCAGAAGCAGCCCATTCTACAGACCCGACACCGCAGCAATGCCGAGGAGATACCGACAGCAGCAGCAGAGTCGAGCCGAAACTAGCCGGCATCAATGAAGAGCTGAGGCCGACCGGCATCAGTGTTGAGCCGAGACCGGCCGGCATTGGTATCGAGCCGAAACAAGTTGAAGAAAATCAAGAGAAAGAACTGCAATGTTCTTGAAGAAATCGCGTGTGTGTGTGTTTTGGTTTCGAGTAAAGATACCCCCTCGGTCAACCAGTTCCCCGAAAGGAGTTAATTTTCGGCCCTAATCAGGGCCAAGAGATTTAATAATAATTTTCGCAATTGGGTGGCATTCGTCACTGGTTCGTCGCATGCTGCATTAAGGCAATTCGCATCCCGCTGGTTCCATTGAAGAAACAGCACACGTCAAGCGGATACGCTGCATGAAGACAGCTTTGGTTTTGCACTCCACCCAGGAGCACCCAGCATCAGCCTTATAGTCCGCTGCAACATGACGCAACAGATGGAGATAGAAAATGTATTTATTTGAAGCAAACGGTTCTTCTGAGAGCCACTGATATATATAATATCAAAGTTTTAAATACCCTCCGCGTTAGAAAATGTACTTGGGTGTAAAATCCAATATTCTAGAGATAAAATGTTATACGCGAATAGCAAATTTTCAAGATTTTTTATAACCGTGACATAACAAGAAATGTGACCGCGAAGTGGACGAAAAACTAGACTTGACCATGCCTTTAAAGACACTTAATATGTCCAAATTTCTCACATAATCTAATTTAGATAAATGAATCGGTGATAACAGCCCAAACATTATTATAACAGTTTTCGTGAGCAATTTAAAAAAGATATCTCAAAATGAAAAGCTATCAATCGATTTATATAGAAAAACATTGTTTAATACTGTTCGCGCACAAAGCGAACGTGACTGAATGTTCTCCCAAGCTACCAATCCTAAATTTTCCGCACTTGCCACCTGAACAGCAATTCTTAGCTCGATTGCCTGGCTTGTGGCCTGTACCGTGCGAAAAGTCCCGTTAGGAAATAGACGCCAGCAACGAGCAACAAAAAAAGAAGAAGAAGCCCATCACGAACGCGTCGATGATGATAAGCGCTTTTGCTGACAAAGGAACGGGATACAAGACGCTCACTGATTAGCCGACCAATCGGGAAGCAGAGACGATTCAAAATTAAGTATAAAAGAAAAATGCATTCGCTTACAGAGCATTCAGTCCTTCTTATTAGTTGGACCAAGCCGAAACAAACAGCCTTTTTCAAGGCAATAAGAGTTAAATAATTTCCTTATTCAGTCGATATCGCATGGACTCGGAGGCTCTTCAGTCGAAGCTGCGAATGAGCTGCTGCTGGGTCTGACGAGAAGGCATAAAATAGCGCAACGTGATTTTTTTTCCTTTCATTCTGACCGGGACAAGCCAAGTAACAGTAATATCGATTCGACAGCATTCACACCTTTTAGCAAGGCAGCATCGTCCATACTATCCACTTTTTCGGCCCGGCAGAGTCGAGGCCAACATCAGCCGAAGCATAGCCATCAGTACAGCAGTAGAAGAAGTTCCAGAAGCAGTCCACCCCACAGACACGGCAGCAATGCCGAGCAGATGTCGGCAACAGCAGCAGAGTCGAGCCGAGGCCGGCCGGCATCAGTATCGATCCGAGACAGGCTGAAGAAAAGCAAGAGAAAGAATTGCGATGCTTTTGAAGAAACCGTGTGTGTGTTTTGGTTTCGAACAAAAAACTCTTTCGGTCAACCAGTTGTCCATGAAAAAGTTAATTTCCGGCCCTTATCAGGGCCAAGAAAGATAATGATAATGCTCGCAATTGGTCACCGGTTCATCGGTCGGCAGTTCGTATCCCGCTGGTTCCATCTGGAGAAACAACACACGTCGGCACATACCTACACTGCATGAAGACAGCTTTGGTTTCGCGCTCCACCCGGAGCACCCAATTTAGTTTTACAATCCACTGCAACATGACGCAACAGATGGACATAGAAAATGTTTATTTTCAAAGCATACGGTTCTCCTGAGAGCCATTGATAGACTTACTAAAGAGTTCTTAAAAATTCTAAAATACTCTAGAGATAAAATGTTATACGCGAATAGCAGATTTTCAAGATTTTTTCATAACCGTTACATAACAAGAACTGTGACATATAATGAAATAAATCACAAAAAATCCACTATTAGATGAAAAATCGATTGAGAGCTTTTCTTTTTGAGATATTTTTTCCTATATTGCTCATGAAAATTGTTATAATAATGTTTGCCGATTTTTTATACAAATTAGGTGACGTGAGAGATTTGGATATATTATACACTAGCAGACCCGACGAACTTCGTTTCGCCTAAAATTGATTTATTATCTGATTAGATCTCGAGTAATGAAGAAATTGGTGTTTCATTTGTACGGGAGCCCCCCTTTCCAAAGTGGGGAGGGGTTTCAAACCATCTTAAGAACCATCCCCGGCCCCAAAAACCTCTGCATACAAATTTTCTCGCCGATCGGTTCAGTAGTTTCCGAGTCTATAAGGTTCAGACAGACAGAAATTCATTTTTATGTATATAAAAAATGTATATAAAAAATAGAATAAGAAGATCTTCAAAGGCATGGTCAAGTCAAGTCCTACGTCCACTTCGCGGTTATGTCACAGACATTACCCACTGTTCGTTTTTTTCCTCCGATTTCTCCGAGAATTCCTCCGAAAATTCCTCCGGGAATTTCTTCGGGAATTCCCCCGGGTATTCCCCCGGGTATTGCTTTGCGAATTCTTTCCGGGAATTCCTCCAGGAACACCTTCGGAATGTTTTTCGGGAATTTCTTTGGGAATCCTTTCGAGAATTCCTTTGGAGATTTCTCTGAGAATTCCTTCTTGAGTTCCTCCAGAAAGCCACTGGTGAATTCCTCTACGGATTCCTGTGGAAATGCCTTGAGGGATGTTCTCGGGATTTCCATAGGGAATGCTTTCAGGAATTCCTTCGGGAATTCCCTCGGGAATGCCTTCGGGAATTTCTCTGGGAATGCCTTCGGGAATTCATTCAGGAATTCTTCTCAAATTCCTCTGAGAAAAATTTCGGGAAATCCTCCATGATTTCCTTTGGAAATTCTTTCGGTAATTCATTCTGATTTTTTCGGGAATTTCTCAGGAAATTCTTTCAAGAATTCCTTTGGGAATTCTTCCGAGACTTCCTTCTAGAATTCCTCTGGGAAATCCTTCGAGGATTTCTTCGGGAATTGCTTCTGGAACTCCTCCAGGAATTCTTTCAGGAATTCCACCAGCAAATCTTTCGGGAATTCCTCTGGAAAGAAAAATTTCAGAAGGAATTCACGGAGGAATTCCCGAAGGAATCCCCGGAGGAATGTATGAATTCTCGAATCTGGAAGAATCTCCGAATGAGCTCCTGTAGGAATCTTCCAAAGAACTTATGGAGGAATTTCTCAAGCATCTCCTGCTGGAACTGGAACAATCTACGAAAGAATTCTGTAAAAATCTTCCAGGAATTCCTGGAAGAATCTTCGAAGGAACTCCAGCAGGAATCTCCAAAAGAACTACTGCAGGAATTTAAGAAGTTATTCCTGGATAAACTCTGAAAGAAATCCTGGAGGAATTTTCGAAAGAACTTCTGAAAGAATCTCCGAAGGAACTCCCACACGAATCTCTGAAGGAGCAACTGGTGCAACCTTCGAAGTATCTCCTCGAAGAATCTCCGAAGAATTATTATTATTATTTATTCAGACTAAGGCCGAAGTGGCCTGTGCGGTATATAAGAGTCTTCTCCATTCGGCTCGGTCCATGGCTACACGTCGCCAACCACGCAGTCTACGGAGGGTCCGCAAGTCATCTTCCACCTGATCGATCCACCTTGCCCGCTGCGCACCTCGCCTTCTTGTGCCCGTCGGATCGTTGTCGAGAACCATTTTCACCGGGTTACTGTCCGACATTCTGGCTACGTGCCCGGCCCATCGCAGTCGTCCGATTTTCGCGGTGTGAACGATGGATGGTTCTCCCAACAGCTGATGCAATTCGTGGTTCATTCGCCTCCTCCACGTACCGTCCGCCATCTGCACCCCACCATAGATGGTACGCAGCACTTTCCTTTCGAAAACTCCAAGTGCGCGTTGGTCCTCCACGAGCATCGTCCAGGTCTCGTGTCCGTAGAGGACTACCGGTCTAATTAGCGTTTTGTAGATTGTCAGTTTGGTACGGCGGCAAACTCTATTCGATCGGAGCGTCTTGCGGAATCCATAGTACGCACGATTTCCAGCCACTATGCGTCTCCGAATTTCTCTGCTGGTATCATTTTCGGCAGTCACCAGTGAGCCCAAGTACACAAATTCTTCTACCACCTCGATTTCGTCACATTGTCTTCTCTTGAACCTCTTCCTATCATGTACTTCGTCTTCGACGTGTTGATGACTAGTCCGATCCGCTTAGCTTCCCTCTTCAGTCTGATGTAGGCTTCCTCCATCTTCTCAAAGTTACGTGCCATAATATCTATGTCGTCGGCGAAACCAAATAGCTGGACGGACTTATTGAAAATTGTACCACTCGTGTTAATCCCTGCTCTTCGTATTACCCCTTCCAAAGCGATGTTGAATAGCAAACACGAAAGACCATACCCTTGCCGTAACCCTCTGCGGGTTTCGAATGGACTCGAGAATGCCCCTGAAACTCGAACTACGCACATCACCCGATCCATCGTCGCTTTGATCAACCGTGTCAGTTTATCCGGAAAACCGTGTTCGTGCATTAGCTGCCATAGCTGGTCCCGATCGATTGTATCATATGCGGCTTTGAAGTCGATGAATAGATGATGTGTGGGCACGTTGTATTCGCGGCATTTCTGCAGTACTTGGCGAATGGCGAACACCTGGTCCGTGGTGGAGCGTTCGCCCATAAAACCCGCCTGGTACTGCCCCACGAACTCCCTTGCAGTTGGTGCTAGTCGACGGCATAAAATTTGGGAGAGTACCTTGTAGGCGGCGTTCAGCAATGTGATTGCGCGGTAGTTGCTACAATCCAGCTTATCGCCCTTTTGTAGATGGGACACACGACACCTTCCATCCACTCCTGCGGCAAAACTTCCTCCTCCCAAATCTTGGTAATGACCCAGTGCAGCGCTCTAGCCAGTGCCTCACCACCGTGTTTAAATAGCTCTCCTGGTAGTTGGTCAACCCCAGGGGCTTTGTTGTTCTTCAGCCGGCCAATCTCCTCCTGGATTTCCTGGAGATCCGGAGCCGGTAGAATTCTGTCCTGCGCGCGTTCTCCAGGTCCATCACCATACCGCCATCTTCGTCTGCCACATCGCCATTCAGGTGTTCTTCGTAGTGCTGCCGCCACCTTTGGATCACCTCACGCTCGTTCGTAAGAAGGTTCCCGTTTATGTCCTTACACATATCAGGCTGTGGCACGTGGCCCTTACGTGAACGGTTTAACTTCTCATAGAACTTTCGTGTGTTATTAGCGCGGTACAGTTGCTCCGTTTCTTCACGGTCTCGATCTTCCTGCTGGCGCTTTTTCCTCCGGAAAATAGAGTTTTGTCTGTTCCGCGCCTGTTTATATCGTACTTCGTTCGCCCTCGTGCGGTGTTGCAGCAATCTCGCCCATGCTGCATTCTTCTCTTCCACTAACTGCTCACATTCGCCGTCATACCAGTCGTTTCCCTGATCCGAGGGCACCGTGCCAAGTGCAGCGGTTGCGGTGCTACCAATGGCGGATCGAATATCTCTCCAGCCATCTTCAAGTGACGCTGCGCCTAGCTGCTCTTCCGTTGGTAGTGCCACTTCCAGCTGCTGCGCGTATTCTTGGGCTAGTCTACCGTCTTGTAGCCGCCCAATGTTAAGCCGCGGCGTCCGACTTCGACGCGTGTTGTACACCGTCGAGAGTTTTGAGCGCAGGCATACTGCAATGAGGTAGTGGTCGGATTCAATATTCGCACTGCGGTATGTGCGGACGTTCGTGATGTCGGAGAAGAATTTACCGTCGATTAGAACGTGGTCGATTTGGTTTTCCGTTTCTTGGTTAGGTGATCTCCATGTGGCCTTGTGGATATTTTTGCGGGGAAAGAAGGTGCTTCGGACTACCATTCCGCGGGAGGCTGCGAAGTTTATGCATCGTTGGCCGTTGTCATTCGATACGGTGTGCAGACTATCCGGTCCGATGACCGGTCTATACATTTCCTCCCTTCCTACCTGTGCGTTCATGTCCCCGATGACGATTTTAACGTCCCGCAGTGGGCATCCATCGTATGTCTGCTCCAGCTGTGCGTAGAACGCTTCTTTCTCGTCGTCGGGTCTCCCTCCGTGTGGGCAGTGCACGTTGATGATGCTATAGTTGAAGAAACGGCCTTTAATCCTCAGCTTGCACATCCTTGCGTTGATTGGCTGCCACCCCATCACGCGTTGGCGCATCTTACCCAGCACTATGAAGCCGGTTCCCAGCTCGTTGGTGGTGCCACAGCTTTGGTAGAAGGTAGCCGCTCGATGCCCGCTTTTCCACACTTTCTGTCCTGTCCAACAAATCTCCTGCAGCGCCACGACGTCGAAGTTGCGGGGATGTAATTCATCGTAGATCATCCTGTCGCAACCTGCGAAACCTAGCGACTTGCAATTCCATGTTCCAAGCTTCCAATCGTGATCCTGTATTCGTCGCCTAGGTCTTTGCCGATTATATCGAGTCGCATTATCTCTTATATTGTTCGTAATGATTGGTTTTCTAGGCGGCTTATTGGGCCTGCGCAAACCTCCTGTCTCGTCGGAGGGCCGTCGTGTCAGGGCTGTTTAGCGTCCCACCTAACACCAGGACTTGGGCTTGTGCGCTTTGAGCGGCACACGGTCGCTTTGGTGGGGCCTACTTGCGGATACATGCAGCTTTTTATAGAGGTTTAACAGGGCCCACTGTCAAACCCCACCACATCCTAGGCAAGCCCCACAACTCGCAGATGGCCTGGGGAGGGATCGTCAAGCCCTTGGACATAGTCCCTGCTGCCCGGATCTCCGAAGAAACTCCTGGCAAAATCTTCGAAGGAACTATTGGAGGAATCTCAGTAGGGATTCCTAGATGCATTTCCGAAAAAAATCTTGGGTGAATCTCCGAAGGAACTCCTGAAGGATTTTCTTCCTCAGAAGGATTTCCTGGAGGAATCGTCCATAAATTCCTGGAAAACACAGACATGACTTCAAGCTGAGTGGATTGATATACAACACTATGGGTCTCCGGCATGGTCTCCGGCCTCCTTCAAAAATGTTGTCTACGTAGGCATACTTAGTACACTTAGTTTACTTTTCTAATTTTACAGTGAACGTTCGCTTATTGGGTTTTTTTCTAGGGTTCGCTAATTGGGGCGAACCCAATTAAAAAGCAGCTAAACGTCAGAAAGTGATGGCAAAAACGCGTTGACGTTTTGTTTTTGTGTTTGGCGGGATCGATATTTTCTGGCGCGTAAAATTTTCCTTTGTTCAATGCAAAAAGTAAACAACATTAACGCTTGTCAAAATGCCCCAATTAGCGAACGGCGTTCGCTAGTTGGGATGAGATCGTGCCCCAATTAGCGAACGATCACTGTATTCGTATTTTATTTCTAAGCTCTCCATTTTCACTTGCTAGCTCCCCATTGCTTCACTTCTTGCTTCATTTTCCATTTCTCCTTGCATTTCTCACATCTCGTTTGCCACTTCTTACATCTTATTTTGAAAATTCTCACATTCCTTTTCTTGCTTTTCACTTACCACTTCTCTTTCTCACAACAATTATCACGCTTATTACTTCGCACATTTTACATCTTCTCATTTTTCGTTTATCATGTTCTTATTTTATAATTTCTCATTCTTACTTCTAGTTTCGTCCCTTTTACCTCTCAGTTCCCTGTTCACAGTATCAATTTATTTTAAAATTATTTAGTGCTTTTTGATGGAATTCTCGATTTTTCCTACTCAAGCTTAGTTCTCTAAGATGAACCAGCCGAGGGCTTAAATTCTCATAAATAAAAACATAAATAAAATTGTGCTGCTTTGTGTAGTTGTTGTTCTGTTTTGTCTATTTGTAGGTTGTTAACTGATTCTCAGTTCATGAATGATGTGATTTTTTCAATCTACAAAACCGAAATCGTAGATTAACTTATTGAAACTTTCATTCTACTCACAACTGATTATACATTTATGGATACGGCAGAAACCGAGCATGACTCAAATTTTTTAACAATGACTGCAAGGTTAACTACACAGTATAAAAATGTTACAGCATATATGATGTAACAAAAAGGCTCCGTTTGATTCGACTCATTTTTCCATCACTTTTTAAAATTACAGGTCGTCGTTACTATGGAGCTTGTATTAAATATTGCGTACAAGAAAAAGTTGGATGTAAAATTAAAGGCTATTGAGCACAAAAATATGCGTTTAAATATTTCCATTGTGTGTAATTTTCAGAATTTTTAACTGTGTACGTTCACTTTCAACATTATGATTTATTAATAATTGCAGCTATAGTAAATCAATCAAAGTGTTGATATATTGACTAGCTGCAAAACTAGCGAGTGACTTGACTTGCTGCGTTAATATTTCAACCTCGTCTACAAATATTTTTTTGCACTTCTGCCAAGTTAAATCATTGGGTTACTCTGTCTCCATCAGACCTTTCATCTAAGTTGGAATATTCATACTCAAAGGCCGGTAAAAATAGAATTAATATGTTTTGCTATTTAACATACAGTCACATTCGGGTTTTAATTTGAATAGTGAAATCCTACAAAACTACTTCAAATTAGCATCATAAGCTGATCGAAATACTATTGAACATACCAAGCAATCCAATCAAATATTTCATAACACTAATGTACCTTAGATTCGCCAATCTGTGTTTCTTTTGTCAACTCCGTATCTTTCCTTCGTTCGGCCTCGTGTTGTGATGCCTTCGAACTCTCATGTGGTCTGCACTGACTTAAGTAGGATTGTTGCATCAACATCACCACGATGTATGTCACTGCCACTGCATTCCTCTGGGAGATCATGTTTGTGGTTTTGATGGAGTCTAAAATTTTTGGAGTAATGATCAATACAGCACTTTCGTTGAAATTACGCACTTTCAAATCAGCCTTGCGGTCCACAATTTACACTAATAATCACGTTATTACTGCCCGTTTAACTTAAATTAATGGGACAATCAAGTTTCAACGAGCTACGGCTCCGATTGTCAACAGCATACTGACCAAACTATAATGGCTTCATCTGTGGATACTTGAAATAGATGCCATTGCCGAAAAAACCAGCTCGGACATTTCAGCAAGAGTTCATCAGCCGGTGCGCGTTTCAATGATTATCTAATGCAACGTATTCGACAAATGCATCATCAAACAGTTCATCCGAACATGTGCTCGATCGGTGATATACCTCTTTCTTACATAGATTTAACAACTAGATGATATATGTTGTGCTTATTTATTTTTGTTTTTGTTTTGTGCCATGACCAAGGAATGTAATTGTCGCTGAAAAATGCAAAAAACAAGCGACAAAAGAGAATAGCGATAACTCTTTGTCCTCATCTGCAGAGAATAAAGACATTGTTGCGTTCCAATTTATTTGCAACAAACAGGGAGAGGTAATTGTTGTGAACTTTTCAAACTGCGATAACTTGCATATTTCAGAAGTAAAACACAAATTATGTCAACAGATGGATAAGTTTATATCCAAACTATGATAACTGATACTTATTTAACCAAAAACATCATCGGAACGGACTACTTCTCAATATGCGCGGCAGGCGATCATTGTCCTATTCTGTTGCAGTTTGGGACAAACGCTTATTGCGAGTTGAGTTTGTCCCAACATTTACAAAAGAGGACAATGTTGTTGTCATTAGCAATGTTGTTATTTTACATTCCTTGGCCATGACACAAATACAGAAAATAATGCTGATGTCTTTATATTAATTATGCGCTAGTTCATTATTAAAACGCCGGTCAGCTGAGTGGTAAAGGTGTATACAATAGTGTAGGGTAGAGAATATAGTGGAGGTAGTGTCCTTGAAAATAGAAGTGAACACCATTTTCATATCAAGATTCCCCTATAAGATTAATCACAAATATTCAACTTTTTTTTACCCAGACTTATACTATTCGAAACACCAACCATTAAAACAAGTTGAAGTTTTTGCAACTTTTAAACGACCCCGTTTGACCAACATTGACGAATCCCTTCTAATATTAGGATGATACCGTTAAATATTTTTCAGCCAATTTATCAATTTATCCAAAGGTTGAAATTTGCTCGTGAGCGGGAAAACCAAATCTTAAGCTGCATACCCTCACGGATCAACGAATTCATTTTCACTTTCAGTCTAGCATACGACGCGCAGAGTTCACCGAAATCAAACAACAAAAATGAATGTGCTCCGATGATGATGGGGTTCGTCGTGTGCCCACTCCTCTGACCGAGCGCGAAATCTCTTTCCACGCTGGTGCGTGGTTGACGGGCTGCTGCAACCTTGAAAATCTCGAAGACTAAACGTGAGGACGGCTGCCGGCGGGCGCGCACAGACATCGGTTGTTGGCCTTTGCGATGAACTGGGTCACTGTGGCGACATGAGTCGAAAAAAGGTTTTTTCTCAACTGTATGAAAAAACTGAATGAACCATTTGAATTGTAAATCAGCCTTTATTTTTTTATAAGCTATTTTGAATACCTACCTTTTTACAAAACAATTACCTACATACTAATATTAAATAATGTATTTCTACAGTCCAACCAATTTAGCACCGACGTCGTTCAACTTTTCGGAAACGACTTTTTTCGCCGAACGGATAAGTTTTTGTGGAGCCTGCAACCAATATTAGAGTTAGAACCGAAAAATTCGATTATCATGTCACAAAAACCTACCGCGATGGCCTTGTTGATCGTATTGGATACGGATTCGGTGATCTTGACCAGTGGCCCGGTGGCAAAATAAAAATGATCGCCTTCGTTTCCGTACTTGTCTGATTCTTTGATGGTGTCGATCAGTGGTGGGGTCTATTTTCATGGTTGGAAAGATGAAACATCATAATGCAATGATTACAGGCTTGTATACTTACATCGAACCAGTCCTTCACTTTTTTCTGTGCATCATCGAATTTGCTGAAGATGTTCGATGGGAAGTTGTCCTTTTCTCGGGCAGCGTTGTCCACATCTGGAGGATTGTCGTAAGATTCAAGGGCATGCACCTGGAAGATTTAACAGATGGTAATTTATTGGAACACATTTTATTGTTTCTATTTCTGAATTAGTTAGAAATATAGGTTGAAAAATCTAGCTCTGTAATCAATCTCATTAACAGTTTTGTTCAAGCAAAACTTTGCATTTAGAGAAAGGGAATGTTGATTTGATAATTTAGGTGGGTGGGTTGTTGAAAGTTTTATTGTATTAGGGGAACTGGGGGTAGGACGCCCACGTTAAGGAAAATGCCATTTTTATCAATGAAAACCATCATTTCAGCCAGTTTTCATCAGCGCATACTGAAGAACAGCATATCTGCGACTGACTACCGATAACAGATATCTAATTGTCCATTTTATTGCACAGAAATTTGATTTTTAAAAAGCACCCGAAAAAAAAAATGATTTTGAAACCATGCGGGGTGAGATGCGCCAGTGGATGGATTAAAACGCGCATGTGCTTATCGTAGGGGAAGTGGGGGTAACACGCCCATAGGGGTTAAAATGCGCCACCCCTGAATAAGGTTAAATATCCCCATTTTGATTATTTTCAATAGTCTATACGATAAAGCAATGAAAAATATTGCCATTGGATACATATATTTCATGATTTTTCTCTAGTTATACATGAAAAACTCGAAAAAACGATTTTTGCGTGTTTTGATGCAATTCTAGCTCGGTGGAATTTAGTCTTTCTGTCGCTGTTATACATTGATAAATTAATAATTGAGCCATGAGCCATGCTGCTTACTCGTGTTCTTTATGTTCCACACGAAATCGTCGTCAAAAATGGTTTTAAAACGATTTTATGGGCCTTCAAACTTCTGAGGTCGGTGTGGGGCATTACGCCCATGCTCATTTCGTATGACCGAAACAGCTGAAACATTCGGTTAATTGCCTTAATGTAGGCAATTAAAATGAAAATCAGTACGATAAGCACATGCGCGTTTTAACCCATCCACTGGCGCATCTCACCCCGCATGGTTTCAAAATCATTTTTTTTCGGGTGCTTTTTAAAAATCAAATTTCTGTGCAATAAAATGGACAATTAGATATCTGTTATCGGTAGTCAGTCGCAGATATGCTGTTCTTCAGTATGCGCTGATGAAAACTGGCTGAAATGGTGGTTTTCATTGATAAAAATGGCATTTTCCTTAACGTGGGCGTCCTACCCCCAGTTCCCCTAGACTATTGAAAATAATCAAAATGGGGATATTTAACCTTATTCAGGGGTGGCGCGTTTTAACCCCTATGGGCGTGCTACCCCCACTTCCCCTACACAAAAATTGACCTTAAATAATATTTTAAGAGGGCAACAAAAAAAATTTGGATATTTTTGAGGATTTTCAAACAAATTTTAACAAATCCGAGGAGTCTTCTGACTTTTTTTCTTTCATTTTAATAATAATTTTTTATTATCCTCCTCCCCCTTGAACTTTCGGAGACCAGTAGGAGATAATTTTGAATTAATATTTACAACGGCCCTATTTTTAAAGGAGATTGTAAATACCTATTTCGTTTTATCTTCTTCTGCATAAAAAAATGAGGTCGTGGGGTCCGTTCTTAGGCCATGGAGGAAGCCTCCGAAAGCATCAAAATCAGCCATTTTCAAAATGTCATAAACTATGACATTCGCCTCCTCCACCAGCCGTCCGCCATCTGCACCCCACAATAGATGGTATACAGCACTTTCTTTTGAAAACACCGAGTGCACGTTGATCCCCCACGAGCCACGTTACTAGCATCGTCCAGGTCTCGTGTCCGTAGAGGATTACCGGTCTAATAAGCGTTTTGTAGATAGTCAGTTTATTACGGTGGTGAACTCTTTTAGATCGGAGCCTTTTGCGGAGCCCAAAGTACGTACGATTTCCAGCCACTATGCGTCTCCGAATGTCTCTGCTGATATCATTTTCGCCAGTCACCAGTGATCCCTAGTACAAGAGATTCTTCAACCACATCAATTTCGTCATTACCAATACAAACTCGTGGTGGGTGACTCACGTTATCTTCTCTTGAACCTCTTATGACATCCGGATATAATTCTATAGTTTGTAGTATTTTGAAAATGTTCAATGCCTCCGGAATCTCCCCGAAGGGCCACGGAACTGCCTTCATGTTAGCCAATATCCCTAGAATCATATCCGGATGACATTGTCTTGCAAAATGCTGAAGTAGGATCACATTGCTATAGTTTGTGACATTTTGAAAATAGTCAATTTTGATGCCTCCGGAAGCCACCCAGGGACCACGGAACTAACCTCAGAGTGGTCAATATCCCTAGAATCATATCCGGATGTCATCATTCTACTTGTCTTGCAAAATGCTGAGGTTTGATATTGCCATAGTTTATGACATTTCGAAAATGGCCGATTTTGATGCTTCCTCAAGGGCCTCGGAACTGACCCCAGTGTGGCCTATGTCGCCAGGATCATATCCGGATGTCATAATTTCATTTGTCTAACAAAATGTTGAAATATTGAACTGGCCATTTTGGGACCGGTTCCCAAATGGCCACTTCAAAGAAATCTGTTGTTGGCCATTTCTGGAACAGGTGTCACCATGAGTTTTGGATCCCTATATACAAATCTACCGGAATGGTATAAATAGGGCGTCATTTCGCCTTAAAAGGAAGTTGTTGTCAAATTTACTACATCTGACCCAGTGACCCACCGGAATAACATGTATTCTGAATTCTGGGAACCGTACGAGCATAACGGTAATTAAACCAGGCCAATACGACATAAAATGACGAAATGGCAGCAATTTGATATTTTTTTCCTTAACTCAGGCCGATACGGGTTAAGGAGAAGTTTTGACAACATCTACAATTTTACAAAATTATTATTTAATAATATTAAATAATGTAGTTCCTATCAATTTAGCACCGACATCGTTCAACTTATTGGAAATGATTTTTTTGCTAATCGGTAAAAAATGTGTGGAGCCTGCGTCGTAGCCAAACAAATCACCGATCGAATCATAATACGCGAAAAACCGGCATCGGAAGCAAATAGGGGAGATTCGGTCAATATGTGTCCCCAAAGCTAATCACCTATTTAATGGTGATTACATCCGAAAGCTTGTATTTTCGAAGTGTTTATCAAAAATCCAACATATCGGCCATTATATGGTCGAAAAATTTCCATGTAAAGTCAGCAATATTGCAACAAAACGATTTTATTTCCAAATTGAGAATTTAAATGAACGATGCTGTGCAATATGCGCCTGCCAAACATGATAATTAAAATATTCCAATATTTTTACCAAAATTTTAAACTATTTTGCACAAGAATTGTGCAGCTCTATTCTTTAAGTTAGTTGATATCTCAGACTGATGGTAATAAGGAGGAAATATTTATTGTGTCTAAAGAAAAAGCATTGTGGACAATAATATTATTTTTTTAAATTTTTAATACAGAGTTTTCGACTGAGTTTTTTCATTTGACAGCATACAAAGGTTTTTGGCTTCAGCTGCTTACGACTTTGAGACAAAATTCGGGGTATAAACCAAACAAAGGTTTATTAAGGTTACCCAACACGCATTTTATACATATCTTCCCTAATTAGAAAGCGTCTGTACGCTTACAAAACTAAACACTGAATGATCATTATAGGAAAGGGCTATACTGATACGATATATTGGGAATCGATATTTTCGCTCCGATTAATCGATATTTTGTATCGATATTTTTATGTTCGATATTTGACCGTATCGATTTTTTGGAGCTGATATCGGATTTCGATGGAGACATTATCCGTAATACAAAAAAGTGGAAAATATAACAAACATGAGGTACAATCCGTAAATATTAAAACTCTGATGTGTGATTCGATGATCAAAATAAAAAATTGAAAAATTCATTTTTTTTTTGCTCGTGCTTTACATTTTTCGGACGTATCGATATAGGGACACGGCAGGTATTTCCGTCCATCGTCATAGGGGCTAAAATCAATGAAATCAACGTCATTTTGCTAGAACTCCACTATAGCAGAACGTTTCGCCTAAGCTTACGATTGGGTACGGATGAATTTGGCAAAAAAGCTTCTATTTGATTGATATTTGAGACTATGACGATCAGACGAAAATGCCTGCCTTAACCCTATCGGAATATCGATGCTTCGACGACGATATTTTTCGGCATCAATATTTCGACAATGAATCGCCTGCTTTGAGCGTGCTTACAGCGGCACACTAGGAGTTAACTTTCTGAAATCAGTATGGCGAAAGGCATCTAAGGCTCGATTTCTGAAAATTAAGCACCTTCGTCGAAAAAAAAAATGGTGGGCGTTGTAGCGGACACCTTCCTACATAACCGGTACCAAATAGTTTTTCATGAAAAGATCCTACACAGAAAAAAATAATGAAAACTTATTAGCGCGTAAAAAATACAGACGCGGAAAATTACACTATTCTGAGCATACGTGAATCTTTTTAATCAATTTAGCCTTAAATGTATGCAATTTGTATAGCATTATACCACTTAATGGGGCCGTACACATATTACGTAAGCACTTAAGGGGGGAGGGAGGGTCTGTCAATATCTTACGCGCCATATAAATAAAAAACTCAAAGGTGCAGCCCAATCGGGTTGTACGCAAAGGTGACGTAGGACTACGTAGCTATTCGAAAATTATGGTATTTGCCATAATAATTTGTCTCGTTTTATTAGCATTGAGCAAACTGCTCGGAGGCCAACTCAATCAAGAAGTCGATTAGCTGTTCCCAGTTGGATGGACTTTGAGTCTTTAACCGTGGAATTAACATTACTCATCGGCCGCTGAAGCCACTCGACTGGCTTTCAGTCGGGGACATCACAATCCTTACTTTGCCACGTACGCTTACATCGCGGGCGAAAATCAAACGTTGCAAATAAATATATTTCCGTTTGGCCTTTATACAAAAGGTTGATCCGACAATCCGATATGAACTTTCTTCAAAGTGCAAAACTCAATCGTAACTAGCAAATTTGATAGCGCATCGGAGGGAGATGATGCAGTGGGATGGAATGAATGGATGGAATCACTAACAGCAACCAAGCTACCACGCCAAACCCGATGCCACCGAAACAGTCCATTTTCGCAATTAACTCTTTCTTTTCATAAAATGTTGGTCCTTAGAAGAACCAATTTTTTTCCCAATTCCCATTCCAATAACTAACTGCATCCAATTACTTGTCGACACCTTGCGTTGCAACTGTCCGACCACCACTTGATGATTTTTCGCTAAGCCTCCAAAGGTTGAAATAAATTTGCAGCATTGCCACACTGCCACCTACTTCGTGCTGCTTTGTCCGCTCCGCTGCATTGAATGTCAAACCGCTCTTTGTGGAATCCCGATCAAAATGGCTCACGCACGCCGAACAGCAGCTTTCTTATATTTAATAAATTAAGCCCGTAAGCCCCGCCTCTTTATGAGCTGATATGGTTGTAAATATAATGTGCACTCATAACGATTAATGAAGGGGCGGGACTAATGAAATTACTTCATTAGATATAAGAAAGCTGCTTTTCGGCGCGCGCGAGCCATTTCGATCGGGATTCCGCAGACAACGGACCGTTCGGAGAATGACAAATTCTAAGAATCCTATTAAATTTTCTCGCATGATTCTGAATTTGGTTATGAGATCAATCGTAAATAGCGAATTTGATAGCGCGTCGGAGGGATATGATGTAGTGAATTTTAATGGACGGGATCACTAACAGCGACCAAGCTACCACGCCAAACCCGATGCCACCGAAACAGTCCATTTTCGCAATTAACTCTTTCTTTTCGTAAAATGTTGGCCATGAGAAGAACCAATTTTCTTTTCCCAATTCCCATTCCAATCACTAACTGCATCCAATCCAATCGTGTAAATTTGCAGCATTTGCCACACTGCCACCCACTTCGTGCTGCTGTGTCCGCTTCGCTGCATCGAATGTCGCACCGCCTTCCCGATCGAAATGACTCGCACGCGCGCCAATCAGCAGCTATCTTGTATTTAATAAATCAAAACCGTAAGCCCCACCCCTTTGTGAGCTGATATGGTGTAAATATAATGTGCACTCAGAACGATTGATGAAGGGGCGGGGCTAATGGAATTACTTCATTAGATATAAGAAAGCTGCCATGCCGCGCGCGAGCGATTTCGATCGGGTTTCCACAGACAACGGACCGTTCGGAGAATTGTGAATTCAAAGAATCCAATGAAACTTTCTTGAAAGATTCTGAATTTGGTTATGAGATGTTGTTTATCTAAGATGCGCATTGTTGCGAGGAATGACAACAGAAATTTGACGCAAGACGAAGTTTCTTCATATTACCAAACATTATCTCTTGACATCTGTCTGTCCAAGCGACGTTCACTAATAGGTAGTTGCTGTAGGTAGATAGTTTTCACAAAGGTAGCGTCTTCATGGATTTCATACAAAAGAAAGTTGATTCGAAATAAACTTTCTTCAAAGTTCAAAACTCAATCGTTAATAGCGAATTTGATAGCGCGTCGGAGGGAGATGATGTAGAAAATTTTAATGGATGGAATCACTAACAGCAACCAAGCTACCACGCCAAACCCGATGCCACCGAAACAGTCCATTTTCGCAATTAACTCTTTCTTTTTATAAAATGTTGGTCATGAGAAGAACCAATTTTCTTTTCCCAATGTTCCTTTCCAACTAACTGACACCACAATTTGTAATCAATCTTCAGCATCGGCACTGGCGGTGCGGGATCGCCACAGTGCTATTTTTATGGTCAACCTTTTCTTCATATGAAATTCTGGTTCGTTGAGGTTGAATGATCTGCAGCAACACATCGAGCACCACCACCAATGTGATGGATTTTCTTTGAAAATGTTATTAGCGCCTCCGTGATGCTGTGTCCGCTCCACTCCGATCGCTTTGATGCGTCTGCTATGCGTAAAATCTTGTTCAAACTGAGGGTTAGATTAAAACCCGCAAGTGATTGATTTTTGATGTCCGTACATGTGATGCATGTACGTAATTGGTTAGTTTACCAATTTCCAAACTTTTTATGAATTTTCGATAATAAATAGTTGAAAATCAGTATTTTCAAATAAATACAAAGAAGCGTTGACTCATCCTTGATCGAATGGTCCAAAAAAATTGAAAATCCATCGAGAAACGGCTTAGATATTAAAGTTTAAAGTCTATCATATTTTCGTGACGGTCCCCGATTTTCGCAATCGTAAAGTGTACCCCAATATAGAGAACACAGACGTAGTCCTACGTCAAAATCTTTTGTATGGAAAAAATCTTACATGGGGGGAGGAGGGGTCGAAAAGCCCAGAAAATTTGCTTACGTAATAAGTGTACGGCCCCTAATCGAATAAATAGTGACATAATGCATCACAAATTGCATACATTTAAGGGAGAATATCGTTTAAAATTACGCTCTTTTTGGCATTCCCTTTATGTGCATTACTATCGTGTAAATTTCAACAACTTTTTCTATCTGTGTAATTTTGAGGAAACCCGCGTTAGCTGACTTTCACCATACAAATTTCTGGCGGTTAACTCATGCTGGCTATTGGCGCATATACGATAGTGCCTGGATGAGGAAGCGGCGGGTAGAAAATCAGCCACTGCCAATAATTCATTGAACATCGATCCGGCAGTATCGATATTTTTCCGAAAAAGGCCCATTCCTAGATCATTGTTTCGACGTGACGATCAATGCTATGGCATCCAATCTCAGCCCACTACGATTGAATTTCAAATTTGCGCACAATAACTTTGTTTATCATGTTCACACTTCACTTACCTACTGCGATTGATTTTCAAACAAATGGGCGTAACAGCCAAAATTTATTCCTTCTGATTCTTCGTCCGAATATACAGCTATATATGTGGACGAAGAGTCAGAAGGAATAAATTTTGGCTGTTACGCCCTTTTCAAATGTTAGTCTAGAAATATTCTAACATTGTTTTTTATTTTGAATGAATGAATTATTAGGCTTTCTGCGAGCGTGTACGCACACGCACATTTCACTCACACTTTTACTCAGTTTGTTTGCAACCACGAGTAGCTGTCACGGCAAAATCAAATGGGATTGTTTGCAACCACAACCGTGCGTTCGTGTTGGTGGGAAATGTCGGCGAGACCCTAATTGGCAGTGGCTGGTTTTCTACCCGCCACTGCCAGCATCCAGGCGCTACCGTATATGCGCAAATAGCCAACATTTGTTCTAAGCGCCAGAAATTTGTATGGCGAAAGACATCTATTGCGGGTTTTCTCAAAATTAGGAACTTTTCATAAAAAACTATTTGGTACCGGTTTTAAAGGATGGTGTCCGCTATTACGCATACCAAATGTTTTTACGATTAAGGTGTTTGATTTTGAGAAATCGAACCTTAGATACCTTTCGCCATACTGATTTCAGAAAATAAACTCTTAGTGTGCCGCTGTAAGCAAGCTCAAAGTAGGTGATTCATTGATACATAGCATGGCAAATGATTGGTAAAGCGTACCTTTGCTACTTCTCGTACCTGAAGAAATGAAAAAGACCCTATCTCGCGGTCCTTAGCCTCTCACCAAGCAACTCCTATCCCTACCTCCTCGTGGCGCTGGCCGGGATACGAGCAAACCTAGGGAAGATCGGATAATTAACCGGTGTCAGCTATGGTCGTATGCTCACTCCTCTCCAATGAAAGTATTTACTATTCACAGAGATGCCGAAAAACGGCTGTATATTGCCAAAGCAATGCTTCCAACACCCACGATCAAGTCTGTATGTGACAAAAAGCCTCAAAATACCATGATACAAACATAAAACCTACTTTTAGGGACATTTTGAGGTTTTGGCCATCCTTTGTTCTAGAACGAACCACTGTGCGAAGGGGCTCTCCTTAGCCGTGCGGTAAGACGCGCGGCTACAAAGCAAGACCATGCTGAGGGTGGCTGGGTTCGATTCCCGGTGCCGGTCTAGGAAATTTTCGGATTGGAATTTGTCTCGACTTCCCTGGGCATAAAAGTATCATCGTGTAAGCCTAATGATATACGAATGCAAAAATGGTAACTTGGCTTAGAAACATCGCTGTTAATAACTGTGGAAATACTTAATGAACACTAAGCTGCGAGGCTACTCTGTCCCAGTGTTGGGATGTAATGCCAATAAGAAGAAGAAGAAGAAGAAGAAGCCCTAGTAGCTGTTACTTATACTAAATGATTGAAATTTTGCTATCATGAGTATGAGTTATTGCAACTAGCGTCCTAATTTCTTCAATAGTGGAATTCGAACATCGACCTGTCAGGCAGAGTTGTAGAAAAACCTTTGCACTAGAAGTCCACCATACAACACACATGAGCTATTGACAAACCACTAAATGATCGTAGGTACTTTTAGATGAAATAAAAGTGAAGAATTGCTCACCTTGAGCAATTGATTATTTATTCTCGCGAAGGATGAGCAATAAGATAAATGAAGTAATTTTATACAAAATTATTCGAGCACAAGAAACATGATTACACTAGTAACGTGTTATTTTGCGAATAAATAACCTTTGTTCGGTAAACCATTCAACTCGAAAGATACAAAAATTAAGAAACTTCCTAGAGCTTGAGCGTACGATGGATCGTGTTTTCGCTTTACACCCTGTCGGTAGGAACGTCAAGTGAAATCAAACATAAATTACTACTGTGATAAGTAACAAATTTAAAAGTTCTATCACGAGATTCGGAGAATTTTGTTCGGTTTACGCGGTTTGTAAGCAAATTAATGATTGCGCTTTACATCCACCCCCATGAAACGGCTGTCATCCACGAACAACTCGCCTGAAGCCGAAAACATGGTGCTGCAACATGGTGCTGGATGTAAACATTGCCGGTTAAGCAATAAACACACGAAGTCAGAATGTCGAAGTCGGATGCGTAAGCGGTATGTGTTGTATTGTTAAATTATATTCAACGAGATGTATTGCATTGTTGCGTGATTCTCGACGTGATTAATTGTCGCTTTGATGTTGCATGAAGAAGAAGAAGCAGAAAGATGATATTTAAAAAAAATTCGCACGAGAAAACATACAAAGATATCTCTGAAATTCTAAAGGCAATCTAATTAAAAACGGTAAACAGTACGGGGTTGGACTTTTCTTATACTGTGTATTAAGTATGATATCACAGAGTAAAAATTGAAATTGAAATATTGTGTTTATTGTGCAGTAGAAAACAAGCCTAACCCCGTACTGCTTACCGTTTTTAATTAAATTGCTTCTAGAATTTTAAAGAAGAGTTTCAAAAATTTCTTCGTATGTTTTCCCGTGCGAATATTTTTGATTATCATCTTTCTGCTTCTTTTTCGTCATGCAACATTAAAGCGCCAATCGCCAATTCTCTCGCGGCAGTATGAACGGAGCTTAAAATAGGAAAGGCAACACTAGCGCCACCCAATCGGTTGACGCAGAGGAGCGACATGCAATTTTTTTACTATGGGTTTTGACAGGTTTGCTTGTTCGTTCTTTTTTGGGGGATAAATTTATCCCCCAGTGTCAAATTACCCCAATACTGATTTATTTTGCAATAGTATGTGAGTGAATTTTGAATGTTTACGTTTTTACAGGAGAATATGATGTAAAACGCCCATGCCACTCAATAATGCAACATGATACAATCATAAGAAAATAGAAAAAAAAATTAACGAATTATCAATTAAAACCATTTTACACTCGATTCCATGCTTCAAACTTAAGAATGTTCAACTTATTTGTTCAATTATGTGGAATGCTAGTTGCACAAGGTACTGTCTATGCATTTGTTCGTTTCATATCATTTTCACCCTCGCAATTATTTATGTTGCATTCGCAGTGCACTCGTATTGGTGATTCAGAAAAGATGTGACAAAGATGGCGTAGCTTGTCATCCCCGTGGGTTGACGGCTTCAAGAACTATACACGGAACCGCGAAACAACTCACTTTATGGTTCCTTTCACTCAAATCCGCCATTGCGTGGAAGAAGCCAAAAATAAGTATAATGCGAAAAAATCCGGTGAGTACTTTGCCTTTACTCCCGTGTTGAATTTTCACCCACTATGAAGTTTCACCAACTCAAATTTATGTTATTTTCACTCACCCGAGACTATGGTGAAAACAACCCAAATTTGGCTTCTTCCACGGAACACCACACGTTGGGTCGATGCAGCTCTCTTTGTTTATAATAACATTCATGAGAGGGAGTGAGAAAACTACTTACTTTTGAGTTAAAATTTTGAACTTCGTACTCAAAGTTGAGTTCTTTAAACTTTTTTTTTAGGTTCTTTATTTTTTCTGTGTATCTCATTTCAGGGGGGTGTTTACATCGCGTTTTTGTTTTCTTTTTGTTACAATCAAAATACACGTCACACCCGGCATTCAGTTTACCAAAACAAACCTCGCCACAATGCCTTTCCCATTCATTCAAAATCCCAGTGGTTATTCGTGGAAGTGCAGATGACTCGTCGGCTTCTATTCAAGCGAGTAATCACGTCAACATTTTCCTACCCATTCCTTAATTGATCTGCATTCGGACACGGCCGGCGCTGCTATTGCTTAATTTTTGGACACCAGGTTTTACACATTGAAGATGTTGTTAGTCCCAATCATCATCTGTTGGTTCTCTGTGTAATTACAACTGACCTGGCAATAACGGAGGAATCTGTGTCAAA
Organism: Armigeres subalbatus; assembly: GCF_024139115.2. NCBI lineage: Eukaryota > Metazoa > Arthropoda > Insecta > Diptera > Culicidae > Armigeres > Armigeres subalbatus. Next base: position 36,317,250 of record NC_085140.1, on the reverse strand, counting down.
AGGTCGAAGGTCAAAAGGTCGAAGGTCAAAAAGACAAGGAATGAGTAGTGAAAAGAGAGACGTATAAAAAGAATAATGAGCATAGGTAAATGAGAAGTGAAAAGTGAGAATTGATAAGTGAGAAATGAGAAGTGAGAAGTGAGAAGTGAATAGTGAGTAGTGAGTGAGAAGTGAGAAGTGCGTAGTGAGAAGTGAAAAGTAAAAAGGAAGAAATGAGAAGTATAAAGTAACAAGTGAGAAATGTGATATAAGAATAGATAAAAATGAGAAGTGGAAAGGTAGAAAGAAGGAAGGTGGAAAAATATACGGTAAGAAAGGAAAAAGAAGAAAGGAAGAAGAACAGAAGAAGAAAAAAGAACAAAAATGAAAGAAAGAAGGAGGAAGATGGAAGAAGGGAAAATGAAGGACGAAGAAAGAAGGGAGAAGGAGAGAAGACACAAGGAAGCAAAAAAAAAGAAAGAAGCAAGTAACAGGGAATGGAAAAATAGAAAAGAAATAAGGAACAAAGAAGAAAGAAATAAGTAAGAAAGAATGAAGAAAAAAGGAAAAAAGAAGGAAGGAAGGGAGAAGAAAGGAAGAACGAGAAAGGAAGAATAAAAGAAGAAAAGAGGAAGGAAAAAAGAAGGGATAAAGAAGGCTGGAAGATGAAAAAAGGAAGAGAGAAGCAAAAAAGAATGAATGAATGAAGAAGGGAAAAAGGAAGAAATAAAAATACAAGCGAAAAGAAAGGAAACAAGAAGGAATAAAGAAAGAAGAGAGAAAGAATAAAGAAAGAGAGAAGAAAGAAAGAAGAAAGAAGGAAGAAAAGAGGAAAAAATAAGGAAAAAAGAAGAAAGAAGGAAAAATGGAGGAAGAAAGAATGAAGAAGGAAGACACAAGGAAACAAAGAAAAAGAAGGTAGACAGAAGAAGCAAGTAACAGGGAAGGACGAAAGAAAGATGGGGGAATAAAAAACAAAAAGGGAAAAATAAGGAAGTAAAAAGGAAGAAAGAAGGAAGAAAGAAGAAAGAAAGAAGGAAAAAAGAAGGAAGAAATAAGGAAGAAAGAAGGGAAAAAAAGGGAGAAAGAAGGAAGAAAAAGGAAAAAAAGAAGGAAGGAAGAAGAAAGAAGGAAGAGAAACGGAATAAATAAAGGAGACAAAAAGAGTGAAGAAAGAACGAAGAAAAACTGTTTCCTGAAAAACTGGAAAAAGAAAGAAAGAAAGGAGGAAGAAAGCAGAAAGAGAGAAAAAAGAAGATAGCAAGGAGGAGAAAAAGGAAAAAAAGGAAGAAAAAGAGAAAGAATGAAGAAGGACAGAAAAAAGAAGAAAGAAAGAAGGTGGAAAGAAGCAAAAAAGAAGGAAAAAAGGAAGAAAAATTTAAAAAAAAGAAGAGCGAAAGAAGTTAGAAATAAGGAAGATAAAATATGGAAGGAAGAAAGAAGTAAGAAAGCAGAAAGAAGAATGGAGGGAAAGAAGCATATGAAGTAAGAAGGAAGAAGGAAGAAGGAAAAAGAAACAAGAAAGAAAATAGAGACCTTTAGACGCAGTTTTTTGTTTCGACCTTTTGTCCCTTCGACCTTTTGACCCAACGACCTTTTATCCTTTCGACCTTTTGTCCTTCGACTTTTTGACCTTCGACTTCCAGAAGGTTGCTAAGGCAGTAAGGGTACGTTGAGCAAAGCATGTTGCAAGAATGCCGGACAGCAACCATGCAAAGATGGTGTTCACCTCCGATCCAGCAGGTAGGTATTATGAGGCGTGGAGCGCAGTAAGCGAGAGCTGGCCAGGTACAGAACAATTTGGCGAGCGTGGGGCACATTCAAAAATGGTGAGATGCAGCCACGAACCGTGGATTGTGGCGTCTAATTGTTGATTCAGTGTTATCTATTTAGATGCATTTTCTATGTTAACCATTTGTAGCGGAAATTCCAGGTTTCCGCAACCGGGGTGCCGAGCTCACTCACATTCCACCAAAAATGTTATACAATCCCACGACATAAAACATGTTGCCAGAATGATTTCAGGAGACCTTATAACAAGTCCACTTAAACACATATGTTTTTTTAAGCATGTCCTAATGCTGCGAGCTTAATTGAAATATGTGTTTTGGATGCAATTTCGATATCAAAGCAACGAACATATCTATTTTATCGATAGTCCATCAGTCCTACTTTTGTTGCCTCACGTTTCAGGCAGGTATACGGTTCCTCCAGTTTTTCAAATATTTGACCGATAATGTCCATATGATCCGCGAAACGAATAAATTGACTAGATCTGTTGAAAATCGCATCCCTGCTGCATGATACCTTCTAACGCAACATTGAACAACGGGCATGAAAGTCTATCATCTTGTTGTTCGCCCGAAATCTTCACATTTCGCATAACACCCATCGTTGTTTTGATCATTCTGGTGACGAACATTTTTTTTTGTGTCTTTATTAAGGAGACTTTCAGCCCGAGGCAACTGGTGACGAACATGAGGTAATCGAAAACATTAATGTTTAATATTAAAAAAAAAATCTCAACAATAGTAGAATGGGACCTTCTAAATCCAAATCTTCGATTTCCTCTACTTAGTCGATAAATAGCTGAAGGGATGTAGAACTTTTTATTAATTAAAATTTGAACATTTCCGTAAATTTTTCAAAAAATTTAGTTCTTAGAAATGAAACACATAGAAACGATTATGTACTCGGATGAATTAAGAACTTGCTTTTTATATATGATTCAAACTTCGTGTTGTTGAGGTGCGTGAATTACGGTACCACATGCTATCTTCCAAGTAACTACTAAAGTAGCGGAATCAAGAAGTCTACCCCAAGGTAATTATTCCATAAAATAAGCTTCAAACAAATTTTATCACCATGTTTTAGGCACTGACCTTGTCACTGCAAAGTTTTTACACTTTTCTGTGAATGTCATTGAACAGAACAAGCTGCATAATTTGCGCCCCTCGTATTACCACCTCACTGAAACACATTAAAACTACATGCATGCTTGACTTTCGCTCAACCTCAGTCGCAATGCAATTAACGTAATTCGTTTACACTCCACAACTAGCGGGTTCTTCTTAGCGGGTTTATTCATACATCTTACATAACTGCCACAACAACCTTGCCGACTTGCTACACGATAAATGGCCATGCTTTTTCAACTTATCCACTTAACCGTTCTTCTCGTCATACCAATTCGCTTAGCTCATAAAACCCTATGAAGAGAACACACAACTTACAGGTTTGTCGCCCACCCATGTCACTTTTCTGAATTCCTCGTCGTAGGCCTTATCCCGAAACTCCGTTCCGTCGTCGTTCTGTGTAGCGAACACATTCTTTCCCAGTGGGTAACTCCAAGCCACCGGCAGCACCAGAACAGTCACCACCGATAAGCACATGTGTGACCGTTGCATTTTGATAAATTCTCCTCCGGCAATTCACCAAAAAAAAAGCTTCTTGCTACGACAAACCGCGCGAATCGATCCTCGATAGGTCACACTTGCTGGCGCGAGCCCAGTCAATCGACGACTAAGAAGTGGCAATTTTTGTAGAACCGTGCAATCGGTAAGCGATCGCGAGGGCCGTCCGCTGACGCCCTCCTTGTGTGTACCCAAGCAAACAGACAACAAACTCGATGGATCAGTCGGTCAGTGCTGGGGTAGATCGATAAACCGCTCACCAAAGCCCAACGCAAGTGAATGTGGTTCGTTCGCGCGGAGCGTTGGTACGTGCGATCGACTATCGGCGCAAGGGTAGGTTGCTTAAAAACAATATTGAACCGTACTGAACTATGTGTGGGCATTACGTTGTGTGTTTTACTAGTATGCACTTAGAAATAGTTGATTTTCTGTATTCAACATATCGGCAGACCGTGTCGACTCAACATCGGATCGGGGGATGGCGCTGAGATGCTTCGGCTGGTTGATGTGTTTTCATTGCCCAATCGATTAAAGCTTTCGGTTGGAGGTTTTCTGTTGCACACCTCGATATGAAGTGGTCATCGCGAAATTTGCTATTGGAAATATGTGTGAACCAAATTCTTATGTTGATTTTTAAAAGGGAAACAAAATCACACTGAATATTATGCATGTGATAATGAATGCTTGGAGAATGAATCAATAATTATAAGAACTATTTACAGGATGGCAACGCTGAGATGATGCACTGGTGTACTAACCTTCATCGTAAATTTGCGTATACAATATTTTGTTTTTTTTTAAACACAGGTTCAACCTTAACGAATTTTCACTACTCTCGTTATGTCGCAAATCTTGAACTAATTTCCAGCCCAACCTCAACCCCCCATTCAAGTTCAATGCTTTGCTAATTTGGTCTCAATAAATTATTTTAACCCAAATTTATATTCTCATTCACCTTTTTATTGAATGACGTCATCTCTCGCATTTACAACTTTTCCGCTTGAAGATAAAAGACAACGCGACGACATCGTCGACATGCTTTTCTGAATATAGGTACGCACGTTTCTTGAGTCCTCTCTGCGTGTGACCTTTGCATGGATGAACAGGTGATATATCGGCGTTTGTACGACAGTCAACAGCTGAACGTGGATGGTAGACACCGCACGCACTTTACTACATGGTGACGTTTCCATGATGCACCGTCATCCCGGTTGTTATGAGCGATAACCACTTGATTAATTCTTTGGCACGTTTCAGGACGTTTTCTAACGCGATGTGTTTCAGCTGAGAAGCAGTGGAAAGGAGCCTTCCAGGAGAAAATAGAGAATGCAATGATTTGGTGGAATATAATGATACGAATACGATAGAACTCATAAAGTTTTTAAGGCTTCATGACATGTCATTCAGAATGGCTGCCTTGCGGCTTACCAACACAGTCAAACAATCACCCACCCCACCCACTCGGATATGCACCGATAATTTTGATTCATATACTGACTACATACCTGACCATCTTCTCACTAAAAAAGTAAATCTGGACTTAGTTCGAAGTTCAATCTATGCGGCGGTATGATGATATCATCACATAGCGCTAATTTAGGGAAGATATATAAGCAAGTGAACAAAGTGAAAAAATTCCCCCCAGTAACGCACCATGCCAACGATGTCGCCGGTTTCAACACTCTGCACGTCGTCGGTAGCGTCGTATGCAAGCAATCATTGATCTGCAACAGACAGTGATGTCGATATGAACTATTGTAGAATCATAGCGGAAACATGTAAAATATCGACAAATTGATCAATCTTTTCCTAACGCATTAAGTATTGATGCAGTAATAATATCTTATTGAATCTGTTTTGAAGTGCATTGTAAAAACTGAAAAATCGGAGCAAAAACTGATCTTGTTATTGGTGTGTTTGAGCAGCTGGCAACAACGGTTTAAGATGTAAACATAAACAGCCAGCATCGTGAAAACAAAATTCATAAATATTCATCTAAACCAAAGAAAAACTGATGCTTTTCTGACAAATTCCATCAGTTAATCCCATACTTAGATTGTATTGATTAATACTGCGTCTAAATTGGGCTGAATTTTTCCGAATGCGTGCAATGTTTACTGTTGTCGGATGGTCCCACGTGTACGATGAATCCCACGTGTATGCTTAATGAATTGGTATAGGAAGTTTCCACCACCACAAATCCATGGTTGATGATTTTTATGACACAATTACATAGAAATTGAGTGTCACAACGCTTCACCTTAACTTCAACAAAGTAAAACAACAAATAACACCAACTACGGCAAAACAGTTCAGTGATTGGATCGGGAGCAATAACCAATCAGGTTCATTTCGATGAATAAAATAAATTAAGTTTCCTTCTTGTCGAGTTGGGATCAAATCAATTTTAGGAATTGAGCAGGAACTCTTACTTCGCTTGAACCACTTCAACTGTTGAGAAATGTTTGAAGTGCTTTGAATTTGATAACAAGTAGTGGGGTTGCAATGTGCCGGATCGGAACATATTATGTAGACGATGTGGAGTTGAAGACGTAGATTACTAAACTGCACCAATTGAGTTTTAATCTTGAGGATCACGGAAACTTTATCATATTCATGCGTGTACTTGTGCCATATTGTGTTGCTTCCCAGCAATTTCTATGGCAGAAGGCACTCTTCCAAAGACACACTTGTTTTATTCAATCAACAGGAACACATATCCAGACGCAGATGTGACCATTGATAAGTCAATTGAGTTATTGTGCAGGACCAAGACTATAGAATAGATTAACAGCACGAAAAAAATACCATACATCGTTTGTTCTTCCTTTGAATTTCACGTCGATTGCAATGTGAAAGTATATTCCGGTAGGAGTGACATTATTTCCATAAACGTACATGGCAGAAAACATCACGAACACAAAGTCGAAATCGAAGTAGATATCCATAGAAAGCCTATGACACTCATCGATTGTCATATGAATTTGAATGAGATAAATAGACATTTTGTTGAGTAACTATTACTGAAATGAAATGATGGCACCCTTCTGTTCTCCTTTTCTCCATCTAAATAGCACGTGATGAAGCCGTAAGTTTTCTTTGCCATGAATGAAGCCATCATAAGATGTTGTCTGTCACGATTCAATTCAACGTGAACATCGTGGAAATAACTGATGCCATGTTAATCGTTTTGTTTCGTTCACTTGTCCTATCACAGTTTTTTCACAATGAAGAAATTAGGTTCAGAAATGATCTTATGTTAAAACATTTTGAGTGAAAATTACCAAAACGAATACTGACTGTATTTTAGTTAACAATTGATTACAATCGCACAACACAAAAAGCAGATTCTGATTTCACATGTAGTGTAATGCCTATGTAACCCTAGAGCTAGAAAAGTATTTCCATTTCCCGTGAAACTCAACGTGAACCGCAGACGCAATATTAATTGATTCCTAGTTATTTTTGTAATCCTTTTTCCCATCGTAGGCAGATCATCTCGTGCGGAGTGCAATGTACATCGGTATGAATGTGGTACAAAGGAGGTGAAGTGATCAATTAGTGTATAGGACACTGCACGTTTGAATCCTTTTCTCTTTCATTTTTTATGAATTTGCTGGCCTTGTAATTTTCCAATCTCTATGAACTAAGCCACGATAACGTCACGCGTCGATTTTCAGTAAGAAAAAAACATCCGTTGTGGGAAATGTTTACACAAACTGAACTGCAACGGAAATATCCGTTGAACTTTTATTTTTATTATAGAGTTTATTGGAATTACGCGATATTTTCATAAAAAAAACAAACCCAGATTAATCCACCTAGCGATGATGATGCCTTTCTCGCTCATTATAAAATGTGTCGAGAAAAAATCTTTAGAGAGGTCAAATAGAACAAATATAGGAGAGCAATTATCATATCAAAACTGTCATAAAATCGGGTGTAGACAAAAATAGGATCAGATAAAATTTGAACATGCTGAAAATCGAGTTATCACTGTATCTTGTACATATTCGACCTTGGAATGATGCTATGATAGTTTCAATGCAATATTTGAATTTTATTTGAAGTTAAATAGTAAACACGTAATCAATCAACAGTCTGAATGCGCCCATTCTTGGATGAAAAAAAAAGTGTGAACTACCGTCAGTGGAGGTGTCATTGGGCCATAAACCTGTACTTTTGGTAAGATATCTATGATGCATTCACATTTGATCAGTAGAATATACCAAGATCAATCTACTCAGCGGTGATAGTACCTTTCTCACACTTTTCAGATATGAATTTATGTTTCGCATTACCAGTTAATTTTTTTTTGTAAAGTTATCAACAAGCCCTTTTATGTTTCCAATAAGTTTTTCGTTTGCACGGCAGATGCTGGGTAAAGCATACCATTGGTACCAGTCGTCAAAAGTTCCATTGCAATTCGTTGCATTGATGCAAACTCCAAGGAGTAGGAGAATGAATTTGTCAAGTGATCATTGCTTTGATGCACTTGCATCATTTTGGAAAATACTGCATCATTGATTTGAATCCTTCCATTGGATCCTGGGTAAAGGCTAACACGTGGTGCGTATTATTATTGCTGTTCCATAGAAAATTTTCCTCTCTCTGGTTGAATATTCAAACTACCGCAGCTGTCACTTCATACTTTTTCTCTGCTGTTTGGCATGGCACTCTACGATGACAACGCCCAATACCAGGTTTTTGTTTCAGATCCGCAATAGTAACCGGTTTGTTCGTTGTTACGTCGCGAAGACGATTGTTGTTAGCAACTGGATATTGTGTCATATTTTGCTTCTGTAATAGGAAATTACATTTGAAACAAAGCGAGAGGTTCGAAGACCAAAACTTCAATGAATTGTGTTGAGAAAATAATTGCCCTACTTGTTTTACATGATATAACTCTTCCAAATGTGCTGCTGGTGCTTTCGATGTTATTTTCCCGGATATGAACATATTTAGTACATCGGGTGCCAACTACCATTTCAAACCAGTCAAACATAATTTCATTCCATTCCAGGTTTTCCCATACGTTTTGTCAATTCTCAACCACAAGTCTTACATGATGAAAGTTTCAAAATAAATAGCATTAGGTTTCATGCAACAGATAGAAACGCCAGTTTCATTACGTTAAGCTCTATAGATTTGGTGCTTGTAAGGTTGTTGTCCACATTTTTCGCTGCTGCTGTCAGCTAGATTTTTTTTTCGTCAAAATAAACAGTTAGTACCCTCATTCAACACCATGTGTGTGTCCTAACACTCGAATCATAACCATATAATAAAGTCTGAAAAACAAGAAAGTTTGACGAGAGAATCAAACTCTCACTCAAAATATTGACACAATTGAATATGACACCACTAGCCATATAACCACAGAACCACCTTTGAGTTCCATGCTTTCAAAGGGTAATTTGATGCTTTGATTCACAATTCGGTAGATCATCGCCTGAAATGATTTAAATCAATGATGCGATATTTCCAATCAAGTGTGCAAAGGAGCTTTTAATTGCGAGGATGAAAGTTTATCGAAATTTAAATCATTTTTTCAAAGCATGCTTTTGCGAATCATTCTCAAAAGAGGATGCTCTTCGAAGACTGATTGGTACTTCGCGTACCTGAAGGAATAAGGAGTCCCTATCTCGCAGTCCTTAGCCTCTTACCCACCAACTCCTATCCCTACCTCCAAGTGGTGCTGGCAGGGATACGAGCAACCTTAGGGAAGATTGGGTAACCAACCCCGGTGAGAACTACGGTCGTATACTGCCAGAGAAGACTGCAAATCTTACTGAGAGTCTGTTCTCCATGCCAGGCTCGGCTCCCAACAGCGTCTGTTCTCCATGTTGGGGGCGGCTGATCATCGTCCGAGTGCCAGCGATGGACTCTAAGTGAAACTGTGCACCATGGTCCACCGGGAATAAGGAGGAATGCTGCTCTGGAAATTTAAGAGGGTTTGGTGTCAGGCCCTGCAAGCCAGACTTTAAAAAACATACGCAACGAACAATCAACAGGAGAGTACGGACCGGAACTATCGGCGAAGACCACTGCGACGAAAAGAGACTAGCGATTGGAAACTCGGTTCGTGGAACTGCAAATCGAACGTTTAGAGGTAATCATTCCATCTACCAGAGCTGCGGCAACACACACGTGCTGGGAACAGCTTTCATAGTGATGGGCGATATGCAAAGGCGCGTGATCGGGTGGTGGCCGATCAATGAAAGAATATGCAGGTTGAGGATCAAAGGCCGGTTCTTCAACTTCAGCATAATCAACGTCCATAGCCCACACTCCGGAAGCACTGATGATGATAAGGACGCATTCTACGCGCAGCTGGAACGTGAGTACGACAGCTGCCCAAGCCACGACGTCAAAATCATCATAGGAGATTTGAACGCTCAGGTTGGCCAAGAGGAGGAGTTTAGACCGACTATTGGGAAGTTCAGCGCACACCAACTGACGAACGAAAACGACCTACGACTAATTGATTTCGCCGCCTTCAAGAATATGGCCATTCGCAGAACCTACTTCCAACACAGCCTTCCGTATCGGTATACCTGGAGATCACCACTCTGATTGATGGACGGCACTTCTCCGACATTATCGACGTCAGGACATATGCATATCGTGGCGCTAACATCGACTCTGACCACTATCTGGTGATGGTTAAACTGCGCCCAAAACTATCCGTCATAAACAATGTTCGGTACCGACGACCGCCGCGGTACGACCTAGAGCGACTGAAGCAATGTCTGATGTCGCCACTGCATACGTGCGGCATTTCGAGGCAGCGTTGCCGGAAGAGGGTGAGCTCTTGAGGACTGCTGGAATACAGTCAAAGCAGCCATTAACGATGCAGCGGAGAACAACGTCGAGTATATGGGACGAAGTCGACGAAACGATTGGTTCGACGAAGAGTGCAGACAGATTCTGGAGGAGAAGGACAGGTCGAGCTGCAACAAGGTACCCGGCAGAACGTGGAACGTTATAGACGGAAGCGGAGACAGCAGACCAGTGGTGCGAATTCTCAATCTCAGTGACTGAAATTTGTTGGATATAGATACCATTCCCTCTTCACACTCACTTCCTAGCAGTGAAAACTGAAAATGGTTAGCAGCAACAATCAAAGATAAAGTAAACAAAAGACCTCTCTTCTCATTGCACACGCATCCCGCACTGACAGTCTATTCAGTTCACTCGCTGCTGTGTGAATGCGACGGCCCTATATAAATGCATGGGTGAATACTATCACTTGAAAGACAATGACAGGAAATTTGTGCCGAATGATCATCAGCTTCAGCCCGCTGTTGGCAAACCGAGGTTGCTAAGCTACTCCTGCTTTGTCGTTCTGACTGAAAGGCACCTTCAAAGGCAAAGAGGAGCAGAGAAAAATACAAAACAAAAGAATCACACTCAGCAGGCATTGTTGATAAATTGCACCACTGCAGCAGACCCGCCTTTTTTCAGAAGAAGAAACGCCGCCTGGAAGAAGCGGAGTGCGAGGACATGGAACAGCTGTGCCGTTCTCAAGAAACACGCAAGTTCTATCAGAAGCTCAACGCATCCCGCAAAGGCTTCGTGCCACGAGCCGAAATGTGCCGGGATAAGGATGGGAGCATCTTGACGGACGAACGTGTGGTGATCGAAAGGTGGAAGCAGCACTACGAGGAACATTTGAATGGTGCTGAGAGTACAGGCAGGGAAAGTCAAGGCAGCGGAGGAGATGACTACATCAGTTCAGCGAACGATGGAAGCCAACCAGCCCCCACCTTGAGGGAAGTTAAGGATGCCATCCGACAGCTAAAGACCAATAAAGCAGCTGGTAAGGATGGTATCGGAGCTGAGTTCATCAAGATAGGGCCGGAAAAGCTAGCAACTTGCCTGCACACTTTGAAAGTCAGAATCTGGGAAACTGAACAGCTACCGGAAGAGTGGAAGGAAGGGGTTATATGCCCCATCTACAAGAAAGGCGACAAGCTGGAGTGTGAGAACTTTCGAGCGATCACCATCCTTAATGCCACCTACAAAGTGATATCCCAGATCATCTTCCGTCGTCTGTCATTATAAGCGAATGAGTTCGTGGGAAGTTATCAAGCCGGCTTCGTTGACGGCCGCTCGACAACGGACCAGATCTTTACTGTACGGCAAATCCTTCAAAAATGCCGTGAATACCAGGTCCCAACGCACCATCTATTCGTTGATTTCAAGGCGGCATATGACAGTATAGACCGCATAGAGCTATGGAAAATTATGGACGAGAACAGCTTCCCTGGGAAGCTTACCAGACTGGTAAAAACAACGGTGGATGGTGTGCAAAACTGTGTGAAGATTTCGGGCGAACACTCCAGTTCGTTCGAATCGCACCGAGGACTAAGACAAGGTGATAAACTTTCGTGCCTGTTATTCAACATTGCGTTAGAAGGTGTCATGCGGAGAGCCGGGTGTAACAGCCGGGGTACGATTTTCAACAGATCCAGTCAATTTATTTGTTTCGCGGATCACATGGACATTGTCGGCCGAACATTTGCAAAGGTGGCAGAACTGTACGTACACCCGCCTGAAACGTGAAGCAACAAAAGTTGAACTGGTGGTGAATGCGTCAAAGACAAAGTACATGAAGGTGGGAAGAACCGAGCGCAACAGGGCCCGCCTGGGAAGCAGTGTTACGATAGACGGGGATACCTTCGAGGTGGTCGAGGAATTCGTCTACCTCGGATCCTTGCTAACGGCTTATAACAATGTTAGTCGTGAAAAGCGAAGGCGCATCATCTGTGGAAGTCGAGTCTACTACGGACTCCAGAAGAAACTGCGGTCAAAAAAGATTCGTCATCGCACCAAATGTGTCATGTAAAAGACGCTAATAAGACCGGTTGTTTTCTACGGATATGAAACATGGACAATGCTCGAGGAGGACTTGCAAGCACTCGGAGTATTCGAGAGACGGGTGCTTAGGACCATCTTTGGCGGTGTGCAAGAAGACGGTGTGTGGCGGCGAAGAATGAACCACGAGCTCGCCCAACTCTACGGCGAACCCAGTATCCAGAAGGTAGCTAAAGCCGGAAGGGTACGATGGGCAGGACATGTTGCAAGAATGCCGGACAGCAACCCTGCAAAGATGGTGTTCGCTTCCGATCCGGCAGGTACGAGACGGCGTGGAACGTAGCGAGCGAGATGGGCAGACCAGGTGCAAAACGACTTGGCGAGCGTGGGGCGTATTCGAGGGTGGAGATATACAGTTTGATATCTCGCTTTTATTCTGGTTGGTTTTCGTTTGACGCTTGTTTTTCGGATTCTTGACATCACGTTGCTGCTTGATTACAGCCTTTCCGGTTTTGTCGTTGACTATTTGCTTTCGAGATTTGTTCGCCACATTTCTGGGTTGTTCAAAGACATTATGTTCCACCTCAATCTGCACTTTTCCAACCTCCTCCATTGTGATACTGGAACCAGCAGGGATATCGGAATTTTTTCGCCTCAACCGCTCATTTTGAATCCGATAGCTCCAAGAGAACTTGGACCTGCACCAACGCTTTTGAGCAGTGGATCAGCGTTAGTCGGATGTATGCCGCATTTTTTGAATCCCGCTTTCAAAGTGCTTTTCTGATTTTCCTGTGCTTTTGGAGAATAGTAGCTGATGATAAACTTTTTTCCTTGTATGCACGCAGAAGGCTTCGCCAATTGCGTTTCATTGGGCCAAAGAATGCCACACCTAACGGCTGTGTGATGTGTGTTGAATTTGGTGGAAGACACGTGAAAATAATGTTATTTGATTCACACAGTTGAATCACGTGTGGCAAAAAAAGGGAACTGGCGTTGTCTCCAATCATAACTTTTGTTCCTCCCAATCATAACTTTGTTCCAAAGTTTCTTGAAAATTTGGAGCAAATGGGTCTCGAACCAATTCTCAAAAATGGCTCCATCGAACCACTCACTCGAAGAGTTGTTGTATCTGGTTCCAGCAGGTCCGTTGTCGATCCAGGTGCTCCAGAGTTTAGCGGATTTGTAAACTACATATGGGGGGAGTACTTGCCCTGCTGCACTTCCCGCCATCATCAGTGAGATGCTGCTTATGGATGAGTTCATTATATTTACGGGATATTTGACACCTCTCCTTACAATGCATTTCCGCGCGCCTGGGTCGTCTGTTAAGTTGGTCTCATCATAGTTCCTGATGTTTTCCGGTGGCACACCGACCGTCAGTTTTGACAAATTGTTGTCGTAGTCCTTCAGAACTTTCGGTATGATGGCAGCTTGACTTTTCTTGATGTTTGGAACAAAGCGCACCAAGAGTTTCAGGTCCCGAAGGAAAAATGATTTAGTCCAATCGCAACTAGTATAGTTATTTTATAGCGACAGGATAGTTATTTTTAAAGCAACAACAACATGTTGCAAATCTTCTTCGGTAACTGGGAAACCATGCTCACTCATGGTTTCCAGACACTTCACGAACCTTTCCTCTTCCTCCGGTGTAAATGTAAGCTGGCCCCCAACGTTTTTGTATTTCGTATTTTTACCGTTTATTTGGAGACATTTTATATCAGTGATGTTATGTGGTACTTATGATGCTTAAATTTACAAAAATGTTTCTTATCTGACTTGCATTATTCTCTTAGCGATTCAGGAAATGGTTATGAATCAAAAAACGTTGAGTTTAAGCCACAAATTTGCGAATATTTAGGTTATTTACGCCATGAAACATTTTCCGGTTTTGGCCCAATTTCACCCCCCAGGCCCAATGTCACCCCGACTGACCGTATTTAAATTACACATGTTCCAAAATCTGAAAAATAAATCACGGTATCTTCGAAATATTGAAAATGTAGCTAAAACTATTTTGAGAGCCTATTCCGACTACAAGATGTATCACGATAAAGCTATAATAAGGAGCCTCTTGATGTCAAAATTGAAATAGAAAATGGGATTACCTGATAACTTTCCCTTAAAACCACAAACGCTCATTATTGATGAAATTTATTCGTTTAGCGATAATTCAAACTACGAACTAAATTAGCCCGAATCCCATGTTCGGTTGCGTATGAAAAGCTTGTGGTGAATACAAGCGGGTTACGCTGGAAACTAACTGGGCGACTTGATACTGTGAATTGCTCTGATTAAAGCAGAAGTCGTCAACTCCTAACTCCCACACACCAATTGAGTCGCTTACTCAGATGTATGTGTAATTAGTCCTACAAAGGGTTTAAAATTTTCATCATCCGAGCAAGCAATTTTTGGATTTCATGGTTTTAATTATATCCAAGGAATTCAAATTGAATTCCTTGGATATAATGAATTATGAAAAATATTAATCGAAAGATTTAAGATAAATAAAGGCAATTGAAAAACGCGTTTACATATTTTAATATTCATGGAACAACCTGACTGCAGATTGGAACTGCTATAGACTACGCATCATTGCCTACTCAGATCTCCCTTTGAACGAGCTCCAATGTAATGCAAAGAAGAAGAAGAAGAAGAAGAAGAAGAAGAGAAATAAGATAGTTTTTAATACCTAATATTCTGGCTATAACTTTGATGGTCATTTTCAATACAAAACAATGGGCAGCAACTTGATGCAATAAATCGTTAAAGGATAACTGCCCGTTAAATGAGTGAGTTAGGTATAATGGCCATAACTGCTGAGCTCATAGTCTGATTTCTAGTAGGAAATAATGAAACAGGATTCGCCGTCCTACACAACTTGGTGTGAGTAAACAAGTTAAGACTAAGTGTCCCAAAAATAAGTGAATTTTTCGAAGAAAATGCATTTTACGAATAAAAAATTACTCTCGAGCCACTTATAAAAAGTTTGTTTTTTTTTTGTAGAAAAAAGTATATTGGCCAAAACTTCCGAGCCCAGAGTCTGATCAGCCCAATTTTTAATGGGAAACAATCGAACAATTTGTTGCGAGCAAATCGGTTGATGCAATTTTGACCATAACTTCTGATCCCGTCTGCCCTGTTCTCAATGAAAAGGAATGGGACGGGATTCCCCATCGAACGCTACTTTTTGCGAGCCAAACGGTTAAGGATATGTGCGGGCAGCAGGGACCATGTCCAAGGGCTTGACGACCCCTTCCCAGCCGTCTGTGAGTCAGGGGGTTCTGCCTAGGAGGTGGTGGGGTTAACAGGGGGCGCTGCTAATTCCCTCCCAAAAACCACATATCCGCAAGCAAACCTTATCAAGCGACCGTGTGCCGCTTAAAGCATACAAGCCCCTAACCCCGAATCCCAAGGTGTCAGGCGACCCGTGCCGAAGGGATGAATGGCCTGGGGGGTGAAACAATTAGCCAGGTCGTTAACGGAGCCTGTGGAGGTTCCACAGAGTGAGGGCTGCTTCGGCGGCAAGCGGGTGGCAGTGGGTGGTACCCACACACCCCAAGTGGTGCACATGTGGTGCAAGCGAATGGGAGTTGGGGTATTACTCGTAATACCCCCACAGAATGAGGGACCGAGTGTATGGGTGAGCACACAAGTAATACTATCGACAGACATATGATTTCTGTACAGTGATACACGTACCATGTTGTAAGCGTACAGCAGCAGGATGACACACATATTTTTTTTACCATTCGCTGCGTTACTATAGTATTATTTGCGTTACATATAGACTTTTTTTAAACAAAATAATAAAAAAAATATTTTCCATTTTTATATAACTTGTATACATATTATTAAAATGTAAATACATACTTTATTAAAATCCGGCCTTTTGCTGATTATTTTAAACATTTTTATTGTTGTTCAAAACACACTTGGTGAATTTTCGATTGATGTAAAGAAACACTACTATCTGCAAAATTGCTAAAAAGTAAATTTGTCGTTATCAAAATTATTACATTACAATATGTACAGTTTTTTTGATTATTGTGATTGACAAAAAACGTAAAAACCCTAATTACGCCCAAAAAAAATATCTATTAAAAACTGTTCCCCCTCCAACCGTGGAAACTCTTCGATATGCAAATTTTTCTGGCATTGTCCGTTGTCTTACAAAATATGTAAGTATTTATTATTATATTCTTTATTATCGTGTTTAAAAAAAAAATGTAAGTGTTCAGTCTGAACAATCACTGTGATTGTTTTCATTCTTCGGATTTTGAAGGCGTTTTCCTAACTTTGTAGATATTTGCTAATATAAGGATACTCGAAAAGGATTTCTCACATTTTCTGATATCCCATTTTCTTAGATTCTAGAGCTTCGATTGGATCATTGCCATGATCTTAACTTTACAGAATATCTTCAGACACGTTTACCTCTGTGAATCATACAAATTCTTAATATTCCCACATTCTTTAAACCCTCCTGGGTAATCAAATACTTAACATTCCTTAGATTCCTGCGTTAATCAGAGTTTGACAAATTATTTCAATTTTCGTTGATTTTTCAGTACATATACGGAAATGGCCTAGATTCTCAAAATTATTTAAACCTCCATTCTCCAAGTTCAGTAGACCCTCTAGAGTGTCCAAGATTTCTTTTTTCTCCTGGTTTTTCGGATGTGGACCATTTTTTTAAATCCAATTTCTTATGAATTCCATAGCTCATCCAGAATTTACAGATTTATCATGTGGTAATGCGGGACATTCTCCGGGCAATTCGGATCGAGCAGGCTGAATCAGTGAATCCAGGACTGCAATGTTAAAATTAATAAAAGGATTGATGGAGATATCCGTGCTGTTAAGTATTACTTATTGTAGGCGATGAAATATTCATTTAATTGTTGGGAAATAATTAGTTCAAATATAAATAGAAAATATGTTGACGTTTCCATTTTATAAGAAATATTTACAAGAAATTAAGAAAAAAAGATCAGCGTTCCAGACTTGTCTGAAACTCAGAATTCAAAAAAGCTGATAATAGCAAAAGAAAATTATTTAAGATCATCAAGTATAACCAGGACAAACAGTTACAATATGCCTACTGAACAAATCATTTAGTAAATTTAGTGATATGATGTGGCATATATATTTGTAAAATAAGTAGTTTGAACTAAAATGGAATATACAAATATATCGCCGACGAACACGTTCATTGGTCGTTTTCATATTGCAACAAGAAAAACCTCATTTTTCTTATTATGTTTTAACGTCAGTGATGGGTAGTGACCGCAACCAGATGGCGCCATTGTATGCGTTACTAGCATTGCTTGCATTCAAATTTGCTTTGCGCTGTACCTGAAACGTTGTATACAACGGGCGCAGAGCAGGGTACGTATCAGCGTAGAATCATCATTGCTTGGGTAATACCAACGTGATTCTGGGTGACAGATATATGATTTTATGCTGTACAGTGATTTTCGCATCATATATCTGTCACAAGTATAAGTCTCGCATGGTACGCATGGTCGGTAGTGTTAGAATGACTGAAGTCTGGTGAGGCCTGGCAGGAGTGTCGGGGGGCAGATACCTCTGCGGCACCTCAGAAGTAGGGGACACGAAAGTCTCGCTGCGTCTGGCAGGAGTGTCGGGGGGTTGATGCTTCTGCGGCACCTCAGAAATCGGAGACATGTAAGGTAAGTGGTGCCTCCCCGTTGCAGGATGGGGAGACCATCACACTGGCTGAGGACTACCTGGGCTTCGAAATGTCAATGGGTGGGTGCTGCCAGCAAAGTACCTAATGGTGACCTATTGGCAGTATCAAAGCCTGGGTAGGTGAGTGTTAGGCACGCCTGACGTGCCGGGTGTTCCACGCCCAAACGATGCACAGGAGGTGCACAGAGTGGATAAAAATGGGAGATGGGGGTATTACAACCCCCACTGAGTGAGTGACTGAATGTCAAAGAGAGTGGTGCACAAGTGGTGCAAGCGATCGGGACTGAATGTATGAGCGGGCACACAAGTCAGACTCGCATGGTACGTATGGTCAGTGTGGCTGCTTAGGCAGTAGTGTGATCCGGCTGTCAGGGACGGAATGAGTGAAGTCTCGCTAGGCCTGGCAGGAGTGTCGGGGGGCAGATACCTCTGCGGCACCTCAGAAGTAGGGGACACGAAAGTCTCGCTATGACTGGCAGGAGTGTCGGGGGGTTGATGCCTCTGCGGCACCTCAGAAATAGGAGACATGAAAGGGTCTGCCTCGTAGCTGAGGTAGGAGCGGCATAGGAGCCACCAACCTAGGGTCGCCTCCGGCTTGGTAGACAAGTGGTGCCATTCTGTTGCAGGACGGGGTGAGCACCATACTGAATGAGGACTGTCTATGCTGTGAGATGGCGGCATTGGGGTACCCCTGGAGGGTACCTGGTCTTCCCTTGCAGTCATTCAAGCGGCATAGGCAGGTGAGTGTTGGGGCACATGTGGTGCCAGTATGTCTTGTGCAAATGTGTTGCATGAGGAGTGTCGAAGAGTTGAGGCGCATACGTGCACTTGTGTACGTCATGGAGGGGGCGCAATGCCCAATAGTCATCCCCCGAAGTATTGCTTAATTGCGGGCCGGGGAATGACTGGAGAGGAAGGAGTTGGTTTTAGTGGGTCGGGAGTGGTGATCCCATCCCCACACTACCTGGGTTCGCCTCCCCAGGTGTCTGGTTGCAGATTTCCATTACCTTCGTTAAAAAAAAAAAAAAAAAAAACGGTTAAGGATATGTGCCAAAAAAGTGAGCTAGATTTTTTCATTCGTCTTCATCCAAAGAAAAATGTATTTTGACCATAGCTTCTGAGCCCATTGTCCGATTCGACCAATTTTCAATAGGAAACAATGGGACAGGATTCCACGTCAAACTTGTTGCAAGAGTTAACGAAAGACCTAGGGCAGGTATTGCAATATCATCTGAGCACAGGATATCATCTTTGCTTGTGCAAAGATATTATCCCTAATCAAAGAGCACGCTGGAAAGATATTATCATTTGAGCATTTGATGATGATCCTGATAGCCAGCGCGTTTCGGGGTTTATGCACGTTGCGAGAGCATTGCTACAACAAAAGCAGTGAAAAAACTTTTCTCCACGGCGAACATTGCACTTTGTTTACTGAGCAGATAGATAACTAAGATCGATATTCCAGTATATCATCAGAATCTTAGAAGATCGAATGATGGGATAAATTGCAATGCCATGCTGTATCTGCCCTTTGTGCTAGTAGCCAATCCTCCAAAAGGTTCAGAGCGTCCTTCACTGGAGCGCTTGGGAACAATGCCGCTACGTCGAATGATACCATGATGTCCTCTTCTCCGATGTTTCCTGATTTCAATATCCTCTTGGCTCCTGGGTGTTTACAACTGATCTGCTGGGGAACGGCTTCGGCATACTCTGGAACTCCTTGGCCAAGTTTTGTTTAGGGGATCCCACTGATGAAACTATTTCTCGCATCTCTGTACCTGGCTTATGTATCTTTGGTAGTCCTTATGCGCGAGCTCGAGCGGTTAGTTTTCTGGAAAACAGTCATCACAATTTGAAAAATAAAACACGTGAACAATTCTGATGTGACTTGCTAACTCCAAGTCCAAAATCCGACCTTCTTCTTTATTTACAAAAACGTTATTTATAACTACTGGCTATTGTTTACAATTTTTCTCTCATTTTCAATAATGTTGCAGAATGTTGCATGCTACCTACATTTAATCTCATGTGACATTCTGCTCCGAGAGCATTCGTACTCTCTAAATAAACAATTATTTAACAATTGAGTCAGCTACTATTTCTAGGCCAGCTTATTCGCCAAGTTTTGCTTATACTTAAATATCCGTTGTTTATTTTCAACAGCGGTTGCTATTTGATAAACATAAATGGACAGGTTCCAACCTGTCCAATCTTTCCTTTTGTTCGTTTATATGACATAGTTTAAAAATAGAAGCAAAATGATGATTATTGCATGGCGTTTAGGGTCGCTCCATCTCTTCCAACCCACTGAGCTTGAAATTAGAATTGTAAATTATCATTTCAAGTGGATAGTTGATGGTTTCGTTTCAAAACTTTAGGGTTCTCCTGAAGCTATAGTTCAAACATATGCATGAAATATTCAAAAGTTGTCCTCTGATGATTAAAAATTACAAATTTTCAAGCAGTGTATATCTTTGAAATTCCTTGATACTATTTTCGTGCAATTTTCTAATTCCTCAAATTAATTTTGCTTTAACTTTTTTGTAATATTTTCGCTTAATCCCTCTACACATATACTTCCTCGAGAGTGTCTTACCTGATGAGTAAGGTAATTGCATGGCGTTTAGGGCCGCTACACTTAGATCCTTAGTAACACAGGATTCGTCATTTTTACCCGGGCTTTATCCGTAAGTCTAATAAGTCCGGGTAGTGGGTCCACTCTCAAATGCCTGTATGGTCCTCCGTTGATTTTTGTCGTCATCCGTTCATCGTAGTCCTCTTTATCCATTATCACCACTGCGTTTCCTTTGTCCGCCTTCATGTAGTAAAGGAGTTTCTCCTTCAACTCTTTCAAAATCTTCCTATCGTCTTTGTTCGATGTCCCATGCTGTCCTGCTTTGATGGCGTCTGCTACGATGTTTCTCACACCAGTCCCGTTGATCAACATTTGGTGAAATCGCTGTTTTAGTATCCACGATTATCTGTTCTAGGTCCGCTTTCTGGGTTGTTTCATATCCTAAACCCTTGTTGAGGTGTGCTAATTGTTCCTCCGTAAACTGTTGTATTGAACGGTTAATCGATCAATTGTACTGTAGGGTTAGTCGTTCTACCTTTCGTCGCTGATTTCCCTCGTAGAATGGTCAATTTCTTCTTGTGCAGTCTCCTCTTCCTATCCGCTTCACACTCTTCGGCCCGCTGTACCTTCTTTAAAAACTAGACTGATTTATTAAATCGATGACAAAATGACTGAGTTTGAGAAATCATCCTCGAGCTCAATAATAAAGAATTACTTCCAAAATATGTTTACAATCGAGTTTGCTTAAGGACATAGTTGGAAGAGTACCACGATGGCAGTCAATATGGCACCGGACCTTCCACGGGTCAATACCGCACCTCCCGCACTCCTCTCCCACCAACATTCGAATGCATCGAACAGCACCGAACAAAAGTTTGATATTCAAATTACTAACCTGCTCACAGCATATTTATTCACTTCCCGTGGTAATGAACATGTTTCTTCAAAGAATCCTGTGCATTTCGGCACGATTTATAGCATAAATCAGCAGTTTCGCGCCAATTTGATAGCCGTTCGCGATTTGGTGGGCTCATCGCTGCACTTCACTTCTTCTCAAAGGGCATTGAAAAAATCAATTTTTTACTCACTTCTCCGCACATGAGCAGCCCGAAATGTTGATAGGATGCAAATTAATCATCACTTTTTGAAATCAGTCACTTGTTTGAATCAAAAACTTAATATAAACTGCTATTTTTGACCGTAAAAAACCACTAAAAACGGATCGTGGAGCGAATGTAAACACCGGGACCGGCAGCAGCAAACTAATATTTAGGGTGGCTCAAAAATTATTTTGCTCCGCTACGCTCAGTCGAATATGTTTCATGTTCTGGGTGTCTTCCAATAATTTTGGCTGGTTTGAATAGGGACTTACCGTGCACAGGCCTTTTCAGGTTTGTATGAGAGTTGATATGGCGATGTTGAATTTTACATTATTCTGATTGTGGCGCTTCGTCATTGGGCCCTGGTGAGGGGGGAGACCATATGACTGGATGATATACTCAAGAGCTTTAATTCAATGGACAATGCATATTGAATTTCGTTCCGATAGTTGGGAGTCGATTCTAATCGAGGTTGCGAATCCTTAGCATGATAATTAGGCTTTTCAGAAAGCATAAGTGCAACATGTAATTCAACAAAATAGCCAAAATTTGTCTATAATATCTATCGCACCAGGAGCAGGTAATTCATACAAAAAGTGAGACGTGAGAGTGAGCGGGGTATAAACTGCTATTTTTGCGTTACGTAATCAATGGATCTTTCCCAAGGTGCAGTTTTCATTCAGCTGTGAGGGTTCTCTTTTTGCCAGCGTTTGGAGGAGAGGCACTGTAGACAGTGTAATGATCCCATACTAGCCTTCATACAAACTTGAACCAGCCTGTGCTCAATCAGTGTTTGTTCAAATCGGCTTTTGGAGGACACTCTGAGCATGGGACGGAACCGATTGAGCGTGGTGGAGCTGGGTCGTATTTTGAACCACCCTACTAATATTCTTTTTATTTTTTTATAAATACGACACCAATACTACTACAGTATATGGCAGTTTTTATTGTACCAACACTTTCAAAGCTTTGTTTTGGTACTCAACCCACCTTCACCTTAAGGACACCCCTCACGGAATCCAAGTTTCAAAGTGCTCGCGTTTTCAGGGGCACATCACTTGATACGGAGGCGGCACACAACTATCATTTTTGATAATTTCAGACCGCATCTTGCTTTCGTGCTGTGCGGAAGGAAGTTTTTAATACTACCCGAAGCTATTTTAATTTCAACGGTGCTTCTTAGCGCTATTTGTACCCACTGATCCCGTTACGATCTTTGCAAGGACCCGTGCCATCGTTTTACGTTGGACCCGTTTGCGGAAGTAAAATTCCGACAAGCGGTGGTAATCCTGCAGGGACACCGTTCTGGGAAAAAACCTCTTAGAAGGTCACGTCTCCACGCTCAGCCATGAGCATTAATAAAAACAAGAGGAAGGGGGAGTCTCTGAATTCTCCACTTCCTTCTAAGAAACGAGGTTTCAAGACCGTCCTGCCTAAGCGCGGAAAAAATAGAAGGAAGCTGGAGGATTCAGATATTCCTTCTAACTCTAACATCGGAAATAATTCTTCTCCAATCGAACTGAGCAATCAGTTCGATTTGATTTATTATGAAATTGAGCAAATCGAATATACCTCTAGCCCAGGTGATTCGATTTATGCGAAAAAGCAAAGGATTCCGCCAATTGTGGTATCTGTTGCCGAGTTTTCTGGCTTCCGGAATGAGATTTTGAGTAACCTTCAGGGGATCAAGGTTTCATTTCAGATTGCTAGGAAGGGTGACTGCCGCGTTTTGCCGGGATCCTTTGACGATCGCAAACGTCTTCTTCAGTATTTAACTGAGAAGCGCCATAAATTCTTCACATACGACGACAAAACTGAGCGATTGTTCAAAGTCGTCTTGAAAGGTCTCCCCAGTGATGATAAATAACTGGATGAGATTAAAATTGAAATTTCTCAATTACTTGGATTTGCGCCAGTCCAAGTAATTAAGATGAAAAAGAAATCTCACTCTGGTATTTCCCAGAAAGGGCATTTCTGAAGAATTTTATTTAGTTTATTTTAACAAAAGTGAACTAAATAATATGAAAAGTTTGGAAAAGGCTTGTATTATGTCCCGTGTCCGTGTTACATGGGAACATTTCCGCAGGCCTGAAGGAAATTTCCAAAATCCCACTCAGCGCCGTAAGTGCCAAAAGTGGGGTCATGGAACCAAACATTGTCACATGGATGCTAAATGCATGATTTGTGGTGGAACCTCTCACGCCAAGGACGCATGTCCTGTGAGAGAAGATTCCAATAAATTTAAATGTGCAAATTGTGGGGGCAATCATAAATCCAATTTCTGGAAATGCCCTTCACGCAAAAAAGTTTTGAATTCCCGTGCAAAATTGATGACGGGAAATTCCAATCGGATCCCAGATTCGACGGGTAGAAATTTTTCAAACGCTCAAATTTCGAAACCAGTTACCGGTCGAGCAATTCATACCCACCACAATTCACAAACAAATTTTGCCGCTCGTCAACGGGTAGCAAGCACTTCAGTAAATTCCAATTTTTCGAATGTAGGGTAAAACGACCTATTATGGAGGGGTGAAGATGAATTATAATATGAATTATAATTATTCAACTTCCTAACAGTTCATAATGTGCATATTGCCATTATAACAGAATCTTATTTAAAGCCCGGACTCTCCATTAAAAGAGATCCAAATTATTTTATCTACAGAAATGATCGTCTTGACAGCGCCTGTGGTGGGGTCGCCATTGTCATTAATAGACGTATCAAACATAAATTATTTTCTTCGTTTGAAACCAAAGTTTTTGAAACCTTGGGAGTTTCTATTGAAACAAATTTTGGTCAATTTTCCAATTGCAGCCTATTTGCCTTTTCAATGCAATGGGCAGCAAAAGAATTTGTTGAAAGCTGATCTTCAAATTCTGACTCGCAACAAATCAAAATTCTTCGTAATTGGTGACTTCAATGCCAAACACCGTTCATGGAATAATGCTCAAAAGCAAGTCCAACGGCAAAATTTTATTTGATGATTGTTCTGCGGGATATTATACTATTCAATATCCCAATGGCCCTACTTGTTTTTTCTCCTAGTCGAAATCCTTCTACAAATGATTTAGTTTTAACGGATTCAAGTCAGCTGTGTGGCCAATTGGTAACTCATGCTGACTTTGACTCTGATCACCTTCCTGTGACATTTGAAATCTCACAAGAAGCCATTTATAATCCAATCAGCTCTACTTTTAATTATCATAGAGCTGATTGGGATTTATATAAAACATATATCGATAGGAATTTTGATGTTAATATTCCTTTGGATACCAAAAATGATATTGACAATGGGCTCGTATCTTTGTCAAATTTAATTGTCGAAGCCAGAGGCATTGCAATTCCTAAATGTGAAATTAAATTCAACTCCATTATTATTGACGACGATCTTCAGCTACTGATCCGTCTTAAAAATGTGAGAAGAAGGCAATACCAAAGAACTCGCGATCCCGCGTTGAAAGTTATTTGGCGAGATTTGCAAAATGAAATTAAAAAACCCAGATTAATCCACCTAGCGGTGATGGTGCCTTTCTCGTTCGTTCAAAAGGTTTGGAAAAATCTCAAATAACACCAATATGTGGATTGGTCTTATTTTTCATATTTGTTTATATGCATAAAAAAATTATCGCCAAACGCTATTTGTTGCAAACAAATCGGATGAGCATAAGAGCAAAAAATGGCATTTTATTCTGTAGTTTTAAAATTAGTATTTTCGCCATAACTTTTGACCCAATTGTACGATCCGGCCAAGTTTCTATAGGAAACAATGGGACAAGATTCTGCGTCGAATGCAATCTGTTGCGAGCGACCTGAGAAGCACACATATTGCACATCAATCACAGTTCTTTTACATATGACCGGATTCAGTCACAATATGGTTACTGCAACCAGATTTGTTGAACTTGTGTTGCTTGGGGAATAGATTAAGTCTAAGTGCTAAAAAAGTGAGCTAGACTTTTTTGAACTCTTTTTCGCAATAAATAGTAATTTGACCACAACATCTAAGCCCATAGTTCGATCTGGCCAATTTTCAATAAGAAAATATGAGACATTCTGCGTCGAATGCAATTTAATGCGAGCAAATCGGTTGAGGAAAAGTGCCTGAAAAATGAGTGAGTTTTTTTTAGCGATTTTTCCATAAAAAATTGGTATAATTTTCGATCCCATAATCCGATATGGTCAATTTTCAATAGGAAACAACGGGACAGGATTCTACGTCGAATGCAACTTGTTGTGAGCAAATCGGTTGAGGATAAGTGCCCGAAAAATGAGTGACATTTATTACGCGATTTTTCCGTATGAATTTGTATTTTGGCCATAACTTTCGATCCCACAGTACGAATTTCAAATAGGAAACAATCGGACAGGATTCTGCGTCGAATTCAACTTGTTGCGAGCAAATCGGTTGAGGATAAGTGCCCGAAAAATGAGTGACATTTTTTACGCGATTTTTTCGTATGAATTTGTATTTTGGCCATAACTTTCGATCCCATAGTACGAATTTCAAATAGGAAACAATGGGACAGGATTCTGCGTCGAATGCAACTTGTTGCAAGCAAATCGGTTGAGGATAAGTGCCCGAAAAATGAGTGACATTTTTTACGCGATTTTTTCGTATGAACTTGTATTTTGGCCATAACTTTCGATCCCATAGTCCGATCTGGCCAATTTCAAATGGAAAACAATGGGACAGGATTCTGCGTCGAATGCAACTTGTTGCGAGCAAATCGGTTGAGGATAAGTGCCCGAAAAATGAGTGACATTTTTTACGCGATTTTTTCGTATGAATTTGTATTTTGGCCATAACTCTCGATCCCATAATTCGATCTGGCCAATTTCAAATAGGAGATAATGGGACAGGATTCTGCGTCGAATGCATCTTGTTGCGAGCAAATCGGTTGAGGATAAGTGTCCGAAAAATGAGTGACATTTTTTACGCGATTTTTTCGTACGAATTTGTATTTTGGCCATAACTTTCGATCCCATAGTCCGATCTGGCCAATTTCAAATAGGAAACAATGAGACAGGATTCTGCGTCGAATGCAACTTGTTGCGAGTAAATCGGTTGAGGATAAGTGCCCGAAAATGAGTGACATTTCTCACGCAATTTTTTCGTATGAATTTGTATTTTGGCCATAACTCTCGATCCCATAGTCCGATCTGGCCAATTTCAAATAGGAAACAATGGGACAGGATTCTGCGTCGAATGCAATTTGTTGCAAGCAAATCGGTTGAGGATGTGTGCCCGAAAAATGAGTGACATTTCTTACGCAATTTTTTCGTATGAATTTGTATTTTGGCCATAACGTTCGATCCCATAGTCCGATCTGGCCAATTTCAAATAGGAAACAATGAGACAGGATTCTGCGTCGAATGCAACTTGTTGCGAGTAAATCGGTTGAGGATAAGTGCCCGAAAAATGAGTGACATATTTTACGCGATTTTTTTGTATGAATTTGTATTTTGGTCATAACTTTCGATCCCATAGTCCGATCTGGCCAATTTCAAATAGGAAACAATGAGACAGGATTTTGCGTCGAATGCAACTTGTTGCGAGCAAATCGGTTGAAGATAAGTGCCCGAAAAATGAGTGACATATTTTACACGATTATTTTGTACGAATTTGTATTTTGGCCATAACTTCCTATCCCATAGTCCGATCTGGCCAATTTCAAATAGGAAGCAATGAGACAGGATTCTGCGTCGAATGCAACTTGTTGCGAGTAAATCGGTTGAGGATAAGTGCCCGAAAAATGAGTGACATTTTTTGAGGAGTTTTGCACACACACACACACACACACACACACACATACATACACACACGCACACACAGACATCATCGCAATTCGTCGAACTGAGTCGCTTGGTATATAACACTATGGTTCTCCGGACCTTCTATAAAAAGTTTGTTTTTGGAGCGAATATATAGCCTTTACGTATACTTTTTATACGAGAAAGGCAAAACGTTTCACTATTCTGAGAAATACCAACTTTGAGAATAATGTCTCGAAGTTGGATCCCAGTTCGAAACCCTTTTGGAAATTAACGAAAATTCTTAAAAACCTCAAAAGCCAATTCCAGCGCTTAAAGAGGGAAATAAAATTTTATTAACAAATGGCGAAAAGGCTCAAAAACTTGCTCAGCAGTTCGAGAGTGCCCATAATTTTAGTCTAGGTCTCACTAGTCCAATTGAGGATCAGGTTACACGGAGCTTCGAAGACATTCTCAACCAAGATAATGTTTTTGACCCTTCGTTGGGAACTAATTTGGATGAAGTGAGATCTATTACTAGAAAATTTAAAAATATGAAAGCCCCGGTGATGATGGTATTTTCTACATACTTATCAAAAAACTTCCTGAGAGCTCTTTATCCTTTTTGGTTAATTTATTTAACAAATGTTTTCAATTGGCATACTTCCCAGATAAATGGAAAAACGCCAAAGTTGTTCCAATTTTGAAGCCGGACAAAAATCCAGCTGAGGCTTCTAGTTATCGCCCAATCAGTTTGCTTTCTTCAATAAGCAAACTGTTTGAAAAGATTATTTTAAATAGAATGATGGTTCATATAAATGACAATTCTATTTTTGCTGATGAGCAATTTGGTTTTCGCCATGGGCATTCAATCACTCGTCAGTTATTAAGAGTTACGAATTTAATTCGACTCAACAAATCTGAAGGATATTCCACTGGAGTTGCTCTTCTTGATATTTAGCATTTGGCAGTATTTGGCATGAAGGTTGGATTGTAAAATTGATGAATTTTAATTTTCCTCTGAACATTATTAAACTGATTCTAAATTATTTATCAGATCGCTCACTTCAAGTAATTTATCAGAATTCGAAATCTGATAGTTTACCTGTAGGAGTTGGTGTTTCCCAAGGCAGTATACTGGGGCCCATATTGTACATAATTTTTACTTTTGACTTACCTGTTTTACCACCAGGGTGTCAAAAATCTTTGTTTGCAGATGACATGGGCCTTTCAGCCATAGGGCGAAGCCTTCGTATCATTTGTAGTAGATTGGAAAAAAGTTTGGATATTTTCCCCTCTTGCAAAAATGGAAAATTTTCCCGAATGCTTCCAAAACTCAGCTTATAATTTTCCCACATAAGCCGAGAGCTTCTTATTTGAAACCTTCTAGCAGACATATTGTCACTATGAATGGTGTTCCAATTAATTGTTCTAGCGAAGCTAAATATTTAGGACTTCTGCTAGATCAAAAATTAACTTTTAAAAATCACATTGAAGGCCTTCAAGCCAAATGCAACAAATATATTAAGTGTCTATATCCACTTATAAACAGAATATCAAAACTTTGTCTTAAGAACAAACTTTTGATTTACAAACAAATTTTTAGACCTGCCATGTTGTATGCTGTGCCAATATGGACTAGTTGCTGCAATACCAGAAAGAAGGCATTTCAGAGGATTCAAAATAAAATTCTGAAAATGATTCTGAAGTTGCCTCCGTGGTGTAGTACCAATGAACTTCATAGAATTTCTAATATTGAGACATTGCAACAAATGTCCAACAAAATAATTTCCAATTTTAGACAAACATCGTTGCAATCTTCTATTGCAACGATTAACTCCTTGTACTCTTAGTATAAAATAGGTTAGGATTAGTTTAAGTTGAAAACATTGTAATTCTACATGGTTCAATTCAGTCATAGGAAAGATCCTATCTGCCAGAGGCAATTTAAATGTATTAATTATAACTAAACATATGACATAGCAAATAAGGATGATAGTGTTAAGAAAACACGGAACACCTAGTCTAAGAGATGAATGCATGTATTAGATAATTAGCAAATAAAATTAGTTAAAAAAAAAAATTTTGTTGATTTAGCTTTGCTGACGCAGCATGCAGCATGCGTGAAAAAATAAAAAATGACAGTTGTGCGTTGCTATCGAGTATCGAGTGGTGTGCCCCCGAAAACGCAAGCACTTTGAAACTTGGATTCCGTAAGGAGTGACCTTAACAAATATAAACATAAGAAAAATTATTTTGAACTTTTTAGTGGAATGTTTTCACCTGTCATAAGACGAGTTTATACAATCCCATTGAATTCCACCACTTAATTGTATCTTGACAGATACGTATTTCGACCTCGAAGGTAAGGCCGTCTTCAGTGTCTCGTACTTGACTCGACTTAGTCGAGCTAAACGGTAAAAGCTAAACGGTAAAGCTAAACGGTAAAAGCGTAAAACGTTACATAGTGAGAAGTGAGATGCTCGTAGTGAAAAGTGAGAAGTGAGAAATTAGATAAGTGAGGGGTGATAAATGAGAAATGTTAAAGGAATGAGTGAGTGGTGAGGTTTGAGTAGTGAGTGTGAGTAGACGTGAGAAGTGAAGAGCGAAATTTGAGAAGTAAATGATGGGATGTAATACAAAAGGAAGTAGGAAGGACGAAAAAACAAGGAAGTAGAAAAGGCAAGAACAAGGAGAAAAACTGTGGTAGGATCAATCAGATTCTGCTTCAAATGCTTCAACCTCTGTTCAATGCTTACTTCATGAAGACAGGATGATTTATGTTGATAGGATTATACAGTTTCCCCATATTATGAAATCGTTGTTAAAAGAAGGGCATTATTATTATTTCAATCATGAGATACATGATTTAAACAACAACAATATTCAATTGAATATAGGATCACGTTGGATTACATGCAAATCAATCAATAAATTCAACGATAATACATCGTATTGTAGATAGAAATTCATCTCTGCTTCTTTAAAAAAGAGTATCAAACATATTTTAGTTACATTACGCTAGATTCATGCACTTCTTCAACTGATGAACGCAAAAACTTGCGTTACTAATCACCTTGACTCGGTTTTAGCAGCCACAACGTTGTATAAAGGTTCGCTACATGCAGTATATTATTACTCCAAATCGCACAAAAAGGGCTTCATGTTGTAAAAGGGGTCTCTGAAACATCAAACAAATTCAAGCAAACATAATGAAAGCTCATTTGTAAAGTAGTTTGAATAATATCAGTATGCCCTTTGATACTGATATACCAATTTTCTTCATGAACAAAAACGACAAAACGAAAGTGCGATGAAACGATGCGATGTATGTACGTTCGACGTACTGGCAAACACGCGCCATCATTTAATGTCATTCGTGTAAACTCGATACCATCAGGACACTGTGATTGATCCGAAAAAACTCATACGGCCACTCCATTGGATAACGTACCGCAGGATCACAAGTACGTGTATGCTGTTTCGGTGTGCTAGGAGCAAAAAATAATTAATCGTCCACCCGGTCACCCTCGTTATCCTCGGGTTACATTCTTCGTTATGATTTTCGATTAAGGAATTATATCATCATGCCCAACCAGCATCGTCGTCATTATCACCTACTGTGATTCATACGTAGACGTTTTATCAAAGATTAATGATCCAAGCCCCCTTTCGATAGACTATTCTCGGCTCGGATAACTGGATCGAATCTAAATATAGAGACGGTATTATGATTGCGGATAACCACCAATTATTTCATGAAGTCCGACGATAGGAAGAAGATTTGATCTGTAGCAAGAAACGAGAAAGACATTTTGCTTGCCACATATTTAATTTACAAATTAACGCGGTATGAAAAAACACACTTGAAAGCTGTTTATTTTATCAAGATGCATATCATTTTCCTGATTCTGCAGTTTTCATACATTTTAAGAGAGTGATACTTCTAATGAAAAGTAAGAATATATTTGCTTCAGGGTCTCTTATTTACAAATTTTTGTTATGCGCCTTCGCGTTAGGCGAGCAATAGCAGACAACACAGCAAGAGGTTCCAGAGTACACTGTTTGTTTGGATGAGAGAGTCTGACTGGCGCCAAGGAGCACCAAATACCAACCACACACACGCACATGAACATTTGATAATCTTCCCTGGGTTTAGTGTGAAAGACAAATGTGCAAATGAGATTCCACAGCGTCTAATAAATTCGGGTTTCTCTGAAGCTTGCAAAGAAGAAACTGTGATTCAGAGTTTAAATTTCCTAAGAAGA
This sequence comes from Armigeres subalbatus, assembly GCF_024139115.2. Lineage (NCBI taxonomy): Eukaryota > Metazoa > Arthropoda > Insecta > Diptera > Culicidae > Armigeres > Armigeres subalbatus. The sequence goes on along the minus strand of NC_085140.1, from coordinate 36,285,634 downwards.
TTTTTTGAACCTGTCGAGAATTATGAATGTAAAATCTAGAATTGCTTCCATATTTCCCTTTGCAGATACATATAATCTTCGTTATATCTCACTCAGGAGGTGTCCCCAATGTAATGTGGCAACCGCTGGATGTTTCGGAAACAGCCCCATATTTCACGATACGTTTCCTCTTCGGAAGATAATCCCTCACAACAATGATGAGCATAACGATGAAAATGATGATGATGACATCACTGATACTCACTCACGTCCCGAAACAATGAGGTTCACGTCCACGTGTTTCGCATTTGTTGAACGTAGTTGGAAATTGATTGCATGCGGCCAGAAGCATGAATTGTGCGTTTGTGGAATGCATCGGTTTTACACGTGCAGGGTAAGTGACGAATTTTATCCTCGTAATTTGATACATGTTTGATGTATGTATTATTGATTGGACGAAAAGTATTTGGACTACGTAATTGATTTCAATCTTGATCCCATTCTACAAAAACTTGTCTATTTTTTAATGTTACCAACGCCAAAGATAGTGAATCAACCACTGACCGGAACGATTAATTACAAAATAAATAGTCACTTCGTAGGGCAGCATCATCAAACAATGAAAAATTTCTGATTTTGAGGATGATTGGGGCATTATGCTCTATGTGACCGAATTATTTAAAACGTAAAACAAATTGTATTTTTTTAAATATATGCAGAGATTTATTATTCATAATTCATCTCATTGATTCATTAACTCATTGTGATGGGAGTTTGATTTTGCTTTACATAGTAGGAATTTTTTTTTTGATGAAACATTCCAAGCAATACATAAAATTATAAATAAGTTCCTGTGATTTATTTACAACAGTTCCAATCGCCAGTTATTTTGGTTTTATATATTCCTTACATTCGCTTATAACTCTACAGCTCATGGATTAATTATAAGTTTATTGTACTTTGTTATGCGTATGAGATTGACTGCCACAATTTGCCCATTTACAAGTTACAGTGAAATCAAATATGACCAAAAAAATCCAATAAAACTGTTGAAACTTTTTTATTTTTCAAGTTTTTACATCGCACTAGACGCCAAACGGCGTTTTTTAATATTATCTGAAACTTTCTATAACGTGCAGAAAATGTGGAAATGAAGTGATAAAGATATGATCAAAACCCCATTTTTAGGGGTTGTTAGCAAAAAACGTGAAAAATCTTTAATGACTGGAATTACGAACCTGGTATCTTCAACAAAGTTTTTCAGCAGAACTTTTGCTAAAACTTTTTTGAAGAATCAAACCTTATATGTCTTGAAGTGGAAAAAATAATTTTTTTATCTCACTTTTAGGGGGATTGATCAGTAAGCTGAATAATTCCAAAGAAGCGCATCAGCTTACTAATAAAATGTCTCGAAGACACCATTACGCTAAATTGCATAATAAAGGTACTATTAAATAAACGCGCTAAAACACGGTTTTAGCCACTGTGCATTGGTCCCAGCCGTCAATTTGACAACACAAACAAAAAAGGCACGGAGTTAGAATTAATTGTACGGAGTGCGAAATGAAAAATAAGAAGCCTTTTCTTACTACTTACGGGGTCGAACGCCAATTACGAGAGCATTTTTGTTGGGTTCTTTGGACTCCGAAAAACGCTCCAATCACCGTCGTTCCAAACTGACTATCTACAAAACGCTTTTAAGGCCGGTAATTCTTTGCGGACACGAAACCAGGACGATGCTCGTGGAGGACCAAAGCGCACTGGGAGTTTTCGAAAGGAAAGTGCTGCGTACCATCTATGGTGGGGTGCAGCTGACAGATTGTTGCATCAGCTGTTGAGAGAACCATCCATCGCTCACACCGCGAAAATTGGAAGACTGCGGTGGGCCGGGTACGTAGCCAGAATGTCGGACAGTAATCCGATGAAATTGGTTCTCGACAACTATCCGACGGAAACAAGAAGGTGGATTATGATGTGCGGTCCATCCGAAGACTACAGCCATGGACTAAGCTGAATGGAGACTGTACTGCACACTGCACAGGCCACCTGCAACTTTATGGAAAATGGTGGTGTTTCTGAAGAAAGTAGTGATAAGGAATGAAGTATGAGGTGAAAAGATTATCTCATGCACTTAGTTTGCATTAATTAGTAGTTTTATAGCAATGAAATTTCGATTTTTCTACCACTGAATAAACGCCATTTCTTGCATTAAACGTTTTGACTGCTACCTTATTACGCTGATTCAAATCGTTCGGGGCTGTCAGTTTGAATATGAATCTGAAACATTAATTTTTCCAGCAGCTGTTCTAGATTCATTTTTTATACCAGTCAACTGTCAAAAAATTAAAACTGGTATAACGCTCAGTTCTATTTTCTGCAGATTTGAACCACGAATGAATTACGAGATTCAATCATTTTTCAATTGTTTTGGTGTATGAATGCGTCATTTTATCTACGGATCAATCCACTTTGCAACTACAGCGACTTTTTTTGCCAGCAGCATAATGATTTCATTTATTTGAAAAACTTGGATGGAACACTGGTGGGGAAACCAATCATCACTACTGATTTCACTCTTATCCTGGCGTTTCCTTCGCCGTTTCATTTTTATTGAATTAGGACGAGATAATCGCTTAAATAGTGCATTATCCAAGAACAGTTTTTTTTTGCGAAAGGTGTAGGTCCACATTGCGGTTCACCGGTATTGAGCCTAATAGCTTTCGGCTATCGGCAACCTTTCCGCATATCCCCCATTAACAATGTAGACTAAACCGTTATCCTAATTAAATAAAGGGTAACGATTTTGTCTTCATGGGTATTGGGGCGACGCGCAAAATTTTATTGTTTGCTTTTCTTTTTTTTTTTAGAGACAATCACAATCGTTTTGGTTGAGACGTTTGTCTAGATTGATAGATTTTATTTCAACGGAATCCATCTCGCCAAAACCAAAAGGCAATGTTCTTATACAATAAATGTTAGCTTACATTTACATGTTATACAGATTTTGAAAAGTTCTCATACAAAACTGTGAGAAAACCTGTCATCCGCTGGTTGGGTAAATAACTGTAATTGAATCGTTTGTTTGAGAAATTGCATATGCGACATTTTTGGCCAAAATGAGATTTGTACATTCTGAATCCTCGTCGAAAAATACGCATTCTGATAAAAAAAACATTTGCTTTTCGGAAATGTATTATTTGTCTTTTTCGTTTGTTTATGAAACTTCATATGGGAACGGCTCGGCACTTCATCCCAAAGCTCCTATTTCCATCCCATCAAAAACAAAGCAATGAAAAGGAATTTGGTTTGTTCCTTGTTTTTGTGATTTTTTTACCAGTGAGCACGCGTGTTAGCAAAAAGAAGCGACGAGATTGGTGCTGTATTTCTTTGTTTTCCGATGAGATGAATATATGTTCAGTGAGATGGAAATCGGAACAGTTCCCATAGTACATATGCAGCGATTCGCTAAAATCAAGCTCTATCTGGTAAAAGGGCGAATGTCGCAAGAGAGGATTCTCTTCGTCGACTTCCCCTCTTTTAAATAAAAGTGACAAGCAGAGGATTGCAGCGGTTTATCACCTCAGAATGCAAGTTTTCATTGTTTTCTTTCGTTCTGAGTGGAAAACCCGCAACGAAATCATCTGCTTGTCACTTTAATTTAAAAGAGGGGAAGTCGGCGAAGAGAATTATCTCTTGCGACATTCGCCCTTATTCCAGATAGAGCTTGAAATAACGATAAGTGGTTCACAGAATGTCATGAAAATTGGAAATTTTGTCATGCATTTGTCATATTAGACATGCATTTTTTTTTAATTCCAAAACCATGGTACATTCTATGGCGTTTCCAAGAATGTTTTTTTTTTCCGAAAAATACTTTCTTCTAAAAATCATAACTTTTGAACCAATGAACCGATTTCAAATGTTAAAATACTGAATGATAGATAATCAGAGTCCGTACTTTTCCTTTCAATAAGACGAAATCAAGCGATTTTCGGGTCGGAGCAGAATATTTTTTCGGAATTTGTTGTAAAAAACATCTTCTTCCACCCCTCTTTTCTCTAAAGCGAACCTAGCAGAAAAGCGAAAATCGTGCCTACTTGATGAATTCCCTTTTTCGTTTCATCACTATAACGCCTCACTCACTTTTTTATTGTTTTCAGTAAAAGAGTGTTTTCCAATATTTCAAGTTAACATTTTTAATAATGCTGTGTCGTTATTAAGTGGATCAGATTTACATAAACCGTTGAGAAATTGTTTTTTCTCAAATAATAAATAAGAGCAAATTAAGAAATTTTTCTCCCTGAAAAAGAAATTATATTTCAAGTCAAGTCAAAGAACCATCAAGATACGTACAAAATTACCCTTCTGAAATCGGTGTTCAAAACTCTGTCGCTTGTTCTGTTCAACTGATATCGAATTGAAACATATCAATTTGTCCATTTCGAAACATGTGCTGTGCATATGCACACGCACAGTCAAGATAAAACAAAAAAAAAAAATTTCGTTTGGCCGATTTGCCGAATAATATACAATTAATGATAATAATTATCATTATTCCTTCACGTAAGTTGCGTCGCACTTCGCGTTCACACTGCGGCAGACACTTAGGGATTAGCAAAAACTAGCCGAAGAAAGTGTCCCAGAACGCATACACTGCAGAAGCGAAGAAGATTCCGAGCCGCTCAACTGGCATCAACAGTCGTAAGCAAGAAGCTGCCATCAAATGCTTTCGAGAGAAAACGCGCGTGTAAGTTAGCAGAAATGAACTGCACCAGCTAAAAGCCCTGTAAGTTGCATTAATTTGACGTCTATGTTGCCTTGAGATTTCCAGTTAACCTTGCGAACAAAGACGTAGAATCCGGAGATGGCGAGATCTGTTCTTTATCCGATCTAGGATATTTCGAGTGGGAAACATTCTCGACACCCTGGGCACAGTGTATTGACTTTACCACACAAGATACATACTAATACAATGGCGGGCATAGAAAGCTTTCCGATGGAAATGTAAATATATTACTAAGTTGAAAAGCAGACCCAGATCCAGTTGGAATGTAGTGCTATAGATGAAGAAGCTTGCGATGCACTTATGAGATTGACTTATTCACCGAAACCGATTGCTAAATTGTTAGCAAGTTTTCAATATTGAAACACACTGGGTTCGGTTTTCACGCGGAGGATATGGACCGCGTAAATTGAAACAACGTTAAAAACCGCGTAAATCCCAAAATATGTCTGAATAAATCGCGTAAATCCCGAAATTCGAGTGAAAAAAAATCGCAAAAAAGGGATTCGTGTAAAAAAGCCGTGTAAAAATCGACTTCAGTGTACATCGGGTATGAAGCGTTGACTCTTCTTTGATCGAATGGTCCAAAAAAATTGAAAATCCATCGAGAAACGGCTGAGATATTAACGATCAAAGTCTATCATATTTTCGTGACGTTTTTAGACTTTTTTGCAATTGTAAAGTGTACCCCAATCTAGAAAAGACAGACGTAGTTCTACGTCAAAATTTGTTCTTATGCTGTATGGGCCAACTGTCATTCTATGAATGTTAGTGTAATTCTATCGATTGCAATGGTTTATTGTTTGCTGTACAAAAATGAATGTAAAAGGTTTGCATACAAAATAAAAATATGTTGGAGATCAGAAAAGCATGCTCTTTATGTGAAACTATGAAAAAACCTCATATTTTTCTTTGCTAAACAACCCAATTGTTGCTTGGGATCTCTTTCGAGGTGATATTTTAGAACATCCTCCCCTGTAAATTCCAAATACCCTTAACCGAAACGGGACAGGAAAAACGATTGTTTCCATTATTCACGCTCCTAAAGCGCATGTGTCTCCAGGGGAAACATCAACAATGCTCACGGGTTATCATCCTTAATTATACTGTTTCACCAGCGCGTAGCGGATAAACGTTTAATCGTGTTCCCGTTAAAGCCATTGGGGATGAAACGAATTGATCTAGCATGAAACTTATTGTAATACCTGCTTTGTAGAGAATATGTGGGTATATTATTCAGATTTTAAAATCGTTTTATTTGTTTGTACGAGCTCTGGGGACTCTAAACGTTCGGGGAAACTGGAGGAACATCGCCCAAGACCGACGATTATGGAGCTCTATAATACGCCAGGCATACGTGTATCGACGCTGTAGCCAACCAGGTATCCAAATAGGTACGAATTCTTCTAGTTCATACGTTTTCTGGTATCTTACCTTGCTATGTTTTTTTCAGGTTTCAAAAAATCCCTTTTCTTGCTATTTAGACTCATGCCCCATCACTTAACACCAAATTTTCGGTTAATTGCCTTAATGTAGGCAATTAAAATGAAAATCAGTACGATAAGCACATGCGCGTTTTAACCCATCCACTGGCGCATCTCACCCCGCATGGTTTCAAAATCATTTTTTCGGGTGCTTTTTAAAATCAAATTTCTGTGCAATAAAATGGACAATTAGATATCTGTTATCGGTAGTCACCAAATGGTGAAACTTGCAACCAGATAGACCATGTTCTGGTGGATGGGCGCCATTTCTCGGATGTTATCGATGTGCGGACATTCAGAGGTCCGAACATTGACTCAGATCACTACCTCGTTGTCAGTAAAATTCGATCACGGTTGTCAACTGTATCGAACGAAAGATCACAGCGAACGATGCGTTACAATATCCAGCGATTGTCGGCGGAAGGAGTATCGGCCGAGTACCGCCAGAAGCTCGACGAACGGATAAGTGCAATCAACGTTAGCGACAACATCAACGATCTATAGGAGTCGATCCATGGAGCGGTGAGCACAACAGCACGAGAAGTGAAAACATCAACAATGCTCACTGGTTAGCATCCTTAATTATACTGTTTCACCAGCGCGTAGCGGATAAACGTTTAATCGTGTTCCCGTTAAATCCATTGGGGATGAAACGAATTGATCTAGCATGGAACTTATTGTAATACCTGCTTTGTAGAGAATATGTGGGTATATTATTCAGATTTTAAAATCGTTTTATTTGTTTGTACGAGCTCTGGGGACTCTAAACGTACGGGGAAACTGGAGGAACATCGCCCAAGACCAACGATTATGGAGCTCAATACGCCAGGCATACGTGTATCGACGCTGTAGCCAACCAGGTATCCAAATAGGTACGAATTCTTCTAGTTCATACGTTTTCTGGTATCTTACCTTGCTATGTTTTTTTCAGGTTTCAAAAAATCCCTTTTCTTGCTATTTAGACTCATGCCTCATCACTTAACACCAAATTTTGTCTTTGCTTCCATCATAGCGTTGAACCGATAATGAAATTTTCTTTTGTTTATTTTTTGTTTTTTTTTATTATAGAAAGATAAATAAAATCATAATTAGTAATATTCTATGCAAATGATTGTCAACGAGATACCTAATACTAAAAAGTGCCTCGTGAGGATGTACTACCCTATTGTAGTATACAGAGTGTGTATTTTTTCTGCGCTTCCTAATCATAATACCTGATTATTAAATTTTGGAATGATGGAAAAACCTACACCCACAAAAGAGTTGCAAATAGTTTTTTTTATAGGGTATATGGCTCAAACCTTTGCCTACTATACTGTGGTTGACCACATCAATCGTTGTAAACTTTCATATATTGAAGCTCTAACCAAAATTATGCCACCAGACAGCTTGCTTACTTTTGGTTATTACACCAAGTAGTCAAAAACAACACCTAGGTATTATTTAAGCCATCAAAAGTTTCGAGTGAAATGGACTTAGCTCTGGTGATGGATACTTTTATGAAAGGATGGTGTATTTAGAGATGTCGTTAAATTCCGATTTATCGATTAGTATCTAATCGATACTTGTCGAATTAAATCGAATAATCGTTGGGTAGCAGACTGGCCCAGCTTAGAATGGGGAGAAAATTTTGTTTGTCGAATTACACGGGTTTGTGCCTTTTGGCGAGAAAATCAATCTCTAGAAATTTCAGCTCAATCGCTTGTTTCTTAAGCTGGCATAATTGATTTGAGAATCTGGAAATTGGTTCTGATTGCTCGATTGAGCTCAGTATTTCAAAAAGGGCAGTTGGTATGTTATAGAACAATCTTACAGAAGATTGTACGATGATTAGATGAACTTTTACTTAGCATTCGGCATATTTATTAGGAGCTAGATTGTGTATGTTTGGATTTATTCGACAACTTTTTGTTTCCTGGGTCAGTCTATTGTGAAGTAATCGATTCAAAACTAATCGACTATCACAATGATGAATCGATTAATCAAAATAATCGATTAATCTGCAACATTTTAAATATGTCGTGAGATCCCGATTAATCGATTAGTAGGGGAAGTGGGGGTAGCACGCCCATAGGGGTTAAAACGCGCCACCCCTGAATAAGGTTAAATATCCCCATTTTGATTATTTTCAATAGTCTATACGATAAAGCAATGAAAAATATTGCCATTGGATACATATATTTCATGATTTTTCTCTAGTTATACATGAAAAACTCGAAAAAACGATTTTTGCGTGTTTTGATGCAATTCTAGCTCGGTGGAATTTAGTCTTTCTGTCGCTGTTATACATTGATAAATTAATAATTGAGCCATGAGCCATGCTGCTTACTCGTGTTCTTTATGTTCCACACGAAATCGTCGTCAAAATGGTTTTAAAACGATTTTATGGGCCTTCAAACTTCTGAGGTCGGTGTGGGCATTACGCCCATGCTCATTTCGTATGACCGAAACAGCTGAAACATTCGGTTAATTGCCTTAATGTAGGCAATTAAAATGAAAATCAGTACGATAAGCACATGCGCGTTTTAACCCATCCACTGGCGCATCTCACCCCGCATGGTTTCAAAATCATTTTTTTTCGGGTGCTTTTTAAAAATCAAATTTCTGTGCAATAAAATGGACAATTAGATATCTGTTATCGGTAGTCACCAAATGGTGAAACTTGCAACCAGATAGACCATGTTCTGGTGGATGGGCGCCATTTCTCGGATGTTATCGATGTGCGGACATTCAGAGGTCCGAACATTGACTCAGATCACTACCTCGTTGTCAGTAAAATTCGATCACGGTTGTCAACTGTATCGAACGAAAGATCACAGCGAACGATGCGTTACAATATCCAGCGATTGTCGGCGGAAGGAGTATCGGCCGAGTACCGCCAGAAGCTCGACGAACGGATAAGTGCAATCAACGTTAGCGACAACATCAACGATCTATGGGAGTCGATCCATGGAGCGGTGAGCACAACAGCACGAGAAGTGATAGGCACTGCACAGAGGCGACCCAGGACGGGTTGGTTCGATGTGGAGTGTCAGAGAGTGACAGACGAGAAGAACGTTGCCAGAAGCCGGATGTTGGTGTCAGGTACCCGATCGAATAGAGATCGGTACAAGGAAGCAAGAGCAGCCGAAAAACGAACCCACCGCAGGAAGAAAAAAGAGTACGAAGAACAAGTTATTAGTGAGGCGCAGGAAAAAATGGAGCAGAACGATATGCGGAGGTTTTATGAGTCTGTCAATGGCGTGCGGAGAAAGACAGCGCCATCTCCCGTCATGTGCAACGACCAACAAGGGAATTTGCTGACAGATAAAACTGAAGTGGCTGCCAGGTGGAAGCAACACTTCGAGACTTTGTTGAATGGAGGAAGTGACGGTGCATCGGTGAACAGAATGGACGGCCTCATTTGCCCTCTCTTTAAGAAAGGGCACAGACTGGAGTGCGCCAATTACCGAGGAATAACCCTCCTTAATTCGGCATACAAAATTATGTCCCGTATCCTGTTCAACAGATTGAGACCGCTTGAAGAGTCCTTCGTCGGCGAATACCAAGCAGGTTTTCGTGAGGGCCGATCAACGACGGATCAAATGTTTACCCTGAGACAAATCCTTGATAAATTCCGGGAGTACAACTTGCAGACACATCATCTGTTTATTGATTTCAAGGCGGCGTACGATTCAGTGAAACGAAATGAATTATGGCAAATTATGCTTGAACATGGTTTTCCGGCGAAACTGATACGGCTGATTCGTATAACGTTGAACGGATCGAAATCAAGTGTAAGGGTTGCGGATGAAATATCGACGTCATTTGTTACCTTAGATGGATTAAAGCAGGGTGATGCACTCTCGAATCTACTGTTCAATATAGCGCTCGAGGGAGCGATTAGGAGAGTTGGTGTGCAAAGAAGCGGTACCATTATCACAAGATCGCATATGCTCCTGGGATTTGCGGACGATATCGATATTATCGGGAGCCGTGCCGTGGAAGAGGCTTTTGTGCCTTTTAAGAGGGAGATAGCGAGGATTGGACTCACGATCAATACCAGCAAACCGAAGAACACGGTCGCTGGCAATCAACGTGGGTTCATTAGTGGTGGTGGTAGCGAAATGGTGCTGGATGGTAAACATTTTGAAGTGGTAGAAGAATTAGTTTAGCTTGGAACATTAGTGACGTGCGATAATGGTGTTACCCGCGAGGTGAAAAGGTGTATTGCAGCTGCAAAAAGGGCTTATTACGGACTTCGTAACCAGCTTAAGTCCCGTAGTCTGCAAACGAAAACAAAACTCGCGCTGTATACTACTCTGATTCTTTTGGTGGCTTTCTACGGCCATGAGACATGGAGGTTAAAGGAGGCTGATCGGAAAGCTTTCGGAGTGTTTGAGCGTAAGGTGCTGCGGACAATACTCGGTGGTAAACAGGAGAACGGTATCTGGCGGCGTCGCATGAATCACGAATTGTACCAAGTGTATAAAGGGCTGGATATTATTAAGCTTATACAACACGGCAGACTACGGTGGGCTGGTCACGTTGTTCGTATGCCGGAAGAACGTCAAGCAAAGATAATATTTAGTAGAGAACCCGGAAGAGGCCGCAGGCTTCTTGGAAGGCCGCGTACACGATGGCTGACTGGAAGCGATTGGCCCAGGATCGAGTCCAGTGGAGAAGGATACTCCATTCGGCGTAGGTTCATCGAAGAGCTGTAGCCCATCAAGTAAGTAAGTAGGTCCACATTACGGTTCACCGGTATTGAGCCAAATATCTTTCGGCTTTCGGCAACCTTTCCGCATCTACCGCATCCCCATTAACAATGTAGACTAAACCGTTATCCTAATTAAATAAAGGGTAACGATTTTGTCTTCATGGGTATTCGGACGACGCGCAAAATTTTATTGTTAGTTTTTCTTTTTTTTTTTTTGAGAGGCAAGGTTCTTATACAATAAATGTTAGCTTACATTTAATACATTTTATACAGATTCCGAAAAGTTCTCATACAGAACTGTGAGAAAACCGAGAAAACCTGTCATCCGCTAGTTGGGTGTATAATTGTTAATGAATCGTTTGTTTGAGAAATTGCATATGCGACATATTTGGCCAAAATGTCGTCGAAAAATACGCATTCTGATAGAAAAGATTTGCTTTTCGGAAATGTATGATTTGTTTTTCGTTTGTTTATGAAACTACATGGGGGAACGGCTTTTATCCCATCAGAAACAAAGCAATGAAAAGGAATTTGGTTTATTTCTTAAGGTGCTGAAAACGTAAAAAAAATTAATGTTATTTATTATTAGGATTTCTAATACTTTTTTGCCAAAGCAGGCGCTTAATGATATGTATAAGAAAAAATATATACATCGCATTAGTCACATACATTCCAAAACTTAAACTTTTCATTAACTTCTGAATGTTATTAGCTTTTTGATATGGGATCATTCATTAGGTGGCATAATGAAGAGTACAAGTATTTTCGAATGGTTTTTTGCCATAACATATAAGGTTATTTTTTTACGTATATTTCTTCGTTTTCCGATGAGATGAATATACGTTCAGTGAGATGGAAAACGGAACAGTTCCCCTAGCACATATGCAGCGATTCCATAAAATACCGATAAAGTGGGTCACAGAATATCATGAAAGTTGGTAGTTTTGTCGCTTAGCCCAAAATATTAGACATGCTTTTTTTTTATTCCAAAACCATTTACATGCTATGGCATTTCCAAAAACTACTATGTTCTACAAAGTTGTAGGGCAGGCGATACAGAAGAGCGTGGCAGGTCGGAGGAGCCGCCCGTCGAGATCAAGATGGACGGAGCTACCCTGGCCAGTCACAAGGAGAGCGGAGGCCAGAAATTGGATTGGAGGTGATTACAGACGTTACGGACGTAATCATATCTTTTCTGGACAACGGCGGGAGGTACAGCAAGGCCCTTAAGAAGTCCGTTGCAACATGGTTGTGGAGGCAAATCAGGAGTGGAAGTCCTTTCTGCAGGCAAGTAAGGAGGCGGGACGGAAGATCCGCCAACTTACCGAGGAGAAAGAAGGAGAAGGAGAAAGGCCAGGAAGGAAGCCGATTCGAAGATTCGAGTCCTTACTGAAGAAAAGCAGCTTGCAGAAAGCCAGACTGTAGAACTCCGCAGACACATGACTGTCACTGGAGCAACTCCAAGTTTAGTAAGATCAGTATGGCAACCATCCTGAAGAGAGCTAGCGCCAAGTCGGTATTGTACAAGAGGAAGGCTACTAAGATCCGTAGCTAGAGACGGTTGACCAGGATGCCGATCCTAAGGAACGACGAAAACCGGTTCCTCTTTCTATAAGGACTACCGGAGTTCGTCGGGAGGAAGGTCTACCCTAGAGGAAAGTTTTGAGCCCCAAAAAAGGCGAAGAAAAGGGAAAAGCGGCAGAGGAGGCGAAGGCGCCATTGGCCATGAAGGGGAGTGCCCGTAGAGGAAAGGGCACACCTTCCAAGGAAGGACAGATGTGAAGCAACTATCGTCAAGACTGATGGTAAGAGCTATGTTGACGTTAAGAAGGTTTTGCAAAGCTCATTGGCCTAGCGAATGATGTCAAAAGCATCCGTAGAACGCAGAAGGGTGAGATAATCCTCGTCCTGAAACGGGATGCTGTGCAAAAAAGTTCTGCGTATAACAAGTTGGCAGAAGAGGTGCTGGGTGGTGCGGTTCAGGTGAGAGCCCTATGCCCAGTGGAGGTAATCCAATGCAGAGGCCTGGACGAAATTACCGAAGCCGGTGAACTGGTAGCTGCACTGCCCATGATTTCATAGTTGACGTAACAACCATTGTACTTTGGCTTATTATTTGAATAATTTAGGGACAAACATAGCAAATTTAAAACATTTTAACTTGAAAGCACCTAAATAAGGTTTGGAACAAGCATCGTGTCGATGTTGTAGCGGTTGAATTACCCCAATAAACGCGCAATAAGTCAAATTCACTGAAATTTCAAATGTTTGATACGTCAACTATGAAACCATGGACAGTGCACTGAGAAATCAGTGTGGCGTTGAAATCCAGGATACCGCGATTTGGATGTGGAAAGGTTATGTTGGAACGCAGGTTGCCTCATTCCAGGTCTAGCTGACGCCAAAAGGGTACTTGATAAGGCCAAGCTGAAGGTGGGTTGGTTGGTGTGCTTGGTGAGCGCAAACCAACAACCTCAGACCTGCTTCAAGTGCTTCGATTACGGACATAAGTCATATGACTGCAAAGGTCCTGATCGGAGTCGGCTTTGCTGGAGGTGTGGAGCTGAAGGTCACAAGGCTCACACCTGCCAGGCCGCACCGAGGTGTTTGATCTGTTGTCCTGGCACAGACAACAAACACCCATCCGGTGGGCAGGCCTGTCCGGCCTGCAGACGGGTTCGGTCATACAAGTAGCTCAGCTCAATCTCAACCACTGTGAGGCAGCGCAAGCGCTGCTATAACAGTCGACGTACGAGAATAAGACTGATGTTGCCTTGCTGTCCGACCCGAACCGCATCCCTGTTAAACATAGCATTTGGGTTGCGGATAAATCCGGAATAGTGACAATCTGGACTTCCTGGAGGTACTCCATCCAGGAGATAGTATCATTTCCTGATGATCAGGGTTTTGTTATAGCAAAGGTAAACGGAGTTTACTTTTGTAGCTGCTACTTGCCCTTCTAGATGGAGCATAGAGCAGTATACTAGGGTGTTAGATAATCTTGTAGCGAGACTAACTGGTCTTAAACCATTAGTTGTAGCAGGTGACTTCAATGCGTGGGGATTGGCCTCTCGGTTCACTAGCACTAGAGGTCATATCCTGCTAGAGCAGGCCTGCCCAACCTTTTTAAGTCACGGGCCAATTTTCAGAATGAATATCTGCTGGCGGGCCAAAAAATATAAATATTTTTTTACATAGTTTCAAAGTAATCAATGTTATTGTTTTAATTTTTCCAGGATGGTAAAAAACTAAATACGATTTTATTGTGTTCAAAGATTAATGTTTATTTTCGTTTTTACATAACAGGTCTTTTGGATAAAAATTTAATGTGAAACATGGAGTTCTCGTTCAACAACTGGTTTTTACGGTTTTCATATGTGCTTCCCAACAAACAATTTCAGCTGAATAAGCTAGTTTTTTAGTCTAAGAAAGCTATTTTTGGTTGAATGATCGCTCTATCAGCTTCCAATGCAAAAATATCTTATGAGAGATCAATAAACTCCACTTAAAAAAAATGAAAAAATAAAAATTTCGTTACTGTTTTCTCGAAAATTAGAAAATAGTGTAGAACATTCCAGTTGAAGAGTCGATTTCACCAGCAACTGTGCCAAAGTGTTAATTCTGTTACAAAAGCTTTAAAATGAAAGTTCGTGTTGATGCTTGGCTTGCAACTTCATGTTCAACTCATTGAGAATCAACCGTCTAAGACGAGTTAAGTCTTCTCCATTTAATTCCACTGATAATTGGTGGAATTAAATGGAGAGGACTTAACTCGTCTTAGACGGTTGAATACATTCCACTAAAAGAGCTTAAAATATTTTTTCATTGAGAATGTTTGGTGATATCTACTAGAAAAGCTAAGTCACTCATTTATTCAGGATCATTCGGCTCGAATTTTTTTTTTTTTTTGGCAAATGACCTTTTTGCCTTTCTCGTATACAAAGTATACGTAAAGGCTATATGTTCGCTCCAAAAACGAACTTTTGATAGGAGTCCCGGAGACCCATAGTGTTATATACCGATCGACTCAGCTCGACGAATTGAAGTGATGTCTGTGTGTGCGTGTGTGTGTATGTGTGTATGTATGTGTGTGTGTATGTGTGTGTATGTGTGTGCGCAAAATAATCTCACTCATTTTTCAGGCACTTATCCTTAATTTATTTGCTCGCAACAAGTTGCATTCGACGCGGAATCTTGTCCCATTGTTTCGTATTGAAAATTGGCCCAATCGGACTATGGGCTTCGGAATTATGGCCAAAATATATTTTTTTAAAGAAAAATTCTCACTCACTTTTTAGGCACTTACTCTTAGCTGATTTACTCGCAACAAGTTTCATTCGACGTAGAATCTTGCCCAATTGTTTCGTATTGAAAATTGGCCCAATCAGACTATGGGTTTCGAAGTTATGGCCAAAATTATTTTTTTACATGAGAAACGCCTACAAAATTCTCACTCATTTTTCGGGCACTTATCTTTAACGGATTTTCTCGCAACAAGTTGCATTCGGCGCGGCATCTTGTCTCATTGTTTCGTATTGAAAATTGGCCCAATCGGACTATGGGCTTCGAAATTTTGGCCAAAATATATTTTTTTAAAGAAAAATTCTCACTCACTTTTTAGGCACTTACTCTTAGCTGATTTACTCGCAATAAGTTTCATTTAACGTAGAATCTTGCCCAATTGTTTCGTTTTGAAAATTGGCCCAATCGGACTATGGGTTTCGAAGATATGGCCAAAATTCATTTGTTTACATAAGAAACTTGCACAAAATTCTCACTCATTTTTCAGGCACTTATCTTTAACGGATTTTCTCGCAATAATTTGCATTCGACGCGGAATCTTGTCCCATTATTTCGTATTAAAAATTGGCGGAATCGGACTATGGGATTCGGAGTTTTTGCCAGTTCAAAAGTTCAAAAACGGAGTTCAAAAACGAACTTTTTATAGGAGTCCCGGAGACCCATAGTGTTATATACCGATCGACTCAGCTCGACGAATTGAGGTGATGTCTGTGTGTGCGTGTGTGTATGTGTGTGTATGTGTGTGTATGTGTGTGTGTATGTGTGTGTATGTGTGTACGCAAAATAATCTCACTCATTTTTCAGGCACCGATTTACTCGCAACAAGTTGCATTCGACGCGGAGCCTTGTTCCATTGTTTCGTATTGAAAATTGACCCAATCAGACTATGGGCTTCGGAGCTATGGCCAAAATATATTTGTTTACAAGAAAAATTCTCACTCACTTTTTAGGTACTTACTCTTAGCTGATTTACCCGCAATAAGTTTTATTCGACGCAGAATCTTGTCCCATTGTTTCGTATTGAAAATTGGACAGAACGGACTATAAACTTCGAAGTTATGGCCAAAATTCATTTTTTTACATAAAATACACATACAAAATTCTCACTCATTTTTCAGGCACTTATCTTAAACGGATTTGCTCGCAACAAGTTGCATACGACGCAGGATCTTGTCCCATTGTTTCGTATTGAAAATTGGCGTAATCAAACTTTGGGATTCGAAGTTATGGCCAAAATACATTTTTTTACAAAAAAAAATCTCACTCATTCTAGGCACTTACCCTCAGCCTTTTTTTTTATACCAAAAGTGCATAGAAATTACTCACTCGAAAAAAACGAGAAAGGCACCATCACCGCTAGGTGGATTAATCTGGGTTTTTCTTAAAATCGTAACTTTTGAACCAATGAACCGATTTCAAATGTTAAAATACTGAATGATAGATAATCATGGTTCGTACTTTTTCGTTCGATGAGACAAAATCAAGCGATTTTCGGGCCGGAGCAGACTCTTTTTTCGGAATTTGTAGTGGAAAACATCTTTCTTCCACCCCCAGATCAAACCTAACAGAAAAGCGAAAATCTTGCCCACTTGATGAATTCCTTACTCACTTTTTTTATTATTTTCAGTGAAAAAGAGTGTTTTCCAATATTTCAAGTTAACATTTTTAACAATGCTATGTCGTTATTAAGTTGATCCAGATTTACGTAAATCGTTGAGAAATTGTTCTTTCTCGAATAAGAAAATAAGAGCAAATAAAGAAATCTTTCTCCCTAATAAAGAAATTATATTTCAAGTCAAAGAACCATCAAGATACGTACAAAATTACCCTTCTGAAATCGGTGTTCAAAACTCTGTCGCTTGTTCTGTTCAACTGACTGAGACCGTTTGAGGATTCCTTCGTCGGCGGTTTAGTGAGGGCCGATCACAGACCTAATACTAAAGGGAAAAGTGGCCCTTCACTACTCACATGCCTTTTATACAGTATACATATACACTTCTAAGATGATCTCGAGATTAAGATATGTTTTTGCTTCTACAAACAATTTGAGGAACTTTTTAATTCATTTTTCATAGTCCCTCGCAAAAGTTTGAGGTTTCGGTGAAGTTTTTAAGAATACTTTACTTGAGGAATTTGGATTTTTTATTAAAAACTTTTGATATCTTAGCCCTGATGTGAAAACTCTTTCAAGCAACATCTCTAACAATTTATATTTGAGAAGCTCCGAGAATTCTAAAGAAAATTTATCAACCACTTTTCAAAAGTCAACATGGAAAATCCTCCGCCCCTCCTGAGATTTCTGAGTTCACCAGACCTAAACCCAAATTCGCTATATTTCATGGGACTACAACATTCCATCATCATTTTTAGAATTTTGTTTCAATCCTTGAAGTTTTTCATTACAAAAATTGTATGGCTATTCACGAACGATATTGACTAACTTACATGTTCTTACATGTTTGCAGTTCAAATGGAGAGTTCGGATTGATGTAGGGGAACATTCCTAGTATCATCGATGGATTATTGTGGTTATTGTGGTTTTCAAGCATACTTGGGGCCTTTCTTTGCCGTGCGGTGGCCCGGTCCGGTCTAGGAAATTTTCGGGTTGGAAATTATGGGCATAAGAGTATCATCAGCTAACACGAATGCAAAAATAGTAACTTGGCTTAGAAACTTCGCAGCAGTTAATAACTAATGTGGAAGTGTTGAATGAACACTAAGGATCTAATGCCAATAAGATGAAGCAGAAGCATACTTGAAGAATAATCCACTGCTGTTTCCAAAAGGGTTACTAGATAGATCCGTAATTGTTGCTTGGGATCTCTTTCGAGGTGATATTTTAGAACATCCTCCCCTGTAAATTCCAAATACCCTTAACCGAAACGGGACACGAAAAACGGTTGTTTCCATTATTCACGCTTCTAAAGCGCATGTGTCTCCAGGGGAAACATCAACAATGCTCACGGGTTAGCATCCTTAATTACACTGTTTCACCAGCGCGTAGCGGATGAACGTTTAATCGTTTTCCCGTTAAAGCCATTGGGGATGAAACGAATTGATCTAGCATGAAACTTATTGTAATACTTTGTAGAGAAAATGTGGGTATATTATTCAGATTTTAAAATCGTTTTATTTGTTTGTAAGAGCTCTGAGGACTCTAAACGTACGGGGAAACTGGAGGAACATCGCCCAAGACCGACGATTATGGAGCTCTATAATACGCCAGACATAGGTGTATCGACGTTGTAGCCAACCAGGTATCCAAGTAGGTACGAGTTCTTTTAGTTTATACGTT
Source organism: Armigeres subalbatus (assembly GCF_024139115.2). Taxonomy (NCBI): domain Eukaryota; kingdom Metazoa; phylum Arthropoda; class Insecta; order Diptera; family Culicidae; genus Armigeres; species Armigeres subalbatus. The sequence goes on along the minus strand of NC_085140.1, from coordinate 36,267,092 downwards.
TTCTGGTATCTTACGTTGCTATGTTTTTTTTTTAATTTCAAAACTCATGCCTCATCACTTAACACCAAATTTCGTCTTTGCTTCCATCATAGCGTTGAACCGATAATGAAGTTTTCTTTTGTTTATTTTTTGTTTTATTATAGAAAGATAAATAAAATCATAATATAGTAATATTCTATGCAAATGATTGTCAACCTAATACTAAAAAGTGCCTGGTGAGGATGTACTACCCTATTGTAGTATATAGAGTGAGTATTTTTTCTGCACTTCCGAATCATAATACCTGATTATTAAATTTTGGAATGATGGAAAAACCTACACCCACAAAAGAGTTGCAAATAGTTTTTTTATAGGGTATATGGCTCAAACCTTTGCCTACTATACTGTGGTTGACCACATAAATCGTTGTAAATCTTCATATATTGAAGCTCTAACCAAAATTATGCCACCAGGCAGCTTGCTTACTTTTGGTTACTACACCAAGTACACAACACCTAAGGTATTATTTAAGCCATCAAAAGTTTCGAGTGAAATGGACTTAGCTCTGGTGATGGATGGTGTATTTAGAGATGTCGTTAAATTCCGATTTATCGATTAGTAACTAATCAATACTTGCCGAATTGAATCGAATAATCGTTGGGTAGCGGACCGGACCAGCTTAGTATGGGGAGAAAAAAAAAGTTGTCGAATTGCACGGGATTGTGTCTTTTGGTGAGAAAATCAATCTCTCAAAATTTCAGCTCAATCGCTTGTTTCATAAGCTGGCACATTTGATTTGATGTTTGTATGGGAATTTCAGCCAAAATATATAGGAAAATACACCTCCGTCACTCATTCGATCTGGAAATTAGTTCTGATTGCTCGATTGAGCTCAGAATTGCAAAAAGGGCAGTTGGTATGTACAGCTTTCTTAGCTTTCTTTTACTTAGCTTTCGGCTGATTTATTAGGAGCTAGATTGTGTATTTTTGGTTTTATTGATCGAATTCGACAACTTTTTGTTTCCTGGGTCAGTCTATTGTGTAGTAATCGATTCAAACCTAATCGATTATCACAATGATAAATCGATTAATTGAAATATTAATAATTAATTGAGGATTCTTCTTTTTCTTCAATGGCTCTACATTCTAACTAAAACTTGATCGGCTTTTAAACTTAGTATTCTATAAGCATTTCCTAAGTTATTAATTGAAAGCTTTTCTATGCCCGCCATTGCATAAGTATGTACATATCTTGTGGGCAAGTACAATGGATACACTATGCCCAAGGGGTCGAGGAAGTTTCCGACCCAAAAACATCCTAGATCGGACCGAGAATCGAACTCGCCATCTCCGGATTGCCAATCCTACGCCTTTGCTCGCAAGGCTACTGGAGACCCTTCTTGTCGATTATTGAACCGATTAATTGTTGGGAAGATTTTAAGACATCTATTAACCCTCTAAGACCCGGGACGAACGGATTTTTTTCAAATGGCTCGCATTCAGCACCTGATCGTCGGAATTCCTCGCGGTTTCGTTTGTGCTCAATGGGAATAGCTATATTTTTGCTCTGATACATTTTCAAATAAAATTTTTTGTTCAGGTCCGAGTTATTGCTAAAAATAAGTGTGCGCGGGGGTGTTTTTTCTATAATTCAAACATCTCTTCAATATTCTGGACGTGTTCATGCTCAAAATTTATCAAATCACCCATCAAACCAACCCAAAAAGATATTTGTAAAAATTTTTAGTCGATTCCGATGTTTTCACCATTTGAGTAGGGCAGAGTTGACTGAATTCAGGGCCGCATTCAGGGGTTACAATGGTAGAGTATGGGCTAAACATTCAATTACAATGAAATTTGCATGAGCATGCGGCTGCACAAATTTAAAAATCAGGAGTTTTAAATATTTAATTTTCAATTGAAATTGACTTTCTGAAATTCTTATCAGGGCCGGATTTAGGGGTCGAAATGGGGGTGACCAGGGCCATATCACCAATTGCAATGAAACTGGGCATGCGACTGCTCAAACTTCATGAAAACACATCAGGAGCTCAAAGAATTCTGTTTGAATTTGAAATTGACCTTCTGTAATTTTGACCAGGGCCGGCTTGAGGGGTCCAAATGGGGAGAGCAAGGGCTATATTACCAAAAGCAATGGAACTGGGCATGCGACTGCTCAAACACCATAGAAACACATCAGGAGCACAAAGAAATCTGTTTCAAATGGAAATTGATCTTCTGAAATTTCAACCAGGGCCGGATTTAGGAGTGAAAATGGTGAAGGCAGAGCCATATCACCAATTGCAATGAAACTGGACAGGCGACTGCTCAAACTTCATGAAAACACATCAGGAGCACAAAGAACTCTGTTTGAATTTGAAATTGACCTTCTGTAATTTTGACCAGGGCCGGCTTCAGGGGTCCAAATGGGGAGGGCAAGGGCCATATCACCAAAAGCAATGAAACTGGGCATGCGACTGCTCAAACACCATGGAAACACATCAGGGGCTCAAAGAAATCTGTTTCAAATGGAAATTGATCTTCTGAAATTTCAACCAGGGCCGGATTTAGGGGTGAAAATGGGGAAATGATAAGGCAGGGGCCATATCACCAATTGCAATGAAACAAGGCATGTGACTGCTAAAACTTCATGAAAACACATCAGCATCTCAAAGAACTCTGTTTGAATTTGAAATTGACTTTCTGAAATTTCAACCAGGGCCGGATTCAGGGGTGAAAATATGGAGAGCGGGCTGCTCAAACATCATGAAAACACATCAGGAGCTCAAAGTATTCTGATTGAACTTGAAACTGCTCTGATACAAATTTCAGGAATTTCTCCGGAAAATACTCCAGGAATTCCTCTAGAAGTTCCTCCGGGAATTCCTCCAAAAGTTCCTCCAGGAATTTCTCCGGAAGTTCCTCCAGAAGTTCCTCCAGAAGTTCCTCCAGGAATTCCTCCGGAAGTTCCTCCAGGAATTCCTCCGGGAGTTCCTCCAGGAATTCCTCCGGGAGTTCCTCCAGGAATTTCTCTGGCAGTTCCTCCAGGAATTCCTCCGGAAGTTCTTTCAGAAAATCGTCCGGAAAATCCTCCAAGAATATCTGCCAAGGTTCCTCCGGAAGTTCCTTCAGAAATTCCTTCGGAAATCCCTCCAGGAATTCATTCGGAAATTCCTCCAGGAATTCATTCGGAAGTTCCTCCAGGAAATCTTATAGAAGTTCCTCCGGAAGTTCCTCCAGGAATTCCTCCGGAAGATCTTTCAGGAAATCCTCCGGAAAATCCTCCAAGAATTTCTGCCGAAGTTCCTCCGGGAATTCCTCCGGAAGTTCTTTCAGGAATTCATTCGGAAATTCCTCCAGCAATTCTTTCGGAAATTCCTCCAGGAATTCATTCGGAAGTTCCTCCAGGAAATCCTATAGAAGTTCCTCCAGGAATTCATCCGGAAGTTTTTCCAGGAAACCCTACGGAAGTTCCTCCAGGAATTCCTCCATGAATTCCTCCGGAAGTTCTTCCATGAAATTGAAAATTCCTTCATGAACCCCTCGGGAAGTTCCACCAGGAATTCTTTCGGAAGATCCTCCAAGAATTCATACAGATGTTCCTACAAGAATTTCCCTCAAAGTTCCTTCAAGAATTTCCCGGAAGTTCCTCCAGGAATTCCTTCGAAAGTTTCTCAGGAATTCCTCCGGGAACTTCCATAAATACTTTCGAAAGTTCCTCCAGGAATTCGCCGGAAGTTCCTCCAGGAATTCATCCGGATGTTCCTGCAAGAATTTCCCTCGAAGTTCCTCCAGGAATTTCCCGGAAGTTCCTTCAGGAATTCCTCCGGAAGTTCCTCCATAAATACTTCCGAAAGTTCCTCCAGGAATTCGCCGGAAGTTCCTCCAGGAATTCCTCCGGAAGTTCCTCTAGGAAGTTCCTCCAGGAATTCCTCCGGAAGTTCCTCCAGGAATTCCTCCGGAAGTTCCTCCAGGAATTCCTCCGGAAGTTCCTCCAGGAATTCCTTAAGAAGCTCCTCCAGGAATTCCTCCGAAAATTCCTCCGGAAGTTCCTCCAGAAATTCCTTCGGAGATTCCTTTAGCAATTTCTCCAGAAACTCCTCCAGGAATCCCTCCGGAATTTCCTCCAGGAATCCATCCGGAAGTTCCTCCAGGAATTCCTCCGGAAGTTCCTCCAGGAATTTTTTCGGAAGTTCCTCCAGGAATTCCCCCGGAAGTTCTCCCAGGAATTCCCCCGGGAGTTCCCTCAGGAATTACCCCAAAAGTTCCTCAAGGAATTCCCCCGGAAGTTACCGCAGGAATTCCCCCGGAAGTTCCCCCAGGAATTCCCCCGGAAGTTCCTCCAGGAATTCCCCCGGAAGTTCCTCCAGGAATTCCCCCGGAAGTTCCTCCAGGAATTCCATCTGAAGTTCCTCCAGGAATTCCTCCGGAAGTTCCTCCAGGAATTCCTCCGGAAGTTCCTCCAGGAATTCCTCCGGAAGTTCCTCCAGGAATTCCTCGGAAGTTCCTCCAGGAATTCTTCGGAAGTTCCTCCAGGAATTCCTCCGGAAGTTCCTCCAGGAATTCCTCCGAAAGTTCCTCCAGGAATTCCTTCGTGACTTCCTTTAGAAGTTACTCCAGGAATTCCTCCGGAAGTTCCACCAGGCATTTCTCCGGGAGTTCCTCCAGGAATTCCATTGGAAGTTCCTCCAGGAATTCCATAGGAAGTTCCATCAGAAATTCCTTCGGAAGTTCCTTCAGGAATTCTCTCGGAAATTCCTCCAGGAATTTCTTCGGAAGTTCTTTCAAGAATTTTTCCAGAAGGCGCTCCAGGAAGTTCCACCAGGAATTCCTTCGGATGTTCCACCAGGAATTCCTTCGGAAGTTTCTCCTGGAATTCCTCCAGAAGTTCATGCAGGAATTCCTCCAGAAGTTCATGCAGGAATTTCTGCAGAAGTAACTTCACGAATTCAGGAATTCTTTCGGAACTTTCAGAGATCCTCCAGGAATTTTTGACTTCCGAAGGAATTCCTGGTGGAACTTCCGAAGGAATTCCTGGTGAAACTTCCAAAGGAATTCCTGGTGGAACGTCCGAAGGAATTCCTGGAGAAACTTCCGAAGAAAATCCTTCCGGAGGAAGTTCCTCCAGGAATTCCTCCGGAACTTCCGGAGCAATTCCTGGAGAAACTTCCGGAGGGATTCCTGGAGGAACTTCCGGAGGAATTCCTGGAGGAACTTCCGGAGGAATTCCTGGAGGAACTTCCGGAGGAATTCCTGGAGGAACTTCCGGAGGAATTCCTGGAGGAACTTCCGGAGGAATTCCTGGAGGAACTTCCGGAGGAATTCCTGGAGGAACTTCCGGAGGAATTCCTGGAGGAACTTCCGGAGGAATTCCTGGAGGAACGTCCGGAGGAATTCCTGGAGGAACTTCCGGAGGAATACCTGGAGGAACTTCCGGAGGAATACCTGGAGGAACTTCCGGAGGAATTCCTGGAGGAACTTCCGGAGGAATTCCTGGAGGAACTTCCGGAGGAATTCCTGGAGGAACTTCCGGAGGAATTCCTGGAGGAACTTCCGGAGGAATTCCTGGAGGAACTTCCGGAGGAAGTCCTGGAGGAACTTCCGGAGGAAGTCCTGGGGGAACTTCCGGAGGAAGTCCTGAGGAACTTCCGAGGAATTCCTGAGGAACTTCCGGAGGAATTCCTGGAGGAATTCCTGGAGGAACTTCCGGAGGAATTCCTAGAGGAACTTCCTGGAGGAATTCCTGGAGGAACTTCCGGAGGAACTTCCGGAGGAATTCCTGGAGGAACTTCCGGAGGAATTCCTGGAGGAACTTCCGGAGGAATTCCTGGAGGAACTTCCGGAGGAATTCCTGGAGGAACTTCCGGAGGAATCCCTGGAGGAACTTCCGGAGGAATTCCTGGAGGAACTTCCGGAAGTATTTATGGAGGAACTTCCGGAGGAATCTATGGAGGAACTTCCGGAGAAATTCCTGGAGAAACTCCCGGAGGAATTCCAAGAGGAACTTCCGGAGGAATTCCTGGAGGAACTTTCGGATGAATTCCTGGAGGAACTTCCGGAGGATTTCCTTGAGGAACTTCCGGAGAAATTCCTGGAGGAACTTCCGGGGAAATTCCTGGAGGAACTTCCGGAGAAATTCCTGGAGGAACTTTTGGAGGAATTCCCGGAGGAACTTCTGGACGAATTCCTGGAGTATTTTCAGGAGAAATTCCTGAAATTTGTATTAGAGCAGTTTCAAGTTCAATCAGAATACTTTGAGCTCCTGATGTGTTTTCATGATGTTTAAGCAGCCCGCTCTCCATATTTTCACCCCTGAATCCGGCCCTGGTTGAAATTTCAGAAGATCAATTTCAAATTCAAACAGAGTTCTTTGAGATCCTGACGTGTTTTCATGAAGTTTGAGCAGTCGCATGCCCACTGCCCAGTTTTATTTCTATTGGTGATATGGCCTTTGCTCTCCCCATTTGGACCCCTGAAGTCGGTTCTGGTCAAAATTTCGGAAAGACAATTTGAAGTTCGAGCAGAATTCTTTGAGCTCCTGATGTGTTTTCATGAAGTTTGAGCAGTCGCATGCCCTGTTTCATTGCAATTGGTGATATGGCACTGCCTTCCCATTTTCACTCCTAAATCCGGCCCTGGTTGAAATTTCAGAAGATCAATTTCCATTTGAAACAGATTTCTTTGAGCTCCTGATGTGTTTCCATGGTGTTTGAGCAGTCGCATGCCCAGTTCCATTGCTTTTGGTGATATGGCCCTTGCTCTCCCCATTTGGACCCCTCAAGCCGGCCCTGGTCAAAATTACAGAAGGTCAATTTCAAATTCAAACAGAATTCTTTGAGCTCCTGATGTGTTTTCATGAAGTTTGAGCAGTCGCATGCCCAGTTTCATTGCAATTGGTGATGGTCACCCCCATTTCGACCCCTAAATCCGGCCCTGATAAGAATTTCAGAAAGTCAATTTCAATTGAAAATTAAATATTTAAAACTCCTGATTTTTAAATTTGTGCAGCCGCATGCTCATGCAAATTTCATTGTAATTGAATTTTTAGCCCATACTCTACCATTGTAACCCCTGAATGCGGCCCTGTATCCAGTCATTCCTGCCCTACTCTAATGGTGAATACATCGGAATCGACTAAAACCCTTTACAAATATCTTTTTGGGTTGCTTTGATGGGTGATTTGATAAATTTTGGGCATGAACACGTCCAGAATATTGAAGAGATGTTTGAATTATAGAAAAAACATCCCCGCGCACACTTATTTTTAGCAATAACTCGGACCTGAACAAAAAATTTTATTTGAAAATGTATCAGAGCAAAAATATAGCTATTCCCATTGAGCACAAACGAAACCGCGAGGAATTCCAACGATCAGGTGCTGAATGCGAGCCATTTGAAAAAAATCCGTTCGTCCCGGGTCTTAGAGGGTTAAGCTGTTTTTTGGCAACGAGTGCTCCAAATATTGTTCCAAAAAGTTTTGGTTTATTATGTCGCTATACTATTGAAAGTTGTGATTGGGAGTAGGTTGATTGAGGGTCGGACTCGCATCGGTCCATTCGTATCAAGAAAAATTCCACACTAGAATAAGTCTTGCAGAGGTTTTGGAGGCACTTTTGTGCTTTGTTGGGTCAATAAAATCCAACTATGAAGTGGTCGGGATCACCATTGGAAGCAAGGAGGTCAAAAAAAATCAGCTAAAGACCTCAAGATCTGGGAATCTATGACAAAAGGCCGAAAGACATAAGGTCGAAAGGACAAAAGGTCCAAAGACAAAAGGTCGAAAAGACAAAACTTCGAAAGGACAAAAGGTCGAAAAGACAAAACATCGAACGGGACAAAAAATCAAAAGGACAAAAGGTCGAAAGGTTGAAAAAGACAAAAGGTCGAAAAGGACAAAAGGTCGAAAAGGACAAAACGTCGGAAGGGACAAAATTTCGAAGAAGAACAAGTTGATAACAAGTTGTATTCCAAAAGAATTTGTGCTATGCATTTAACTTCAAGCAGAAATAATAACACACTCATCTTATCAATCAAAGTTGAAGAATGAGCCATTTTCAAAGAAGGAGGAATTACTATGAAACAATATTATGAATATCTAGATAGTTCTGTTAGAGATAAAACAGATTGTTGATTTATGAAATAAATAAAACTTGTATTGCGCGAGACAGAGTTGTCCTATACAGTTGGCATTGCCCTTTTATTTTTCACTATTTTTAACAATTATATAAAATGCATTCAAAGAGTGCAAATAATAGCCCAAGTAACATTCGAACAGCACTTTGGCATTTGATGATATTTATTGTGGTTTTATTGCGACAATCGTCATGCTCTTCAGTTAAAGAAAGACATTTAACAGGCATGAATTATGATCTGTCTTCTAGCTGTTGTCAAAACCTTTTGAAGCAGGTTGTAAATTCCGCATACTATAATAAATATGGATCTATTGCACACTATATGCACTCCATGTCTTGATAAAACGAATCTTAGAAATAAAATTAAAGCTCATAGACGTTAGTTTTGTTTGTCGTAATGAAATACTTTTTAAAGTCGTTTTGTAACCATAAAAGTCATTTCCAAAACATTTGGCTTCAAATGAGATCAATTGGCATTTGTGGTGGCTACAAATTTTGCATTTCTGATTGAAAACAAGAAATGTTGTCAAGTGAATATGAGTAGCAAGGACTGAAAACTTTATTTAAATAGCAGATATACTTACTTTACTATTACCATGCTGCGTGCTTACTCATAATATACATGCTGATACATTTTCAGCTACATCAATCATCCGGATATTAAAAATTGTTTATGCCAAATCGCGAGGTGACAAATTTCAAATAAGTCTCTAGAGAGACTAACACGACTAACAGAAAACAACACGATGCTTACACGCGCCCCTGATACCTTGAACTTTACTTTCATTGACGGTGACAAGGAACTGTATGCATTTTTGTTTCCGACGATAAAGTGCCGTCACAAGCGAGTATTTTTTGCTACTTACGTGAAATAAAATGATCAATTAGAAGTTATATTCCGTAACTTCTCCTGCTTCCATTCATGCCCTTTGTTTTTTTTTTCGAGAAACTTGAACTGTCAAATTCTCTCTAATTATGGGCATAATATAACCAATCGGCATTTGTAACAGCCACTCGATACAGTACATAAGCAATTCAGCATGGAAATAAGCCTCATCATTGTCACCTCTGAACAGTATGATTTTATAGTTGATTTCTATTAGTTGTACTTACTGAATGAATTATAATTATTTGGTAAAAATTGTGTAATTTTGATCGAATTGATCTTTTTTTCTTTCGACCTTTTGTCCCTTTCGACCTTTTGTCCTTTTGACCTTTTGTCCCGTTCAACGTTTTGTCTTTTCGACCTTTTGCCCTTTCGACCTTTTGTCTTTTCGACCTTTTGTCTTTCTACCTTTTGTCCCTAACTCAAGATCTGGATTATTGATTATTATTTTTGAAAAGAAAAATCCATAACGAACACTGATTTCCATTAAGAAAGTTCTGATCCTAACAATCATTTTAACAAAGCAAATATTCACTAATAAATTTTCGGCTTACAGTCTTTACTGGCAATTAAAATGACATGCTTCTCCTACGCCCGATTTCATCCTTTTCAAGGGTTAGAAAATATCGCTTTTGTCCGATGGATTGTTGAGCTCACTGATTGCCATGAGAACATTACCAAATATCAATTTCATTGATCAAAATATTGGGATTTTAATTTATTACAACCTTTTTAAGAGGTGAGCCAGCCTAGGGCTGCAAACCTCTCTAATAAAGATACATATAAAAAATTATGATAACCTGGGTGCTTATTCACTATTCTGCTGATAGTCAGTAATATTCGTTTTCATCAGTCCTTTTGTACTTGAATTACAAAATGACAAATGTGAATGAATATGGGAAGGGGGGGCAATAGCCCTAGCTAAGCAAACACTGCTCTATTGTCTTATTTGTAATGCTATTCATGGGTATTTTTACATTATGCATCAGTTGAACAAGATAGCTAGTTGATGCCATTCAAAAATTGTCAAAAATCTCAATCATATTGATAATATTCACATTTCAAAAATGTGGTGATATTCTGTTGCCGGCAAAAGGGCTTCTTCTTCTTCTTCTTATTGGCATTACATCCCCACACTGGGACAGAGCCGTCTCGCAGCTTAGTGTTCATTAAGCACTCCACAGTTATTAACTGCGAGGTTTCTAAGCCAAGTTACCATTTTTGCATTCGTATATCATGAGGCTAACACGATGATACTTTTATGCCCAAGGAAGTCGAGACAATTTCCAATCCGAAAATTGCCTAGACCGGTACCGGGAATCGAACCCAGCCACCCTCAGCATGGTATTGCTTTGTAGCCGCGCGTCTTACCGCACGGCTAAGGAGGGCCGCACGGCAAAAGGGCTCCTAGGGAACAAAGTACCACGCGTTGGCGAATCAGCATTCTAGTATGGATAGTCCGTGGAGACGCAAGTACTTTGTAGGTTATTGCCACTAGGGCGTTTTGCCTCGCCAAAATGTTAGATGTTTCTTCAAAATGTGGAAATTTTCGGTTTTTCCGACCTTCCCATGCACTATTATGAAACTTTCTTCGCCTATCCTACATCATTTTAGATCTAGTTTTGTTACGGACATCTTAATGACGGTAAATATGAGGGAAACCACAAAAGGATTTTTGCATCGGGGGGCGTTTTGGGGCCTCTTCCCTACAACTAACTATATAATGAATTTTTGCTAATTAGTTTCGAATAATTAAATTTTGGTGTCATTGCAACAAAATAAAGGCAGAGACCCCAAAAAACCCATACAACCGAAATAACATAAAAATAAAATACATTTATATATACAAACAAGGACCCATAGCCGCTGTTAATCCACTTGACATACTTGCTGTTTAGTTGTTACACCTTCATTACTATTGCAAGACTTCTCAAGCTGGGAGGGAGAAATAGATTCCAAAAATGTGTGTGTCAAGCCGAGCCGAAATATAGCTGTCAGTGCGAGCCGAAAACGAAACTCTCGGCAAGAAAATTTTCGAAGGCAATATAACAACAATAATACACAAAACAAAATTTAGTGTTTTCATTTGGCCCCTACGTTGATTATTTTTTTTTGTTGAAAATTTAAATTTCAACTTGTTGCATAACAACAGTGTATATTTAATGATGGAAACACGCAAAAAAAAAAGCGTTCATGAATTCGTGAACTAACGAGTTCACGGTGTATTTTTTTCGGGAACAACAGTCACGGATTCGGGAATACAGTCACGTTTTCTGGAACGTTCTGGAAAACGTGACTGGTGTTCCCGAATCCATGAATTAAATCACGGTGTATTTTTAATGGTTCACGAATTCGGGAACGGTTTTTTTGCGTGTAGTATCGAGGGCTCCCCCCCCCCCAGATCTTAAGGCCTTAGCACTCAAACAATTGGACGACCATGATAACGAAAAGAATTTGGATGACCCTAATACCGAAATTGGTGAAAGACACCTCTTAAGGCTAAAAGTAAGTTAAAAATCAAACTCTGCGTACTTAAAAGATGGCAGACTTTTTTACGCTCCAAATTCCAAATGGCGCTCCCTCTTTTTACGCTCTGATTCAATTTAGTCTCCCCCGTTTTGGGTCTAAAAAGAGGTTTTGCAGTAGTTTTTTTGTGTCTTTATTATTGAGACTTTCAGCCCGAGGCTGGCTCGTCTCGGGTTTGCAGTAGAGATGGGCACAACGGATCACTTTGATGAACGAATCAGATCTGGGTCATTCATTTTAATGATCCGGTTCTTTCAACCGGTCCTTAGAACAAAACGTAAGGAGAATGCAAAAAAGTGATACCTTCGTCATTCTGGCTCACACTTTTGAACCGCACTGACAATAATTTTACCCTTTCTTGTTTACAAGCGAATGGATTACAAAGAATGAACTTTTTATTTTATTGTTTCCTTACAAATGGTCAAATAATTTGCTGATCTGATGAACCGGATCTTTTTAAAAATGATGCACGGATCATTCACTCATCACTTTAAAGTTCCGGATCATTTGACCGGTTCCGGATCTGAACGCCTATCTCTAGTTTGCAGTAGGGGAAGAGGCCCCAAAACGCAAAACGTAACAAAAGTAGATCGAAAATTATGTAGGTAAGGCGAAAAAAGTTTCAAAATAGTGTTTGGGATGGTCGGAAAAAACCGAAAATTTCCACATTTCAAAGAAACATCTAACATTTTAGTGATGCAAAGCGCCCTAGTGGCACTATCATACAATGTACTTGCGTCTCCACGCACTATCCATACCAGGATATGTTCCCTAGGAGCTTCCAGCTAAAACGCGTTTTGCCTCATGAGTTTTTCCGGCAACAGAATATCACCACTTTTTTTTAAATCTGAATATTATTAATATGATTGAGATTTTTGACAATTTTTGAATGGCATTAACTGATGCATAATGCAAAAATACTCATGAATAGCGTTACAAATAAGACAATAAAGCAGTGTTCGCTTAACTAGGGCATATTGCCTCCCCGTCCCCTAGTTCATTTTTACATTAGGGGCGATTCAAATATGACGTCCACTACTTTTTGAGATTTCTAGAAACCCCCCTCGAAACGCTTTTTTGTATACCTAATATATGTAGTGTCACAAAATCTTAGACCCCCTCTCCCTATAACCTGTGACATCATTGTTGAACGACCCCTTCTGTGTAGAAAAAAACCGAAATTTTCCACATCTAGCATTTTGGCGAGGCAAAACGCCCTAGTGAGAGCCAGCTACATTGTACTACGCGTCTCCACCCACTGTCCATACCAAAATGCTGATTCGCCGACGCGTGGTGCGTTGTTCCCAAAGAGCTGCCAAATAAAAGGCGCTATGCCTTATAAGTTTCCCGGCAACGAAATATCACCACTTTTTTGAAATGGTAATATCATCAATATGGTTCAGATTTCCTACAATTCTAAGATGGCATCAACTAGCTATATATTGTTTAGCTGTTGCATGAGGCAAACATACGCGTGAAAATCTTTACAGCTACGACATTAAAGCAGTCTTTGCTTAGCTAGGGCATATTTCCCCATTCCCCTATATAGGAGAACTGTCCATCTCGCTGTAACAAGTTCGTCTCATCTGGAAACAAAGGAATGAAGAACCAAATTTATCGCTTCTTTTTACTAGCATGCGTGCTGACTGTTGTAAAAAATAAGAAACAAATAAAATAACTTTTCACTTCTTTGTTTTTAAAAGATGAATACAGGAACTAACTATGAGATTAAGAGCTGGATTAGTAATCAGATTGTATATGCTATCAGATGGTCTTAGAAGCGAATTCTGTTGTTTTCATCGCAACATGCTTCTATGTTATCAGTCAACAGATGATGAGTCTGCAAGTTGTAATCCAGGAATATGCCATGGAATTAATTCATCATTTGACACTAATTTGGCTCCTTCGCTCCCAATTTCAGAGTTGAAGCAATGACCTGTTAGATACAGCTATATGATCCTATAAGCGTTACATGTTCATAAATAATCCAGAATTGAAACTTTAGCAAACTTTTGCAAGAAAATATCAGTCTTTCTTTATGTATAGAACATAAACATTGCTGATCCTAACACGAATAAATTAATGAGAAAATCAGGCAAAACGGTCAACCAGTTTGTGAGTTATATGGCCACAAAGGAAATCCCAACTTATTATTATGTAGAAGAAGACAATCATCAATGATTCATCTACTCTATAAATGCAAAATATATCATCCAGAATTTTCTTTTTTTTTTGATAAATATTTCATTTTCTGTAGGGTCTCCGTCGTAGCGTTTCCTCTCCGATGCTTTATCAATTCTTGCATCACATCCATAGTTGGTTGCTTTTGTCGTGCTTATCGCGTTCGGAAGCTGCTCGTAGATACGCATCTTGAAACCTAATTGTTATCACCGATTGAAGGAGTACTCAATTTTCTCGCGACACTTTTCCCTACTCTCTTGAAACGAATCACACGCTTAACATTTGTAATACTTCTTAGTATTCCGATTTGCCTACAATGTTATGTCAAACATTTTGATTGTTTCACGAAAAATCAAGTGAAACGCAAAATCAAAATCAGATAGCATTCTAAATGCTACTTTTCAGCCATAAATACTTCGTATGTATATATTTTGCGCCAACTACAATTGGGCTGATTTGCCATAACTATCCTCCAACAATCTCAGGCGTGCGCCTTTTCCACGCTTTCCTCGAGCGCTCCGGAAAAGCGTGCATCATCATCGTACTCTTCATGATCGGTCCGGTGTCTGCTCGGTCGCATCCACATCGGTCGGTCCAACTTGGCCGTTTCATATAAATTGCAATACGTTCAATGCCATCGCTATCATTCGCTATCGATACGCCGTCGCTCTTGGAGCAACAAGTTACAGGTTTTCCCGCCTTCAATCGAATTTCCACCGGTTTCACTGTGTTGACGGGAAACGCTGCCAACAAGTTTGGTAGCATCAATAAAAAGTGTCTTCAACGGTGTCGTACGAGTAAACACGAGTGATAGAGTACAGTGTGAAGCGCGCGATGCTGCAGGATACCATCGTCAAGGGTGTATAGTTTAGATGGAGTAGATCGATTGACTGCTCTTTCCGCATCGTCTGCGATTGCCGCGGGGTGGTTCGAGTTGGGTGGTGCTTTTTTCTAGCTGGTACATCAGTTTATCTTCAAAGCAGCGGCGGGAAAGCTCGAGACTTGAGACGGTGTCAATGTGCAACAAGTGGGTACCATATCTCGAAAAACGATATCCTCTGATAGTGGGACAAGCCGCCTAGCTCGCGTGTGGTACAGTCAGTGGCTGATAACGGAAGCGAGTTGGAGGATGGAAGTGTAATTTGGTCCTGCGTTTATTTGCTCGTGATAAAATGTCAAGCGTTCACGGGTGATTAAATGATAACGATTATACGCGATAGTGCCGCTCGGTCGATAGATACGGGATTGTTTATGTAGTGGAACTGAACCCTTTTCTGCACTAGTGAGCGTAAGTTTCTTGGAAAATGGATTCTACTAAATTTCTGTGAAATCGCTGCCCATCGTAGTAAAAGGATATCTAAAACTGCTGTACGCGTCCCGAAGATAGCAAACAACGGGACGGCACACTCCTAGCTGATCACAGAAGGTAATATCCATTTCCACGAAATATAGATTGATGCTTTTGGCAGAGATTATTGTGCTTCCGATACGTTAGTCAATTTGAAAGGCTATCATCTAATCCAGTGTCTCCCAAACCTGACAAGGGTTTCAAAATTGGTTGAAACCAGCTAATTGATTTAGCTGAAATTAAAAGCTTCCAAGAAATACTTAAATTTGTTTGAATAGTTAAACAATATCTGTCGCTGTATGAGTTCAATTAAATCAGTCTGACGAATTCATTTTTCAATAACAATCAGTGAATGGAATGAGATGCGGGTAATGCCATGAATTGCAATATTTCGAATCGTTAAGAAATGAAAAGCCGTGTAATATAAATTACTTCACTTGTGATAAACCGAGTAAGTACTGCGTCAATTAATTATCACACTACCTAATTATAACTGGAAATAAACTATTAAATAAATGTGCGCTAAAATTTAACGAAAACTAATTTATAAATCGAACATTTACACTAGGCTTTAAGCTTTTCTCGTATATTAAGTATACGTGATGGCCATATGTTCGCTCTAGAAACAAACTTTCTATAGGAGGCCCGGAGAACTACTACCCGAGTAGCACAACTCACACTGATTTGGTTGCAGCAACTCAAATGTGAAGTGAGCCGTCGTCCTCTGGGAATGTGATATCTGGGAGAGTTACCAAACGCCTTTGGCTCTACCTTAATTCTAATTTTATTATCTACTTACATACTATATGTATACATGATCAGGTAACTATCGAGAGGTAAATATTCATAATTATTTACCTATCGATGAGCTGCCTGGGTTTCATTGTCCTGATCTCCCTTGACGGGTAGATGCTTTGAGACAATGTAGTGGTAGATCACCACAAATGTGACCAAATTTGGTTACATACGAGTTACAGTAACTTCTCTGCAATAAGTGTGCTACTTGGCCAAAATACTAATTTTTCCAAAAAACAAATCGCATAAAAAAGTGTCACTCATTTTCTTGAAACATATCTTTAAATAATTTGCTCACAACAAGTTGCAATCGACGTAGAATACTGTCCCATTTTTTCCTTTTAAAAATTTGCCAGGTCGGACTATGGACTCGGAGCTTATGACCAAATACTATTTTTAACAAAAATAGTAATTAAAAGGAGTTACTAAGTTTTTGGAACGTATCTTAACCTATCCTTGACCGATTTACTTACAGAAAAATGCATTCGACAAAGAATCCTGTTGCATTGTTTTATATTGAAAATTGACCAGATCGGAGTATGGGCTTGGAACTTATGGCAAAAATACATTTTTTAACAGAAAACTCACCTGAAAAGGTGTCACTAAGTTTATGAAACTTATTCTTAACCGATTTGCTCGTAGCAAGTTGCATTCGCGGTAGTTATGGAAGTAAAAATTGCGTAAAACAGTGTCACTCATTTTTTGGAACTTATCCGTAATAGATTCGCTGGAACTAATCCTTACTCGATTTGTCTCATTGTTTCCTATTGAAAGTTGGCCAAATCGAACTATGGGCTCGGAAATATGACCATTGTGGGCTTCGTGGCCGTGCGGTTAGCGACGTCAATCGTCTGGACGCATGTGCAATGGAGTGTGGGTTCGATTCCCGCCCCGGTAAGGTGGAAAATTTTCGTGATCGAAGAATTCTCTACCGGTCTACTGGGTGTTATATGTCCTGTCCGTTGTCTAGGTGTTAAGTGTTCAGTCTGTACGATCTCTGGTCGAAGACGGTGTTTCTGTCTTTTTTTGTTTTAAATAATATTATTTACAGAAAAATCGCGTAAAAAAGTGTTACTCATTTAAATTTATTGGAACGAAAAGCACATGTATTACTATTAATGGAAAGTGCAACAGAAACCGAAAATTCTTGCCATTGAAAATGGTACATTTATGAAATCACTCTAATCGGTAGTGAACAATCTTGAAATTCAAAATAGTGCAAAAATCACTTGCAGGAATACTTAAATTGATTTTAATTGGTACTTTTTTTGGCAACAGAATGACCATTGTGATATATAGGGGAACTGTTCCGTTTTCCATCTCACTGAACATATATTCATCTAATCAAAAACAAAGAAACACAGCACCAATCTCGTCGCTTTTTTGCTAACACGTCACAAAAATAAGAAACAAACCAAAATCCTTTTCATTCCTTTGTTTTTTATAGGATGGAAATGGGAGCAATTGGATGAAGTGCCGAACCGTTCCCCTACCAGAAATTGAAAAATGTACATCTCCAGATTCAGTGATTAAAAATCACTTTTCTTTTATTCTCTTACTAGATCAGTTCAAGTACAAGTTCAAGTTCTCTTACTAGATCAATTAGAGGAAATGACAGCTTCGCCAGGTTTTGTTCTATTATTGTCAGGAAATTTTATGATATTTGTCAACAATATTCTTTGATATGTAAAGAATGTTTGGGCCAAATTTGAGCATAATTAGTTATAGAAAACCCCCTGACTCGGCCGGCCGCTTGGACCGATACCCAATTAGGGTAAAGTAATAGATTTATAACATGCCATGTTATTTAGTTATTTTCTTTTTCAACAGATCCTGTAAAAAATTGTGTTTCATTAGTAATTAAAATAACTGATAATTGTAAAAAATCAAAACAATAAAACGTACCGTACGAAAACCATTTTTGTGTAGGGGTTATCACGCCTATCTAGAGAGTAGAAGGTTGAGGGTTCGAGTCCCTCCAAGACACGTGAGTTTTTTTTTGCAAATTTCATATCAATTTGTTTATTTCGAAATATGTGCTGTGCATATGCAGAGTCAAGATATTTAACAAAAAAACATATCCTGTTATAAATTTGATAAAATATTTTTTCAAAGCGAATGGCAATTACTACATTATAACAACAGTTCTTATTAATAACTGACGTTGTCATAAGTTTGATTCAAATTTGTTTTGTCGTGTTGTTTATAGTATTTATGCCTTCCAAGACTACTTTAAACAACCTCAAGATCCCAAATCCCAAATGGAATAATATTGCTGAAGTAGTTTACCTGAAATAAAATAGATAAAAAAAAATAGATAAGTAAATTTTCTCCTCGTAAACAGTTCAGCTCTAGATTTTAACGAAATTTGACGGAATCTCGCGGAATTTCGAAACAAATTCAAACCTAAACCATACTGCATCGTACGGCCGTGTTTATCAAAAAAAAAAAAATTGACAGCGCCGCCTAACAAAGTCATGAAGCTGTTTTCAAAACTACTGTTATACTGTTATACCAATTTGTTTCTATAAACGCTTACTACATAATCTTTTTTTTTAACTAATTATCTAATACATGCATTCATCTCTTAGACTAGGTGTTCCGTGTTTTCTTAACACTATCATCCTTATTTTCTATGTTACTTTTAAGTTATTTCGATTGCCTCTGGCAGTTAGAATTTTTCCTCTGGTTGAATTGCCATGTAGGAATTACAATACTACATAATCTTATTTTGAGTCGACAAATACGTTATTAATTTTCTTCTCTTTCACATTGATTTTGCGAAGGATTGATTTGAAATACGGTTTTCGTTTTCGAGTTTTACTTATAATTCGTTTAAAATAAATATCGAATCGCTTGTCACAGCATGGCGCTCACGGAGATGCAAAGCATTCCTCGGTCTGTTAAAACAATGAATGTCAAACTAATTGGCCTAATAGCAGTACTTCGAGCAGATTGTATATAAGACTATCGTTCTTCGAGCCTTATATCTTCTTCTTCTTATTATTGGCATTACATCCCCACACTGGGACAGAGCCGCCTCGCAGCTTAGTGTTCATTAAGCACTTCCACAGTTATTAACTGCGAGGTTTCTTAGCCAAGTTACCATTTTTGCATTCGTATATCATGAGGCTAACACGATGATACTTTTATGCCCAGGGAAGTCGAGACAATTTCCAAAATTGCCTAGACCGGCACCGGGAATCGAACCCAGCCACTCAGCGTGGTCTTGCTTTGTAGCCGCGCGTCTTACTGCACGGCTAAGGAGGGCCCCATTCGAGCCTTATATAAAAAGGTTGAATTTGGAAGGCAATGGCAGCCTTTTTGATGCAACTTTTTATATGAGAAAGGAAAAAATATTTCTTCATACCTGGCAAACTGCTGCCATGATTTTTTGTAATCCAATCACTTTTCTTAAATACAATCTGAAATGCATATCTTTGTGCTTTTATAAAAGATGCAAAGGTTATTCTAATCAAATTAATTTCTGACGTCTGTCTTTTCTATATTGGGGTACCTTGCGATTGCCAAAATCGGACACCGTGACAAAAATATGATAGACTTTGAACGTTAATATCTCAGCCGTTTCTCGATGGATTTCCAATTTTTTTTTAACTATTCGATCACGAAAGAGTCAACACTTCTTTTAATTTTTTTCTGAGGATACTAAATTTTACTATTTGTTATCGATAATTGATAAAAAAAAAGTTTAAAAATAGGTAAACCAACCAATAACGTGCATGCATCGCAAGCACAGACATCAAAATCAAGCAACTTGTGGATTCGGATCTAACCTTCAGTTCGAACAAGATTTCATGCATAGCGGACGCAGCGGAGCGGACACAGCAGCATAAAGGCGTTGGTTGCAGTTTCAACGGACAGCAGCAAAAGAATCACATTGGTCGTCGGCGTGATTGCTGCAGATCGTTCAACCTAAATGAACCAGCATTTTATGTGTAGAAAGAGTTGATTACAAAAATGACATCTGTTGCAATTCCACGCCACCAGTGGCGATGCTGAAAATGTATTGTAAATGGTGGCGTCCTAGTGAAAAGTCATCGTGTGGCCGTTGGACAAAAACAGCACGAAATGAAATTTCAACCCAACGTTCCGCCAAGCATTTGGTTGCTATTAGTTGTTGGCAGAGGCGCATCCAAGTTGCGAATCGTGGGTAGGACAAATAGGGAATGCCAGTTTATGCCAATAGTTATTGTATTAGCATTTAAGCGATTTGCTAAAATTCGTGTTTGTTACAAGCCTAGAATATGACATGAGAGTAGTATCACTTCCACCCGTGACCACCGAGAGCTGCATCTCTTACTACAGAGGTACAGAGAACTCTACGACCTCTCATAGGTGCAACGGAAGGTTTTGGAGCTGTTAGTGTGGAAGGTATAGCAGAAGGAATAGTTTCGGCAGAAAGTGAAACACAGAAAGAACTAAGACATACATCATAGGAAAAGGACGATCATGCGATCGAACCCACGACCTCCTGTTTTTAGGCAGAAGCGGTAGCCACTAGATCACCAAGCTTGTTTCCGATGTTTCAGATCGATGCATATTCTACCTATACTGCCGCCAAAAGCGTAAAAGTTACCGTCCCATGTTGAAATGAAATCCATATCAATATAAGACAGTTATGCTTGCGGCAGCAACATAATCAATTCTAGGAATAATCTTGACTTAAAAAGATCTTTGCGGACAGAATACTCAGATAATTTGAGAAGTTTTTTACGATTATCTGGAAAAATATTGCTTTTTCCAAGATTGTTTATTAAGAGGCGAACCAGTCTCCGGCTGAAAACCTCTTTAATAAAGCTATAAAAAAACCCAAATTAATCCACCTAGCGGTGACGATGCCTTTCTCGATTAAATCAAGATATACTGTAGGTGGTAACTTCGTTTTTTTCCAATTCCTATCTACCAAAAATGTTGGCAATTTTGTTTTCTGTAAAATAAGCATAATACATTATGTTATAATCAAGTTAAGACGATCGTGAAATTTTCTTTCATCCATTTTTGAGAGAGAAATTATTTCAAGTATTGTTATTTGTAACACACATTGATATAATTGTTATGACTAACTGGACGGGTTGGTATATAACATCATGGGTCTCCAAGAATTCAAGGGTTAAAAATGAAATGTACACAAACATTTTGAAAATTAAGCCAATAATTCTCAAGACCGACTAGAATATGACGTCAAATACATTTAAGATTATTCAACCAACGACATCCCCACCCCCCTTCGCCAAGGCCCCGATGCCATTTGAACGATTCCTAAATATAAATAGAAGACTAACAAAACCGCATAGGCGCATACATCATATAATATGGAAATAAAGAGATGTATAAAACGAAAACTATATTCAAATTTGCCCTTTAAGTCACCCAAACTTCCCCATAACTCCACGGAAGCATCAATGAAACCCCTCTTTTCCCCATCCAATGTATGACAGAATTTGTATCACACAAAACAAACGCAAACAGCACCATGGCCACGAGCGTACAAACCAGCAGTTAATCGTGTCGTTATCGAGTGCAATTTCTGTTGCCAACGATGAAACTTACAACTGTGTTGGTACGAATGCTCCGATAAAGTATAATGGCAATTGAGTTCTCCAAAGCCAGAATCACCAACACTAATGTCACTGTGTAAGTAGCATGTATAAAATAAAAGTGCAGCAGTTGCAGCAAAAATATTACAAACACTTTGAGAGGAATACAGTGGAATCACGCACACTTTTATTCATTTGGAGAAGTCAATAAACATCATCGAATCGGCTCTAAACTTAAAAGCGCGTACGTTGTTCGTCGATTAGTTTTCGTGTTCAACACGTTCCACATTGCAAGCTTAGAAAAGCTTTGCTCGTTGCGTTAGCGTTATCGATATTGCCGTAGCGAGGTTTCTAACCCATCGAGCGAACGTAATTTATATTATAACATGGTAGCTGCTCAATGCTCGTAGTCCCGATTATATGGGAAAAATGGAAAACTGCCTAAACCATTTTCCTTGTCAGCTGCAAACGCATTAATCAATCTTGATGAAATTAAATAGCATGTAATTAGAAGAGTGGCTCTGTGGAATGCAACTTGTTGCGATAAAATCAGTTAAGTCTAAGTACATGAAAATCGTGTGAGTTTTTGAGGTTGAAAAAGTGACCATACAGACACACAAACATACACACACATACATACACACACAGACATCATCTCGATTCATCAAACTGAGTCGAATGGTATAAGAAACTATCAGATGTTCCTGTAAAAAGTTCGTTTTCAGAGTGAAATGATAGCCTTTCGGTACAACTTTGTTGTACGAGAAAGGCAAAAAGGATACCTAAGTCATATACATATTTGAATTCTCAATTATCGAACATTTTTACAAGTTTCCAGCAGAAATTTATATGGGACTAAAAATTTGTTCTTATGCTGCATGGGCCAACTATCATTCTATGGAGGTTAGTGTCATTCTATTGATTAAAATGGCTTATTGTTTGCTATACAAAAATGAAAATCAAAAGGTTCACAAACAATATAAAAATATGTTGGAGATTAGAAAAGTATGCTCTTTATGTTAAACTGTTAAAAAAAACCCTCATATTTTTCACTGCTCAACAACCCAATTGAATTCTAATTATAACGGACATAACGGCGCCAGTTGCAATAACTAAAACTGAATGATTGATAGTTTGTTATCATTTAGAATAGTTTACTGTAGCAACCCTATAACCAGAGACCGACGGAGTGAAAAACTGTCGAAATGGCAACGTATGAAAATGCATGAAATCGTGAAAATGATACTGGCAGCACTGGAACTTTTTGCTTGCTTCTTATGGATGCAATGGTTCTTATGGTTCTTATGGAAACCGAACAAAAAATGGAAATGGAACAAGATGGCGTCTTCGCCGATCTCTTATTCTAGTATTTCTAGTTTACTGCACCTAGCGCATTACCTCCGTTTTAATTGATATTCAAACAACGATTTGTTAGGTAAAGTTGTAGAAAAATCTTCAGATAAGAAATTCACCATACTATACATTTTGAAAGTCAGCTTCTGGAATGAGGCAATATTGACAAACTACTAAATGATTGAACCCAAATTACAAGGTGGTCGAAAATATCCTAGCCTTAAACGTCTTGAACGCTTCGAGATTATAAAGTGTTCAAAGTCTTGAAGCACAATCAGTAATCTATTCCAGGAAATCAATTTTTCTTGGATGTGCTTGTGAAACAAGTGGCAAAAAATTATCAACGACAAACCTTTGTTTTTGTCGGAGATAATAATGACAAAGATCCGAAATTTTTGTCAGAAACAAAAAAGAAGACGATTTTGTTGCTAACTTTTCATACCGTTATTTTGTATTATTTCTACAGTAAATTTCGATTTTATGTTATCGTAGTTTCTGCTTTTATGCAAATATTCGAGAATCTAACAACGATTACAAAAATAGCATCGTATTTTCGGAAATATCGGAGCATGCAATGGAAATAAATCTTGTCATATTTTTTTTTGTGCTGTCAAATTGACGGCTGGGACCAATGTGATCCATCTCGCCATCTTGTCATATCAAGACAAAACCATCAACAGGTAGCGGAAATCTTCAGCTACCTATTGGTGGTGTTGGTTTGCGTGGGAGAGCTTTCAGATTTATCAAATCGTCGTTTAAATTTTTGTTTACAAAAGCAGATAAGTCGTTTTGAAATTTTTTTTCTAGATGTTGTGTTCGGGTTCTGATAAAGGCTTGTTGCGAAGTGCGTTTGTCAGTAACAAACTCTGTTAATGACAAAGGGTATATTGTTGGGCGTTGCTCGAATATTGATTCCCTGGTCTATTCTCTTAAGGATCTTAGAAACCTCTGTGATTATTCTAAAGACTCTGATTAAATTTTAAATAACAGATTTTTGCCAGCTAATGACTTCATTTGTTCTACCAATAATCATGGATAGGACAATGGTTTGAGAAGCAATGCAGTATCGGTTTCGATACAGTTGTTGTTTTGTTTTCTCAAGGCCACCATGACAAGGTCTCGCTATTTAGACCCTTCATAGAGAGCAATCCCATTGAAGGCGCGCCCCTTATCAATAGGAAATCAATCCTGTCTTGAGAAAACAGAACAGTAATACTGTTTTTGGCCATGCATCGGAGCCTTGTCTTGCTTCTAGAACAGCGGTTCTCAACCTTTTTGATGAGTGGTACCCCTTGAGGCTTTGTCATTGCTTGAGGTACCCCCTAAGATTTTATTTTTCTGAAAATTCAAACTATAGCCGAATAGTAGCGTAATTTTTAAGTTACATGCAAACACACAAGGAAACTTACGATCCACAATGGTTATTCGCAATGTTTACTTAACTTTAATCCAAAAATATATATGAACTGTTCGTTATTCAGAGATATTCCTCTATTTAATTTTCAAATTTATTCTTAGACTGCCAATCCAACTTCAAGAGTTTCTGCATTTCGAGCTGTTGAAATTTGAAAATTATATTTTTGGCGATGTTGACAGAAAAAAAAATTAAAAAAAAAACAAATGATCAGTTTAATATAAGAAAAACATGGAATCTTTAGAAATCGTTTGGGACACAAATTTCGTTTCTTTGAAAATTTGCTTTTATTGCCGAACTTTGATTCTAATATGTGAAAGTGGAACACCCAAAGACGGAACACCTAAACGTTCCACGTTTTTATTGATATTTATTTTAACGGCTCTAAATGTTGTATTTTATACAACACCGTTTTTACGTTTTTAACTGTAAAACATGTAAACGTTTTCCTTAATATGACAAACATACGTCGTTGGTAAAGGTGCACAGAGGCCCTTGTGAATGTGGCCAATTTTAACGCATTAAAAACTACGGAAAACATTTTAAAATATTGAACAAAATCAATACCTGCTAAATCTGTTCTGAAAATGTTCCTTGTGGATTGATTTCAAATCAAAATATCAAAATTCGTACAGCTTTTATTAGACTGAATGTAGATCATTTCACTGGACCACCACTTTAATAGTTCAATACGCACCTTGCGAAGGGATCCATTTTATTTATATTGCGCTGATCTTACTCTATTCATTGCGATTTGCAGTTTTGGCACAGTCATTATGGTCAACACGCAAACATATGACAAAAGAAAATTTGCGTTTACTGGGTGTCGATTTGTTTCTGATTTATGTTTCAATTACAAAGCCTACTTTTTACTTCAATGGCCAAAAAGTTTACTTCAAGTATTTTAATAGGATAAGATAAATTATTTACCAATAAATTACTTCAAACACCCTTTTTTATACATACAGATATCTCATAAGGTGGATTGATTTATCTGTTGTACGAATTTCGTTACCTCTAGGTACTTTTCACTTAACATTGTTTCTGAATCCAGTTATAAAAACCAGTTATAACGACCAGAGGTCGTACAGACTGAACACTCAACACCTAGCATGAGACAACGGACACATAACACCCAGTGGACCAGTGGAGAATGTTTCGATCACGAAAAGTTTTCTCTTTACCGGGGCGGGAATCGAACCCACACTCCATGTGTCCGAAGGTATATTTTTAAACTCTAGAACTGAGACATTGATGTTTAATTCAAAAATTTCAAACATCATCTATGTGCCAAAATGTGTTGTGGATGACATAGCCTTAATTTCAAAGAAAACTTGCGTTGTGCTCCACTTTGTTATTTTTATGCTAAAAGAAGCTCTCAAAGTACCAAAAAAGCCCCTTCGGACGGTAAATTCCTTTTTTAAATTGACACTGTGAATTATTCAACAAGCTCATTATTTGCACAACTGTGTTAACATTGAAAATCAAGGATCATTTCATCATTTTTTTAAATTTCAATATAATATTCGCCATAATACATTTTCGTCTCAGGTACCCCCTGAGACCAGGGAAGGTACCCCCAGGGTTACATGTACCCCAGGTTGAGAACCGCTGTTCTAGAATATCACCAGTAAAACTCTTAAAACCCGGGATTTAGCTCTGTCTACAAGACCATTTCAAGCAACAGAATTTGTTCAGTAATAAGAACTTCCGTGTGTTCCTCTACCTACCATTGTTCACCAGTTCAAGAAGAGTTAGTACGTATTTAAACCCTCAACTCGATTTTTCCAGCAGTCAGTTCAGCCTAGGACCGGGTACTGAGGTATTTTTAACTAATTGCTTGAAAAGTTGTTTCTGCTGCATACAGTTTAGCCTCAAACAAGAGGAATTCGAGTCTTTCAAATGTCTGCAAGGTAACATTAATTATGTTTTATCTCTGAGACTGCTGTTGGTAGCGGGGACTCTATACGATAAATCCTTAATTACTACAACTTATTGCCCTAGCTAGAAAAATTGATTAAGCTAGGGCTCTGTTTGGTAGATCTTACACCGCAACACACTACGTCAAAGTGATCTACCGTGTTACGGGATGTCCGATTTTGCTTATGCTTCCATTATTTCGGACATTTTTTAGGATGTGTGTCTTCTAGGATTCTGGTGTCCTCCACTGAAAGCCAGTCGAGTGGCTTCAGCGGCGATGCGGCCGATGAGTCGTGTTAATACCTTTTCCACGTTTGGGGACTCAAAGTCCATCCAACTGGGAGCTTCTATTCGGCTTCTTGATTCGGTTGACCTTCGAGCTATTATTCAAGAGACACAAACTATGATGACAAATATTTCGTAAAGCTACGTAGTCCTACGTCACCTTCGCGTATAGCCCGATTTGGATGCTCCGTTCAGATTTTTTTATTTAAGCTGTCTAGCTGGAACGGAATATATCGCTATAGTTTTCTTTGTCGAAGTTCATTGTAAAACATACATATGTACTGTGCAAATTCATTTATTTTCATGATACGATAATAAAATAATTTCCGCACGCCACTGTGCGTAACTTGAGAATCACTAATCGACCGTTTTCCAAATGATTGATTCCAAGTGACATCGCTCGATATCAATTGTCCATTACATTGCGGTTCCGTCCAATGGGCATCGGGGAGGAAACGCATAACCAATTAGGTACTCGCTGGTGTGGTGCCTTGTGGAAAGTTGAACCAATAATGCACGAGGGCTTCAGACCAGATTGTGTTTATCGAGAGGAAAGTCAATGTTGTTATTACTGTGCAAACAGTCCATCGTTTGTGCGAAGACAGGCACTCAGACTTGCTAAGGATATTCATAGAAATTGATCTGCTAGGCGAAAGTGGCTGGAGGTTTTGCTCTCAGTTTTGTTCATGCATCTTTGGTTTTTGAACGAGAGTTTTTTCCATCAACCACATTTAGTCAAATTCTAATATTGTGATGGGTTCTGGTTTAGATTTCGTGGTGTCATAGACGTAAAACAAAATTGTGCAAGGATTTTTCATATGCAGAGACCACTTGTACAAAAAGCCTGTAATCCATTAAATTTACTACAAATGCTGCTCAACAAAATGGAGTTAGAAAAAATTTGGTTTATTTGAAAATAAATGCAACAATAACAATACAAGTAATGGAACACAAGACCTGATAAACTATTAATGATGTATAACCCCTTGGACAGTCATATGAATCATTAGCCCTGTATCCAAAAGCAGCCACCCGCATAAAATAGTGCCAAACATAGTTTTAATCGAGATATCTATCAACTAGTGGAAGCCACATCATGCAATCCCTGTCTGGAATGGAAGCCTTTATTTGTTGAACTTTTAGTGATTGAGTTTTGAAATTTTGTTGAAATCGTGCTCAAAAAGCGTATTGGTATAATGTCCTTCCGAGAATGGTCCTAATTGAAATCAAATTTACATTGAAGTACGTTGTGCACCAGCAGCACTACAAACATTAATTTGAATTACCTATTCTGCTTTATAATTATTCATCTTTCAACAAAGAGTTTCGTTACTCATGGTACAAATGAGTTTTTCGAATCAAATATACGATTTCGCGAATTTTATTATTGTTTCACGCAAGAACTGAGAATAGAAATATTTCAATGTAATTTTGTGTAATAGTCAAACTGGCATTTTTTCTGACGACAAACCCCATGCGAATAATAAGATGCAAAATTCAAGACTAGTTCTGAAAAAAAAGCAGTCAGCGAGATATCTGCCTGAAGACTCAATGCGATACACAATATAGGCACGGGTACCAGAGGCAGAAATCGATTAGTTGGCTTCACTCACCGATATCTACACCGATGCATAATAGATTGAATTTCTTCTACTAAGAAGCTTTTTGCAACGCCGGCCGGCTATTTAACGCTGTAAAATTACCGAGGGGTCAAAAGCAATGAATGCAAGTGGCAAAAACTTTAATTTTAATAGCTGTCAGCAAAGTTTTTTAGTGTTTGTCCGTTTGTTCAAACATTCTTTACGAGAAATCTAAAAAATCACTGGCTTCGCGTGAATTTTTATATTTAATATAAAAGAAAATTCCAATTCTGTATTACTCAAGATAAGAAGACAAGAAGACAAGAAGACAAGAAGACAAGAAGACAAGAAGACAAGAAGACAAGAAGACAAGAATACAAGAAAACAAGAAGAGAAGAAGACAAGAAAACACGAATACAAGAAGACAAGAAGACAAAAAACATGAAGAGAAAAAGACAAAAAAACAAGAAGACAAAAAGACAAGAAGACAAAAAGACAAGAAGATGAATTGTATTGTACAAGAAAAGTAAAAAATAGGGTGAACATGTTTCCATTCGTTGCAACTTATTATTCGAGAAACGCAAAAACTATCTTGATTTCGCGTAAATAGAAAGAGATCTAATAATCTCGAAGTCAGTAGAACACCGGTAATGACGATAAAAAACGTTCCGAACCATTTTAAATTATTGACATCAAAGAAATATCTACTCCTCAACTCTTCAGAAAATGAAAATAATTATAACTTATTCGAGGTCAATCCAATTGGAACAGTGGCAGCGGGAGAGTGACACGTGTCCGATCACTTTCATCGTCTTCTGCTTTTTGTCGTTTATTTGTGCTCAGTGCATAAAGCAGCTACATTTATAAAACGAGAGGCACTTTCTCCGGGTTTTTCTTGCTTGGCATACATTACCCTGTCCTTTCCGAGAATCCTCTGAAGCCATTGCTCCGTCAAATTGATGCATTATATCAAGGCAGATCGGCAGGTATCTGCCCTTCAAAAATTCAACGAATCGATTTTAAATTCCTTTTTCGCTGCTGTATAATGCCAACATTTTCTGTTTCAATCTCAGAAAACTAAGACAAGGTGAAAAAGGTCAACACTGTACGTAAAATTATCCTTATTTAATTGAACAATTTTCCCCACGAAAGCTCTACGCGTTGTTGAGTGGAGCCCAGATAACAGAATTGGCAATACATCGTATTGCCTTACTCGTACTACAAAGTTATACTTTCAATCCAAAAGCGAGCTTTTTATAGAAACATCCCGGAGTCATATTTCTATATTGGTGATTGATTTGATATACCTATGTGCATGTGGATTCATTAATAAAAATCTGATATTAATGACATAAAAAATAAACAGCAGACACTGAAAAAACATTCGTTTTAATTTTATAAAAAAAACTTATTAAATGGTAACGCCTTCAAGTCGATACGGATTTAATCCAAATCTATTCTATATTTAAATGATTGTCATACTTCAAATACTCATGAAAAATTACAAAATCTTTTTATCTGTGTATTCGTATACATGTCTGTAGGGCCACGTTACAGTTTTATGCTGGTTTCATATATTTACCTAATTGACTTTACTCGATTTAAGCGCAAAAAGTTGCAATTGACTTTCGAATTTATGATGAATTAGCTTTTGCGCTCAAAAGTTAGATCGAAAATTTAGTATGAAGCAACAAAAACTGGTGTCAGTCAACTGGAGGAGAAAGTCAATATCATCACCACGTTTCATGTTCAAATTATTCCTGAATATCAAGGCCCTGACAAAATACGATAACACCGTAATTTTCCCCAACAAACTCAAATTCAGGTAGGAATTTTAATTCGATTTTAATTTGGTGGATCACGTGCCCCATCATATCCGTGCCCCATCAGTTTATATCAGCCAGTGGTTGCGATAGAAGATTCGAGAGGATTGGGTTACACTCACCCTGACTTCGCTCGCATCATTCTGGGAAACTTCGTTTGTTATTTTGTGCAAATTCCAATTTAAATTGCGCTCACCAATGCGACGACGACGCCGTTACCCACCAGCAGCATTGGCAGCCGGCTGAGTAGATTGCTTACTTGTTTGCGGTGGAACCGGGAACGCGCGGTAGCTCGGGAGAAAATTAATCATTCATTACGCGTAATACTCGCTCGTGAACAATCAACAGCGATCCTGTTGCTGGTTTTCGACACGTGGCAAGTGGGCAATAATTTATGGATGGATATGGTGGACACGTATTGGATCGTACCAACCGAATTAACAACAATTTCATATCCTTGATTTTCTCTCAGAATCAATCAGCAAGTTTTGTGTGGGCTGTGGCGAAAATAAGAATGGTTGCTCCAACGCAATAACTCATCCTGCTATTGGTAGCTCATGACGATGACGGATGAATTGGCTGACTTGATGGAGTTTATTTCTGAAGATTCAGTTAGCAAACTAGATGCCATTTTAACTACTAATAATTTATTTATCGAGTGCGGTTGAAAGCGAAGGTTCTGTCGTGGTTCAATATTGTGTGGGCGTAATTCGGGTTCCAGTGACGCTTACGAGTCTCTTGGAGCGTTCTTAGAGTAACGACAAGCTGATGAGTTAATTTCATTTATTTCCTTTTACTTGGTCGATATCGTACTTGCTAGCCGAGTAGCCTTTGAATGATCGGCAAAATTCATGTTTCACTTGATCGATTCGTCGTTCTTTTTACGCATTTTTGTATCAAATGGATCTTTATCCAAAACCATTAGAGCTCAGTTACTGTCGAGCACTCAGTCAAGGTAGGCCTATCGTGACCCAATGTTCGCGTTATGAACAATCTATGATTCATTTGCCTTTGCATGTCCTATATTTACACGCACTCCAATACATATAGTACGAAGCTTTTTTGGATGGAAAACTTCAGCAAATTGTCCATGAACAAAACTTTGGAAATGAATTCACAATTTGACCATGATTTGTGATTTCAGAGTCATTTATGATGATTGATATGTATGTGTGTGATTTACCGCCAAATGACCCATTCGGCCAAATTACCCTTTCGGCCTAACGACTCTTTCGGCCAAATGATCCTTTCGGCCAAATGACCCTTTCAGCCGAATGGCCATTTGGACAAATGACCCTTTCGGCCAAATGACCCTTTCGGCCAAACGACCCTTTCGGCCAAACGACCTTTTCGGCCAAACGACCCTTTCAGCCAAATGACCTTTTCGGCAAAATGACCCTTTCGGCCAAATTGTTCTTTTGGCCAATTGACCCTTTCGGCCAAATGACGTTTTCTGCTCCAGTTCGTTCGAATCGCGCCGGGGACTAAGACAAGGTGATGGACTTTCGTGCCTGTTGTTCAACATTGCGCTAGAAGGTGTTATGCGGAGAGCCGGGTGTAACAGCCGGGGTACGATTTTCAACAGATCCAGTCAATTTATTTGCTTCGCGGATGACATGAACATTGTCGGCCGAACATTTGCAAAGGTGGCAGAACTGTACACCCGCCTGAAACGTGAAGCAACAAAAGTTGAAGTGGTGGTGAATGCGTCAAAGACAAAGTACATGCTTGTGGGCGGAACCGAGCGCGACAGGGCCCGCCTGGGAAGCAGTGTTACGATAGACGGGGATACCTTCGAGGTGGTCGAGGAATTCGTCTACCTCGGATCCTTGCTAACGGCTGACAACAACGTTAGTCGTGAAATACGAAGGCGCATCATCTGTGGAAGTCGGGCCTATTACGGGCTCCAGAAGAAACTGCGGTCGAAAAAGATTCGCCACCGCACCAAATGTGTCATGTACAAGACGTTAATAAGACCGGTTGTCCTCTACGGACATGAAACATGGACAATGCTCGAGGAGGACTTGCAAGCACTCGGAGTATTCGAGAGACGGGTGCTTAGGACCATCTTTGGCGGTGTGCAAGAAGACGGTGTGTGGCGGCGAAGAATGAACCATGAGCTCGCCCAACTCTACGGCGAACCCAGTATCCAGAAGGTAGCTAAAGCCGGAAGGGTACGATGGGCAGGACATGTTGCAAGAATGCCGGACAGCAACCCTGCAAAAATTGGTGTTCGCTTCAGATCCGGCAGGTACGAGACGGCGTGGAGCGCAGCGAGCGAGATGGACAGACCAGGTGCAGAACGACTTGGCGAGCGTGGGGCGTATCCGAGGATGGAGAGATGCGGCCTCGAACCGTGCATTGTTGCGTCAAATTGTTGATTCAGTGTTATCTGTTTAGATGTTAACTTAATAAATGAAAAATGAAACGTTTTCTGCTAAATGACCCTTTCGGCCAAATGACCATTTCGGCCAAATGACCCTTTCGGCCTAATAATCTTTTCGGCCAGATGGGTTTCGACCTAATGATTTGTTCGGCCTAGAGGCATTCAGCCAAATGGCTTTCGGCCTAACGACCCTTCCCCCATTTAGAGACACTAACAATCAGCTTGTTATTGCTGCACCACACAATGAATGAATACATTGAGCAGCGCTTGGAGGCGTTCACAGTCTTCAATTGAACGTACAATAAAATACAGCTTCAAGCCATCTGCATATACAAGCCTACAACCACCTCGCAATAGCAACGTCACGTCGTTGAAGAACAATGTGAACAAGAGAGGACCGATATTGCTACCTTGCGGGACCCCAGACTTATAAGAAAAAGTCGTCGAAAGTCGAGATTATTTACAAAGAAGTATACGGTAGTCAATTTTATCAAAGGTAGCTTTCAGGTCCGTGTAGACGACATCGATCTGCGCTTTATCTTCGATCTGTGCTATGCACGTCGATGTAAATTCCATCAAGTTAGTAGAAACTGATCTACCGGGCATAAATCCATACCGGTCAAAGGAAATGTAATTTCGAGTGCCCTCGAGAATCATACCACTCACTATGATTTGGAATAATTTAGAACCAGCTGAAAGGTTAGTTGTCCCTCGATAATTTTTAACGTTAACGTAACGACGGTCACCCATTTTGTATACCGGCATCATTACCGATTGTTTCCAAACGTAAGGAAATTTTCCTTCAGCAAATGAACGGTTGAAAATGTGGCACAAGGGTTGTGTAAGAGGTCTTACGCAGCGACGAAACATTATGGCTCAAATGCCGTCTGGTCCAGGAGAATGCCGTCTGGTCCAGGTCTTATTACATGAGTAAAGACATCATTTAGAATAGTAATATTTTCACGTGCTTTAAGTTCTGGATATTAACACCTATTAAACCCCAACAGAAAAATGAACGTATAAAATCGCACGATGAATAAAAGTGAACACTGTCTTCAGCAAAATTACTTGAAATTAACTCCCCTATCAGGAAAAAATATCAGGCATGGGCGATCATGCCCTTCCGGCAACCTAGAACGTCATTCACATGGTGAAGTTATGAACAAGAAATCAATAGGTATATTGGCAGCGGATTGTACTGTTTCGAAATAAGATTTTTATTCAAACGTATCCGAAGATTTATCGTGATATACAATAAACTATGTTTAACCCTCAAACTGCCGGGACGAATCTTGACAACTTAAAACAGCTCGTTCTGGGTCAATTTTCTACTAAAATGCAAGCGGTTTCAACTGTGATCAAGGGGAATAGTAGTTCCAACATGCAGATGGGTACAATCAAATATACTATATTAACAATATGATTCACTCTCACGAAATTTTGGCGACACCGCATGTGGCGCCATCCGTGCCCAAAAGGATCGATACACGCTGAAACGAAACTACCCAAAATATGAGGATCGGTAAACACATACACTTCAAAATGTCATCACAACAAAAAGTAGGGATGTCTTATGTTTTTTGTGCACATAATCGATTAAAGTTAATCGAATACCAACGGAAAATCAAATGTTGTAGCAAAATTTGGTAGACATTTTTTTACTAATATGTATAACAAATTAGATGTTGCGCGTTGAACCGCCGGTGCACCATTTCGATACACGGTGAAACATTTGGAAAGCTAAGAGGTTGCTGTTGAAGTTAATACTAAATATTCTGCATTCACATCTCGTTTTATACTCGCTCTCTGTTCTCACACTTTTTTGACGGTTTTCATCTTACATTGGCCCAATTCTGCAGCTCGTTTGGCTGCCATATATTTTTAATTTTTTGTTGTTTTAATTTTAAAAATATTTAGAGGCATCAAATAATACGTTTCTTTGGGAAATTTGACAATAAAAAAAGTCAAAGAATCGACTAAGAGAAAAAAAACAAGGTTATACCACAGATAACAGATATTGAGGCTGGTATCCGATACGTGTGTAAATATCCGCAACCGTTAATTCAAATGTATTTTAAATTAGGACCGCGTTTGGCAATCGATTGGAGATGGCGCAAGGATCATTGTTATTGAAAACGCAGCCCAAATGCGGCTGTCAAATGCATTGGCTGCGTTCGATGGTTGTTAACCAGCTGCGTCCGTGTGTACTGCCGCAATCAGTTGAGTAGATGGCAGTAGTGGGCCAACGTATATCAATTCAAAAATTTACACAGGGTTTTCAATAAAATTTGTTCTAGCCTAAATATCTGTTATCTGTGGTTATACTCAAGGACGAAAATCTTCGTTTTACTATCAGTTGCAAAGACGTTTTGATCAGACGCTCGACAATGCAGGCACGAATATCTCGCAGCATGCTGTCAAACTTCTATACCAAATTATCCATCCAATCCTTAACAGTCGATTGATAATCGAACGTAAAAAAATGAATATCTACCGGGGTTGAAATGAATATTTGGAATTGCGGTTGATTTGCACCGATGAAAGATTATTATTTTACTTTATATACTAAACAGATTTATGTCTTTTAAGAATCTGACTTAAAAATGTTAAATCCATGCATTTTTATATTATATCGTACAGGAGCTCATGCATTTTTACTATTTACATATATGCACACTTAAAAATTTCCACCGATCTCAGCTGTGCAAATCTCGGTTAAAGTTCGTTAACTGAAATATCGGCTGAATGGACGTATGATTACGGCGGCTCCTTTGAGTGCCGCAGTAAACAAATTGCTTTTTCAGCTGAGATATCAGCAAAAAGTCACGAACCGAGCGCTCGGCTGTGCGGATCTCGGCAAAAGAATAAAAAAATGCCGAGCTGAACTAAGTGTGTGGATTTTGCGAGCATTTAGTTCAGATTACGAGCTTGTGACATGTCTTTGTATTTTCTTGCTGACAATTCACGTGTCGAAAACATAATTTTCTAATTACTGACAAAGGTAGTGTTATCATGATAGTCGAATGACATTCTGTCTGCACGGCTTATCATCCGTTTATCAACTCCCGATAAACATTTTGGTTTAGTGATAAGCTAAGAAAATAATTATTTATTATTCATTTTTACTGAAAAAAAATGATATCACGCTCTGAAATCTTCTCTTTCTATATAATAAAAATGAAATGGTCTGTGTTCGTATCCGCATAACTTAAAAACGGCCAGATGGATTTTCTTAATTCCTTCAGCAGTTACTTTATTTATAGTTTCCGACGGGTTTATATGATATTTCCTCATGTGAAAATCATAAGTAAAGTTGAGTAAATCGTGAAAAACTAAAATGAAGATTCGTGTGAAAACTTCACATGGGCAGTTCACAACGCGCATTTTCGCCTACGCATTTTCAACCAAATTGATCACACGGTTTAAACTTATACGAACGTAGAAAATAATTCAAGTACTTCTGGGGGGAATTCGTTAATGAATCAAATTGATTTTGTTAGAGGGTAATTGTACTGGTTTTGGCCACCTTAGTGTCTAACATGACCAATCCTGAGAAAGCATTTTTTCCAAAAAAAAAAACGTTCAGTTTAAACAGTTAAGAAGCAAAGCCCTCCAAATTGCTTTAATTGCAGTAAATAATGCAATATGTAAATGAAACTAAGTTTGGCCACCGAGTCCATATGATTTCTTTTAAGGCCGATACAAATATTGAAGGACTATTTTGTCCCCCCCCCCTCGGATTTTTTTGCCAAAACATAATGTTTTCAGGGGGCAACCAAATAAAATTCGGATAATTTTGAGGTTTTTAAAACATTCTTTAGCAAATCCGAGGAGTTTTTTGATTTTTTTCATTTTAATATTAATTTATTAATTATTAATTTATTAATTCATTTTTATTAATTTATTTTTTATTATCCCCCCACTCTTGACCTTTCGGAGACCAGTACACACTTAGTTTTTATTTCTGCAGCTCAGCAAAAATCCGCACAGCCGTGCGTCAGCAAAATAAATAACTGATATTCAGGCAAAAATTATGTTTGTTAGCTGATTTTCGGCAAATTATTTGCTGATTTCCAGCAATTTTGACAGAAATCTCGGCAAAAAACATGTTTGCTGTGCGAATCTCGGTAAAAGTTGACCATTTTGCTGAGATCCCGGTAAAAAAAATTAAGACAAAATGTTAATTAAATATTTGTAACGGCCTAATTTGTTCACCACGCGAAAGTATAAAGTTTCTATAAACATCCTTTTGTTGTGGTATGCCATATTGTGGACCTGATCTCATTATCAATATGGCTATCTTATCTGCAAAAAAATCCGCACTTTATTATTTCAATCCAAAATTTCAATCATTTAGTATAAGTTACTGCTACTAGAGCTATAGCTCCGTTATTAGTGAAATTAATTGAACGAACTGTTAGGCAGAGTTGTAGAGAAGAGTTGCTCTAGAAATCCACCATACAACATATATTGAAATTTAGCCTCTGGAATGAGTTATTGACAAACTACTAAATGATCAAACGCATATAACTAAATGATCGATAACATCCTTGGATACCGGAGGCCGCTAGGCCTGTGACAAATTAATCGCGAAAAATATTGCAAATCCGTTAAATCACTGCAGAGGATGCAGAGAAAAGCTCAACTAATTTTTATTAATTTTGCCTTCGGTGAAAGCATGGATACAATAGATATAAAACTGAAATTCTAACTCAAAAGGAAATTGAAGCATTTAAATGAAAGGCACTAGAAATATTAGTTCTGGAATCAATATTACGATAACATATATTGATTATATTATTAAAATGAAACAAATTTAGCAAAACATATTTGGCAGGTTGCGAATACCTTCCTGCTTAATTAACATCAAATACATTTTTCGAGAAAAGTAAGAACTGTTGAGAACACCCGCATGTGATGCAAATTTCTGGTGGTTTACTAAAAACTAATCATTGCTTTCCACGCATATATGTTAGCACCTGGAACCTGGAAACTATGGATAAAAAATCTTGCGAAAAACTAGCTAATGCTTGCAATTATTTTCGACTCAAAAGAAATTGAATCAATATTTCCTATCGCGCCGCAAGCATTTTCTTGTATGCGGATTCAGCTTATATTCTTCTATTCGGATCACAATTTATTTTTCTGTATTATCGAAAGTGTGAAAGAAAAAAAATCGATCTGTTGATGATCGATTTATTCAGAAAAGTATGGACATCCCTGCACTGTCGTATGAAAACTTTTCAACAGTATGACTGTCACTGTAAATTGGCAGGAAGATTAGCTAGAATAAACAAGAAGAAAACACGTTTAGATTCCTCTTTGCTCGCTAGATGATGTTGTTATCACCGGCAAATGGTTCGCCATTTCGTTGTATGGAAAAGCTCGAAGTGAACCATATTGTTAATATTGTACTTCCAGTTGAAAACCGAAGTGAGCTCTCGCGACGATTGAGTTTTCCCTTATTTCCTGATGTCGCAACTGCATCGCGACTAGTGCGCATCTATACCATCGCCGTGCGCCATCATGCGCACTAGTCGCGACGTAGTTGTGACAAAAGGAAATGAGAAAAAACTCGATTGTCGCGAGAGCTCACTTCTGTTTTCAACTGGAACTACAATATAATATATTTGGTACAATGGCCAAGATGACCCTCCTTCTTTTAGATGGGGGAGTTTTGAAGTGTGGCATAAGTCATTTTTTGAGCAAATGTTTAGTATTTTGAAATTTTTAACATCGTGACAGGTATTTTAGTATAAGTAAATAATGGTCAAAGTGAATGGTTGACAACAATGGCCAAATAGACATAAATTGACCTCCGGATTACTTCCGAATAGGTTCCGGAAACCCGGAATATCCGGTATAAAAGGCCAGCATAGAATCACCTAACACCTCAAACTTCTTAGAATTTCATAGGTAACTTAGAAAATGCCATAGTTTCTTGGTAGGGTAAAACTGGCCATTTGATGACCACGGAACAGGTTCCGGAAGCCCGGAGTTTCCGGTAAAAAATGGCCAACATAAAACTACAAAACAAATTAGGCTTCCAACACCTCAACCTTCTCAGAATCTCATAAGTAACTTAGAAAACGTCATAGTTTTTTAGTAGTGTAGAACTGGCCATGCAATGGCCACGGAACAGGTTCCGGAAACCCGGAATTTCCGGTACAAAAGGCCAAGATAAAACTAGATAACAAATTAGGTTTCCAATACCTCAAACTTCTCAGAATCTCATGAGTAATTTAGAAAATGCCTTAGTTTCTTGGTAGGGTAAAACTGGCCATGCGATGGCCACGGAACAGGTTCCGGAAACCCGAAATTTCTGGTACAAAAGGCAAACATAAAACTACATAACAAATTTGGCTTACGACACCTCAATCCTCTTAGAATATCATGAGTTATCTAGAAAACGCCTTAGTTTCTTGGTATGGTAAAACTGGCCGTGCGATGGCCATGGAACAGGTTCCGGAAATCCGGAATTTCCGGTAAAAAATGGCCCACATAAAACTACAAAACAAATTAGGCTTCCGCCACCTAAATTTTCTCAGAATCTCATGAGTAATCTAGAAAACGCCTTACTTTTTTGGTAGGGTAAAACTGGCATAGTGGTGGTCAGGTTCCGGAAACCCGGCATTTCCGGTAAAAAATTGCCAACCTAAAAGTACAAAACCTATTAGGTTTCCGACGCCTCAAGCTTCTCAGAATCTTATAAGTAATTTAGAAAATGCCTTAGTTTCTTGATAGGGTAAAACTGGCCATGCGATGGCCACGGAACAAGTTCCGGAACCCCGGAATTTCCGGTTCAAAAGGCCAGCATAGGTCGGAATATATCGGTCTTCCGACATTGCAATCCTCTCAGAATCTCATTAGTAATCCAGATAACGCCTTAGTTTTTTGGTAGGGTAAAACTGGGCATGTGATGATCACGGAACATTTTCCGGGAGCCCCGAATTCACGGTACAAAATGCCAACATAGAACTATAAAACTGATCCAAACCCTTATCTTATCTTACACCTTACTTCTCCGGTACTAAAGACCAACGTAGAAATACAAAATAAATCAGTCTTCAAACATTTTTATGTTCGGATGTATCACTTTGACCAGCTATTAGATCTATCGCAGCATTCCCCGTATTCTTAATGTATAAGTGCATCTCCAGTTACTCCAATACTATTGATAAGAAATGCAGTACAGGTACACTGGGGGAAGTGGAAAAAGGGGGTAAGTGTAAAAATCGACTCGAAAAATTGGAATTGTACATACTTTACAGTTTTTACCACATCATAACATTATGCAAGAATATACTTTGATGCTCACACTAATACTATGTTGAAATTTGTATAATACATACACTAACACGGTTAACGCTTGAACTGTAATTTAAGGTTCCGCGAAAAGTTGATTTTTGCATTCATAAAATCAATTCTTATTTGCACCAATTGTCCCTTTTTCAAGTGAATTTATATCACAGGACACTATTACAATACAATTAAACTAATCCCATTCAATTTGTAGTGGTTTGTACCATGAAAGCAAATAATTCAAAGATTTTACACTTACCCCTGATATCAAACACTGCGGGGGAAGTGGATAATGCTCTAACAACGCAAAATTTTTCTTCCCTCCAGGGTTTATTTCGATAGCTGTGAATCTTAATATGTTCCTTCTTTGTTATCATTGTGATTCCAGTGGTGATTGGACTAATATAAATGAGAAAATGCCTGATTAATCCACCTATAGGTATTGATGCCTTTCACATGTTTTACATATGAAAAAAAATGTATAAAAAAGCTAAAAATTGCACTGATAGGTAAATATATTCTATAATTCACATTAATTTTTATTCATAACAAGTATCGCCGTTGAATGCAATTTTTTTGCGAACAAATTGGTTAAGGACAAGTGCTTAAGAATAGCTGATAATTTTGAACGTGCTTTGCGCACACACATACATACAAATACGCACATACAGACATCATCTCAATTCGTTAAACTAAGTTGATTAGTTTATAACCCTGTAAGTCCCATTTTTCCTACAAAAAGTTCATCTTTGGGGCGAACATATAGATTTTACGTTCACTTAGTGTTCGAGAAGGCAAAACCAGCCCTCCCTAGCTATTACTAGAATTCCTTGAGTATTTATTCCGTTAAGGTAATGAAATCATTCCACAAAAGATACTCAGAGCTATTATTGTATTGATTTTAGTTATATGTAACTACTCATCACAATTAAAGATCAAGGTAAAATGGGTTTTCCACTTACCCCATCCCGCTGGGTTAAGTGGAAAAACAACTCCTTATTTTTAAATCTCTTTCCACAAATTTCAAGCAACCAAAATGGTATGAATTACCGCACAGTTGGTGCAAAATTGACTGTTTTTGATAGCCCATTTTGATTGAACCCATTTAGATTATTTAAACTGGTTTTACACTAATTCAAACATGCACTATCGATTTTTCCTTTTCCACTTCCCCCAGTGTACCTTATCGGTTTCGATATAGTTCTTGTTATTTTCTCTCAACAGGATCATGATAGCCTATTTGGACCCTTTACAGAGTGCAATCTCATTGAATTGAATGTGCGCCCCTTATCAATAAGAATTCAATCCTTTCTTGAGAAAACAGAACAGTAATACTATTATTTGACCAAGTATCGGAGCCCTAGCCACCTCTTTGTCTTGCTTCTTCAATATCACCAGTACTGCCGTAATCTGAAAAAGTGACGTATACGCCATTTTCCAAAAATGGTGTTAACGAGTACTACTCATCGAGCTCTTTAACAGAAAAATGGAAAACATGCATGTTGTAAAATGGCTGTTACGCCACTTTTCCAGATTACGGCAGAGTAGATCACCACACCTAGGATTAAGGTATATGTACAAAACCATTTCTAGCTAAAACATTTGTCCTGCAGTGAGAATTTCCTTCATCTGCAGGGAAAATTTAAGTTAGTTATACTTCAGATACTGCTATTGGTAGCGTAATCCTTAACTAAAACAACTTATAGACCTTGCTCGAAAAAAGGATTTAGCTAGGGCTCGGTTTTGTAGATCTGACTCCGTAAGACACTACATAAAAGTGATCTATTTAACGTTACAGGAAAAAGCCTACAAAGAACTACAAAATAAATCAGTCTATCGACTCCTGAAATGGCCACGGGACAGGTTCCAGAAATCCAGGATTTCCAGTGAAAAAGACCTCCCAGTCAACATTTTGGTACCTACATATATCTCTTGATATAGGTTATTATATAAGAACCAACTTAATCGTATATAATGCACAGATTGGCTATATACGTATCAAAGTGGAGGCGAGTTTTATTATACGATTTTTTCCGACAACATGAGAACAGTATTACGATTGTACATAAAAATATGAAAAACAAAAAAAATCTAGCCAGCACCAAGTCTCGAACATGCGATCTTTGGATTTGCAGGCGGATACTCTACCACTGCATCATACTGCACATCTTGAACTGATTTGGATTTTTGTCCAACATAAACTACACAATTTATATCTTTACAACTGCTTGAAACTTCAACAAGCCGTTTGGACTGAAGTGGTTTCGATTGTATTACGATTCACATAGGCATTCATTCGCACTCATATAGGATATTGCAAGGAGTATAAGTCATTACGAGTTTTTATTCACACAATTACGATTGATTTTCACTACGCTAAAAATTATCGTATACGATGCATTCAATACAACATCTTTTGACAATAATCTGATAAAGTTTGATATACAATGCGATTCAGATTTTTGATGGACGCAAATGCGACTTTATTTGCTGTTTTTTAAACGATATGTGGTTTACTGGGCTACATAGAACATCTGTATAAATCAGTCTTCCGACACCTTGAACTTCTGAGAATTAAACGAGTTTTCCAGAAAACGCCAAATTGCTCTTTTACTGACAATTTTATAGTCACAGAAAAAGATTCAGAGTCCCTGGAAAGCCCATTTCGAAAGCCTAACGTGGCCTTTCGTACCGGATATTTCGGGCTCCCGAAACCTATCATGAAACTATGGCATTTTCAAAATTAGTCATGAGATTCTGAGAAGTTTAAAGTGCCGGAAACCGCCTAATTTCGTGGTTCTATGGTGGCTTTTTGTACTGCTTGTTACGGGCTTCTGGAATCTATTTCGTTGTCATCACTTGGCCAGTTTTACTCTACCAAGGAACTAAAACGTTTTCTGGTTTTCTTAAGATATTCTGAGAAGTTTGAGGTGTCGGAAGACTTATTTGTATTGTAGTTTTATGTTGGTATTTTTTACCGACGATTCCGGGTTTCCGAAACATTTTCCATGGTCATCCCATGGCCAGTTCTACCCTAACAAAAAACTATGTTTAAAACTTTGGCATTTTCTTAGTTACTCGTGAGATTTTGAGAAGCTTGAGGTATCGGAAGACTGATTTGTTTTGTAGCTCAACGTTTGCCTTTTGTACCGGGAATTTCGGGTCTCCGGAACCAATACCCTACTAAGAAACTAAAACGTTTTCTAGATTACTCATGAGAACCTGAGAAATTTGAGGTGACGGAAGCCTGATTTGTTTCGTATTGGTTTTTTTACCGAAAATCCCGGGTTTCTGGAACCTGTTCCATGGCCATCAAATGGCCAGTTTTACCCTACCAAGAAACTATGGCGTTTTCTAAGTTACTTGTGCGATTCAGAGAAGTTTGAGGAGTTGGAAGACCGATATATGCCGTGATTCTATGTTGGCCTTTTATACCGGATATTTCGGGTTTCCGGAACATGTTCGGTGATCATCCGGAGGCCAATTTATATCTATTTGGCTATTGTTGTCGACCATTCACATTGACCATTAATTACTTATACTAAAACATTCGTTATGATGATGATTTCAAAATACTAAACATTTGCTCTAGAAATGACACTTCCAAACTCCCCCTCTAAAAGAGGGAGAGCCATCCTGACCATTTTACCTATCTACTTTCTGAGACTACTATTCCCCTTGACCACAGTTGCAACCGCTTGTATTTTAGAAGAAAATTGACCGAGAACGAGCTGTTTGAAATTGTCAAGATTTGTTCCGGCAGTTTGATGGTAAAAAGTAACCTTGAGAAAAAATATGTTACCTAATTGTCAATTCATTCATCTAATCCGAGCATCAGCATTTTTAGCGTTATTGATTCATTGAGGGCCCTCCTTAGCGGTGCAGCAAGATGCACGGCTATAAAGCAATACCATGCTGAGGGTGGCTGGGCTCGATTCCCGGTGCCGGTCTAGACAATTTTCGGATTGGAAATTGTCTCGACTTCCCTGAGCATAGAAG
The DNA here is from genome assembly GCF_024139115.2 of Armigeres subalbatus. Taxonomy (NCBI): domain Eukaryota; kingdom Metazoa; phylum Arthropoda; class Insecta; order Diptera; family Culicidae; genus Armigeres; species Armigeres subalbatus. Next base: position 36,223,625 of record NC_085140.1, on the reverse strand, counting down.
TATCATCGTGTTAGCCTCATGATATACGAATTTAGAAATGGTAACTTGGCTTAGAAACCTCGCAGTTCATAACTGTGGAAGTGCTTAATGAACACTGCGCTGCGAGGCGGCATTGTCCCAGAGGCCATTGAAGGCTATTGAAGAAGAAGAAGAAGAAGAAAGAAGGTTCATTTATAATTTGGCGTCAGTAGTGAGAACTTAAATTTAAGGGGATAATTAGTCAAGCGATAAGTCAATTGAAAAAAGAAAAGTCAGCCAGTTTAAAAAATAACGAAATTTTAATTGAGGTGTCGGGAGCCTAATCTATTTTGTAGTTTTATGTTTGCCATTTTTTACCGGAAATTCTGGATTTCCGAAACCTGTTCCATGGCCATCGCACGGCCAGTTTTACACTACCTAAAAACTAAGGCGTTTTCTAGATTACTCATGAGATTCTGAGAGAGTAGTTTTATGTCGGCCTTTTGTACCGGAAATTTCGGGTTTCCGGGACCTGTTACGTGGTCATCGCATGGCCAGTTTTACCCTACTGAAAAACTATGGGGTTTTCTAAGTTACTTATAAGATTCTGAGAAGTTTGAGGTGTCGGAAGCCTAATTTGTTTTGTAGTTTTATGTTGGCCATTTTTTACCGGAATTTTCGGGTTTCCGGAACCTGTTCCGTGGCCATTGCATGGCTAGTTTTAGCCTACCAAGAAACTAAGGCGTTTTCGAAAGTACTCATGAGATTATGAGAAGCTTGAGGTGTCGGAAGCCTAATTTGTTTTGTAGTTTTATGTTGACTATTTTTTACCGGAAATTCCGGGTTTCCGGAACCTGTTCCATGGCCATCAAATGTCCATCCTTTATCCCACCAAGAAACTATTGCGTTTTCTAAGTTACCTATGAAATTCTGAGAAGTTTGAGGTGTCGGAAGACCGATATGTTCGGTGATTCTAAGTTGGATATACCGGATACCGGATATTCCGGGTTTCCGAAACCTACTCGAAGGTCATCCGGAGGTCAGTTTATGTCTGTTTGACCATTGTTGTAAATCATTCATATTTATCATTGATTATCTATACTAAAACACCTGTCACGACGTTAAAAATTTCAAAATTCTAAACATTCGCTCAAAAAAATGACTTATGCCACACTTCAAAACTCTCCCCTCTAAAAGAGGGAGGGTCATCTTGAGCATTTTACCCCTCTACATGCTGGAACTACTATTCCCCTTGATCACAGTTGAAACCGCTTGCAATTTATTAAAAATTGACCGATAACGAGCTGTTTTAAGTTATCAAGATTCGTCTCGGCAGTTTGAGGGTTAATCTAGCTTGGCGGTCATAGGCCATCCAAACTATCTTTGAGTTCAGGACATGAAATCTACAGCTGCAAAAAAGCTTTTTTTGTAACTCAAAGTTTATTTGAGTATTCGACCATGTTCGTTACATCTTATGGAAGATGAGAAAAATCCGGCAGGGTAGTTCTGGGATACTGAGTTCGGGACTTCGGTACTCAAAGCTTTAATATGCATTCATTTGTATTCAATACACCTCCTGAGAGGTCAACAGATATCGTAATATCCTTCTGGGATACTCTGAGTCATCCAAACTGTCCTTAAGTTTGATACATGAGATCTACAGCTGCAAGAAAATCTTTTTGCAGTACTTACAGCTTCAATATGCATTCAATCATATCCATTATCGCAAGTTCTGAGCTCAAGGATGGTTTGGATGAGCCAGAATATCCAAAAACGATCTGACCATATCTCTTTGTCTTCTGGAATATGACTACATATCCTAGCTACTATTTTGACGTTGGCTTTCTCAGTCTAATTTAATTAAGACGGCTAGTTTGGCATAGCCCGACGTTTTGGTCCCGTGTATTGGGCCTTTTTCAAGGAGTAAGCTGTCGGCCGACTCTCGTTACATACGGAATGAATGTATTAACTGGGTAAGTGGAGCTTCTTGTAGTTGCATTACACATTTGATATTCAAAATTAATTAGAAGACAATATTCACTGCACATAGACCCAACGCATACACAACTTGACGGTACTGGTACTGTGTATAAAAGTATCATCATGATATACGAATGCAAAAATGGTAACTTGGCTTAGAAACCTCGCAGTTAATAGCTGTGGAAGTGCTAAATGAACACTAAGCTGCGAGGCGGCAATATCCCAGTGGGGGATGTAATGCCAATAAGAAGAAGAAGATACATTATATATCTAACAAATTATGATCGCTATTTGATATACTTATGTTTGTTTATTGTCGTCAATCATGTTTGTAGACCGTTTGATACAGATTTAATCTTATAATATAGTTACCTAAAATTACTAAACACTTTTATCCGATATGAAAATTATACACACCAAGCATTTACTGAGTACGCAAGTATTGTTTCAATTTAGTCTTAGATGTAGTGAAATCAATAGCATTGCAATGTTTATTATAAGCAGCCATCATTTGATTTATGGGTCCGAATTTCGCATAGTTTGTACGATGACTACTACAGGCAAATGAAGTTCGATTTCGCAAAGGTCTTTGTGGGATATAAAAATTTAATTTAGATAATATTGCCTCTGAGTCGACCTTGTTCGGGATAACATCATTAATGAAAGATAGCATCGCATATTCCCATTGTTCCTTCAATGTTTGTATACTAATTAGCATGCATCGTGCTTTATAAGACGGGAGTGGAAGTTGAGTCCACCCTTACTTGCGTAGTGCATATAATAAAAATTACTTTTGTACCGACTCAATTCTTGAGTCATGCGTGACTGTGTAAGGTGACCAAACTATGCTGCAATATTCAAGTATCGATCTGACATAAGCAATATATAATGTTTTTATAGTGTATGGATCGTGGAAGTTGTAGCCAAACCTTTTTTTGAATCCTAACATATTATTAGCTTTGTTTATAATAGTATTATAATGGTCAATGAACGTAAGCTTGGAGTCTATAATTATGCCAAGATCCCTAACTCTATCACATCTTGTTACCTTTTGGCTACCTAAAGTGATTGTCATATTTGGACTATTTCGTTTTCTAATACTAATATTGTCCATCTCGACATAATCAGAATGCATTCAATTGATTTTAATATTGTTGATTCAAACCTTCTAAACTAAGGCGAAACGTGAAAATGTTTGACATTTTTGTTCTATTTCAAATTTTGTACAAAATTTACAACATAAAGATCTGATATTCCATGCAAGTAAAGGACGATAGCTTTCTTTTGTATTACATTAGACGATGGAGGGATCTCTGCAAGTGTTGTTTTTAGAAGTGTCCGGTATTGGGAGGTGTTCGGCGCAGGGGGATCTCCCCCTACTGACTCGATGAACGCAACGTGCCGTCTCTGGGGTACGTAAGTTACGAAGCTTACGTTGCTGTGCATTACGTGTGCGCTTCAGTTCCTTTAGCTCACGGGTGCTCCAAGCAGGTGATGTTGCAGTCCGTTTATGCGGCACATTAGAGCGCAGTCACAACACGATTTCTGCACAAAAAGTTGGTCTAGATTTGTTCTTTATTTTGTATGAATTGAAATAGGAAAAAGAAAATGATTTGATTTATTAATATTTTTCTACCGATTTACATACATTCTTATTTTAATTTTTTTGATCGTAAAAGCCTCTGAAATCCACTTAATTGCTAATCAACTCACTTTTGAATTCCTACAACTCAAATTCACGCTTGCATGGAGGAAGCCAAAAGTAACTAAAATCGTAACTTTTGCCTTTACTCTCGTGTTAAATTTTAGCCCATTAGTAAGTTTCATCAATTCAAATACCTATTTGTTATTTCCACTCTACCGGGGTAGAAGAATTTGAATTTGGCTGCTTCCACGGAACAAATCGAAACTTGTGGGTATCAAGTTTCCTTTCCATCATGTGCTTTACATATTTAGGCCTAAATCGAACTCTCGCAACTGCAGCAATTTGCAAACTGCAGCAATTGGCATAAAAATTGATAATTTTGTCTCTTATAGATTCCGCAGAATATAATAGCGTGTCGTTTGAAAGGAAATCAAAAGAAATAGCTCATTCCACTATTTTCCCATCAGCAGATAACTGCTCCAGGTCTTTATCCAATTGCTCCTACATTCATCCTATCAAATCCTACGCGATGGCATGGGACGAAAGGTAAATGGCCTTGCTGCTTTTTTTTTACCTTTCTTGCATACTAAGTATACGGAAAAGTTACAGGATCAATCCAACACGATCTTTTGATAGAAGGCTCGGAAGTCCATAGCATAACGACTCAGCTTGAAGTCGTTTTTTGCCAAAGGTTTGTTGCAATGCATTCAAATGAACACAAATAGATGTGAATTGATGAAACGGTGGAATCTGTCCCACTAAAGTGCTGTGTTGACCTCTCTGATGTGCTTTCCTAATTTTTTTTTTCATTGGGCGAGAAAGGCATTCCAACGCTAGGTGGATTAACTTTAGTAACTTTCTGCATCTTAGCAGAATGAAACGACGAAACCGATGCTTTGTAAAGATAAACTTGCGATAGCCTGATGGAAAATGAAACAATTAAGTCATTTGCATAGCAACGTAATGAGATGCTGGCGCAACCTGCAACGATAAACGATTGTTTTCCAGTTTTCTGCCCTTCCGATAGGACTTCCTTATCACAAATGTTGGCGTTTATCCAGTGCAGTGCTCTCCACTTTATTTTCTGATTCCTGGTTACCAGAGATGGTTTGGGTATCAGTCGGAAAAACTGCTACTGCTACTTTTTTGTCTAGAGATTAAACTATTTTTACTGTGCATAATCAAAATTAAATGATATTAACAGGGTTCATAATGCTCACTCAATCTCAGGAGCACAGGATGCTCCCTCACCAAAATTTTCGGGGAGAAATCGCTTTTCGTGAAAGAAAAACAGCCTGAAGAGTGATAATCATTTTTCGCTCACTTCGATTGCCGCCAAACGTTGGTTTGCTCTTTTTCTTTCATATTCGAGACTTTTCGTGGCATCATCAATTCAAATGGTAGTAGCTTATGTGGAACAAATAACTTAATGCTTTTATACAGATAGCGTGGTGATGTGGCTAGAGTAAGCGCATCCCTACGGCTATTATTGTTACTATTCTGGGTTCGAATCCCGACGCGGCCATACAATTTTGTAATTGTTCTGCGATAATTTTCGCGAGAAGTGAGTAAGAGGTAAAAGTGATGAAAAGAAAAAGAATTTTCATCTAATAGGCAAGATTTTCGTTTATCTTCCAAGGCAAATTCTAGAGAAAAGATAGATGGGTGAAATATGATTCTCGACATAAACAACGAAAAAAGATTCTCCCATGGCCTGAAAAACGCTTGCTTTGGTCTCACTGAAACGAAAAGTTGAAACCCTGGATATTAATATTCTTTTTTTTTTTTTAGAAATAAATATTATATTGAAATTTGTACCTAAGTTTTCATTGAAACTTTTGACTTCCATTTTTTCTATATTTTGCATTTTGTTATTGCGATTTTAACATTGTAGGTATGTACCTTAGCTTTAAAAAACGGCTACTCGGTCTTTAATTTATTGAAACGTGTATGTTAGGGTAAATAACAAACTCGTTTCATTAAATTAAAGACTGTGAAGCCGGTTTTTACTCAAATACCAAAGAAACAGTCACACAATCAAACAAACAAACTTCAATGTGCTATAATTTTTTTTTTATTGAAACCATCATAATTTCTTAAGTTACAGTTCTGGAACCTCTTATGAGGGATCTAGCTTTTCATGACATTTTATCTCAGTCGTGACATAATTCCAAAAATGCCTTTGTCGTACATCAAGGGGGTGCCAGTTGAGCAACGAAAAACTCTCCCATGAATGCATGGCAATAAAGCTCAAGTGGCAGGACAGTCGGTGTTTAGCAGGCGCCACCATCACCACTGCACAATCCCCGATCCCATTAGGATATGAGAACAAGCCCCGCCAGTGATTGCGATTCCATGTCGAGAGTATTAAATGGATCAAGAGGGAGGAACTAGCTGCTGGGGTATCGATATTGAGCACACGCAGTGTGTGGTTGGAGAATCGTGGAGGAAAACGAACCGCAACGGCAAACAACTATAGGGAAAATCGGTACAATGCTGTTGACACCGAGAAATAGTCTATACTAGTCATGCTGCTTAGGTTTTCATACGAAATGTAGAATAATATTTCTAATTTATGTTATTATCAAAGAAAAACAGTAATTCAATCATATTTGTTCTCTGTAGTTCAATATGTTTATCCTGTTTTTATTCATAGAGACGGATGTTAAACAGGATTACTGTCACATTATACCATACCAGACATATTATCTATCGTTGGATTAAAGCTTTCTGCGAGTTGATCCATTTTTCCCCATGTTGATAGGGTGACGATAACAACAAATACCTCAACTCGTTCATCGCCGATGCAATGAGGTTAACACGGGTGTGAGACATACTGTGGTTTGCTCGCTTGAAACAGCGGGATGCATGCAGATGATGGTATTTCCTTGCAGCAACAGTTGGTGGCTTATTATTAAATATTTCCAATACAGAGTTGTTGTTCGTGTGGCGGAATCAGGGTGTTTAAATTTTTATAACATGGCTCCAGGCTGCAAACTTAATTTTATTGAATTACGTTGTGTATTTCAAGTACAAATTGTTTTAAAGAAAATAAAAGTAAGAAAATCGTTAAGCACATTTTTTAAAGGTATCATATTGATTGAAATTCAATTCAATTTATAGTGACTGGCTTGAAAATAATTGGCATCATATCTTGATATAGACGTGGTCATGTAACGATCAGCAATCTTATTATGTACTATAATAATCACGAGTCTAGTGCTTGCTACAAACAAAGTAGGCTAAATAGTAATCTTGGATAATTCTACTTGACTAAGTCGAAAGCTAGTTGAAAGGTACTGCGAAAATCAATATTTACATCAATTAGAGCATTACATTTTTTTTAAATTTCCACGCCGTCCATTGGATTTATGCTTGATACAAAGCAGAATGAGAAACAATAATGGGGGCTTTCCAACTCGTGTTTGCTGCTTCATTACACTTGCAACGGACAGTGTATCTGCGGAAGTAGCGTTATAATGGATACAGGTGACGATATGAGGGCCCTCCTTAGCCGTGCGGTAAGACGCGCGGCTACAAAGCAAGACCATGCTGAGGGTGGCTGGGTTCGATTCCCGGTGCCGGTCTAGGCAATTTTCGGATTGGAAATTGTCTCGACTTCCCTGGGCATAAAAGTATCATCGTGCTAGCCTCATGATATACAAATGCAAAAATGGTAACCTGGCTTAGAAACCTCGCAGTTAATAACTGTGGAAGTGCTTAATGAACACTAAGCTGCGAGGCGGCTTTGTCCCAGTGTGGGGATGTAATGCCAATAAGAAGAAGAAGGTGACGATTATCAAAATGTTGTTCATAATATTTTAGGAATGTGTAGGAACGAATCATTTGATGAGATTCATTTAGCAAATGTGAATTAAACTTTTCATTTTGAGTGCTGTTTTGGGCAGAAGATATGAAACATGTTTGAAAAACTGAATTGACCATGAAGAGCATGCTTTCCAACTGTTATCCACTGCGGTTATCTTCTTCCTCTTCTGCTTACATTTATGCCCGGCTTCATAATCGTCTTGGGCGATGGTCCTCGAACGTTTAGGGTCCCAGGCCCGATTCCACCGCGTGCAACCAGCCTGTTCATGGCCTTCAATGAAGCCGCTGGCCTCTATCTGGATCTCTGATGAATATTGTTTTCGCTAACCTTGTCATGTGCGTCTGCGCCACACATCATTTTCTAGTTTCCATCCGAGTATTGTACGCAGCATTTTTCGCTCGAAAACTCCGAAAACTCTGCGGCCAGTCTATTTTAACGTCGACGCTTCACCGGAACCCATCAGTTGGTCAAAATTTTTGAAAGTGCCGCAATCACTGGTTGCTGAAGCTCAGTTTGGCAGCAATCATTACTCCGAGTTGCTTTAGTGAACTCTATGAGACTATCTCGTATCTGCCGATTTTACTCGACGCTTCCTACATCGACTCACGATTATTGACTACACCTTATGATACAGCAGACATTTGCTAATTGAGTTTTTTCAGCTGGGGTTCTTTTTAGTGAAAGGTTCGTTAACCATTTCTCCACGTCAGCCTCAGTACGCCGTCAGTCCTAAAGTCCTAAAGAATTCCTTGGATGAAGTATTCAATATTGCGCAAATGCGCAGTTTAAAAAGAATACGATTGAACTCTAGTTTCAATGTCAAGATGGCATTATGGCGTGGTGGTATCCTGCAGTCTGTTGAGTATATTACACTAATTTAAATTAAATTGCTGTGCATACTACCTAGTGTAGTGGCCTCAAGTCGTTTTTTGCGCTGCCTGTCCGACAGTACTAGCGATCATCAAATTGACATAGGGAGGGGCGGGGCAAGAAGAGTACCCCTTAATTTTACCGCTATTGTGCCGTTTTCTCTCTTAATAACCCCGCACACTGTTAAACTATAGATACGTGTAGTCCTTGACAGTTGGGTGATAGTGTGTAGCTATTTTGTGATTTCGTTCCGCTGTGTTCAGCTGTGAACAGAGAAAGGCGTTTTGGATTAAAGCAACAATTTGCGTGAGGACCAAAAAGAAAGAATTCTTTGATAGGTATTCGTGTTATGGATGAACAATTCTTCGGTATTAAAGCGTGTATGCCTTATCCGGTTGGTTGCATTCAACGCGGAATCCTTCCTATTTTTTTGCTATTGAAAATTGGCCCAATTGACACTTGCGTTCCGGAGTTATTAAAAAGCATTGATGTTTTCCCAAAATCAAAATAAAAAAATCAAATGCTGCTGTAGCGTTAGCGTTAGCGTTAGCGTTAGCGTTGTTACGGTATACTTCGTAGATTGGACACTAGTGATACTCATGTTTCTTATGGAATCCTTATCCAGATTGCTATCGGAAATCAAGGTGGGGAGTTACCCTTGATTCCAATCTAAGATAACAATGGCATAAGCATGAGGATTACTACTCCCGGCCACGCCCATCTTTACCGTAACTAGGGATAGGAAAGGAAATGTTGATGTAGAACTTACTTAACGAGAGGCCCCCGACTTGGCGACGCCCTCATAAGTTCTACGGAGTTGGTGGTTTGGTAGGGTAAGGTAGGTCATGGAGGTTTGCCTCAAGCTGGCAATTCGACCCACAGACTATGTTGTTTACCTGTTTTTATTTAAACTCTTGCCAGCCGGCTGGTGAAAGAGTATGCTAATATCAATTTTATTTACAGTATATTCTTTAAATAATTTACAGACGATTTCTTAACCTCAATCTATCAACAAATATCCGTTGAACAAATCTAAATTTACCAAATTTGTACTTTCTGCTCAGTGAGCAAAACGATTCTTCTAGGTTCATCGAATACAAAAATCAAACCATGCCTTTTAAAGATAATTATACTAAACTTTTTACAAAGTTTTATTTCAAGTATTTTCGCGATTTCTGATATAAAATTCAATAGCAAACAATCAAACAAAATTAAAATATTCTAGCTAAATTTTACTATTTTGGTCGAGCCTGGGTCAGCCGCCTGACACCCGCGTTGAAAAATATGTTCCATGCTTGCCCCCCACATAAAATAATAACGTGTGCTAATCACTAATGATACTAAAAGATTTAAATGAAATTAGGCATTGTTCCCGCTTATCATTTTAGCACCGCCAGGGGGAACTTGGCCAGTACCCACTGCACTTTTCTTTCCCTTTCCACAAACAATTACCATCATTTGTAATATTTCAACGGAATTTTATTGGGAATTCTGAAAAGGCAGACAATCAATGCAGTTAGATTGCCAGGTAATACGTGCACATCGTAGCACTGGTGATGCATCACAATCGTATATATACAGGAGTATATGCACTATATGATGACATTGACCGGAAGATTAGATAAGCATTTCCCCCCCATTGAAAATTGGCCCAATTGACACTTGCGTTCCGGAGTTATTAAAAAGCATTGATGTTTTCCCAAAATCAAAATAAAAAAATCAAATGCTGCTGTAATGCATTAAAATGAACGCAAATAAATGTGAATTGATGGAAATAACTGAATCTATCTCCCTAAAGTGTAATTTTGACCTCTCTTTTGGCTTTTCTAGTTACTGTTATGTGTTTTCTTGGTTCTTAATACCTGAGAAAGGCACCATCACCGCTAGGTGGATTATTCTGGGTTTTATTCTTTTCAAAAAGTCTTTTATTCTATCAGTTTTCAGTATTTAATTTTTTCAGTCTTTCATTCTTTCAGTCGGTCAGTCTTGCAGCCTTTTATTCTTTCAGCCTTTCGGTCTTTTAGTCTTTCAGTCTTTCAATATTTAAGTTTTCCTGTCTTCCAATCTATCAGTTTTTCAGTTCTTCAGCCGTTCAGTCTTTCATTCTTTCAGTTTTTCATTCTTTCCTTTTTTATTTTTTCCGAAAACTCTATCAGTATTCCAGTCTTTCAGACTTTCAATTTTCCAGCCTGCAGTCTTGCAGTATTTCAATTTTCAAGTTTCTCCCAGTTTTCAAGTTTTTCGTTTCTTTCTTCTTGTGTTGTTTTAAAAAAATAATCAATCTTCCTATCTCTCAGTTTTTAAGTCTTCCAGTCTTTAAAATCTTTCAGTATTCCAATCCTTAAGTCTATCAATCTATCAGGGGTTCAGTCTTTCAGTTTTTCAATCATTCATACTTTCAGTCTTTTGATATTTCAGCTTTCCAGTCTATTAGTCTTTAAATATTTCAGTCTTTTACCTTCAAAGTGTTGCAATCTTTTAGACTTTCAGTCTTTCTGTTTTACAGTCTTTCAGTTTTTTAGTCGTTGAATTAACAAGTCAAATAACCACAAGTGTTACAAGTGTATCTTAGGCTTTGAACCATTCCACCGATTCGTTTAACTTTTAGTTAAAATTTGACAGTTCGATGGTTATTTTCCCATAGTGGCTAAAATTTTACTCCGAAGCCGACCCATTTGAGTTTTGACAGATTGAAAGTTCAGTTCAATCAAAGGTAATTGCCTATTTCCGGGGATTAAACCACCCGACTTGGACGTTAATTTACAATGTTATGAAAACTCATATGTGAATATGTACGTTATGTGGAAGATATTGATTTGGAAAATGTATTGGAGGTAACCACTTTCCCTTCGATGGGACTCGAACCCATGACCCTACAGTACGCTAGACTGGTGCTTTAACCAACTAAGCTACGAAGGACCTCCGTCGGCCTTCGCAACCTAGCGGCTACTGAACGAGCTCGAGATTCCCAAATTGGACGCATAGTCAAATCACTCGCAATCCATTTCTCAAGCCAATACTTCCACATGTGTATTGTACACGTCCACATTAGAGGAGCGTGAGTATTTAGAATGTCTGGCGGTTTGAATTGAAAGTTATTTGGAGCGAAATGGATTTGGCGCCAATTTTCTCGCGAACAAAGTTTAACTATCGAACTGTCAAATCTAACCATGCTCCGGAGGAGGGTTATTTTTAACCACGGCGAAATAACCATCGAACTGTAAAATTTTAACTAAAAGTTAAACGAATCGGTGGAATGGTTCACAGCCTTAGTGCTTACTACACATTCAGCGATTGAAAAACTTTCTATTGAGGAAGTTATGTTTTCGCTTCAACACACTTTTACATTTATGTAAATTACATATAATAAATCTTGCTCATTCTTTTTGGACAATACATTTCAATTGCAATAAAATAGAATTCATAAGATTGAACAATAGTTGAAAAACATTGAACACATCCACATTGAAAACATACTCATAATCCACACAAAATAAAGTAATGAAAAAAAAATCGACATGTAATATAAGCATAAATTAACCAAATATGTCTGGGGCACCCCCCAGGATTGTGTCTTTTAATGAGAAAATCAATCTTTGAAAATTTCAGCTCAATCGCTTGTAGCATAAGCTGGCGCATTTGATTTGATGTTTGTATGGGGATTTCAGCCAAAATATATAGGAAAATACACCTCCGTCACTCATTCGATCTGGACATTGGTTCTGATTGCTTGATTGGGCTAAGAATTGCAAAAAGGGCAGTTGGCATGTTACAGAACAATTTCACAGAACATTGTACGATGTACGAATTCGACAACTTTTTGTTTCTTGGGCCAGTCTACCTGACAGAATCCAAGTTTCAAAGTGCTCGCGTTTTCGGGGGCACACCACTCGATACGGAAGCAACGCACAACTGTCACTTTTATTTTTTCACGCATGCTGCGACGCAGCAAAGCTGAATCAACAAAAATGACAGTTGTCCGCCGCCTCCGTATCGAGTGGTGTGCCCCCGAAAACGTGAGCACTTTGAAACTTGGATTCTGTCAGGAGTGACCTCAACAGCCGTGCATATCTCCTTGTTTTCAATTTCAATCCCGCTTATTTTCTACTTTCCTTACGTTAAAGAAAAAATGACGCGGACGCTTAATCCAAAATTCGAATGAACAATCGCTTACTGTGAACGATTGATTGTTTATCGCGAAGGACAGTAAGGGGTAAGCCAGAGTAAACGCGACGTGCGGTGCAAAGCGACGCGATAGTGCAATTTGACAGCCTGTTGATAACGATTGTTATTCTTTTACGTGAGTCGCGTCGCATCGCTCGTCGCGTTTCTCTGACTTGCCCCTAAGTCTAAGCTAATCTAAGCTAACTATTTGGTCACTATTTTTATTATTTTGCTAAAGTCTCTAATATTTATCCATAAATCCGCTACCAGGCATGGTTTATAGTCCCACTCAGCATAAACACTAGACTTGTGGACTCTACGACACTATCCATAATTGCATTACCCATAATGCCATTACCCCGTAGGCCACGACCCCGAACGTCACTACCCCGAATGAGTCACTACCCCTAATGGGACACTACCCCGAACGAGCCAGTACCCCGAATAAGTCGTTATTTCAAGTTTGTTCTTGATTTCCATGAAAAAAAATTGAGATACCAATAAAAATTTATTAAGAATTCAACTTCGTATGGCACCCTTCATTAGTCCTGAAGGCTAGGAAGGAGATTATGCAGCGCTTCTCATGGACAATTCCTAGAGTCGGAGGCATTTTCGGTCCACGTCAGCATGGCTGCAAGGGCAATAAGGTTGAAATTGTTCCTTAAATCTCAGAATCGAGGAGTGGGTGAGTGTGTGAGTAAGAGTGAGCGAGTAAGAGTGCATAAGAGTTAATTAGTGAGTGAAAGTGAATAAGAGTGAGTAAATGAGTAATAGACAATGAATAAGTGATTAAAAGTGAGTGATCGAATGAGTAGGAGCGAGTAGAAGGGATTGAGTTAGTAAGAGTAAGTAAGTGATCAACAGGGAGTGTATGAGTGAAAGTGAATGTGTGAGTAAGTGAGTGTGTAAGAGTGAGTGAATGACTAAGAATGAGTGAACGAGCTAATAAGATTGAGTGAGAGAGCGAGTAAGAGTATGTGAGTAAGAGTGAGTGGGTAAAAGTGAGCGAGAAAGAGAAAACGAGTGATTGAGAGTAAATGAGAGAATGAAAGTACTCATTCGTAAGAGTAAGAGTGCGTGAGTGAGTGATAATTAGTGAGGAAGAGGAAGTGAGTGAGTAAGAGGGTGTGTGTGTAAGTGAAAGAGGGGGATCTTGTTTTTATTTGGGAAGTCGCGTTGACTTACAAAGCATCACCTCTGTTCGCATTATATCGGGCAGACGCGTTCTTTTGAAAGAAGGCTCTCTTACTCCATTTTGTAGAATAGTACTTTTCCAGGTAAGGGTAAATCCGGGTGAGATGCTGCGGCGGTATAAAAAAAAAAACATTCTTATCAGCCAAAAAAGTAATATGACGGTTACACACTTTTATTTATGCCGCGGAGGCCGTATAATTTCTAATTCTGTTTTTAATAAAGATTTTTCGTACGGTTTTGCGAAAATTTTAACAAACCCCCATGTTCAGAAAAATATATTAAGCTCGTTTAGTGGAATGTATTAAACCGTCTAAGACGAATTAAGTACTGTCCATTTAATTCCACCAGTTAATTTTCGTTATCTTTGCAGATACGTATTTCGACCACAACTGTGTGGTCGTCTTCAGTGTCTTGTACTTGACTCGACTCGAGTCGTCGTACAAGACGAGTCGAGTCAAGTACAAGACACTGAATACGACCACACAGTTGTGGTCGAAATACGTATCTGCAAAGATAACGAAAATTAACTGGTGGAATTAAATGGACAGTACTTAATTCGTCTTAGACGGTTTAAACCCCCATGTTTATTTCATTATTTTGATCCTCTAAAAAGCTTGTAGGTTATGTTTGCATGCCGTTTACGTTTTGAGAGAAAATTCCGGCGTCTATCCCTTACAATTGGTATCTTCTTCTTTTTATTGGCATTGCATCTCCACACTGGGACAGAGCCGTCTCGCAGCTTAGTGTTCACTTAAGCACTTCCACAGTTATTAACTGCGAGGTTTCTTAGCCAAGCTACCGATGCCTGCCACCCTTAGCATGGTCTTGCTTTGTAGCCGCGCGTCTTACCGCACGGCTAAGGAGGGCCGGTATAGACGCCGCAAAAAAAAAATCAGGGTGATATGCCGCACCTACTTACTATCAGCACTTCAATGAGATATTATTTTGGGGTGAGAAAATCATGTAGATACGTAGAACAAGATATTGCAAGGGATTAGGACAAAAATTCTGCCCAGAAAATTGAGACGTCCTTCGATATTTTTTCCCTTCTCAATAACATCCTCCAAAAATAACGATATTTGCACAAGGAACGATTTCGATTTAATCTCTGTCGTTATTTATTATTATCATGCGCGCTCACTACTGAAGACATCACATTAATGAGAGAAACAGATTAATTTGCGCCCTAATCCTTCGTTTTCGGTTGATATTAATATGGGTACATGTTATGAAATAAAAGGGCAGATACACTACGAAGGAATACCAGGAATGGAAGAACATTGCTTTGAACAATATAAAGCAATCTTAGAATGTTGAACAAGTTGAAAATTTGTAATTTGTAATTTGATTTGCGTAATTGATTGTAGGAGAAAACCAATAAAATAAAAGCTTATTACTGACTAATATCCTCGACTGTGTATTGTTACACGGTTTAAAAAAGAAATTGTTCACGCGATGAATTTGTTTGTTTTTGGGTTGAAATACAAATCTAAATGATAATGCCTTATTACATAATGATGTAGAATGGCAGTTTAAGTTAATTAGACGAAGTCAAAACTGTTAAACTGATTCTTTAATTCAATTCTCAGAGTAACTCAAATTTTCTACTCTAAATTTAAAATTAATTAAAGATTGTCATTTTGCTATTTATAGATATCTATTGGCATCGAGCAAACGTTTTAAAACTCTATTACAATCTACGCACGAGCATGAGTTTATTAAGAAGTCTAATAATTGACGTTATCAGTAAACATCATTGCTTCTGTATCCGATTTCAATTTTGTTTATTTATATAATTTTGAAACGTTGAATAAACGTTTGACAATTCGCTTATTGCAATAACAACAATGGCTTTGGTTAAACTTTGTACGAACGTTTATTCCACTCTACAAATAAATTTATTTTTAGCGGACTCACTAGAGAATAAATTATTATTTTTATACTTACTTCATGAATGATAGAAGAAATCTGCAGCAAAAATCTACCTCCATGATGGCAGATAGAAGGCAGCAGCTTCACAACTCACTAAATCAAACTATAAAATCAAGACTGAATGACATTACACTAACTATAACATCATAGAACTCCTATTAAGCTTTTGTTCGATTGTTGGCAATTTTGTTGAGTAATGATCAACAACCCCATTACAGCTATTCTACCAGTATTGTTCAACAACGTATGGTTTATATTTCTAATTCAGCTTGGTACTATGCAAGGTGACAAATATAGCTGATGGTAAACAATAGGGCTGGGGATTCAAAGGTCTTTGGATCGATACCGGTATCCTGTTCATAATTTATTTTTCATCTTATTTCCAGTATATTGAACAATGCCTTAATAAGTGTAAAAATGTAATGAAATAAAAGTACATATTTAGAAACGCATAATTAAAAAAGCCTAATCAGAAAGTTGCTGACTAGTTGAATTAACATTATACCTGGTTTCTGAACAAAGTCGATGAACAAATATTGTTATTTACTATTTAAGTAAAGTTGAAGAGAGTTGCTAGTTGTTGTTGAATAAATACTCCATTTTTGGGCGAACAACAATTTGAGGAACAAATATTAACATGTATGATAGTATACTTTTTAATCAACGCTGGCTGAATAAATCTGACCATACTAATGTTTATTCAACTGGCAATTGTTACTTGGGTATGCCTAATGGAGTATCATTCGCCATCGTGTACACGGCCTACCACGAAGCCAACGGCATCTTTCCCAGTTATCTATCTACTCTTTCTACTTTCACTGCTCTTGATGCTTTTTTGGCATACGCATTAAATTGGTATCCAGCCCATCGCAGTCTGCCGTGTATTATGAGCATACCAATTTCTAATGTTCTAAATTAATGACATTTTTTCGAAAAAAATTATCGGAATCACATCAGATTTGCAGCCATAAGCAGGTGTATTTGATTATTATGCTTTCTGGAAAGTCCTTATAAAGACGTAGTGGTAGTCTTCAGGTGAAACTTTGAGAAACTTTTTTTGTATGAAACATTATGATTTTTTTTCATCGGGCCTTTTTACAACTGATTTTTTTCCGCATGTTACTCGCTTTTTCAATGTCCTTTCAGAAACTTTTTAAATAGTTGGAAAAGTGTTACAGTAGCTGAAGATATTGACAGTTGAACAATGCATTGGTTTTTCAAAAACTGAAAACTGAAAACAAAATCATAATTCTTCAAAGCGTTTATGGAATAATTCTCAAAGCAATTCTAACGGTAAAATTTTATTCGAAGGTTGCTCTGCGGGATGTTAGTATTAAATATTCCAATGGACCAACATGTTGTTCATCCAGTCGAAATCCTTTGACAACTGATTTAGTTTTAACGGATTCAAGTCAGCTGTGTGGCCAATTGGTAACTCGTGCTGACTTTGACTCCAATCACCTTCCTGTGACGTTTTAAATATCACAAGAAGCCAATTATAACACAATTAGCTCTACCTTTAATTATCATAGAGCTGATTGGGATTTATTTTAAACGTATATCGATAGATTTTTGATGCTGATATTCCTCTCGATACCAAAAGTGATATTGATAATGCTCTCGTATCTTTGACAAATTTAATTGTCGAAGCCAGAGGCATTGCAATTCCTAAATGTGAAATTAAAACATAATAATGGAATACTACAGATTGGACATGTTTTCTGGGTACTAGCCATTCGGAGTAATGGTTTTCGGGGTACTATCTCGCCCGTTCGGGGTAGTAGCCTACCGGGTACCAACCCGTTCGTTGTAGTAGTCTTCGGGGTAATGGGATTCGTGGTAGTGGGGTGGAGCAGTTGATTCAAAAGTATAAGATTGCTAATGTTATAACTATTCGCGTGATTAACATGTAGGTTACTTCGAACTGGCAGCCAAAGTACCGATACTACACTGCCGTAATCTGGAAAAGTGACGTAACAGCCATTTTACAACATGCATGTTTTCCATTTTTCTGTTAAAGAGCTCGATGAGTAGTACTCGTTAACACCATTTTTGGAAAATGGCGTATACGTCACTTTTTCAGATTACGGCAGTACAAGTGTCAAACCGATGTTGGTGATGAAACAAAACATGCAATAACAACATGATGCATAAATTATGGCCAATTGAAACTTCTTCAAGCATAATTTGGCATAATTTAATTGACTACAGCGCCACTAGCGTTCTAGTACTAATGCTTCTACTGCTGGAGCCGACTTGTATGCTTCGAGCGAAACTGATATCATTAACCAATCTTCCTAGGGAGGCTTCACAATTTCCCAGAGGGGCTTGAACTACCCGAGCCCCAGATTTCTTCGTAAAAGGTTTGTTTTGCTCGATTTATTTCTCATAGTTTCCGTTACAATTAAGGCTAACTCAGCCAGACCAATTTTGACAAAATTGTTCCACAGGAATCAATACCGTTTCCTGTGTCAATTTCTAAACAGGCTTCATTTATCTTGTGTAATTATATTTACATAATTCCACTTCATTTAAACTAACGCCACTGGACATTCTTGCTGAATGAACCACGCTGTAGAGACACCAAGTTGTAAAGTTCGTTAGACAAGTGTCACGTGCAATAAATACAGAAAGATTCGCCCACTCTAATACTCTCTCTCCACTAAGAATTATGACAGCAGCAGATCGATGAGTCGATGGTCCACCGACTAAAAAGAGTGACGGTACCAAACGAAAAACGGGCCAACGATGGAAAGTTACACGATAATGTAGACCACCTTTTGATGACACAGTCAGTGGTACAACTTTTCCTTTTATGCAACGATTACTGCGCGCATAAGCGTCCCACGTTTAATTAGGCAAATCGATCAATTTTACTTCGATGGTTGTAATTGAAGTACCTACATTTACAAGAAAAAGAAAAAAAAATGTTCAAGTCGTTTTGATTTCAACTGTCGATTCGATGACATTGCCATAGGACAATTATTCCAGCAAATGCAAGACTAGCGTGGTGTAAAACGTGCCCGTTATCAGCATTGCGGGAGAGCTTTAGCGAGTAGGAGCTAGGAGGCTGTCTGGCGATTGATTTAATATTAAATTACAATGAGGTGGCGGATGTCGGCAGTAAATGGATATATGAAGAAAGGGTATATCATTCAATATTTTTTTTAAATAGCAGGATTGGAATTCATTCTTCACAATATTACTTCAAGGGTACATTATCTTTCGTAAAGAAAGATTATAACGAATGATTCCTAAAAGTGGTCTACAAGATCATTGTTAGAAATAATTGTTTACTACTTGGCGAGCTGTTCCCATTTCCACCTAACCAAACACACATTCATTTCATCGCGAAAGAAAAAAAATCAGCACTAATCTCTGTGGTAACCAATACCAAAGCAGCTGCAAGATTTTCTGTTCTTGAAAATTTAAGTTTGAAGACCAAATCATTTTTGCGTCCATCAGCCAGAAAAATGTTCACAAAACTGAATTCAAGTTCTGTCAGCTAATCATAGCTTACCGCGATTTTTCTTAAATCAAAAAACCATAATCATTATCATAGATGCAATAAGTTGGCCGTTTTATTGGCCATGTTTCAGAACAAAGCACACATTAAATAAGAGAAAGAGACACGTGTTTGATCATTATACATCTATTTTTAGATTATACATCACCGTATTCTCTACATCTTTTCCCTTCTGTACTCTGTTAATTTGTACAAAAAATAAGAATTAAATAAATTTTTATTCAAAATTTTCTTCAAAGCAATACATATTAGGTTAATTATAATATGAGTTTTTCCAAAACTAATAACAAACACAGTCAACAACCTGCTCAGACTTTTTTTGTATCTTTATTGTTTTTTTTTAAGTTTTACATTAAGTTCAACACAGCATCTGCACAGACCAAGGCACAGACGATATTCTTATACAAAATATTTATTAAAAAATCCGTCTAAACCAAAATAATTAATTCAATTCCTATACATAAAAACGATTAAATACATATCTTATTGAAATTAAATTTAAATCCTTTCTCAATCTAATCAAAGTTTAATTTGCGTCTGATCCAAAACAAACCGAAGTTCAATTCAAGTTCAACCTAAATCCCAACTAAATCTTGCTCATTATCCATTGAAATTCATTATACTTAACAATACCTAATTTGCACCGTTGTTTTAAGAAAATTAATTCATATAAAATTCAGATTCCGGTCATTCAAATTCCAATCCAATTCCATTTTTGTAAAAAAGGGAACATAAATAAAAATATGGATTCATTCAAAAATCTTTTCAAATATTGCTTTATACAACTGATTATCTGGATCATAATGACTTCGGTTAAGTTTTTCTCTTTAACTCATATCAAATTCACTCTCGTGAAATTTATCTCGTTGTACATTTATTTTGGGATTTTTACTTCGAAATACAAATAGCTAGATCTCGTTCAGTTCCTTCTCAGTCTTTGATACCGCTCACTGTGGTAGGTCAGGTTAGTTTCGCGTTCAGATAAGATGCACCACATGCCCAATTGCGCGTTCATCGCCGACTACTGTATCGTTATATTGCACGATCTTTGGCCATTTATTCCGTATAGGTACCTGTTTCAACGAACATTCAAACGTCACCACTAGTAGATTCTCTGGGGGAACAACTCACATATTTTGCTTTCCCTCAACTTTCAAACATGCGTTCAAGGATGCACCGCCACCAGCAATCAAAATAAATGCTAAAGAACAAGCTTTCTTTTCAAAGATTATCTACTGATTCCGTACCAAACTAAACTAGTGATATCGCCAATCCAATCAAAATCCAAATTAGATGATACTTTTCTTTCAAATCAGATGTGTCAAGCATCTGTTATTTGAAACAAAATATACAAATCAAATCAATAGCTAATCAGGTCTTTTTTGAATTTCAATTATAGCAAATTCCGAAGCCGTATACAATTCATTTTATGTCCAAAGCTTATCTTATGCTTACAATTTTAAGGTGCCAATCGTTTGTTATATTTTAAATCTATACTTTTTCAATTATTAATACTGAAAATTCAATTATGATATTTTTATTCGAATCAGATGTGTCAAGCATCTGTTGCATAAGCGAATCATTAAATATCATAAATGAAATCCATATCAAATTTAGATTGTACTTTCAAAAATTTTACAGTTTGATCGGCATTTCTACACTTCTCAAGCCATTTTCGTTTCAACACCATTCGCTCCCTTGCTCGCTCCGGATCCCAAACGATTTCTGTTTTCGAAACAGCTTAAAAACTACAAACTTCATTTAGTCACTTATCGGTTTTGGAGACCTCTCGCTCCAAATTTCACTCCACAGAGACCTCTCGCTCTGGTTTGTTTTCTGTCAGAGACCTCTTGCTCCAGTAATTTTATATTCCACAGAGTCCTTTCGCTCTGGATATGCCTTGGATACAATTTCCAATTTTTGTTGACTTAGTAAAATATACGAAGTAGATCTTCTACTCGGATTCTTTTTTTTACACATGAAATAGCTCAAATGCCGTTAGAAGAACTTACACACTTATTGTTCTGAGAGCTTGTACTGCGCCATGTGGTAACCAATACCAAAGCAGCTGCAAGATTTTCTGTTCTTGAAAATTTAAGTTTGAAGACCAAATCATTTTTGCGTCCATCAGCCAGAAAAATGTTCACAAAACTGAATTCAAGTTCTGTCAGCTAATCATAGCTTACCGCGATTTTTCTTAAATCAAAAAACCATAATCATTATCATAGATGCAATAAGTTGGCCGTTTTATTGGCCATGTTTCAGAACAAAGCACACATTAAATAAGAGAAAGAGACACGTGTTTGATCATTATACATCTATTTTTAGATTATACATCACCGTATTCTCTACAATCTCGTCGCTTCTTTTTCCTCACATGCGTGCTTAATGGTAAAAAGAAATCACAAAATAAGAAACAAATCAAATTCCTTTTCATTATTTTGTTTTTGATAGGGTGAACAGAACCAGTAACCCTAATTTAAATAAAATACATCAATTCAGAAATTTCTTGGAAAAAAAGCCGCTGTGTTTTCGTACAATACTTTTTTTTGTCTTTATTAGAGAGACTTGCAGCCCTAGGCTGGCTCGTCTCTAAAATCGTACAATCCTTTTTTTTAATTGTGCAAGACATAATAAACTTAACTCGCAAACAAAGCGCCACCAGTAATCTTCAAAGAATTTGTTAGGTCTTTCAACATCAATCAAATTTCAAATCGAAAGCTGCTTCCTACCTATCGATTTCTTTCATTCATCTAGTTAGATTTTTTTGCGGAATTCCTACATCCTTATTTTTAGCTAAATAAAAATGTGTTTTATTACTTATAACCACCTTTGATGTAACCATTTATCGTTTCTATTCTCTACTCCATCCCGCAGGGAATCCACCAAAGTGATTTAAACTCTTCAACGCAACGAGTAGAGCAAAAACCGCAAAAATTGCTCTCACAGAAACAATGCCCGGAACCTGTCACAGGCTCCGCATCCCCTCGCTCGTCAGCAGCCGACCCACGCGGGTTGCGAACGAGTGCGAACCGATAACGCCGAAAAAGGAACGCCACCGGGTTGCGATGATGGGGGCCGCCCGCGTCGGCAAGTCCTCGATCATTTCCCAGTTCCTGTACGAGAAATACCTTTCGAGATACAAACAAACCGTCGAGGACATGCACCGGGGAGAGTACGAGTTGCCAGACGGATCGTGCCTGACGCTGGACATCTTAGACACTTCCGGTTCGTACCAATTTCCGGCAATGCGAGCCCTGTCCATCAATACGAGTGGCGCTTTTATTTTGGTCTACGCCGTGGATGACGAGCAGACGTGGCTCGAGGTGGAACGATTGCGAGGACAGGTAATTTTGGGTTTCGGTGAATCAATAATAGCCTTTCGTGGAACGAGCTCATAGCGAGGCACAATAAACGGGTTTCTCTTGCTGCTTGTAATGAACAATGTAGGCCACTTTACTTGAGATTGACGTACTATAAAATTGAATCTATGATAGTGTACTAGAACTGACCACTGGATTTTTTTTAACTTAGTTCAGTCGAAACCAATATTCTCGACACTTTCGGTTGGTAAAATTTCCAATTTATCAGGATTTATTTTAATTCTATCCGTTTCATATAGAAGCGTAATACCAATAATTTAAAATTAAATGTCTTCTTTATTCTTTTCCCATTTTCAATTTCCTACATACAGATTGTGGAAGCACGTGGTTTGCGCGTACCCATAGTGATCGTAGGAAACAAATCCGACGTCCCGGATGAAGTCCGACAGGTGGCGCTGAAAATCGCTCAAGCCAAGGCAACCATTGAGTGGGGCTGTGGCTATGCCGAGTGTTCGGCCAAAAACAACGAAGGAATCCTGACCGTTTTCAAGCAGCTGCTTCGTCAGGCCAACATCGAGTACAACCTTAGTCCGGCCGTGCGCCGCCGAAGGAAGTCCTTGCCGAGCTACACCAACCAGAATCAGAACCGCTCCCTGTCGGCCCGGTACTACCTAAAGCGACACTCGTGCTCCATTCAGTGAATGGCAACGGTCGGTGTTGGCGATTGAGCTAGTTGAAAAGTATCCACGCTGAATCACTGGTGGATTTGTTTGGGACATAAATTTGTACAATTTATTCACATTGTCCATATTCAGATTTTAAAATAACTTTTGGATCTATTCAGTACAGAGAAACTGTTTTTAAACACGTTTTAGAGTCCATAGAATATGAATAAAAAGGAATAAAAAAACTTAATTGAAATATTTATGAACAGTTTATCTGGAGACTTGAAAACTGATAATATTATCACAATGATTATTTTCTCTAACACAACTGTTACCAAAGATTCAAATACAGTATTGTTTTGATAATCAAAATAATCTTCACAACTTTGGATAATTTTCAGTCCCAAGAAATAGCATTCCTAACATTTGATCCAAATCGATGATGCCGAGTACAGCTTTTGATATTGTCCTGTCATTGTAAGATGGAATCACGTTTCATTGAAGCAAATTGCGTAGGTGGGCGATTCTAAACATACTGGGGGCGCATTGAAAATGAAACCGAAAAAAAAGTGAAGAAAAAAAAACATTTACAAACATATATTTTTAGAGATAGAATCCAAAAAAGTGGCTAGATGCGACACTAATTGAAACTGGGACGACGAAAGAAGATTGCCTCAAGAGTAGAAAGATTAATAAACTTAGGATAAGAAGGTACAAGTAACGAGTAACGGTTACGACAATGAGCGCACTTTTTGACACGTACTCTTATTCAATATGTTGTGAATGTTTATACATTTAATGAGAATTTAAGATAAATTTTAGTCATAAACAATGGTGTTTATCAAAGAGTGTTTAATAGATTGTGGTTTGATATGATCCAAGATAAACTCAGCTGAGCTGTTAGTATTTGAATGGAAGGAAGCCTATGAATGTACCTATTTTGTTATATTCCTGATTTACATCGAATGGAATTTTGTAGGAAAAAATATTAAAGACTAGACAGGCAGTATCCTAGATGATATACGTATTATGACAGTAGTGCAACCATATTGGAAATAACGAAATGAAAATACGCCAGAATTTTTACGATGCTTATACACCCATAAATACAACATGAAACCAAAGCTTACAATAAAATGTTATATTCATAAACATAGTTTGATTATTTAGAATGTTTGAAAGAAATTTTGGACACACGCTGTGATTTGTATTTCTCATTAAATGATCTTATACTAAACGAGCCAGCCTGATTTTGCCGTGGATGTTTTAGTTACTAATCGATTATTCGGGATTTCACGATATCCCTACGCTATATGACGTCAGATTTGCATTGTGTGAAATGATTGGATGAAGAGAACAGAAAAATAGCTTCACGCTGCACTTCTTTTGACATTTACATTCAACAACGTGGTATGCAGTGTGGTGAAATCTCAATCTTATATATAAAAATGAAATGGTCTGTGTTCGTATCCGCATAACTCGAAAACGGCTTGATGGATTTTTTCATTTCTTCAGCAGAAACATTCGTTATCGTTTCCGACGGGTTTATATGATATTTCCTTATGCGAAAATCATGGGCAAGATGGAGTAAATCGTGAAAAACTAAAATTAAGATACGTATAGTAATTTCCCATGGGCAGTTCATTGCGCGCATTTTCGCCTACTATGCAGGACAACGTCTGCCGGGTCGACTAGTTATTATATAAATATCAGTTGAAAATGTCGATTTATGAAATTTAGAAATACTTGTTTGGATACACTTGGAGACAGACATAATTATACGCATATGAAACTACAGACCAGATATTTTAAATCCTGTAGGGATTTCCTTGCTCCAATTTGCCCCTCTGATGCATATGAAGTCCTCAAATACACTATTTTATTTATTTATTATCAGACTAAGGCCGGAGAGGCCTGTGCTGCACATAAAAGTCTTCTCCATTCAGCTCGGGCCATGGCTGCACTTCGCCAACCACGCAGTCTGCGGAGGGTCCGCAAATCGTCCTCCACCTGATTGATCCACCTTGCCCGCTGTGCACCGCGCCTTCTTGTTCCCGTCGGATCGTTGTCGAGAACCATTTTCACCGGATTACTGTCCGACATTCTGGCTACGTGCCCGGCCCACCGCAGTCTTCCGATTTTCGCGGTGTGAACGATGGATGGTTCTCCCAACAGCTGATGCAACTCGTGGTTCATTCGCCTCCTCCACGTACCGTCCGCCATCTGCACCACACCATAGATGGTACGCAACACTTTCCTTTCAAAAACTCCCAGTGCGCGTTGGTCCTCCACGAGCATTGTCCAGGTCTCGTGCCCGTAGAGAACTACCGGTCTTATAAGCGTTTTGTAGATAGTCAGTTTGGTACGGTGGCGTCTCTATTCGGTCTTACGGAGTCTAAAGTACGTACGATTTTCAGGCACTATGCGCCTTCGAATTTCTCTGCTGGTATCGTTATCGGCGGTCACCAGTGAGCCCAAGTACACGAATTCTTCTACCACCTCGATTTCGTCACCATCGATAGAAACTCGTGGTGGGTGGCTTACATTGACCTCTCTTGAGCCTCTTCCTATCATGTACTTCGTCTTCGACGTATTGATGACTAGTCCAATCCGTTTAGCTTCGCTTTTCAGTCTGATGTAGGCTTCTTCGATCCTCTCAAAGTTACGTAAAATATCACTATTTTCGACCTTAAATCGCCGATAGCAAGTCATGTTTGCAAAAAACATCTCTGGTATCTTCCAGAAAGTAGTCTATTTTGATTATATATACATTTTTGTAGAACATTGTATTGACTTGAAACTGTTAGTTTCGAAAATATCTTTAAATACTGTTTTTTTAGGGTTTGTCTTGGGGTTTGTTCGTAAAAAGCCCGTATTTCAAAAACGATGACAGATGGACACTCTGCAGCAATAAAATTCATAATAAATTACACTACAACTTTGCCAAAGACACCATATTTGAAAATCGTTTATTAAAGAAGTTACATTTTACAGCGCCACCTGTGGCAAAAATTGGAACTACAACTTTTCGTCATTCGATGCGCTATATTTTTGTAAAATTTATTCCTGAAGACACCGATGCCAAGAAATAACACCCTGAAGTGGTAAAAAAAAGTTCACGATTTTCGCCAAACGCACCACTGTGCACGGGAGCCAGAGTTATGACTGGTTTTTCTCTTCACATTTCTCACCACTGCACAGTGGCTAAAATCGTGTTTCAAGCGCATTTGTTTAATAGTACTTTTATTTTTTAATTTAGCGTAATGGTGTATTCGAGAGATTTTATCAGTATAAGTTAATAGAGATGAGTGACGTTTAGCGCTCGCACACTAATGTGCAATTCGTCATGTGTAAATACATGTTTGTTTTCCTTCTGCTCATAACCTCAAAAATGATCGGGTCATCACAATGATTTCAAAAGAGTCAAAAAATATATGGAAATATACTCATTTTTACCCAATCTTTGCTGAGTTGCACCATCTAGGAGTGTTTGTTTTCCTTTTATCGCCACTCACACATTCGGACGTGAGAATCTCAATGCGCTTTTGTGGAGGTATCCAGTATTTTGCGCTCGATAATGGCGGCCGAGTGAGTGCCGTTTTGACATTCAAGAAGTAGAAAATATTTACAATTTTTAATCAACGCAGGCCTTGATTTATTGAAGAACATACACGGAAGAAATAAACTACCCAATAGTGAGTTTAATTCACCCAACCTCGAACATCCGTGCGGGAAGCCAAAATTGAGTAAGTAGGGTCGAAGTAGTTTGCCTTTACTCCCATGTTAAAAAAGTACCCAACGGAAAATTTATTGACCCAAATTTAAGTTTAATTCACTCAATTTCGACCTCAGGTAATAAAACTCAAAATTGGCTTCCCGTATTGAACTGGCGTCGTTGGATTGTTTGGCTCTTTTGTTTTTGACAACAAAAGAAAGAGTGGATGAAAGCGAAGAGAAAAATAACTCAAAAGTAAGTTTAAAAGTACTCAATTTTGGGTACTTTTTTTCTTTCGTGTAGGCACTCATTTTGGTATCTACAAACAAAGGAATGTCAAATATTCTCCTATTTGTTTTTCAAGGATATGGTACTATTCTCATTTATTTTTATACTAATTTCATTTAATTTTCTAGGAATGTGGAAGCCACAAGACATCAAGAAATCTATAATGATAAGAGCAATGTTTTTTATTTATGATAAAAAAATGGATGAGGCTATATCCTGGTAATATAAGGCTGCGTGCCACAAGCTCGACTCATCTAAATTCTCTAATACCAAATTCCTTTTTACAATCCGATTCCCAACTATGCAACAAAACTCCACGGGCGGCGGAAGTGTCCGTAGCGGATGGACACGTAAACTTAGAACTTCTAGATGACTGAAGTTACTGTTATTAAATAAAGGACCGAAAACCTGAAAATTATTACATTATTTTGATTATGAATCAATTTGCTTTTGGTCATGTTTTCAGATCTGCTAAATATGTTCAGCGCGGATAAGATAAAATGATGGTATTCATCATCCAATAATTCTGGTAATCACTTTAAAAAATATGTGAGCCATAATCACTTGCAAATACACAGACAGGGATGCCGTGGAACACTAATAAAGTAAAGGAGTTTTCAAGATTCTTTCCTCCCTCACGGAAAGATTCTTAAGGAGTGTAAGGAATAAGCTTTTCCTGCTCTACAGTTCCAAGCAATCAAACACTAGATCAAGCAAACATTGTTCATTAAACTTGAACACGCAACGACACAGCTGAATAGTTTTTTAGCAAATGGATTCCTAATAGCCATTTGAAAAAGAAAATGGATAGATTCATGGAAACCCCTTCTTTGGACAATCTCCGTATTTTTGTCTACTTTCGTCCTTTTCTGTTCAAACCAAATTATGGTTTAATTCCATCTATCCTTTAATATCTGGAAAATTAAAAGCATTAACAATGATGAGGAATTTAATCGAAAATGTGAAGTATTTGATTTCATGGATATCCTGCGGAAATGGTTGACATTTATGTATTTACTTCGAAAATTGATGTTGTATCATGGCAGACTTGATGAGTTCCAATGTTTTCTACCTCTTGAATGTCAAACTGAGGGGAACTCACACCGCCATTACCGAGCGCAAAATACTGGATTCAGCTTATTTTTGGCAATGATTTCCCGAATATTTAGCGCTATTTAACGATTCAATTGAAATATTGAATGCTGGCTTTACATGGTTATAAATGAATGTATTGCTTTATACAATCTCCCGTATGCTACTTTAAGACCTATAAGAGTCTAAATTTAAATGAAATGAATTCATGGTCTCCAGATAGCCTTGCAAACAAAGACGTAGGATTCCCAAGCCGGAGATGGCAAGCTCGATGCTCGGTCCGGTCGAGGATATACAATGTAAAGCCATAGAAGAAGAAGAAGCTGAATAACTATTCGTAGAAAATATCAAACTTGAAAATGATAAATCTATCTGTTTGAGAAGCGTATCTGATTGAAGAATGTTTCAATATTAGTGTGCATATGAGGAGACATGAGACCACATTAGTTTGCACAGAACTTGGTACCAGAACCTGTATCGAATTTGTAGAAAATACTTCACAGTGTATAATAATGAAGCAAACATCAATGTTTGAATATCGGAATAGATTGCAATCATTATAAGATGATCAAATCTATAATAGACTGCAGCTGCTTTTCATAAAAGACCGAACAAATAAAATTTTACGCTATATTGTAGATCGTAGGAACTTTCATCCGTGGTTGTCTGGACTAGGTAGCGTATGAGCATCAAACGTACAGCTATCCGGGAAATTGTAGTTTTGACGTGACTAATTGAACAGTTTTATAGAATGTCTACCCAATATCGGCAATTTTTGAATGGTCATGCCGGACTGGTGGATGGATTCCTTATGAACAGAAGGATGTTCATCGTTCTGAAAGCCCATTAAGGTCACTCCTGACGGAATCCAAGATAAAAAGTGCTCGCGTTTTCGGGGGCACACCACTCGATACGGAAGCAACGCACAACTGTCATTTTTATTATTTCACGCATGCTGCGATGCAGCAAAGCTAAATCAACAAAAATGACAGTTGAGCGCCGCCTCTGAATCGAGTGGTGTGCCCCCGAAAACGCGAGCACTTTTAATCTTGGATTCCGTCAGGAGTGACCTTAAGCTTCACCTTTCGTTTTAAGTGAATCCTTTCGCAATAAATTCAGACGGCGGCATTGAATGTGTTTGAATATTGCATAATAATTTACACATCAGCGATGAACGTTGAATGTTCCATGATCCAATCTGTGGTCACATTGTTTTATCTTATTTAATAATCGCTGAAATAGAGAAGTGCCAGATAAAAATAGAAAAAAAAAGTAATAAATTATAAGATTTCAATTCTGGTGCATAATTGTTTGTTGATAGAGGAATAATCAACTCATTTGAAGTCATTGGATACCAGAACATTCAACGATTGCTTAGACCGGAATTTCAGTTCAGAGTCGGGAAGCAGATAATGTCACTTTTACTATAGCAGCCGCCATTATGGCGAGCTTGGAAAGCTGGATTCCACTTCACATCTTTTATGGTTTGATTTTTCATAAAAGTTGTAGCAAAAGTTCGAAGACACCAAGTTCGTAATTCCATTACTTATCGTGGGCTTCGTGGCCGTGCGGTTAGCGACGTCAATCGTCTAGACGCATGTGCTGTGGAGTGTGGGTTCGATTCCCGCCCCGGTAAAGAGAAAACTTTTCGTAAAGCGAAAAGCTCTCCACTGGTCCACTGGGTGTTGTGTGAATGTCCTGTCCGTTGTCTCATGCTAGATGTTAAGTGTTCAGTCTGTGCGACCTCTGGTCGAAGACGGTGATTCTGTCTTTTTTATCTGTCTTTTTTATGGAGATTTTTCACGTTTTATGCTCCCAATCCCCATAAAATGATTTTTTCATCATATCTTTTTCATTTTCATTTCTACATTTTTTGTCATGTTCTAAAAAGTTTTAGTTAATAATAAAATACGCTATTTTGTGGCTATTGCGACTTGAAAAGTTGTAAAATAGAAAAGTTATAACAGTTTTATTGGATTTTTCTAGTCATATTTGGTTCATCTGTAACTTGATAACGGGCAAATTGTGGCAACCGTCTAAGACGAACTAGTGGAATTAAATGGAGAGTACTTAATTCGTCTTAGACGGTTGAATACATTCCACTAAAAGAGCATTATATATTTTTCTGGAAATTGTGACAGTCAATCTCATACGCATAACAAAGTACAAGTAATGAACATTAAATAAATACCTAAACTGAAAAGTTGTAAGCGAATGTAAGCAGTAAAAACACCCATCACAAGGAGTTGATGAACCAATGCACCATGCGTCTCCATATGTGCACCATGCATATACATATGTCGAACATCTTCAAAGCTTGTTGTCATAAAAAGCAATAAATCTCCAAAAGTAATGGAATTACGAACTTGGTGTCTTCGACAAAGTTTTTCAGAAGAACTTTTGCTTCAACTCTCGCGAAGAAAAAAAAAATCAGAAGGGTTATATACAAGATATGACCGCCCGACGTAAACTACGTATCTAACTACGTATACTAACTGATCATAAAATAATTATTTTGGTTAGAGCCTAGAGTGATTGAAATTTTGACTTATGCGCTCTCTTATGCTTGTACGATAACATTTGCTGTTTTGGTGTACCACCTAAATATTCAACTGAATTGGTTATAATATAGCTGAGTACGAGCAGTTTTAAGTTTGTATGGAAATTACTATAGAAATCGCCCCGTATGTGAGAGATCGATTCGTGAGGCGGATCATTAACTATTTAGGGGGAGATCTCCCAGCGCCGAACACCTCCCAATACCGGACACTTCTTAAAATGACACTACTTGCAGAGGTCCCTCCTTCATCTTATTAAGTACAAAAGGTAGCTATTGAAACGGCAAGCAATATCAGATCTTCATGTGATAAATTTTGTACAAAATTTGAAGTTGGATAAAAATTCTTCACACCTGTTTTGTTACACTTAGGGGGAAAGACGGCTTTGGCAGGTTTTGTTCTATTATTGCCAGGGGGGTTTTTGTCGACCAAATTTTATGAAATTTGGCCACAATATTCTTTGATATGCAAAGAATGTTTAGGCCAAATTTGAGCCTAGTCAGTCATAAAAACCCCCCCTGCCAATTATAGAACAAAACCTGCCAAAGCCGTCATTCCCTCTACTTTAATTCAATTGTTTCTTCTTGCTTAGAAAGCCACAGAAATTAGCAGAAACAAAAATTGAAGAGGACATTGAAAAATGTGGGAATTTGAATTAGGATGTAAAAAATGCTGAAGAATCAAATAAGCTCCACTAACAATTTTTAATATTCATAACTTAAAGCACGTGAATAATATTACTATTCTGAATGATGTTTTACTCATGTTACAGGAACTTAGTCACATTTGAACATGATGCAATAGTCTCCGGTACTAGGGGACATTTTTCTGAATCGTAAAATTTTTCACCAAAATTCATCGTCGAAAAATGTTGATCAATATAGTTTGTATGAATCATCAATGGTCAATACTCATATTTTGTGTTTCTTTCTTCTATCTATTCTTCCTTTTAGGCAATATAGCTCACGAAGAGAATGGCCGATTTGCGAGATTTCCTCACTAATCGATTCGTATTGGGATCAGCTGTGTTTCTATATGCAAAAGCTTAGTAAATTTTAAAGGAAAAGTTGGGAAATTTGCCAAATACAATATTAGGGCGAGTTTGGAGAAAACCTAATGCGATCGCTCGAAAAATGATCTAGAGTGCGGCGTCGCTCGCAATCAATGCAAAAAATGACATTTCGAACGTTGAACGTAAAAACCCAACCAACGCAGGGTACGTTCTGCTAGTATGGTGTAAAAGGGAACAGGAGGATCTCCCCCTAAATATAATCAACCCGAAGATTATAGAATATTGCTAAACCTGTAAGACGATTGTTGTTGCGAAATGATCGGATTTTCGTGAGCGAAGATATAAAGAAAATAAAAATGCTCATTATTGATATGTTATTCTTTTACGTGCTCAATTGAATTTCCTACGATTTAGTATTTCCCTCATAATTTTTCTTGCAAGCAGCGAATTGTTTCGTAATAAAGACGATTTATTCACTTGATAAGTTTCCTATGTTGCCAACGTACTCATATATTTTTAGATATTAATGACCAACGTTGCAAAACGGTTTTCTGAAAAATTTACTGTTTTCCTAGTAATTCTCATATTAACTTCAAACCGCGCGTGCGTGCTTAGTCAAATTACAACCATTGGGATGTTGGATATATGGGGTCAGGAGGTAACGAGGTTTGTTTTGGTAAACGTTTTGCCGCGTGTAATGTGTAGTTTTTCCGCAAATCATGTTCGATCGGACACCAATCCATGCTGCCTAAATAGTAGCATACAGTCTAACTTTCACCTACTCAGTGACTGAGCAAAATTGCATTGCTCTCTCTTACTATCCCACAGAAATTTTACACAATTTCCGTCAAAAAAGTTAGAGTGTAACCTTGTTTAAAGTTGGTAATTAATTTCAATATTCACCTCTTGCTTACATGAACATGTCCAGCATCTGTAGCAATTTTTCATAAACACTATTTACTTTTTTGCTCTGACCACGGTCATTGCCGTGGTTCTATTTTGTACTTTTTGTGCGAATCGCCGCACAAAAGTAGAGCGCAAGAATCAATCGCAGACGGCGCACAGTGTTTTCTGACCCAGGAATTCGTGATCGAAAATGTTTTGGCCATGAAAAGTTGATTTTAGAGGCTCAGTGACTTCGGAGAAAAGTTTCAGTATGTTAAGCTCCATATTCTGGAAACAAAATTTTTTTGACTAATCCCCCTAAAAGTGAGATGGAAATTATCTTTCCTCCAATTATGAAGATACATCATTGGTGTCTTCAAGAAAGTTGTAGAAAAAGTTTCTAGGAAAAATTTTGCTATATAAACTTTATTTCTATCTGCTATAGAAGTCGAGATATGGGTCGTTATTTATGAACGAACACCAAAAAACAGGTTTTTCACGATACTTTCGTCAATATATTTCTTAGATTTTTCAAATGTTCTACAAAGATCTCCGTCGCAATAAAAAACATGAACCTTTCGAAGACAGTTTCTTCTTATTTTCAATATTGACGAAGTTATTGACGATTTTTTGTTCAAAAATGAGCATTTTGACATTAATTGCATACATGTAGGGGCAAAATGGGGCAGAATTTTAATTAGGAGATTGAACGTATAACTCATGCACTAACGGTTGCATTGCAAAATATATGTGACTTAGCTTTCCGTAAGTACCGTATGGATATGTTTTCTTCTTCTTCTTGTTATATATAAAAAATGAATTGGTCTGTATTCCGCATAACTAAGAAACGGCCGGGTTCAAATTTCTTCATCACAATTTCCGATGGGCTTACATAATATTTTCTTATGTAAAAGTCACGACTTGAACTGAAAAAATTCAAATTAGAATTTGTATGGGTATTTTGTATAGGCATATCACAACACGCATTCTCACCTACTGTGCAAAACAACGTCTGCCGGGTCATCTAGTTCATGATAATAGCACTTACGCCAGACCTATGTCTTGTTTTAATGTCCAAATTTTGAAAATGATTATCGAATCGACGGATATTTTGTTTTGAAATTTTGTATTTGGCTAAATCATAGGTCTGGCGAAGTGTAAAGACTAAAGATGACCCTGCAGACGTTGTCCTGCACAGTAGGCGAGAATGCGATCTACCTTTTTAAATTTTCCATACAAATTTTATTTTCAATTTTTCATATTTTTCCAAATTTGGTCGAGATTCTCACATGAGAAAATATTCTGTAAATCCGTCGGACATGTTGATAAACAAATTTGTTGAAGAAATGAAGAAAATCTATCCAGCCGTTTCTTAGTTATGCACAATACAGACCAATTCATTTTTTATATATAACAAGAAGAAGAAGAAAAAGATGTTCATACGGCACTTATGTCAAGCTATGCATGCAAGCTATGCAAGCTATGCTAATTAGAGCATGAGTTATACTTTCAATTACCTAAATAAAATTCTGCCCCATTTTGCCCCTACATGTATGCAGTTAATGTCAAAATGCTCATTTGTGAACAAAAAAACGTCAATAACTTCGTCAATATTGAAAATAAGAAGAAACTGTCTTCGAAAGGTTCATGTTTTTTATCGCGACGGACATCTTTGTAAAATATTTGAAAAATCTAAAAAATATATTGACGAAAGTATCGCGAAAAACCTGTTTTTTTGGTGGTCGTTCATAAATAACGACCCATATCTCGACTTCTATAGCAGATAGAAATAAAATTCATATAGCAAAATTTTTCGTAGAAACTTTTTCTACAACTTTCTTGAAGACACCAATGATGTATCTTCATAATTGGAGGAAAGAGAATTTCCATCTCACTTTTAGGGGGATTAGTCAAAAAAAAATTTTTTCCAGAATATGTAGCTTAACATACTGAAACTTTTCTCCGAAGTCACTGAGACTCTAAAATCAACTTTTCATGGCCAAAACATTTTCGATCACGAATTCCTGGGTTAGAAAACACTGGGCGGCGGTCGTAACGAAACTGTGAAATTTTACTGGCTTGGAAAAGATTTGGAATTTTTAATGATTTTACGTTGATAATCAATAGTTCCAAATAGGCTTAAAAAATGCTGGAGAGTTGCCGATTCGATTGATAATAAAATCTCGAAAATCCATTTAAAGATAAAGGAGCTGTTAGCGTTTGAAATCTATCCTAATTTCGTGACGGTCTCGAATTTGGAAATTTCCGTTTTACACCCTGTATCAGAGTCTTCCCCTTAGACGTAGTTTACGTCAAAAATCATCTCACTTTTAGGGGGATTGATCATAAGGCTGAATACCTCCAAAGCAGCGCATCGACTAACTGATAAAATGTCTCGAAGACGCTATTACGCTAAATCACATAATAAAGGTACTATTAAATAAACGCACTGAAAACACGATTTTAGACACCGTGTGGTGTTTTTCGTGGGTACCAGTCAAAAGACTCATTATGACACGAATTTTATCCCTCCAGCAGTTTTTGTTTATTTCGGCAATTGGTGGATTCCAGTGGAGTGCTTTCTACGAAAAGTGGTTCTCCCATAGGTCATAGTTCCAAAAATAAGACTTTATCAAAAACCAGTTATCCCTTAACTGCTACTATATGGATGCATTTGTCATTTTTATCGAACTTGAGCGTATATTTATTTATCATCAGACTAAGGCCGGAGTGGCCTGTGCTGCACATAAAAGACTTCTCCATTCAGCTCGGTTCATGGCTGCACTTCGCCAACCACGCAGTTTGCGGAGGGTCCGCAAGTCGTCCTCCACCTGATCGATCCACCTTGCCCGCTGTGCACCTCGCCATCTTGTTCCCGTCGGATCGTTGTCGAGAACCATTTTCACCGGATTACTGTCCGACATTCTGGCTACGTGCCCGGCCCACCGCAGTCTTCCGATTTTCGCGGTGTGAACGATGGATGGTTCTCCCAACAGCTGATGCAACTCGTGGTTCATTCGCCTCCTCCACGTACCGTCCGCCATCTGCAACCCACCATAGATGGTACGCAACTCCCAGTGCGCGTTGGTCCTCCACGAGCATCGTCCAGGTCTCGTGTCCGTAGAGAACTACCGGTCTTATAAGCGTTTTGTAGATAGTCAGTTTGGTACGGCGGCGAACTCTATTCGATCGGAGCGTCTTGCGGAGTCCAAAGTACGTACGATTTCCAGCCACTATGCGTCTCCGAATTTCTCTGCTGGTATCGTTATCGGCGGTCACCAGTGAGCCCAAGTACACGAATTCTTCAACCACCTCGATTTCGTCACCACCGATAGAAACTCGTGGTGGGTGGCTCACATTGACCTCTCTTGAGCCTCTTCCTATCATGTACTTCGTCTTCGACGTGTTGATGACTAGTCCAATCCGTTTAGCTTCGCTTTTCAGTCTGATGTAGGCTTCCTCCATCCTCTCAAAGTTACGTGCCATGATATCAATGTCGTCGGCGAAACCAAATAACTGGACGGACTTCGTGAAAATCGTACCACTCGTGTCAATCCCTGCCCTTCGTATTACTCCCTTCAAAGCGATGTTGAATAGCAGACACGAAAGACCATCACCTTGCCGTAACCCTCTACGGGTTTCGAAGGGACTCGAGAATGCCCCTGAAACTCGAACTACGCACATCACCCGATCCATCGTCGCCTTGATCAACCGTATCAGTTTATCCGGAAATCCGTTTTCGTGCATTAGCTGCCATAGCTGGTCCCGATCGATTGTATCATATGCGACTTTGAAATCGATAAATAGATGATGTGTGGGCACGTTGTATTCGCGGCATTTCTGTAATATCTGACGTATGGCGAACACCTGGTCTGTGGTAGAGCGTTCACCCATAAAACCCGCCTGGTACTGCCCCACGAACTCTCTTGCAATTGGTGTTAGTCGACGGCATAAAATTTGGGAGAGTACCTTGTAGGCGGCGTTCAGCAATGTGATTGCGCGGTAGTTGCTACAACCCAGCTTATCGCCCTTTTTGTAGATGGGACACACGACACCTTCCATCCACTCCTGCGGCAGAACCTCATCCTCCCAAACCTTGGTAATCACCCAGTGCAGCGCTCTAGCCAGTGCTTCACCACCGTGTTTAAACAGCTCTTCTGGTAGTTGGTCAACTCCAGGGGCTTTGTTGTTTTTCAGCCGGCCGATCTCCTTCTGGATTTCCTGGAGATTCGGAGCCGGAAGTCGCATGTCCTGCGCGCGTCCTCCTAGGTTCATTACCATACCGCCACCGTTGTCTGCCATATCGCCATTCAAGTGCTCTTCGTAGTGCTGCCGTCACCTTTGGATCACCTCACACTCGTTCGTAAGAAGGTTCCCGTTTATGTCCTTACACATATCGGGCTGTGGCACGTGGCCCTTACGTGAACGGTTCAACTTCTCATAGAACTTTCGTGCGTTATTAGCGCGGCACAGTTCCTCCGTCTCTTCACGGTCTCGATCTTCCTGCTGGCGCTTTTTCCTCCGGAAAATCGAGTTTTGTTTGTTCCGCGCCCGTTTGTATCGTGCCTCGTTCGCCCTCGTGCGGTGTTGCAGCAATCTCGCCCATGCTGCATTCTTCTCCTCAACTAACTGCTCACATTCGCCGTCATACCAGTCGTTTCTCTGATCCGGAGCCACCGTGCCTAGTGCAGCGGTTGCGGTGCTTCCAATGGCGGATCGAATATCTCACTTGAGTGTATATGCTGTCACGAATTTGAGATAATTCAGTTGAATATCTACATTACATGAACAATTTACATACCTCATAACACTCTCCGAATCCCCTTTTGAAGCTTCCTCTGAGTAAATATTACGTCAACGACAAATAATCGCCGTGATTCTATCGTTGGGTCGCTGCATGCAATGTTCTATTTACGCTATTCCAGCGATAGAATCGCGTCACGGTTGTCGCATCGCGTGTGTTTGTTGAACGGAAAAACAATTTTCTTCTAAATATCCTTATCTTCATCCGCCAAGATAGCATGTTTCCCTTTCAAATCCTCTCCAGAAACATCCTTTGATTGAATATTTACACTTTCAGCTATCTTTTAAAGTACATTCAATCAACTTGTTTTTAAAGAAGGTAACGATCCAGCCAATATTTGTATACTTAATTGGTATTGATATAGGTCACATAAGATATTATGTATATAATGCAGGCCATATACGTGCTAAATAACGACTTTCTCGAGTTTGCATTACCATTTAGAACAGATTTATATTTTTTTGAATTTTTTCGCCAAATTTTTGTATG
The DNA here is from genome assembly GCF_024139115.2 of Armigeres subalbatus. NCBI lineage: Eukaryota > Metazoa > Arthropoda > Insecta > Diptera > Culicidae > Armigeres > Armigeres subalbatus. The sequence continues at coordinate 36,185,696 of NC_085140.1, read as the reverse complement.
GATGACTAATGAAGGATCAAGTGTCCCCATATTGAGGCAACAATTTGAAATCCAAATATCCTAAAATTGTGATTGAATGACATTTTCATCAGTACAGATCATTAAGTATATTTATCGCTTTTTGCTGTAAAAAAACTAAAATATTTGGTCATTGTTATGAGAAGTTGTTCAAATTTTGCGTGGCCACTAAAAAAATCTTTAGGAGGGTCAAAACAAAAAAAACCGCTCTGCACAATAAATAAGGTTGTCAATCCAAAAAATAACTCACCACATTACGATCATTTGTCTAGAGGATCAATACTAAAATATACGCTATAACAAAACTACTTTAGTTCTCGATAAAATAGGGGGTGATCAAGTCTCCCCGGGAATCAAGTCTCCCCACCTTCCCTTACTGCCGGAACGAGATTTTGAAGGCATTTCCGGTAAAATTTTTGGAGGAATTTCCGGAAGAACTTTGGGAACTGAAGGAATTCTCGAGGAAAAACCAGTAGGGACCTTTCAAGAAAATTTCGAAGAATTCCTTACAGACATTTTTAAAGGAGTTTTTAACAGGATTTCCAAATGTATCCCAAAAGCAATTTTAGAAGGAATTTTTAAATAAATTTCCGATGAAATTTTTAAAGGAGCTTTGAATGAATTTCTGGAGATATAAAAAAATAAAATAATGGAGTATGTTGTGAAGGGGTTCATGAGGGAAATGTCCAAGAATTTCTTCACAAAGCTACTAATACCTAAGATGGTTCTCTGCAGGTTCTTTTGCTGGTTTCTCTCCCGCCATACGCACTACACGTCCAGCCCACTGTAATCTGACGTATTTTATCAGCTTGCCTTTGTCTGCATTTTTGTACACTTGATACAACTCATGATTCATTCATTCGTCTACGCCATTTACCATTTTCCACCACGCCGCCGAATATTGAGCGCAATATTTTCCGTTCAAACACTCCGTGCATTCGATAGTCTGCATCTTTTAACGTTCATGATTCATGGCCGTACAGGGTGACTGGATGAATCAACGATGTGTGCAGAGCTAGTTTGGTCAGTGCCTGTAAGTAGCTTCCTAAAGTTACCAAAATAATTACTGGAGGAATTTTTAAAGGATTAGGATTAGTAGTTTTGAAAAAATTCCCATGGGAAATTCAGGAAAAATAATCAAGCAACTTTCTAAGGATCCCCCTAAGGATTCCGCACGCGATGGCATATGAGCAAATCAAACCACCTTCCTTTTGCCAGTGGAGATATATCAGCTTCCACACTAATATTCTTCCCTCCCCCTTCATACGGGAGCTTGGCAGAAGGAAGGTCGTGTGATATGTGCCATCACAAATATTGCCCTCCGCTCGCTTTCAAATCGACTTGTATAAAAACATTCTTCATGCTTGCCGTATCCTAACGGAACTATCAATTCTATACTTTCGCCTCTAATTCTATCATGAACATGTACGTCTAAGTTTGGAAGATGATATTAGCATTTCCATATCATTCCAAAAGAGTTACTAGAAGAATTTCTGAAGGAATATGCGTTAGAATACCCTGAGGATTTTTACAAGGTTTTTCTAAACAAATTTTCAAGGAATGCGTTGAGGAAATTCCGAACTAATTCCTAAGAGAAATTCCAATGAATACCTGAAATAATTTCTGAAAAGGCTTTCTGGAATTTGTTTCCGGAGGAATTTTTGTAGAACTCCTTAAGGCAATTTCCGAGGAAATTCCTGAATGAATCCCCAAAGAAATTTCTGGAGGGAATTTCAAATCAATTACTGGGAAAATTCCGAATGAATTCCTGAAGAAATATAGGGAATACTTCAGAAGTCCCAGAAAGTATTTCCTCCAAAATTCTATTGTGGATTTCTTCATAAATTCCTTCGAGAACTCCTATGGAAATTCCTTTAAAAATCTTTCAGAAACTCCTTTGTGGATTCATCTTGAAATTCCTTTAGGAATTCTTTTGGGAAGTCTTTTGGAAAAGCTTGAAAACTCTTTCAGTAGTTCCAACAGGAATTATTTTCGAGAATCCATTCAGGCTCTCTTTTAAAAATGCCTTCGACAATGTATTTGGAAATTCCTGCACAAAACTCTTCAGGAATTTCTTCAAAACTCCTCCAAAAATTCATTTGAGAACTCCTGAAGATTATTTTTCTTTAAACAATCTAAAAATTCCGCCAAAAATTCCTTCGGATATTCCTCCAGGGATTCCTTGAAAAGATTCTTCAAAAAGCCTACTAGATTCTTTCGTAGATTTATCTTTTCGGATTTTTTTTTTCTCTTTTTGATACTTGATACACAGATAATGAGCGCCTCCTCTTGGTGAGCCTATACGCCTAATGGAGCTATCATTCGTCCGTTGCATTAGCCATAGTGTGCAGGGTCTACCACGAAGCCTACGGCATCTTCCGAGTTACCAACATTCTCTAAGACATTTCAACTGCTCTTGATGCTTTTTTGGTATACGAATGAAATTGGTATTCAGCCGATCACAGTCTGCCGTATGTTTCAAAATAAATGACTAGATTTGGTTTAAGGTCACTCCTGACGGAATCCAAGTTTGAAAGTGCTCGCGTTTTCGGGGGCACACCACTCGATACGAAAGCAACTCACAACTGTCATTTTTATTATTTCACGCATGCTGCGACGCAGCAAAGCTAAATCAACAAAAATGACAGTTGTGCGCCGCCTCTGAATCGAGTGGTGTGTCCCCGAAAACGCGAGCACTTTGGAACTTGGATTCCGTCAGGAGTGACCTTAAATGTCTTCTGGGTAGTCCAAAGAAATGCGTAATGATAGTTCCTAGACGAAGTATTGAGAAACTGTTTTTGTATGGAACATTCAATACATTAAAATGTTTTACTACCTATTTTTCCTCAAGTTACCCGCTCTTTGGAAGTGAAACAAGCTTTCAGAAACTTTTTAAAGAGTTGGAAAAGAAACAAAAAAAACTGTTCTGGGGTTTAATGCTCCAAAGCTTTAGTATTTAGTAGGTCAACTTGAATTACGAATCTCGAAAGTCGATTTTTGGTTTTCGGCCACCTGATTCCCCATAGTGCTCTGGGGAACTACTCATACAATGTCAATGTGGAAGCACTTACTAAGCTTGTATATAACAACACATCTTCCCATCCCATAAATTATCAGCATAATCGCGCAACAGACAGTTTCTATCGGAAAAAAAGGATGTACATATGCAGCACTCAGTATCAAAGATTGCTTGACATGATCACGGCATACAAAAAACAAGGCAGGCTCATCACGTATGTAAACATTCAGTTTGAATGTAAACATGTGACGTCACTGCTATCTTCGCACAAGCTGGACCGAGACGATACTCTGGTTGCAGCATGCTTAATTTTGTACTCCAACATGTTGCGATAAAATATGCGTCACATTCGAAGTGTCATTTTTCTAACGAGCCTACCTTGTTTTCTGTATACCGTGGAGATGATGAAACTTCCAATCAGTGTCATCATAGCTTCACGTATTATTACCTCTTTATCTTCATACCTTTGAGGGGGAAACCATCTGGTGAAAGTAAAACTCGATTTCAGTTTTCAAACTCAGTTCAAACTTTATTACATAATAGCATTTCTGTGTAACAAACAATACAACAGATTCTGGGTGGAAACTTTTTTTTTATAATTTAACATAGTCTGAGAGCAAGTCAAGTTATGCTAAAACAATCAAAGTTGCGCTCTAACAATAAATTCGTTGGATTTAAAATAATTCCATAGTTAAACGCAATATAGAGAGCTGCAGCATGCCATGACATCCACGTGCTCAACACGTGATTGAGTAAACAAAACTTCGGAAAATGAAACTAAGGAAGACTTCCTACTGATTCGTTGTTTACTGTTCCTGACCTAAAAAGCTATGCTGCGTTCGTATACGATAAGAGGATGCACTGCCCCAACGACGACATCGCTCAGCGCATCCTGAATTTGTGCTGAACTCAATCATCTACAAAGCGAAACCAATAACGTCGTCGCCAATCGAGGCAAAGAAATCCTATGACATACTGTACTACATGTTCGCTTCCCTGTTCCTGGCTACAGATCACTCTCACTGTTGTTGTTGTTGGTTTGTTAGTTTTGATTGGATTAGTTTTTTGCTTCTTTATCTTCTATGCAGCAAATAGATAAATCGCCAGCGAAAAGGAGAACACTAACTGCTATCAATCCGCATCGATTTTTATCTTAGCTATGTTTTTTTCTTCAAATGATTTATTATAAAAAGGGGAACACTGTTTTCTGTTTCATTGTCAACGTTTCGGTTGCTGATGTATGTCATTATCATCTTAAAATGAGATTCGTCGAAGGAGTGCTAGACTTGACATTCGGTCAATAGCAATAGGTCAAACACATTTTAGACCGCTAATATAAATCCAAAGTAAAAACAAAAGACAAATAAAAATTCAACAATAGTGACGTATCCGTTTAAAATATATTTTTAATGAAATTATGTCTACACACTTAAAATTCTATGTTTACCGATTCTATGTTTCGACGAATTTCGGTAAATTTTTTACCGAGTCATCGGTAATCGTTACCGAGATCTCGGCAAAAAATCAACTTTGCCGGATTTCGGCAAAATATTGACGAAATTTCGGTAAAGGAATTACCGAATTTCAGTAAAACATATTACCGAGATCTCGGCTGTTGGAATCTCGGCAAAAAATTTGCCGAGATCTAAAAAATAATTTAAGTGTGTAGGGTTCTAACTAAAAAAATCGTATTTTCCAATGCTATATGCCAATTCCAGATTTTTTTTCCCTTTTCTGTGAGCTAAGAAATGAGCAACATTTGCAGTTTCAATCCTATAAAGTGGGTTTTATGTGTATGCAGATTCCTTTCTATTTAAATATTATTTAAAAATAAAAAATAATCTGATTGCTGAATTTTGCAAATCTGTTATATTCGCAAACTTTCTCTATGGCTGTCGAGAAAGATTGCAAATGCGTTCTTTAAAAATTACGAATATAAGAAAAGTCATGGTGTAGGTATTTCTGTTAAATAGAAATAAAAACTGATTTCTAAGTGGATAAATTTCACAATGCGTGAAATGTTGGGTTGTGTTTAGTCAAAACTCACACGGCATGTTCTCTACCCCGTAACAATAATACTTTTTACTTTCAAACATTCATGGCCTACTATATGATTCATGAAGCCTTTCTCTGATTACTTTTGTTTTCTCTCATTAACTCTGTCTTATTCCCTTACTGTTCTGTAACTGTATTCTCAAATGCGATGTAAATCCTCACTTTTTTCAATTTAAAATTTTACATTCTAATTTACAAACGGTCCCGTTTTTTTGTATTTTCTTATTTTATATTGGTTCTTTAACTGTCATTATTTGATATCAGTTCTATCTAGTGATCATCGTTTATTCTAGTTGTCACTTATCATTGGAAGTTGTAAATATAAAATATAATGTGTATTAATGAAAAACATAAGCATTTTTGTCAACCAATCGAAACCCCAAAGAAATTAAAAAAATAAGTGTGGTGGCGTTTGCAGGCTTTTCCAATGGCTGACGAGAAAGACTGCAAACACTGTATTCATTGTAGAAAAAGTTGCAAAGTCTAATCTAACGAATTCATTACAGATAATCATATAAAAAATTCAAAGACAGCGATATAAAAATCATGAACAAAGTAAAAACTGTTTTTATGACTATATAGGAATCATTTGAAACTTAATTCAAAATAATGAACGCGAAAGCAAGTTGATTCTATTTATGACACCATAATATCCAATCCGCACTCCTTCGCAATAAAGTTGTTGGTGTTACAAAATTTGATTAGACTTTCCATTGTGGAAACTTTAGTAGTTTAGTCCATTTCACAACAACGAGCCCTACAGAAGTATTACTTGTTGGTAGAAAGTACATCGTAGTTTAGTGGTTAATAATGCCTTCACATGAGACTTTCGTATATATCCTGTATGCTGATTCATTTCTAATCACACTGGAGTTTGGCTACACGTAGTCGATTTTTATTTTATTTTTATGTCCATAAAAAGCAGTATTTCTATTTCTTTTGTCAAGGTTCAAGCTTCATTTTCTATTAAATATCTTTTGTATTTTCTGGTTTCATGACTTAATCTCTATTCAATTTAGTTAACTTTTTACTGTATACTTGCAAAAAAGCTTTCATAGACAATTGGAAATTAATGTCTCGCAGCTTTAAGCGCTTCGAACAAAAGGGAAACCGCACACAGTGGAAACGCCCTTACACAAATAGAGCTTTATGGCTGTCAAGCTCTACACGAGTATGGTGGCCTCCGCAGAAAGCTAGTTCTCCTCCCTACTTTCGAACGCTGTGCATATACGAGGAAAAGAGAACAACACAAAGTCATAAAAAGCTATACATGTAGGGAACGATAGTTGAAGCTTCAATAACAGTTATATTCTGGACACAAACCTATCCATTCTGCTCTAGTTAAGTTTCATCATTACTCGCGTGGTTTTGCATTTTTCCTATAGTTTAAAATATTTCTATCATCAACGGCCACAGTAAAAACTTGTAACAACATGTTACGAGGCATTCTCCCCTCGAGAAGCCCTAAAACATAATCAATTAAAGACAAAACTCCTAACTTTAGTCGCTTTTGGCAGGCTACAACGCGAATTTATGTACAGTTGTGTAGACATCCTGCCAAAAGCAAGCCCCTCTCAGTAACGAGGGACCACCGAATATGATTCAATTCGCTTGTTGTTTACCTCCCGCATGCGGTCTGTGAAATCACGTGGATCTATTATCTATACAGCATTTCTGGTCTGACTTCGATGATTGCCCTTAAAAAATCTACCATTGAAAAAACAAGTTCGTATCAACAGCGTTTCGCTAATCCCGAATTTTGCACTCTACGAGCGCCTATAGACACGCCTACCTGTTATATAACACACTTTGTTTTTTGCTTTAGCTTACCTATCGAGAAATTGTTATACAATCCTAGTAAAAATTCAGTGATCTGTAGTAGCCCACACAAACCGAAGGCTCGCTAATTAGTTTTCATATCCTAAGCTCACAAAAAACAATAACATTCTTCTCTTACACATAATCAAACAAAATATATGTCAAATTTGAGCGAGAACGATCGCACTCAAACCTCTTCGCCTTCGTCCGAGTTGGTCAACCGAACCTGAGCCGGCTCAGTCATTACCCCGTTGACGGACATCTGCTGGTCACGCCACGGCGTCGTCAGTATTATTAACCGCTGAAATGAATCGCATGATTAGAACAAGTCTTAATTTTTCACAAGGTGACCTTTAAATGGAAACCAACCTGTCGGAACGTGCCCGGTGTGACGATCAATTTGTAGAACGCTATCAGCGGAATCATAATCATCGAAGAGCCTGCGATGCACCAGCCAAGAACGTTTGCCCACGGTGGATAGACGTAGTCCTCGTAGCTGAGCGGTTCGTACCCGATCAGACCGTAGATGATGATGAACAGCAGGAAAAGAGGGGCCACGAATTTCCAGCAGACGCGCCAGTAGATGCCCGGAGCGAAACCGATCATGTCTTTGATGTCCTCGCAGAAGCGTTGCGTTCCTAGATAGGAAAGATAAGAACATATTGAAGATACAGTCGCCAATTTATCATGAATTCTTCTATTCCATTGTAAGACGGGATTTTACTCTTACGTCTTCCAAGAAGGTTCGATTTTGACTGCTTGATAGTGTACAACATTCTTCTTAAAATTAAGACAATCGAAGACTGTTTGTACTACACCCAGCTTTCACCTTCCGCAATCCCTTCGATTATGATAAACCGAAGAGCGAGTAATAAGTCGTATAGAGAAGTGTCTCACAAAAATGCATTTTGAGTGAATATAAAGGTCTCGAATAGGATACCCTTTATTGGGCAAGATAGCCATTGTGATAGCCGATCAGTGGCCGATAACTTTTCAATAAATGCATCTAAGTTAATAAAGTATGTAGTGTAAGTCTTCAAAATTAAGTGTTAGAATGTCTAGTTTAATATAAATAAAAGTGTTGTCGTGAAATAAACTCTTGTGTCGTATTGTGTAAATAAAATTCCAAGCTGTCAACCTCCAACCGATTGGAAGAACACTAAACAGTTACCCATCGGTAAACACCAAAGAGTTCACATACAGTCAGCACTTTGGTACTTCGAGTATTAGGTTTGCACCTCCCAAACTTGCTGATCTCAAAGGAGAATCGGCTAGTTTGCCCAGGAAGAAGTTCGTAATCCCACGAACAATGTCATAGTGCGGTTCAAGCATATAGTGCTCGATGCGTTACTTGTTCAGAACAACATCTGCTCTATCAAAGTCCAATATTCCAGCATCTTTCTGTGCCGGGTCGAGACAAACTTCTTCGCAATCATTCGTTGTGCCGTGGACATCAAGCTCCCGAGTGCTCCTCTCACTTCGTTTGCAGGAAATGCAAAGCAAAGCACCACACCATGGTATGTTTCCGGTCGGACAAGGGCGACACAAGCTGATACGAATACCACAAGTACTGCACAGCAAAATTGCATCCCAAGTACCTTCGCGGATCCAGATTCTGTCTAATTCAATTCTGCACTACAACGTTCTTCGTCAGTACTGCTAGCGACAGCAGTGGTTTTAGTGGAAGGTGATACAGGTATCAGTTTTCCAGCACGGGCCATGTTGGATTCTGGGTCCGAATGTAATTTCAAGACGGAGAAGTTGTGCCAATGTTTGAACATCCAACGGAGGCGTTCGGATATAGCCGTCCTTGGTATAGGACAATCTAATATGCGCATTAAATACAAGGCAGTATCGACAATCGAGCCAACCAACGACGAACGTCCAAAGGGCATGCTGGGAGAATCCGCTAGGCGTGCAGTTGGCAGATCCAGCATTTTTCAATTCCAAGGCTGTGGACTTGATTCTTGGAATCCAACATTCCTTTGCGATTTTGGGATTTTGGGAACGGTCATGGTAATGGAATCAGTATTCGGCTGAATCGTGTCCGGTCTGGAAAATACTGATCGTCCAAATCCGAAAATGTTCCTGTAACATATGGCAGTTACTAGTGGTTTAGAAGAAATCCTATCTCGGTTTTGGGCTTGCGAGGAAATCGAGTCTCCGAATTATTATTCTACCACCTCGATTTCGTCACCACCGATGCCAACTCGCGGTGGGTGGCTCACATTGTCTTCTCTTGAACCTCTTCCTATCATGTACTTCGTCTTTGACGTGTTGATGACTACTCCGATCCGCTTGGCTTCCCTCTTCAGTTTGATGTAGGCTTCCTCCATCTTCTCAAAGTTACGTGCCATAATATCTATGTCATCGGCGAAGCCAAAAAGCTGGACGGACTTATTGAAAATTGTACCACTCGTGTTAATCCTTGCTCTTCGTATAACCCCTTCCAAAGCGATGTTGAATAGCAGACACGAAAGACCATCACCTTGCCGTAACCCTCTGCTGGTTTCGAAGGGACTCGAGAATGCCCCTGAAACTCGAACTACGCACATCACCCGATCCATCGTCGCTTTGATCAACCGTGTCAGTTTATCCGGAAATCCGTTTTCGTGCATTAGCTGCCATAGCTGGTCCCGATCGATTGTATCATATGCGGCTTTGAATTCGTTGAATAGATGGCACGTTGTATTCGCGGCACTTCTGCAGTACTTGGCGAATGGCGAACACCTGGTCCGTGGTGGAGCCCGCCTGGTACTGCCCCACGAACTCCCTTGCAATTGGTGCTAGTCGACGGCATAAAATTTGGGAGAGTACCTTGTAGGCGGCGTTCAGCAATGTGATTGCGCGGTAGTGGCTACAATCCAGCTTATCGCCCTTTTTGTAGATGAGACACACGACACCTTCCATCCACTCCTGCGGCAAAACTTCCTCCTCCCAAATATTGGTAATGACCCAGTGCAGCGCTCTAGTCAGTGCCTCACCACCGTGTTTGAATAGCTCTCCTGGTAGTTGGTCAACCCCAGGGGCTTTGTTGGCCAATCTCCTCCTGGATTTCTTGGAGATCCGGAGCCGGTAGAGTTATGTCCTGCGCGCGTTCCCCCAGGTCCATCACCATACCGCCATCTTCGTCTGCCACATCGCCATTCAGGTGCTCTTCGTAGTGCTGCCGCCACCTTTGGATCACCTTACGCTCGTTCGTAAGAAGGTTCCCGTTTATGTCCTTACACATATCAGGCTGGGGCACGTGGCCCTTACGTGAACGGTTCAACTTCTCATAGAACTTTCGTGTGTTATTAGCACGGTACAGTTGCTCCGTCTCTTCACGGTCTCGATCTTCCTGCTGACGCTTTTTCCTCCGGAAAATCGAGTTTTGTCTGTTCCGCGCCTGTTTATATCGTGCCTCGTTCGCCCTCGTGCGGTGTTGCAGCAATCTCGCCCATGCTGCATTCTTCTCTTCTACTAACTGCTCACATTCGCCGTCATACCAGTCGTTTCTCTGATCCGGGGCACCGTGCCAAGTGCAGCGGTTGCGGTGCTTCCAATGGCGGATCGAATATCTCTCCAGCCATCTTCAAGAGACGCTGCGCCTAGCTGCTCTTCCGTTGGGAGTGCCACTTCCAGCTGCTGCGCGTATTCTTGGGCTAGTCTACTGTCTTATAGCCGCCCAATATTAAGCCGCGGCGTCCGACTTCGACGCGTGTTGTACACCGTCGAGAGTTTTGAGCGCAGGCATACTGCAACGAGGTAGTGGTCGGATTCAATATTCGCACTGCGGTAAGTGCGGACGTTCGTGATGTCGGAGAAGAATTTACCGTCGATTAGAACGTGGTCGATTTGGTTTTCCGTTTCTTGGTTAGGTGATCTCCATGTGGCCTTGTGGATATTTTTGCGGGGAAAGAAGGTGCTTCAGACTACCATTTCGCGGGAGGCTGCGAAGTTTATGCATCGTTGGCCGTTGTCATTCGATACGGTGTGCAGACTATCCGGTCCGATGACCGGTCTATACATTTCCTCCCTTCCTACCTGCGCGTTCATGTCACCGATGACTATTTTGACGTCCCGCAGTGGGCATCCATCGTATGTCTGCTTCAGCTGTGCGTAGAACGCTTCTTTCTCGTCGCCGGGTCTCCCTTCGTGTGGGCAGTGCACGTTGATGATGCTATAGTTGAAGAAACGGCCTTTAATCCTCAGCTTGCACATCCTTGCGTTGATTGGCTGCCACCCAATCACGCGTTGGCGCATCTTACCCAGCACGATGAAGCCGGTTCCCAGCTCGTTGGTAGTGCCACAGCTTTGGTAGAAGAGAGCCGCCCGATGCCCGCTTTTCCACACTTTCTGTCCTGTCCAGCAAATCTCCTGCAGCGCTACGACGTCGAAGTTGCGGGGATGTAATGCATCGTAGATTATCCTGTCGCAACCTGCGAAACCTAGCGACTTGCAATTCCATGTTCCAAGCTGATCGTGATCCTTTATTCGTCGCCTAGGTCTTTGCCGATTATATCGAGTCGCATTATCTCTTATATTGTTCGTAATTATTGGTTTTCCAGGCGGCTTATTGGGCCTGCGCAAACCTCCTGTCTCGCCGGAGGGCCATCGTGTCAGGGCTGTTTAGCGTCCCACCTAACACCAGGACTTGGGCTTGTGCGTTTTGAGCGGCACACGGTCGCTTTGGCGGAGCCTACTTGCGGATACATGCAGCTTTTTATAGAGGTTTAACAGGGCCCACTGTCAAACCCCACCACATCCTAGGCAGGCGCCACAACTCGCAGATGGCCTGGGGAGGGATTGTCAAGTCCTTGGACATAGTCCCTGCTGCCCCCAATATGAGCCCCATACCGTCGCACTAATATGAGCGGTGAATACTGTAAGTACTGTGAGTAATATTCAGTTAGAGCGGTTTGAGCGTGAGCAAAACATAAAAAGCTCACCGTATTTCTTTCATCGACCCACAGGTGGTGTATGATGGAAGGGTTGCCATACACAATACACTTTATGTAACTTTTCGTGTTCTGTCGCTACCAATCATACTTACTTATAAACTAAGCTATCGTCTTCAGGATGATTATTCTGTCCGAAACTCCTGTCGGAGTAGTAGCGCGTCGGTTTTATAATATTAATTGTAAGTTCTTGATAATTATTACTAAGTGTAGAATTCTAAAATAAGTGTACTCTCTAATAGATACGGCATTAGGGAAGTGAGTCGGCAATAGTGGCTATTGTGAAGTAGGGAAGCTGAAGAAAAGTGTGTGCGTGTGTGAAGCAAGGAAAAAGGTAAAAATACTATTGAATGGTACTATTGTTGGTGATTATTGTTAAGCGTGGCGTCACAAGGCGTTAAAGATTGGGTCAGGTCCATATTGTGGGCTTTTTTAGTCTTTTTGTGCCCTTTTGGCGGTGCCGGAGGTGGCGTGTCCACAGAGCAGACGTGCTTCAGTTCCCAGGGCCAGGTGGTGCCGAACAAGAGAATATACGGACGCGAGAGCGCCTCGCACGTGGCCTAACAACTATTGTTCGAGCCATTTCGCCATTGTGCATAGTGCGATACCCATTATTGTCTCGATCAAGTGTCCAGGGACCAATAGAGCCGCGGAGCCACGCATGGGCCAGGCCCCGACGCCATTACTGCAGTGACCAGCCACTTCGTTCCTCGTCGCAAGGCTCCGTTCGACCAAAGCCATAGCCCTGCACGACCAAAGCCATCGTCCGACCAAAGCTACCACCCTTCACGACCAACGCACCATTCGACCAAAGGCATCGTCCGACCAAAGCACCGTTCGACCAAAGCCACCGCCCTGCACGACCAACGCACCGTTCGACCAAAGCCATCGCCCGACCAAAGCCACCTCGTTCCTCGTCGCAAAGCACCGTTCGACCAAAGCCATCGTCCGACCAAAGCCCGCCCGCCAGGTCAGCAATCATCCGACTCTTAGCAGATCCGTCCAAAGAATTCACGGTGGGATTTGACCAAGAAAATCTCGTGAACAGGCCGACACTTTCGGCGATTGTCCAGTGCTCCAGCCGACATCAGTGCTCGCGGTGTGATACCTGAGAACGTCGCGTCGTGGACAAAAGCCATCGTCGAATATGCAGAATCATCGAGAGCCTTCTGCATGTCGCTCGCCATCTACAACCATCGTCAGCAAGCCTTAGCGGTTACCTACGCCGCCTAAACACCAGCCCGACACCATAAACCGCAAGTACCCATTCCAAAACCCTATGACGTCACACCAACCAGTATAAAGGTTTAATAAATAAGCATGTAAAACAGATTGCCGTGTAGGTAACAAATTTATTAAAACTACGCAGCCCTTTAGGTTTCTCCACCTTTTTTGCCTTTCATCGTTTTCCGGGCTCAATTCGGAGTCGTCAAGCCTCGCCTATGGTGTTTTGGTTGTAGAATTTCTCCTCTAGCAGCTTTTGAGTCTTCTAGGTACGACACTGTTTGGCAGGTTTTCGATCGTGTAACACAGGTGGGTTCGTGTTGCGCGACACACGTGCGTGTGTAGCTCCTGCTATTGGTGAGTAGTACCGTGAGCGTCTGTGGTGTTTTTTTTTTTTTTTTTTTTTTTACCGAATGTAATGGAAATCTGCAAACAGACACCTGGGGAGGCGAACCCAGGTAGTGTGGGGATGGGATCACCACTCCCGACCCACTAAAACCAACTCCTTCCTCTCCAGTCATTCCCCCGGCCCGCAATTAAGCAATACTTCGGGGGGATGACTATTGGGCATTGCGCCCCCTCCATGACGTACACAAGTGCACGTATGCGCCTCAACTCTTCGACACTCCCCATGCAACACTGCACACTGCACTGCACAAGACACACTGGCACCACATGTGCCCCAACACTCACCTGCCTATGCCGCTTGAATGACTGCAAGGAACCAATTTATAGGTACCCTGCAGGGGGTACCCCATGCCGCCATCTCACAACATAGACAGTCCTCACTCAGTGTGGTGTTCACCCCGTCCTGCAACAGGGTGGCACCACTTGTCTACCAAGCCGGAGGCGACCCTAGGTTGGTGGCTCCTATGCCGCTCCTACCTCAGCTACGAGGCAGACCCTTTCATGTCTCCTATTTCTGAGGTGCCGCAGAGGCATCAACCCCCCGACACTCCTGCCAGTCATAGCGAGACTTTCGTGACCCTACTTCTGAGGTGCCGCAGAGGTATCTGCCCCCCGACACTCCTGCCAGGCCTAGCGAGACTTCACTCATTCCGTCCCTGACAGCCGGATCACACTACTGCCCAAGCAGCCACTCTGACCATACGTACCATGCGAGTCTAACTTGTGTGCTCGCTCATACATTCAGTCCCAATCGCTTGCACCACTTGTGCACCACTCTCTTTGACATTCGGTCACTTACTCAGTGGGGGTTATAATACCCCCATCTCCCATTTTTATCCACTCTGTGCACCTCCTGTGCATCGTTTGGGCGTGGAACACCCGGCACGTCAGGCGTGCCTAACACTCACCTACCCAGGCTTTGATACTGCCAACAGGTCACCGTTAGGTACTTTGTAGGCAGCACCCACCTATTGACATTTCGAGGCCCAGATAGTCCTCAGCCAGTGTGATGGTCTCCCCATCCTGCAACGGGGTGGCACCACTTACCTTACATGTCTCCGATTTCTGAGGTGCCGCAGAAGCATCAACCCCCCGACACTCCTGCCAGACGCAGCGAGACTTTCGTGTCCCCTACTTCTGAGGTGCCGCAGAGGTATCTGCCCCCCGACACTCCTGCCAGGCCTCACCAGACTTCAGTCATTCTAACACTACCGACCATGCGTACCATGCGAGACTTACTTGTGTGCTCACCCATACACTCGGTCCTCACTCTGTGGGGTATTACGAGTAATACCCCCAACTCCCATTCGCTTGCACCACATGTGCACCACTTGGGGGTGTTTGGGTACCACCCACTGCCACCCGCTTGCCGCCGAAGCAGCCCTCACTCTGTGGAACCTCCACAGGCTCCGTTAACGACCTGGCTAATTGTTTCACCCCCCAGGCCATTCATCCCTTCGGCACGGGTCGCCTGACACCTTGGGATTCGGGGTTAGGGGCTTGTATGCTTTAAGCGGCACACGGTCGCTTGATAAGGTTTGCTTGCGGATATGTGGTTTTTGGGAGGGAATTAACAGCGCCCCCTGATAACCCCACCACCTCCTAGGCAGAACCCCCTGACTCACAGACGGCTGGGGAGGGGTCGTCAAGCCCTTGGACATGGTCCCTGCTGCCCGCGAGCGTCTGTGGTATGTGATTACTAAGGTAAACAACCCTGTAATTGTCTCCCCTCCCTAGCTTCGAAGTTAGCTAGCGGGTAACAAAAGCTAGAATGGGGCCAGGTAGTGTGAATAATGGATGGAACTTCACCGGCAAATCCCGCTTTTGAATGAAATTAGTATTCAGCGATGCGTTGTGATACCAGGAGTAACAAGTATTCAACTACATTTCTTTTCGGACGCTTCCATGGTTGCCTACGGGACTTGCGTCCGAAGTACAGACAATTTTAGAAGAAGCTACGTTGCTTTGCTTACTTCAAAATCTAAGGTTGCTCCACTAAAATCACAGTCAATTCCACGATTGGAGCTTTGTGGAGCATTGTTAGCAGCACAGCTGAGAGAAAAGGTGTTCAGCTCACTGAAAATAGAAGCGGAAACATTATTCTGGGTTGACTCGACATGCGTACTACAATGGTTAAAGGCAGTACCAGCTACATGGAATACTTTTGTAGCGAACCGTGTGGCGAAAATACAACAAGCGGCGAAGAATTGTGCATGGAACCATGTTCAAGTAGAAGATAATCCTGCAGACCTGACCACGAGAGGATTGCTACCGCAACAAATTCATGGAAACCAGCTGTGGTGGGAGGGACCCCGTGGCTGAAGCTGGAACAGAAACACTCCAAGTTACAGAGGATTCTGTGGAGGAGGCTGAAGAAGAGATATGAAGATTTGTCGCACACTGCGCAGTACTAGAAAAAGAATGTTTTGGAAGATGGTACGTGGCGAAGTTCTCATCGTTTACCGACATGCTTCGTCGCATAGCATATCTGTTGCGATTCATAGCAAGGCTTAGAGATCGAATAAGGAGTCTAGATGGTCCGACGTACTTGATAACAACTTCTTCTTCTTCTTCTTCTTCTTCTTTTTGGTATTACATCCCCACACTGGGACAGAGCCGCCTCGCAGCTTGATGTTCATTAAGCGCTTCCACAGTTATTAACTGCAAGGTTTCTAAGCCAGGTTACCATTTTTGCATTCGTATATCATGAGGCTAACACGATGATACTTTTATGTTCAGGGAAGTCGAGACAATTTCCAAGCCGAATGTTGCCTAGACCGGCACCGGGAATCGAACCCAGCCACCCTCAGCATGGTCTTGCTTTGTAGCCGCGCGGCTAAGGAGGGCCCCTAATACCAGCAAAAGAGGTGAAAAGGGCGGAGTTGGCAGTCATACGATGCGTGCAGCGTGGTGGTCCGCATTATCCAAGAAGAGTAGTGTCCCGAGAGGCTCACCACTTCGTTGGTTCAATCCTCAGCTATCGAGCGATAACGTGATTCAAGTCGGTGGAAGGCTAGAGCACTCACATGAAGTGAATGCAACTAAACACCCCTTTGTTCTGCTGGCAAGTCATCCGCTGGTTAAGCTTGTATTTCGGCATTACCATTTTAAACTGTTGCACGCCGACCCTCAACTACTTCTAGCAAGCGGTCTTTCACTAATTACGTAAGCATTTTTCTGGTTTTTCGGACCCCCATCCCCCCTTGTAAGATTTTTCCCATACAAATAATTTTTTGTTTGTATGAAGAGAAAGAAAATGAAAGACCTCCCTTCCCCCTATATGTGCTTACGTAATTAGTGAACGATCCCCAACTGTCAGGCAACAGTGCTTCAGGACAAAACCGAACTCAGTTGAGCAGTTTATGGGTGAACTTCCTGCAGCACGGGTAACAGTAGCACGACCCTTCTCAAGGACAAGAGCAGACTACTTCAGACCCGTCTATTTCAGGCCATGTTCACTCAGAGCAGAGTGTACGAAGGTAGTTCATCTAGAACTTGTGACTGACCTTACTACAGACCGTTTCCTTCAGGCGTTTAGAAGATTCATTGCGAGGAAAGGACGTTGTACGGATGTGTACTCTGACAACGGGACCAATTTTGTTGGTGCCCGAAACAAATTGAAGGAACTTTTCGTGCTTCTACGCAGCGAAGATCATCGGGAACGTATGATAAAGAATTGTTCAGGCTCTACATTTAGGAGACCTTTGGGAAGCAGCCGTTCGTTCATTTTAGGAGAAGTCATCGTTTCACACGAAGATCTGTTGACGCTTTTGGCTCTAACTCCTATGTCGGATGATCCAACGAATCTGGAAACACTAACTCCCGGTCAATTCCTTGTCGGAGCACCGCTACACCAGATACCAGATCAAGATTATTCCGAGGTGCCTGTGAACCGGTTAAAGAAGCACCATCTAATTCAGCAAAAACTCCAGTTGTTCTATGGAGTACTCCTATGAAGAACGGAATATCTTTCCCAGCTCCAAGGAAAGGTTAAACGGTGGAAGCCTGCTGTTCCGATAACTGTAGGGAAACTCGTCGTCGTCAGGGAAGACATCATGCCTCCATTACAGTAGACAGACGGGACGGATACAGGGGGTTCATCTAGGGGCAGACGGCATAGTTATACCTACCCTATAGGGTAGCAAAGCAACACTGAAGATCACTTCCGGTTTAACAAAGCGCGCAGTTGAGAAACTTTGCATTTTGCCTCCATCGTGTAAACCAGCTGAATAAGAGGAGTAGTTAAAAATTAGATTACCAAAACATTCGTCCTGTGATCGAAGAGGTTTTTTTCTTTCCAAAATTCCGTAAATTTAGGGTTGGGGAGTATGTTTGTACTTTCACCCAGCTTTCACCATCCGCAATCCCCTCGATTATGATCAACCGAAGAGCGAGTGATAAGTCGTAGATAGCACAAAAATGCACTTTT
Organism: Armigeres subalbatus; assembly: GCF_024139115.2. Classification (NCBI taxonomy): domain Eukaryota; kingdom Metazoa; phylum Arthropoda; class Insecta; order Diptera; family Culicidae; genus Armigeres; species Armigeres subalbatus. The sequence continues at coordinate 36,167,785 of NC_085140.1, read as the reverse complement.
GAGTAAATATAAAGGTCTCGAAGTGTTAAAATGTCTAGCGTAATGTAATTAAAAATGTTAGGGAACGATAATTTTGTAATAAATGAATTTAAATTGATAAAGTTGTAATATGTAATGTAAGTCTTCGAAATAAAGTGTTAAAATGTCTAGTGTAATGTAAATAAAAATGTTGCCGTGAAATAAACTCTTGTGTCGTATTGTGTGAATAAAAATCCAAGCTTTCAACCCTCAACCGATTGGAAGAATACCAAACAGCCATCGGTAAACACCAAGGAGATCAAATACAGACCACCCGAATTCCACCCGCAGAGGGAGAACCATTACGAAGTTCAACAAAGATATTGCACTAAAAATGATCTAAAAGTATTTTTTTTTTCTACTTTTCTACTGTTTTTTTTTTTTCATCATTTGTTATTTAAATTTTCGATTATACGTTTATGACATATTTTAGCTGCCGTTCATCAGATAAACTGAGCTAACGATCAAATACGAAACTTTTCCAAATGCAACACAAGTATGAAATAGCATTAGTTTCCGAAAGTACTTACCATATATCCATGAAACAGCAATAGATTCAAACAGCACAGCAATCAATATAGAATATCCAGCTGCATATCGGTCCAACAACTGGAAGAAATAGAATCCACCTTGCGTACAACTAGCAAGTCCCACGAAAAAGTACAACGTGAAGAGGCCAGCCACAAATATTTCCCGATTACGTCCTATTTTAGGGAATTCATCACTCAAGGCCGTTATGATCGCCTCCGATCCACCAAACTAAAATAAAAACAAATCTCAGTGATCGATTACATCTTTCAAAACTAAAGAAAACTCACAGAACTATCCAATCCCAGGGTCAGCAGCATCATGAAGAAAATCATCGCCCAAAAGATGCTTCCGGGCATGGTAGCAATGGCAGCTGGGTAAACCACGAAAACCAATCCGGGTCCTTCGGTCGCAACGTCTTCGATGTCTTGTCCGCTGGCATGTGCCATGTATCCCAACACCGAAAAAATCACAAATCCTGCTACGAAGCTGGTGGCCGAGTTGATAAAACTGGTCAAAATGGCATCCCTGTGGAAGGAAAGTTGAGAATTCGTCATTGAATTGCACGGTTTGGATTGTTTCCGCAGATTACTCACTTGTAAACGTTATTGTGATATTTATTGTATGAAGCGTACGCCAGTAGCACACCAAAACCAGGGCCCAGCGAGAAAAATACCTGGGTGGCGGCATCGACCCACACTTCCGGCTTCTCGATCATGTCAAACCGGGGGCTCAAATAGTACTTGATTCCATCGGCCGATCCTGGAAGTGTGATTCCTCGAACCAACAGGATCAACAGCACCGCATACGGGAACAAAGCCGTAAACCAAACCACTTTTCCCGAAGTGCTGATCCCTTTCCACAATGAAAAATAGCAAATCAGGTATACGGCCAGTAAACACAGCGCCATGTCCCACTTGATGGAACCCAAGTCGTGAAGACCAGCGCTTTTGTCTAATTCCAGAATGTAACGACTAAAATAAAGTTAATAAGACTACCATTCAATCAAGTTAATCTGATTCGCATCCTACTTGAAGTACTCCGACGCTGCCGAGGCAAATTTAACCGTTTCGTTGGACAAGGCAATGGTCGTGTTGACTACCGTTCCATTGATAGTTGTCACCGACGCTGCTGCTGCCGTCGCGGCAGTTTTGTTGGGACCGCCGAACTCAAACGGTTTGCACAGGATCGTGTTCCAGGAGTTGTCACACAGTGTCCAAGGCAGTTGACTGGTGAACGAAGCAAAGAAGAACCTAAGCGACCACGCTATGATCACGTTGTAGTAAAAGTCTACGTAGAAAGCGATGAGGACGACCGCATAGCCGATACCTATGAAACGAAATGTATAGATTGCTTGATTCGTTTTTAAACGTTTGAACGATGAACCACTAACCTTTGAAAAGAGGTACTAGACGGCCCCAACAGGTGATAGCACCTTTCCTGTTGAACTGACCCAGTGCCAGTTCCATGTAGAAGAGAGGAATTCCGCCGACCAACAGCATCACACAGTAAGGAACAAGGAATGCACCTGCAAAATAATTGAAAGGAAATAAGGCAATTAGCGTAAATGTTCTCATGAATTGTTCAATTAATTGCCCGTAAATGCCCAGGACGAACTTTTATTTCTCAAAAACCATGTATCTCGGAGGATTTTGAAGATGTTTGCTTACAATTTTTATTTAAATCACGAGGAATAGTTACTATTTTATGTACATGCAAAACTTACTCTCCTCAGCCACCCCCTTTTTATTGTTGAAAAAACTTGGTGGCCCGAAAGCGTAATGTTGGGCTGTCATATTTAAAACTGGTCATATTTGAAGATTTCATGGTCTGTTTATAAGCCCGTATGATCAGGGCTATTTAATGTAATTCAATAGACCTTTCCCGCGAAAAAATATTAGCTGCTCAAATGGTTCTTCTAATTTTTCTGAGACACTTTTCCCAAGAAACCAGTATTGAGCCCAAGTCTTTTTGTGTGGTGAATTTCAATTTGATTTTGTTTTGCTTTTTTTATTTGAAAAAAAACAATACAGGAGAACTTCCTGTGAGTAGTCCAAAAATTTATCCTGTAAGAGTCAAATGACAAGAACCACTGGACGATACGATCTTCAACTGGAACGCGATTCACGTCCTCCCATCCAAGTTTGCGTTCGCTGCAAAACTATAGAAGAAATTCGAGACGTCATCACCCCAAATCTTGCCTATTGCTCATTCCTGCCGTTCCTCTACTACAGCGGTTCTCCACCTGGGGTACATGTACCCCTGGAGGTACCTTCGCTGGCCCTAGGGGGTACCTCTGACAAAAATGCGTAATGGCGGATATATTATTCAATTTCAATCAAAATTCATTAAAAAAGTTTTGATAATTGTGTATTTTCTATTTCAAAAATTTATATTGTACATATTGGCACTGCAAAAGCTGGGTAAAGCGTACCATTGGTACTTCGCGTACCTGAAGGAATAAAATAGACCCCATCTTGAGGTACTTAGCCTCTTACCCAGCAACTCCTATCCCTACCTCCCCGTGGTCCTGGCCGGGATACGAGCAACCTTAGGGAAGATCGGGTAACCAACCCCGGTGGGAACTATGGTCGTATGTGACAGGGAAGGGGGGGGTTTGCTCCTCTCCGGATGTGCAAATCTTACTGAGCGTCTGTTCTCCATATCAGGATCGGCTCACAACAGCGTCGGTTCTCCATGTTAGTGGCGGGTGATCATCGTCCGAAAGCCAGCGAGGGACTCTAAGTGAAACTGTGCACCATGGTCCACCGGGAATAAGGAAGAATGGTCCTCTGGAAATTTAGGGGGTTTGGTGTCAGGCTCTGCAAGCCAGCCTTTAAAAAAAAAACATACGCAACGAACAATCAACAAGAGAGTACGGACCGGAACCATCGGCGAAGACCACTGGAAACTTGGTTCGTGCAAATCTCTCAACTTCATCGGGAGCACACGCATACTCGCCGATGTGCTCAAGGACCGTGGATTCGGCATTGTAGCGCTGCAGGAGGTTTGTTGGAAGGGATCAATGGTGCGAACGTTTAGAGGTAATCATACCATCTACCAGAGCTGCGGCAACACACACGAGCTGGGAACAGCTTTCATAGTGATGGGCGACATGCAAAGGCGCGTGACCGGGTGGTGGCCGATCATCGCGAGAATGTGCAGGTTGAGGATCAAAGGCCGGTTCTTCAACTTCAGCATAATCAACGTCCATAGCCCACACTCCGGAAGCACTGATGATGATAAGGACGCATTCTACGCGCAGCTGGAACGTGAGTACGACAGCTGCCCAAGCCACGACGTCAAAATCATCATAGGAGATTTGAACGCTCAGGTTGGCCAAGAGGAGGAGTTTAGACCGACTATTGGAAAGTTCAGCGCTCACCGGCTGACGAACGAAAACGGCCTACGACTAATTGATTTCGCCGCCTCCAAGAATATGGCCATTCGCAGCACCTACTTCCAACACAGCCTCCCGTATCGGTACACCTGGAGATCACCATTGCAGACAGAATCACAAATCGACCACGTTCTGATTGATGGACGGCACTTCTCCGACATTATCGACGTCAGGACATATCGTGGCGCTAACATCGACTCTGACCACTATCTGATGATGGTTAAATGCGCCCAAAATTATCCGTCATCAACAATGTTCGGTACCGACGACCGCCGTGGTACGACCTAGAGCGACTGAAGCAACCTGATGTCGCCACTGCATACGCGCAGCATCTCGAGGCAGCGTTGCCGGAAGAGGGTGAGCTCGAAGGGGCCCTTCTTGAGGCCTGCTGGAATACAGTCAAAGCAGCCATTAATGACGCAGCGGGGAGCAACGTCGGGTATATGGGTCGAAGTCGACGGAACGATTGGTTCGACGAAGAGTGCAGACAGATTCTGGAGGAGAAAAACGCAGTCCGGACGGTCGCACTGCAGCAAGGTACCCGGCAGAACGTGGAACGTTATAAACGGAAGCGGAGACAGCAGACCCGCCTTTTTCAGGAGAAGAAACGCTGCCTGGAAGAAGCGGAGTGCGAGGAGATGAAACAGCTGTGCCGTTTTCAAGAAACACGCAAGTTCTATGAGAAGCTCAACGCATCCCGCAAAGGTTTCGTGCCGCGAGCCGAAATGTGCCGGGATAAGAATGGGAGCATCTTTACGGACGAACGTATGGTGATCGAAAAGTTGAAGCAGCACTACGAGAAACATTTGAATGGCGCTGAGAGTACTGGCAGTGAAAGTCAAAGCAGCGGAAGAGATGTCTACGTCAGTTCAGCGGACGATGGAAGCCAACCAACCCTCACCTTGAGTGAAGTTAAGGATGCCATTCAACAGCTAAAGATTAATAAAGCAGCTAGTAAGGATGGTATCGGAGCTGAGCTCATCAAGACGGCCCCGGAAAAGCTGGCCACTTTTCTGCACAAACTGATAGTCAGAATCTTGGAAACCGAACAGCTACCGGAGGAGTGGAAGGAAGGGGTTATATGCCCCATCTACAAGAAAGGCGACAAGCTGGAGTGTGAGAACTTTCGAACGATCACCATCCTTAATGCCGCCTACAAAATGATATCCCAGATCATCTTCCGTCGTATGTCACCATTAGTGAATGAGTTCGTGGGAAGTTATCAAGCTCGACAACGGACCAGATCTTTACTGTACGGCAAATCCTTAAAAAATGCCGTAAATACCAGGTCCCAACCAGGGTTGTTAGCGTTAATCAACGATTAACGCCGTTGACGTTAGTTTTTCACTCCAGTTCGTTTGAATCGCGCCGTGGACTAAGACAAAGTGATGGACTTTCGTGCCTGTTATTCAACATTGCGCTAGAAGGTGTCACGCGGAGAGCCAGGTGTAACAGCCGGGGTACGATTTTCAACAGATCCAGTCAATTTATTTGTTTCGCGGATGACATGGACATTGTCGGCCGAACATTTGCAAATGTGGCAGAACTGTACACCCGCCTGAAACGTGAAGCAACAAAAGTTGGACTTGTGGTGAATGCGTCAAAGACAAAGTACATGCTTGTGGGCGGAACCGAGCGCGACAGGGCCCGCCTGGGAAGCAGTGTTACGATAGACGGGGATACCTTCGAGGTGGTCGAGGAATTCGTCTAACTCGGATCCTTGCTAACGGCTGATAACAATGTTAGTCGTGAAATACGAAAGCACATCATCTGTGGCAGTCGGGCCTACTACGGGCTCCAGAAGAAACTGCGGTCGAAAAAGATTCGCCACCGCACCAAATGTGTCATGTACAAGACGCTAATAAGACCGGTTGTCCTCTACGGACATGAAACATGGACAATGCTCGAGGAGGACTTGCCAGCACTCGGAGTATTCGAGAGACGGGTGCTTAGGACCATCTTTGAGCTCGCCCAACTCTACGGCGAACCCAGTATCCAGAAGGTAGTTAAAGCCGGAAGGGTACGATGGGCAGGGCATATTGAATGCCGGACAGCAACCTTGCAATAAAGGTGTTCGCTATCGATCCGGCAGGTACGAGACAGCGTGGAGCGAGCGAGATGGGCAGACCAGGTGCAAAACGACTTGGCGAGCGTGAGGCGTATCCGTTGATGGGGAGATGCGGCCTCGAACCGTGTATTGTGGCGTCAAATTGTTGATTCAGTGTTATCTGTTTAGATGTAAACTAAATAAATGAAATGAAATATTGTACATAATATCGAGACCGATTTGCGATTTGGGCGTAACTTATTTTGTAAACAAACATTGTTTTGTTTATTCCATAGATTGCAAGCTTTTTTCTCCAAAACTAATTTCCTTACCTGATAGAGGAGAGCCTATTCTATCATGCCGTGGTTTTCTCAGTAAATGCTTGCTGTAGCCGGAATTCGCCTTCCAATGTTTGTTTACAAAATAAGTTACGCCCAAATCGCAAATCAGTCCCGATATGTAATACGATCAATAAATCCCAATTGTCACAACCAGCACAATGAAGGTATCAAGGGCTGCGGAACAAGAGATCAAACAAAAAAAAACGTCGAATGAACGAAATGTTTTTTTTTTCACTAAAACTCGGTTGCTTCGTTGCAAGAAGATTAGAAGCATCCTTTTGCGCTTCTCGGAAGCCTTCTTCCAAGCAGCTCGAAGGCTTCATTTCAAGAGGATCAGAAGCCTCCTTTCAAGAGGTTCGGAAGCCTCCTTTCAAGAGGTTCGGAAGCCTCCTTTCAAGAGATTCGGAAGCCTTCTTTTCAAAGGTTCGGAAGCCTCCTCTCAAGAGGTTCGGAAGCATCCTTCCAAGAGGTTCGGAAGCTTTCTTTCAAGAGGTTCGGAAGCCTCCTCTCAAGAGGCTCGGAAGCCTTCTCTCAAGAGGCACGGAAGCCTCCTCTCAAGAGGCTCGGAAGCCTCCTCTCAAGAGGCTCGGAAGCCTCCTCTCAAGAGGCTCGGAAGCCTCATCTGTGGTTCGGAAGCCTTCTTTCAAGTAGCTCGGCAGCCTCCTTTCAAGAGGCTCGGAAGCCTCGCTTCAAGAAGCTCAGAATTCTTCTTTTAATAGGCTTGGAAGCATACTACTAAGAGGCTCAGAAGCGTTCTTTCAATATGCAACGGAAGCTTCCTTTTAAGTGGCTTGAAAAATCTTCAAGAGGCTTGGAAACCTCTCTACAAGAGGCTCAGAAACCTCTAATAAAGAGGCGCGGAAGCTTTCTCTAAAGGGACTCAAAAACTCAAAGGAGCTTCCCTTCAAAAAGGCTCGGAATTAGGTTTTCAAGAGAATTGGAAGCCTACTTTCGTGAGGGGGTACTTCAAATCATGCAAAAGTTCGAAGGGGTACCTCTCAAGAAAAAGGTTGAGAACCGCTGTTCTAGATCGTAAACCATTTTCCGTTGGTCTTCCATGCGCACCTTGTAGTTTCACAAACTACAACACATTTTTTTCGGTCACCTTTCAGACACGCCTTACCGTTTTCTAAACCACAAACCATTTCCACCAATGTTCCAGACATGCATTGTAATTTTGCAATGCTTTAATGTTCTTTAAACCACAAACCATTTTTCCAGCGGTCTTCAGACGGGCCACCACAAATTTCCGACGGTCTTTGAGGCGTGTCTTGTGATTTAGCAAACCACAAACCATTTTCCGACGGTCTTCGAGACGCGTCTTGTGATTTAGCAAACCACAAACCATTTTCCAACGCTCTTCGAGACGCGTCTTGTGGTTTAGCAAACCATAAACCATTTTCCGACGGTCTTCGAGACGCGTCTTGTGATTTAGCAAACCACAAACCATTTTCCGACGGTCTTCGAGACGCGTCTTGTGATTTAGCAAACCACAAACCATTTTCCGACGGTCTTCGAGACGCGTCTTGTGATTTAGCAAACCACAAACCATTTTCCGACAGTCTTCGAGACGCTTCTTGTGGTTTAGCAAACCACAAACCATTTTTCGACGGTCTTCGAGACGTGCCTTGTGATTTTGCAAACTGAAATATATCACTCGTCACAATTTAACCACTTGAATTCAACTCACCTCATGAAATCAGCGACAGGATCCAAAAAATAGACTGGCAGGATCGCCAAAATGTGTGGCCCTAAATGGCCGAAACGAAGTTATGATGGCGACTCTCCGTAGATGTGTGTGCACGCCGCGGAGGTCTGACTGGAAGAGGCAAGATCATGGCTTGCTGCTCGCCGATTGGCACGCTGATGTGTGAATATATTGTAACACGCTGAAGGCATTTTACTCAAGCCCCACAATGTTGACAGAAATGGAAGCAGAATACAGAGATTTACTGGATTATTGGAAAGTTCGTTGAATGAGCCATGGTACCATGCTTGAGAGGTTATTTTCATCTTCACAAGATGGAGAAAAATTAATATTCGACCCGAATGATCCTGAATAAGTGAGTGACTTAGCTTTTCTAGTAGATATCGCCAAACATTCTCAATGAAAAAATATTATATGATTCCACCAATTATCAGTGGAATTAAATGGAGAAGACTTAACTCGTCTTAGACGGTTGATTCTCAATGAGTTGAACATGAAGTTGCAAGCCAAGGATCTACACATCGAACTTTTATTTTAAAGCTTCTGAAACAGAATTAACACTTTGGCACAGTTGCTGGTAAAATCGAAGCTCTTCAGCTGGAATGCTCTACACTATTTGCTAATTTTCGAGAAAACAGTAACGAAATTTTTATTTTTTAAATTTTTTCAAATGGAGTTTATTGATCTCTCATAAAATATTTTTGCATTAAAAGCTGATAGAGCGATCATTCAACCAAAAATAGCTTTCTTCGACTAAAAAACTAGCTTATTCAGCTGAAATTGTTTGTTGGGAAGCACATATCTGCGTAAACAACTCTTTTCAAGAATGAAAACATCTTGACATCTTGATTTTTGAGAAGATGAAATAAAAAGACGGATGGCAGTATCATACATTAGGTATATTAAAATTGTTTTGATTAATATGAAACTAAAATGCTATTGGTCACAAAACAGTTATTCGACTTAACAAAACCAAATTGTAAGGTAGGCATTGTTGCAGCCAAAAACAAAGTTTATTTAATGGTAGTAAAATTGATCTGTGGAATTGTTCTTTGATACTCCAACTGCATTTTCTGTCAATCTTGGCTCAATCGGGAATTTCAAACCTATTTCCTAGGCGAAAGAGTGGTGGTGGTTTGTTCTTCCATATATTTTGTCTGAAAACCTCGTATACGATGATTGATAAATCGAGCGTAACCTTCGTCGCTTTCGTTTATACTTCTTCCAATTGTTCTATTCATCAAACGAACCCCCAAAGAACACTTTCCCGCAAGCTCTGAAGCAACCTGTTGCTATCGGAAACCGTGACCACTCATTCCCAGCTACAACCCACTTATCCTACTTATTCCGCTCATAGATCATCCCGACGTCGGTCGTACTCCACAGTTGCTCATTTACTCTATAATACGCCATTCTCCACACACAATCCGGTATGATTTGTTGCGCTCTAGTGCTGCCGTTCGTTTCCACATCCCCACTACGGTCCTCGTCGCAAGTCACTTCTCGCGCCAATTTTGCCGGTTGAGAGCTGCTGCTGAACGTGACAGATGCCGTACGATTCATTTCCTTCCGCTGCCCATCGACCCCCAACGAGAACTTTGGAAAACGCCAGGGACGACCGCAAAGCCGAACTTGAGTGGCTCGACTTGAAGAAAACGGAAATTTCCTCTTTTCTTTGCTTCGCGCTCCGGTCGTCTTCTGATTCGGACTCCTTTTTTCTTGGATGCAACTTGGCCGGTGTTTCCCACTGCTTCTGACTCAATCCTGGAAATCCGAAGGAAATCGGAGTGTGTGTATTGTGTGCGGTTGACGACTTTTGGTCTTGTTCCCCCCACACGCATCATCATACCGCACCACGTCCTCAAGGCTTGGTCCGGCTCGGTGACAGCTTCCTAACGCCTCACGTCCGGAGGCAACAGGCAACGTATGATGTCTTTATTCTTTATGCCCGCTCAACCGTGAAAATCTGGTCCTCACCCACTTCGTCCTTGTCGTGTCGTTTTCTGCTGGTTCATAGCTGGGGGAGTGGCACTTCCGAGTCGAAGGATTATGTGTGATTTTACTTTAACCGTTTCGCGGATCTGAAGTGCGGTGAAGTGAAACTAAGGCAAGCCCGTTGTTGGTGCGGTTTCTTGGAATCTTTTATAAAAAAAATCATGTGGTGCTGGCGTGTGGATGCCGGGCCGAGAAAGTGGGTACCGGACGGAGAACCACTTAATCCATGTGCTATGGGGTGTTATGAATTATTATATAGCTTTCAACAAGTGGAAATGAATCACGTTTCATCGTTTTTATTTACTGAGCAACCTTCGGTTGAATTGAAATAGTCTCTAAATTCTTACCCTTCCGAAAAATACCTATATCCTATTAGGAATTTTGAAAATTTATATTTTCTTTCGTTTCTATTGAAATGACAAATGGGGTTATGACAATATATTTTCTACTGCATTTTTTATAATCTGTTTTCTGGTAAAATTCAAACCAATAAAAATACAATTCTCGAACACGATTTTTTACGATTCCATTCTTATTCATGTCATAGCATTTATCTCTATTTTTAACCACATCTGTAAGGTCATCTTAGATCTAGAGAGAAAGAGAGTGTGATATACGAAAGAAGGGTTTGAAGTGGTTAATTGTAGCTTGATATAATTAATAGATGTTTCTCCCTTAGCTCAATTTTAAAAACTATCTTTTTACATTACAAAATTAGCGCTGGTTTTGTATGTCATATTATTCGCTAACAAATTGATCAATTAACAAAATTGTCTTAAATTCCAAAACTTCAAATCAAGACAAGTTCAAAGTTAAAAGGTTACAAGGAAAAAATTGCGAACTAAAAATTTTAAAAATCGATCTAACTCGCAATTATTTCTTCTTTTCTTATGAGCTTCTGCAAGACTATTGGAAATTAGCTTACATATTGTCGTTTCCCAATTCAGTATTTTGCACTTTCGCATAGTTATCAATCGAGGGCATGCATTTCGATAATATGTTACAGCCAGAATCATTTTGTTTTAATCCTTCTTGCCTTTCTCGTATACTAAGTAAGTATACGTAAAGGCTAAAGAATCACTCCAAAACCGAACTTTCGATAGAAGGCTCGGAGACCCATAGTGTTATATACCAATCGACTCAGTTCGACGAATTGGAGGTGATGTCTGTATGTGTGTATGTATGTACGTGTGGGTGTACAGAAATTGTGAGACACGCTTTTTTGTACTTTTCCGAATTGCTTGCAACAGGTTGCAATGGACGCAGAATGTTGCCTTATTTTTTGCTATTGAAATTGGCTCAATCGGCCATTGCGTTCCAGAGTCATTAAAAACATTGTTTTTCCTCTCTTTTTCCCCAGTGCCCCCCCTTTGGAAAAATAAAACAGAACCGTATATTTTATAAGCTGCTGCAATACATTCAAATGAACGCAAATAAATGTGAAATGATGGAATTTTCGACCCCCATCCCTCCCATATAAATTCTTTCCCATACAAATTGTTTTTTCTTTATATGGATCGTAAGAAAATGGCGGACCTCCCTCCCCCATAAGGGCTTACGTAGTAATTGTACGGCTATGTGTTATTCTCGTAACATTTTATTATACACACTTGGTGGATTATACTGTTTTTTTTTGTGAATTTTGATTTTTTATCAGATCTTCGATTGTCGTAGAGGAGGCCGAAACAAAAAGACAGACAGCCTATGGGAAAAAGGCAGAAAACACCACTTTTAGGTCCAACCTAGAGATTTTCCGTAAGCAAACTTAAAATAAAAAATTAAATTAATTGACAGAAAAGAAACTTGGAGCCAGTACTTCAAAATCATTATAGTTTGGTTTTGGAAATAAAATCTGGACGAAACGATTCAGGACGAAAAACAGCGATCACGCGGCTGGCTGATCAAGTTTAATCGTACACGGGTAAAAATCCGTTCCCGGAAATGAGAAAATAATTCATGATTTCATGAATCCAACGTGTTTTCATGATTTATTTTCGCGTAACGCAACCAATGCGTTACGATTTGGTTGTTGAGATCGAAAAATAAAAAAAAAGTTCAACAGGGGTTTTGAACTTGAGTACACCGAGTGAGAGTCCGGCGTGCTACCTTTCAGCCGTTCTCACTTCTTGAGAAGGGAGTGTTCGAAGTATAACCGGTTATGCATTTTGTCGACTGTTGAAGGTTGCGTAGTACCATGAATAATGTTCCTGAAATCATGAATTATAATCATGATTTCATAAACTGGCATGATTCATAATTTCATGATTTTTTATTCATGATTGTGGGTATGCATTTGTTTCCGTGTAGTTAATTTTAAGGGCCCTCCTTAGCCGTGCGGTAAGACGCGCGGCTACAAAGCAAGACCATGCTGAGGGTGGCTGGGTTCGATTCGTTGGTGGCTGGGTTCGAATGTTCGAATTTTCGGATTGAAAATTGTCTCGAATTCCCTGGGCATAAAAGTATCATCGTGCTAACCTCATGATATACGAATGCAAAAATGGTAAACCTGGCTTAGAAACCTCGCAGTTAATAACTGTGGAAGTGCTTAATGAATACTAAGCTGCGAGGAGGCTTTGTCCCAGTGTGGAGATGTAATGCCAAGAAGAAGAAGAAGAAGTTAATTTTAATAGTATATGTGAACAATGTTAAGTGATTAATGATAATTGAGAAGTGAGAAATAAGAAACGAGTAGTTCGAAGTCAAAAGTAAGAAATGATAAGTTATCATTGCAAAGTGAGACGTCTCACATTTTACTTCACACTTCTCCTTTCTCACTCTGTTAAAAATAAAAAGTGAGTAAAGCGTAGTAAGAAGTGAGACCTATTGCTTCTCGCTCATCTTTTCCCCATTCTCTTTTCTTATCGCGCACTTCGCACTTCTCATTTCTCGCTGTGCGAAGTTAGATAAGAGGAGTGACGAGTGAGAAGTGAATGGTGAGACATCTCACTTAACAGTTTTAATTTTCCATTTCTCACTCCTCATTTTTCACTTCTTTCTTCACAAATATCATCACCATGGTTCGGACAAACAAAATATTACGACATTTTCGAATTATTGACCTGTTCGGCCAAACGACATTTTCGGTATTTTTATACAAATGTTCCTTTATGCCAAACGACCATCTCGATCGAACGACAATTTCGACCAAATGACCAATTCGGTTAAACAACTTCTATCCTAACTCGTTGGAAGAAATAGCCTTTTCGATCAAATGACATATACGGCAAAACATCTTTTTCGGGCAAATAACCTATTAAGCCAAACGAAATTTTCGGCCATACGAACAGTATATCGCTTTCGGCCAAATAACATTTTCGTCCTAATAACCGTATCAGCCAAATGACCAATTCGGCCAAATGGAATTGACTAGATGACTTTTGGTCTAACGTATTATTCGGCCAAGTAGCATACGGCAAAATGGCTTTCGGTCGAATGACTTTCTGCCAAACGATCCTGACTACACTCACTACACCAAATTGATCTTTTGTCCAGCCAAGTGAATATTCAATTTAAAAAATTCCCGAAAAAATTGTGATAATCAGGACGCTAACGGAACAGTGACCATAAGGTAAAACGTCCTATCGTTGTGGTATGTCCTAATGTTGCGGTAGTGTTAAAATAGTCCATTCTGGATATAACAGCATCAAAAATAATTGTGGATCCGCTAAAACTCTTCGAATCAGCCGCTAGAACACCTTTTGTTTGACAAAATTCCGTTCGAAATGATGAAAAATCAACATTTTTGATTAAAAAAATGCATCCTTTGAGCCTATTATTGCGGTAGTGCTAAGGTCCTATTGTTGTGGTATCGCTCTCCATAAGAAATACACGCAATACCGCAACAATAGGACTGACCTTCAAAAAATATCGCAACGATAAACAACTGCGTCCTATTATTGCGGTAGTTTGTTTTTATTGTAACAAAACAAAACAACAAAAGTATTGCACAATTGACATAATGTTTACGAATTTAGAGTTATCTTATTCGACTACTGCAATGTGAAAAAAGAGAAACAGTTAATTTTTAAAGATTTTTCGAAATCAATTTTGTTCTGACGCGGTGCTTAACCCCTCCATAATAGGTCGTTTTACCCTACCTATCTGTTTTTCAAATTCCAAATGAAATGTTCTCCTGTATATATTTCTTCTAAAAATCTGCCATGGAATCAAAAACAAATTAATAATCAGTTTTTTAATAAATTTCATAATGTGTTGCTCTAAAAATTAAATTGTTCGTTGTAGTATATTTTTTCATTGTAATTATGTAAGAATCGTTAGGAATCGAGTTAACAGTAGTTAAGTTGATGAAATTACGAGATTATTGATTCACTTTCAGAATTTTCACAAACACCTAAAAGTCAATAAAATAGATTAAGGGGCTTGGCAAAACACTCACAAGCAGTCCGTAGCTAATCTTAGAAGTTAATGAACACCACTGAGAGTTCAAAAAAATGTTCAGCTATTTAGTACAGCTGAAGGCCACTTGAGGATGTTCGATGCCTTTTATAGTATCATCAAATTCGTAAGAATTTCTGAATATATTTTTTTTAACTTTATTAATGTGTTTTTTTTTTTCAACACGGAATTTCTGAATAGAATCATAAAGGTCTCGAATTTTCAGAATGACAGTACTAAATAACATTCAGCTGGCTACCAATAGTCGCAGATTATGTTGGATTATATTATGTCCTGTGTGGACCATATTGTCACGCTCCGTGTCATTCTGGAGCAGGTCAACGAATTCCAAGAGTCCATTTACTTGGTATTCATTAACTACGAAAAAGCTTTCGATCGCCTCAATCATTGGCTGATGACGTTGCACTCCTCGCTAAACGGCGCTCTGATATGCAGAGTAAGCTCTACGACCTTGCCGAGCGCTCCTCTTCGGCAGGCTTAGTCATCAATGTCAACAAAACCAAATCGTTGGATGTAAACACGGGACCCCTTCTAGTTTCACAGTAGCCGGGCAACCAGTGGAGAATGTTGAAAGCTTCCATCCAAGCCGCACACATGTTGCAGAGATGCTTCAGTAACTTATATGCATCCTAGTTTAGTCACATTTCAGTTGCTGTGACCAAATCAGTGTGAGTTGTGCTACTCGGGCAATATGTTGGTAGTCAAATGGCGTCAGACAGCGGTACCAAGATCGACACGGATAAAAAAAGCAAGGGCTGCCTTTGCGAGTTTAAGAAATATCTGGAAAAACAGACAGATAAGTGAACGCACCAAAATACGAATTTTCAACTCTAACGTGAAATCCGTGCTGTTATACGCTAGCGAAACATGGTGTATATTAGCGAAGAACACTCACCCAAGCAGCACAATTCAAGTGAATCTTGTTGCAGCAACCTAATTGTGACTGGATCTGGTCACATATAAGTTACTGTGATCTATATGTAACATATGTGCTACTCGGGCAACGGCTGCAGGTGTTCATCAACAGATGCATGCGGTATATAATTCGGTCCTGGTGGCCTCACAACTGAATCTCAAACAACGAGCTTCATCGTCGTTGTCACCAGAGGCCGATAGCAACAGAAATTCGGGATCGGAAGTGGGGCAGGGTCGTCCACCGGAGGTGTACAGGATCCATAAGTAAGGAAGTTAAGTGGAGGAAACCCCCTCAACTGACCTTGATGAAATTTGCAATTTGGGAAGGAATTATGACCCGAGTTGAAGTACCCGGGAGCCCGGATACTGGAGATGGGGATGCCGGTGTACCTCCGATTGTGGCACTAATAGTCCCAGTTATGCATCTCTGGACCAGGTCCCAGGTATGCATCGACAGGACCTCCGTGATGAAATCTATACAAGCCCCCATCCCTGAAAAAAAGTTAGGGCTGCAATATTACTCTGATTATTCGCTAATGCGTCGCGAATGCCGTTCGAATTAAAGGCTCCCCCAGATCTAAGCGATTTCATCGCCGCGACGCGACAACTAGTCACCGCGATTCTATCGTTGGGTCGCTGCAGGCAATGTTCTATTTACACTTCCAAACCAACGGCGACAGAATCGCTGTCGCCAAGTGATAGAATCGCGTCGCGTTTGTCACGTCGCGTGTGTTTGGGAGAACCTTAAAATGTTCGACAGTATTGAGGACTTGGCTAATTTCACACGTTGTTCGGATTGGGCTCTCAGCAAAACTGTGTGAGAGCCGAGAAAAAAAAACTTTCTGGGCCTTCAGGTTGGGAAGATCATCCCATGCCTCAGTAATTCTCTATTAAGTTTTCACAGTTCAGAAGTATTAGATGTCCTCCTGCTCCAGTCCTAATCATAGATAGTCTTCCTGAGCCATGTCTTTGTAACCGCCAGGGGTACAATGCCCGCGGATCCATGCGAACGTCGTGCTCTGGCGCTTGTTAAAAAGGATACTCTGGATTCAGGGATGCTCAGGATGCTCGCTCTGTAGCACGGATATGACAGCGGTTGAGTCTGTAAGGTTCAAAAGTGCTTCCTCAACATGGCTTCAGAGGACAAAATGCTGCAGATGCTAGGAATACTGTTCGATATTGTGAAGTACAAACCGGTGCAAAGTGGCGAAAATCGTTATTTTAGTGCGTTTATTTATTAGAACTTTTATTATACGATTTAGCTTAATGGTTTCCTCCATATATTTAATCAGTAAGTTAATGCGCTTCTTAGCTTAATATGAGATGAAAAAAAATTCACTTCACAACATACGAGCCCCAAGTAACATTTTTAGTTTTATGATTTACTTCAAGAGTATTTTAATTCCACAAAAATAAAACTCTAGTCGAGGCATTTTCTTCTTCAGCGCTTACATCAAAACCTCTTGAAGAGTAGTATCTGCCTAGTTGGCCCACCCTTGCAATGGTTTTGAAGGGTAAATAAAAGACGGACTTCAAGATCGAAATATCAATAAAACATGAACAGGAACTCGGCGTTAAATACCTTTCGAAATCCATTTTCAAACTATTATAAAATAAAATAAGCATAATTTAAAACCTTTTCTAAGCCACTTTATCTCGATGCCAGCGAAATTATCTTGAAAAGGCTTTATTGAAACAATCGCATGGAGTAATAAAATATGTTCAGTCTCTAAAAAATAAATTAAAGATTGTATATGAAACCGTAAAATGTCATAATCAAATATTCTGATGAAATATTCTTTTTAATCGATAAAAAATAATTAGATCAGCGTTGGTGTATGGTACATACATTTTTAGTGCCGAATAAGATTTATTGTGTAATATGGTGTGAAACCCTGATATAACTAACGCGCTCTCAGTAAACCCCGTTTTAACAATTATTTTTCGAAAAAAGAATATGTTTATTTTTCACTTTTTTGCTAAAAATGCATTATTTATTTATTTTATTGTTCGTTGCTGATTCGTCTATAACATATTGTATATAACTATGGCTGTAGTGTTGTATAAGTACATATTTCGATTTAAAATCCCTACTGATGGTAGTGAAAAAAATATGGCGATGTAACCGGAGACGATTTTTCGAGATCCATTTGCTTAAATTATGTTGCTTCGATGAAATCAACTATAAAATCAAAATGTTCAGATGTTACATTTATGAAGCTGATTTACGTGCTGAATTGCTTATGTACTAGATCGACTGACTGTTATAAATGCTGGTTGGTCATTTTTCAACATATATGATGGCCATCATAAGACAAATTTTGACAGTTCAAACATTTAAAGAAAAAAGTCATAAACAAACGGCATGGATGGAAGTTACAAAATCGGAATTCCGATTGATCATTTGAAACCGTAAGTAGAAAATAAATTACTCCTCTGGTTATCGCTTGTGACGGCATTTTATCGCACATTTTATTGCACATTACTGTGCCACCATTAATGAAAAGTGTACGGTTTCAAGTGACTGTCGGCGGGTCTACGCTCCGTCTTATTTCATCCATAAGCCTCATTCCAATTTGTCAACTCGCGATTTCGGAAAAGCATATTTCGCTTTCCAGATGATTGATGCAGCTATAAATGTGTAAGAATGCATGTTGTGAGTAAGCAAGCAGTATGAGATGATGTCAAGGCTATATCTTTGGTAAAAATGATGTTTTCAGCTCTTATTTACCACTTCACTTCCAACATTTTTTTTTCATTCAATCAGAAATGCTTTGCTTGTATTTTACCTGTTTTATAAGATTCTTTATGTAGCAATCACAAATGCCAATTGATCTCATGTGATACCATTTTTTGTTCGAAAATAACATTCATAGTTACAAAATGATTTTAAGAAGTATTTCATCATGGCGAAAAATACAAACATCAAATAACTTTATTGTTATTACCCTGAATGGTTTAATCAAAGCATTGAGTGCCCTAATAAATTCATATTTAAAATAATGTAGTATTCGGATTTTATAAGCTGATTCAAAATGCTTTGAAAACTGCTAGAATCTGGATCATACTGCATGGGTGTTAAATGCTTTGCCTAAACTGAAGAGCATGACTGTTGTAGTAATAAAACCTCAATAAATAACATCGAATGCCAAAGAGCTGTGTGAATGTTACTTGGGAGGTTTGCGTCTTCACAAAAGTTTTTGCTGAACTTCTTCTGAAAAACTTTGTCGAAGACGCCAAGTTCGTAATTTCTTTACTTTTGGAGATATATTACTGTTTATGCCTACAAGTTTTAAACATTTCCATCATATCCAGCTTTTTACGCTAGCCATAAATTTCCAAGGGGTGAATCGAATTTGACATGTGCTGTGTACTTACTTTTTATAAGGGTTACGATCTTCCATTGGATGTTGATTAAAAAATTAGGCCTGCAGTAATCAATACCACGCCTGTAATTACGGATCGTTCTTAATTATATAAATGTTATGCAATACTGTCCATTCTCCCGAGCATCCCGTGTTATTGTTGGTGTTATGCATCTGCCCGTAAACCCTTCGCTGCTATTTGCCATGTCGTTGGTGTTAAAGTTTGCGGATGTGAGAAAAAATGTTTATCCCATTTCGTTCTTCCTCCCATAAGCACTCTCTTCTATAACTAGTACATATTGCATAAGACCATAAGATGCCTACCTAACGTATTGAATGAACAATGATCTCATTCACAAATCAAATAATTTCTTATTTTGTAACTCTTCAAATGACGCTCAAAAACCATAGTTTTTTAGGTTTTCCGAAGGATCACACAATGTCCGAACTAAGCATTTTGCTCTATTGATACAGCAATAGGTAGAACGCTTGTGTCCTTGTATTAAATAATCATTATTGATCCAAATGCGTCAGCCAAACTTATATTTTGAGCACCTAAAACAAGAAAAAAAAATGTAGGAATGTTTTAACACAGATGGAATATAAATAAAACCAAGTTTTAGATGCATGCTCGAATTTCAAGTGACGTTATTTATTGACAGTATAATGCTACGACAAAAAATTTCAACGAATCACCGATTGCTAAGATCTATCTATAAAAATTATAGTGGACACAGCATATGTCAACAGGGGTGATTCAAAGAATTATGGCACCGACTCGTAAAAAGCTGGATAAGCATACAGGAATATGGAGACGCATGGTGCATTGTTTCATCAACCCTTTGGGACTAAACTTTTTATGCAAAAATTAAAAATTTATAGTATTTTGCATACCAGTGAGAGCATGTTTGCATGAAGTTGTGAACAAAACAACCTGGCATGATGGTAAGGCCTACTTGAAGTTTCACAGGGGTAATGGCAAAATACTGAAGATTGGCGTCTGATTTGATTAGTAGGAAATAGGTTTTGATTAAACATACCTTACATCCATTTACAACTCGACAGTTCTAGCAAAACTTTGAAATGCGCATCAGATTCTGCCACAATTTGCCCCTTATCAAGTTGCAGTTATATCAATTATGCCTAAAAACTCCATAAAAACTAGGGTTCCTAGTACCGGCCCCTTTTTGTGGTACCGGTACTACGGTACTGAGAAAGTCTAGTACCGGTAGTACCGGAAAATACCGGTACTAGAGTATTTTTATTGATGTTGGATTTTGATCAGAATAATTTGCCCTTTTACCCTAAATTTAGAATGACTTAAATGTATGTTATACTCACAGACAAACAGACATAACACTGCCAACAAGTTCATCGCTCATTAAATGTTTCTCCCGGAAGAGGCGCTAGTAGTCGACCAGTCTACACGTAAAAAAATAACCTTATATGTTATGGCAAAAAACCATTCGAAAATACTTATACTCTTCATTATGCCACCTAATGAATGATCCCATATCAAAAAGCTAATAACATTCATAAGTTAATGAAAAGTATAAGTTTCGGAATGTATGTGACTAATGCGATGTATAAGTTTTTTCTTATACATATCATGAAGCGCCTGCTTTGGCAAAAAAGTATTAGAAATCTTAATAATAAATAACATTAATTTTTTTTACGTGTAGCATTTTACCTTCTAATCACCTAACGCCCAAAGCGTCGCATTACTTTGCATCAAAGTATGCGCATCTTGGTGAGACGCAACCAAAATACAAAATACATTTTAAAAACTTTAAAAAATTAAATTAAATGAGAAAATTAAATTTAAATTTAAAAAAATAAATTTAAATGAGAATTAAAAATGTTAACTTGTTTAGGATTTTATGTTTGTCTTTGGGCTGACACTGCTAAGAGTACGTTTGGAGATCGTAACGAAGATGAACCTGAGCTAATAACCAATAATGAAATGAAAACTCATAAAATTTAAATTTATGAAACCATATTTAATTTTTTTTTATTGGATTTCATTTTCGAGTCGTTTAGGGTTAGTAATGGTAGGACCGATCAGTTCCGTTAAGGCCCATTAGAAATACCTTTTTTTCTAAGCAGAGTTTAGCCATTTTGGAGCCGAGCATTGCTCCTGATTTAAATGTGGAATGGAAGCTTTAGGTATAGTTCGGATCCGATCATCAAGTTTGGGTAAACACGGGGAAATGGTTAGACATGGTGTTGGGCAGGATATACCTCATTGTGAGAAGATATAGAAAGGTCAGTATAGGATGAACATCACCGGACTAATAGAATGAATAATTTGATGCAGACGAGTCAGAGTGGGCTATAACGCGTAGAGCTGGATAATCATCGAGCTTTCTTTTTACTGTGCCTGTGGCTAATCTATGGTGCGAAAGGGCTATGTACACAAAATCGCACGAAACATCAAAAACAACAACTCCGGACAGTACACGAAAAGTGAGTTAAGGAATATAGTTCAAGAAACATCAACAACTAGCATCATCAATACTGATATTTATCGACCAAGGCGCTGCGCTGCTTCAAACATTAGACTCGAGACACATGATGCGAAGCGTTGAACGCCAATGTGGATAGTGCGCTAGTGTTTCAACATTCAATGAAAACGATATTTTTACAACCAATTTTCACTAACAGTTACATCTGTTTGTCTGTGGTATACTGTTTTCCGCGTGCGGTAATGGCCGCCAATTTACCTGCGGATTAGTTTCAGCTTTGGCATTCTGTCCAAAGTAGTAAATAGGAAGGTGTTGATGAAATAGATCTACGCACGAAAGATATTTTAGTAACAAGATAAAAATTGTCGTTTCGGTTCCCTTTGCTCTGCTGCCCGAAACATGTTGGGTACAGAGTTTTCAGTGATAAATTAAATAACAGTTAAAAAATCACTTTCATAAAGTTAAAATATGATGGGTACAGAATTATCAAATCTATGGATTTTTCCTTCATTGACATTTAGCGCCCTATCCTCTTCAGCAAAAGATGTTCTAAATTTTTGCTGACAAAATCACAACAAATACTGAGGCACAATTACTATTCATGAGCTAAACACATAAATAAGTAAAAAAAAAACTAACGGGGTTCGCTCTTGTTCCTCTACGAGGAACGTCTACCAATCAAATCCCGTAAACGTATCTCATCTAAAATTTTATTCTTGGTCAACTGCTGCAGTTCCATTGTATTTATAGCACAAAGTTGGATTGCGATCATATAAGAAATATAAAAAAAGCAATAAGACTTTTTTCCATAAATGACCAAATTTTTTAAGCGTTAATTTTTCGTGGAAAATTTTCAAATTGATTTATAGCTCTTTATCGTGGAAAGTTTTTAATTTTTTTATGAAAAAAATGATTTTGTAGGAAATGCTGTAATTGTTTTTTTTTTGCAAATATTGATTTTGAGTTTTTTTCAATGGAACACTTTTATTTCTTTAAAGAAAATTCTTCTTTTATAATTGCAACTTTTGCTTTTGAAAGTGCTAAACTATTTTGACTATGTGGAAATCCCTCTCTCTCTCTCTTAACAATATATTTTGCATTATTTAGGTGCTCTACTTTACCAGTTTTGGCCATGTTCCTTATTTGGCTCACATAATTACAAAAATAAAGCATTTTTAAATGATTTTTTAGCTCTACCAGGAGATATATATACTACATCCTTTACCCTGATCCAGAACATTCAATCCTGCATGCTGGTGCTGTCAGCCTTTTGGATAACTACAGCTCAGCCACTCTTACTTAGCCAAATTAACAGCATTGTGAATGAAAACGGTCGCACTTTGGACGTATGCTTTGTAAGCAGACAGGACAATGCACCGCTCATCTATTCAGCACCTTACGCACTGGTCAAAAATGCTGCTCATCACCCTCCACTACTTATCAACATCGAATACAGTCACGTACACGACTTCATCAAACGTACTGCGCCCGTGTCATATGATTTTAAGAAAGCCGACCACTTAAGTATTACAGATGTATTATCGAGTATCGATTGGGGAAATGTTCTCAATACTCATGATGTGGATGAAGCTGCTCTAGCCTTCTCACATGTCATGATCTAACATGAGAGTTCTGAATAACATTTCGTTACCTCCCTGGCAGACAAGCGGATTACGAAAATTGAAGACAGTTAAGAGAGCTGCTCTGAGGCAATTTACCAAGTATCGGACACTATCACTGCGTAATCAGTATGTGAAGCTCAACCATGAATACCAGCGTGTCACTCGTCAGAACTTTTTGCGTTACCAGCACAGTATTGAGCGTAAGTTCAAGCAGCGGCCGAAATCTTTTTGGAGTTACATCAACAAACAGCGCAAAGAGTTTGGTCTGCCATCTTCAATGCAGTTCAACGGTAAAACTGCGTCTACTTCATCGGAGCACTGAGGGCTATTCGCTGAAAAATTTGCCAGTGTCTTCAGCGATGAGCGTATTAGTTAGAGTTAGACTCGCAGCTAGCAACGTCCCATTAAGCAGCCAAACATTAGGCGTGCTAGATGTTGACGTTGACGCTATATCTAGGGCCGCAACAAAACTCAAGTCGTCATATAATCCAGGACCAGACGGTATTGCGTCTGATTTCCTAAAAAAAAAAATCTTGCTTGCTTGACCCTCGTCATCGTACTTTTCATTTGTCACTGTCGAGTGGAATATTTCCTTCTTGCTGGAAAATCGCTCACATGCTCCCGGTGCACAAGAAAGGTAGCAAACGCAAGGTGGATAATTACCGAGGAATCACGTCATTAAGCGCCGTTTCTAAGCTGTTCGAACTCGTTGTCATGGAACCATTACTTTCGCACTGCAAGCAACATCTCAGCACCGACCAACACGGCTTTACCGCCGGTCGTTCTACCACTAGCAATTTGCTATGCCTTACTTCGTACATCACCTACAGCATGCTCAGAAGGATGCAAACCGATGTTATCTACACCGATCTGTCTGCCGCATTTGACAAGTTGAACCATGCTATCGCTGTTTCCAAACTCTACAGGTACGGCACCACCGGTAGTGATTTATTGTGCTGGTTCCGCTCATACTTGACTGGCCGACAACTGATGGTGACTTTAGGTGACTGCGAATCGAATAGTTTCCAAGCAACATCTGGAATACCGCAAGGAAGCTATCTAGGGCCACTAGTATTCCTGCTCTACTTCATTGACGTCCATCTAGTCACCGAAAGCCCTCGACTGACGTACGCTGACGATTTGAAAATGTTTCTCCAAATTAGTTCAACTACTAACTGTCTTAATTAACAACGGCAGCTCACTCATTTTGCCAGCTGATGTTCTCTAAACCGTATGGTCGTAAACCGTCATAACGTTCACTCGAAAGAAACAACCGATCATTTTCGACTACAACCTACTTGACACGACACTCGAACGCACGAATCACATCAAGGACCTTGGTGTAGTCCTGGACTCAGAGCTAACATTTAAGCAGCACATCTCGTGCACTGTCGATAAAGCTTCTAGGACATTGAGACTCATATTTAGGATTGCCAAGAATTTTTCCGACATTTAGGCCGTTACAAATATTTAATTAACATTTTGTCCTACTGGTCTCCGAAAGGTCAAGGGGGGGGGGGATTTGTTAAAGACTGTTTTGAATATCCTCAAAATTATCCGAATTTTATTTTGTTGCCCCCTCAAAATTTTATTTTTTGGCAAAAAAATCCAAGAGGGGAGACAAAATAGTTCTAAAATAAATGTATCGGCTTTATTGCATGAAAGCCTTATTGATCTACTGTTCTCTTGTGCGTTCTACTCTGGAGAACTGCTCTGCAGTTTGGAGCCCAGCGTACAGCAATGGCGCCGAACGTATCGAATTGGTCTTCCTGCGATTTTCACTTCGAAAGTTGCCATGGAGGGATCCGATTTGCCTACCGAGCTATGAGAGCCGATGCCAGTTGATCGATCTGGAACTTATTCGTGCCAGGAGATCTCGATATACCACACGGGTGATGACGATCGCCGATATACTACAGGGACGAATCGACTGCGAAGGTATTCTACACTAGTTAGATTTGAATGTTCGACCAAGGACACTCCGCAATAGCGGAATGGTTAGACCACCACTGCAAAGGACGATTTTCAGATAACATGGGGCAATCGGTGGCTTGCAACGCATATTCAACAGAGTTGCAAAATTGTTTGACTTCCATTTATCGCGTAATATGTTACGTCGGAAGTTTTCGACTTTTTTTTAACACATCTAGATAGCAATTTTACTACCGTAACTTTTTTTTGATTGATTGTGATTTCTAAATGAATCATTTGTTTGAGAAACTGCATATAAGTATCCATCCAATTTCAAGAAAACAACAAAAAACTGTTTTTGAACAAATTGGTACCGAATCTTTCGATTTCTTCGATACAGATCAATAGTTTTTGGCAAAACTCAACACCCCGGGGCACTTCCAGTGCAAAAACTGTAAGCAGTATTCCACAATTGCTCTTCAAAGTGCGTGGACTTATGTAGTTTCTCAAACAAACGAAACTTTTTTCATACATTCCTGAACAAAATTTTTTTTGCGTGTTTTTTGCCAAAATACTTATTTTTGAACGAGGATTCAGAATATATAAAAATCTCATTTTGGCCAAAAATGTTACATATGCAGTTTCTCAAACAAACGGTTCAACTTTATATTTTAACACCATTATTGGGGTCACACAAAGCATGTTGATGTTGTAAACAAATAAACAAATCCTTTATGCTTCTTCGCTGTTTAAACTGATCGATAGTTTTTGGAAAATACACATTTTTCAGGGATAACCAAATAAGGCACTAAGGTGGCCAAAATTGGTACACTTACCCAATTTTTATTTTTTCTTTATTGGTAATTTTCTAATTTGTTGTAGAAAATTCTAATTCTTTATGGGCAGTTTATTTTGCTGTCAATGTTTTCAGGTCATATCTTCTTGGTCATCCAAGAAATTCCAGGGAAAAGGTCTTCAGATCTACACGCATAACATTAATATGAACTATTGGTTTTAAACATGGGACATCCTTTTAGAGGCACAAATAATAGAATATGTTCACAGCATATCATATAGGCCATCCAAAAAAATACCTGGAGTAAGGCCTTTACATCTACTCGCGTTAAAAATTACCAATTTTAGCGTTAATTTGCGAACGAACTCTAAGGGAGAACGGAGATGGCCTTTCTTCCCGCTTTAACCACCCGACGCGTTCCGTCCAACCACTACCAGAAAGCTTTTCACCCCGGTTGGCTGCTAGTTTGTGAGATAGACGCCACAGCGACATTCAAGATGACATGGGCTTATCCTGATAATGTTTCCGGGGTGCTGTTCTTATTTAGCATTCAAAAAATTTTGCTTTCATATATTTGTCAAACATACATTAAATAAACGATTTTGCTTTCATATATTTGCCAAACATACATTAAATAAACGATTTCATCAAAACAAGTCCTTTCGTGGTAGCTAAAATCGTTCCATTACGCTGCAATTGTTTATCAGTTATTCCCTAGAAGTTATTTAATCTGTTGAACCGTGATCAATAGGTTTGATTAGCAGTAATAAGCATGCGATTTTGCAAATGACAACTTGTTGAATCAAACTCAACTTTCTCCAAGCAAAATATCTGATCCAGTTATAACACTGACACACAATCCTTATCGCCATATTCCTATTAGAAAATCACTCAACCATTTACAATCGAATATTACTTAAAAGCATTACCGATTTTTGCCTTTTCCTTCCTATTGTTAAACGACGCAACCAATATTGCACATGAATAGCGACAAAAGTGCTTCCCTTCCATCGCTTCCCAACGTAGATGGTGTGACAATGGAAGCGAGGGCAGTTCTTTCTCCCAAGTCATACCTTCTGCTCACCCCCCACCAAAAACCAGCATCTTATTGACAGCAATCTTCGGAAGGTGGCTGTAAGCCAAGCGGTAAAATGTGGAAATGACCCCATTTCTGGTTCACCTCGCTTTCCGTCAGTTTCAGCGGTTGGTTGCACCTCTCCGTCAAAGTGGCTATTATTTCAATTTTAAAGTACTCTCATTTCAAGCACTTGGGTGTAAGGGCTGGAACTGTTGCGCGCAGGAATACAGCCAATGTGTGAACTATGAACCTGAATTTAGCGGCACCATAATGTTAATTTGCTCCATGAAGCTGAAAATCCTGACAGTATGCCTTCCATAAAATAGAAAGACATATCAATTTTTATCTCGCATTATTTATTCCCTTCGATGAGAGCTTTGGCAACTAACCCAAAAGTTCTCAAATGATTGAGATAATCCGCACTAATAAAGGTATAATAATTGTTACCAGTATTAAATATAAGCACACACAAATTGTACTTTTCAAATTGTGAAGCTCAGAGTGAGCAACCGATTTAAGTTTTCCTCCAAACATGTCCAAAATTTAGTAAATTTGTCTTCACTAACAAAACATTTCCCAACTCTATCATTACTGATGGAGTTCTTTCACTGCTAAATTTCAAATCCACGGCTTTCAGGAATCCCTTAGATCCAAAGAAAAATTAAGAAAATGTTCAATTTGACATTATACAATACCGAGAGAAAAGTACGTGCACCCCATCACATTGTGATTGCACTCCATTTTTCACACTTTATTACACACCGCCCTGACACTATCGCTGTGGAAGACGCGAGAGGAAAAAATAATATGTCACTACTTACCGCCACCGTTCTTGTAGCAGAGGTACGGAAAGCGCCACACGTTGGCCAGATCCACGGCAAACCCGATGACCGAGAGCAGAAAGTCCACCTTGCCGGACCATGTTTCCCGCTGGTCGGACTCGGCCAGATCCAAGCAGTGGCCCGGTTTCCTGGAGGCGGCCTTGATCTGACCGAGGGTGGTCATCGCCAGGGCGACTTCCTCCCCGGTGCCTCCCACGCCCCCGTCGACGCCGTTTTTGCAGCCGCCGTCCACCAACGAATCCTTGGTTAGTTTGCCAGTTTCAATGTTGCCTGGTGGGAAATGGAGAAATAAGAACACTGTAATCAGATTGAGGATTGGCATAATGATGGTGATTGGAAATGGTGAATGTCAATATCGCCGGAAGGTACTTACAAATTGATTAATGCGCGAGTTGGCATTCAGACAAAGCTTTTCATTGCTAGAAAGGTCAGCGAGGATTAACTCTCAGGACGTAATGCATCGAAAAACGAGTAAACCATTGAAAATCAAACAGCAATTGTATTTTATCCATTACACACGAAGTTTTTATAAAACTCATATGAAAACTATCTCACAGAAGGAGATACTAAAATCAGGACTATGTTCTATCCATAGGTATCTATGACTTTGAGTAAGGTTTTGTGTATATGTGTGCACAGATGGTCTTCTTCTTCTTCTTCAATGGCTCTACATTCCAACTGGAACTTGGCCTAGCTTTTCAACTTAGTATTCTATTAGCATTTTCTCAGTTATTAATTGAAAGCTTTTCTATGCCCGCTATTGCATTAGTATGTATCTTGTGTGGCAATTACAACGGATACACTATGCCCAGGGTGTCGAGAATGTTTAAAACCCGAAAACATCATTGACCGGACCGAGAATCGAACTCCTCATCTCCGGATTGGCAATCCTACGCCTTTGCTCGCTAGGCTACTGGAGACCCACGGATGGTATTGCTCTGATTTTTGCATGCCCTTTTCGCATCCTTTTCTTTATATTAACTTTAAAATCTTTTTAGCGTAGTACAGAAAATTCAATTGTTTTTCTGTGTTCAAAATTTATAATTTTTTCGAACGAACTAATCCATTTTGAAGAACTGAAGGCTTCATATGGGTAGCTGATGTTCCTACTTTTTAATAACGCACTATAGATAAGGTTTAAAATTAAATGGAGCGAACTGACAAAACACATGCAATCACTGCCTAAATTAGTTACTCAAAAGACAGTTTACTCAAAAGACAGTTAACAGTAAAAATTGAATTTGAGATAAATTCTCTAATTTTATGCAAAAAAAAACTATTTTCGGCCATATGTTTTTAGGCGGTATGACCTAACCACTAAATGCTATGTTTGGCCAAATGACTTCTAGACCAACATTTGAAAAGGGCGTAACAGCCAAAATTTATTCCTTCTGATTCTTCGTCTACATATAAAGCTATATATGTGGACGAAGAATCGGAAGGAATAAATTTTGGCTGTTATGCCCTTTTCAAATGTTGGTCTAGACTTGTTCAGCGAAACGATATTTTTTGCCGAGGTCAGAGGTTGTTCCAATATAAAAATAACAGTTGCAAATCCAAGATCAACTGTGATGCAGCTGTGATGAAAAGAAGAAAAATGGTCAAAACAATAAGAAAAAAGAAGCAGCGTTTTTGAAAGTCACGTCTCAGATTTGAAGGTATTCATATTTATCGGCCCCAACATTTCAAAAGGGCGAATCTGCTTGTAAACAAAAGCTTCTCACGTCGCTGGTGGCCTAATTTGAGCCCACCCACAACATCCAGGACCATTGATTGAAAGAAGAGGATTCGCTGCTTCCATCAGTGGCGTTGGATTGCGTGGGTGGGCTCAAATTAGCCCACCAGCGACGTGAGAAGATCTTGTTTACCAAAGCAGTTTCGCCCTTTTGAAATGTTGATGCCGATATGTGTGTCCCCAACTAGAGCCCCGGGACCGGTTCCAGTGTGTCCAATACGCATTGAAAATGTTTTACTCATGATCCATCGTGCGCTAATTAACCATCTGCTATTCGAAACAGATTTTTTTTCACTTCGCGAACGGCGGTCGGAACGATACGACCATGCTTCGCATACACTGTCATTAGGCCGAACAGCTCATTTGGCCGAAAAAGTTGCTTGGTCGAATAGATCGTTGGAAAAAAAATGTCGTTTGACCGAAAATGCTATTTCGCCAAATGGATCATACGATCGTAATTGTCGATCGCTGAACCGGTGAACCGGAAAGTAATTTTGTTCGACCGAACAATAGTAAATGGGAAAGATAAGTGAGAAGTAAGAAATGAGAAGGGAGAAATGAGAAGTGAGAAGTGGAAAATAAGTACGACGAAGATATGAAGACATACTTTTCACTCTTTACTGCTCAATTCTCACTGTAAAAAAAATATGTGAGAAGTGAGTGAGACGTCTCACTTCACACATTTGATATCCAATTTCTTACTTCTCCGTTTTTTCATTACTCACAGTGAGAAGTGAGAATGTAAAAGAATTGAAAGTGAAAGAACTAAACAAAAGTAAAAAAACACGGTAACAATGTTAATAAAAATAGGAAAGTAACAAGTAAGAAGTATGAAGTTAGAAATGAGAAGAAAAATAAGACATATATAAGAAAAATAAGAATGAGAAATGAGATGTGAGAAACAAGGAGTAAGAATAGCATCAAATCACTTCTTTGAACTACCACTTTTTGTAGAGAGGTGTGAAAAGTGCAATGAGATTTGAAAAATGAGAAGTATAAGACGTTCGAAATTTCTCATTTCTCACTCCTCACTGTGAAAAATGAGAAATCAGGAGTGACAAGTAAGAAGTAATCAGTGCAAAATGAGAACTAGAACCGGCGAATAAATTGCTTTGACATAACTTTATACAAAATAATTATTCAGTAGCTTACCAAGGCGATTAACTTCAGATATAAGCAACTATCCCTTACCCGTGGCGCTCACGGAGATGCAGAAGATTCCTCAGTCTCTGGCAGCAATAAGTATCGAACTAATTTTCCTCTCCTAATCCTAAACTACATTGAGTATGTGGCCGGCAGAGATATTGGTCTCGAATAAATGAAACTCCAAAGCATGTATGTACAATGAGAATATTTTTCCCAAGAAGGCAGCTACGAAGTGTACTTCGAACAACTTGTACAACTTGTTCGGTTGAATGACATTTTCAGTCAATTGGCTTGGCCCTCTCTGCCAAACGACTATTTCAGCCAAAAGGCATTTTTAGCCAGATGACCTCTTCGGGTTAACAATTTTTTCAGCCATATGACCTGGTTGGCCTAATGAGTTGCTCAGCCAAAGGTCATATTCTGCCAAACAACTTTTGACCTACTGGCCTTCATCCATATGGCACTCCTCCTTTTTCCTTTGGAATTTGAGTGAAAGCACGGCAGCCTTTTTTAGTTCACTCAGGTTAGTTGTTTTGCTATTTCACATCTCAAAAAGCGTCTTGGTGCCAACAATTGCTTTTTATTCTGATAATTCACTTTGATGGAGTAAAGCTCAAACTTTTTCCATTAAGGTCGCTCCTGACAGAATCCAAGTTTCAAAGTGCTCGCGTTTTCGGGGGCACACCACTCGAAACGGAAGCATCGCACAACTGTCATTTTTATTTTTTCACGCAGTAAAACTGAATCAAGAAAAATGACAGTTGTCCGCCGCCTCCGTATCGAGTGGTGTGCCCCCGAAAACTCGAGCACTTTGAAACTTGGATTCTGTCAGGAGTGACCTTAACGATCTTCTATAATACTGTCACTTACTGCCATTCAACGCATCCTTATACCAAACTAAAAAAAAAATATTCCAGATCGTTCTATGGGCTTGGAAGTTATGGCCATACATTTTTTTAAACCAAAAAAGCGTAAAAAGCTAAGTCCACTATTTGGGCATTTATCCTTTACCGATTTGCTCACAACCAGGGATGTTACCGATCATGCGAGACCTCAGATTGGCCCTTGGCCACCCCCACCGGAGATGTTCCGGGTTTTCCGAGGATATGTTAAAAATGCATTTTTTCTTCTGCTTGCCGTTTTATCTGACGTTTACTGCCATCATGTTTAACACTCTCCCTGGAAACTAGAACTAATATGCTGACCAATGCTGGCTGCAGATCGAAAATTTGTTTGGTATACGCAAAGATATGGCCATTTTTGTAAAATCTGTACGGGATTGGCCATACACCCTGAACAAATGTCACTTTCGCAGAACACCCGGAACCTGTTACAAATTGGCCAGAGAGTCTTACAGTCACCATAATGTATCTTCAATAAAGATCCTATATTCATCGGCTTGGGCAAACATGAATTTTGACACCCATATACGCATAGTTCCAGACGGTGTGAAAACCGGTCCCTCCTGGAAGGCCCTTGGAACCTGCTATAAGGGTGGCAGTAGACACCATCATTCTGGAAATGTTTCTGTAATCATCGTCTCGCAAAGCCATGAACATAGATACCCATATTTGTATTATTCCGATCTGTTATCATTTCATTATGTTCCCGGAACCGTTTTTACGGAAATGGCCATATCTCTGCGTAGTTTAGATGGATTCTCGATCTACAGCCACCATTGGTCGGCATATTAGTTCTAGTTTTTGGAGAAAACATAAAACATGATGAAAGTAAACGTTACATAAAATGACAAGCAGTTGAAAAAATGCATCTTGAACATACCCTTGGAAAACCCGAACATCTTCGGTGACCAAGGACCAATATCAGGTTTTGCAGGAAGACAGTATACTAGAAAAGTGTCCGCTTCTGATGATTCTGGTTTTATCAAAATCGGATTATTATACGCAAAGTTATGCTGATTTGAATATCGACATAATTTTACCTATCTCAACCTTTTTGTCTAACCCCTGTAGATTGAAGATTTTCTCAAGGCATGCTCCCTCTGCAGATGAATGTTCCATATAGGAGTGGCATAGCAACTTCAATGTTCATGAAAATTTAGTGAGATTTTTTCCAATTGCGTTTATTTATCTTAAATTTATAAAGTAACATTATTCATAGCTCTTGTTGAAAAATAACAATTCCGCTAGTTCGGATGATAGCATTTTAAAACCGTTTGTAGGATTAAATGGACAGGCATCAGTGTAAGCGATTCTTAGTCTATTTTTAAGAGACAAATTAGAGTGTGACTTATTTACTCCAGACCAGTACCTACTATGAAAGGTCGTAATCATCATAAGACAGAGAGCAAAGAGTTTTTTTTCTATCTCCGGCGACCAAATAAAAGAATCGGGGTTTTTAGATCAATTTCCGCGTTGAAAGTGGCAATAAACACAAACAATAAAGCATGCAATTCATGCTTCGCGTTTCTATAGATATTGAAAGGGGCAGATATGTAAACTTCGTGTGACATCTCTCATTGAAAATGAGAAACTGCTGTACTGCTCCAGACAATGTCATTCACTGTCGTAAGACCCAACCCCTGGTATCAAAATAACAACGTGCCCATGGTTCGACGACGTTTTGTAGAACTAGTTCCTAATACATATTTTGTATTATATCATTTTGACTCAATTACCGGAGAATAAGAGTCAAAATGTTACTTTAATAATGCTAAAGATGCGCTGGGGGCAAAAATCTTCCAAATTCAGGTTAAC
The DNA here is from genome assembly GCF_024139115.2 of Armigeres subalbatus. Taxonomy (NCBI): domain Eukaryota; kingdom Metazoa; phylum Arthropoda; class Insecta; order Diptera; family Culicidae; genus Armigeres; species Armigeres subalbatus. The sequence goes on along the minus strand of NC_085140.1, from coordinate 36,134,740 downwards.
TGTTGCACTTTATTATCCACACATTTTATAGGCAACTAGACTTATTACCTACAGAAAGTAGTACTCGGAGAATATGGTAAATGTCAATCCCAACTCATGATTGCTACGCAATAATCTGCTTTGGAATACTCCCCAAGGACAATTTATCGGAAGGCATTCTGTTGCACTTCACTTCGTAAGCTCTTTCTGCGAAGTAAATCTGCGGTTCCCCGCTTCCATTTCATGCAACTTTTTTTCCTCCCTATCCTTACTCACATTCACAAAACGAAGAACATCACACTGAATGGCATCGGGAACGGCACCGTGTTTCACCTCATCCTTCGTCAAGACGATGGGAAAATATGGTGCTCCCCTCCCCCCCCATTCATTCATTCTGGAGTTCGTCGAATCAAAGAGCGTAAAGTGGCTCTGATTACGTCACCGAAAATCCTATTTAGCATATCGATGGCGAACCGGAATGTAAAATGTGATCACTCGATGGCGGGTTCTGTTGCTTTCCGCAGGAAGACTATCGGTGGTAAAAGGTCTGGGGAAGAATAAAGCAAGTATGGGGGATCCATAAATACTAAATCAAATTATTGGGAAGAACATTGGAACGATTGTCGTCATCGTTCATCATCAGGGTTCAAGTGGAGCTGGTTTTGAAACAATTTGTTCTTTCTCAATAGAGGTCGGAAGTGACTTTTCTTTTGTTCTTTTCCCGAAGTGAAGGGGATGGGTGCTTCTGTCGCCGAATAGAAATTCATATTTCTATTTATGGAAAGACGACAATTTAGAGTGACCATTGATGACAGTGGAGATTTTCGTTAATTATGGATAATGCTAATAGACTTTTATTGGCACACATTATTCAGTGATATTGAGATGGCATTTACAGAACTTAATTATGAAGTATCGATGGCACCCGTGCAGTCCCAAGAGAATCGTCACATAATTGAATAATTTGTTTGAGAAACTGCATATGTCCAATTTACACAATTCCGAGAAAACAACAAAAAACTATTATCGAACAAATTAGCACCGAATCTTTTGATTTCTTCAATGGTTTTTGACAAACGAAGAACAAACATACGAAAAAAATTTCATTCCGATAAATTTTTTTTTGTTTTTTTTTTGCCGGAATACACGCATTTTTGGATGAGGATTCAGAAAATATAAAAAATTCATTTTGGCCAAAAATGTACCATATGCAGTTTCTCAAACAAATGGTTCCATTTTAGAAATGCGTCATTGAATGTGCGAAGTAGCAAGGCAATGTCAGTGATATATGATTTCAGAATCCGTGATCCCGTTACACACATTACAAACACAAAGCCTTACACTTGGAGTAGGAGAAAGGCAAAAATATGTTCAAATAAACATGGAGATTTCGAGTGTTATTAAATATTCTGAATCCTTTTAAATTTTCAAATCAAAGCAAACGAAATTGCCATTGTGATTTATATCAGATATAAAAAATGCATATATCCAGATTCCTTCCCTTATTCCTTTTACCTTCTTCCTTATCTCCTTCGTCCTTCCTCGTTATATCTTCTTCTTTTTCCTTTCGTCCTTCCTCGTTGTACCTTCTTCTTTCTTCCTTTCCTCCTTCTTCCTTCTAACCAAAAACACAAACTAAAAAAGCGTCAGGGGAAATGCACTCATTGAGTCTCCGGAGCAGCGCTTTGTTTGTGACAAAAAAAAGTGGAAGCAGTCTTAAGTGTGAGAGTTAGTGATGCACCACAGGAGCCGTACACTAATTGCCTAAGCAATTTTTCTTGGTTTTTCAACCCCCCTCCCCCCATGTAAGATTTTCCTCATACAAATCATTTTTAATTATATGGAGTAGGGCTTCCATTCCCGGAAATGATTCTCCGGGAAATCATATTTCCCGGGAATCCCGATTCCCGGGATTTATGTATCAGTTTCCCGAATTTCCCGGGAAATGAACATACTAAAATATTTTGTAATAATTGTATTATTTTTCAAATTTGATGATAACGGATTTTGGGGTATCACTTACACTTTTTTTAGCATCATCTCACTACTTATTTCACTTTTGAAGTTTAAGAATTTAAGTTAAAATTTAAAATGCCAAAGAATCATACGGTACATATCAACACGTGTTGAAGAGAGGTGAGACAAAGAACCAGCTTGTATCTGTCGTTCGTTTATTCATTAAGTCCAAACGTCGGTAAGCGTTGTGAAGTCGAATAGAAAATTTAGTGTCTGTGGTGAAACAGCAGAGATTCCAATGTTCGCAGATATTCAGGCGAAGGCTCGTTTGAATTTTGAGATATTTCTGAAATATTTCATTAGAATATTTTGTAATATTGGTGGACTAACAGATCTTGATGGAAAAATAGATTTTGGGTCTTCAGTATGCGATCATTACAACTGTCTTACAACAAATACTCGCAAAACTTTTGCAATTTGATGCGTTTTAGGTGCTGTTCGCCATTTCAAGCAAAGTTTGACTGAAAAAAATGATATAGTCAGGATAGTACGACAATCAAGCACTCGCACTTTTTTATTGTGAATGGAAGAATGCTCATTCCAAATTCACCTGCTTTAAATACAAAGTGTGTTCAAGTGGACGAAAATATGGTCAAGTGGACGTACATGAATAAAAATGGGTTATCCTTCAAAGTTGACCAGATTTAGTGATGATGATGCACTAAAAAAAGTCGTCGAGTATAAGAATAGTTCATGTTAGGAATATTTTGGCGAAAATAGAAGAGAATCTCTCAAATCCGTCGTTGGCCAAAAACTGAAAAAAAAATGCGGATACAACCTGAGAAAGTTTTTTTTAAAATTGTGGAAAAGTAGCGGAGCTCATCAGAACACTGCAGATCTTACTCTTGAGCCAGAGCAGATGCTGATACTTATTTCGACCTGAACAAAAACTTTCTCAGGCTTTCAACAACTTTTTCATCATTTGAGGACAAAATAGCAAGCATCCCCGATGTCGAATGTATATTTTACGACAAAATTTAAACTACGATTTTGAATTAGTTTCGAAAGTTTTTTTTTATTTCCCGGGATCCCGGGAAATTATTATTCTATTTCCCGTTTCCCGGGTAGTTGATTCCCAGGAAAAATGGAAGCCCTATGGAGTGTAATGAAAAGGCAGACCCCCCCTTCCCCATAAGTGCTTACGTAATTAATGTATGGCCCCGCAATAGAAAGATGAACAGATGAATTCATTCTTGTTTTGTGACGCACAAACTCAGGTTTGATGCCGCTCTGTAGTGTTGTGAGCTTCGATGCTAATATCTGATCCTCATAAAAACCCTGAGTCTTGTATATTTTTTAGTCGGCGAGGAGTTTACGGGAAGCCTGCGTATTTCTCATTACTCACTTCTTCGAGCAATTGATTCCTCACTTTTAATTTCACACTAGTTGTTTTTCACTTCTCACTTTTTGCCTTTCACTACTCACTTTTAACTTTTCAATTCAAGTCACACTCAAATGCCAAATATATCCTCTCACCTCTTTCTTTCAAATATATCCTTTCACCCCCCAATTATAGTCTCTCACTTCTTACAACTTGCATCTTATTTCTCATTACTCACTTCTCACCTCTTACTTTTTCTTCACATTTACCGCATTTCACTACTCACTTCTCACTACTCATTTCTCACTTCTTACTTGTTACTACTCACTTCTCATTACTCACTACTCACTATACACTTCGAATACACTCAACCCTCTTTTTACGTCACTTATTGGGGGGACGTAAACCGATTGTGACGTAAAAAGAATTTTTGCTAAAATTTCTACTATTTCACTTAACTTATTGATAATTGGATACTTTTAAATACATTCGCTTGCGTTTTATATGAGGTATTGTAAGATCTCTCCAAATCAAGGCATATGAGATGTTGTAAGATCTCAAAATTGTCCTGGAGTTTGAATCAACCCAGGCTTCCACGTCCCCAGCCGCAGTGTCAACCCAATTTCGTCTTCTTTCACTAACGTCTCAAATATCGACATATAAGGTGTTCTAAGATATCCAAAATATCCTGGAATTTAAATCAAATGGTCTTTCGTATCAACCAAAACCTTCATGATGTTCCAAGCCACGGTATCAACTCAATTATGTACTCCGAGGATTTGTCTTTCACTTGCGTCTCAAGTCCAGGTATATGAGATGTTTGAGTCAAATGGTCTAATGAATCAACCAAGACTTCCGTGATGCCCCCAACCGCGGCATCAACCCAATTATGTCCTCCGATTATTTGTCTTAAATCCAAGCATCTTGTCCTGGAGTTTAAATCAAATGGTCTACCGAATCAAACAAGGCTTTCACGATGTCCACAGCCGTGGTGTTAACGCAATTTTGTCTTCTGAGTATTTGTCTTTCCCTTGCGTCTTAAATTTTAGCATGTAAGATGTTGTAAGATCTCCAAATTGTATTGGAGTATGAATCAAATGGTCTACCGAATCAACCAAGGCTTTCATGATATCTTCAGCCGTGGTGTCATCAAAATCATGCCCTCCGAGTATTTGTCTTTCACTTGCGTCTCAAGTCTAGGTATATGAGATGTTTGAATCAAATGGTCTAATGAATCAACCAAGGCTTCCATGGTACCCCCAGCTGCGGAGTCAACCCAATTTTGTCTTCTGAGTATTAGTCTTTCACTTTAGAGACGAAAGTCAAAGAAAAATACTCGGAGGACATAATTGGGTAGTTACCGTGGCTGGGGACATCATGGAAGCCTTGGTTGATTCGGTAGACCGTTTGATTCAAACTCCAGAACAATTTGGAGATCTTACAATATCTCATATGCCCATATTTGAAACGCAAGTAAAAGACAAACACTCGGAGGACATAATTGGGTTGATACCATGGCTGGGGACATCATGGAAGCCTTGGTTGATTCGGCAGACCATTTGATTTAAACTCAAAGGCAATTTGGAGATCTTAGAACAAGTGTTATGCCTGGAATTGCGACGCGAGCGAGAGACAAATACTTGAAGAACATAATTGGGTGGTTACCGTGGCTGGGGACATCATGGAAAACTTGTTTGATTCGGTAGATCATTTGATTCAAACTCCAGAACAATTTGGAGACCTTACAACATCTAATATGCCTGGATTTGGGACGCAAGTGAAAGACAAATACTCGAAGGACATAATTGGGTTGATACCGCGACAGGGGACATCATGAAGGCCTTGGTTGATTCGGCAGACCATTTGATTCAAACTCCAGGACAATTTGGAGACCTCACAACATCTCATATGCCTGGATTTGAGACGCAAGTGAAAGACAAATACTCGGAGGATATATTTGGGATGAAACCGCGGCTGAGGAGTCTAGGAATTTCTTGGATGACCTGGAAAGAAACGGCTGCTTAAGGCATATTGAGTTTGGTTTAATATATCATATGGGGCATGAACCATTTTTAAAAAGAGTTAACAGTTCTTTCGTTACGCTTGTAGACCCTAGGTCCATTGTTACGCGTGTAGACTCCAGGAAATTCTTGGATGACCTGGAATGGAACAATTGTTGAAGGCAGATGATAAATATACAAAGCATCTACTTTGTCCTTTGGCTAAGAGTGCCTTCTTAAAAGCTTACTTTTTGATGTAAATAATGTTTCAAATTCTTTTAGGTCAGGTGCCGTGAAACAGAGGCCGTAAAACAAAGTGACGTATAAAAAACTGCCGTAAAAAGAGGGTTGAGTGAATTTCATTCGTGGATCAACGCCGAAGAATGCAGCAAGCAGTCTTCATTTCTAAGCTCTTGAACGGCGAAATTGATTGTTCCATGCTGTTATCATTATTGCACATCCGAGTTGCACCAAGAATTCAACGAAGTGGTTGTCTACTGCAACCGAGGTTTCACCGAACTGGTGTTGGATATCATGAGCCGATGACTTCAATGATTCGTACATTCACGGCTGTCGAGGAACTCCACGATTTTGATGTGTCTTCTAATTGTTTCATGTCCAGATTGAAAAGATCCACGTGCTTATAAATTAAAATTTTAATTCATGTAGCACTGTTAACAGTCAGATGAATATAGTTACCAAATAAAGAAATAAAGAAATTCCTCATTTCTGACTAACAAATTACTAACTTAATTATTTACACACTTAATAAGGACACAAATTTCCACTATTCGGATAAACGGCATTCGGCCAAATAACCCTTAACATGTTTTTGAATATTCTATCTATATATATAAAAATGAAATGGTCTGTGTTCGTATCCGCATAACTCGAAAACGGCTGGATGGATTTTCTTCATTTCTGCAGCAGATATGTTCGTTACCGTTTCCGACGGGTTTATATGACAATTCCTCATGCGAAAATTACACTTAAGGTTGTGCAAATCGTGAAAAACTTAAATTAGGATTCGTATGGAAATTTCGCATGGGCATTTTCGCCTACTACGCAGGACAACGTCTGCCGGGTCGACTAGTACCATATAAAAATAAGAATTATTACTGATTCTATATGTGATCACAATTAATATCAACGGCGTAGAAAGCATTTCAACATATTGCCGCAAAGTACTAAAACACATTTTAGCTATGTTTAACTTAAGTTTTACCAACATGTCTTTTATACCCCCTGCTTTAAATTTCCTTAAATATTTTACGGAAAAAACAATGCTTTTGTAATCTTATACCTGATTATATGATATATGGAAATTAAATGAAAAAATTCAAATAAAAAATTATAGTCTTTAGAGAACATAAATTAGATTGCGAAATCCCATCCCATCCCAAGAGATAAAAAAAAATCCAAATTGCTGTCTGTTCCACAGCATATTCATGAACTTTCTCATTTCGATTCGTGTGCAATGTAAACAGTACATAATCAAGTCTAATATACCTGTGACTAAAAGCCATGAAATTGTACCAGCCTCAGATACTTTTTTCTTTCTTTTTTTTAAATCTTTATATAATATAAACTTTTGAGGTCAAATGACAGCACTTCGGTACCACCTTAGGTGGTTAATAAGGTGGTTATACAACAAAGCCACAAATCGGCCATCTTGGAAACCACGTGCTTTTTCTTGTGACTTTTCAAGAGCACGAATTGAGAGAACCACAAAGCCCATAGCGATGAAACATTCGTAGATTGTTTGCTTACTTATGCTAAACAATCGACTTTAATTTCAGCATTGTACGAAAATTATTACGCTAGATTTGAACTTTTGATAATAGGAGTAGAAAACCGTGTGGTGAATTTGAAATTCACCACATGGCTTGATTGTATAATCACCTTAAATGCACGCGAAAAACAATTTGTCCTTCAGACATGGAAATAGGGTATCTGTTCCCATATTAATAACAGCCCGTATATTAATCTTAACCGTCGATAAACCAAATAAAAAATCAATTTGATTACAATTTCTCACATCGTATGTACACAATAATAAATAGACCACCTTCTCCAATGTTTGGAATATTATTTAAAATTCTGTTTGAGTAATGTTTTAGTTCACAAGACTCAAATTATTAAAAACAAAATTATAAAACACATTTATTTTCATTTTCCTACCTCTGAACTGTTGATTTGATACACTGCTCGATTTCTACTAGCAGATTCATCTGATTTCACGCCGTTGTTTTCCACTCAATTCCAAGCTTAAACAAATGTATCTTTTCAAAATACACTTCACAACACATAGAGCACATCACATTTTCACTATAAATATAATCATATTTGAAAAACTAACGCGATTTCCTATAGTTTGATATAGGTTTATTTCGAACAACGTCTAAATTATCCTTGTCCGTATTCCAAACTATTTACATGGCCTGCAGCATCTGCAAAGGTTGCCGACCTAGATTTTTATTTCAAAAATGCTTGAATGAACTTTCATTGTGAAATTCAACTTTTATGTTTGTAAAACAAGGTATATCGAAGAGATAAGCTATGACAAACATAAAATTAAACTGATAAGTTGGAAAACTACAACAAAAACTGGAATTTTGTAATTATATTTCAACTCAAATACAAAACATTGAAGAATTCGGCATCACTGCAATCATATCGTTACGTATACACACAAGTTATAGTGTGCGTACTTAATGTTGGAAACAGTATTATTGATATAGGTACAGGCATAGGATTAACTGTTTTTGAATGTTATTGAAATAGGTGCATGGCAGTGATGATGTTTTTTAGCTAAATACTTCTATAATGTGATAACAATTTCATTTTTGAAGTTACCAAATTGTTATCAATTAAAAATGACGTTAGCCGAGCATAATTATTCTCATGTTACTTGATTATTGGGTGAGGAATAAATGCATTTCAAATGCGCATTGGCTTATTGTTATTGATATAGGAACAGATACCCTAAATGTGAAAATGTTGCTCTATATTATGAGAAATGTTTAAGATTCAGTATTTGTTTACTCATAATTATTTTAGGGAAAATATAAAACAAAATGTTTGTTAACTATCAAAAACTATGTGTATGACCTATTGCAAATATTCCCATTGATGCCCTATCCGGAACAACACCGTTTATTAATTATTTGACACATATTACCTACATAAAAGACACGACGAGCAGCTGGAAAATATGATGTTCCACTGATAGTCTCTTCTCATCTAACCCATCAATATTTCCAAAGCAAACCATCAACGATGGCCCCATTGTCACTCGCAACACCCGGCAACAATAGCGGAACAATAATAATCAAATTTCCGCTTAAAATCAATTTTCCTCGCAATTTACTCTATTGGGGGGTATCGCTCATCACCGGGAGAATCCAGCCCCCTCATCATCTCATCAGTATAACTTTTTTCCGTCTCGTCCCATTCAGGGAAACCAGCCGCCACCGCCCGTTTCCGATGGTCGTCATTGGCCGACCTGTCGCTGCGGTACGATGAGGTGAAAAGTGTCGATGAGCCCGCACCGAGAATGACTCTTGTTGGCTTGCCATCCTTCCGCCTTGCCATCGAATCGCCCACTTCCTTCTGTCCAACCATGCACCACATCCGCTAGTAGAGGAATGTGGATAGAGAAGGACACTCGCTTCGTGGATCAAAGCTTAAAGGGGTTTTCTGTACTCCATCCGGAGCCACAATGAAAACGACGCAAACATTTTTTCCAGTATTTTCGGTACATGAAAACAAATTAAATTTTATTACTTATAATTAGCCCAGTTAGCATATCATGTAATTCCACCACTTTACAGATACGTTTTTCGACCTCAATAGTAAGGTCAGTGTCTTGATCTTGAACTTGACTCGACTTGCTGCCCATATTCACAAGGTGTCCACCAGTACCAGCTTCCCCCTAAAATGATTCATAATTTCTGCATAACCGTAGTCACCCGTCGACTGTCGATATCGACATGCTCTCAGTCTCTAAAGTAGGATAAAACATCAAAAACATTACCAAACACTTTATCAATTTGAGGATGCCGATATGCTCTTCGGTGTGATATGTGTGAACACGCACACACCCACACACCGATGCGAGGCATGCTCTCGACCTTTTGCACCCCAGTTCCACGGGGTCTGCCGGGAGCCCACTCGAAATAGATGGATGGGTTCTATTATTAGCATCCTCCTGTTGTAGTTGTGTTCAATTTGGCTGTATATTGCGCACCGGAGAATCTGTGTAATGCGAATAGGTCTGTCGGCCAATGAAATTCGAACAAGAGTGTTCACTCTTGAAATATGCAGAATCAGTTGACTGAAAATCACACTGAATAGTTATGAAACTACTTCCTATAGAAGCTACTGACCAAATTCATACTTAAATAACGATAACGTTCTCTGGTGGGTGGGATCAGATTGGTTGAGGAAACCTTCGGATCAATGCATTGGCCTGCCGTTCCTACTTACCTATTAAGAACGAAAGAAACAGAGGAAGAACAACAGCGTACATAAACTGCAGTTTGTGCAGTTTCGGCGATCAAGCAGTTCAACGATAGGTAGTTAGAGAAGTTTGTCTGGTTCTTGGAGAAGTTCAGTTCTGATCCAAATAACATCGATTTGATTACGTCGAATGAAGCTTCTGGTAAAAATCCACAGAGCAGCACTAGAGAGTCCATCCCGGGACAAAAAATCCCGGGATTTTCTAAATTTCGGGACTTCCCGAATCCCGGGATACCCGGGATATTTTAATATCCCAAAAATCTCGGGATACCCGGGACTGAGGTACCGTTTTGACTCAAGTCCCGAGCATCACTCACATTTTGAACACTGGCGTTTTAGCACCCTAAAGCTGAAACTTTCATCGGTTTTAGGTACTGAGGATCAATATTGTAAACAAATTCAAGATCCTAGGGGAAGAATTATACGAATAAAGCCAAAATGGTCATTTAAACCGAGTGTTCGGAATAATTAATTATTAATTTACATATAAATTTGAAACGCAATGCGGAAAGCGGGGATGTCATTTTCAAATGGGGTCTCCAGTAGCTTACGAGTAAAGGCGTAGAATTGCCAATCCGGCGAGTTCAATTCTCGATCCGGTCTAGCATGTTTTCAGGTTGGAAACTTTCTCGACACCCTGGGCATAGTGTATACATTGTACTTGCCACACAAGATACATCTCATGTAAAAGCGGGCATAGATGAGCTTTCAATTAATAAATAAGGAAATGCTAAAGCAGGCCAAGTTTTAGTTGGAATGTAGAGCCATTGAAGAGAGAGGCAGTCATTTCCAAAAGTTGGTCTAGGAAAATATCATACATTACATACAGACGTAGTTCAACGTCACTTTTACGTACAACCCGATTGGGCTGCAATAATTTTGAAGTATGGAACATTTTGAAGTCCGAATTTTTGAAAAGAGCCTTTTTGCTTGAAAGGAAACTTTCGAAAGGAAACTCAAAAGGAAAATGTTATTGGAGCCACGTTGTCGGCTAATTCATTCCGAATGCTAATTGGAATCCCATAGAGCTCCCAGAGATGGTCATGTTTGGTAATGTATGGTCATGTGGAGACCCTTGTATGACCGATCCGGAGTCCGGTTATTACGGTTTGCTGCTTCTGGGAGACTGGATTGATCCAAGGACCGGTAGAGTTCCTGAGTTTTTAAGAAATACCGATCTTCTTGTGTCCCAGATCGACGCCTAGTTTTGGCCGCCGAAACTTCTTGTTCACTTTTTTACGTTAGCCAGTGGGACGGAGTGGCAGTAACGTTGGCCTTCGTGTCCAACACCGGTAAGCGCATCGGAGGCTATGTTCCCACTGATGCCGCAATGGCCAAGGATCCCGGCGAATCAGGTGTTTGGAACTCCCTGGATGCAGGGGTGTTCTGGTTCGGGCCGAAAATTCCGAAGCTGACAACTCGGCCGGATGGGGAACCATCGGTGCCCGAAAAAAGGTGACGGTGAGTTCAAGGACCTTATTTACTCGGTGTTGTCGCCCATTTGTAAACGGGCGGCTATGGATCTGTCTACCCAGACTGGAGGCATCATCTAGATTTTTGCTCCGTGCCAATGGACACGCGCCACTGGGGGAGACCGGTACCACCGGCCACGTTTCGTAGGATCCGGTCAACCTATTCGAGAAGAGGGATCCCGTGCACTCTTGTAGTAACAGCTTTGTGGCAAGTAACCACAAGAACCCTATGCCGGAAAGGAGTGATACCGGCGTCAAAGCAGGCCACTTCTGTAGGGGTGGGAGGAAGAAGAACAGAGGCAAACCGTACGATAGAACACTGATAATGTTCCTTTGAATGGTGTAGGTTAGCTCTAGGCCATAGAGCAAACTACTGTCAATCGTTACTTGACCTACCCTAAACCTGGTGTCTCTTGTGGGTGCGATATTTCTTGTCCAGGGTTTTTATTGTCCACCCACCGCCAGAAACTTCGAAAAAAAAAATCTGCGGAATTTCCGTAAATATTTTCTCTGAAAATTCCAGAGAGTTTTCCATGAAAACTGGTCAGAGTTTCCAGAGGATTCTCAAAAAAAAAAATCTCAAAATTAGGAACTTTTCATGAAAAAATGTCGAAATTTTCAAGCGATTTCAGACAGAATGGCACCGCCTAGAAAAGAGTACGTATCACTTAGGTATGAACGATACATTCGTTTAATCACCAATAACAGAAAACGAGAGAAGTTCCTTATTAGAGTTTTTTGGACGACAACTTAAAGAGCAACATCACCGCGAAGATTATCGGGAAGTTATCCAAGTTGCCATAATAATTTTGGGTGGAAAACTTGATGGAAAAATTGCAAATTAGAGCTCCTGGTGCTTTCCATAATGCAAGGTGGATAGCAAAAATTATTTACTCTTTAAAAATGTTTATTTATAGGCATACGTATAATATGCCTAACAACACTGCAATGTCGGCAAAAAATGACCTCAATTTATTAAAATTATTGAAAAATTATGAGGCTTATGATGAGGAAGTTGCAAAATCAGTGCACAAAAGGCTTTTTAACCCTGAAAGGAGTCCTTTGGTGACGTCCGTACGTCTATATTGGCTAGCTCGTATCAATATAATTACTCAAGGTCAGCATAGTCAAAAAAATAGCATAGTCAAATCACTCGCAATCCATTTGTCTAGCCAACACTTCCATATGTGTATAGTACACGTCCACATTAGAGGAGCGTGAGTATTTAGTCTGTTGACTTGTAAGGTCGTCTTCAGTGTCTCGACTTGAGTCGAGTCAAGTACGAGACACTGAAGACGACCATACAGTTGAGGTCGAAATACGATATGTAATATGATTTGGTGGAATTAAATGGAATTGTACTAAAATCGTCTCATGACAGTGAAATATTTCTTAAATAGTTTCAGTCTTATGAAATCTCTCATTTTCTTACCTGGCTTCATGGAAATGCGATGGTTTCCATCTTCTAGTCGGATTCTAGTATTCCCTGTGTCAGTTAATTTATGAAGTAAATGCATCGTTTTTCAGCAAATCAGTTAAATTGTTGAGACGTTCCAAAGTGGTGCATATATGCTTTTTTCGTCTACCGTTCTCGGAAAAGGCGGTTTTCCTCGGGTGATCTAGCCTTTCCCATTTTTTTTTCCAAATGGAACTCGTTTTCGTACCACTGCTTGCATCGAACTGGATGATGGTTGTATAACTGACATCAAATGATGCACATTGTTGTTTAAATGTTGGTTACTAATCTTACTAACTACCCAGTACCCATGAAAGATACCATTGTTTCAGCGCGGTATTCTATGTTACCAACTATTATCATATTTAATAAAAGCAGAATCATCATACAGAGTGTAGTTACTTGTCTGTCATAGACAATATTCACACTTTGGTATGATTAGGAGGTTGAAGTGCAATAATTCTGTAATTTGAATACTGTATTTTGGTTGTATTGTCTATTTTGCCATCGATATTTGTACAATGTTATCTCTAACATCCTTTGCTATTTTTTTCTTCTATTATTCAAAGAATAGGTTTTAGGTTATAGTTGATTGGGGTTGCAAATTGCATATTTGATGATAATTTATTTGGATGTAATCAGGAGGAAATTCACGGTATATATGGTTGCATATTAGTGAGATATCGAACGCAAAAATCATTAAATTTGTAACTGCTATAACTTTCGATTCCCTAGATGTAGGATTTTGAAATTTTCGAAGCAGACGACTGGATATTATATCTTTCGAAAGGCGAGTTCAGAATGGATGGACATTTTTTTCGTGAATAATGGTCACAGACACACCGTGACTGAGAACAAGGCCACATCCACCGATTCTTTCTCTATCTATGACATGCTAATTTGAGAAGAGAGAGATTTTACTTAACATAAGAGATTTTTATTCGAGTTTTTTGGAGGAATGTGTTTCGTTGCAGCGCTGATGACGGTGGGGCCCTTCGGGAGATGATGAAGAGAAGTGGCAGGGACGTATCTTGACTTACATGCGTTGGTGGGATGTTAACAGAGATGTGTGCAGCTTGGAGATGGAGGGATCCTCACACAGTGGATTTGGACCTGCACGATAGGTCTTGCGTCGACCAAAAGAGCCGCGTGGTGAATACGTACGTCAAGAACGTACTCCTTTAAGAAAGCGTCACTATCCCAAATCCCCAACAGCTTCAACTCCTATTCATCTCCATCCTTCTCTCTCCCGGATCCAGTGGTGCGGTTGATCCAAATTATCCCCTTTGGTAACATTTACTCATATTCCCATTTCGGTAGCTCAGTACAAACGGTGTTTCAATTACAGAGCCTTTTTTTTTGGAAAATTTTAATCTACTCGCAGATTTATACTTTTTACTAATTCATTACTAAATTGTATTTTATTTGACAGTAAAGGCTCGATGGATGCTTATTGTTCCGATATTTAGAAATACGGTAACAACCCATTTACAGTTTTTGGATAACACCTTCATCGGACTTTTTGATGAGAACTTAGATCCATCGGACAAACGTGGTGTACGGGGTACGATCTACCACGGTCACATTGCCAGCTACAGGCAAATCCTGACCCAACGAAAACCTTCCCCAATTTCCAATTCTGTAGTGCTTATGAAATTATCGGTAAGTCATTAAGTAAACTAATTAACACTAATCCTCCCTTCCAACTTCCTAGATGCTTCCCGACCGCAAATAGTAATACTCATGTCCCTGTAATGTTTTTCTTAGATTGGAATCAAGGATTCCCTTGGTTTGGATGCCCTTGGTTTCTGATAGCAGTCTGGAAAAGCATTTCAAAAATAACATGAGTATAATTAAAGTGTCCAATTTTGTAATGTTGTGCTAGTGCTTCTTTTATTTTCATAATTGTCATCGCATCTGTCACCGAGGAAAGAAGCTGACGTTACCGTCTACTAATGATGATTTTCTTTTCTTATTTATAGTGAACGTAGTTATTCTGAACACGACGTCAACCATCACTTGCCGAATGGAGCATTTCATAACTTTTAAATAGCTTCGCTCCCAACGAAAAATTCATTAATATAATATTTGATTACTATTTATACTAACTGGAAGCGTTTGGTACGGGATGTCCACGCTTTCTTCCGATCCCCTCGATTTCATGGTATGGATCGACTTTAAGGGTTTACAAATTCTGAAGTCGCTCAGTATCTAGAAATCATCTCTGCGGTACATACTGCGTAGTTGGCCTGGCCGTATGAAAAGAAAAATGACGGAATTTAGAAACCGTCATTTTCCAGGATGTATGAGATTAGATTAGATTAGATTAGATTAGAACTTAGATCCAGCGGACAAACAAAAAGTAATCCAAGCCATTCGTGCACCAGGTAAATATTTTTAACTTAAATATATTCAGACTATGAGTTTCTAACTATCTTATCATTTACAGAGGCACAGGAAATTGATTCTGCAAAGTCTATAGTTGAGGCGCATGAAATTTCAACGATCGAGTTGCACTATTTTGTGCAAGGTAGCAGTAATGTTTTCAACATAACCGCGAGTAGACGTAGGACTTGTATAAACGTAACGTATTTACATTTAACTTCTAACTTTGGAGTTTGATTATAGTATTGATATTGGAAATGACAACTTCCATGCTGTGTACAAGTATTAGCAATTTGTTTATTCAAAACTTCTGGAAATAAAACTAATAATTAAATACATAATTAGAATTGCTTTGTTTCTAACTATTAAGCCCTTATTTACTCAAGCAAATGTAGGGCATTTATAGATTTCTTATTGATGATAGTATTTAAAGTTTAAAAATTTTGATTTATAAAATTTTTAGGCTTGGGCAAAATGTGCTGTTTTATTGGAACTGTCTCGTTTTCCAAACAAAGAAATGCAGCACCAATTTCGTTGCTTCTATTTGCTAACATGCGTGCTTACTGATGAAAAAATCACAACAATAAGAAACAAGTCAAGGAGCAGTAACCCTATTAAAATAGAGGAGGTATGTACTGCTAATACATCAACGAAAAATTATTTTTTGCAATTCCTGATCATAATATCTGGTTTACAGTTCGGATTTGAGTGATAAAACGACCTACTTTTCCATACCAACGAAATGGGTGCTTTAATGAACATTATGCAACTCAAATGGGTTGCATAATATTCATTATAATCGGCAAGCCTCGTTGGGGTATAAACGTACAACTCGTGCTGAAAAAATCATATTTTTGCAACTTGTTGCACAAACTACTATTATGTTTTGATTCTGAACTCCGAGTCTACGTCAAGTTTAATAATATAATTTCTCAGAAAATTAAAAACAAAGAATAAGATAGTTTATTTAAATATTCTTCTGTAAATTACTTTTTTGCAATTCCTGATCATAATACCTGGTTTACAGTTCGTCTTTGAGTGATAAAACGGCCTACTTTTCCATACCAACAAAATGGGTGCTTTAATGAACATTATGCAACTCAAATGGGTTGCATAATATCCATTATAGCACTCATTTGGGTGCTATAATGAAAATCTAACATCGGAACAATAGTTACATGACTACATTTTGCTGATTTAGCTTGGGATAGTGTTCAGATAGTGTATTCTCTGCGTCGCGTAATAAATGAAATAGTTTGATGGACATAACATCAGATTTTTCCAAAGACGAGTTCATCTATCGCATCAAGGCTTGTAGAGCTATGCGATGCAACATGATAACATATAATCTGATTGTTCTCTGTAGCAACATTATTTATTGGCAAGAATTATCATGTGGAGTAAATCGGTCTTTACTATTTTGGTACAGATTTATCATAACAAAGCTCATTTTTCGTTATTGCAAAAAATAGCGTGTGCAACTCGTTGCAAAACTCGATTTTTTCAGCACTCGTAGTATTTATCGAACTCGGCAAGCCTCGTTGGATAAACGTCCAACTCGTGCTGAAAAAATCATCTTTTTGCAACTAGTTGCACAAACTACTATTTACGAACTTTTTTAAAACATTTTTATGTAATACAGCGAAATTTTCTAATCTAAAATAAATATTAACACTATTGCTGATTGTGCATCTTTAATTGCTAATGCCTTCTGCAAATAAATGAAAGTAATTATTTTAATCAAATTTTTATTTTCATCAGTGTAGTTGATTTTTTTGCTGGGGAATTAGAACTGTTATAGTATAACCATGTTTTAATGTACGTGTCGTTTAGTACCAAGCACAACTTAACATATGGTCAGTCATATGACATGACTCGTACCCATCCCGGGATCATGTGGATTATGAAACCAATCACCTGGATGAGCAGACCAAATCTATCTAATTTTATTCTTCTTCATCCACCACCGCTGCCCTCGCTGCCTCAGCCATCATCGGCCTCTAGTCGTTAACTCCGAGCAATGCGATGGGCGATTGCATCCATCGCAACCGACACCAGAATGACAAAAAAATGCGCCCACTTCTTTCATGCATATTCGCAGACCTACCGGCAGTTCTACCGCTGGTGACTGCATGCTGTCGTTGTGTAGGTAAAAAGCGAACGAACGAACGAAACGAAAAATGCGCGAGCAATAAGCACGTCAGTACGCGCTGCTGTCACAAATTGTAATGACTCGCACACGGCAGGCACTGCTTCTTTTATACACAAAGAAAATCTTCTGATAGACCCGAAGGCCCGTGACATACCGAATTCTGATGTCCGTGTTAAGAATGCACGGGATTTGTTACATATGAAAATTTTACTGGCTTTGACAATAATTGAAATTTTCAATAGCTTATCGTTAATAATCTTAAGTTTCAATGAAATAGACAAAATGGTGGAGAGTGTCCGAGTCGATTGATATATAAATCTTAAAAATCCATCGAAAGATAAAGGCACTAGTAGCGTTCAAAATCTTCCCTTCCAGCGTAACGCTCTCGATTTCCAAAAATCTAAATGACACCCAGTATAGGTCATTGCGCGCGGCAAACCTAACCTCACTATTTTGACAGGTACTGGTCCTATTGTTTACGTTTCGGACATTTTTGATCCAAATTAAATCTGCATATTTCACGATGTTGAAGACATTCCGTACATTCCGCATTCAAATATTGGTAATTATCGATAAGCTTAGGTAATTAATGATCAGAAAATCCAAAGAATGATAGAAGTATCTCAAAATTAAAATAAAGTCGTCTGTAAACAACAGGACCAGTACCTGTCAAAAGTCGTGTATGACGTCACTGTGCAATAGAGTATAGTAAAGAAAGACGTAAGTCCTACTCAGACCGCATCGTGCTTTCGTGCTGTGCGGTTCTTTCTCTCTTTGCGGAAGGAAGTTTTTAATACTACCCGAAGCTATTTTAATTTCAACGGTGCTTCTTAGCGCTATTTGTACCCACTGATCCCGTTACGATCTTTGCAAGGACCCGTGCCTTCGTTTTACGTTGGACCCGTTTGCGGAAGTAAAATTCCGACAAGCGGTGGTAATCCTGCAGGGACACCGTTCTGGGAAAAAACCTATTAGAAGGTCACGTCTCCACGCTCAGCAATGAGTATTAACAAAAACAAGAGGAAGGGGGAGTCTCTGAATTCTCCACTTCCTTCAAAGAAACAAGGTTTCAAGACCGTCCTGCCCAAGCGCGGAAAAAATAGAAGGAAGCTGGAGAATTCAGATATTCCTTCTAACTCTAATATCGGAAATAATTCTTCTCCAATCGAACTGAGCAATCAGTTCGATTTGATTAATGATGAAATAGAGCAAATCGAATCTACCTCTAGCCCAGGTGATTCGATTCATGCGAAAAGCAAAGGATTCCGCCAATTGTGGTATCTGTTGCCGAGTTTTCTGGCTTCCGGAATGAGATTTTGAGTAACCTTCAGGGGATCAAGGTTTCATTTCAGATTGCTAGGAAGGGTGACTGCCGCGTTTTGCCGGGATCCTTTGACGATCGCAAACGTCTTCTTCACTATTTAACTGAGAAGCGCCATAAATTCTTCACATACGACGACAAAACTGAGCGATTGTTCAAAGTCGTCTTGAAAGGTCTCCCCAGTGATGACAAATCACTGGATGAGATTAAAATTGAAATTTCTCAATTACTTGGATTTTCACCAGTCCAAGTAATTAAGATGAAAAGAAATCCCATTCTGGAACTTCCCAGAGGGGCATTTCTCAAGAATTTTATTTAGTTCATTTTAACAAAAGTGAACTAAATAATATGAAAAGTTGGAAAAGGCCTGTATTATGTCTCATGTCCGTGTTACATGGGAACATTTCCGCAGGCCTGGGGAAACTTCAAAACCCTACCCAGTGCCGTAAGTGCCAAAAGTGGGGTCATGGAACCAAACATTGTCACATGGATGCTAAATGCATGATTTGTGGTGGAACCTCTCACGCCAAGGACGCATGTCCTGTGAGAGAAGATTCCAATAAATTTAAGTGCGCAAACTGTGGGGGCAATCATAAATCCAATTTCTGGGAATGCCCTGCACGCAAAAAGTTTTGAATTCCGTGCAAAATTGATGACGGGAAATTCCAATCGGATCCCAGATTCGACGGGTAGAAATTTTTCAAACGCTCAAATTTCGAAACCGGTTACCGGTCGAGCAATTCATACCCACCACAATTCACAAACAAATTTTGCCGCTCGTCAACGGGTAGCAAGCACTTCAGTAAATTCCAATTTTTCCAATGTACCTACGTATGCAAACATCGCTGCTGGTAGACAAAATTTCTCTTCTCAAAATGAGGTTTATACCCATGTCCCAACGGAAAATAACGGTCATGTTGCCGATTCAGGTAGCATGACTGCTTCCGATTTTGATTTTTAACTGAACAATTGCATCACATGATTGATGCAATGTTCAAAGCAAATACCATTCCTGAAGCTGTTCAGGTTGGTATAAAGTACACACAAAAAATTGTTATCGGACTCCGTTTCAATGGATCCAAATAATTGTGTGAAAGTTCTAAATTGGAATGCCCGCTCTCTAAAGGGTAAGGAAGATGAATTATTCAACTTCCTTTCAGTTCATAATGTGCATATTGCCATTATAACTGAAACGTATTTAAAACCAGGACTCTCCATTAAAAGAGATCCAAACTATTTTATCTACAGAAATGATCGTCTTGACAGCGCCTGTGGTGGGGTCGCCATTGTCATTAATAGACGTATCAAACATAAATTATTTTCTTCGTTTGAAACCAAAGTTTTTGAAACCTTGGGAGTTTCTGTTGAAACAAATTTTGGACAATTTTCCTTCATTGCAGCCTACTTGCCTTTTCAATGCAATGGGCAGCAAAAGAATTTGTTGAAAGCTGATCTTCAAGTTCTGACTCGCAACAAATCAAAATTCTTCGTAATTGGTGACTTCAATGCCAAACACCGTTCATGGAATAATGCTCAAAGCAATTCCAATGGTAAAATTTTATTTGAAGATTGTTCTGCGGGATATTATACTATTCAATATCCCAATGGACCAACTTGTTTTTCTTCCAGTCGAAATCCTTCTACAATTGATTTAGTTTTAACGGATTCAAGTCAGCTGTGTGGCCAATTGGTAACTCATGCTGACTTTGACTTCTGATCACCTTCCTGTGACATTTGAAATCTCACAAGAAGCCATTTATAATCCAATCAGCTCTACTTTTAATTATCATAGAGCTGATTGGGATTTATAAAACGTATATCGATAGGAATTTTGATGTTGATATTCCTCTCGATACCAAAAGTGATATTGATAATGCTCTCGTATCTTTGACAAATTTAATTGTCGAAGCTAGAGGCATTGCAATTCCGAAATGTGAAGTTAAATTCAACTCCATTATTATTGACGACGATCTTCAGCTACTAATCCGTCTTAAAAATGTGAGAAGAAGGCAATACCAAAGAACTCGCGATCCCGCGTTGAAAGTTATTTGGCGAGATTTGCAAAATGAAATTAAAAAACGTTTCGCTATTCTGAGAAATACCAACTTTGAGAAAATACCAAATGTCTCGAAGTTGGATCCCAGTTCGAAACCCTTTTGGAAATTAACAAAAATTCTTAAAAAACCTCAAAAGCCAATTCCAGCGCTTAAAGAGGGAAATAAAATTTTATTAACAAATGGCGAAAAGGCTCAAAAACTTGCACAGCAGTTCGAGAGTGCCCATAATTTTAGTCTAGGTCTCACTAGTCCAATTGAGGATCAGGTTACACGGAGCTTCGAAGACATTCTCAATCAAGAGAATGATTTTGACCCTTCGTTGGGAACCAATTTGGATGAAGTGAGATCTATTACTAGAAAATTTAAAAATATGAAAGCCCCGGGTGATGATGGTATTTTCTACATACTTATCAAAAAACTTCCTGAGAGCTCTTTATCCTTTTTGGTTAATTTATTTAACAAATGTTTTCAATTGGCATATTTCCCAGATAAATGGAAAAACGCCAAAGTTGTTCCAATTTTGAAGCCGGACAAAAATCCAGCTGAGGCTTCTAGTTATCGCCCAATCAGTTTGCTTTCTTCAATAAGCAAACTGTTTGAAAAGATTATTTTAAATAGAATGATGGTTCATATTAATGACAATTCTATTTTTGCTGATGAGCAATTTGGTTTTCGCCATGGGCATTCAACCACTCATCAGTTATTAAGAGTTACGAACTTAATTCGGCTCAACAAATCTGAAGGATATTCGACTGGAGTTGCTCTTCTTGATATAGAGAAAGCATTTGACAGTGTTTGGCATGAAGGTTTGATTGTAAAATTGATGAATTTTAATTTTCCTCTGTACATCATTAAACTGATCCAAAATTATTTATCAGATCGCTCACTGCAGGTAAACTATCAGAATACTAAATCTGATAGATTACCTGTAAGGGCTGGTGTCACCCAAGGCAGCATACTGGGGCCCATATTGTATAACATTTTTACTTCTGACTTACCTGATTTACCACCAGGGTGTCAAAAATCTTTGTTTGCAGATGACACGGGCCTTTCAGCCAAAGGGCGAAGCCTTCGTGTCATTTGTAGTAGATTGCAAAAAAGTTTGGATATTTTCTCCACTTACTTGCAAAAATGGAAAATTTCCCCGAATGCTTCCAAAACTCAGCTTATAATTTTCCCACATAAGCCGAGAGCTTCTTATTTGAAACCTTCTAGCAGACATATTGTCACAATGAATGGGGTTCCAATTAATTGGTCTAGCGAAGCTAAATATTTAGGACTTCTGCTAGATCAAAAATTAACTTTTAAAAATCACATTGAAGGCCTTCAAGCCAAATGTAACAAATATATTAAGTGTCTATATCCACTTATAAACAGAAAATCAAAACTTTGTCTTAAGAACAAACTTTTGATTTACAAACAAATTTTTAGTCCTGCCATGTTGTATGCTGTGCCAATATGGACTAGTTGCTGCAATACCAGAAAGAAGGCACTTCAGAGGATTCAAAATAAAATTTTGAAAATGATTCTGAAGTTGCCTCCGTGGTATAGTACCAATGAACTTCATAGAATTTCTAATATTGAGACATTGCAACAAATGTCCAACAAAATAATTTCCAATTTTAGACAAAAATCGTTGCAATCTTCTATTGCAACGATTAACTCCTTGTACCCTTAGTATAAAATAGGTTAAGTTTAGTTTAAGTTGAAAACATTGTAATTCCTACATGGTTCAATTCAACCAGAGGAAAAATTCTAACTGCCAGAGGCAATTGAAATGTATTAATAATAACTAAAAGCGTAACATAGCAAATAAGGATGATAGTGTTAAGAAAACACGGAACACCTAGTCTAAGAGATGAATGCATGTATTAGATAATTAGCAAATAAAATTAGTTAAAAAAAAAAAAAAAAAAAAAAAAAAAAAAAAAAAAAAACGTAAGTCCTACGTCAAAATCGAAGTCATTTTTTGGAGACGTATCCAGCTTTCCACGCTCGCCATAATGGCGGATATAAAAAATTTGACATTAACTGTTTCCCGACACTGAACTGAAATTTTCGACTAAGCATGCAATGATGTTTTTCGTCACCAACGACAACCTTATACTTGTTATTTTTTCATGAACAAGAAAATATACACACGTATCGATTTCATATTCATGTTTCTATTTTTTAATCATTAAACATTCTATTCCAGATATTGTGAAGCTACTCTAATAATTATCGTTCAGAAACCCTAATCTGGCGTGACAAAGTTGTATGGCGGTGACATTTTCTCGCTCATATCTAAAGGACCAAAAGTTTCCTGGGATTCTGTATGAAATTTCTGTAGTAAATAGCGGTACCATCAGCTTATTTACCGTTGAAGTGGAGAATGCTAGAGATGATGTTGATTCCTTCTGCCTGTATAGCAAATATGTCGCTGCCGTTCATTTTTGTTCAATTCGGCCCACGATCAATAGGAGAAAATGAATACATTGTGGAGTTATTTTAAAACAAATTCTTTTCTCAAATATGTGTAACGATTGATTTACAACCCTATTGAAGAACATGAGATTCTGCGCCTTTGGTTCCACTATTTATTTCGCAAGCGACTTTAGCCACTTGATCCCAATACCAATACATCCAATCCTAAACTGCTCGAATTAAACAAAAAATGTGTAGACGAGAAAATCGAAAATATTCAAATTTTCCCTATACTAGAAAACCGATGCTATTTAACTCGCTCAAGGTTGCAGATAACAATTGCTCTAGGTAGGTTCGCAACTATATTCGAGGGGCTTATTCAAGGTATTGGGACCTGGCCGGATAAAGCCTAGCCAAATCGAATCACTTTTATTGGAGTGCTCCATTGTGTCGGATCGTTTTGATTTTGGATACTAAAAAAATTAACAAGTTTTCGGTTAGATCTAGTTGGTGAAATTTGATTTAAAACAAGAGCGAGTAAGTAGTTATGAAACTAGTACGAACAAAATCATAATTATTATAAACAGTTTTACTCCTCTAATAGTTACATAAAGCTAGTTCTGT
The DNA here is from genome assembly GCF_024139115.2 of Armigeres subalbatus. NCBI lineage: Eukaryota > Metazoa > Arthropoda > Insecta > Diptera > Culicidae > Armigeres > Armigeres subalbatus. Next base: position 36,111,030 of record NC_085140.1, on the reverse strand, counting down.
TATAAGAAGCTTTTTCATTACTTGAGACCCGTTATAAAGTTGACCCAGGTAAGAAATGTTACCAGATTATTATGTAGAATGGTTAAGTGAGACCCATATTCCCGTTAATAGATAACCCATTAGCGTGGGTGCTGGTTTGGGAACAAGGTTCCCCCGAACTTGAGATCGAGCCTGAAGTGCAAGCGATTTTCGGCAAAGCGAAAAGCCGTTTCTTTTTGGTGAAGCCACGTGGTCGTACGGTGCATTGGGAACCCCTGCTTCACCACGACACAAGTTGAGAGAGTGCCTATTGGGGTTGGCTTACCGCCCACCGCCCGCCGGAAAATTGGAACGAATCAAGGACCGATCCACGACTGATCGATTCTAACCTCTCTTCAGAGTTAAGCCGAGAGAGAGAGGACGAGTCGCGCAAGCGTAACCCGCAAAGAGAAGCTTTGACGTAGCCAGGATCCAAACCCCAAACCAGACTTGGGAATTCGTCACAACCGCTTCGGGTTCTCAGAAGATTAACGTCGACGAACATGTGAGAAGGGTCTAAGACAGGTCAGTGATCACTAGAATAGGAAATTGAGCTCAATTCAGGAATTAAAATTGTTAAACCCCGGGTCGATAGCATAATCAAACAAACTAATAGAGTTAATTGAATTCCTTACAAAACACGCGTTTGAATCCAGTATTTTGCGCTCCATAATGGCGGCAGAGTGAGTGCCTTTTGACATTCAATAGGTAGAAAACATTTACATATTTTAATCAATGTAGGCCTAGATTAATTGAAAAACATTGGCACTCATCCGGTGTCTACAACAAACAAAATGTCAAATGTTTTCTATATAGTATACCCGTTTTCAAATATTTGATAGCTTTTGCGTATATTTTTGAATTAATTTTATATTATTTTCTAGGAATATGTGCCACAACATTCCTCTACCTTAGCGTGGTGACAATGGAGATGCTACGAACTAAAATGAGTGTATATCAAACGATATCAAGTCATTCGTCCTGATATTCGTACATGAATCCACTACTTTCATAGCAAATGCAACCAGCTGGAAACGTTAAAATGTTAACCCTGTGGTAGCAATATACCGGTTAAAATTTTAAACATATATAAAACAAACTATTTCCTTCGCAATTATCTACCTTTATTATCTTGGCCAATTTGTAATCACTAAGCAGTCAAATGTTGATAAATATGCAGTTTTAATGAATTCTCAAAATACTAAACCCGTCAAATCAAGAGTGTTAAATTGATCATTACGAGCTTACAACAACTTACAACCATTTAAAACCATAACTGCTCAAGGTGACAAGAATAGTACAATTCGGTTAGACTACCAGCAGTTTTATTACTCCACATCGATTTGCGGACTCCGGAAGATTTATGTAAGGGATTGATGGAACGGAATTGACTATTTGATTTATAAAAACCCTGATTAATCCACCTAGCGGTGATGGTGCCTTTCTCGTGAATTATAAAAATAGTATTTTGGCCATTACTCTTGAGCCCATAGTCCGATCTAGCCAATTTTCAATAGGAAACAATGGGAGAGTATTCTGCGTCGAATGCAACTTGTTGCGAGTAAATCGGTTGAGGATAAGTGCCTGAAAAATGAGTGACATTTTTTTACTCAATTTTTCTAGAAAAAAGTGGTATTTTGGCCATAATTTCCGAGCCCATAGTCCGATCTGACCAATTTTCAATAGGAAACAATGGTAGAGTATCCTGCGTCGAATGCAACTTGTTGCGAGTGAATCGGATAAGGATAAGTGCCTGAAAAATGAGTGACATTTTTTTTGGGGTGGGTGCGCACAGACACACACACATACACACACACACACATACACACAGACATCACCTCAATTCGTCGAGCTGAGTCGATCGGTATATAACACTATGGGTCTCCGAGCCTTCTATAAAAAGTTTGTTTTTGAAGCGATCATATAGCCTTTACGTATACTTAGTATACGAGAAAGGCAAAAAGTATTTTGGCCATAACTTTCGATCCCATAGTCCGATCTGACCAATTTTCAATAGGAAACAATGAGACAGGATTATTATGCGTCGAATGCAACTTGTTTGCGAGTAAATCTATTAAGGATAAGTGCCCGAAAAATGAGTGACAATTTTTCATGCAATTATTCCGTAAAAAAAGTATTTTGGCCTTAACTTTCGATCCCATAGTCCGATCTGGCCAATTTCAAATAGGAAACAATGGGACAGGATTCTGCGTCGAATGCAACTTGTTGCGAGCAAATCGGTTGAGGATAAATGCCTGAAACATGAGTGACATTTTTTAATCAATTTTTCTATAAAAGAGGGGTATTTTGGCCATAACTTCCGATCCCATAGTCCGATCTGACCAATTTTCAATAGGAAACAATGGTAGAGTATCCTGCGTCGAATGCAACTTGTTGCGAGTAAATCGGATAAGGATAAGTACCTAAAAAATGAGTGACATTTTTTTTGGGTTGGTGCGCACAGACACACACACACACACACACACACACACACACACACACACACACACACACACACACACACATACACACAGACATCACCTCAATTCGTCGAGCTGAGTCGATCGGTATATAACACTATGGGTCTCCGGGACTTCTATAAAAAGTTTGTTTTTGGAGCGATCATATAGCCTTTACGTATACTTTGTATACGAGAAAGGCAAAAAAAAGCTTCCGTGAAACAGAACCAATAGTGGTTTGTACCACTAGAAGCGATCAAATATCGATGTGAACAAATATCGATTCATAAAAGTTATTTGCGTTTTTTTTTCGTCTCCAGCTCTAACATCCTATGGCCGAGCTGTAAAATAAAAACAATTCTTTAACGAATTCAGTATAAATGATTTGATGGACTTGGCGAGTAGATACAATATTTTTTCATGATAGCTCCGTGTAAGGTTATGGTTTCCAAATTCCTAGGAAATAAAAAAAAATGTCACAAAAAAATCATGGGAAAACTATTTATACCAAAACATTAAATAACTTGAAGGAAATTTTTTGACATTGTTGTTTGTTTGAAGAGTTCCGATGCTTCTTACTGAATCAATGCCTACATTGATTAAAATACGTAAATATTTTCTACCTCTTGAATGTCAAAAAGGCACTCATCGGAACTCACTCGGCCGCCATTACCGAGCGCAAAATACTGGATAAATTAAGGCTTTCGCCACTGATGAAGCCGTGGAAATCCCATGGAAGTATTTTGCGTCATAATTACCTAGTAATAAAAGTTTTGAAATGCGATTTTGAGTGATTTTCTTCTTTAGTTAGCCCTTGCTTTGGTATGAAGTAGTTTCGATAGACTCGCCCGCAGATTTGGAGTTTCAGGCCGGGCATCCCTGAAATATCTCCCGCTTTCGACCTCCCTGGGGAGTGGCGCATAAGTCGTTTGTTGGTTTTTAAAGAGACTACGTAGTATTCTAGCATTTCGGGGATTGCGTAATGAAACGCTCTTTCAGTTTGGTTGAAAAACTAAGCGTTACATATGTATTAGGAATAACCCTATCTGTAGTTATTAAGAAGTATTTGGCATTCATTTTTGCATAGTCCACAGTTTGCGTACAGCCGTATTTGAGGTATGCTTCATTGTAAAAACAAAACTTTGCATAAAGCAGTGCTATGTATAATCACTGTAATCATGACGAATAATGTATAATGTTCAATTATCAAAAGTATATTAATTCGTCTCGGAGTTCGTTCGTTGGTGTCAGAAAACGAGAGCAAGGTAAAGCAAAGTCCGATAGATTTTCTCTTAAAAATACTCATGTTGAAGATACTTCCCAGCTTAAAATGCTATATTGGGAATTTGAAACTGTTTTCTGCTGTGACCTATGGCTTATTTGTATGGGATTCGTCTTTGGGGGAATACCCGGAAAATGTGGTGTAGAGAACAATCATGAGAACATAGAGCGACATTGAAGTTATCGCAGGGTCTTGAAAAAAATTTTTGATGTTATTTCAAACCACTAGTCAGTGGAGTGGAGCCCTATTGTTAAAATTTGAGGACACGATATGTGGTTGAGAGCTGGGCACAATGAGTATAACAGGGGTCATAGGAAAATCCAATACTATCTGTTGGAATTCCAGTTCAGTAAACTTCCTGTCAGAGCATTTAGTAATATGGTTTGAATCATATGTTCTGGCATCAATCATATAGTTTTGGTATCAATAATGTCTGAAATGAGAAAGAAATTAGTAAATTTATCAATGACTTTAATTGACAGCTTTAATTCTTGCGCAAATATCCTTGTTGTTTAAAAATAAACAACCTAATGGATGTCGTTGGTAACGGGGATAGCAATGTTTGCTCTGATCGAAATTCCAGTTCAGTGTCGGGAAACAGTTATTGTCAAACTTTTTATAGCATCCGCCATTATGGTGAGCGTGGAAAGCTGGATACACTGAGAAAAATTCCATGGTAACGGTTACTATTTTGTAGACTACGTCATGTTTTTAAAACAACCACAAATTTTCAGTTAAATTAACCACGCATTCGGACAAATTCAACACTGATTCAGTTCATGCAACAACATTCCACCAGGACCACAGTAGATGAAACAAGTTGAAAAAAAAATCAATTATTCCCTCGAAGTGAAAAGCTCCATCCAGCAAATTCCTATACAAAGTCGATCGAAAAAGGTAGTGAGCCCTAATATCGTTAATTTCAGTAAATTTCAAAACTAGTATTGAACAAACGAAGTAAATCGTACCAATTCGATTCGATCGATTCTGCATGTAGAATAGCTGGATGGCGCGTTTTCCCCCAGCTGAAAAACCAACATTTACTCTACATTCTATAACTTTTTTCATTTTTTGATAAAATCACTCGCGGTTTTCGGGAGCCTCTTCGCAATAGTGTAAACATTGTAAATGTCACTAATGAGCGGGATTGAATGACTACAGCGCCACCTAGAGATAAAAAGTGGAAAGTATGCATTTTTTCAAATATTTAGTCGGTTTTTCCCATATAAACTTCGCCCTCGTTGAGCGTCCACTTAGACTTGACGGATCTAACTGAAGTTTTTACAGTAGCTCCTGGAAGCAAAAAACTTTATTTTCAGGAGGTATACGTCTCGAAAAAAAATGATACTATACTGTCTATACTTGACATCGATGTTACGCATTGGAATATTTCAGAGGAGTATCAAATTGCCAATTGCCATTTAGGGGCAGCAGGGACTATGTCCAAGAGCTTGACGATCCCTCCCCACGCCATCGAGTTGTGGTGCCAGCCTAGGATGTGGTGGGGTTTGACAGTGGGCTCTGTTAAACCTCTATAAAAAGCTGCATGTATCCGCAAGTAGGCTCCGCCAAAGCGACCGTATGCCGCTCAAAGCGCACAAGCCCAAATCCTGGTGTTAGGTGGGACGCTAAACAGACCTGACACGACGGCCCTTCGACGAGACAGGAGGTTGCGCAGGCCCAATAAGCCGCCTTTAAAAACAACCATTACGAACGACATAGAAGATGGAAGATGGAAGGTTGGAACATGGAACTGCGAGTCGCTAGGATTCGCAGGTTGCGACAGGATGATCTACGATGAATTAATCCCCGCCATTTGGACATCGTAGCGCTTCAGGAAATCTGCTGGACAGGACAGAAAGTGTGGAAAAGCGGGCATCGAGCAGCTACTTTCTACCAAAGCTGTGGCACCACCAACGAGCTGGGAACCGGCTTCATAGTGCTGGCCAAGATGCGCCAACGTGTGATTGGGTGGTAGCCAATCAACGCAAGGATGTGCAAGCTAAGGATAAAAAGCCGTTTCTTCAACTATAGCATAACCAACGTGCACTGCCCACACGAAAGGAGACTCAACGACGAGAAAGAAGAGTGCTATGCACAGCTGGAGCAGACATACTGAGGTAGGATGGGAGGAAATGTATAGATCGTATCGAACGACAACGGCCAACGATGCATAAACTTTGCAGCCTCCCGCGGAATGATAGTCCGAAGCACTTTCTTGCCCCGCAAGAATATCCACAAGGCCACATGGAAATCATCTAATCAAGAAACGGAAAACCAAATCGACCACGTTCTAATCGACGGTATATTCTTCTCCGACATCACGAAGGTACGCACTTACCGCAGTGCGAATATTGAATCCGACCACTACCTCGTTGCAGTATGCCTGCGCTCAAAACTCTCGACGGTGATCAACACGCGTCGGAGTCGTCCGCCGCGGCTAAACATTTGGCGGCTACAAGACGGTAGACTAGCCCAAGACTACGACTTTTATGTATTACACAGGCCACTCCGGCCTTAGTATGGTAATAAATAAAAATCAAATTGCCAAGAAGAGAGTTCGAAGCCTAGAAGTAGTGAATGACAATGCAGAACGAGGTGTAGCATTGATAAAAGATTATAATTTCAAACTCTCGGTAGATGAGGATAAAAAAAAGTATATTCTACAGTTAGTTGAGGAACATCTAAAAATGTACAAATTTCCGACAAAATCTGAGCTCATTAAGAAGAACCATGTAATTTATTGAATAAAACAGTATGTCAATATAACAACTCCTTCTTTTACATTACTCGCGTAATTTCTTGAATTACTTTTCAAACTCCTTTACTTATTTATTTTACAAATCAGGATTATCTATTTCACTTATGTTCAATAAGTTCAAGGTTTTTTACGTCGATCTTTTTCAATGTAAATCAAAACCGCGTAAAATAAACCGCGTTGTTTAAAAAAACCGACGTGAAAAATCGTTTTATTTCCGTTGAAAAGAAAGTTCCGCAATGACATGAAGCGTGTTTCTGTATTAACAGTTTTCTTGATCTTTGATCTTTCTAATAACCGCGTAAAAATAAACCTCAGTGTAATAAACATTGCCTAGCAATCTGATAATTTTCTCCGTAAATCTGATCTCAAAAGTTTTCAAAGTTACAAAAAATTCAAAACTTTGATAGCAACATTTTGAGCACCCCTAAATCATGTCCGATGGAGCTCAAATTTTGCATAGGGGCATATTTTAGGGCTTAGGAAATGTTTGCGTAACGTCCGGTTTTTAAATTATTTTCGCCATAAGAATTTTTTTCGAAGCTACTTGCATTTTGAATCCTTTGGAATCAAAAAACAAAACAAAAATACCCCCCTGTGAGAGAAAAAAAAGTTTTGATTAATTTTGAGCAACCCATGTCCGATTTAGCTCAAATTTTGCAAAGGGGAATATTTTTGGCTACGAAAACGTTTGTGCATCGTCCGGTGTTAAAATTCGATGAAAAAAATGTCATCATCTGTAAAAAATTCTAGGTCCCAAACCATTGTGATATAAAGAAGCCAAGCACTGAAAAGTTTTGCCATTTTCTCAAAATTAAAGTTTTTTGAAATGCCAATTTGCGGAGAACCTTGGGAAAGGAATTAATATCCCAAAACCGGACGTTACGCAGCCACTCCGCTTCAGGATAAAACAGCAGCTACGGCAATGTCAAGAATAGACCAACAGTTAGGGATGAATGACCGCCTGAGTTAATATCCCTCAAAAACAAACCATGTCAAGAATAGAATGCGCTGCGTAGCCTGCGTATCACAGCAAGTTTTCTCAGATTAAAGTAAATTGAAAAATGTAGAAGAAAGTGAAAAGATTTGTGGTAAATAAAAATATCAATTTTTGGCAATGTTAAATGTCCAATGTTAAGAATGTCCATCTGTTATTTATTTCCAAATAAAGATTCCCCCTAATAAATGCGACGCGACCGTCGCTTGGCGAAAGCGATTTTGTGCCGTTGCTTGACGCCTGCGATTGTGTAGTCAGTGGTTTGTAAGCGTAAATGAAACTGCATTCAGCGACTCAGCGATAGAATCAATCATTTTTTCCTTTACTCTTTCGTTATGTATTTATTGCTACAAGTTCAACTGTCTCACTGCTTTCGTCCTTCTCCCAAAATCCAAGGAACTAGTGTATGACTGTTGAGTTACAAGACGGCAATAACGCAATTCCAAAATCCCAATAGAAAGATCTTTTTTTTTTTTTCTTTTTATTTGCTAATTATCTAATACATGCATTCATCTCTTAGACTAGGTGTTCCGTGTTTTCTTAACACTATCATCCTTATTTGCTATGTTACATTTTTAGCTATTATTAATACATTTCAATTGCCTCTGGCAGTAAGGATTTTTCTCCTGGTTGAATTGAACAATGCAGGAAATACAATGTTTTGATCTTAAACTAAACTTTACTTAATTTGTACTAAAGTAGGAGGAGCTATCCGTTGCAATAGAAGATTGCAACGATTTTTGTCTAAAATAGGAAATAATTTTGTTGGACATTTGTTGCAATGTCTTAATATTAGAAATTCTATGAAGTTCATTGGTACTATACCACGGAGGCAACTTCAGAATCATTTTCAAAAATTTTTTTTGAATCCTGAAAGTGCCTTCTTTCTGGTATTGCAGCAACTAGTCCATATTGGCACAGCATACAACATGGCTGGTCTAAAAATTTGTTTGTAAATCAAAAGTTTGTTCTTAAGACAAAGTTTTGATTTTCTGTTTATAAGTGGATATAGACACTTAATATATTTGTTACATTTGGCTTGAAGGCCTTCAATGTGATTTTTAAAAGTTAAATTTTGGTCCAGCAGAAGTCCTAAATATTTGGCTTCGCTAGACCAATTAATTGGAACCCCATTCATAGTGACAATATGTCTGCTAGAAGGTTTCAAATAAGAAGCTCTCGGCTTATGTGGGAAAATTATAAGCTGAGTTTTGGAAGCATTCGGGGAAATTTTCCATTTTGCAAGTAAGTGGAGAAAATATCCAAACTTTTTGCAATCTACTACAAATGACACGAAGGCTTCGCCCTTTGGCTGAAAGGCCGTGTCATCTGCAAACAAAGACTTTTGACACCCTGGTGGTAAATCAGGTAAGTCAGAAGTAAAATGTTATACAATATGGGCCCCAGTATGCTGCCTTGGGGGACACCAGCCCTTACATGTAATCTATCAGATTTAGTATTCTGATAGTTTACCTGCAGTGAGCGATCTGATAAATAATTTTGGATCAGTTTAATGATGTACAGAGGAAAATTAAAATTCATCAATTTTACAATCAAACCTTCATGCCAAACACTGTCAAATGCTTTCTCTATATCAAGAAGAGCAACTCCAGTCGAATATCCTTCAGATTTGTTGAGCCGAATTAAGTTCGTTACTCTTAATAACTGATGAGTGGTTGAATGCCCATGGCGAAAACCAAATTGCTCATCAGCAAAAATAGAATTGTCATTAATATGAACCACCATTCTGTTTAAAATAATCTTTTCAAACAGTTTGCTTATTGAAGAAAGCAAACTGATTGGGCGATAACTAGAAGCCTCAGCTGGATTTTTGTCCGGCTTCAAAATAGGAACAACTTTGGCGTTTTTCCATTTATCTGGGAAGTATGCCAATTGAAAACATTTGTTAAATAAATTGACTAAAAAGGATAAAGAGCTCTCAGGAAGTTTTTTGATAAGTATGTAGAAAATACCATCATCACCCGGAGCTTTCATATTTTTAAATTTTCTAGTAATAGATCTCACTTCATCCAAATTAGTTCCCAACGAAGGGTCGAAAACATTCTCTTGATTGAGAATGTCTTCGGAGCTCCGTGTAACCTGATCCTCAATTGGACTAGTGAGACCTAGACTAAAATTATGGGCACTGTCGAACTGCTGAGCAAGTTTTTGAGCCTTTTCGCCATTTGTTAATAAAATTTTATTTCCCTCTTTAAGCGCTGGAATTGGCTTTTGAGGTTTCTTAAGAATTTTTGTTAATTTCCAAAAGGGTTTCGAACTGGGATCCAACTTCGAGACATTATTCTCAAAGTTGGTATTTCTCAGAATAGCGAAACGTTTTTGAATTTCATTTTGCAAATCTCGCCAAATAACTTTCAACGCGGGATCGCGAGTTCTTTGGTATTGCCTTCGCCTCACATTTTTAAGACGGATCAGTAGCTGAAGATCGTCGTCAATAATAATGGAGTTGAATTTAATTTCACATTTCGGAATTGCAATGCCTCTGGCTTCGACAATTAAATTTGTCAAAGATACGAGAGCATTATCAATATCACTTTTGGTATCGAGAGGAATATCAACATCAAAATTCCTATCGATATACGTTTTATATAAATCCCAATCAGCTCTATGATAATTAAAAGTAGAGCTGATTGGATTATAAATGGCTTCTTGTGAGATTTCAAATGTCACAGGAAGGTGATTGGAGTCAAAGTCAGCATGAGTTACCAATCGGCCACACAGCTGACTTGAATCCGTTAAAACTAAATCAATTGTAGAAGGATTTCGACTGGAAGAAAAACAAGTTGGTCCATTGGGATATTGAATAGTATAATATCCCGCAAAACAATCTTCAAATAAAATTTTACCATTGGAATTGCTTTGAGCATTATTCCATGAACGGTGTTTGGCATTGAAGTCACCAATTACGAAGAATTTTGATTTGTTGCGAGTCAGAATTTGGAGATCAGCTTTCAACAAATTCTTTTGCTGCCCATTGCATTGAAAAGGCAAGTAGGCTGCAATGAAGGAAAATTGTCCAAAATTTGTTTCAACAGAAACTCCCAAGGTTTCAAAAACTTTGGTTTCAAACGAAGAAAATAATTTATGTTTGATACGTCTATTAATGACAATGGCGACCCCACCACAGGCGCTGTCAAGACGATCATTTCTGTAAATAAAATAATTTGGATCTCTTTTAATGGAGAGTCCGGGCTTTAAATAAGTTTCTGTTATAATGGCAATATGCACATTATGAACTGTTAGGAAGTTGAATAATTCATCTTCCTTACCCTTTAGAGAGCGGGCATTCCAATTTAGAACTTTCACACAATTATTTAGATCCATTAAAACGGAGTCCGATAACAATTTATAGCGCGTAATTTGCGCTAGCAGTTCCGCTCACCGATTCGTGACCCAGCTCGAAAAACGGACGGCTTAAGCGCCACCTCAAAGAGGACCGTCCGTCGCTTTTAAGATGCCCGGCGAAACCCAACCTCAGGGCGGGTTTTATTATGTGTCTGAGCTATAAGGGGACCATCTGTCGGGAATAAGGGAAAGATTCTGCCTCAAGGAACCCGAGGAAAATGCTGATGCTAACCGTCGTTCTACCGAAAACCCACAAAAACACCACTCACGAGCTATCCTCACCGGACGGACTTCTTCTCTTCCCAAATCGTATGACCGTCTAGGACAGGTGAGTGCCGAGGCTGATTTAGCGGCCAGCCCAACCTGGAATACAACACTGAACAAAAACTACAATTAGAACGACGCGAAAAACATGAGAAATCCTTCGGACTACAATTATCGTTACATGGAAGCTTTACTTAACGGAAACGCATTTATTCAACGGAAACAAGACAGATATACATTTATTGCGGTTTCAATTACCCTAGGGTTTTATTCATATTCGTTCCTTCCTCACTACTCTTCACTTCCTTCTTCCCTCTTTCTCTTCCTAGCTTCCTACTTGTGTGCGGTTTTCTATTTTTGGATCTAGCGATGGCTAGCCTAGGCTATCGTTGTGATTATCGAGCTCGTGTGTGTGTGGAGATATGCATGCATGCTTGTTTTCTACTCACGGTACCGTAGTCCTTGCAGCTTCCCGGCCGGCAGGTGGTCCTATACCGACGAATGGTGGCCGGGGCGATGATAATGAACTGCGCTTAAGGGGATTCCAAGACGGACGGCTTCCGTGCTGGTGCTGCGAATCACGCCGACAACGGAGTATGGCGCTCGCATTCGACGCGGGGACGTCGATTTCGTGGACGGTTTCCACGGGTTGGGATTTACAAAAAAAAGCCTTTGCTCTGCCGGAGAATCGAACCTCCCTTCCGAGATCTCCCCAGATCCGGGACCCTTGACGATGAAGCGTGGGGTCGAGAGCGCGCTTGGCGAAAAGTTGCGGTGTGCCGAGCTGGCCTGGATATCGATAGAATCGATCCTAGACAAAAAGCCGTCGAACGGCTGTTTCGACGCAATCAATTAAAAATCTCCACACAAACATCACAATGAATTTACCTTTTCTACACACAATTCGCACACACAAAAAGTTGACCGCACGTCACCTTTGACCCTAATGATGAACTTTGGGCTACACGGAAGGAACAGAATTAACTTTAATTTTAATCTTAAGACTTCTCACATTTAAACGTACCAAATTAAACACACCGCGACACTAAGTACATATAAGTACTAACTACTCGCACTCTCGCCTCTTCCACGGTTCAAGTCAAAGTGAACGAGTAGAAGTCCAAAAGTCCTCAGATTAAATGCGACTATCACGGTCTTCGTGGCCGGAAGTGCGTCAAATCAGAAGTGATTCAACGACCTTTTCGAACAATCAACTCTCATCAACCTTTCCTTCGTGTCACCTGAAGCTACATCTCTTTCACACTTATGCCGTCTGGATAATTCCCTCATTAGCATCGCACATGCGTGCGGACCAGTTAAAAAGAGAATGGTTCGGTATTGAACTTTGGACTTTTCGAGCTAGATCGGTTTTGGTGGTGGCTGGGGAACGATGGCTTGACTGTTATAATTTCCTAAGGCGACATTCTTGTATGCCAATTATGCGGATTTAAGTAGGGTGCATTTTATTCGGAATGGTGACATTTATTATCGCAATATATTTTAAGTGAACTATGGGAATTAAGTGTATTTAGCATTGAACGAGCATTATAATAATGATAAACAAATTTAACACAAAGAATAAATTAACATTGAAGCATCCAAAATATGATAACAATCTAATATATTTATAATAATAGCAAATAATATACATTTAAATCTAAAAATAATATATACAAAAGTGACCATGTCACAAATTTTTTGTGTGTACTTTATACCAACCTGAACAGCTTCAGGAATGGTGTTTGCTTTGAACATTGCATCAATCATGTGATGCAATTGTTCAGTTAAAAAATCAAAATCGGAAGCTGTCATGCTACCTGAATCGGCAACATGACCGTTATTTTCCGTTGGGACATGGGTATAAACCTCATTTTGAGAAGAGAAATTTTGTCTACCAGCAGCGATGTTTGCATACGTAGGTACATTGGAAAAATTGGAATTTACTGAAGTGCTTGCTACCCGTTGACGAGCGGCAAAATTTGTTTGTGAATTGTGGGTATGAATTGCTCGACCGGTAACCGGTTTCGAAATTTGAGCGTTTGAAAAATTTCTACCCGTCGAATCTGTGATCCGATTGGAATTTCCCGTCATCAATTTTGCACGGGAATTCAAAACTTTTGCGTGAAGGGCATTCCCAGAAATTGGATTTATGATTGCCCCACAATTAGCACATTTAAATTTATTGGAATCTTCTCTCACAGGACATGCGTCCTTGGCGTGAGAGGTTCCACCACAAATCATGCATTTAGCATCCATGTGACAATGTTTGGTTCCATGACCCCACTTTTGGCACTTACGGCACTGGGTGGGGTTTTGGAAATTTCCCCAGGCCTGCGGAAATGTTCCCATGTAACACGGACATGAGACATAATACAGGCCTTTTCAAACTTTTCATATTATTTAGTTCACTTTTGTTAAAATGAACTAAATAAAATTCTTGAGAAATGCCCTCTGGGAAGTACCGAAGTGGGATTTCTTTTTCATCTTAATTACTTGGACTGGTGAAAATCCAAGTAATTGAGAAATTTCAAATTTAATCTCATCCAGTGATTTATCATCACTGGGGAGACCTTTCAAGACGACTTTGAACAATCGCTCAGTTTTGTCGTCGTATGTGAAGAATTTATGGCGCTTCTCAGTTAAATACTGAAGAAGACGTTTGCGATCGTCAAAGGATCCCGGCAAAACGCGGCAGTCACCCTTCCTAGCAATCTGAAATGAAACCTTGATCCCTGAAGGTTACTTAAAATCTCATTCCGGAAGCCAGAAAACTCGGCAACAGATACCACAATTGGGGAATCCTTTGTTTTCGCATGAATCGAATCACCTGGGCTAGAGGTAGATTCGATTTGCTCAATTCATCATTAAACAAATCGAACTGATTGCTCAGTTCGATTGGAGAAGAATTATTTCCGATATTAGAGTTAGAAGGAATATCTGAATTCTCCAGCTTCCTTCTATTTTTCCGCGCTTTGGCAGGACGGTCTTGAAACCTTGTTTCTTTGAAGGAAGTGGAGAATTCAGAGACTCCCTTCCTCTTGTTTTTATTAATGCTCATGGCTGAGCGTGGAGACGTGACCTTCTAAGAGGTTTTTCCCAGAACGGTGTCCCTGCAGGATTACCACCGCTTGTCGGAATTTTACTTCCGCAAACGGGTCCAACGTAAAACGAAGGCACGGGTCCTTGCAAAGATCGTAACGGGATCAGTGGGTACGAATAGCGCTAAGAAGCACCGTTGAAATTAAAATAGCTTCGGGTAGTATTAAAAACTTCCTTCCGCAAAGAGAGAAAGAACCGCACAGCACGAAAGCACGATGCGGTCTACCCCAATAGAAAGATTGATAATTCAATTGACTGCTGAATATACATAAAAGAAGAATATCCGAAATGAGCATCCATACGAAATGAAGCCGAATACATTCAATAAAGAATTTATCATTATCTTATATTGAAAAAATAATAACGAAATAGAATAATAAAGAAATAATTGCAAGTTTTCGTTGAGGAAAAGTTAATTATCGGAAATACGTAGATTCGAACAACTATCCGCTTACTCTAATAAGATTTAAAAAGTGGGTACCAAAATCGAAAGTACCAAAACATATGTGAGGAAGATGGGTTATCTACACTGAACCCAAACCTCCTCCTGTTAAAGAATGTAACGTCATACCGTTGTTTCCAAAAAATGCTCATCCTATAATCGTATGACAATCGGCGATGACTGCTGCGTAATCGGTACTTTGAATGAAAATCATCCAGGCAACAAACAAATTTTTAAACTGATGTTGGATGATTTGTCATCTAATATGCGAAATGCGACGCATCGAATTAAAATCACCAGAAAACCTAATGAAACGTGTTATGCATGCGCCCTATAACGAAAATCATTCGGTTTAGAAATGATACGAAATAGATATGCATGATACCGCCGCGCTGATTACTCGTTTGCTCGTGCGCCATTTGTTTAATTCAATCCGTTGGTGGAAGTTGGTCGCGATCGCGTGAAAAAAATCGTTTGTAAGAACGGTAAATTGTGAGAAGGTAAGAGCGTTCTAAAAAGATAAATAAATAGTTATACAAGTTTTGTGTATGTTTGACTTTCCAGAAATATGGCATCTACGGAGAAGGTGAGAAATCCTCGGAGAAATCAACAGCAGAAGTGGTGGATTTCGGATGGATCTATGTCAAAAAATCTATGAACATGTGGTGGCAGCGGTTCATCTCTCCAGATCTCCGGTGGCAGCGGTTCATCGCTCCAGATCTTTCAAGTTTAATTGACTTTAATTAACTTTGCGATAGCATCCTTCCGATATGAACGGTGACAGAATAAAATCCGCTAATCACGTTCCGTTTCTATGGCTATTTTACAATTTTCAATGTAAAGCATATTATAGATGACTAATTGTGCCTGTGTCAACACATATTATGAGCTAATAAACCTAAATCTTTATTATTAAAATTACGTTTTTACTTTTTTTATTCCAACAATTAAAAACGAAACGCCCAGTCATTTGAATCTGCTACAAAATATAACAATTTCATTCGAGTACCGTTTCCGAATTCATATAGAAGTGATTCAACACGTAATCCGCTTCTGGTCAGAAAATCATCCTGCTATCGTATGATTTGCTTATGGATGTTTGTCATCCCCCTTCCAAGCAACCGAATGAGCATCATCCAGGCATCGAATGATATTCGTTAAGGGGCGCTGGCATTGCAGTTTGCATACACATTAAGATGGATGTTTGGGTTCAGTCTATGGATTTTGACAGCTGTGTCGCCCCTCTGAGTAAGCCGAGCGCTCCTCTTCGCCAGGTTTAGTCATCAACGTCAACAAAAACAAATCGTTGGATGTAAACACAGTGACCCCTTCCAGTTTCACAGTAGCCGAGCAACCTGTGGAGATTTTTTTTTGTTAAATATCTTGGCTGTGCATATGCACAGCATATATTTCGAAATGGACAAATTGATATGAAATTTGCGAAATGAATCCACGTGTCTTCTTGGAGGGACTCAACCCCTCAACCTCCTACTCTCTAGATAGGCGTGATAACATCTACACAACAAGACCACTCGCACTCGCTTGATTGTGGATATACAACAGTAAAGCACATGTGGAGATTGGACAAATCAAGCATCCGAAAGATATTCAATTTGCAGAAAAGAGAGCTTACCGTGGTGGAGGTTGGTACTCGGATTCTGATGGCTTTTCCGCAAACGTGACATTTAAGTGGTCTTGTTGTGTTGGGGTTATCACGCCTATCTAGAAAGTAGGAGGTTGAGGGTTCGAGTCCCTCCAAGATACGTGGATTCTTATTCGCAAATTTCATATCAATTTGTCCATTTCGAAACATATGCACAGCCAAGATATTTAACAAAAAAATGGTTTTCGTTCGGCCGAGTTGCCGAATAAAATGCAATTAATTGCAGTGGAGAATGTTGAAAGCTTCCAATATCTTGGTAGCTAAGTGGCGTCAGACGGCGGTACCAAGATCGACATAAGCGCACGGATGAAGAAAGCAAGGGCTGCCTTTGCGAGCTTAAGAAATATCTGGAAAAACAGGCAGAAAAGTGAACGCACCAAAATACGAATTTTCAACTCCAACGTAAAATCTGTGCTGTTATACGCTAGCGAAACATGATATACAAGTGGAGAACACTCAACGGCTGCAGGTGTTCATCAACAGATGCCTGCGGTATATAATTTGGGCATGTTGGCCCCACAATTGGATCTCAAACAACGAGCTCCATCGTCGTTGTCACCAGAGGCCGATAGCAACAGAAATTCGGGATCGATCGGGATCGGCTGGGTCGGCCACACTCTACGTAGGGGCGGAAACGAAATCTGTAAACAAGCATTAGACTGGAACCCAGCGGGACATCGCAGCAGAGGCAGACCCAGAGGCTCTTGGCGGCGAATCCTCAATAAAGTAATAAAAGAAGTCGACCGAAATCTACAACAACAGATTAAAGCGAGAGCTGGGCAACGCTCAGGATGGAGATCTTCCAAGTCGGCCCTTTGCACCACCGGAGGTGTACAGGATTCATAAGTAAGTAAGGTATGTAAACTTACAGGGAAATCTAGACAATTTCCAATCCGAAAATTGCCTAGACCGGCACCTGGATTCGAACCCAGCCACCCTCAGCATGGTCTTGCTTTGTAGCCACGCGTCTTACCGCACGGCTAAGGAGGGCCACATTTACACTAGTTCTGATCAAACACGGTGTACCAATGCATATATTGATATGTGTACAGTCAGCCTAAGCTTAGCAAAGTTAAGCTAAGAATGGTATGGGATAATATCAAGATACATATAAAAAGTCTTACCTTTTTTCAGCTTACTCATTTCGATATGACCACTCTTCGATGGTCAACACTCGGACGAATAATGGAATTCCCCACAATTCCTGCTGGAAATCCCGTAGATTTACTTCACTAAATATCGCCACAGTATTAAACTCCACTTTACAGAAAACCTGTTCAAATCCGCACGCAGGCACGTCACCAACTAATAGAGTGTATTTTCTCTCACTAATGCGGCATTTCACTGGAACACTGTCTGCCCAAACTCTAGGAAGGAAATCACTTAATTCAACGCCTCATCGCTAAGCGTGCTGCTCAGTCTAATTAAGATCATTCCTTTTGTCGGATAAGTGGTCATTGCCGTCACTGTCGTTAGTCATTCAGTCAGTCCGTCGCTCAGTCAACCGAAAATAAAGAATGAGCCAAGTGTCACTAGTTACAGTGGATTACTAACCACGAAATCAAATAAGTTATGACTTATGAGTAGTTATTAAGCATCATTAGAGCAGTCATTGAATCGAAACTGGAAAGGGGGAAGCATCTACATGGTTGTTGGTACACTGTGAGTATACAATTACATATGATAGAGTAAAAGAAATCTTTTTCGATAATAACCCTTCAAGTGCCTAGCTTCAATTCTTCAACAAACTTGATGTAAATTGATTGAAACATTATTATGATTCAAAGATTATTAATGAAAAAATAATCCGAAAGTCACAACCCGATGTTCCGGCATAGCGCCACCGCCCACCTGTTGTCAATGGAGGTTGGAAGATTAATTTGCCATAGTCACGCTTCGCTGGATAAAACAATATCAATAAGCCTGCTGTCGTACAGCCAACATCTAGCGACCACTGACTGTGGAGAACGGATAGAAGACTCACTTCAATGATTCATCAAATATTGTTACAGCACAAATAAAAGTTCGATTAAGACGCCGATTGCATTCCAGTAGGGGACTTCGGGCACTATCAGGGAGGCAATCGTGATGATCGATAAGCAATCTTTGATGAGTATCAATTATCTTAAACGTTTGCATCTCACGCCAGTTAACCCAGGAGCAGTCGTTGTTTCTTGGGTTGTGATTAGAAATCGATTTGACGCATGCGAGAATAGTGCAAGATCACTTGAGTTAACCTCGATACAAGTTTTTCTATACCAAGTTCAGATAAGAGTTAGATCCACATTGCACAGTCTGTTTCAAATCTGAGCATAGGCAAAAAATATAACTT
Source organism: Armigeres subalbatus (assembly GCF_024139115.2). Lineage (NCBI taxonomy): Eukaryota > Metazoa > Arthropoda > Insecta > Diptera > Culicidae > Armigeres > Armigeres subalbatus. The sequence continues at coordinate 36,092,350 of NC_085140.1, read as the reverse complement.
ATATTAACAGCATGCATGTGTGCACACATTCAGTCAAAAGATATGTGTTGACCAAGCAAAAAACATGATTAATCCACCTAGCGGTAATAATGCCTTTCTCGTGAAAAAAAAATTATTTTGGTATAAACTTTTGAGCCCGATCCATTCAATTTTCAATAGGAACCAACGGTACAGAATGCCCGGTAATAAAACAATGTGAAGGGGTACCACTCAACAAAAAATTGAGAACTGCTGAAATGTATTATTCTTCTTTATTACTTTCTTATCGATAATGTCATAATGAAATAGCATGCGGAAATACATCAAAGTTCGTCGTTTCAAGGTCCTCTGTTGTTTAGATGCAAACATAAATACATTTTTATGGTAAGCAAGTTCAAAAACACATAACCGATCGCTTCGCCCACTGATTCCGTGTCCGTCTCTGACCTGATCTTCAAATTTCTGTCAACTCTAAAACCACCGGCAACAAACTCAGATCAAGTGGTGAACACAATCCACGACAATCGACAAAATTAATCTGCAGAGGCCAAGGTTAGGGTGTTCAACTTTTCCGCGTCTCGCCATTCATGCATATTTAGGAACTGCCGATGGTGAACATAATCGCCACTGTGCCCTGCACGTCGTATGGGTAGTTTCAACTTCCTTAGCCGAACGTTGCACGAAACGCCATCGGCCGCCGTCACGCTGTTGACCGCAATTCTAGGGTACTGGACCGGTGTCAGTTGGACAGACAGTCTAAGTTGGACACCAAGGCTAAGATATCAATAGTTGCAATTACATTTTGCTGGCGACATACGTCGGCGATCGTTAAAAGCTAATCAGCAAATGTGAACTTGGTGGCTGTGGTTAGACCTCTACAACTTAACTATATATTCGGAGCTAACTCAACACTGCTAAGTGATCTTTCGGTGTATGGAAGGCTGCTAATTCTGAATAATAGCGTTGGCTTGAGGTTGAGCATCGTTGGTGCTAAGGCAGGTTGGAGCGCATATTTGTTTAACACCTTGATTAAGAATATATAATTGCAACTCTTGAACCTAGCGGAAACGTGCAAATAGCGAGATATCCGATGTCAGTTAGTTGCTGGGGTGGGTGAGATTGGATGAATTTAATGACTGGATTCATACACATTTACATTTCGCTTCACTAAGTGATTAATAAGTGTCTCGTCGGAAAGGAGTGACTACTTCAAATAACTTAATGACTTCAGGTGTCTGTTTGTTCGATTTATTCGTTGCAGAAGAATGATTTATTACTGTTCTATTTATACTCAGTTGCCATTGAATACTACAACTTGTTTAGCTATATATGGCTTGGCACTTTCGTGACCAATTCGGATATTAAATATGAGTACAATCACAGTTCAGCACAGTTGTGTGGGTTTACAGAAGGTTTCTAGTTTTATCGGCCTTAGATGATTTTCTCGTAGGTCATTATTGTTTGATTTTATTATTAGATGTTTTTGTAAAAATAGAATATTTGTATAATCATTAATAAAATTTTGGAATAAGCAGATTTGAGTAGAAAAAGAGTATAATTTCCTTCAAAAAATGGAGCCAGCCTTCCCAGCGCTTTTCGCAGTTTCCCCAATTATAAAACGGCCTGCCTTATATTCATCTGAAATGTTTCGGTTGTACATGATTGAACTCGGAATTCAACCATAAGTAGATAATCTCTGGCATTGTATACGCAGTCAGATTTATTTTAGGAACAGGTTTTGAATTATCAATTGCTTGCTTTCGAGACATATAGCCGAGCAAGAGTTGTCCCGTGTAGTCAATTGTTAATCTCATACAAAGTTATTTATTCGCTAGCTCTAAGCTATTGTTAGTTTTTTCATTTGTAGTTGCTCTGGTGGATTTGGTAATAATTTTACTGTATTGTATGTATGTATGTTCATTGCGCACAAGTCCTGGTGTTAGGTGGGACGCTAAACAGCCCTGACACGACGGCCCTCCGACGAGACAGGAGGCTTAGCGCAGGCCCAATAAGCCGCCTGGAAAACCAATAATTACGAACAATATAAGAGACAATGCAACTCGATATAATCTAAACATTGGGCGGCTACAAGACGGTAGACTAGCCCAAGACTACGCGCAGCAGCTGGAAGTGGCATTTCCAACGGAAGAGCAGCTAGGCGCAGCATCTCTTGAAGATGGCTGGAGAGATATTCGATCCGCCATTGGAAGTACCGCAACCACTGCACTTGGCACGGTGCCCCCGGATCAGAGAAACGACTGGTATGACGGCGAATGTGAGCAGTTAGTTGAGGAAAAGAATGTAGCATGGGCGAGATTGCTGCAACACCACACGAGGGCGAACGAGGCACGATACAAATGGGTGCGGAACAGACAAAACTCAATTTTCCGGAGGAAAAAACGCCAGCAGGTAGATCGAGACCGCGAAGAGGCGGAGGAACTGTACCGCGCTAATAACGCACGAAAGTTCTATGAAAAGTTGAACCGTTCACGTGAGGGCCACGTGCCCCACTCCGATATGTGTAAGGACATAAACGGGAACCTTCTTACAAACGAGCGTGAGGTGATCCAAAGGTGGCGGCAGCCCTACGGAGAGCACCTGAATGGCGATGTGGCAGACGAAGATTGCGGTATGGTGATGGACCTGGGAGAACGCGTGCAGGACATAATTTTACCGGCTCCGGATCCCCAGGAAATCCAGGAGGAGATTGGCCGGCTGAAGAACAACAAATCCCCTGGGGTCGACCAACTACCAGGAGAGCTATTAAAACACGGTGGTGAGGCACTGGCTAGAGCGCTCCACTGGATCATTTCCAAGATTTGAGAGGAGGAAGTTTTGCCGCAGGAGTGGATGGAAGGTGTCGTTTGTCCCATCTACAAAAAGGGCGATAAGCTGGATTCTAGCAACTACCGCGCAATCACATTGCTGAACGTCGCCTACAAGGTACTCTCACAAATTTTATGCCGTCGACTAGCACCAATTACAAGGGAGTTCGTGGGGCAGTACCAAGTGAGATTTATGGGTGAACGCTCTACCACAGACCAGGTGTTCGCCGTACGTCAGGTATTGCAGAAATGCCGCGAATACATCGTGCCCACACATCGTCTATTTATCGACTTCAAAGCCGCATATGATACAATCGATCAGGACCAGCTATGCCAGCTAATGCGCGAAAACGGATTTCCAGATAAACTGGTACGGTTGATCAAGGCGACGATGGATCGGGTGATGTGCGTAGTTCGAGTTTCAGGGGGATTCTCGAGTCCCTTCGAAACGCGCAGAGGGTTACTGCAAGGTGATTGTCTTTCGGGTCTGCTATTCAACATCGCTTTGGAGGAAGTAGTATGAAGGGCAGGGATTGACACGAGCGGTACAATTTCCAAGAAGTCCGTCCAGTTCAAGATGAATACACCAATAGGTGTTCCAATTTGCCAAATTCATGATTCAGCAAACTTGGTTTTTAGTATGGGAAAGCCAGCCGGTTTGTTTTAGTTTTACACTGAAAATGAATTTTTCACCCCAGCCTTCTTCTGTTCTACAAACTTGGCAGATTGGAGTGGAGCACCTAGTACTGTATTCATCTTGGTCCAGTTAAACAATATAGCTAGCTGATGCCATATTAAAATTAGAAAAAATCTACATCATATTGATAATATTCACATTTCAAAAAAGTGGTGATATTTCGTTGCCGGAAAACTCATGAGGCAAAACGCCTTGTAGCAGGCAGCTCTTAGGGAACAACTTACCACGCGTCGGCACATCAGCATTCTGGTATGGACAGTGCGTGGAGACGCGAGTACATTGTAGAATAGTTCCACTAGGGCGTTTTGCCTCGCCGAAATGTTAGATGTTTCATCAAAATGTGGAAAATTTCAGTTTTTTCATACATTCGTATCTATTATTTTGACACTTTTTTCGCCTAACCTACATAATTTCACGTCTAGTTTTATTAAGGCTATCTCAAACATGGTAAATATAAGTGAATACCCGAAAGTCGTTTTGCCCCGGGGGGCGTTTTGGGGCCTCTTCCGCTACATGATAGAAAGAGGCTCAAGAGAGGACAACGTAAGCCACCCACCACGAGTTTGTATTGGTAGAGACGAAATCGAAGTGGTTGAAAAATTCGTGTACTTGGCCAGTGAGTGACCTCCGATACCAGTAGAGAAATTCGGAGACTCATCATGGCAGGAAATCGTACGTACTTTGGACTCCGCAAACCACTCCGATCGAATAGAGTTCGCCACCGTACCAAACTGACTATCTACAGAACGCTTATTAGACCGGTAGCTCTCTACGGACACGAGACCTGAACGATGTTTGTGGAGGGCCAACGCGCACTGGAAGTTTTCGAACGGAAAGTACTGCGTACCCTCTATGGTGGGATGCGGATGGTGGACGGTACGTGGAGGAGACGAATGAACCACGAGTTGCATCAGCTGTAGGGAGAACCATCCATCGTTCATACCGCGAAAATGGGAAGACTGCGGTGGGCCGGGCACGTAGCCAGAATGTCGGACAGTAATCCGGTGAAAATGGCTCTCGACAACGATCCGACGGGGACAAGAAGGCGAGCGGTAAGGTGGATCGATCAGGTGGAAGACGATTTGCGGACCCTCCGCTGACTGCGTGATTGGCGACGTGCAGCCATGCACCGAGCTGAATGGAGAAAACTTTTACGAACTACACAGGCCACTCCGGCCTTAGTCTGGTAATAAATAAATAAAGACCAGGCTTGACAAGTTGAAATGATGTCTGCGTGTATGAGCATTTTGGGAGGGCGCAAAAATATGATTTCTTTTAAAAAATACCGTCGTTCGGGGTGACATTGGGCCTAGGGGGTACGATTGTGCCAAAAACGAAAAATGTTTCAACTGATAATATCTCAGAAACTGTTACGAATTTTGATGAAAACTTCAAACGGTTCGAAATTATAGAAAAATTCACGTCTAGGAAATCACAAAACAAATTCCAAGAACTAATTGTACTCGTACCATAATGCTTGGAATTTGAATGTAAAACTTTTGATCGAATAAACCCCTATTAAAATACTGTCAGTAATAATCCACAAATTTATTACGTAACTAGTTTTTAGATAGATGGATACCTGGTTATCATGTAACGATAATCTGTTGTTGTTTTATCGAATTTGATGAATATTTATTAGACCTCTTCATGTTTTCAAGAAGTATCAAAAATTCAACCGGTCTCCCCAGAATCACAATTCTTATGCTAAAATAAGTCTCCTGTCAAATTTTCAGCTAATTTGGATAAAATTTCGAGGTGGCTCAAGTCGATTTACTGTTTTTGGGCTATTTTCAATTTTGGAAAAAATCTAACAAGAATATAAACTTCCAAAAAGAAATCTCAGCTTGCAAATTTATGACACATGTTCAGCTTCTGATTTTTAAGAATTTAACGGTAAATCGCACATTGGCAATTATATTACTCACATTTCCAGGTAAAAAAGAGGAATAATAATATAATAAATTAGCAATCATTTGTCATAAATTCAGGAATTTTGTAGAACAACGACTTTTGGGGGAAACAGTATTTTTATGCACTTAAAAGCTTGAAAATCACTTTAACATGGACAAAACGTGGACGGAACGAATCGCAATGTTCACAAGACTTGTAGAGCACACCAAAAGCTTCCGTATAGACGTTGTTGCGATAGTTTTCGACGTTTATATCTCTTGATAGATTTTTTCCAAAATTGAAAATAGCCCAAAAACACTAAATCGACTTGAGCCAAGTCGAAATTTTACCCGAATTAGCTGAAAATTTGACAGGAGACTTATTTTAGCATAAGAATTGTGATTCTGAGCTGACCGGTTGAATTTTTGATATTTTTTGAAAACATGAAGAGGTCTAATATTTATATAGCAGTTCTGGTTTTTCGTAGCAACGAGCAATGCACGCTAAAAGGGGGTGATATTGGGCCAAGCCTTTGGTCGATTTGCCTTACATAGTTGGTAAAAGCCGTAATGTAGGCAATTTTTTCTAATAAACGATTGAATCGTTGCATCGTCACCGCTGAACTTTATTTTACTTGGCCCAATGTCACCCCCTGTGAGGGGTGAGAATGGGCCAATTTTAAACAACATATAACTTTGAAGAATTTCCCTTATTTATTATTTTTTCCCCACACAGTGGTAAATTTATTATTCAAGCTTGTATCAAACTAATTAAAACTTGATTCCAATGTAAACTACTAGAGCTTTGTAACATTTACTTGGAGCATACCACATTTTGGCCCAATGACACCCCCGTTGATGGTACTTTTCATAACACATGAGAGAATACGAATTCCTTTCCTAATGAAAGGGAGAAATGGGAAAGTTTTCAAGCATACACTTACATCATATATATAATAGCCCTGTTTGTCTGTCCGGTGACTAGCCAACCAGACGCAGCACGCGAAGAAATTCTCACAAAAAAATAAAATATTTGACACTTCAATTCTTTTTTACTATCAGATGCAGAAAACAAAACCAGTGACAACCAGACACAGCATTTGATGAAAAAAATCACAGACAACAGACGTTGAAAATATTGATTTTTTTAAATGCAGAAAAAAATTTATCACTCTTAAAAATTGAAAAAAAAAACACTTGCCACGGGCGCTATTGCGTCCACCAATAAACTAGTAAAAAAATAAAACACGCCACCAACGTCAAATTAATTTATTGCTGATTTCTTTCGCTGGTTGGTGTGTCAACATTTGAAATGTTTAAATGATAAACTTCTTACACTAAAAAATTCACTTTAACAAAAAAAATATCCCGTTTTTTCTCTCTTTACCCTTTCAGGGTTGTTGTTAACCAGTCAGAGAGTCACTTGTCACTGATGCTGGAAAACTTGTCGATTTACGGAAAATAAATATTCCGGTAATAAGCGCAATGTTTTGGTGATGTCTACGAAAATTTAAGCAATTTATGTACCGAGATTCGCCGAAAGCATTGCCGAGATCTCAGTTGTTGGATTCTCAGCAATCGTAAAATTTCGAATTTAAGTGTGTGACTTACCAGGGGCCTTCCTTAGCCATGCGGTAAGACGGGCGGCTACAAAGCAAGACCATGCTGAAGGTGACTGGGTTCGATTCCCGGTCCAGTCTAGGAAATTTTCGGGTTGGAAATTTTCTCGACTTCCCTGAGCATGAAAGTATCATCGTTTTAGCCTCATGATATACGGATGCAAAAATGGTAACTTGGCTTAGAAACCGCGAGGCGACCATGTCGCAGCGGGGTTTGTAATGACAATAAGAAAAAGAATCGATATCGATATGGTTTCATTCCTTTTTTTCAAGGTGCTTAGACCTTCGATATTCTTTTACAATGTTATGAAAACTCATATGTGAATATGTACGTTATGTGGAAGATTACCCTACGTACTGTAGGGTCATGACAGTCTAAAAACGGGTAAAATGGCTCTATCGAAAATGTTTTTCATATATGTCCCACTTGCCCCATGTATGTTAAAACTTAAGGGCAATTAAAAATAGCAGATTTTGGCTTTAATCAAAACTTTTAAATCGTTTTCGATGTCACACAATTATTCAATTGCTCAAAATATTAACTTTCCACATCAATGATGAATTTAGAAACGACTATTTTGTTGGAAATTGAATTGAAACACATTGAATTAAAATAAAAGTGATAGATTTTGCTGGTAGTTTAAAGTCATGATTAAACAATACCATTAGTATGGTGCCGCAAATGGTTTTGATTCCAATTTTTTTGTGTCAGGCGAATTCGTTGATAATTCTGCTTCATCTTTCTAGAACATTGTTACCATTAAAAACGTTCACCGATTAATCGGCAGCCATAGTACCCACTTACCCCGTATTTTTACTTGCCCCGGGGTACCTTACTCACGCTCCTCTAATGTGGACGTGTACTATACACTACACATGTGGAAGTATTGGCTTGAGAAATGGACTGCGAGTGATTTAACTATGCGTCCAATTTGGGAATCTCGAGCTCGTTCAGTAGCCTCTAGGTTGCGAAGGCCGACTGAGGTCCTTCGTAGCTTAGTTGGTTAAAGCACCAGTCTAGCGTACTGTAGGGTCATCGGTTCGAGTCCCATCGTAGGGAAAGTGGTTACCTCCAATACATTTTCCAAATCAATCTTCCATATAACGTACATATTCACATATGAGTTTTCATAACATTGTAAATTAACGTCCAAGTCGGGTGGTTTAATCCCCGCAAATCGGCAATTATCTTTGATTGAATTTTTTATCGATACGGCTTTCGTGATTTTCCATTCCTTTATTAGAGTGAATGTTACAAAACTAGTTCTTCCCTTTTACGAGACGAGCCAGCCTTGGGCTGAAAGTCTCGCTAATAAAAATATAAAAAATAGTTTTTCCCTTATTTTTCGTGAATTGCTTATACCCATTGCCAGTGAAGAACTGGCCAAATTTACTTAAATAAAAGGGAAAAAACATATCTTCATTGCACCTGATTGGGTATTATGTGACCCCAAATGGCCGGAGTGAAATGCGATAACAGCAGCTCTCGTGGGTGCGTGTGCAACCCACGGAGATCTTACAAGAAGAGACCGAATCACCAGCGACAAGCTGAGGTGTGAATTTATTATTAGAATCACTCTCTACATATATGTAACTTACCCAAACCCCACAGATGTATGCCAATGATGGTGAGTTTTGGAGAACCTTGAACATCTCATATTCATGAAAATTGTGTTTACTTTTTGAACCGGATACGTACGTATAAAGATTATTTTAAGATGATGTTACACCCCAGCGTGTCAATCGATGAGCAGCAAGCCCTGGCCCCTGACTTGGCCTCTTCTTGTCAGATCTCTGTGGCGTGCACACACAATCATGGAGAGTTGCTATAATCCTTTTTCGCTCCGACTGAAAACCGCTTTCGATAGGGGAAATTGGACACACGTGATCCCCGGGGCACATGATCCCCCCCTGTTTTCTCGAGAACTAATTACATTTTCATACCACTGATATGTGTAAACAGATCCGTTAGACAGATAATTGAATCTGGGTAACATTTGATGTTAGTTCCTTTATGCATATGGGTTTCAATAAGATTTTATTATTTTAGCGTTCTCAATTCTTTTTTTTCTGCAAAGGTGAAAAGTTCAATAACTTTAAATATATCCAACCAAAACGTATCAAATTTTTACTGGACGTAGTTTTATTATTGCAGAATTGAATAGGTAAGCTAGTTAAATTGATAATTGCTCATTTGACATTGAATGGAGAAATAAACCAAGATAAATATTCAACATGGACACACTTGATCCCCCACAGTTTGGACACATTTGATCTCGATATTGCATATATCAAGGCGTTTGTTGTATTCCATTCAGTCTTCACGAAAACATGAACCGCGTTCAAACAAGTGCAGTTTTCCCGTGTGCATGTTCGTACTCAAACATGCATACTAGATCCAAACCAAGTCCATCATAAGCCGAACCAAAATCGCACCCAGTTTGAACACGAGTGTGCGCCCAAGTTCAAACAAACGGGTTTGAATTCATTCATTTATTTAGTTAACATCTAAACAGATAACACTGAATCAACAATTTGACGCCACAATGCACGGTTCGAGGCCGCATCTCTCCAACCTCGGATACGCCCCACGCTCGCCAAGTCGTTTTGCACCTGGTCTGCCCATCTCGCTCGCTGCGCTCCACGCCGTCTCGTACCTGCCGGATCGGAAGCGAAAACCATCTTTGCAGGGTTGCTGTCCGGCATTCTTGCAACATGTCCTGCCCATAGTACCCTTCCGGCTTTAGCTACCTTCTGGATACTGGGTTCGCCGTAGAGTTGGGCGAGCTCATGGTTCATTCTTCGCCGCCACACACCGTCTTTTTGCACACCGCCAAAGATGGTCCTAAGCACCCGTCTCTCGAATACTCCGAGTGCTTGCAAGTCCTCCTCGAGAATTGTCCATGTTTCATGTCCGTAGAGGACAACCGGTCTCACAAGCGTCTTGTACATGACACATTTGGTGCGGTGGCGAATCTTTTTCGACCGCAGTTTCTTCTGGAGCCCGTAGTAGGCCCGACTTCCACAGATGATGCGCCTTCGTATTTCACGACTAACGTTGTTGTCAGCCGTTAGCAAGGATCCGAGGTAGACGAATTCCTCGACCACCTCGAAGGTATCCCCGTCTATCGTAACACTGCTTCCCAGGCGGGCCCTGTCGCGCTCGGTTCCGCCCACAAGCATGTACTTTGTCTTTGACGCATTCACCACCAGTCCAACTTTTGTTGCTTCACGTTTCAGGCGGGTGTACAGTTCTGCCACCTTTGCAAATGTTCGGCCGACAATGTCCATGTGTCCATGGAGTGTTCGCCCGAAATCTTCACACAGTTTTGCACACCATCCACCGTTGCTTTGATCAGTCTGGTAAGCTTCCCAGGGAAGCTGTTCTCGTCCATAATTTTCCATAGCTCTACGCGGTCTATACTGTCGTATGCCGCCTTGAAATCAACGAACAGATGGTGCGTTGGGACCTGGTATTCACGGCATTTTTGAAGGATTTGCCGTACAGTAAAGATCTGGGCCGTTGTCGAGCGGCCGTCAACGAAGCCGGCTTGATAACTTCCCACGAACTCATTCACTAATGGTGACAGACGACGGAAGATGATCTGGGATATCACTTTGTAGGCGGCATTAAGGATGGTGATCGCTCGAAAGTTCTCACACTCTAGTTTGTCGCCTTTCTTGTAGATGGGGCATATAACCCCTTCCTTCCACTCCTCCGGTAGCTGTTCGGTTTCCCAGATTCTGACTATCAGTTTGTGCAGGCAAGTGGCCAGCTTTTCCGGGCCTATCTTGATGAGCTCAGCTCCGATACCATCCTTACCAGCTGCTTTATTGGTCTTTAGCTGTTGAATGGCATCCTTAACTTCCCTCAAGGTGGGGGCTGGTTGGCTTCCATCGTCCGCTGAACTGACGTAGTCATCTCCTCCGCTGCCTTGACTTTCACTGCCTGTACTTTCCGCGCCATTCAGATGTTCCTCGTAGTGCTGCTTCCACCTTTCGAAACGGGTTTGAACCTGGAAGTTTAAACATCAGCTTTCACACAGCATGCTGTTCATCTATTCATACTGGTCGAAAATATAGATAGTAGAATCTATAGATGAGCGAAAACATGGCTGAGTCGGCTTTTTTGACCGTGCTTACGCGCATATGACGTCACAGCCCTTAACATTTACATTGAAATCGTGACGTCATGCTCGTTTGGAGACACGTTTGACAGTTCGTTTGGAGACAGAGGATTTATCTTCGCTCATCTATATGTTCCACTATCTATAGTCAAAAGGTTTCTCTTCTTGAGTAGAGGTGATGGCCTGGTGGCAATTCGTTTGGCGTTCACTCTAGGAAATAGTGTTTGAATCCTTGTCTTTTGATTATTTTTAAAAATGGCGCATGAATAGTTTCAGTTTTATAAATGGCATTTTTCAGCCTTTGTCGGGTGATGGAACAGCTGAATAAGATACTTAACCACCTATCCACAATTTGCGCTTGGTCCGATATCTCAAAATCACAAAAAAAAATTATGCAACATTTAGCATAAATTCTTCAGATATTATTCTTAATGTTCATAACAACTGAATATTATGTGCATTTGGCCGGTAAGACGACTGGCATCCTTCAATGTAATGATTATTTAAATCACCCTTGCGTTTATGTTCTAAACGTGGTTTAATTAATGTTTTTTTTTTCAGAACGTTAATACATATTCCCCAACATTACATTGCATTACATAATATTACATATTACATGCAACTAATTGATCTGTTATATTTCTGGTTTAAAAGTTTAAATAGATTTATTTACTTCCTTCAATCATTCAAGCACACGCGTAATTTGAATTTGCCAATAGCCTTATCTCATTACCTAGAACAAAGTGTAATTAAACATATTTAACTTTGATTAGTTTTATTAAATACGAGTAAATTAATTAACATAATCTTCAATCAAAGAAAAGAAAAAAGAAAATCTTCAATCAACGATTGAATGAAGTTTTGAAAATACTCAAGAAATCACCAGGTGTAAAATCAGTAAAGGGTGTATTCGATAAAAATGGCACACCGAAAATCTTCTGTAACTTTTGAACCGTTTGAGTAAAAAACCTGAAAATTTGAGCAAATCTTATTCATAGTGTATTGTTTACATCCTCAGATATATAGTTATACATACAGTGGTAACGATCATGTTGTCGGAAGAAGAGATTGCCAGGGAAAAAAAATTTGTGCATCTACCATCAAAATCCGGAGGTGTCCCACCGATCGATCGCTAAAAAGCTTGAGATTGCAAATTCAACTGTATCTCGTGTAATGAGAACCTTTAAGGAGCGTCTGAGTGTGCAAATGAGGGAAGTAAATGGCCCAATGGACAGTAAAATTACTCGGAGTGGTTCAACAGCTCAAGAAGTACCAAAACGTGTCCATTTGAGATGTTGCTAAAAAGTCCAAGGTGTCGGTTGGTTTTGTGCAGAAAACCATGAAGCGTGCTAGGTTATATGTTTACAAGATGCAAAAAAAACCCAAACTGAGATCAAAAGCAAAACACCACAGCAGAAACTCGCGCCCGGAAATTTTACATGAAGTTGTTCACCAAATCGTGTTGCATCGTGATGGATGATGAAACCTACGTCAAAGCATAGTAAATATGCAACATCATTTCATATCACCGGAAAAACGCACCAATCATCTTCGACTATTGGTGAACGATCGCTCACTCGCGTTCAGCACATTAAGGATCTTGACGTTATCCTGGATAGCGGACTGACATACAGAGCTCACTACGATGACAATGTAGCCCGACAAGCTAATCATCAATTGAATTTAATTTTCAAAATTGCCGGTGAATTTCGTGATCCGTTATGCTTTAGATCACTGTGCTGTTCCCTTGTGCGATCAATATTGGAATTATCAGCTGTTGTTTGGTGCCCTTTCCAGACCATATGAATCGCTAGAATCGTAGCCGTTCAACGGAAGTTTCTAAGATACGCTCTTCGATCCCTAAGGTGGCGTGATCCGACGAACTTGCCACCGTACGAGGAGCGGTGCCGGTTGATTAGCATCGAATCACTAGCTGCTCACGGGTAACATCGATTGTCCAGCACTACTGTCGCAGTTAAATCTATCAGGGTGGCCACCGAACCGGGAAAAGCGGGAAAAAGACGGGAAATTGAAGTCACCAGGAAAAAGGCGGGAAAACCGGGAATTCAGGACACGCAACGGGAAAAAAATTTTCGTCAAATACATTCAAAATTCTTCAAAGTTTTTAATGAAGCTGACACAAGGATAAAATTTACTCTTCAATGTTTATTACACAGTCGCATTCAGACTAAAATATTTGATTTTAGTACATGGTTTGAGGTACAAAAATTAAATAGATCTTTTTCCCAAATCCAGTTTTCGTGTTACAGATCTAGTTATAGATAATTTTGATATTGATTATGAGTGACATATATCATAAATATTGTGTTATAAGGCAAGCAGAGAATAAAATATTGAAATATTCCTTATTTTAAATGAATGTATTCAACTTTAAGTTATTCTTCTACTGGTCAAGCTTGCCCTTCCTTTTTTTCAATTGCACAGAATTCGAAAAAAATAATATGATGAGTAATGTACATTTTAAAACATGCTCAAAAGTTGTTTAGAAATATACTTAAAAATTCTACAATTCATTGAAAAATGGTATTTTTTATACTTTGTGATTTTGTCTGTAATAGTTATGAATAAACTATCTTTAGTTTAGTATTTTTTCACTACTAACCTAACATAATCAAAGGTTATGCTGATGAGTAACATACTCCAAGATATTTTTTTAACTTGTCCCATGGAAAACAAGGAATAAATCCAAAACTATGAAAATTATAATAATCTTAAATTGATTTTATTTTAATGAATAGAAAACTTAAAAAAGAACACCAAAATCCTAGAAATTTAAAATGTAAAATTGATTAAATTACGAATCGAATGTTTTGATTGTCCTGAATGTGCTTAAATCTATTTTAGAAAACAAAATAATGATTTTGATAGAAAAAAAAAATATGGGTCTTTGGGTTAAGCTGTGTTTCAATTAGTTTTGTGGATTTTTAAGAAAATTAGTAGCAATAACTTTGATGAAGTTATACACTGCTTTATTTACTTCATTACTTAGTTCTCTAAGTAAAAAACATCGATTTATTTTAATTTACCTTATAAAAAAATGGTGTCTTTCCTTACATAATTTTGCGATAATGTGAAAAGCTTCATCAGTAAGATCATAAGACAGAGAGCTGCACATTAAAAATATTTCGGCTGTACTATAAGATACTATACGTTTTTATTGCTTTCTGTGAACATTATGCTCTAAGAAGGAAGAACCACGCTAGACTGACATGCAATGTCCGTTGACTCTGTCAGAAAGTTTTGCAACCAAGAAAAAAAATCGAAAGTTAAGAAAATATTGTAATTAGGTGCTTATGTGGTATTACCGTATTGATTAAATGCAGGTTGACACTAACACAAGATGGCGACGAAGCGCACAATTTCAGTGTGCCAGTTGATTTTAAAACATTCCGCATAACTAGGCGCAGCTACGGTTTGATCTGGAAATAAAATACCTAATTGAAGTTTAAGTGAAGTGAGATAAGTTTAAGTGAAGATAAGTGTTTACTTATCCTGTTTTTTTCAAGTTAAATATAAACCGGGAAAATTTGCCAAAACTTATCGGGAAAAGCGGGAAAAAACGGGAATTCGAAAATCGATTTTCAGTGGCCTCCCTGATCTATATGCACCTGAAAGACCTCTTCGTCAACGTCTATTTTTGCTTCTAGAACCACAGACTAGCAACTATGCACTACACTAACCAATTCGATCCATCAGTCGCCGCTTCAACGAATTCTTCGATATTTTTGACTTTAATTTATCAGTTGACGTGTTTCGTCATCGGTTACTAGATTTTTTTCCGTATCGCTGACCGTTAGTTGAATTATTTTAATAAATAAACAAATAAACAAATACATATGTCTGCATTCGAGAACGTTTCAGAGAACTTTGAATATTACATGATCGGGGTTCTGCAAATCCGCGCTTTTTAATTGACTTGTGATATTTTGTTCGCAAGGAAACGGAAATCAATTCATGTGTTCGTCCGTTATAGTTAAGAGCTCCGATATATTTGCTAAATCTGCTATAAAACAACTATGAAAACCATTTGAAACATCGAAAACACGATTGTTTTGGAAGGGTGACCCCAACATCATAAATAAGATTGTTTGTAAGGGCATGAAAGTAAGGCAAACAGTTCTTTTTTTTTGCTTCATTAGTCAATATTTGTAATTATAAAAACAATCGTTCCACACTGGAGGAGCATGACAATATATTTGGCGAGGTATCCGCTAAGTAAAGATCCGCCAGTGCTTGAATGTATAATAATATGAAAAACTACGAAATCTTAAAACAATCTTGAAAAGCGATTACGATACTACGAGAAATCTCAAAACAATCCTAGGATTTTCCAAAAATCGATAAATGAAGAAATCTTATCAAAGACAAGTTTTACTTCAGTTGCATGTTTCTTATCATATCATTTGACACTTTGTTTCAATCCTGTGTATGAAATCCAAATATATACAAAAACTAGCTGACCCGGCGAACTTTGTCTCACCAAAAATTGATCAATTATTTTCTGATACAAGTTTATGCTTCCACAATTTATCTAGAAAACAAATCGGTTCTTCAGAATGATCTCTCATTTTTGTTTTTACAACTTTTTTTTTTCATATACATATATAGATGATCAAGAAATTCCATGCAAATTGTACGAAAAATCATTTCATCGAAAAGATTGGGTTTTGATTTTCAAAGCATTCCAATTTCATCATAACATTTTTCCTCTTAAAAAGAAGAAGAAATAAAATATAAATTAGCAAAAAATGGGCTGTCTATTCTTGAGCGTTGCGCAGTCAGTCGTACAAATGCCAACTTTGTTATATATAGAAGAAGAAGAAGATATATATAGATATAGAAGAAGGAAGAAGAAGATTAGGTTCCCTCAATCCTTTCTCCCTTCTGTCTTTTGATTTTCGACTTTCTTGTCTTTCGTCCTTTTGTTCCTAATTCATATTTTACAAATTACTGGAATCTAAAACTTAAAACTGATTGCAGAATTGGTGTGTTATAGCACAGTTCTCATGATTGCGAACACAGTTGCGAAAAACATAACATTGACCATTAAGTAGTTTTATGGAACCACATATTTAGACATATTTTCAACACAAGTTTCATAACTGAAGCTGAAGTTTAATTCACTGTCAATCGCCGTCCCACACTTGGCTCCTATTATCGGTCAACTCGACACTTATAACATTCACTAAAAACGCCATAGCAGCTATTTTGTCGATCAACTGTTCATGTGAACCCACCAGATTACAAATTACTGCTAAACACATGCCACAAGGCGAATTGTTAAAAGTGAAACCATTTCCGAAGTCAGCACCTAACACCACGCCGACCGTATCGAGATGCGCGCGCGAATTTGACCCGCCTAATAAACCAAAAATGCAGCGGCGACCGTTTCGCGCGAGAACAGAATGTCAACTAGTGGCCATGCGGCGCGAAAAGCTACGCCGAACCTCTTTAACCTGTTTACACGATAGGAAGAATGGATGGTTGGTATTAGGTATGTGACACCGTATTTCTCGTAAATCCCACCGCCATCCAACCACAACGAACGTACGGCAGTAAGCAAGCCAAGTGGCTTTTTCATGTTTCCTTCAGATTTGATGTGTGCTTTTTTGAGGCAGCTTTATGAGTGAGTGAGCGCTTTTTTCGTATCGGGGTGAGTGGGCTGAGATGAATAGCCGTGCTCATTGATTCCCATTGATATCATGGACAGTTATTAGTTCGATGGACCTAGCCTTTCCGTAATATTGTAGCATTTTTTCAAAAGGCAAATTTAAAGGCGGATTTAAAAGAATTTTAATGAATTTTGATGCCGTCGGTCTGACTCATCGTCATTGAAATTCTTGTTTTCATCGAGACAATATTGACAATAAAGAGGAAAATCATGTTTCACCAATACAATCGATCTCTCTTGCTGCACAGAATAGTACTACTTGAGGGTATCAAGTCGCCATATTCAAGTTCTGCACTCCTAACAATCGAACCCGCCAAGAGTAAGATGTTTAGCGAATTGACCATAAACAAGCCGGCAGCCTTCCAGCAACACATGGCAAACAACGATGACGAAGTCGAGTAGCGAAATAATCCGATTGAGATCTTGTTGTAATCGAGAAGAGCCTCTTCCACACCCAACCGAGTAAGTAGTCAAGTCTTCGCAAATCGGCGCTTGAAGATGGAGAATGGGTGGTCGCTTTTCTTTTCGCACAATTTGGCATCCCGAAAATGATTCACCACCACCACCGCCGAAACTCTTCAAGCCAGTCGCCGTTAAAGAGTCACACGAGTATAGCAAACCAATTGACCGTAGCGAAGAGGAAAATTGATGGTCACTATCGTTTATACAATGGAACGGTGGAAGCACGGTGAACTTGCTGCTACGAGAGCCGAAACGTGAATCCCGCACTCAAACCCTGCCGCTTTCCCAAAGTCGGATTGAGAAGTGTTTCAGCAGAGGCGGATTAGCAGCAGCCTGAAAGTGAAAACATAAACAACTGGCACCATACAAACCGCAATATGTTTTGTGTGGCGAAGTGAATGAGGTAGAATGGACCGACGATGACCACCACCGGAGAGCTGTTACTGACTATAAGAGGTTCAATCGGTTTGGGGGGCTCACTATAGGATTTCAGGCGGTCATTAATCGAAAATGTCATGTCTCCCAAATCATTTTTAAATATTTTTTATAGATTACCAATATTCTGATTAGGAAAAATCCAAAATTTGAAGTCTCTACGTACTTTAGTTCCAGAGATACAAGGTGCCAAAGTCAAAAATTGGTGAAAAATTAGACAAATTTACTGAAAAAATGTTCGCTTTTCAACTATTTTTTTAAATTTTTATTTCATATTTTTTCCATGATGTTAATACATCGTTACAAAGGTTGTTGTCTAAGCTTTCAAATGGTGTGCAAAAAGTAATGCACGTAATGTAATACACGCGAAATTTTTTTTTTAAAAATGCAGATACACAAAAATTTCTTTAAAAAAACGCGAATTTCAACTTCGATAGTGAAGAACTTTTTTTTCCTCAATTTTCCCCGGGTCTAATCATGATACACATAAAGAGTAAAGCTTCGACTGCAATATCGAAGAAATTTTTCACCAGTATTTGCAATTAGCAGAGATAATTCAATTTTATTTTATTTTTCAATTTGATTTTTCACCGTGTCATATTGATTTAAAATTTACCATTATTATTATCCCCATTTTTTTAAGGTGAATGAAAATGCAGTTTTAGGCATGATTAACAAGCAAAAATAGTCTATTTTCAAGGTAAATCAATTTGAAAGGAATATCTAAGAAATCTTCAACCCTTTCACTATCGACACATTTGCGGGTACTCTCTTCAAGAAATATCAAAGGTAAGTGTCTTGAGCTGTAGTGAATACCTACCGCTAGTAATTAGGTACCCAAGTAGACTACATAAGCGGCAGTTGAGTGCAGAGTTATATTATTATTGAAATAGAAGTGAAAGACAAGTGCGCCTAATGGATAACAAATCGGTATTCCCAAATTTCGATCCAAAGCTGCAACGCAAGGATAATGTTAAAAATGCTTTTGAATATATTTGTACTAGTTTTCAAATAAAAGAAGAAATGAAGTGTCGTTTGCAAGAGAAACTATACAAATTGGAAAGCAGATTCATTTGTAAATGGAAGGAGGCATCTCGATGTACGCAAAGGTTTGAGTATGTCAACCGAGAATGGTTGCAAACCAAGTTTGATATTGACGAGTTCATCGAAGAAGAAAAAAAATGTTGCTACATGTTCTACAACGTATTTAAAACGCGGACGACCGGGAATTGAGTGATAGAAGTAAGCGTCTTACGATTGACAAGTAATGTTTAAATCCCAATGTAGATACAGTGGAAAAGGCATTATTGCTTACCAGGAGGACAGCGTACAAGAGACGTGATGTCAATATAGTCAAAGTTATCGGTCAACTTTTGAAAGACAAGCATCACTTTTCTAGAATACATTCAACAGATTCATATAAGCTTAAGACGCCAGAAGAAGCATTTGGGTTTTTAATCGAAACTGGTTTAAGTAAATATCAGTATGAATCGATTCATTATGACACTCCTTCGCGATATCCGCCTTACGATGTCATTAAAGATGCAAAGAAACTATGCGCTCCTCCTGAAGATTCAATAGAACAAACAGGATCAACAATTAAAGTAAAATTGCAGGATTCAAAAAGTTATTTATCCTCTGCTACTTTAGATGACGTCATGGATGTCGTTGATGAAATTGAAGAAAATTTTGTTGAAGACATAGACCTTGATAGAGAAGAAGAATGATGATGTTGAAAATAATGGAAATAAACCAAAAGTTTTGAGAAAAAATTATGTTGTTTTTTAAATTAGGAAATCTAATATTCGGAACAAATATAAGGAATATAAGCTTATATATTTTTCAAAACTATACACGTAAATGTCATAGAACATTGGCCTTTCGCAACCACGATATGGTTTATGTATGTTTTTGTTGTTTTTCCCTTTTATGAAGCGTTTTGTTACTTTTTCCACAAAAGAAAGACAAAAATATGTATTTAGAAATGACGGCTTTGGCAGGTTTTGTTCTATTATTGTCAGGGGGGTTTTCTATAATCAATTATGCTCAAATTTGGCCTAAACATTCTTTGCATATCAAAGCATATTGTTGCCGAATTTCCCCCCTGACAATAATAGAACAAAACCTGCCAAAGCCGTCATTTCTATATATTTATTATACAAAAGTCTTCAAAAGGATAGAGGGAGGGGCACGCTGGCCCTTAGTTTGTGGACAACAACCTTTCTTCTCCTTAGAAAAAAAATAAAATAATTCTTCCTTATTTGGTTAATGTGACAATTAATCGAATTATCATTAAAAAAAATATAACGTATTTGATGGATGCTCCCTAAAAGAGAGGAAGGGGTACTAGAAATGATATTTTCTAGCTATTTTGATCAAATCCAGCTAAAACTATGTTAAAATTTGCTTTAAAAGCCACATTTTATTTTTGACCGCTCGCTTGTATGGGGATCCCCCATAGTGGGGCTGGGGTAAAAAACGTGGAACGAGGGAAAAGGCGATTCACGGGTTTACTTTCACAGTTCTTGTATAAAGTTACTGGTTTTAGGATCCTTGAAAGTAAAACCCTTTTTTGCTGAAGTTTCTTCTATGAATTTTGATACAAACTAAGAGAATAAACCAAGGCTTTATTTCAAGGAAATACATTGCACCAAATATCAAAATGAATTAGATTCACAAAAGATGTCAAACGTAGCTATAATAAATCAACACCAGATCAACAGATTCAACCCGGAACGAATTTTACGGCTATATTTTTAACTACACAGAGTCAAGTAAATTAGTTTCAATTCCAAAACCAACGGCAACCACGTAATCCACTCGACCACTCGATAAATTATATCAGCTAATAGACACTGCAAACCGCAAGGCCTTCTGCTAACTCTTCTGTTGCCGCCAACCGTTGTTCTGATTTAGAAGGTAGAAGCTGAAATAATGAAGCGGATGCAGCAACAGGCTCAGTAACAGAATATGATAATCTACGCAAAAACCACCAAACCAATTGAAATAGTTTCACCGATTATCTTGTCCTCTAGAGAGAATATGCTTATTTATACAGCAAAGCTGCTTGTAAGATCGAGAATCTCATCTGGCGCTTCCGTTTCATAATTAATCCCTAATTATCCCCAAAGCAGACCAGGATAAGTTAACTGGAAAAGAGTTAAAATTGAAAATCAAATACAATGGTGCTGTTCAATATTGCTCTATATGTTTTATTGTATTCTAAATAGGGTAAGATGGTATAATGCGCCCCACCTGACCAAAACGCCCCCCTTTGATTTCTAGAAAACTATAACTAACTAAGGGTAAAAATCAGTTGGTAACTTTAAATATTTATAAAACCATCATACTACATGAATGTGGAAGTATTTTTGTATTACATATTGAAAGTAATTGCAAAATACAAGAAGCTACGGTTTTGATGTAACTTTTAATGCTTGTTTGCTCAACATTCTGGGGCGACTCTAGCATACAGTCCCCAAAATTTGCACTGGAATGCTCAGTTGGGCAACAAAAAAAAACTTTTCGCAGTGGTTAATATGATATAAAATTGCTTTCATCTTCAAAAATGTAACGATTTTCGAAAATATGTTTCACTGGTCAATACGCCCCAGTGTAGGCAGGACGATATGCCCTTACCAACTGGACACAAGCGCAGCGAGCATGCAGCAGTTGCTTCCAAAATGTATGGAAAATATTGAAATGTTATTTATACCTGCATAAATGTCAAGCACATAAGGATTTGTAACCTTTTTATTATGGGACAGATAAAATACTAATGAAGGGCTATGAAACGTATTTTGCTACGGTGGGGCGTATTGCCCAGGCACTTTTTGAAATCCACTTCTTCACGACTTTTCAAAAAAGCTTTATTACGTGTTTTCAGTAATATTTTTATATGACTAGGGTAAAACGTCCTATCGTTGTGGTATGCCCTAATGTTGCGGTAGTGTTAAAGAAGTCCATTCTGGATATAATACCATTGCAAACAATTGTGGGTACGCTAAAACTCTTCGGATTAACGACTAGAACAGCTTTTGTTTGACAAAATTCCGTTCAAAACGATGAAAAATCAACATTTTTCGTTAAAAATTTGAATCCTTTGAGCCTATTATTGCGGTAGTGCTAAGGTCCTATTGTTGCGGTATCGCTCTCCATAAGAATTACATGCAATACCGCAACAATAGGACTGACCTTCAAAAAATATCGCAACGATAGGCAACTGCGTCCTATTATTGCGGTAGTTTGTTTTTATTGTGATAAAAACAAAACAACATAATTTCAGCACAATTGACGTAATATTTACGAAACTATAGTTAACGAGCATCCTATTCAACTACTACAATGTGGAAATCGACCAACAGGTAATTTTCGAAGAATTTTTGTAATCAATTTTGTTTCGACACGGTGCTTAACCCCTCCATAATAGGTCGTTTTACCCTACTCACAGGCAATGCATTTGCAAGTTTTCATAGGTAGTGCATATTATACCGTCTTACCCTACCTTACCCTACCCTACCCTACTGGTTACTACACAGCAAGAAAGGTTTCCTACACTGTTTACGTGGATGGATTTTATCAATTTCTCGGTCTACCTCAATCACTACAAATTAAATACTACTGATTTTTCTTTGATTTGTTGTGAAGTCATCTCAATTTTTTGGCAAATCCAAAGATCAGAAACAACCAAAAACTAACCGCATAAAAACGGACCCCAGTGCATAAATTTCGGATGGCAAAAACCATTTCTTTCTAATTCAGAAACTTCTGGGATCTCTGCGATGCATGGCGTGAATTGAAAACTTTTTTTGACCAGGAAAGGAGAAGGAAGAGAGGAAAATTAGATCGCTGAAACTTATTGCCGCAAAAGACTGAGGAATCCTCTGCATCTCCGTGAGCACCAATGGAAAGGGATAGTTGATTAGATGAGAATGTAATCTGAAGTACTGACTTGGTAGGCAGTTAAATAATTATTTTGTACGAAGTTATGTCAAAGTGATTCACTCACGCACACAAAGCAGAACTAATAAATTTAATGATCGCGCGATCGTTCTGAATCGGATACAAAATACGATCGAACGCGCACTGAAGATCATAATTTCTTATCAATTTCTGTACAAAGCAGAACTCGAAACACATTCAATCACTCACTAATTGATTTTCTTTTCGACCCTACAAGGAACTGCGTCCGTTGCGAAACACGTGCAATCGCAAACTCACATTTTAACCAATATTTTACGCTTAAGATAGTTGGTTTTTCGGTAAGTTACTTCAACGTGAAAAACATAACCGCCAAAATTTAATTGGTAGCGTTCCTGCAGTTTGGCTAAAGAAAGTTGAGGCACAATGGCGGGCCGCCAAACAAATGCCGAAAAAAAACCTAATATGTAATTTTGGAACGCTGAATTCATTTCGAGAATTGTTATTCAACATATGCTATACTATTCAAGGACTTTCGAAAGCCCATGCCTTAAGATCTGCAGCAGTAACAGCGTCTTCATTTTAACATTGATTAGGTCTGTTTTCGGCTTTGACCCAAATGGGCGCAACCACCACTAACCCCCGGAAGTAGACACAAAATAGTTTTTAATACTTGAAGTTAAGTAAGGACGCTTTACAGCATAAATTTCAACACATCACCAAAAATTAAATTTGAATTTGTTCACCCAGTCAACATTTTGGTACCTATATCTCTTGATATAGGTTATTATATAAGAACCAACTTAATCGTATATAATGCACAGAGTGGCTATATACGTACCAAAGTGGAGGCGATATAGGTACATACGAGTTTTATTATACGATTTTTTCCGACATCATGAGAACAGTATTACGATTATACATAAAAATATGAAAAATTAAAAAAAATCTTACCAGCACCAAGTCTTGAACATGCGATCTTTGGATTTGCAGGCGGATACTCTACCACTGCACCATACTGCACATCTTGAACTGATTCGGATTTTTGTCCAACATAAACTACACAATTTATATCTTTACAACTGCTTGAAACTTCAACAAGCCGTTTGGACGGAAGTGGTTTCGATTGTATTACGATTAACATAGGCATGCATTCGCACTCATATAGGATTTTGCAAGGAGTATATGTCATTACGAGTTTTTATTCACACATTTATATTTAAACTCCCTGAGTTATTTCCAGAAAAGAAAGAAAATAAATACTTCCCAAAAACAAATCCTTGAATATTACGCCAGCTTATTGTCGTCAATTTTTCGCACATTTTATTCTATTTTATTATCCAGCAAAATCCATTTTACTGTAAATCCAGTGAATATAATTTTATGTATTCGTCGGTGAGCATTTGTTCATGTTGTGATTTAAGCTAAACTAAAATATATTCGGCTCTGACTTTCTATATGCGTTTCTTGATACATCTTTATTCTAGAACATATAGCCACCAGATGGCCAAATATTCAGTTGAAATTGTATTCATTTGAAACGTTTTTGATGAAATTTGGACAAGATATTTCTCGTTTAATAAATTACTGTTGAGCAATTTAGATCAATGGAAAAATAATTAAATTTTGAACAATCAACTTATGTAAATTCCTAATGAGACTGATATGCGGGTCATTCAATATGGGACAACGTTGGTTCACTATTTTGCTACATTTCTTTCGAACAAAATCTCATATTTCATGACTAAGATCCATAAAATAAAATGCTATTTTTTTGGAATTAGCTTTTAAAAAACCAAATGCGAGTACCAGCAAACATATCAATTTTGCTCGACAGATTATGATTATGAAACTTATTATTTGCTGATTTCTATATTCAGATTGACACAACCTGTGATGTTTATTTTTTCGGTGCTTCCGAGCAGATTTGTCTGCTGGATCACAATATACTATTTTGGAGTGTGGTGTATTTATTTTTTTTTTTTTTTGACGTAAACCGAGGAAGCCTCGGATACAGGGTGCCAAATGAAAATTTCCAAATTGGGGACCGTCACGAAATCATGTAAGATTTCAAAAGTTAATAGCGACTTTATCCTTCGATAAATTTTCGAGATTTTATTATCAATAGATTCGGAAACTTTCCACCAATTCGTTAATTGTTTTAAAACTATTGATTATCAACGTGAAACTATTTTAGTTCTTTCACGTCTGGTAAAAGATTCAGAACCAACCAACTCCGTTCATGCATCCCCAACACGGACATCAGATTGCTGTAACGCACGCACCTTTCGTTGACGGGTAGTTGTTGCAATAAATTATTCACAAAGATGACGTATGTAGCAAATAAGCGGAAAATCATTGAGTGGCTGTCGTCGGTGACAGCAGAATTGTGGAAATGCAATTTTCTCCTCATTTTAACTCGCTGTCGACAAGCCTGTTCTACTGAAAAATTTAAACAAGTTCTATTGAACGCTGCCGATGCTTTTGCCAACCGCACGATGATTTCAAGCAAAACCGCAAACGCGCGCGTGAGAGCAGCTTTTTGAACTGACTTGAGACGATGGCTGCGCCGGCCCAAGTAACATCTGTATGGTCGTCGGTGGTGATTGAGAAAAATGTTTGTTCTGAAAACAGTTTAAGATAATTTTTGGTTGAAATTCGCTATTGTGTCATGTATACAACCTAATGTTCATATGATATTACGATTCCCATTGCACTAAGAGGTTTTACGTAGTTTACGTCGAGCGGACGTGTCTTGTACACAACCCTTCAGATTTTTTTTTTAGGCCCAATTTCTTCACACGCTCGAAAACTATTATGATCAACGTTCTGTGATATTCCCGTAATTTGAAATACATATTTATAATTGGAATATTTGAAAATAACAACCTTCGTAAAATACATCAAAAAACATTGGACTCTCAACTAGATAAAATCTGGGAATGCAAACAATTAAACATTCAATATTTCAAATTAAATAATATGTGGAATCATTTATTGTCTATCAAATAATAAAAAGAAAATAGATTTTTAAAGAAGTTATCGACAAATTAGTCAAATGAAACAATGAGTTTCAATTTGATATTTTTTGGTGCTTTGAGTCAATGTTGATTTAAAGTAGTAAATACCTAATTTAATTGGAGATTGTGTTTATATACATGCATGAACAAAGAAGAACTTAAAATTATGGAATTTGTTTTTGACGTAAACTACGTCTAAGGGGAAGCCTCGGATACAGGGTGCAAAATGAAAATTTCCAAATTGGGGTCCGTCACGAAATCATGTAAGATTTCAAACGGTAATAGCGTCTTTATCTTTCGATGGATTTTCGACATTTGCTTATCAATCGATTCGGAAACTCTCCAGCAATTTGCCTATTCTATTGATACTATTGATTATCAACGTTAAACTATTGAAAATGTTATTTCTTTCCAAACCGGGTGAAAAATTCAATTCCGTTCGTAAATCCCCAACACGGATATCAGATTGCAGTAACGTATGGGCCTTTTGATCCACTGCACAATGGGGAAATCCGATTTCAAAGGTGGAAAAAATTGATAACTTTCTTCACGGACAACTTACAGAAGAGATCAGGAGCTTATTCGAAAGGGAATTTTGCAAAGAATTCAGTGAGTGCTGTTTCGTGGACGTGTAACGCTGCTGTATGTAGTTATTGAGCTCGTTTTGCCCTAATGCCCCATATATCGCGAGTTTCCAAACTATTTGTCATTTTATCTTTAAGACATTGTTCTAAAATTGTGTTTATCTCTTCACTGTGGATCCATAGAAGGGCACTAAATATATTTTGTTGGTAAAAGTTGGAAATTTAAGGGATTTTGGGGTCAAATAAGCATCAAAGTGCATTTTATGTGCAATTTTCATGTATTCTGTAAAAATAGTAATATTTGCAGTTAAGTGTTGATATTATTGTCCCAAAGTGTTGAACAGATATTGACAAATGTTTGCTGAACGAAAATTAATGAAATAAATCGTTTCACAAATGTTTTATTTGATTATTTGTTGAGTAAAAAACGATTTTTAAAAACTTTTGAATAACACCGATGCCAAACATTTCCAAACCATACCCGATAGCACAACTAAACAAGAATAGTCATCTGTTATGGGTTTTGATGTGATCATAGATAGGAGGTGATGGGAGATACTATTTTTTCTTACCTTTTTGCCCAAATTCCCCTATAAAATAATATAGCTCAATGATTTCGAGCAAGGAAATGATGTAGTAATGTCAATTTAGTCGATATTTTCCAATGATGTAATGAAAATAACAAATAATCATATAATTCATTAAAAATATTGAATTATAGGGGATTTAGGGGTCATACAGCTCATTTAATGTAATTTTTTATTCAAAATGAGATAACATTTTTTACAGACGACACACATAGAAGATTAAGGGCTTATTCGAAAGGGAGTTTTCCAAGAAATTCAGAGAAAAATGTTTTGTAGACGTGAGACACTTCTGTATGTAGTTATTAAGCTCGTTTTGCCCCAATGTCGCATACATCACAGTTTCTCATATTTTTCGTGCTTTTATCTTCCAAGTATTGTACTAAAGATGTGTTCTCCTCTTCATTATAGATCCATACATAGCACTATACATATTTTGTTGGAAAAAGTTGGAAATTTAAGGGATTTTGGGGTTCAATAAGTACTAAATTGCACTTTACGTGAACTTTTCATGTTTTCTGTGAAAAATAATAAAATTATTATTATTCTCCCAAAATGTTCTACAGACATTGATAAATGTTTGCGAAACAATAACTAATGAAGTTAGTGTCGCAAGTGTTTTGTTTTGTGATTTATTGGGTAAAACACGATTTTTTGAATGCTTCTGAAAAGCGCCGATGCCAATCATTCCCAAACCATACCCGTTTGCACAACTAGATAAGAGTAAATATATTAGTCGATGTGACAATAGATAGGAGTAAATAAGAAATATTCTTTTCTCATGACGTTTCATCCAAATTCCCCTTATAAAATAATATAGCTCAATGATTCTGGGTTAAGTAATGATGGAGTAACATTGATGCTGTAGATTTTGCCAAAATTGACCATATTAGGAGCTACTTCAATACTTACATGTTTTTAAACCACCGTATATTAACCCTAAATGATTATTTGACGTAATATAGTGCAAATGATTTCTTGGGTATTATTTTTTTTTACAGAATACATGAAAAATTCACATAGATGCACACTGATGATTATTTGACCCCAAAATCCCTTAAATTTCCAACTTTTTCCAACAAAATATGTATAGTGCTATGTATGAATCTATAATGAAGAGAAGAACACATCTTTAGTACAATACTTGGAAGATAAAAGCACGTAAAATATGATAAACTGTGATGTATGCGACATTGGGGCAAAACGAGCTTAATAACTACATACAGAAGTGTCTCATGTCTAAAAAACATTTTTCACTGAATTTCTTGGAAAACTTGGAAAACTCGCTTTCGAATAAGCCCTTAATCATCTATGTGCGTTGTCTGTGAAAAATGTTATCCTATTTTGAATAAAAAATTACATTAAATGAGCTGTATGACCCCTAAATCCCCTATAATTCAATATTTTAATGAATTATATGATTATTCGTTATTTTTATTATATCATTGGAAAATATCGACTAAATTAACATTACTACATCATTTCCTTGCTCGAAATCATTGAGCTATATTATTTTATAGGGGAATTTGGGCAAAAAGGTAAGAAAAAATAGTATCTCCCATCACCTCCTATCTATGATCACATCAAGACATAACAGATGACTATTCTTGTTTAGTTGTGCTATCGGGTATGGTTTGGAAATGTTTGGCATCGGTGTTATTCAAAAGTTTTTAAAAATCGTTTTTTACTCAACAAATAATCAAATAAAACATTTGTGAAACGATTTATTTCATTAATTTTCGTTCAGCAAACATTTGTCAATATCTGTTCAACACTTTGGGACAATAATATCAACACTTAACTGCAAATATTACTATTTTTTACAGAATACATGAAAATTGCACATAAAATGCACTTTGATGCTTATTTGACCCCAAAATCTTTAAATTTCCAACTTTTACCAACAAAATATATTTAGTGCCCTTCTATGGATCCACAGTGAAAAGATAAACACAATTTTAGAACAATGTCTTAAAGATAAAATGACAAATAGTTTGGAAACTCGCGATATATGGGGCATTAGGGCAAAACGAGCTCAATAACTACATACAGAAGCGTTACACGTCCATGAAACAGCACTCACTGAATTCTTTGCAAAATTCCCTTTCGAATAATCTCCTGATCTCTTCTGTAAGTTGTTCGTGAAGAAAGTTATCAATTTTTTCCACCTTTGAAATCGGATTTCCCCATTGTGCACTGCTTCGTTTTCGCTGTGTATAAAAAGCGCCGCGTTTCGCGTGCGCGTGTCATTTTCATTCTGCATGTCACGGAGAACGGACGATTTCGTTCGCGTGGGAGCGCTCGTTGATTGAGATTTATGAGTGATGATGCGGATGAAATTTTTCGTCAGGTTGTGGTGGCGGTCCTGGCAACAGCAATACAACTTGACATCCGTGTTCCCAACAGCATCGTTGAATCTGGCAATCAACATCGTGATGTTGATGAGGCACATAAGTGGAAATGAATCGGTTCTTTTCAGGACCACCATTATGTTTGGAAGGAAGGTTAAGTAGAAATAATTTTTTGACGTAAACTACGTCTAAGGGGAAGACTCAGATACAGGATGTAAAACGGAAATTTCCAAATTCGAGACCGTCGCGAAATTAGGATAGATTTCAAACGCTAATAGCGTCTTTTTCTTTCGATGGATTTTTAATCACTTACTCTGCAGAAGTCGAATGATGGATTGAATCTTATGAATTTTTGCGTTACTGCTGCCGATTTATTGCAACAATCTCATGAATTTACTCTCAGTCAAACCAAATTCCTCCAATGAAAAATTTAATGCCCTGAAAAGGACAGATTTCAGATCATGCGGATTTCTAATCACCAACACAACAGCAACCATCCGATAGTCAGAATATCACAAGAGTATTTCACTCAAATGCAGATGCTGGCTCTATGGTTCTACCGCTACACCGCAACAGATTGCCATCGTTGGATTCTCTGTCGCAACGATCCTGTTACGAGCGCTACCTACGCTATCGGTAGGAACGAAGAGCGTGCGTCAGAAGGAGAGGCTGCAAAAATGTATTTGCATGGATGGAAATTAAACCTGAAACAAGTAGCAGTCTATCAACTAAAATAATAATCTTGAGGGGAAATTTCACTGGTATTGATGCTATCCATGCGAATAAATTTTTGTTGCGTCCCTGACGCACGGTCGTGATTCCGCCACCGACGGAAACTATCAGCCATCACCAAGCGATTAATATGAACTTTGATCAAAATTCGTCTCGCCTCAAATTATGGCTTAAGAGCTGCTTTCACTGATGACACCATAAACACCACCATAGCCGCCATCGTAGAGACACGCAAGAAAATTCCATCTGAGTGCTGTTGATGCTGACGACGACGACCGCGCGACCCACACCATCGCCGGGAATAAAATTTCCGGTAGGAGCTCCGCCGATGCCGATGGTGGTACCACGGTCTGCTCTCCGCGACATCTCGAACGAAATGGCTCGCGCGCGCGGAGGAGCTCCTTTCTTGTAATTAATAAAGTTGAACCTGTAGCCACGCCCCTTTGGTGAGTGTTTGACGGTTACACAATATTTGCAGTCATACCGGACAACAAAGAGGAGGGACTAATGAGCCATCTTTATTGGCTATAAGAAAAATGCTCTCCCCCGCGCGCGTGGCGCAATCAGCATTATTCCAGTTCAAGACAGCAGCACGTACAGACGTGTTTTTTGCTCGCGCATTTTTGACGTAAACTACGTCTAAGGGGAAGACTCAGATACAGGGTGTAAAACCGAAATTTCCAAATTCAAAACCGTCACGAAATTAGGATAGATTTCAAACGCTAATAGCGCCTTTATCTTTCGATAGATTTTCGAGATTTGCTTATCAATAGATTCGGAAAATCTCCAGCAATTTGCCAATTCTACTGATACTATAGATTATCAACGTTAAACTATTGAAAATGTTATTTCTTTCCAAACCGGGCGAAAAATTCAATTCCGCTCATAAATCCCCAACACGGACATCAGATTGCAGTAAGGTACGGGCCTTTTGATCCACTGCTTCGTTTTCCCTGTGTTTAAAAAGCCCCATGTTTCGCGTGCGCGCGTCATTTTCATTCTGGATGTCACGGAGAACGAACCAGCGCGGTTCCAGCGATAACGCCTTTGGTTTGGTCTGTTGTGGTAAAAACTCATGGACGATTCAAATCAAGCCCAACTCAGCACTTAAAAACTCATGGATGAGTTGAATCATCGCATGTTTTCTGTATGTATGTAGAATCACGAGCGCGCGTCAAACGGAGAAGCTGCAAAAATGTATTCGCATGGATGACTACCTACTAAAATTATAAGTCTTTCTCTGAATCGCGATCTCGTGACTCTACTACCGACGGAAAACAATCTGCCATCACCAAGCAATTAAGTTTTACTTTGATCAAAATTCATCTCGCCTCAAGTTGTGACTTGTGAGCTACTTTCATTGATGGTAGCCAATCGTTAGTAGGGGAAATTACGGCTTTGGCAGGTTTTGTTCTATTATTGTCAGGGGTTTTCTGTAACTAATTATGCTCAAATTTGGCCTAAACATTCTTTGCATATCAAAGAATATTGTGGCCAAATTTCATAAAATTTGGTCAACAAAAACCCCGCCGACAATAATAGAACAAAACCTGCCAAAGCCGTCATTCCCCCTACTTCATACAAGAAAATTTAATCTGAGCGCTGCTAATGTTAATGACGACGACCGCGCGATCCACACCATCGCCGGGAATAAAATTTCCGGTAGGAGCTCCGCCGATGCCGAAGGTGGTACCACGGTCTGCTCTCCGCGACATCTCGAACGAAATGGCTCGCGCGCGCGGGAGAGCTGCTTTCTTGTAATCAATAAAGTTGAATCTGTAGCCACGCCCCTTTGGTGAGTGTTTGACGGTTACACAATATTTGCAGCCATACCGGACAACAAAGAGGCGGGACTAATGAGCCATCTTTATTGATGATAAGAAAACTCCCCCGCGCGCGTGGCATTTCATTAGAAATTTAGCGGGCGGCGGTCCCAGCATCGGCGGAGTTGCTGAACGAATCAATCGGTTCTTCTCAGGGCCACCATCCTATGCAAAGGAAGGTGAGGCGAATATTGTTCAAAGAGCAAATTAACCACTTGGCGACGCCATAATGTTGCCGTCCGTAGCAGAATCACGAGTGCGCCCCGGGAGGAGATGCTACAAATAAGAATTCGTATGGATGGCATCAGTGGCAGCCAGGTGAAATTTTCTCAAGATCTTATTTGATTTTGTTGCAGCTTGTGATTGGGAAGGCGGATTATTAACAATCAATCGAAAGATGGAGATGGAGACAGTTCAATCGAAATGATGCCGTCAGTAGCGAAATCACGAGTGCGCTTTGACGCGTGGTCTTTGCAAAAACATGTTAGCGTCTTCAGTGATTTGACAGTAGTTATCCTCATTTCTAAAACTTAATTAACCATTAATTAAATACAGTAAAAAGTGCAATTAAACCTGATAAATTGAAATTTAGAAATACCCAAGTTTAGTTAAGCTCATTTAGAATATTTTTCGAAAAATTTGAAAAAGAACAATGAATTGAGTTTAAACTAACAAAACGAAACTACTCATATTATACAAAACTCGAGAATTCAATAAATTTTTTTTAATTACATAAATATATTAGTTCCTTTTAAAATGTAAATTTCATAAGAAATCCAAAGAGTAATTTTGTAACACTCATGGATAATGGCACTAGATTCTTCATTTCACCAAACTGTTTCAAGTAGTTTACGTCGGGCGGTCGTGTCTTGTACACAGCCCTTATGATTTTTTTATAAAGGAAATGTAAGAAAAGCTTAAAAAATTGTATGGTCTAGCATACACTCAGTTTTTGTTTAGATTTTTAAAAGTTCTTATGTGCAGAGCTATACAATAATTTAATCAACGCTAGTTGGATGACACTCTCATATTTTGTTCCCTTATCTACAGGACGAGTTGGTACTAATCCATTCAATTTCACTGTATGAATGAGAATCAAATAAAATAAAATATTTTTTAAATATATTTTACTGTATTTCGTAAAGATGTGAGAGCAATTGTAATTAATATTATTAGGCCATCTTAAGGAAGTAACATAAACTGCATGAGACATATGATTAGACCTGTAAAGATGGCACTCCAATAGAAGTGTTGGATGTGCCATCTTAAACATTATGATCACCAAACTGGGTATGCCATTGACTTTATTTACACACGAATTTGAAATCAGAATAGCAGATCAATTACTCAACTGCTAGTAACACTTTGTAAGCTTCCATACATGTATTAAAATGTTAAATTTTCAAATGATTGAAATGTGCAGCTTGAGAACTAAATCGATATAGAACTGTAATACAATTATCATACATCGTAAAAAGAGTTAGTCATATCCTATTGAGGTGGTGAATTAAATGTTATAGTACTAACTTGTCTAATAACAAGTGAAAACATACCACTAAAAAGTTCTAAATAACTATCTAAATTAAAATTACCAGGTTGATGTACTTTCATCATTCAGTGATGGTTGAGACTTCATGCTGTTACCTACCTGGACTGTCGACCAGCTTGACTGGGGTCTCCAGTAATCTCAGCTTTTCCCGTGGGTCATCCAGCTCGAACATATATGGCGCTGACGCGGATCCGGTTGCTAAATCGAAAGTTACAAACTCCTACGCGGAATTTCCGTAGCGTCGCCAAGCGCCTTTAAAAATAAACCACTTGTTGCTTCTATTTTTTATAGCTTTAGATCGAAAGGGAAAATTCGGACCAAGTTACTAAGAAGGACATCATTCTGAATCTAAAACAAATCTATCACAAACACTGCATTTTATGATTCGTGTTTTGTTTTGTGCTGCGTACGAGACGCCGTGGGATCTGTAGGATTTACACTTGATTAGCCCCGGGCACTGCCATACTATAGTGAGTTCAAAGGATTTGCCGTCGGATGTGTAATTATCCACTTGGATAGCGATGCCGTATATTTACTAGCGCACTAGATTCGGTACAACACGTGAACTAGAACAATAGAAGCAGGTTAGGAGACACGGAAACTCTCTATTTCCGTCTCCCGGAAGTTCACTGTTTCTGTCACCACGAGAGAGGCTAGCTTTGGCTAATCCACCGCAATAAACTGCTTAGAATACAACACCCAAAAGCTAAATGGTTTTCAAAAATTATATGATTACCACTTCCAACACTCACACACCAAACTTTCTTAACTTCCTTTACAATAGTCCTGGAGATCCGCACGAGGCAACGTTCTTTGGAAAACTGGCAGCGGATCGGCGAACCGTGTGGCCTTTTATAGCTCTGTAGCTGGCCACCACCGACCGGATGCTGCTAGCTGGTTGGTACCGAAGTTGATCCTTCAGAATATTTCCCGTCAGGCCGACCAGCAACAAGCAAGCGACCAACGAACGGCATGGAAAGATGCCGACGCCGCGCCTGTGTCATAATAATTTTGCTTTCAACGAATTTCCGCACTCCATTTGCGCTTCCACTGTGTTCCTTCCCTGTTGGATCTGGATGGGTGCACCGTAGCAAAGGTACGTACCAACAAACGCATAGTGAGATGGTGGGTGGTAAGCAACCACGTGCTGCTTGTTGGGTGGAAAACTGTTGCGCAGGATATGGGTGCATGCATGTGTGAGTGTTAGGTGCAAGAGATTTTAGCTCTTTTAGCTATACGATGCCGGTCAATGTGGTGTTGAAGGTGAGGCATATTATGAGAGTTGTAAAAGCTCATTGAATCATGTAATTATGTATATTCAAATTGATTCTAGATTATCGGTTCGTTGGTTAAATATGTCTTCAATAAATACCTGGTTCCACATTAGGGGAAACTGGACACACATGATCCCCCCTGTTTTCTTGAAAATTAATCATATTTTTATACCCCTGATATGTGCAAACGGATCTGTTAGATAAATTATTGAATCTGAGTAACATTTTATATTAGTTACTTTATGGGTTTTAGAGAGGTTTTATTACTTAAGCATTCTCAATCCTTTTTTTCTTTAAAGGAGAAAAGTTTAATAACTTTGAATATGTCCAACCAAAACGTGTCAAATTTTTACTGGACAAAGTTTTATTATTGTAGAATTGAATGAATTCATTCAATTAAGTGTTGCTTTATTAAGATAAATACTCAACATGGACACACTTGATCCCCCACAGTTTGGAAACACATGATCCCGATATTGCATATATTAAGGCGTTTGTTGTATACCATCGCATATTATTGTATTGTATGTAGGGGGAAAGACGGCTTTGGCAGGTTTTGTTCTATTATTGGCAGGGGTTTTTTGTCGACCAAATTTTATGAAATTTGGCCACAATATTCTTTGATATGCAAAGAATGTTTAGGCCAAATTTGAGCCTAGTCAGTCATAAAAAACCCTGCCAATAATAGAACAAAACCTGCCAAAGCCGTCATTCCCCCTAACTAATTGATCTGGTAAAAATCTTTTCTAGTTAAAAAGTAAAATTAATTTAATTTCTTTTTAATTTTGTCAATCAGTCGGTACATGCGCAATTTAAGTTTCTCAATAGCCTTATTCCATTAACCAGAACAAAGTGTAGTTGAACATACTTAATTTTGATTAGTTTTATTAAATGCATTTTAATATTATTTTCAATGAAAAAGAATATACATTAAGCTTTGAAAATACTAAACAAATCAGTATTGTTCGATCTGGTATTCAATTCTTTCCGTTTCAACTAGTGGAAGTTTACTAACAATCATCATTTATTTATAAATTTTCTTTTTTTCTTTTTAATAATAATTCAACAACTTTTGGTCAGTCGTTTAAGAGAAATCGCATTTGTGTAATAATAACACGCACTACAAAAAAATGATAATATTTAAAGCATGCGTGACAGTGCCATATTGATGTATGAAGTCACCATCCTGGTATGATCATGGTTGTAGTATTGGTAGTAGTCTGGCGATCTCGATGTACCTCGTGCGGAGCTTCTTTTGACTCCGATTTTTGATTTTCTAAAAAACTAAAAAAAACCCAGATTAATCCACCTAGCGGCGATGATGCCTTTCTCGTGCATCGTAAAATTTACTGAAAAAATCACATAAGAAAGGTCAAAAAAGCACTTTAGGGGAATAGATCGCATATTTTCTATCATCTTGCATGTTTTTGCATGAATTCCCAAGTAACCAAAAGTTCGGATAACAGTACATTTCTGGCTTAATCAGCTCCAAGATGGATCCTGAATAGAAGTCTATTCAGCTCACTTTTTAAGTAGTTAACCGAACTATCAAGTTCACATCAAGTTAATTTCAAGCTTCTAAAGTGGACATCAAAGTTCACAAAAGGTTCGGTGAGAGTCCTGTATAGCATGCTATTCAGCTAGACCAGCGGTTCTCAACCTTTTTCTTGAAAGGTACCCCTTCAAACTTTTGCATCAATTGGGGTACCCCTTCTTGAAAGTAGGCTTCCAAGCCTTTTGAAAGAATAATTCCGAGCCATTTGAAGCGATGATTCCGAACCTTTTGAAGGGAGCTTCTGAATCTCTCAAAAGTAGGCTTCTGCAGCTCTTGATAAAAGGCTTCTTAGTCTCTTGAATGGCGGCTTTTGAGCCACTTAAAAGAAGGCTTCCGTTGCATCTTGAAAGGACGCTTCTGAGCCTATTGATAGAAGAATTCCGAGCTTCTTGAAGAGAGGCTTCCGAGCCTCTTGAAAGGAGGCTTCCGAGCCTCTTGAAAGGAGGCTTCCGAGCCTCTTGAAAGGAGGCTTCCGAGCCTCTTGAAAGAAGGCTTCCGAGCCACTTGAAAGGAGGCTTCCGAGCCTCTTGAAAGGAGGCTTCCGAGCCCCTTGAAATGAGGCTTCCGAGCTTCTTGAAATGAGGCTTCCGAGCCTCTTGAAAGGAGGCTTCCGAGCCTCTTGAAAGGAGGCTTCGAGCCTCTTGAAAGGAGGCTTGAGGCCTCTTGAAATGAGGCTTCAGGCCTCTTGAAATGAGGCTTCAGGCCTCTTGAAAGGAGGCTTCCAGGCCTCTTGAAAGGAGGCTTGAGGCCTCTTGAAGGAGGCTTCTGAGCCTCTTGAAGGAGGCTTCCAGGCCTTTGAAGGAGGCTTCCGCGCCTCTTGAAAGGAGGCTTCCGCGCCTCTTGAAAGGAGGCTTTCAGGCCTCTTGAAGGAGGCTTCCAGGCCTCTTGAAGGAGGCTGAGCCTCTTGAAAGGAGGCTGAGGCCTCTTGAAAGGAGGCCTGAGCCTCTTGAAGGAGGCTTCCGAGCCTCTTAAGGAGGCTTCCAGGCCTCTTGAAGGAGGCTGAGGCCTCTTGAAAGGAGGCTTCCAGGCCTCTTGAAAGGAGGCTTCCGAGCCTCTTGAAGGAGGCTTCCAGGCCTCTTGAAAGGAGGCTTCTGAGCCTCTTGAAAGGAGGCCTGAGGCCTCTTGAAAGGAGGCTGAGCCTCTTGAAAGGAGGCTTCCAGGCCTCTTGAAAGGAGGCTTCGAGGCCTCTTGAAGGAGGCTTCCGAGCCTCTTGAAAGGAGGCTTCCGTGCCTCTTGAAGGAGGCTTCCAGGCCTCTTGAAAGGAGGCTTCCAGGCCTCTTGAAGGAGGCTTCTGAGCCTCTTGAAGGAGGCTTCCGGGCCTCTTGAAAGGAGGCTTCTGAGGCCTCTTGAAAGGAGGCTTCCAGGCCTCTTGAAAGGAGGCTGAGCCTCTTGAAAGGAGGCTTCCTGAGCCTCTTGAAAGGAGGCTTCTGAGCCTCTTGAAAGGAGGCTGAGCCTCTTGAAAGGAGGCTTCCGGGCCTCTTGAAAGGAGGCTTCCAGGCCTCTTGAAGGAGGCTGAGCCTCTTGAAGGAGGCTTCCAAGTCTCTTGAAATAAGGATTCCGAGCCTCTTGAAAGGAGTTTCCAAGCCTCTTGAAAGAAGGCTTCCGAGCCTCTTGAAAGGAGGCTTCCAGGCCTCTTGAAAGGAGGCTTCCAGGCCTCTTGAAAGGAGGGTTCCGAGCCTCTTGAAAGGAGGCTTGAGGCCTCTTGAAATGGGGCTTCTGAGCCTCTTGAAAGGAGGCTTCCAGGCCTCTTGAAAGGAGGCTTCTGAGGCCTCTTGAAAGGAGGCTTCTGAGCCTCTTGAAAGGAGGCTTGAGCCTCTTGAAGGAGGCTTCCAGGCCTCTTGAAAGGAGGCTTCTGAGCCTCTTGAAAGGAGGCTGAGCCTCTTGAAGGAGGCTTCTGAGCCTCTTGAAAGGAGGCTTCCTGCCTCTTGAAAGGAGGCTTTCCTGCCTCTTGAAAGGAGGCTTCCGAGCCTCTTGAAAGGTTTTCCTGCCTCTTGAAAGGAGGCTTCCGAGCCTCTTGAAAAAAGGCTTCCGAACCTCTTGAAAGGAGGCTTCCGAGCCTCTTGAAAGAAGGCTTCCGAACCTTTTGAATAAAGCTTTCAAGCCTCTTGAAAGGAGCCTTTTGAAAAAAAAAACCTTCCGGTATTGCGTAGAGATTTCGGGGGTAGCCATATTTGGGAAACCGACAGACAAAGTGATCTACACTATTTTCTGTGTCACATAGTTCACAAATGGACCGGAAAGGGCCCCCACCAAAATTGTGAGAGACCCTTGTGTGACCAGTCCGGAGCCTTGAGATGACCTGCTGCACTTTCTGGGTGGCTGGTTCATTCCAGGAGTCGGTGGTTCCTTCAATTTTCCTAAGGAAGTGCGCCCTATTGCTGCTCCATATCCGAGCCCAGTCCTGGCAGCTCTTCGTCCATTTCTTAACGTCGGCCAGCGGAACGGAACGGGTGTATAATAGACCCTCGTGTCCGACACTTGCCAGAGCGTCGGCCTCGTTATTTCCCCTTATGCCACAATGACCGGGGATCCAGGCAAAGGTGGTACCGGGTATCATCCCTGATAGTATTCCCTTGATCCAGGGGTGCTTGGGTATCTCGCTTTGGAGGGCAGAAACCACGCTCGCAGAGTCCGTGAGGACCACGATTGGTTTATTTGCTGAGATAGTGGCCACAACAAAGACGGATGCGGCTTTAGCGGAAAAAATGTTGCACTGGCGTGGCAAGCTATCCGACATGGCCAGATTGGGTCCATAGACTCCGAAGCCGACTCCTCGGCTGGATACGGAACCGTCGGTGTACCGGATCTCGCTGTTCCGGAAGCGTGTTGCGAGCAGTTCTAAAACAGACCGTCGGAGTTCCTCTGTGTTGTCTCCCCTTTTAAACCGCGAAGCGATGGTGCTGTCGATGTTTACTGAAGGCGTCAGCCAGCCCTTCGCTCCGTGCCAGTGGACCCGCGCCACTGGGGGGAGGCTGGTACCGGCTACACTTCTCAGGATCCGGTCATCCTCATCGAGGAGAGGGATCCTGACTTCACCTGAGGTAGAGGCAGCGAAAGAGGCGGCTTTGCGGCAAATGGTCATTAAAATACGATGCCGGAAAGGGAGGACGCCAGCGTCAGCACATGCAGCTTCAGCGGGGGTGGATGGGAGTAAACCGGAGGTAAAACAGGCGAAAGAGTGTTGATAAGGCTTCGGTAGGCAGGGCATGTAAGCTCTAGGCCATATAGCTGGCGGCTATCGATAATGGCTTGTCCGACGTTTAATCTTGTGCTCCTGTTGTTAGTGCGGTGTTTTTTGAGAGAGTTTTGATGAGATTAACGCGGGGTTTGCAAGCTTCCTTTACCGCCCGGAAGTGCGGTAGAAAGGAGAGTTTCCGGTCGATGTCGACGCCAAGTATACGGACGATCTTCCGGTTAGGGATGGCCTCCGTGCCGAGTTTTATGGATGGCCCTGCTAACTGATGCCGGCCGCTGCAAACGTGTCCCGGACACATTTACAGGGGTTCATAACAAAGCCGACGGATGAAGCTTAGCGAGAGATGATGCTTACTGCGGCCTGAGTTCTGATCCTGGTCCTTCCAGGTGTACTACCCACTACGACCAACAAGATGTTGTCTGCGTATACAAACAAATATACGATTGCGGACAGCACGTTGACCCCGTCCATAGCGTGTTACCGCTAGGACCGAGCCTTGGGGGACGCCAATAAGCACTTGGAAGGTTCGTCGAGAGAGGAGGTTCTTGATGAAAGCAAGCATGTTGCCTGTGATACCCCAGTCTTATAATTTTCTAAAGACCAATGGGGTCCAGGTCCGGCTAAAAGCCTTGGCGATATCAAGCGACACTAGCGACACATACGCTTCTTGGAGCACACTGCCCAGGTTGGCAAAGTATGTGCTGGTGCCATACCCTAGCCGAAAAGCGTGTTGACGGTGGCCAAACCTTCCGTCAGCTTCTAGTTTTTCCCTAAGTCGCCGATTGACCATCCTTTCAACGGTTTTGGACGCACACGAGGTCAGGGAGACTGGCCTGAATTTAGAAGCATCGCGACTGTTTACACTGCTCTTCGAGATAGGAATAACAAAGCTTTTTCTCCAGTCGTCGGGAAAAGTGCGGTTTTCCCAAATGCTGTTGACGAGGTTAAGAAAAAGGGCCTTCGCGGCCGGAGGGAACCGTTTAATCATGGGATACCCCAACTCATCCGGCCCGGATGAGTTCCCGTTGCACTTGACAAGCGCATGGGCCAGCTCTCCTACTGAAAAAGGACGGGAATAAGAGTGGTTTGGAGGTGGAGACTACTGGTAGCAATGTTTCTCTGGAAGTCGGCTGGGTACTGGGAAACTGCTACCAGGGAAGCGAAGTAGTCACCGAGAGCATTCGCAACTTGTGCAGGGTCTGAGATTGTACGGTTGCCCTGATCGAGGTGGATTGGAGATCCCCTCGATTTCCCACTAATCGCATTTACCCGCCTCCAAAGTTCAGTGGAGGTCTGGGACGGGTTGATGCTATCGATGAAATTATTTCCATTACTTGGACTTCGCTTCCCTGATGATAATCTTGCACTGTCGGTGTTTCTCCTTGTAACAGTCCAGGGCGTCTGGCCTGAGAGGGTGGTTGGTGCTTAGCTTTCTCAATGCCCGAAGGGCTTTTCGCCTGGCCTTGACTGCACGCCGAGTTTCCTCGGACCACCATCTGAGAGCACGACGGCCGGGACGACCGCTGGACCGGGGGATGGCTTGCTGTGCTGCGGCAAGGATCATGCTGGTGAAGTCGGAGATGGACGAGGGAGGTTGGTCCGCGCAAGCGATCGACGTGACGCGCTCGTACTCCTCCCAGTCCACTTCGTCGTATTTCCAACGGGACCGCCTGACTTCCACAGGAGGGGGAGTGCTGGTGGAGATCTGCACCGGGTAGTGGCTACTACCATAGAGAACGGGCCTACTTACCGGGGAAACATCGATGGCAGTTGCGGAGTGCCCGTTGAAGAAGGTGGGAGCCCCGTCATTAAGGGTGACGAGATCGTCTTCTTGCAACGCTTCGGCTAGGATGGAGCTGCGAGGGTCGGCCCTTGACCCTCCCCACATGGGGTGAGCGTTCATGTCCCCAAGGAGAAGCAGGGGGGTGTAGCAGTTTCAATCAAGTTTCTTACCTTTCTTCTGACGGCGGGGAAGGCGCCGCAGGGGATGTACACGTTGATAATCGTGATTGGCATAGCTCCATGTAGCCGGACACCGACAGCCGGCACCTCTTCCTCGATGTCAAGGGGATCAAAGGGTTCAAAGTTCTTCAATATCCCGATGGCTACGGAGTGTCTGAAGTTAGTCACAACCTTGCTAATCCAACGATATTTGCCTCCAAGGGTCCAATCCATGAGGGTGTTGGATACACGGTTGATCTCTTGGAGAGCAATGGTACAAGGGGGGTTACTTACAGTACCAGATCCTGATCTTGGAGGTATCCTGGGCAGGTCGGAGCCAATGGAGGAAGGAGATCCACTGACTGACCCGGAGCTCGATGCGTCGGAGGATGACGACGAGGAGGAGTTGGAACCACTGGGCGCTGCGTTGCGCGACCAAGAGGGACCTGCGCTGCTAGAGCCACCAGAAGTGGGCGAGGAACGGTGGGTGTGGGACTTATTGCCCGGGTTGGAGTGCCCGGGGGACCCAGGACACTGAAACGGTTGGGACTTATGGGCCGGGTGGAGGTCCCAGGGTTGCCCGGAACGCGGCCGTGTGGTGAGAGGGAGAGTTTTATACTGACTTTGAAAATTCTGCTTTGCGCTTGAACATTGCCTTGCAGCTTGCATCCCACGTCGTCCGTCGGGGGAAAATTTCGCGACCCGAGAACGCCATCTGGTTTTCGCTTGCTTCCCACGAGGTCCACCGGAGAAACAGCGGCTTGATACTTTGCGCTTGACAAGCTTGCAGGGGGATAATGCGTCCCTCTTCCGTCTATCCAATGGTGCCGGAGGTTGTTCCCCAGTTCCGGTGTGGGAATGACGTCCGCACTGGGGAGGGTCCCGACTACCAAAGGATCTGGACAGGCTCTTCTTCGTCCTCTGGATGCCGAGGTCGGTCCGGTCGTTCCGGTTGGGTCTTGACTTCCGGTCTACCGGTGCCCCGACGATCCAGGGCTCCGCATTGTAGTTCTTCGTCCTCGGCCTTTACCAGGCGCCGGGGTCGTTCCAAAGGTTCCGGTTGGGGTATAGCGTCCGGTACAATGGTGCCTCGGCTACCTGGGTCGGACGTCGGCTCGTTGGTGTTGGTGGTGTTTGAAATTTGTGGCACGTTGGAGGCTGTTATGTTGGAGTTGAAGGTTCCAATTACTTAGCGGTAGAACCGCTATTCTTGGTATTTAGCCATTGGGTTTTTGGAATACTTTTGGATTCGGCAGTTGGATCTGGTGACGTGCTAGCGATATTCCTCTTCCCGGCGATCCTGAAGCCGGAAGATTGAGGAGATACCCGCACTTTAGCAACACTGGTGGGTGTCGAGTGTGCAGACCGTTCTGTGGTTGCCGATCGGCGTAACATCGCCTGAGTTCGCTCTCTCCTTGATGGGAAGGGGTGAGAGGAAGACAGGGTCAGGGGAGATCCGAGAAGTATCCTGGGAGTCAGCTTTGGATAGGGTCTGAGGGGTGGGTTCGACTGTGGTAAAGGAGCTACTATGGGCAGGGCTGGGCCCTTTCGGTTTCTCGATGGAAGTGAGAGTGTCATCCATCGACTCAAGTTCAGCGGTTCCGGTTGGCTGGGGAGTTGTTGCTGTTTGAAGGAGCTGGCTGTCGATAATTCTATCAAGCTTGTTCTGGAGCTCAGCATTCCTTCGGAGGCTTTCCTCCATCATGGCTTCTAATTTGCGAATTCGCTCGTCTCTTTCAGCGAGGGCGGCAAGAAGTGTAGCGATTGTCGGTTGATCCGGTCCACTTGACTGAGAGCGCTCTTCAGACACCGTCCGCGTAGAATTCCTCGTAGAGGCTTGACCTGCATTGACGACGTCGGCGTACGATGACTCTCCACTCTTTTCCAGCTGCAGGATGCGTCGAGCTTCGGGGTAGGTACAGTCTCGGTCGACCTTTATCCGCTGGATGTCGGAGGTATACAATGCAGGCTCTCTTTCTCGCTATTTTGGTTTTATATTTACACAGCACTCACTCGCATCTGAAACACTGCCGATGAACATAGGAAGCATCCTCATCTCACGCTGCCCTTCTGCACGATGCCTTCTTGGCACTACCTGGCTTGTGAACATGTCACGTTCAAAACTCCCCATTTGCAGTGCATAAAACAAAATTTGTTTAATGCTTTGTGTTTGTCTCTTCCCTTGTTCGTATAGCAAGCAGCACGTCATCGAGCGAACATCAATCCGTCCACCGAAAATAAAACCTCACTGTGGGCTAGAAACGAAGCATTCGTTCGTTTTTGAACGAAATTTCCAAGGCCTGGACACAGAAAAACAGACGTCTCACTTAGTACAAAATGTAATAAAAATTACAGTCACGGAAACATTATCGACGTTTGGACATATCGTGGCGCTAACATCGACTCTAACCACTATATGGTGATGGTTAAACTGCGCCCTCGAGGCAGCGGCGTTGCCGGAAAACAGGAACCTTGATAGGGCCCCACTTGGGGACTGCTGGAATACAGTTGAAACAGCCATTAACGATGCAGCGGAGTACAACGGAGTATTACATGCGACGAATTCGACGGAACGATTGGTTCGACGAAGAGTGCAGACAGATTCTGAAGGAGAAGGACGCAGCGTAGGCGATCGCACTGCAGCAAGGGACACGGCAGAACGTGGAACGCTTTAAACGGAAGCGGAGACAGCAGACCCGCCTTTTTTCAGGAGAAGAAACGCCGCCTGGAAGAAGCGGAGTGTGAGGAGATGGAACAACTGTGCCGTTCTCAAGAAACACGCAAGTTCTATCAGAAGCTTAACCCATCTTGCAAAGGCTTCGTGTCGTGAGCCGAGATGTGCAGGGATAAGGATGGCAGCATCTTGACGGACAAACGTGGGGTGATCAAAAGGTGGAAGCTACACTAAGAGGAACATTTAAATGGCGCTGAGAGTACAGGCAGTGAAAGTCAAGAGAGCGGAGGAAATGACTACGTCAATTCAACGGACGATGGAACCCAACCAGCCCCCCCTTGAGGGAAGTTAATGATGCCATCTGACAGCTGAAGATCAATAAAGCAGCTGGTGAGCAGTATTGGAGCTGAAAAAAAGGCCACTTGCCTGCATGGTTTGTAGACTGATTGTCAGAATCTGGGAAACTGAACAGCTACCGGAGGAGTGGTAGGAAGGGATCATATCGGCACCAATGTTTCAAAAGGGCGAAACTGCTTTTGTGAACAAGAGCCTCTCACGTTTATGTGGGGTTATTTTGAGCAAACTCACGCAAAGCAACACCACTGATGGAAGCAAACCTCTTCTTTCATTAAATGGCGCTGGATTGCGTGGCTGAACACAAATTAGCACACCAGATACGTGAGAAGCTCTTGTTTACAAAACCAGCTTCTCCCTTTTGAGATGTTGGTGCCGATATGCCCCATTTACATGACAGACGACAAACTTGAGTGTGAGAACTTTCGAGCGATCACCATCCTTAATGCCGCCTACAAAATGATATCCCAGATCATTTTCCGTCGTCTGTAACCAATAGTGAACGAGTTCGTGGGAAGTTATCAAGCCGGCTTCGTTGACGGCCAGATCTTTACTGTACGGCAAATCCTCCAAAAATGCCGCGAATACCATGTCCCAATCCCAATGCACCATCTGTTTATCGATTTTCAAGGCT
This sequence comes from Armigeres subalbatus, assembly GCF_024139115.2. NCBI lineage: Eukaryota > Metazoa > Arthropoda > Insecta > Diptera > Culicidae > Armigeres > Armigeres subalbatus. The sequence goes on along the minus strand of NC_085140.1, from coordinate 36,047,431 downwards.
GCATACGACAGTATAGATCGTGTAGAGCTATGGAAAATTATGGACGAGCTTCCCTGGGAAGCTTACCAGACTCATCAAAGCAACGGTGGATGATAACTGTGTGAGATTTCGGGGAAATTACACTTTGTTCGCATTATGCCGGGGACTAAGACAGTCGTGCCTGTTGTTCAACATTGCGCTAACGTTTGCATTAAAAAAAATGGACTTCTTTCGGATGGCTGCAGCTCCGAAATCAGTGGACGCGACTTCCGCTTCCTGACATATATGTTCATGTTCGCCGAGTACTTTTTCACTATTTTGCCGGTTGCACCGACCTCCCGGCCAAGCGCACGCAGCGATGAAGCCACTTTTCCCTCGGTTTTCCTCTTCAGCTTTCTTTGGAGCTTCTTGTCGCTCAGGGTCGTTGGCTGTCCAGAACCGGGCTTTCTTTCGATGCTCTGATTGTTGTCCAATAGTACCAAGATGTTGTAAATAGCGACAATCTTCAGCTTATCACTAAAATATTTTTTGTTTTTAAACATTGTAACTTTGCTTAAGAAAGAGTTAAAATTGGCTTTCAACAACCACGTGTTTTAAGTGAGTTCATAATTTTGCGAAAGACAGAAAGAGATAAACGACAAACCGTTGATGATGGTTTGATCGGAAACCTCTTTCTTTTGTCTGATTAACACATTTATTCAAAGATTTGCTTTACTATACGCATCATTCACTTCTTCTATCACCTTGGATAGATCAGCAAAGCTCTCGGTATAGTAATCAGGTGTACAGTTTTGATCCAACTGCTTCTCAATATCCGCTCTTTTGGCCCCTCCAGTTAAAACCAGCAGGGTCTGGAATCCAGCAACCTTTCCGAAAGCTACATCCTGTGCAATCATGTCCCCAACGAACAACACTCGCGTAGGGTCTTCAATTCCGTATTGTTCCTTAAGCTGCACCCCCAACTGGTATCCAGGCTTACCCAATACGATAGCTTTGCGCCCGGTAGCCTTTTCTAATATATCCACGTAACATCCTGAGCCAAGAACTTCAAGTTGCGGCGATATGGCTATGCTATTATCCGTTGCGCCCGCAATCAACAGGCACTCGGGGTCGCCCTTTAAATACAATTCCGCCCGTAGCATTTTAATATGGTTACAGTTGATATCGAAATCCATCACGACTGCCTTAACAGGTTTCTTATCGTAAATCGCAGGAATGATAAGACGAAGTGACTCTGCCATTACATCACTGGGCTATAAAGTAAATTGTGTCATTATTAATGCAGACATTACAAAGTTGACATTAGCAGCGTACACCATGAATAACTTCATAACCTGCATCTCTCAAAGTTTTCAGGCACGGTTCCCCACATATTGCATAGATCAAGCCTTCAAAGTTTATTGACTTTAAATACTTGACCACGCTAATGACTGGATGAACGATATCCGCATCATCCACTTCGTGTCCCAATCCCAACTTCTGTATTTGATCTCGATAGTTCTGCGACGTCCGCACACTGTTGTTAGAGACGTAGACTACATGTTTATCTATGCTCTTCAATGCACTGATCGCACTGCCAATACCTTCGATCGGTCCATACAAATTCCAAACTACGCCTAGAAAATAGGATACAATTGAGCTCAATTTAAAATTTAATCCTCTGCACCATATTGCGTATGTTTACCGCACCATCGCAATCAGAAAATACGTAATCAATTGAATCCAAGAAGCGTTTCTTATCTTCTAAACTCAAATCTAGCAAACGTTTGGGCTGCGAACAGCCGCTGCTGGAGGACATTGTAGATAGGCGGCCAATTGCGAACTGGACGCTCCGCGGACCGATTCGTATGCGGGCTCGTTGATTCACCGCGAATTATGTACCTATACAATACACATGGATGCGCAAGAAGACTGGAAAATCCATGTGAGCATTTGTATGTATTCTGATGATTGTATTGTACCGTAGATAATAAATTTACTCCTACACTTATTTCAGTCGTATCGAAAAGTAAGTGCCAAAGAGTCGCCTTAGTGAAACATATCTACACCCAGAAGGAAAGCCGCTGTGATATTTTTGAAAATTTGAGCGCCACGTGCTGGATGCTTTGATAGCACGTGCTGTTTGTACTGCGAATAAATTTTACACACCTAATTACGAAAGTTATCACTTCATTGCAAGGCACAATTACAAATTTGTTAGTTTTTATACATCAAAGCTAAGGACTATGGAAATTCACGGCAACATACCTACCTGGCTGACTACAGCGTGATCGTCGGTCTTAGCGGTGTTCCTCCAGTTTCCCCAAACGTTTAGGTTCCCAAGTCCGACTCCAAAGCGTGCAGCCAGCGTGTTCGTAGTTCCCGAATATTATTTTTGCTATTCTTGCTTCCGTTTTTCACACTAAGGCTGTGAACCATTCCACCGATTCGTTTAACTTCTAATTAAAATTTGACACTCCGATGGTTATTTTCCTATCGTGGTTGAAATTTTACTCCGAAGCCGACCCATTTGAGTTTTGACAGATTGATAGTTATTCGAAACGAAATGGATTTGGCGCCAATTTTCTCGCGAACAAAGTTCAACTATCGAACTGTCAAATCTAACCATGCTCCGGAGCAGGGTTATTTTTAACTACGGCGAAATAACCATCGAACTGTCAAATTTTAACTAAAAGTTAAACGAATCGGTGGAATGGTTCACAGCCTAAGTCAGGCCTGCCCAACCTTTCCAAGCCACGGGCCAATTTTTGGAATTCACACTTGCTAGCGGGCCAGAAAAGATTTTGCACATAACTTTTTATATATTTTCAAAATAATTTTTGTTTTTTGCGTTTTCTAGAAAAACGCAATCTTTTTTGTTTATTTTTATTTCGTCAATGCATTAGAGATCCATTTGAAACATTGAATTAATTTATTCACACCGTTTACCGGATGTTAAAAAAATGAAATTTTCGTTACTTTGCCAGCATATTGAACAGATTTGGATGAGCTGTTTTCAACAGGATGATAGAAATGTACCAGATTTCAGCAAGGTGCCAAGGTGCTCTATGTTCAAGTTATTGAGATATTTGGCGATATCTGCTAGAAAATCATCTATTAAGAATGTAGAAAAAGTGCCATTTTCTTTTCGAAAAAAATAAAATCTCTCAAGCATTAAATTTGCAATAATACAATTCTTTTACACAGGTTTTAAAAACCCTCTGGTTTTCCTTGTTAGTTGTTCCTGCATTGGGAATTGCAAGAATATGAAGCTTGCAGCGTAAAGTAGCTTTCAACTCTTCTGTGATAACTTTTACTCTTCACCGTGTTTCGTGCAACTAATGTTACTAAAGGAGACTGTTTCCTTAGGACACGATGTCAACAATAGCCGAAATGCATTCCTTAACAAGTTTTCCGTCCTGGAAAGGTTTCATCCGTTTTGTCAAAATCTTTCTAACAGCAAAACAGGCCCGTACTGCATTTTCTGACTTCGTATTAGCTTGAGTGAAAAGAGTTTGTAGCCAGTAGGGGAGACTGGGTACCCAACGAACAATTTTAGCTGAATAAGCTAGTTTTCTAGCTGAAGAAAGCTATTTTTAGTTGAATAAACGCTCCATTAGCTTCCAATGTTTGTTGGGTAGACTTGATCCTTTTTTCTGATTTCCGATGTATCACAGCCAAAAGTAAATAAACATACGCAATTTCTACACAGACTCTCTATGAAATATAGTATTTAACTTAACTGATGTACGACAGTCCTAAAATTATTGTTGTTTTTGATACACAATCGATTTTTTGAAGTGCTGTCAAAACCTACTTTTAAAATATTCGGGGGAAATTGATCCCACTCCAAGAACTTGCTTTGGTGCCCTCAGATTTTTAAAATATTTTTCCTTCAAAATACGCGCAATTTTCGAATTGCTGTGCGTATACATGAACGATTTTTGTTATTGAATTCGACAGCACATGCAATTTTGAAATTTGGGGAGACTTGATCCCCTTTCTATGATATCTACGCAATAAACAACTTTTCCTGCCAACCTTTCATCAAATCTGTCAAATCTACAAAAAAATAGAAGCCTGAGAACAGATTTATATTTTTTTGAAGTTTTTCGCCAAATTTTTCTATGGATGACTAATGGGGGATCAAATGTCCCCATATTGAGGCAAAAACTTCAAATCCAAATATCCTAAAACTTTGATGGAATATTGACATTTGCATCAGTACAAATCATTAAGCACATTTATGGCTTTGTGCTGTGAAAAAACGAAAGCATTTGGTCATTGTTATGAAAAGTTATTCAAATTTAGCGTGGCCAATAAAAAAATCTTTAGGAAGGTCAAAACATACAAACCGCCCTGCAGGATAAATAAGGTTGTCAATCCAAAAAATAATTCACCACATAAAGGTCATTTGTCTAGAGGATCTATACAAAAAAATACGCTAGAACAAAACTACTTTAGTTCTCGATAAAACAGGGGGTGATCAAGTCTCCCCGGGGATCAAGTCTACCCACCTTCCCCTAACGTTTTATAATGCTCTTGAAGACCATAATTTTCTCTACAAGAGTGGTATAAAACAAAAATGTTACTAAGGATTGTTCCAATAATTTGAATCAATAAATGTAAATTTGAGTTGAAACCTTTGAAATTCTATCAACTTTAGTTTCTACCTGGGCTCTTTCAAATATAAGGATTGCTGACGTTCAAACATCTGTCTCTTTCAAGCGCGTAGGCAGGATAGGATTTGTTTTCATCGGGAAACGTTTCCCGATGAAAACAAATCCTATCCTGCCTACGCGCTTGAAAGAGACAGATGTTTGAACGTCAGCAATCCTTATTATATTTCAGAGAATGCTTGGATTCTGATTTTATTCCATCAATATAGCAAAAATTTCCGAATAAGTTATTAGAACCGGCCTTTCTTTTTTCAACGTGGAGATAAACTACTTTGACCAATCTTTATTGAAAACGCGATATTCCACCATCAACCATTTGGGTTTTGTATCATGGAGTCGCTTATTCAATCATTTCAAATGATGTAAAATATTATTTTTCGTTTCGAATTCAAATTAATGGTTTTACAGCGCGAGCTTTGATTTAAAACATGCATATTGAATAATTAATAATAAAAAACAAACTTCTGGAGCCAGATAGAAAAGCTGGCGGGCCGATTATAAGATTATTTTCCTTACATGCCGCGGGCCATAAAAAATGGAGCCGAGGGCCGCATCCGGCCCGCGGGCCGTACGTTGGGCAGCCCTGGCCTAAGTGGTCAGCTTACTGAAGTCTGTCGTATTGCATACGATTCACAACAATTTCTTCTTTGTACACTTGATACAGCTTGTATTTCGTGCGACTACGCTACATACCATTTTCTAGTTTTCCTCTGTTGTTTGCAGCTCTTTACGCTCGAAACCCCCGAAAGCTCTCCAGTCGACCTCTTTTAACGTCCACTCTTTATGTCCATACCCAGTCAACACAAAATCGTATATGATGTCATATAAGATGCTGAGGTGGAGGCGATATACAGGGGTTAGACAAAAAGGTTGAGATAGGTAAAAATAAGTCGAAATTCAAATCAGCATAACTTTGCGTATAATAATCCGATTTTGATAAAACCAGGACCATCAGAAGCGGACACTTTTCTAGTATACTGTCCCCCTGCAAAACCTGAGATTGGTCCTTGGCCACCGGAAATGTTCCGGGTTTTCCGAGGGTATGTTCAAGATGCATTTTTTGCACTGCTTGTCATTTTATGTGATGTTAACTTTCATCATGTTTTATGCTTTCTCCGAAAACTAGAACTAATATGCCGGCCAATGCACAGTGTTTTCTAACCCAGGAATTCGTGATCGAAAATGTTTTGGCCATGAAAAGTTGATTATAGAGTGACTTCGGAGAAAAGTTTCAGTATGTTAAGCTCCATATTCTGGAAAAAAAAATTTTTTTGTCTAATCCCCCTAAAAGTGAGATGGAAATTCTCTTTCATCCAATTATGAAGATACATCATTGGTGTCTTCGAGAAAGTTGTAGAAAAAATTTCTACGAGAAATTTTGCTATATAAATTTTATTTCTATCTGCTATAGAAGTCGAGATATGGGTCGTTATTTATGAACGACCACCAAAAACAGGTTTTCACGATACTTTTGTCAATATATTTTTTAGATTTTTCAAATGTTCTACAAAGATGTCCGTCGCGATAAAAAACATGAACCTTTCGAAGACAGTTTCTTCTTATTTCCAATATTGACGAAGTTATTGACGATTTTCGGTTCAAAAATGAGCATTTTGACATTAACTGCATACATGTAGGGGCAAAATGGGGCAGAATTTTATTTAGGTAATTGAAAGTATAACTCATGCACTAATGGTTGCATTGCAACATATATGTGACATAGCTTGACATAAGTGCCGTATGAACATCTTTTTCTTCTTGTTATATATAAAAAAAAATGAATTGGTCTGTATTGTGCATGACTAAGAAACGTCTGGATAGATTTTCTTCATTTCTTCAGCAAATTTGTTTATCAACATGCCCGACGGATTTACAGAATATTTTCTCATGTAAGAATCTCGAAAATTGGAAAAAATATGAAAAATTGAAAATGAAATTTGTATGGAAATTTTAAAAAGGTAGATCGCATTCTCGCCTACTGTGCAGGACAATGTCTGCAGTATCATCTTTAGTCTTTACACTTACGCCAGACCTATGATTTAGCCAAATACAAAATTTTCTAAATTATTATGGATGGATGTTTTTCAGAACTGAAATTCCGCGGGAAGAAACAACGCGTAATTAAAAAAAAATCATCAAAAAGTCACGTAAAAAGCGACCCCAGTGTATTTGGGCAAATTGTATTATTTTAGAAATCACCATACAGCCAGGAATGCTGATGAGAGGAAATGCAGTATCGGGTAAATCAGTAATCTTTATTGAATGGAAACTATGGTTAGTGACGCCTCAAACATCATAAGTTTAAATATAATTTTATGAAAGCAATTCGAAGGTACTTGTTTTACCTATTTACTTTTCGAAATATCCCGGAATAATAAAAAGCCGGTTTGTTACGTCTAAAACATCACAATATTGCAAAACAGGTTAACAGAAAAGTGTTCCAAAAATTTTAGTTTATGTAGTTAGGTGTACATAAGCATAGTAGTTAGGTGTACATAAGAGCATATACTCTGAAAACCATTAGGCGGTTATTTATGTAATTATGTTCAGCGCCGTAGCGTGTGGTTGGCCAGGTTGGCCCCCGCCAAGGGCGCCAAGCTAGAAGGGGGCGCCGAAATCAAGAATGTCGCTACAGGAAATGATTAAAAATTATTCTCAAATTCATTGGTTCAAAATGATTCAGATTCAAGCGACCAGGACAAGACTATTTTCTCTATAATCAACGATTCCGTAATCAACTGTTTGACTAGTATCCAGAGAGCCCTTTTCTGTAAATAACTGATACACGTATCAGAACGTCGACTCAGGTGGCACGTTTCCCTCAATTTATGAGATTTATGCCGTCGCCTTCACTGTTTTTTACTGCATCTATTTGACGGATTAGGAAGTAAAGAAAAAGATAGTACAGGAAATACAAATGGAGTGCGGAACAGGCTTCTGGGGAGGAAGCCCTAGAAGGGGACTTTTCAAAACGCTAAAGGCAAAACACAGAGTAGACTGTGAAAAACGTATACACGGAAGTAGTTATATGGATTTTGTGTGAATTTGAGATAAAATAGCTCATTTTACACAGAAAAACTATTTAAGGTTTGAAAACGATTGCATTCGATTCAGTGACATTTGGAATCGGAAATCTCACTGAATTGAATGCAACAATCGCATTCAGACCTTAAACCAGAAACTAGCATGAGGTCAATGGTGAAAAGACAAAGCGAAGATGATGATGATGAGCATTGATAACATGAGTTTTTTTCTTGGGTCTATATAAACTGCTTAAGCTTTAAACGAGGATGAGTATTTGAAATGGCGTCACTCATTTAACAGCATATTTAATACAGGAATCTGCATCTAGAGATTTCAATATGGCGACTGACTGACTTCACTAGTGCGTAAATTCACAACAAGTTTGCAGTTTTTTTGTCGAGAATCCGCGCAATACTGGATCAAGTAGATATTTGCATAAGTTTATTGAATTCAAAAATTCATGCAATGTCAATGGATTTGTAGGAATTTTATGGCTTTTACTATTTTAGTAAACCTTACTTCCTACCTCTATATTGAATCTAATGAAGGCTTAAGGAATTCATAAAAAAATGATTAGAAAATAATTGAATCTAAATCTCTTTGCACTTTTTGTTTTGAATATCTGCATGAAAGGGGCGCCCAATAAAGGTTTCGCCAAGGGCGCCGGAACCCTACGCTACGGCTCTGATTATGTTGTATTAAATAAATAATTAAATAAATAAAAAATATTTAGAATTTTCTGTAAATATACCAATATCCCGATATATTGGTATTTCTCTGTGAAATATCCGTCGATTCGATAATCATTTTCAAAATTTGGACATTAAAACAAGACATAGGTCTGGCGTAAGTGTTATTATCATGAACTAGATGACTCGGCAGACGTTGTCTTGCACAGTAGGTGAGAATGCGTGTTGTGATATGCCCATACAAATTTTATTTTGAATTTTCGATATTTTTCAGTTTCACTTTTACATAAGAAAATATTATGTAAGCCCATCGGAAATTGTGATGAAAAGAATTTGAAACCAGCCGTTTTTAGTGTGAAATACAGACCAATCGCTTTTTATCCACAGAACAAGAAAGCAAATCCACATATGTACGCAACTGTATAGCCATACCTTACTTATGGAAACTAATCACGTATGAGAACACTGTTCATTAGCATGTTCATTTAGAAATCTCATGTTGTCAGCCTCACATGCTATCGTCAAATTAATGAGAAATTTCAAAAATTTCGGAACAAATTCAACATTCCACTTCAACATTTGCATAAAACCACTTGAGTACGACACGCGTATGAAACTCATGGATGCACAGATTTGAACACACCACATCTTTTTTAGAATTCCGATCTGAAAACAGTCCATGATTTGACTTTTGCCTCAAACCTCCAGCCTAGAACGACTATAAAACTGTCTGCCCGTCCGTATCATGACAATAATGCCGTCACATGAAAACCTTTTGGAGAAGATTTGCCGAAATGTTTTTTGCAACAAGCCCTCCACGATAGTTCAACCGACGCCGAGATGTATCTTCATCTGACTTTCAAACTGCATCGAAACGAAGCAATTTCCATCATGTACGAATTTTAGAAAATGCGATCTTTCGCATTTGTCAATGTTCAATCTAACTCACTGAAAAACTTGGCATCCAGCTCGTCACCTGGCCCATCGAGAACAGTTTTGTCACTCTCAAGCAGCACCAACGAAGATCTTTGTCCTGCATCCGAAAACAAATGGCAAAATTTCAATGGGCACCTGTGCTGGGAGTCTAGTTAACCTTCCCATTCAGAAACTGGACTGTATTCTGTCCAGATTGTCTTGAGGAACCATTCAAATGCGTCCAAAATGTCCAAATGGCTCATTCACATGTTATCGTTTTACGCCACTCAGCCTGTTCAAATACGTCGCGTTACGTGTCTGTTGCCGCCATTTCCTTTTCCACAGCGTTCCGGTCGCCAGTTCGGTCTCGCCGCGAAAGCTAACTCCAGCTGTTCTTCAGTCATCCAGTCCGCAATCCTTGGCTCTTTCGCCATCCTCCGCTGCCGGAATCGTTCCTGGTTCCATTCCGATGCCTCTGAAAGCCAGCACGTCAGCGCCTCCTGGCTGAACGTTCCGAGGGTTGCTCCTGATCAGCAGCCACGTTCTCACGGTCATAATAATATTTCGCAATTCATTCATCATCTCATATGGCACCAGTCCTGATTTATCGTTGTATCGAACTTAAATCTCACCATTTTCAGGTGCGCCTCCCTCATTTTAATGGGTAGAGGCACTTTTTTAAAGAAAATGGGTGAATTTTTCACGGTGAATAATATCAACAACAGAGTACCAATTAATGGAAAATTCATCTAAAATCATGTAAACGTACCATTTTTATACTGAGATTTTGAACTAGCTTAAAGTAATATGTACTATTTATAAGTTCGATACAACGTTATAAGTGTTGAATATCAGGTAGTGTGTAACGCTTGCTGTGGATCGAAGATGGATAGGAAGCAGGTGCCAGTTGGCTGTAGTTGGTCTGGATAGATTACGCGAAATATTGTTATGTATGTATTGTATATACCTATTGTTGAATAAAGAGAAACCGCAGCTGCTGGCAGAAGTATCAGTCAGTAGCCTACCGTGGTGTAGAGAGAGAACTTTGTATTTGTTGTTCTCGTGAAGGGGTTTCTTCTTCGCCCAACAGGTTATGGGCCCAGGAACGATTCCTGTTCTCCATCTTAGTGGATATAATGGCCGTCGACGTTATCGCATTGGGATCATGGATCGGCTTGCATAAGTCGCGTGGCGCAGTGGGACGCGAATCAGCCACGTAAGTCTTGGGTAGCGTCGGACGGAATTCATCAGGAGGAACGTTCGGTAGGATGCTGGCTGGTTAGCAGGAGTCCAGGAGGAGCTTTAGTTTGGAACATTCAGGAGCTGGACGGGAGAGCATCGAGAGGCGCTGTGCAAGCTTCGGAGTCGGACCACTTTTGTAGGCGCATTTGCTGGAGAGGTTGTCGTACAAACATCGGAGTGGAGGCCATTTGTGCGGGCAAGGATTTGAACCAGGAGGAATTGTTCCGGCGAGGAGGAGCTCTGGACGGGAGGCTCGGTGTTAGAAGAAGCCAAGAGAGTTGCGAGGCGTGCACACTAAGGAGGAGTGTTGGAATATCAGGTAGTGTGCAACGCTTCGGTGTAGATCGAAGATGGATAGGAAGCAGGCGCCAGTTGGTTGTAGTTGCTCTTGGGTAGATTACGAAATATTGTTATGTGTGTATTGTATATACCTATTGTTGAATAAAGAGAACTGCAGCTGCTGGCAGAAGTATCAGTCAGTAGCCTACCGGGAACTCTAGTATTTGTTGTAACTCTTGCTTCACCGGCACCGAATCCGGACAAACTTTCTTTGCAAAGTCGAGTATCCACTGCGATGAGCTTTCACAACGGACGTTTACGGACGACGCGTAGCGCATTCTTCGTCCGACGGTCCACAGAGTTTTCATTGAGGTCTCGCGCGATAAACCTTCAACAAAAGTGCGCCAATATCCGCGTTTCTTCACTCTGACCAGCTGCTTGAACTGGATTTCGAGCGCGGTGTATCGTTTGTGAAGAACGATCGACCCGTGTTTCCGAAATTCTTTGAACGCGGCGGATTTCTCGCGATAAAGTTGCGTACACTCGATGTCCCACCACGGACTGGGTGGTTTCCTTCGAACCGAAGCTCCTGGCACCGGCCGGCGTTGTGCCTGAAGAGCGCTTTCAAGAATCAACTGCGATAGAAACTTGTACTCTTCTCGCGGGGGAAGTGCTTCTATCGACTGTATGCCATCGCTGATGGCGTCCGCATATTTGCCCCAATCGATGTGCTTCGTGAGGTCATATGCGAGATCGATGGAAACAGATTGCTGATGTCCATTGGAAATCGAAACTTCGATCGGCAAATGATCACTATCACTACCATGGGGATCTTGGACCACCTTCCAAGTACAGTCCAACGATAATGAGCTCGAACAAATGGAAAGATCTAGACGGCTATCTCTTGCTGGAGGAGCCACTCGTGTAACTTCTCCTGTATTCAAAATTGACATATTGAAGTCGTCGCAGAGGTCGTATATCATTGATGAACGGTTGTCGTCGTACAGTTCCCCCCAGCCTGTTCCGTGGGAGTTAAAATCTCCCAAGAGCAACCGTGGCTCGGGCATAACCGAGTGTTATAACCTGGCAGCACTGGACGCTGCCAACCGCAACGAGAGAAAGCGTTTTCCTACTTCCGTCAACGACGCACCACTTGGGCGAACACGTTACCGGTCAGAACAAACGAGTAGGGTAAATGATATATTTTGGACATGTACATATTTTGGACAAGCCTGAGCTTCTTAGATCAATTTTAGATAATGTGTAGGAAAATTTTTATCGAAAATATGATCATTGCATACTTTTACCTCAACTCTAGCGGCTCCTAATGTGAATTCACAAATCAACTATTATTTATCTTTAAAATTACCTAAATTGTAAAGCTTTCTACCAAAGTGGCCGCTGGACGCCAGTATGCAGGAGAACATGCATTATAGGACTCTTCGTAACATGCACCTGAAACACGTTTAAATTGGTTCAAACGGCAATTTTGAGGTCTTGCGGCCAAAGCTTGATTGTAATTGAGATACTATCATATTCCAATCGCTTAACATGAACTTGAGACGGATGAAAAAGGAGTGACCAAAATGAAGTTATGTTTTTATGCATCAGACATTTATTGGTCACCCCATGTACAGTACATGGATGAACCATTAATTGCCAACTTTCAGGCTGTTTTCAATGATATCGATAAGATTGCGAAAAAATGTTAATTTTCGTGTTTAACCTATGTCAGTTAAGCAAATAAATGCATTTAGATGAATGTGGATACGTGTAGGTAAGTCATACCATTGAGATCTGTAGGTGGCCATTTTTAAATTAGGAGAAAATGACTCTGTCCAAAATATATGCATTTTCCATGTCGAAATTATATATTTGATGTCCAAAAAGAAAATATTTCAGTTCGCAGTCTACCACAATTTACACCTTGTAAACGTAATTTACTCAAAAATTGGGCAATGGAGACACAAGACTAATCATAGGTTATGTGTTTGGATGAACCTAGTGGTTTTCAATTGGTTTATACTATTCAATCTCGATATATTTCCTAATGAATGTCCTGCGCTTGTCCAAGATACATCATTTACCCTAGTCACGAGAGAAACACGTTCATACTTGCTCTCTGTAAAAATATATAAATAAAGTTAGTTTGTACAGTAAATACTTTCGTTTGTGCTATATTCGTAATCCGGGCTACTGCGGGTTTACAATATTTGGCGACGAGAAGAGGAAAAGTTCGAGAAAACGCTAAATTTCTTCCGCGAAAAGTGATTTTTTTCTGCCAAGATGGCGCTCGCCGATCCTACTGCTACCTCAAATGCCACGCCTGCTGTTATGCCTGTTTCGTTCAGTTTCGAGCCTTTCAACGCAGCAACTGCTAAATTTGACCGCTGGTTGGAGCGCTTAGAAATTTCGTTCCGGATCTACAAGGTTGCTCAGGCTGACAGGCGAGATTACTTGCTGCACTTCATGGGTGGTCCGACGTACGATGTTTTGTGCAATAAGTTGCAGAACCGTTCCCCGGAAACCCGTACATACAACGACATCGTTGTGCTTCTAAAAGCACATCACAGTCCGGCGCCACTGGAGATCTTGGAAAACTACAAATTCATCTGTAGGAAGCAGTTGGACCATGAAGCGCTGTGCGACTACATAACGGACCTCGAAAAACTGGCACAGACATGTAACTTTGGTGCCCATTTGGAAACTGCCATCCGGAATCAGTTTGTTTTCGGATTGCGGAATCGTACCATTCAATCCCGTTTACTGGAGGTACGTGCGTTGACTCTAGAGAAAGCAAAGGAAATCGCTTTCAGCATGGAAATGTCTCATAGAGGTACTGACGAAATGCATGGAACGGTTTCTAAATCGGAGGTTCAATTTCTGGAACAAGGACGTCAGAAGAAGAAGAAGATGAGTACGAAAATGTCGGCGCCGAAAACAAAGTCTAAATACTCGTCTCAGGAGAAAGCTTGCTACCGATGCGGAGATCCAGATCACTTTGCCAACAAGTGCAGACATCAGTCAACCGTGTGTAATTACTGCAAACGCAAAGAACACTTGGAGAAAGTTTGCCAAACGAAATTACGTGGAAACCCGAAGGAGAAGGCTGTTACACACCACATCGAAGACTCACCTGTAATCAAAGATGTCTTTCACCTGCGAAGCATGCCGGGGTTTGCTGACAAATTCATGCTGGATCTAACGATTGATGGGAGGACGCTGACTTTCGAGGTAGATACTGGATCACCGGTTTCCCTAATTAGTTCCCACGACCAAATACGGTACTTCAAGGACTTCCCTATCCACCCGACTGTTACAAAACTGGTAAGTTATTGCGACACCGATATTAATGTTCTCGGGAAAATTATGGTTAATACACATTCGAACGGTGATACGCTCACACTACCTTTACATGTGGCGGAGTCTAACAGACATCCAATTTTGGGTCGTGACTGGTTGCTTCGATTAAATATCGATTCCAATAGCGTTTTCAAACCTGGAGTACATTCAATTTCAAATTCCAATTCTTGCAAATCGACTCCCAATGCATTGTCAAAAATATTGGACAAATATTCTCGTGTTTTCAATGGGAGCATTGGAAAAATGACAGGTGTTCAGGCTACTCTAAATATGCGCGCTGATGTACAACCGGTGTACATAAAGCAACGGCCAGTAGCATTTTCGGTACGCGATTCGGTAGAAACTGAAATAGATAGGCTTGTTAAGGATGACATTTGGGAGAAAATTGATCATTCTGATTGGGCTACACCTGTTGTTCCAGTTAGAAAAGCTGGTGGCAAGGTCAGGTTGTGCGGTGACTACAAAATCACCATCAATCCCAATTTACTGGTAGACGACCATCCATTACCAACGGTTGAGGAGTTGTTTGCGACAGTCGCGGGAGGAGACAAATTTTCAAAAATTGATTTGTCACAGGCTTATTTGCAGCTCGAAGTCCGAGAGGAGGACAGGTGTTTACTGACACTTAGTACTCACAAAGGACTATATCGTCCCACCAGATTGATGTATGGTGTGGCTTCCGCTCCAGCTGTGTTTCAAAGATTGATGGAACAGATATTGCAGGGTATTCCAGGTGTTACTGTTTTATCGACGACATTCGTGTCACGGGGCCTGATGACGAGTCCCATTTGCGCAGATTAGAAGAAGTGCTTAGGCGTTTAGGAAAATTGCATTACCTTATCTTGCTTGATGATGGCCGAATTTGGAAGCGCCACATAAATCAGCTACGAACCATTGGCCAAGGGGTTGTGAGCTCTTCAACGTTTGAACGTTTTACGCGCGGTGATCGGTCTGAGGATGTTCGAGACCAAAATGTCGCAGTAACTTCGTTTGGGCCAAAGGGGACCCCATTTCCAACTTCCGAGTCAGAGCTTTCTTGATCGTCCAAAGGAAGAGACGAGTAGATGGTGTCAGAAACAACCGGTGAAGCGGCTTTCTTCAGCATCTCGGCGTAGCTTCGTCGAGAACGCTGCTAAAGAGACCGTTTCTGGTGAATTCGCCGCTGTATGTACGTCGGACAGGCTTCGAACGCATGTGGAGGGGCTTCGTTGCAATAAACACATTTCGGCGCCGTCTTGCACGCGCCCTCCACATGCTTCTCTCCGCACGATGCACAGCGAGGTTTATTGCAGCAGTACTGAGCGGTGTGGCCCAGCTGCTTGCAATTAACACAATTCATCACCTTCGGTAGACGAAGTTTTCCAATCACCACATAATCAGGCAGTGCGGACCCGGCGAAGGTCGCACAGAAGGAGTCTGAAGGCGAATAAACTCGTTTGTCCCCCTCCTGCGACACTGAATGCATTTGTTTGCAGTCCAGTATTTCAACAGGAGGCAGAGAACCATTTTTGAAACGGCCGGAGCCTTGTTTCAAATCATCGCATGTCATGCTCCCCTCCGTGATCACTCCCGTGATTTCACACACTGCTGATGGGAGATAAACCTTGTACTCAAGAGTAAAGAGCTCAGAGCAGGCAATCTCGTTGGCCTGTTTGCGATCAGAACAAGTGACGCGAATCTTACTGGACCCAACCATGTCAATGGTCGTGACAGACGAAAATCGCTTTTCTAGATCTTTGCTGATCTGACTGATATTCAATCGTTTGCCTTTGGGTCGGAAAAAAACAACGAATGGCCCAGAGTCAGGAGGATAGGTCTTGTGGCGGGGGTCGCGGCGGAAACAGGTTTGCTAGTATCCATTCTGTTTTGGTGTGGTATACCAGAATGCATCAATGAATTAGACATGGTATGCGATACCTCCCCACCATCATCGCCTTCGTGCATTGTGTGTAGAATTGATAGTTCCGTTAGGATACGGCAGGCATGAAGAATGTTTTTATAGAAGTCGATTTGAAAGCGAGCGGAGGGCAATATTTTTGATGGCACATATCGCACGACCTTCCTCCAGCCAAACTCCCGTATGAAGGGGGAGGGAAGGATATCAGTGTGGAAGCTTATATATCTCCACTGGCAAAAGGAAGGTGGTTTGATTTGCTCATATGCCATCGCGTGCGGAAGGATTTTCTATCGACGAGTACTGTCTCTAAGTATCCTAACGGAACTATCAATTCTATACTTTCGCCTCTAATTCTATCATGAAAATGTACGTCTAAGTTTGGAAGATGATATTACCATTTCCATATCATTTGAGAATTTTAGTTTATTTTGTTTAGTTATTTAGTTATTTAGTTTAAATCTGTTTGGAAATTCGAAAATATTTTCTTCTAAAAATTCCTTATGAACTTTTTTTGAAAATACTCTTTATTTTAGAATTTCTCCTAGTTATTTTTCAGATACTCTTCCAGGATGATGTGTTTGAAGTTGTTAAAGATATGGCCCTTTACCCAGTCAACACAAAGTCGTATACAATGCAACATAAGATGTGGAAGTGGTGGCGATATACGTACATGTTGAATGGGGAAGTACCTACAGGGCACAGTGTTTTCTAACCCAGGAATTCGTGATCGAAAATGTTTTGGCCATGAAAAGTTGATTTTAGAGTCTCAGTGACTTCGGAGAAAAGTTTCAGTATGTTAAGCTCCACATTCTGGAAAAAAAATTTTTTTTTGGCTAATCCCCCTAAAAGTGAGATGGAAATTCTCTTTCCTCCAATTATGAAGATACATCATTGGTGTCTTCGAGAAAGTTGTAGAAAAAATTTCTACGAAAAATTTTGCTATATAAATTTTATTTCTATCTGCTATAGAAGTCGAGATATGGGTCGTTATTTATGAACGACCACCAAAAAACAGGTTTTTCACGATACTTTCGTCAATATATTTTTAAGATTTTTCAAATGTTCTACAAAGATGTCCGTTGCGATAAAAAACATGAACCTTTCGAAGACAGTTTCTCCTTATTTTCAATATTGACGAAGTTATTGATGATTTTTTGTTCAAAAATGAGAATTTTGACATTAATTGCATACATGTAGGGGCAAAATGGGGCAGAATTTTAATTATGAGATTGAACGTATAGCTCATGTACTAACGGTTGCATTGCAACATATATGTGATTTAGCTTTCCGTAAGTACCGTATGGATATGTTTTCTTCTTCTTCTTCTTGTTATACTTATATAAAAATGAATTGGTCTGTATTCCGCATAACTAAGAAACGGCTGGGTTCAATTTCAACAGCTGCAGTTCTCTCTATTCAACAATAGGTATATACAATACACACATAACAATATTTCGTAATCTACCCAAGAGCAACTACAACCAACTGGCGCCTGCTTCCTATCCATCTTCGATCTACACCGAAGCGTCGCACACTACCTGATATTCCAACACTCCTCCTTAGTGTGCACGCCTCGCAACTCTCTTGGCTTCTTCTAACACCGAGCCTCCCGCCCAGAGCTCCTCCTCGCCGGAACAATTCCTCCTGGTTCAAATCCGTTTCCCGTACAAATGGCCTCCACTCCGATGTTTGTACGACAACCTCTCCAGCACATGCGCCTGCACAAGTGGTCCGACTCCGAAGCTTGCACAGCGCCTCTCGATGCTCTCCCGACCAGCTTCTGAATGTTCCGAACCAAAGCTCCTCCTGGACTCCTGCTGACCAGCCAGCATCCTACCGAACGTTCCTCCTGATGAATTCCGTCCGACGCTACCCAAGACTTACGTGGCTGATTCATGATCCCACTGCGCCACGCGACTTATGCGGCCGATCCATGATCCCAATGCGATAACGTCGACGGCCATTATATCCCACTAAGATGGAGAACGGGAATCGTTCCTGGGCCCATAACCTGTTGGGCAGAAGAAGGAAACCCCTTCACGAAGAACAACAAATACTAGAGTTCTCTCTCTACACCACGGTAGGCTACTGACTGATACTTCTGCCAGCAGCTGCAGTTCTCTTTATTCAACAATAGGTATATACAATACATACATAACAATATTTCGTAATCTATCCAAGACCAACTACAACCAACTGGCACCTGCTTCCTATCCATCTTCGATCCACAGCGAAGCGTTGCACACTACCTGATATTCCAACACTTATAACGTTGTATCGAACTTATAAATAGTACATATTACTTTAAGCTAGTTTAAAATCTCAGTATAAAAATGGTACGTTTACATGGTTAGATGAATTTTCCCATTAATTGGTACTCTGTTATTGTTGATATTATTCCCACCGTGAAAAATTCACCCATTTTCTCATAAAAGTGCCTCTCCCCATTTTAATGGGTAGAGGCACTTTTTAAAGAAAATGGGTGAATTTTTCACGGTGGGAATAATATCAACAATAACAGAGTACCCATTAATGGGTAAAGTCATCTAACCATTTATTACCTTCATTCTTATCAATAAATGATCACATCTGCAGCAATATTTGTTTGAGGACCGTAGAAATCGGGAAAATGCGAACGAAGTAGCTGACTTAGGCACTTTCTCGAGAGCTAACAACAATGTTTGACACTTTGTGGATGGAGAATAACTAACCGTGTTTGGATTTTACGTGATATAGTTAGTACATGTCAAACAACTAAATAATTGTTCCTTATAATCCTTCATTACTATTTGAACAATACAACACACCTGGTCAACATTGTGGTATATATTAACTGCATATATTGATGTAGATTGATAATTCGGTACAGTTGATTACAGCAGAATCAATATTATCAAATTATAAAAGAAACGTTACATATATTTCAACACTTTGACTTAAAGCAATTGAATGGTACCAACATTAAGCCAGAAGGTATTTTATTATGCGGGTTGCTGCCATCGATAGCTGTGAGACACCCCTTGACTGCAACGCATTCTAGACGTCAAACGGTTGTCAATCGACGTCAGATGCAATAAAAGTGCATCTAAATGTGCAGCGCAATGCAGCTGTCATTGAGTTTGACATCAGTTTGAAGTTTAGCGGTCCGATAACTGCAATACTATTGCAACTATCGAATTGCAGTTAAAAAGCATTGCATTTAAATGACTTGCAGTTATCGAACATCCTATGTACATGATTCGCCATGCGCCGCAGGATTTCTTCTCAATCGAACGAACGATGATGGTTTTTGCGATTTCAGGACAAAAAAAAACGTGTCTCATCACACTTGAGCAAACATTAGTAATACAATTTTAAATATTCCAGCACAACACAGACTTAAGAGCCCCGCACATAGGATACGTTTACGTTGCGTTTGACAGTTTTCCCATGGGAAATGTGTCAAACGCAACGCAAACGTATCCTATGTGCGGAGCTCTTTAGTATAAATTTAATTGTTTGATAGTATACACTTTATACTAAAGATACACTGATGGTACAAGGACCGTGGTATACCACGGTTATGTACCCTAGTACATATTGTACCATGGTTTTCCTCGTTGTACCAGCATGGTACAAGGTGACACACCTGTGGTACAACTG
This sequence comes from Armigeres subalbatus, assembly GCF_024139115.2. NCBI lineage: Eukaryota > Metazoa > Arthropoda > Insecta > Diptera > Culicidae > Armigeres > Armigeres subalbatus. Next base: position 36,027,743 of record NC_085140.1, on the reverse strand, counting down.
TACAACTTATACCATGGTACGAATACCACCAGTGTGTCATTAGTATTATACTATGCTATGTTTAAATAAGGGGCTCAAATGCAAAGGGGTGTAAGTGACAAAATGTTAGTTTTGAGAAAAATGGGGGCAAAGTTTTTCAATATTTTTTAGCTCCATACAAATTGTATGGAAGTTCAAAAAATTTACAATTTTCTATGAATTTTCACATTTTTCATAAACATCGTACAAACTATATCGACATACCGTGTATAGTAGAAAATCGAAAATTTGTTTTCAATAAAACGAAATATCTGCAGTTATCAGACGTCGCAACTCATTTCTGATTAGTGCGCATGATAGAACATCCATGCGTGAGTTAACTTTTTTACCGGGGAGGTTCTTTTAAAAGAATGATCCGAGTCGGTTGATGGTAAAAACAGAACAGACTTTATTCAAGGTTCAAAACTCAAAATGTAATTTCAGCGATGACGGTCCCGCGGCGGTTGAGCCCACTCAGCATAGATCGATCGGTGCCCTCGACAATGTTGTGATTGTTTTTATCGGCGTTCGTTGTCCCGGCGTTCGTGACCCACTTGAGAAGTGCTGATGCTGCTTGTAGAGTTTAATGTCGTTCGTCGCTATGTGTTAACTTGTCCCCTTCAGTGTGAGGCTCCGTACGAACAATTTCACTCAGCGGCAAAATTTGAAATGTCCTTGTTTCCTCCGGCGTCGTCTTCTGTTGGTTCATTTGAATTTCCACTTCTGGTTTTCTGTTACGAAAGATATACAAAAGAGAACAGCACATATGATGACGGGAGAGAATGATAATCCCCAAAGATTGTCCAATGTGGCCATTGAATACTTGTAGTGTTCAAACGGATTTGCTCCATCTCCTTCCTAGCTTCTAGATGCAGGTTGTGCAGGTGATGTAGGCTCAAATTAACAACAATACGTTGTTTTCGATGGGAATGCCATACATCGGTACATGGATCGGTTTACCTGTTATATTCTGGTTGTAGTTCGAAAATGTTTGATTGTTGATCGTTACCTCACAGTTGTTGAACGAAATCAGATAAGTTCCAGACAGGTTCCTTTCAGACAAACCACAGTTGGTGTGTAGGGTAAAATTTCCTAACACATTGGTGATAAGATGTTGGTTGTCGATTGCTACGATTTCTTCCGTCGGGTTGGCTAGATAATCGCATTTGGCTGGTTTCCCATCTAACAAGTTGGACACACAGGCTGTAGAATCTAGTGTAGCGTCCTTAGCGTCAAAGATCTTTGGCTGTAGGCTGTTTACGATGTAGTATTGAGTTCCATGGTGTAGATAATTGTGGTTGGAAATATGGATTTGTTGACGATTAAACCAAGTTGGTAGAACGAAGATTTTTCTAAAACTCTCGGGTCTAGTTTGGGCAATTTAAGTAAAAGGGCGATGTCGAGTTCGTTGGTGACTATTGATGTGGTGACGTAGGTAAGTGCTTCGGCGGTGTTCCAAACAGTCAAGTTTTCTTTGCTTAAATCTTTAACAAGTAATTCGACTTCTGTCTGACTCAATACCTTTTCATTAAGTATCCCTACTTTGGCTAAAGCAATTGTTTGAATAATGTGATCTAATTTATCATTCAAGAATTTAAGATTCAAAAATATGTTTACAGAATATAGTTCAGATGATTTTGAGTTAAGCATGTCAATGGATTCTTTTGTTTTATACACTATTTCCTTCATTTGCAATGAAATTTCCCTATTTATTCTAATCTGTTCATTATTGTTGCTAACAAGGCCATTAATCGAACTATTGATAATTATAAGATCTGTAGCATCAGGGCTTCCTGCGATATACTTCCATACTGTTCCTAACTGATTCCATCTTTTTCTTCTTCTGATTGGTAACAAATTTTTAAGTTGGTATCTAACTCGTTAAATTCATCTAATATGAGACTAGTAAACTGATTTTCTTCTATTTGTTTGAATTTTAATTTTAAATCTTGTATGTGAATTTTGAATGACTCCAAATTAAAGTGGTGGATGTAGTAATGAGAACTTATTTGAATACGTCCAGGGCCTTTATCATATAGGAAAAGAGGTAATTTGTCCGTTTTATGTATGGCGATCGTCTGTTGAGTACCGCCTCCAAAGAGTTGTAACAGTAAAAATCTAAAACGAAATTAAGTGTATCGAATTTTTAGGTCATTTTTGTGGACTCGTCTGTTATCAGAAGTTGTTATAGTGCTATTGTGAACATTTTTGATTTTTATTTTTTATAACGTGGGACGGTTTTTATCCGTCTTCTTGTCTTTTCAAAGGCTTCCTGGTTTTCGTTTATGTGTTTTGGAGTCAGCTTTTGTTATGGTATTCTAGGTCTCGATTTTGTTTTTCTGCAGATTTTGGTAAACGTTTTCGATAATTTTGGAACTTTGGGAGCTTGGAATAATGATTTCAAAGGGTGTGAATTGAGTACAAGAAGGGATAGTGTGATTGTACTTAATCAAAGACATTTCGACAAGCTGCTCTGGTTTTTGTCGTGGATTCGCTGCCTTCGTGATTCGCTAAGTTTCTTGTAAAGTGTCGTGAAATCTTTCGACTACTCCATTCATCTCACTTCGTCCAGTTGCTGCTATATAAGAAGCGATTTTGTTTTCATTAAAGAAATTTGTTAATTCGCCAGAAATAAACGATTTTCATTGTACATTACGACAATTTCCGGTAATTTAAATTTTGTGAGAACTTCTTTTACAGCAGGCATTATGTCAACGGTTGCTCTTGATTCTACTAGATGGAATTGAGCGAACTTGGAAAATTTATCGACGCCCGCTAGGAACATTAATTTTCTAAAAACATTATGTCAATGTGTACAATTTGGAAAGGTGTATTCGGGATAGGGGTTCTTTGAAGTGGATAATGAATAGGATTACGGTCATATTTATTTTCTTGACACAATTGACAGTTCTTCGTGAATTCTCGAAGCTTACTATTCAATTGTGGAAAATAATATTTCCTGAGGATTTGGGCTTTGTTTTCCTCTAAACCGCGGTGTGCTCTATAGTGCTCTTTTTCAATAATTCTCCATTGAACATCTTCTTCCGATACGTCGATGAGGAATTTTTGAGAAAAACGGATTTTTAACATGTTTTCTTGAGTAAAGTGTTTTTTATACACTTCTTGTATTTGACATATGATTTTTTCCTCAGTTAATAATCCGTTTAACTTGGTCGGATCAACGTATTCTTTCAGAACCTGAAATATAGAGTTTTCATTAATATCGTTTATATGAATTAAAATTGGTGTATAGTTAGGGAAAGGATGAGTAGTTTCTATTTTGTCTGGACCTCTTTTTATTATTACCTGGTGTTTAAAGGCATTAATGGGTGCTTCCGTAGATATGATGAACATATCATCACTATCGTCAGCTGAATGTTGGGTACAAGTCATAGAGCATGCGATGCGACTAAGAGCATCCGCAACGACATTCGATTTACCTGGTTTATAGGCAATCTCGTAATCGTGTTCCTCAAGATAAGATTTCATATTTTTTAATTTGGTGTTTGTATTTTTAGGTGATAATGCAAATGTCAAAGGCTGATGATCTGTAAAAATTTTAAATTTGGCTCCGTATAAATAGTTTCGGAATACTTTAAGAGCCCAAAATATGGCCAACATTTCTTTCTCAGGAACAGAATGTTTTTCTTCTGCTCTTGTTAAAGACCGTGACGCGAAATGGATCGGTCTGTCTTTCCCAATTTCACCTTGTGAAAGTACAGCGCCTATCGCAAAGTCTAATGCATCTGTGGTCAATATATAGGGCTTTGAATGGTCTGGATATGCCAACACATCAGAAGATGATAGTATTGATTTCATTTTTTCGAAGCATTTTGTCTCAGCTTCGTCGAGTTTGATTTTTTTTGTTGAACTCATGTTCTTCTCTCCTTAGAAGGTTCGTGAGGGGTTTAGCAATTTTGCAAAATCCTTTACGAATCTTCTGTAGTAACTCATCATGCCAAGGAAAGATCTCAATTCCTTTATCGAATTAGGAATTGGGTATCTTCGAATTACTTCGATTTTTGGGGATTGGCCTTGATTCCTGTGGATCCAATCACATATCCCAAAATTCGATTTCTTGATGCAAAAATTCGGACTTATCTAGCTGAATTTTTAGATTTGCATCGTTCAATGCTTTGACAATAGTTTCAAGGTTTGTCAAGGCTTCTTCAAAATTTCTGCCAAATACAATTACATCATCCATGTATACGTAGCAGATTTTTCCAATGTGTTTACGGAGCACATCATCAATGGCTCGTTGAAAAATAGCCGGCGCATTTTTAATCCAAATGGCATTCTTGTGAATTCATATTTGCCATTGTTGATTGAAAACGCTGTTTTTCGATGTCGCTCTCTTTCATTCTGATCTGGTGGAAACCAGATGCCAAATCAAGAGTTGTAAAAAATTTTGGCCTTTCAATTGGTCCAATACATAATTAATTTCCGGCATGGGATAACGGTCTGATATGGTTTTTCGTTTAACTTACGATAATCGATTACCATACGAAATTTTTTATCCCGATGCATCCGTTTTCTTTGGAACAATCCAAACGGGTGACGTCCAAAAAGAGCGTGAGGGACGAATGATCCCATCATTTAAAAGTTTATTTATTTGTATATTGACTTCGTCAACATACGCTGCTGGATATGGATAAACCTTTTGGTGAACCGCGATATCGTCGATGGTGTTGATAGAGCATTCAACTACCGTGCTGCATGTAAGTTTATTATCAGGCTTATGAAAAGCGTAGTCATGCTTTTGGAGTACATTTAGCAATGCTTTGTTTTGGTTCTCTGAAAGATGAGCTGTTCTGAATGAAGTTGGGTCTAATGCATTATTGCTTTGTATATCCGCGTTGCAGTCAGTACGTTCGAGTTCAATTTTGTCGCCGTAAAAGGTGTCGGGTGTCGTCACAGTTAAGCTATTCGATGCTTGTCGTTGGGGAATGTAGGACAGGAGGGGTATGGTCAGTTTTTGTTCACCTAATTGTAATGTTAAATTTTTGTTTGCCAAGTCAACAATTGCACCTAATGTATTTAGTATGCCGGTTCCGATGATTCCTTCGAAAAAGTTCGAGAAAATTGTGAAGTATGAATTGTGCCGTATGGTCAATTTTTGGTGAAAAAAAATTAATATTAATTGCTGAAGAAGTATTGAAGTTGCCATTTGCACTAGAAATATTTCTTGCAGTTTATATGGTTTCGCATTTTTGAAAGTGTAAGCTAATTTGGGACTAATAATATTAATATTAGCGCCTGTATCAATTAAAAAAGGAAAATTTCCGATAGTGGTTTTCAGCATTATATATGGCATACTTACCACTCTGGGGTCCATTCTAAAAAATTGGTAGATGCAAGGTTACTATCATTTTGAACAGCACTATTTTCGTCACTTAACGGAACGTTGGCGTCGAGTATGTTTTGGGTTTCTGTTTCTTGCTGTGTTTCTTCGTTGTAATCTAGGATAGGATGTGACAAGTAGTCAGTAAAAATCGTACCGATTTGCTGTCACAATCGTACCGGTTGCTGATTGGTTGAAAATGACAATCGATTACTTCGATTGGTGGCGGCGCGTTTTCCGTAGGGCAGCATGTTGTTAGTTTGGCCGTGTTGCAGGTTTTTAAAGTTGATATTAAGCAAAATACGTAAATGTTTGAGTTCCAGTTTTTTGGTAAGAAATAAATTTATATTGAACTGCAAACGCCATATAAATTATTCTCAAGGGTTGTACAGGTTTAAAACTTCTGATTTTAAGCATTATCATTCACCTTTCTGTCATTTTCGATCTCAAAGTCATTTTTTCAGTAGCGAAAACTTCTCTCTGTTAGTCTTTCACTTCTCTTACATAAATAGTGGATGGAACGGGAAGAAAAACATCAAATTTTGATACATGATATTTGGAAGATTTTGTACCAAATTAATTTGGCTGCACTGGCGACCACCTCGTCAGAGCAACCAACTAAAAAACAACAAGGCAGTCTCAATTGAGTTGTCACATCCTATCCTAGGTTGTAATATGAGTCGTATCCAGTGTCATAATTATAGTATGGGTCGTAATCGTAGTAGTCATACTGTTCTTCAAACGTTTGGTATGTATCCTCAAGTGGATATGCTTGTCTTTTGAAATTTGTATGTTGTTGGGAAGGAGGGTGAGGACGTTTCATGTTCATTGGAGGGCGATTTCCATAATTTAAATTTCGCGATCGTAGGCTTTGATCGACTTCCATTGGTTCCGGTGGGGGAAATGTTCTTTGTGGCGGAGCAAAAGGGTATGTTCTTTGCTGTGAAGCAAAGGGAAATGGTCTTTGCGGTGGGGCGAAAGTAAATGTTCTTTGCGGTGGTGGCATGAATCTGAAACGATTTGGTTGAGGCTGGTTTGGTTTGAAGAAATACTTTGGCGGGAGCGGAGGTGGTAAACCTGATCGGGCGTTGGAAATATTTATCTTTGGTGGCTCATTAGGTTTAGGTGTTGGTTGGTTGCCCAACTCGTTTCTGAAAGGTGCAGACCTAAAGTTCATATTATAATAGTCCATGCAAAATTGGTATGCTTGTCCGAGCGATGTCGGATTTGTACTTTTTAATAAAATATTCAAAGGATTTTCCAATCCTCTAATAAAAGCGTCGAGAGCTTTGTCCCGAAAGTATGTTATGTGTACTGCTGCATTAAGTTTCAATTTATCATCAGTATGAATTTGAGCAATTATGTGGGTCAAAACATCATTTACTCTGCTATAATAAGTACTGATGTTTTCGTTGGGAAGTTTTTTAATTGTAGTCATTTCAAAATCTAGAGTTTTTACGTCACGTTTGTCTCTATAATAGAGAACAAGTGTCGTTTTAATTTCATCCCAATCACACGTAATATTATTTGCGTTTAGGATGTCGGCTGCTTCGCCTGTAATTTTCGCCGTATCACTCTCTGAAGGAGATTGATTTGATCAGCTGTAGCGTTCCTGGCATTATAAGTGCGAAAAATGGAATCTACATCGGCCAACCAGTCCACTAATTCAGTAGGATTACCGCTGAATGAGTTGACTGACCGTACAAATTCAGGGGACTCTACCAATAGCGATAAAGTCGTCTGCAGTCATGTTATTATTTACTACGTTGTTGGTGGCCATTATGTTTCTGAAGTAAATGTCCACCCTAGGTTTTTTTGAAGGAATTCTGTATGATCTTTAATCAATTATATTTTGAAAAGCAAATTAGCTGTATTCACTGATGGTTAATCAATTAGTGAGGCTAGCAATTAGGAAGAGTGAAATAAAATCTTCTCGTCACAGTAACACTTTTATGCTTCTACTTGGATTTTCTTGCTCATATGAAAGCAAAAGGTAAAAAAAATCAACAACCGTCGCACTGTTTTCGACCGTCGCACTGTTTTGTTTCCACTCGGTAGAACGAAATTTTGTCACAATTGATCGGATAAAGATATTCACTTATGGGTAATGACGATGGAGAAAAATGTTTTTTTCACTTGGTTTCAATTGGTTTGTCACTTACACTTTTAGATAATAATGATAAAAATTACTTACATTAATGCCAGTACCATGATGAAATTCCTGGACTTTTTGGGTTGTAACTTAGGGCGGCCTCGCTCGGTGGGGAAAACCAGGCAGCTACTTCAGGGTGATTCCTTTTTGCCGCTGCAGTGCTGCTACTGGGGTCCTAGTAGCGATCGAGCTTCTCAGCTTCGGTGTCCTGGCTCTCGCTTTCGTTGTCGTGATGGGGCTCGTTGAACCGGATTGTAACAGGTGAACTGGCTCCTTGAACCACTTTCGGATTTTGTGATATCCACTTAGGACTCTTCCCACTTGCTAACAATTAACGATTTTCACCACTTGTAACTTATACAATTCCCACTTTTGGCAAGGTCCCTATTCGGGCGCCAGTTAACTTTTTTACCGGGGAGGTTCTTTTAAAAGAATGATCCGAGTCGGTTGATGGTAAAAACAGAACAGACTTTATTCAAGGTTCAAAACTCAAAATGTAATTTCAGCGATGACGGTCCCGCGGCGGTTGAGCCCACTCAGCATAGATCGATCGGTGCCCTCGACAATGTTGTGATTGTTTTTATCGGCGTTCATTGTCCCGGCGTTCGTGACCCACTTGAGAAGTGCTGATGCTGCTTGTAGAGTTTAATGTCGTTCGTCGCTATGTGTTAACTCGTGCATGATGCGCACTACTAATGAAATATTTCAAATTGTCGCGACTCGCGTCGCAGCGCGAGTGCTCAATCGCGCGGTCCGGTTTGGTGGCGGCTCGACAATATTACCGCAAAGCTCGAGAATCAAAGCATTTTTTTCTGTAGCCAACTCAATTTTGACAAAAATATCACTTACACCCCTCTGCTTCTAACCCCCTCAAATGTTACAAATCACAAAAATGATTAAAATTTAAGCTTCACGTTTATTCTTAATTGGGTTGTTTAGGGGTATATATGTTTTTACATATTCTGAATCTGCATAAAAAACTGAGCCTAACCTCAATTTTTCAGAATTTTTGGAGCCCCGGAACCATTTTTAATTTGGATTTTTTTTTTGTTGAGTGTAGTTTGCCCTTGCTCAAAAGTAAATAAAAAGATACCCAATTTTGGGTAGATGCAAATCAGCGTGTTGACATGTTTTCCGCGAGGTGTGAACATGCATTTAAACACTCAAAAAACATCTGGTCACCCTTCTTCGCGGTCACTCATTGATCTGTCAACAAACAGTTTTCGCAGTTTTCCCATCATTTTTCAGTCGAAGTCAGCTCGGTCAGAAAAGTGGAAGGGTTTGTGCTTCAAGTGCGATTGTCGTAGCGGAAAATAAAAGTAAGTCGCGAGTGATCGTCACCCCATTTATTGCCTTCATTCGTTCTTTTGTTCAAATATTACGCATCGCATCCGTAAGTAGATTACCACAGCTGGGAAATAATGCGGAAAAACTAGAACGTCGACGTAAACAAAAGAGGGAAAACGGGGAAAACCCGTACCTCTGGTCCTGTTTATTTACAGACAGCACCTCCCCCGTAAATAAGCCTGAAGGTGCTTGAAGCACAGAGGAGTGCCTCTGTGTGGTGTGTGCAAATTATCGGGAGAGTAACCGAATCGCAGAATAACATCTTTATTGCCACATTAGTCCGATGTTTAGCGGCGCGGGGCTTTCTATCGTGTTTTGGCTATTTCGAAGAAAGAACAATGTTTTAATAAGGCGACATGTTAGCAAGGTCGAAAACAATCTTTTGTGTCGCTAAAATCTCATACCATTGAGAAACGGTACATTCCTCTCAGGGGCGGAGTAGAGTGTCCCAAAAATATGATCGGAAAATTGTAACTGTGGAAAGCAAAATGAGCAGAAGCTATTTTTTACTTATGATTCATGAAACTTTTTATTATTTGTTATAGAATATTTGAGTACCTAATAGTTCATTGTAATTAATTTTACAGTACTATACTTTTTACGTAAACAAATTGTGTGTCTGATTGTGATGTAGGAGTCCTCAAACCAAAGATTTAATCAATTTGTTTCCTCATTCCTATTATTATGCTCTAATATTTCGTCTGAGATAAACCAGTATATAAAAAACTAACTGCTTTTCGTCTGTATTTTCGATTCCGACAAAGAAACATGCATACACTTTTTTTTTGAAATTTTGGCTTACAAAATATCAAATCGTTTGAACCAAAAAATATAAACTAATAAAATAAAATAAACAAATTTCAAATTGTTCAAACCAGAAAAACTTCTGCTGTTGATTAATATTATCGGCTTATCACTTCTCTGTTTTGGTTCACCCTAAACATAAAGCTTTCACCATCGACGTTCACTCATTAGCCCACAGGTTCCCAATCAGATAGGTCCAGTGTCGATCTTGATTTTGGGATAGTTACCTCTCAAAAAGTGACATAATCCTACTGAACGATCAGAAAATTTAGTGTGTAAGTAATAAAAATCAAGTGCGTTTAATTGCTTGTAGTTTCAAAGCGGGCTCTTATCAGAAATGTGATTAATATGTTCATGTGTTGCTTGAATTGAGTGTGGGTGGATGTTAGTATTTGCACAGTGAGCGAATCTTCCCCGCACGAATAGGCTCACTAGCTTGAACACTGCTTTGATACTGCTGGCACACGATTGTATCGGTTCAGCTGGAACAACTGGAAGCGGCTGTAGCGAATCACAACCAACGCTGATAGCCCACGTAAGTGTTTATTTTGACATTGTGAGCCACATAGCAGAGAAATGTTTTAGAGGAATGTATTCGGACGCAATTGCCTACCTGAAGAGTAGTTCAGTGTTGTGACTGATTGTTCAAAGTATAAGAAGGTAAACCATGTCGACCGGAACTAATAGACCAAATTTAATTTCACCTTAAAATAATATGGAATACTAACTAACTATGTTATTCGTAGAATAAATGGAATTATAACTATGTTATCAACAAATAAGCACAAGCATAAAAAATGGCGAATTCATCACAACGTTATTAAAATTATAAGATACAGGTTTTCTTATATATTTTTCATCTTTGTTATTACCCTGCCAATTAACTATTTATATTCTAACTGAATTAATCCTTAAGTGAAGCAAATCTCGGCATAAGAATATTAGAATGAAATGAAATTAAAATTATAAAAAGCCATACCTCAATTGATTTAAACTAGGCAATACGCCAAAAGATAACCTATCCTGTTAGGGTCAATTAGAATACAATTTTATAGTCGTAATTGCTTTGATGGAAGTCTAATTTGTTTAACTATTTCAAAATTTACTTATTTGATTTACATTTATACAATTAAAAATTATAATATGCAATCGGAAACGGAATCATTTAATTTTACTATAGTAAAAGGGGAGTTCTAAAATTATTTTGTATTCGAATTAAACGATAAGGGTGAAAAATAAGGAAATTCAAATAAACAAATTTGTGAAAACAATAAACCTAGCGTCTGAAAAAATCATGAAAAAAAAATATTTCGGATATTCAAATCAACTTTTGGTTAACATTTAGAAGGCTTAAATCTTTAATCATCCTAAATATAAATTACTTTTAATTGAGATTCAGCTCTAATGCATTTTGTTGTTTTACTATTTCAGCAGTTGTATTTGATCCTTTTGTCACTTCAACCCTTCTAAGTAAGCAACAACAAAATGAGCGATGAATTCGATGGATGTGAATGTATCTGGAGCCACGAGATGGCCATGCGCCGGCTACTATCGATTGTAAGTATCGGTTGAATTGTTGCTATGTTCATAAAAGCTATCATACTTTTAATCACAATTACAGCTCCGCAATGGCCAGTCCTATTGCACGGACAACGAGTGCGTCGATTGTAAGTAACAAAAAAAGTTAATAACTTCGGCGGTTTTAATCAACTTCACAATTTGTCATGTGTTTTTAAATTGTCAAGTTGAAAATTTATCAAATAGCGCAATTGAATGTAATAGTTAGATCCTCATTCCATAGACTTGCAAAAAAAAAAATAACACTTACAAGTCACATTTTCATTTTAATACTATCAAATAAGCATACCCCGAAGTGAAGTCCAATATTTTTTCAAATCTAATTTCACACCCAGTGCCCAACGCACCGAACCAGAATGCCAGCGGAAACTTCTTTATGATGATGCTTCTCATGATCTTTGCTGTGATATTGTACGTGATGCGACCAGCTTCGTTCCGCCGGCGGAACGACCTGGACAAAGCACTGCCACCGTCGAATGGCGTAAGTTGTTTATCAATTTCGCCCCTACCTATGTTCTAAATCCTGTTCATTTACTTTCGTTCAACAGGGACCAAGCAACGATGGTTCACCACCGGCGGTTAACTGATAGAGTCTCCAACTACTAGTGATCACGGAATCTTCTGTTCGCGATTATATTTCTAGGTATAGATTTTATTTTCCGAACTGTGTTGGATTTTCTTACTGTTCCCTGAGCGTTTATCCCGATTTCCTTGTTTTGAAGCGCATAAAAAAAAGTTTATCAATATATTTTGGATAGATTTAGGTTTAATCTTGTAGCTAAATCAAAACTATACAATAACTAACTTTTAATCGTGAACCACATTGTTCCATAGTAATGCCCGATCATATTCCAAGATAGTTTTAACATTTTGTTATTTGTCTGTGCAGCGGTGGTTTACAAAAAAAAATATATTTTCCATTCATTGGATTTTCTGCGTTAGTTTTCTTCAAAATGGTTAACACACCCATAAGTAGGCATGCAGATAGCGCACAAAAAATAGGTGAACGGTCATCACAAAATATTTTTTCTTTATTCCTTTTTTCACCCGGAGAAAACTAGCTGTAGCATATTATTTATCTGTTATATTTTATTATTCTATACCTTTTACAGTTTTATTCGCAAATATTATGCAGAAATGCAACTATTATGGGTTAGATGTTCTTGATTAAAAGACATTCTGTATACAAACGGTCCTTAAAACAGTGCTTTTATCGTAAAATGTATGTTTCCGGAGCTATGTTTTATGAATAAAAATTAGATAAAGACGTTGATACAAATAAAACAACCTCACACGAACATGTTAAATTATTTCCATTCTGAATCCCTTCTGGCCGCCCCTTCCTTCTCGATTTGTGACCAACTTGACGAATCTGAAAGATTTTAGAGTGCAGCATGACTTATCCTGACCGTAATACTGTAATTTCATTGTGATTTCAAATCTGGTGAATTCAATTCCCTTTCGAAGCAGTTTGCCAGCCGTACACCGAACATGTCGTCCAAGAAGACGCTGTTGCAACTGAATCAGAGGGAATTACGTTCATAAATAGTCAGATAGATCTCATGCTAACTAACATCGTAATAGTTTAAAGTCATTTTTGTTATTTTCTTGTCATAGTCAAATTATTGTGTCAGTTTTTATGCTATTTAGACGTCTATTGTCATTGTACGCGCTTAAGGCTCAAGACTCCATCATAATGTTTTGAAAATTAATGACTGTATCGCTTGTTTGTAATAGTGAGGCGATTGGTGCGGAAAAGTGCAGCAGCAATAGATAAATTTTGTTTACAACTGGGGTGGGTGGAAATGGGGTGTTAAAAATATGCCAGCTGATGCATAATGTAGCCAGACTTGATGAAATGTTTATTCTATATCATAACACATGTTCGCGGTGTATCAAATATATGGGTATTTATCGGTTTAAATTTTTTTTATTCACCACTTGGAATTGAACAGAAGCTTACATAACATGTTTAAATATTTATTTCCGGTATATTTGTTCAATCAGACAAACAGCAATGATTTTTTCCAATAAAAAAATCTGGCAACGGAGAGATGATTATTTTCTTGTGTATGCACACCCATTGGCGTAACTACAGGGGCTAGGGGGGGGCTATAGCCCCACCTAGAACTAAATTAGCCGCCCTAGAATTTTTGCTACTTTGCATGATCAAACTGAGCATTTTTCCCATAGTTACCCCTTCTTTAAAAGTTCATGTAAAATTTCATCAGCTTTATTGCTTTCTTGTATTTTTTATGGAAATTTTCTTATTTTTTATTGCTTTTTATTGATTATTTTGTGGAAAATTTTTATTTTTTTATGGAAAAAAATATTTATTTTGTGGAAAATTTTGTAATTGTTTATATTAATATTAATTTATTTATGGAAATTTTGTATTTTTTTTTCGTGGCACGTTTTGATTTCTTTATGGAAAATTCTTCTTTTATAATTGCTATTTTTGCTTTTACAAATACTTATTTATTTTTGTTTTGTGGAAAATTCTTAATTGTTTATGGAAATTTTGTTTTATTTGTGGAAATTTTATATTTAATTATTGCTCATACCCTGATTTCTTTATTGGCAATTTCCTAATTGTTTATGAAAAATTTCTAATTTTTTTTTCTCTTTTTTTTTTTTGTTGTGGTTACAATGGCAGCTGTCCCTTGCTATTAATCTACACTGTACCCCGCCCATATTGGCTTCTATGAGCCTCCCGTTTTTCATCATCACACAGACGTTCCTAAGCGATGTTGCTCATGTGGTCACTGTTATGGGCCGTGTTGATGAAAACAAGGATTTGTATAACAGCCCACCCCATCATTATAAGCACTTAGTATTGTCAAACTACCATCACTAATATCAACATCACTCTTTTCTTCTTCTTTACCTTTACAAAAGTATATAAGTTTTTCTGCCACTACGAATCATTTCACTCAGTATAAGCAATGAAATCATGCATCATATTCACCTACTATCAGGGTTGTAAATATTCGGCAGCACTGGATGAAGGTGATGTTTTTTTATATCATTTTTTTATTTTCTTCCTGCTTTGAAATCAACCTCACATTCCCGGAGAAGCAGAAAAGTAAACAACAGAACTCACATCACCCACAACGCCGCGAAGATGAAATTTACCACAGCAAAATGTACACATTCACCCAGCAAATTGAAAAAATTCACCACGCGTTTAAATGGGCCACTCACAGTCATACGGTAAGGCGCGAACTGAGCAGCATGTCAGAGCGACTTGTGAGTGGCTGAATGCGAAATTGAATAGTCATTGTTGAATTGAACAGTCGCACTCACCACGGCGGCGATGAAGGCGACAGCAGATTTTACTGAGATCCATGTTTTTCACTGCATTGACTGTGAAATATTTCTACCCTGCCTACTATCATTACGTTAATGTTAACATAGTCATCATGATCACCGAAAATTATTGCGGTCACTATCACCGTATCGTTCTTTCTTCACATTTACAACTTCTCCACTATCTTAACTCCCTTAAGCAGGAAACCAGCCAGAAACGAGTCACCGAAAAATCACCAAACGGTCAAAACCAAATTACTAAATCGTCGGCACCATCTTTGTTCATAATTCCGTTCAACCTTTCCAAATTCACGTCACGACTTATACTATGTTCACACTAGGGCCTTGTAACATGTTATTCGGCTATCTTGATGAGCTTTCTTTTGTCGATAATTTGAATAGCATGTTATTCAGGCCGTAGTGCAAACATAGTATTAATAAGTATATAAGTCACTGCTTACGATTTTGTTGAACATATATTGCAGTCGTGTGTTTTGATGAGTCGATTCACTTAATTCACTTCACCCATGACTGATGCCAACACCGCTACATCAATTTTTACATCAACTATATTTTGCACTTCTCAGTAACCATCCTAAACAACACTTCAGCATAATTTTCCACCTATTTCCTAAATCAATTTTTAGCTTATTGTTTTGATATAATATACACACACACTCACAGAAACATATATACGTTTTTCACAAATGTGCATATATATATATATATATATATATATATATATATATACACTACTAAAAATCCACACATATTTATTGGCAAAAATCCATAGATTTAATCTATGATGTATATCAGCGCACACATAACCATTCTCTACGCGAACTACTAATAAAATATATATCTAAATATATTTTATGTGTGGTCTCGAATAAGCAATTATTTAATTTATGTGTGGTTCTATATCGATTATATTAGGGTGAAGCTATTGCAAAAATCTATAACGGCTACACATATATCTTATAAAGATATTTTTGGCAGTGTATATATATATATATATATATATATATATATATATATATATAAACAAAGTACGGTTATCATTTACAAAGTAAACACATATGATATATACATTTACGCAATGGAATTAAAATATGATAAATTCATAAGTTATTTGCACTTACCATGTATGTATTCTTTTTATATACTTACCACTTATTAGCTTTAATAAGT
Organism: Armigeres subalbatus; assembly: GCF_024139115.2. Taxonomy (NCBI): domain Eukaryota; kingdom Metazoa; phylum Arthropoda; class Insecta; order Diptera; family Culicidae; genus Armigeres; species Armigeres subalbatus. The sequence continues at coordinate 36,012,003 of NC_085140.1, read as the reverse complement.
GTTTACCAGATTTCAGATTCTTCCGATTCCTGACGGTATTAGTAGGATCATGCTGCATTTGGTGTTGGCTCGGAGTCTTCTTAATTTCGAAGCTCCATCATAATTGATTATAGTTGAGATCGGGTTAGATAAAAGATATTTTAGTTACTAGATAAAGATTGTCGCTGTCCGGAACATCTTTTGCTGGCGAGGATAGGGGAGCTAAATGTCAAAGATGGAAAATCCATACGATTTGACAGGTATGTACCACACATGTTTCGGACAAAAGATATTTTAGTTTACTAGATAAAGATTGTCGCTACTGTTCCCTTTGTTCTGCTGTCCGAAACATGTGTGGTACATACCTGTCAAATCGTATGGATTTTCCATCTTTGACATTTAGCTCCCCTATCCTCGCCAGCAAAGATGTTCCGGACAGCGACGACAGCGACAATCTTTATCTAGTAACTAAAATATCTTTTTTTCGGACAGCAGAACAAAGGGAACAGTAGCGACAATCTTTATCTAGTAAACTAAAATATCTTTTGGTTAGATAGTGAGGAAAATTAAGAAAAGAATGGATATTAGTAAATGTCATTATATTATTTGTGAGGTTCTTTTAAATAGGATTCTCAAATTAGTGTAGTGTTATATTTAATATCAGTCGGATTTAATTAAGTAGCTTGTTTTTTTTCTAATTTCAGTTAGAGATTTATATAATAAGTGATTAATTTGGTTACAGCATAGCTGGGCCTTTCGACGATAATATCGATTTATTGAATAATTTTTCCTCAATGTGGTCCACGTTGTCTTGTAACTGATCTAGCAGGAAATAATAAACACTCCATTTTATAACTTATTTTTAACATAAACGTTGACTACGATAAAATTATGAGAAGTCTCTTCTAAAGTAACTCTCTAATACAGGATGCTAGACTTGGATCAACTAAATAGTATCTTCAAAACTATGTCGCATAGGACATTGAGCTACGGAGCCAATGTTGAATACATTCAAATGAATTATAGATTGTTGTGAAAGGAGGTTTCTGTATCGATTACCTATTTTGACATTATTCAGTTACAACACAATAGGAGGCTAAGCACAATTGACTGACTATTAAAAGGCTCTTTATTCAATAAACTCAGTCGAATTGTACCACACCTCCCTTAGCTTCTATCCGCGACATGTAGCACGCACCCTGTCGGTCATTGAGGAAACCGAATAGTAGTATACGAACTTACAATTCAATTCTCCTAAAATATATCAATATTTGTGGAGAATTATAATCCAAAGCCCAGGAATGAAAAATTTCTAATTTTTAAAGGAAATTTTATTTTGCTGCTATTTAAAAAAAATCAATTAAGAGATCCCAGAAAGGCAAAATCTTGAGTTTGCAAGAAGAGGTTACAAAAATTTAAATGAGAAAGAAATTGGAATTCTTTTGGATGGATAAAACTCCACAGGCGTCTAACTACCCAACAAACAATTTAAAATGATATGGAAATGCTAATATCATCTTCCAAACTTGGACGTACATGTTCATGATAGCATTAGAGGCGAAAGTATAGAATTGATAGTTCCGTTAGGATACGGCAGGCATGAAGAATGTTTTTATAGAAGTCGATTTGAAAGCGAGTGGAGGGCAATATTTGTGATGGCACATATCGCACGACCTTCCTTCTGCCAAGCTCCCGTATGAAGGGGGAGGGAAGAATATCAGTGTGGAAGCTGATATATCTCCACTGGCCACAATTTAAGTTGAATGAGCTAGTTTTTTAGCTGAACAAGCCAAATTGTTGCGAAATAAGATCGTATTTACCCTCCAATGCTTGTTGGGTAAGCTCATCTGTCTTTCTTTTTCTGGAATCTGACAGAAAATTCGTTACTCACACTCAACCTCCTGTGAAATGATGGTTCTGAGACGAACCGGAAAGGCGCATTACCAATCACAGGAAAAACCAGAATTTTGAAAGGAAATTTCTTTTGTCTACTCTGACATCAACGTCTGATGATTTGCCATGCATTGAGAAAAAACTTCTGCAGCGTCGCCAAGCGATTATGATTTGCACTTTGAAGTATGTTCGTCTCGGCTCTACTTCCTCTAGTGTATCGGAGAAAAACCGATTTGTTTTTCCTTTCCAATTACAAACAGAAATAAAATCTGAATTTTGAAAGAAAATATCGCATTGCTCTCCTACGAACGTTTTTGATTCTGATACAGACGGAAACTTCCTTCAGTACCGCGGGAATGCAACAGACACCATTGTTTGCTATGAACCCTTTCTTTTCATAAAATGATGGTCCTGAAAAAAGTCGATTTGCAATTCACAATGCGTCTTTCGAATCACTTACAGCAATCAAACATTAATCCGAACCTTGCGTTAAAAATTCACTGCTGCTGCTGTCCGACGACCACTCGATGATTTTCCGCACGCTAAGAATAAAAGTTCAGCACCGCCACTGTCATCCCGAGACCGCGATCGACGCCTGAGAAGAACAGATTTTCTTTTCACAAAGCGCGTTTCTAATCACTGATAGAACAGAAACGATAGTCTGAGCATTCCCGAGCAGCTCACATGTTGTGCATAGATCACAGTAACTTATGTGTGGCCAGATTTAGTAGGGGAGGAGGTTCGGTTGTGGGCACCGTTCGGTTATGGGCACCCCTATGTATCTTTTGACAGATAAGAGATGCTGTCATTCTGACAACCATCATTTGTTTGCTATAATAGCATGATGTTTTGTGCTCAATATCAAACCGGATGGGCATCTCTACTTTGAACTAGAAACAAATAAATTTTTCGTACAAGAAAAACAACACGAAAGTTTTTTTTTGCCTTTTTCAAAGTGTCATAAATTAAAGGATTTAATTCAAAAAGTGAGTTCTAATGCATATTTACACAGTAAATTTAATCTATTTTGAGGCCCAATGTCGATTGCCATCAAAATTTTAGCGCGAATTTTTTTTCTTCTCGTTCCAAAAAGGCTGCGAAATTCGGTTGTGGGCACCTTTATTGGTTCGGTTATGGGCACTCTCATTTTATTGATAAATCATTCAATATCGTTTTACTTGTCCCTTAACTTATTTTTAATAACGTTTTAATGCAGTTTTTAAAATTAGTTTGACATAATTGTTCGAAATAATGAGTTTATTTAATATTTTTGTTCTTTGGGCATGTCTAGTCATTATACACACACTTTTTGGAACAAAGCGTTGACCGATTTGCTTGCAACAAGTTGCATTCGAAGGGGAATGCTTTCCCATTGTTTCCTATTGAAAATTGGTCAGATCGGACTATGGGATCAAAAATTATTTTTTGAAATGAACGAGAAAGGCACTATTGCCGCTAGGGTGATTAATCAGGATTTTTTTGACTGTGATGCATACCAATAAAACGTAAATCAATGAAAAATTAAAACCCATTTACCTAAAGTGCTATTTTAGACCTTTCTTATGTGATTTTTTTCAACATCCTCCTTAATGCACCGAGGGAGGCATCATCACTGCTAGGTGAATTGATTTGAGTTTTTTTAGCGTCTCCTGGCTTTTAGAATGAATAAACCTTCATGCTTCTTTATTTTTTGCTAAGTTTTCAAGGGTGCCCACAACCGAACCACGAAATGAAAATGTCCAAAAATGTCAAATTTTCTAAATTGTCAATATTTTTTTCTTAATCGATTTAATCATATTAATTTCTTTGCTAGTAGTAAGGTTATAAGTTTAGCTTTCGTTTGCTATGCAAATGTCGACATAAGATCAACCAGGGCCAAAGTTATGGACCAAACACAAAAGGGTGCCCACAACCGAACCTCCTCCCCTAAAAATTAGGTTGCTGTAACCAGTTTCATTAGACTTGTGCTGCTTGGGTTGCATGGATATTTCTCTTGAGTACTGCCAAAATTAGCCCCCCCTAGAATTTTTCGTTAGTTACGCCAATGTGCACACCTTTGTTTGCGTGTTGGCTGGCGTATAAATTGTATTGTTTTGATGGAATGAAGTTGCATCGCGTAGATTTTGAATTCACCATTTCACTATAGCGCTATAGTGAATTGAAGCCGTCATATGATTGTTCATATAGGGGAAAAGACGGCTTTGGCAGGTTTTGTTCTATTATTGGCAGGGGGTTTTTGTCGACCGAATTTTATGAAATTTGGCCACAATATTCTTTGATATGCAAAGAAGGTTTAGGCCAAATTTGAGCATAATCAGTCATAAAAAAGCCCCCTGACAATAATAGAACAAAACCTGCCAAAGCCGTCATTCCCGCTATCAGAAAGTCACAGAAATAAACAGAAACAAAAATTGAAGATGTCATTGAATTGGAGGGAATTTTGAGTAGGATGTAAGAAATTGAGCTGGAGAGTCAAATAAGCTCTATTAACACGTGTTAATATCTACAACTTGAAGCAAGTGAAAAATATTACTATTCTAAATGATGTCGTTGTTCATATAATTGGAACTTGGACATATTTGAACATGATGCAATAGTGTCCGGTACTTGGGGACACTTTTCTGAACCGTGACAATTTTCACCAAAATTTATCATCAAAATACATCGTCCAAAAACGTGTTCAAATTATCAAATATAGTTTGTATGAATCATTAATGATCATATTTTGTGTATATGGTGTACAAATAAACATAACCCGTATAATTAGAGTTTTTCGTTAAATGGCTTATGTGTCCGGCACTGGGGGATCTCCCCCTATATCAAAATAATAGTGCACTTTATGTTTCTGCGAAATGGGTTATTCCGGGAAATGTCATTCCGCGAGATGGGTAATTTGCGCGGAATGCACTATTCCGCGAAATATCGTACTCCGCGAAATGGGTTTCCGCAATGTGGTACTCCGCGAAATGGAATTCCGCGGAATGACATTCCGCAATTTGTCATACAATCTTTAAAGTCATTTTTGTCATTTTCTTGTCAGAGTCAAATTATTTAGCCAGTTTTTATGCTATTTATACGTCTATTGTCATTGTACGCGCTAAAAATCGACCAAAGCAGTTTATCCGACTCACATGGAACATGTTGCCCAATGCTTCATCGTAGTAACTGAGCCGGAAGTTTTTTTTATCAAGTATAAGGAAGTGCTCAATCCCCGATTTATAAAAAAAAATACAAGTTAATAACTTTTGAAACAGTTTTCAACCCGTACAAGGATCATGTCGTTCATTAAGAAACAAAAGACATTACATTTACAACTCTTATAGATACTCTCTCCCATTATCTCATTCCTAATCAGACAGATTTTTTTTAAATTTTTCGTTCATTTTGGAGGCTCAATTGCCGAATCATATAGATTGATCTGTACGATGTCATTCTTGTCTTTATGGTCAAAAGGTATGAAGTTTGAATTTCTTTGTTTGCCTAAGTTATTGGTTCATCCTGTGTCAATACTATCAAACACAATGTAAGTTATGTCTTGTAAAAAGTGGAAACTGTTTGTGCATTTAGTCTATTTTATTGTTATTCCTTTGTCAAGGTATTACTATTATTATGTTCTAATAAATAGCTTGGTTGTTTCCAAACTAACTGTCATTATCTATCATGTACTAATGATCAGTTATGAGTCAGCTTTAGGATTTACTTTTCGGTGGCAAAGTAAAGCTTCATCACGCCTATTCCCTACTATTAGTAAAAATTATCGTGAATGAAGCCGTCATAAGATTGTTCATAACCATCATTATAATGTGTGGTATTTTTTATTATTGCTCTTCGAAGTGAGGCATAACAAAATAAAACTGGCACCACGTTCCTAGTTTTGAAAAAACTTCTACTCAGTGAATCCAGCAGTCGATTCCCTACGAATGTCTTGAATACTTTGTTTTTCAATAAATGCCTAGCTAGCTAAATGAGGCTAAATGTAAGCGTGTCTACGACTCATCGTCACAGGGAACGCATCAGAAAAGTATTGCCGAAAAGAAGACAACTCACATCATTATCACTGATGAAAAAGGCCTCTGCCTGACTGCACTACCATTCAAGGCTCCAAGACACGAGATCCGTTGGATCACATGCAAATGCCGTAAATTAGTGCGTCAATGCCAGATATGGTGCCGACCGAACAAAAATAGTCAACATATGATACCACCACGACAGGATATGTCTTTGGTTGCCATATCAGTGCTAATAGCGTAAGCCGACCCACCGCAGCAAGGTAACATATCCGAGGGGAAGGAATATTTTAAAAATCCTCAAAATTATCTGAATTTTATTCAGTTGCCCCCTCAGAATATTAGTTTTGAGCAAAAAATCCGAGGAAGACATAATCGTTTCTAAAAATTTGTATCGGCCTTATTGACACGCAAAACAACTTGTGCAAAAGATAAACTTGGCAGGTTAATAAACTATTACTCTCGTTTTTTTCATGTTTTACTCATGTAAGATTGTGAAGTGAAACGGATTAGTTCTATGCTTTATCATTGAAATATATATATTTTTTCATGTACTCACCTACCCCACTGTATCTTATAATAGATGATCTTTAAATGATTACACACGTGATTTGTTGCTTTCGCTTTTTATTTTGCAATGAACAAGATCTCCGACTCGTCACAGACGGTCAAGAGATTTGCGTTTCTAACACGACAAATTCAAATCATTTCAAACATTATTCAAGATCTTATATCCATTCAATAACATAGTAAATATTGGTGTTTCTTCGAAAACGGCGCGATCCTTCTCCAAATGTGTGCGAAATACTTATCAAGAAATCATATTCGACATATCTCCTGTCTCAAAAACAAAATTAATCCGTAGCTTCCACACCTAAACTCGCATCGCGCTTTTTCGTTACATTTCAATCAAGGTTACAATCTTCCAGTATATTCCGTTGTGCTTGCATTTTGTACTAAACTTTAAGCCGTAATGGGTGATGCAAAAAAGACGAACTGCCAATCGTTCCCGGAAAGTCCCACGTGAAAGAGTGCAAATCCTTCCCGCAAACCGCCGAAAACGAGACAACTGCTTTTCTGGTTTCCAAAAAAATCAAAAGCAATTTTAAGAGCATTTTGACTCTAAAACAGCTTAAACAAATTGTAAATATAAAAATAGTAATTGAATTACAATAATGTAATGTTTAAAAATCTATGACGAAGCATAAGCGACCTTTAAAAACACCAATTAGTTTTAAACTAATACCATCCATCCAGCACAGCTTTTACTAATTCTAGGAAAGGGAAACCTTCTTGAACGAAGCTTCCCGCGTGTCGGCCTGCTCTGGCCACACGAATACGGAACACACCCTCACCTCCTTTGTACTTTTTCGCAAATCTGCCAGCAGCACTTACATGACTAAACGTAAGAAATCCAATTCAAATCAGTTTTTCCATATTTTCGAATCCACTTCGACCAGTGGAGATTAGGAAAGAGGTAAAGAGTGCCGCCGCCTTCGACCTCTTCAAGCGTTGGCATGAATCATCTGCGGTTGCTGTTGTTGGTTCATTGCATTCTGCCGGCCACCTGTATTATTGCGGCGACGCCGTTGTTGGCGGGGACGGAACTTCTTGTTGCCTGCGCCGTCATTCGGAGATGTCGGCTGGCTGTTGTTGTTATAATTGTTTTTGCCCGGGTGGTTATTGTTCATGTCAACGCCAATGTTGCTGTTGTTATTGTTGTTGTAACTGTTGCGACCGGCATGCATAGGTTTGCGATTTTCTTTTCCATTTCCGTTTCCGACATTGCTGTTATTGGCAACAGCATAGTTCCCACCATTGCCAGGTGCGCTGTTGCTCTTGTTGCCGAAAAACAGCCGACCTGTTGAAGAAACGACTATTATTACAAATTGATCAGGTGCAATGCAAAGAATTTACCAAACTGATAATTGCTACGCAAAGTGTAAGTATAAAGCGGTTTTTAACAATCGGTGAGAAAAAATATCTATCCAACAACTCACCTCTGGAGGAACGACCACGCACGCGCTTCACCACAGGCTTCAATTGCTGCTTCTCCGGATCATAATGACAATCGAGCAGCTCTACCAATTCGGTGCGCTCTTCCTCCTTCAATTCGGTGATCTTGCTGACCACGGCTTCTAGACCGTCGCGCTTGCAGTCGTTCCAAACCTGCTGGAGCGACGCAAAATCGTGTCCGTACTCAGCCAGCACTCGTCTGTACGTCACAGCCTTAACTCTGTTGAAGAGATAACAATTAGAGAACATGAATAGAAAGGTTTTTAGTGGAATATCTTCGCTTGAGACGAGTTAAATAATTACTAGAGGAAGATAACCTTATTTTTGAGATCGAAATATGTATGTATATTTAAAATAATAATCAAGCGATGGAATTAAATAGGATAGAGTTCAAAATCACTTAACATTGAATGTATGTCATGAACTTATGTAAAATAAATGTAAATTGTACTAACCTATGATAAATAGTCGTCTTGAAGTACTGCAAAAACATCGGTCGGAACGAATTCTGGCGCACCAGAATTTTCTCCTGTTCGTCAAGCTCGGAAATTTCACTCGTGATCGGTGAGGCCAGGTCGCACAGTATCAAACACATCTTCTCCCGCTCGGCTTCGGTTGTGGGTCGGGAGCGTGGTTGCGGCTCCGGGATTGTTGTCACCTGGCCGGTAACAGCGTCCACGTCAGTCTGATGCCGATCGTCATCGATGTCATTGCTCTGGCTCTGAGGCTGGTCGTTGTTTTCCGTCTCAGCACTGGCGGTCCTTTGCGGCTTGGGTTCACTGTCGACTTGGGCACTCGAGCCACCGACGGCGCCTTCCTCGGCATCAGCCTCGTCGTTCGATGGGGTCTCTTCACACTCGGCTGCCACCTGAGTACTGTCGTTGCTCGATGGTTTGTCATCTTCTGTTGATGCAAAAATAATAAAAAATTATAGAATAATATGGAATTGATTCATTTGTTCGAAATATTAGAATGTTTCCCAGTTTGAAAAAAAAAACAATGGTTTTTAAACAAATAAAAAACAATAGACATACACTCAATGAGCTTTGTGGAGTTGTACAACAAGTTGCAAACAAAATATCACAATGGATGACATGAGAACAATAGAGCAACATTAGTAAGACAATAGATACAGACAAAATGGCTTAGCGAGGACTTACCTCGGGACAATCGACGTGCAAGCTGGTAGGCTAATCGAGCACGGTATGCGGCATTGCCTTCGAATCCGTCCTTTGCTTCGCTTTCCTCCAGCACCAGTTTAGCCAGCTGACGAATCGAGAAGTATTTGATGGTCTTGCTGCACTTCTCCTCAGCCAGCTTAAAACCGTTGGCGAACGACTTCACCATCCCGGTGAACCGGTCCAGCAGATTGTACTTCTTCACAGCCTCGATGAGCATGTACGGCACGAACTTACGCTGCTCGTGGTAGATCAGAACGATTCCTTCTGAGCCCTCATCTTCTTGATAGCGCGCCTCCAACCAGTTCATAAATTCGTTTAGAGCGGAGATTTCCGTTTTGGTTTTCACCACGCGGTATGTCTGCATGCTTTTTAGCATCCGAAAGAATCCAACCGTGATGACACGAACCTGGTGGCGCTGCCGGGCGGCCGGATTCAGATTCATGAGCGGCATTATGTACTGCGAATACTGATGATCCGGCGTGTAGGCCGAGATCTGGACAATTTCATCGATTAGCCGACGACCGGTCGTGTCAATGTCAATCCCAATCAAAGTGTACTTCCCGTACGGTAGTGGATTGGTGTTGATGGACACGTCGGTTCGATCGAACTTGGACGACAGGGCACCAGCCGGGCCGGAGTCACTTTCCTCGGAGCAGCTTTCGTCCAGATGGTGCTCGAAGTCGCCCTCCGCCGTTTTGCTTTCGTCGATTCCGGTCACCATTTTCCTATTTTCTTTTTTAACTCTGGATACAAAAGATAACCTCTCAGTCAAGCTTTTTTTTTTTGGTTTATTGGCTTCAAAATTGTTTCACATTGAAAGTTAAAAAATCGCTTACCCGTTTCAAAGGTTCGAAGAAATTCACAATTTCTACACACTTTTCTCAAGAAGAAATAATTCAAATTCCTCACTTTCAAATTTTCAGAATCACTTTTTTGGGAAACTTTCTACCACTCGGTGTAGATCTTTGGCTTGATGAATTTGAAGTGGAGGATTTTTGATTCGGCAGCTAAAATTCCAAAAATTTTGCACGAAAAAAATGCACTGTTGCCATTTTTCCTCAATATCTCAATAAGAATGAGGTACTAGAATGAGTTACCTGCACAGTTACCTGCAGGGTCTCGCCGACATTTCGCACCAACACGAACGCAGGTTCGTGGTTGCAAATAGAGATGTCGCAAATTAATCGATTACTTCGATTAATCGATTCATCGTTGTGATAATCGATTAATTTTGAATCGATTATTACCCAACGATTAATCGATTCAATAATCGAGATTAATCGTGAGTAATCGATTAGTTACTAATCGATTAATCAGAATTTTACGACATCATAAGGATGTCGAAAATTAATTGATTATTTCGATTAATCGATTCATCGTTGTGATAATCGATTAATTTTGAATCGATTACTATACAATGATTAATCGATTCAATAATCGACAAGAATCAAGAGTAATCGATTAGTAACTAATCGATTATTCGGGATTTTACGACATCTCTAGTTGCAAACAATCCCATTTGATTTTGCCAGCTGCTCGTGGTTGCATATAGGAATGGGCGATACCGATACGATATATCGGGAATCGATATTTTCGCCCCGATTAATCGTTATTATGTATCGATTTTATTATGTTCGATATTTGACCGTATCGATTTTTTTATGCTGATATCGGATTTCGATTTTTTTAGAGTGAAAATATAGCACATTAGGCACAATCTGTTAAAAACAGCGAATCTTCGATGTGTGATTCGATAATCTGAAATGGGGAATCTAAGTTTCCATTTTTTTTGCTTGTGCTTTTAATTTTTTGGGCGTATCGATATATCGGAATATCGATGTTTCAAGGCCGATATTTTTCGGCATCGATATTTCGAAAATAAAAACATCGATTCGGCAGTATCGATATTTTTCCGAAAAACGCCCATTCCTACGTCGTGGTTGCAAACAAACCGAGTAAAAGTGTGAGTGGAACGTGCGTGTACGTACACGATCGCTGAAAGCCTAATGAACCGTTTTACCTTTTGTTGGCCCTGCGCGCATTTTGATTTTAACCCTTAAATGCGCAATGTTGTTTTAAAACAACAAACTGAAAATACGTTTAATGTTAATAGAGATGAGTGACGTTTAGCGCTCGCACACTAATGTGCAATTCGTCATGTGTAAATACATGTGTTGCGGCGGTTTTCCTTGGCTTGATTGAAACTCTTTTGACAGCAGTGTATATTACCAACAGCTTCAAAGCTGAAATTTATTTTTCATTATAAATTATTAAACCATATATATATATATATATATATAAGTAACTTACAATCTAGTTCCAATTCAATTAACAAACCACCGTATCCACCGCAACTACAATCCAATCTGATTCCCTCAGCATGACAGTGTTGCTAGTTTCACTGAACCTACCAACTCATCTTAACACTCCCACCCGTGAAGCTAGTAACAAAACTGGTCTATTATACAATTCAAAACTTTCTATTTACCACTATTGTTTCTAAACTTCTCCTTCAAATTATTCCCCTATCAGTCCCGCCTGGATCGAAAAGTATTCGTTTCACAAAACGATTCACAATTTCTCTCATAATTTTATGTGCGCCAAACAAACCGCTTTGCTTCGAATCGCACGCCAAATCTTTCTTAGCTTTTGCGTAAACGAATTCTATTTTACCCTTACTCTGTGCGGCGGTGCACAAACAGATGTATTCATCCGAGCTCGTTCGATGATCGGGACGGCGCACAATTGTCGTCGCCGCATCACTACTGCTTTGCAGCGCTTGTCCTACCGATTCAGATTCGTTGTTTTTCTCTTCTGATACACGCAAACGTAATGCATTATCGAAATCGCCGTGTGATATAGTATGATCGCTGACATGCTGTTCTTTCTTCACCGATTTTTCACAGATGTTTTGCTCACTATATCTGATTATTATTGCTGCCCTTCGTTCACTAAATTCTAAATCAATTTTCTCTGCAGCAGCCTTGTAATACTCATCTAATTCCTTTACTTTGCGCTCGTAATCCAACTGGATTCTTTTTTCATTTTCGGAATGTTGAGTCCGCCATGCTTTGTTTTGCTCCTCCAGCAGCTCGAGCTTCCTTCTCAGTTCGTCCATGGCGACTCCTTTCAAGTTGAGAGTTAGATTCTTTGAAGAATGTTGCGGCGGTTTTCCTTGGCTTGATTGAAACTCTTTTGACAGCAGTGTCCATTACCAACAGCTTCAAAGCTGAAATTTATTTTTCATTTATAATTATTAAACCATATATATATATATATATATATATATATATATATATATATATATATATATATATATATATATATATATATATATATATATAAGTAACTTACAATCTAGTTCCAATTCAATTAACAAACCACCGTATCCACCGCAACTACAATCCAATCTGATTCCCTCAGCATGACAGTGTTGCTAGTTTCACTGAACCTACCAACTCATCTTAACAACATGTTTGTTTTCCTTCTGCTCATAACCTCAAAAATGATCGGGTCATCACAATGATTTCAAAAGAGTCAAAAAATATATGGAAATATACTCATTTTTACCCAATCTTTGCTGAGTTGCACCATCTAGGAGTGTTTGTTTTCCTTTTATCGCCACTCACACATTCGGACGTATGAGAATCTCAATTCAAGCTCCACGGATACAAATTTCATCCATTTGCTTCAAAAATATACATGTTTGCTTCCAAAATGGTAAAATGTTTGAATCAAACATATTTATTTATAAAACCAAATTAAATCCCTGTTTGTTTTATACGTACACTACTGGGCAGCCCCTCGCTCGCTCTTGCAAAAGTAAACAAACACTCGAGTTCGGATCGGATCCGATCGGAGGTCAACAGAGGAGCAGGAGAAAGCGTGGAAAAATATGTTTTCTTGCTTCCAAATTGTTGATAAGGATGTTTTTCAGGTACAGAAAGGTAAGTAAATGAAATATGAACGATTAGAATTGAGAAATCTGGTAGTCAAATGCTACCAGAATATGAAAATTGGTAGAGTTGATAAGAAAATATTATGAATGGCCGAACCAAAACAATAATATCCATGTTTGCTTCAAACATTTAGCTGGTTGAAACAACTTGAAACGCACATTTGATTCAAAAGAAAGTTTTCGTTCGCTTCAAATGCAACAATATGTTTGATCCAAACATATTTATTTTTGATGCCAGAGCAAACTGAATTATTATATCACGCAGAAAAAACTACGTTAAAAACAAACATATTCTAGGTAAATCCAAACAATAATTCAGTTTGCTCTGGCATCAAAAATAAATATGTTTGGATCAAACATATTGTTGCATTTGAAGCGAACGAAAACTTTCTTTTGAATCAAATGTGCGTTTCAAGTTGTTTCAACCAGCTAAATGTTTGAAGCAAACATGGATATTATTGTTTTGGTTCGGCCATTCATAATATTTTCTTATCAACTCTACCAATTTTCATATTCTGGTAGCATTTGACTACCAGATTTCTCAATTCTAATCGTTCATATTTCATTTACTTACCTTTCTGTACCTGAAAAACATCCTTATCAACAATTTGGAAGCAAGAAAACATATTTTTCCACGCTTTCTCCTGCTCCTCTGTTGACCTCCGATCGGATCCGATCCGAACTCGAGTGTTTGTTTACTTTTGCAAGAGCGAGCGAGGGGCTGCCCAGTAGTGTACGTATAAAACAAACAGGGATTTAATTTGGTTTTATAAATAAATATGTTTGATTCAAACATTTTACCATTTTGGAAGCAAACATGTATATTTTTGAAGCAAATGGATGAAATTTGTATCCGTGAAGTTTAGCTGAGTGTACCCATTTGGGAACATTACAAACGCCGCGCAGTGTATCACATCCAGAGAATCTGACAATACGTACACGCACGTTCCACTCACACTTTTACTCGGTTTGTTTGCAACTACGAGCAGCTGTCACGGCAAAATCAAATGGGATTGTTTGAAACCTGTTTGAAACCGCGAACCTGCGTCACAGAGAACAGACGTTGAAGCTCAACTCGCCATGTTGTGATAACTTTTTACTGTTCATTTTGAAATTACTTTGGAATGTCGCTGTTATCTCGTGCATAATCAGCGCTAGCGTCATCAAAAAATGCCACTGTGCGCTAGTGTCGTTATGCATGCAAGAGCATGCCAGCGCCATCGTGTTGTCAAAATGAGATTGTGAGTTGCAATGTCGACGTCGATGGCGTTGAGGTTCGGTGTATTTGTTTACACATGTTTTGCAAGAAATTTTGTTCGAGCCTCCATGTCTGTTCTCTGTGCCTGCGTTCGTGTTGGTGTGAAATGTCGGCGAGACCCTAATCACAGACAAACAGACGTAACACTGAGAAAATTCCCATCGACCATTAGCTCAACGGTCGTTTTAAATTCAACTGCTTGCGAGTTTCACATCCAGGGGCGCGCGCATCGTATACCTTTGTATTTGACATCTCACACTAGCGCCTTCTGTTGACATTGTCGTACTGAACATTGTTTCGTACAACATGCACGTTAGGTGGTGGTAGAATAACTGGGCAATGGATTTTGAAACAAATTGTTCTAGCTGTTACGTCTGTTTGTCTGTGCCCTAATGATTTCAATGCTTATTTACGTTAAAAATATTTCCAACGATTTCTAAAAAAATCGCCTTGCGCCTTTAAGGGTTAAGCCCTAAACGCAATAAATAAACGATTAATCGAAGTTATCGACATCTACACGGAGAGTTAAATCAACCCAAAATTTGAGTTCAATTTACAAGTAAAATTTGATGCATATTAAAAGGCACCTTCTTATTTTTTTGCATAAAAGTGAATAAATGAATAAAACATAGCCATAATTGGGCATAATATTTATTCCTTTTTGTGTGTAGTCTCATTCTCCCACGAAAGAGCGTGCTTTGAGGTCATATTTGAATAAATACAAGAATAAATACTTTATATTCAAAAGAGCATGTCTTACATGTGTAAACTTTTTTAGCAGTGTAAGGCATTACACAATTTTTCTCGCAGGACTGCAACCGGGAAGATAAAATTAAATATTTATTATAATATTATTATATGATTAAACGTCTGCAAGCCTTAATAGTTCGGGGGTCGGAGCGTGTATGCGGCCTCTTAAACCCCAATTGTTAGGAAATCATAAGGAGGGCGTCCATATCATGTGGACAACATGTGGAGGGAAAAGTTTGCCAGTGCACGACAGCAGCAATCTTACTATTATCTTACTAAAATTTAAAATAATATACATATAAAAACTATGTTCTGCTCTATAAATAAATTTTATTAATAAACTTGCTTTAGGATATAAAAAAAATAATCGCACCATGCACCTCTACAAAACTACCGTCCAGACTTTACTTGTGCGATATGCCGCACCTGGCCATGCATTGTTCAGTCTTCGTCTTTAATACAGCTTTCCACCAGCTGCCGTAAATTGGGATTCTCCATGGCAGCTGCTATCCGTTCCTTATCGTTGATCTGCTTGTTAACTGCAATAAAATCCATTGTCATTCGATTTCAACCACTCAATCTAATTATCATTTCAACATCAAGCTCATAGCGCTAAACGTATATACCAACTCCTAATAGATATTGTAGAATCCATCAAGAAGCGAAGACACGATTGAATAATATTTTCCATTTTATGTGTATGTTCTCTGATCATCATCCCATTTTATGCCTGTTGTTTTTGGCCTTTGACCAGTTTTTTACACGAGTTTGACGACAGACGCTGCATTGCTTTTTTACAATAGTTGTTACGTCATGCTCGTTAGGAAACGCTTTTCGATCTCTGGATTGTACAGCATCTTTTAAAGTTAGCCAAAACCAATCAAATACTCACTTTCATCTTCCGTGGAGTGGGCTCCCTTCTTGATGTAGATATCCAACTTTAGATTATGGTTGAGATTTCGTTGGACTTTAACCCGAATGCACAGGCCAATCAAGGTGGCCAGTGAACAGTGCGGCACCGTCGGGTTGAACTCGATTCGCACCACATAGACGTTTCCCTCGGTTGGTTTCTGGACGAAGATGCCCTCCTCGTACACCACCTTAAGGTCCTCAAGAGTGTTAGGCTTCTCCGGGTCCCGGATAGTGCGCAAAAAGTCTACAGAAGGGGGGAAACATAATGAAACTATGGTCACGAATCCATGAAAATGATCAGCAAATTCTCACCGTAAATTGTTTCTTTGAGGTCATCCTCACCGCGATAACCGAGCTGCGATAAGGTTGGCGATGGTGAGACTTCTTTTTTATGAGGTGTAGCAGATGCTTCAACAGCATCGGAACTACCAGGTGACGCTGTTAGATCCTCGGAAGTTTTTCTGCGGAAGAACGACAACATTGTGCAACGCTGGTGATCGCTAGAATTTTAATTATTTGCACATAGGATGTATTATTCAATATGCTGAAAAAATATTTTAATCTCTCAAAATACTATCAACCTCTGAAATGGAACAATGACTGCGACGAAAGTAATCGCAATTTTTATTTTGATCTATATTTTCGCTTTTCAAATGTCAAATCGCAGGTTTAAATACAGTGCCGCTGCAAATCAGAAAAGGATTCAGCTACCGGGAAATGGTCGACCTTTTGAAAATAGATAGGGGGAATGACGGCTTTGGCAGGTTTTGTTCTATTATTGTCAGGGGGGTTTTTTATGACTGATTATGCTCAAATTTGGCCTAAACATTCTTTGCATATCAAAGAATGTTGTGGCCAAATTTCATAAAATTTGGTCGACAAAAACCCCCCTGCCAATAATAGAACAAAACCTGCCAAAGCCGTCTTTTCCCCTATGTACTTTATTCTATTTATTTGAAAATTGTGCTTGGTTTTGACGTAAACTACCCGCATAATTGTAAACAATCTGTATCATTGTTAAAAAACTATTCGCATGAATTAAGGAAAACTGTTACTATTTATGTAATAGCCGATTAAAAATGGAACTATATGTTTATTTAGAGCCAGTATTATATTGTCTGTTTCCTTGGTAACAAAACGCGCCGACCATTTTTTAGGCACTATCAAAATCGTCGCCAACATCTTTATTCTAAAATTATGTTAGTTTTATTAGAAAATAATGTCAATCTGCATTAAAAACAGGGCTCAATTTTTGGAAATAATGTGATTATTGAGTATATAAAATTTTGTTCACAGTTGATTTGACAGGTCTTATGGCCATTTCTGCTGGCGACGATTTTGGCGTCAATTTGTTTTGCGACGATTTCAAATCGTCGCGGCCGATAAGGTGGGAAATTGATAATACAATACCTTCAATATACGCTACCACATGCATTAATAACACATTTTATTGGTTCTTAATAATCTCTCATCTTCCATTCGTTTGAAAAAAAAACAACAGTAAATTTTAAAAGACTCATAACTGATACTGCAACAATACCGAATATGGCCACTTAATAATTACGTCATCTAACAAAAGTTTTGTCTCGTTGCGATTCCTCACACACTTTAAGAAATGTATCCTCCAATAATAAAAATCCGATACCGTTCAGTGTATGTCCGATTCTCAATAGGCGGCAGAACAAATTTTCCGTGTACAGTAGCCGTTCGATAACTGCAAAATATTTACTTTGCAGTTAACGAATGCCGTTCGATAACTGCAACGCATTCTAAACGTCAAACGGTTGTCAATCGACGTCAGATGCAATGAAAGTGCATCTAAATGTGCATCCCAATGCAGCTGTCATTAAGTCTGACATCAGTTTGAAGTTTAGCGGTCCGATAACTGCAAAACTGTTGCAACTATCGAATTGCAGTTAAAAAGCATTGCAGTTAAAGGACTTGCAGTTATCGAACGTCTACTGTAGCTGCCATCGATTATAAAAGTTCTGGTTCACTCGAACCAAATTAAATCGTGTTAGTTATTTTTTATCAATTTGTTTTTCGTTTCTTGTACCGCTAGAAAAGCCGGAGGTAAGTAATTAAATTTGCTTTACTAAATGAAATAATATTAGTTGATATAGATATTTCTTGCATCTTACAAAAGTTTGTTCCGGTTTGCGTGAAAATAGCGATTGCAGTTCAACGTATTCTATTTACTTCATACTCATTGTATCTATCGGAAATGAAATTGGTAAGTATTTTAACATAAATTAAATATATCGCAGATTTATAGCTTAGTCATTTCTTTCCTGCGTTTCCTGCAGGTCGATTTCGTATTCTTTGTGGATGCGGCTTCCGGATACCCAGCTGAAAGACAAAGGCAATCAAAAGGAGTTCTCCATGAAGGTAGCTCATATTGTTCGCCGGTTTTATGTGAAAAAGACGAGGAAAATGATAAATAAAATATCTTATACAGTGAACGTTCGCTAATTGGGGTTTTTCTAGTTGGGGCGCTTTTTAGTTGGGGGTTCGCTAATTGGGGCGAAACCCAATTAAAAAGCAGCTAAACGTCAGAATGTGATGTCAAAAACGCGTTGACGTTTTGTTTCCGTGTTTGGCGGGATCGATATTTTCTGGCGCGTAAAATTTTTCTTTGTTCAATGCAAAAAGTAAAAAACCCAGATTAATCCACCTAGCGTTGGTGGTGCCTTTCTCGCATTTAGTTAAGACACCAACCTTATATGGGGTTTATATGGTCTGATGTACCATTTTCTGCATAACTTTTAAACGCAATTACCGATCGATATAAAATTCAATAGTGATCAACAAGGCTTTGTCCCCTGTCGAATGAAACTTGTTGCGAGAAAATCGGTTAAGGATTACTATACGAAAAGTTGTCTAATGTTTTTTATAGCTTTTGTGCACACACATACACACACACATACACACACATACACACGGACAGACAGACATGTGCTCAGCTCGTCGAGCTGAGTCGATTGGTATATAATACTATGGGTCTCAGAGGCTTCTATAAAAAGTTCGTTTTCGGAGTGAAATGATAGCCTTTCGGTACAACTTAGTTGTACGAGAAAGGCAAAAAGGTATTTTGACCATAACTTCCGATTCCATAGTCCGATCTGGCCAATTTCCAATAGGAAACAATGGGACAGGATCCTGCGTCGAATGCAATTCGTTGCGAGCAAATCGGTTGAGGATAAGTGCCTGAAAAATGAGTGACATTTTTTACGCGATTTTTACGTATAAATTTATATTTTGGCCATAACTTCCGATCCCATAGTCCGACCTGGCCAATTTCCAATAGAAAACAATGGGAAAGGATTCTGCGTCGAATGCAATTTGTTGCGAGCAAATCGGTTGAGGATAAGTGCCCGAAAAATGAGTGACATTTTTTACGCGATTTTTACGTATAAATTTGTATTTTGGCCATAACTTCCGATCCCATAGTCCGACCTGGCCAATTTCCGATAGGAAACAATGGGAAAGGATTCTGCGTCGAATGCAATTTGTTGCGAGCAAATCGGTTGAAGATAAGTGCCTGAAAAATGAGTGACATTTTTTGCGTCGTTTTGTGCGCACACACACACACACACACACACACACACACACACACACACACACACACACACACACACACACACACACACACACACACAGACATCACCTCAATTCGTCGAACTGAGTCGATTGGTATATAACACTATGGGTCTCCGGGCCTTCTATAAAAAGTTTGTTTTTGGAGCGATCATATAGCCTTTACCGTATACTTAGTATACGAGAAAGGCAAAAATGAATTTTCAATACGAAACAATTGGACAATATTCTACGTCGAATGAAACTTGTTGCGAGTAAATCAGCTGAGAGTAAGTGCCTAAAACGTGAGTGAGAATTTTTCTTATAAAAAATTTATTTTGGCCATAATTCCGAAGCCCATAGTCCGATTGGGCCAGTTTTCAATACGAAACAATGGGACAAGATTCCGCGTCGAATGCAACTTGTTGCGAGCAAATCGGTTAAGGATAAGTGCCTAAAAATGAGTGAGATTATTTTGCGCACACACATACACACACACATACACACACACGCACACACAGACAACACCTCAATTCGTCAATTACAAAGAGTGATTACTCTGCAGAAAAGGACTGGGAAATTGGGGGTTACTTGAATGGATTTATTGACTCGGTAATACTGACGATGGACGCATAGTTGTCCTTAAATTGGAACGATATCAACATGTTATTAGTCTGTTTCAGAAGCTTGGAGTGATGGGTCAGTAAAGGTACAATGGAGTAACTTTGTAGCATTATTGTACTTCTGGCTAGATTCTTCTTCTTCTGATTTACATCCCCACACTGGGACAGAGCCACCTCTGGCTAGATTAATTGCCATAAATAACTGCTCTTGGATTACGTTGATAATTATTATTATTAATATCTTTATTAATGAGGTTTTCGGCCCTGGACCGGTTCGCCTCGTAAACGTTGATAATCTTCGATATAGACTAACGCAAAATGAACTCCCCCAAGAAATTATGACGTTTGAGCTGGTCGCATAATGAACTTTTGTTCAAAAAGACGAGCCGCTCAAATGCAAAAATCCATCGGGTGAGTGAATTCGAAAACAGCTGTACAGGTCTATACATAAAAATGAATTTCTGTCTGTCTGACCATTATAGACTCCGAAAGTACTAAGCCGATCAGCGTGAAAATTTGTATGCAGAGGTTTTTGGGACGGGGAAGGTTCTTAAGATGGTTCAAGTCCCATCCCCCCTTAGGAAAGGGGGGCTTCCATACAAATGCAACACATAAATTTTTGCATAACTCGAGAACTAATAAGAGAATAAATCAATTTTAGGTGAAACGAAGTTCGTCGGGTCTAAATAACTGGAATAAATAACTGGTCTTTGATGATTCTGCGAGCGTTACGGCCCATACAAATTTTAGAACCCTTCCATACAAAACACATTACGAGGTGGTGGGCTTTTCGGTAAATGACAGCCGGTGTCACTGAGTACATCGAGAGTATTTCTCATGGCAAGTGGATCTTCTTCTTCTTCATCTTCTTCTTCATTGGCATTACATCCCCCACTGGGACATTGCCGCCTCGCAGCTTAGTGTTCATTAAGCACTTCCACAGTTATTAACTGCGAGGTTTCTAAGCCAAGTTACCATTTCTGCATTCGTATATCATGAGGCTAACACGATGATACTTTTATGCCCAGAGAAGTCGAGACAATTTCCAATCCGAAAATTGCCTAGACCGGCACCGGGAATCGAACCCAGCCACCCTCAGCATGGTCTTGCTTTGTAGCCGCGCGTCTTACCGCACGGCTAAGGAGGGCCCCAATGGCAAGTGGATACTGTGGGTAAGATTTTCATTGACTCTGTTTTGATTAGTGATTGTTGCGATTACCGGAGGGGCCCGCAGGAAGCCGCAATATTCTATATTTTCTCGAGACACTCAAAAGGAAACCGAGAAGGAAACAATGGAACAGGATTCCGCGTCGAATGAAACTTGTTGCAAGCAAATCGGTTAAGAGTAAGTAAAAAATATGTTTTGGCCATAACTTCAAATCCAAATGGGACAGGATTCCGCGTCGAATGCAACTTGTTGCGAGCAAATCGGTTAATGATAAGTGTCTGAAAAATGAGTGAGATTATTTTGCGCACACACATACACACACATACACACACACATACACACAGACATCACTTCAATTCGTCGAGCTGAGTCGATCGGTATATAACACTACACAGAGAAAAAAAAAGTTGGGATTCCAACATTTTCTAATTTTAATTTAAGAGTATGGTAAATACTGTGTTTTTGAATGCTAAAACTTTTCAGTCAAATGCTAAATTGATTGATTTGAAAGTTTTTTTTCAGTTTAAGGTGATTATAGAATGAATCCCGTGGTGAATTTCACTTTCACCACACGTTTATCTACATACATTTTCAAAAGCCCAAATCTGGCATAATAGTTTTCGTACAGTTCCGAAACTCAAATTATGATTGTTCAGCATAACTAAGCAAACGATCTACCATTATTTCAGCCCCATACGCTTTATGGTTCTTTCATCTCGTGCTCTTGAAAAAAAATATTGGAAAAGCATGTGGTTTACAAAATGGCCGATTTCTGGCTTCATTCTATAATCACCTTTAAAATTGTTATTTTCACAGTGAAATATTTCAGAACAAGATTTGTATAATAATCAAACTAACTTGTACACTCTGAGAAAAATCTATACTAAATAGATTAAAAGTCATTCTAAAGAGCCCCGCACATAGCATACGTTTGCGTTGCGTTTGACACATTTCCCATGGGAAAACTGTCAAACGCAACGCAAACGTATCCTATGTGCGGGGCTCTTAACTGGCTATTCGCCTGGTTGACCCCGATTTCGTATAAGTGTCACCTAAACGGGCTTAGTATAACTTTGAGTTATTATGACATAGTATAGTTTGAGGCCATATTTTTTTCTTGATGTAGATGGATTCTGCAGTGAAATGTGTTGTTTTGTTTTGAAGAAGAAGAGAATGACGGAAGTAAATAAAATACACATATATTTTTATTATCCTTATCATAAGAAAATGCGACGTAATTAGCTTGGTAATTAGTTATTAATTATTATTGTCAGCATTCCGGAGACTACTTGGGTGATTATCGTGATTAATTCGCGATTACATTGATGGTTAAGTTGCCAAAAAAAAACATTTTTGACTCCAGTTAGTGGGTACGAAGTTTTAGCACCGCATATCCTATCCATCCCAGCAGCTGATGACTTGTTTGTTTTTTTTCTGGTAAATTCCGCTGATGATTTACTGTAATCTTCCTGCAACCGTAATCGAATTTTACAAATTAAAATACATATCTCAATTTAATGCATTTTTTATGTGGTACAGATCATACCATGTCAGAAGTATGGTAACTTACCACTTTAAGAAGGATTTTCCATGTCCATGTCCGTTCAACGTCTGGTCGCCATCTTCGGCAAATGGAGCGGTGAAATCAGGAAATGTGTACATCTCAGCACTTTCAAGCAATTTCCGTATTGAATTATTTTAAAAAAGGTGAACTTAAGGTTTCCAGCTCTCTTAAACCATTTATTATATGTATCCGCGGTAATCTTTAGAGATACGAAAGAACAATTCAAAATTTTCAGCGATATCTCTCGGAACACTTTACATTTTTGCAAAATAGTTGAGTGCCAATAATAACGAATACATTAACAATATATTTGGATACAAATCATCCAAAGATTTAATTTCAATATTCGGTAGTATAGATTTTAATCTATTGATAGTATAAATTGCTGAAATGTCAACATACACTCAAACCAAACTGCTGATATATTCTATGTGCGCAAAGCGCATAGGTTATAAAATAATGGAAGAATTTTAATTCTATGTGCGGCAAATAAAACATATACATTGTATTTATAAAGTTTATTATGTATAAAATACATTAGACGTGTATAAACATGAAAAGCATGCGCACCCCCATATTTTTTGATTGAAGCAATTTTAAGGGCGCGAGCGATACAGTCTTGAAGAAAAACAATTCTCAGCCGCAGTAACAAACAAATTTAGGATTATGGAATACTAGTGAAACTACTCCAGGTAATTAATTATATTACTACATGTTGAGTTATTACATTCCTTATTCGGGTTTTCGTAATTGTGTTACATGCAGAATTACCCGAATTACCGGCATCGAAGAACATTTTCATCTTCATGCTTATGCGAAAATTACGCAGATCCATCAGCTTCGAATCACTTTTTTGACCTTGATAGTCTGATAGAAAGTAGTCGTAAGTTTTTAAATTTCATATTTTTGTAAACAAAAAACATTGAAACACTAATATATTGTAGAATGGCATAACTCAAATAATTGGGAGACAAGGAAGCGGAACTGGGTCGAGAAGGACCAATCATTTTAGCCACCGTAGCCAGCAACAGGATAGGATTTCGTTTGAACCACTGAGACGACCGTCGTACATCAAACGGCTCTTCCATGCCATGCAGCGAACGGAGCAACCCCTGAAGCCAATTTCTGTTTTTAATTTGTGCTACTACCATGAAAAAATCAAAACTGTTTCACTGAAAAACTACGAATAAATTAACCAAATGTCTTTTCAGCAGTATTGAGTTAATCATTTACTTTCCATACTAACATTGCCATTATAAATAGCATTGAAATTCTGAGCATAATTTATTTGTTCCTGATCCGAGACACGATCATTACACTATTATTTTCATTAATCTCATTGGTATAATCCATTCGAGCTCCTTAATGTGAATCAAAAGGCTGCACATAAAATTCATCTTGGCTATATCGGCAATAATTCAATAACGTTGCACATAGTTTTCATGTATGAAAGTAACTGGTCGTATTCTAAGTGCAGGGCAAATATATGCAATGTGCGTTTTTATTTGAGTGTAGGTTAAATTTTATTCTAACAAAAATTTTCTTTATTTCTGAGTGTATACAAGTATACACTGAAAACAGCATTGTGGTAAAAAATACCATATTGATAGTTTAATTTAAATGCACAACACCAATTGATTTGTGCAGACTACATACCGCATTTATTTCAAACGAAGTGTGTAGTTTTTTTTACAATGGATGCATAATACACAAACGAATGTCAAAATTACTATGGAAAATGGTTATCTAAACCGAATTATATAGTTAAAAAATTAACCATTTGTTACATTCAAAATAACAACAATTGTGTAGTAAATTCAACTGCATCATGTAGCATTTTTCTTGATAGAAATTTTTGGGGTACAGTATTCGGCAATAAATAATGCTAAAGCATAATTATTTAATGTTCAAAATATTTTATTTACTTTTTAAAGTGTTTCAGTAATACATTGCAAAAACCAGGATGTATCTTGTATTGCCATTCGCTATGCAATAGTCAAGCCCGGAGTGACCGACGACCGTGCTTAGCGCTGGTGGTATAAAAGTGTGTCACAATCTTCCCCTTTTCCTTCGTTGTTGCGTCCCCTAGAAATCATACTGACTGAAGAGGGTGAGAGGCTAATTTGTCGGATGCCATGATGGACGAATGGCCGATCACCTATGGGGCTTTTTCCTGACGACAGAAAAAAATATCTTAGTGTGAATTAAATAAACACCAACAACAACTACTCTTACCGTAAAACAGAATGAATTGACGATTCCGGTTGGGATTATAATCGAACATTTTCAGGAGCTTCGGCTTCAGCCTAAAGAAAGAAATAGTGTTCAGCGATAAATGTTATTCAATAAATTATCATACATACCATTAATTAGCTCTGTATCCTCAACTAGACCCTTGGAGTGTAATTTGTACAACTCGATTGTCATTTTGTGCTTTTTTTTGTATAATTATATTAAAAAAATTACTCCAAAACTTTAATTTCCAATAATTCTAGAGAAAACAAAATGACGCGTTTTGATGAAAAATAAAGAATCGATCTACGGGAGCTGATGTTGTTATTTTTACTATAAATGTGGTAAAATATACCCCGGCAACTATTTATTTTGACAGTACGCAGATATTGTTATTTTTACTACACGACCATGGTAAAAATTACTTCACACTTAGTTTCAGTGTATATATATATATATCGTATTTCTGGCAACACAAACAACAATAAATAATGAAACTGGCAACTCGTCAGGATCTGTCAAAATTGAAAATGCCTCGGAAAAAACAAGATGATTATTCCTTGAAGTTTGCGCCAAAGGCCGAGTAAGTTTTTATTTGCGGTGTTTTTAATTAAATTTTAATGGACATTTATGTTTTTTCAGATGACAGCATGAAAGGTGCCACTCTCTGCTAACTACATAGATCAGCAGTATGTTTCGCTACAGTAAGAGAGGAAGCCACTATAGGAAGTTCCCCGTGAAGGATGAACAAGAACGGAAGTGTGATCGAAAGCCGATCAGACGAAAAACGCCAAACGGCGAAGGATGACCTATAGGTAGCCTCACACCTCGGGAATTTGGTCCGCGGATTTTTTCCTCATGTATTTTTGCATATGCGATGTTTTCGGAATTTGGGCACGGAAAATAAAAATCCCGGCCCCCTTTAAAATACACGGGGACCAAATTCCGGCGGAAAATTTTCCCGAGGTGTAAGGCAGCCTTATTTCCATATGGTTTCGCTATGCAGCACGACAATATAACCCGTGTGACCCAGGTCGAAGATCTATCTGCCAATCCAGATGCTTCTATCAACTGCCAATCTTGGGGTGCTAATCTGTCAGCTCAAACTACTAAAGGTAATGCAATTCTTATTATTAACAACAATGAACTTCAATACTATTCATCGTTCCCAGCAGAACCAACATCGCTGAAAACTGCGCCGCAATGGATGACTTCTGGTGAGCTCGATTCGGTAGCATCAAGTGTATCGGATCAGCATCCGGGAAAGATTGGCCTCAAAAAGATGCGCAACAACATCAACACAACGGGTCTACGAAAACGATGTTCGATGGCGGCTTGATCCGACGCATTAAAGACGATAAAATTAAATAAATAAAATAAGGTTATAGAACGAAAGCAATAAAAAAAATATGAATTTTTAGAATTTTGTTTTGACAATTTTGAATTGAAAACGCACATGTAAAATTGAGACCAAAAACAACTTGTTGTTTTGAAAGTATCACTAGTTGATTCTAATGTAAAATGAACATGTCGATTTGAGAGGAAAATGTTATTTTAAAAGTTTTACTCTTGTCAAAGTTCTTGCTGAGGTGACATTTTCTCACTTGTAGTTTTAACAGTCCTATACTTTCTACTGAAAATCATTAACTCATTTTCTTAATTTTACCAACGTTTCTTTTACTTTTACCAACGATTTTTTTTTTGTGTGTATGGGTCTCCGGGACTCCTATAAAAAGTTCGTTTTTGGAGCGAACATATAGCCTTTACGTATACTTTGTATACGAGAAAGGCAAAAAAGGTAGTTTGGCCATAACTTCCGATCCCATAGTCCGACCTGGTCAATTTTCAATAGGAAACAATGGGAATTCTGCGTCGAATGCAATTTGTTGCGAGCAAATCGGTTGAAGATAAGTGCCCGAAAAATGAGTGACAATTTTTACGCGATTTTTACGTATAAATTTGTATTTTGGCCATAATTTCCGATCCCATAGTCCGACCTGGCCAATTTTCAATAGGAAACAATGGGAAAGGATTCTGCGTCGAATGCAATTTGTTGCGAGCAAATTGGTTGAGGATAAGTGCCCTAAAAATGAGTGACATTTTTTACGCGATTTTTACGTATAAATTTGTATTTTGGCCATAATTTCCGATCCCATAGTCCGACCTGGCCAATTTTCAATAGGAAACAATGGGAAAGGATTCTGCGTCGAATGCAATTTGTTGCGAGCAAATTGGTTGAAGATAAGTGCCCTAAAAATGAGTGACATTTTTTATGCGATTTTTACGTATAAATTTGTATTTTGGCCATAATTTCCGATCCCATAGTCCGACCTGGCCAATTTTCAATAGGAAACAATGGGAAAGGATTCTGCGTCGAATGCAATTTGTTGCGAGCAAATTGGTTGAGGATAAGTGCCCTAAAAATGAGTGACATTTTTTACGCGATTTTTACGTATAAATTTGTATTTTGGCCATAATTTCCGATCCCATAGTCCGATATGGCCAATTTTCAATAGGAAACAATGGGAAAGGATTCTGCGTCGAATGCAATTTGTTGCGAGCAAATCGGTTGAGGATAAGTGCCCGAAAAATGAGTGACATTTTTTACGCGATTTTTACGTATAAATTTGTATTTTGGCCATAATTTCCGATCCCATAGTCCGACCTGGCCAATTTTCAATAGGAAACAATGGGAAAGGATTCTGCGTTTAATACAAATTGTTGCAAGCAAATCGGGTTAGGATAAGTGCCTGAAAAATGAGTCACATTTTTTTGTGTATTTGTGCGCACACACACACACACACATACACACACACACACACAGACATCACCTCAATTCGTCGAACTGAGTCGATTGGTATATAACACTATGGGTCTCCGGGCCTTCTATAAAAAGTTTGTTTTTGGAGCGATCATATAGCCTTTACCGTATACTTAGTATACGAGAAAGGCAAAACATTGACGCTTGTCAAAACGCCCCAATTAGCGAACGGCATTCACTAGTTGGGGTGAGGTCGTGCCCCAATTAGCGAACGATCACTGTATAACAATGCAAGTCCAACGTTCATTATGTGTTTATTTCAATATGTGGAAGTAATTGCGAACTACTCTGCTTTTAATAAAAGATAAGGGATACGGTACATCGATCTTTTTCACATATCATTCTACGCTTCACAAATTATATCACATATTGTTATCAATTTAATCATGGTTTGTAAATGAACCGAAAAAAATGTACTATGGAAAATTCCCTGGAAAATTCCCATTTCTATTATTATCAATTTCCCACCTTATCGGCCGCGACGATTTGAAATCGTCGCAAAACAAATTGACGCCAAAATCGTCGCCAGCAGAAATGGCCATAAGATCTGTCAAATCAACTGTGAACAAAATTTTATATACTCAATAATCACATTATTTCCCAAAATTGAGCCCTGTTTTTAATGTAGATTGACATTATTTTCTAATAAAACTAACATAATTTTAGAATAAAGATGTTGTCGACGATTTTGATAGTGCCTAAAAAATGGTCGGCGCGTTTTGTTACCAAGGAAACAGACAATATAGTAATTATACTTAACCGCCTATCACCCATATAGTCAATTCTCGAGTCAATTGGCCAAAAACAACATACCATATTGAGGAGACCATTTATGATGAGATTAGCTTATCATAAGTAAGAACAACAAACGACATAGTTGGTTTAATGTTATGTATTGTCATGGACGTTCTGAGAAATAATCCAATTATGGTTCATGATTATGAGGGCGGGTCTGCACTTATTCTTACAAAATGGGTGAATTTTTCAGCAGAGAGAAAAAGATAGCAGAGGAAAAGCTGGGTGCTGCGGATAGAGCCGCTTTTCTGCTCTCAAGCGAGTAGCGGGATATTTTGAAATCAATCCCATAAGCAAAATTATTTTGCAGTTACTTGACTGTCAAACATTTTCCGCTCTTCGAATTGCTCTTTCCATGCTGCATGAAGGCGCACCAATGCGCGAGACTCTACATGACTTTACGATGGTTTACATACATTCCTGCTCCAATCAGCTGCGGAATCTCGTAACGAGTGCATTTTAGTTGCATTCTTTCTAATTTTCAACTCGAAATATAATGTGAATATATTTGTTAAAAAGAATGCAAAACTCAAACTAAGTTTATTTTTATTTTTTCCCCAAATAATAACAATACTTCTCAATATTGTCGGCGTAGCACCAACTTAGAATTCGGAAGTCGGGACTTCCGAACCGAACTTTCTTCCGAAGTTTTATCTGGCAAACTAATTGATGCGTTGTAAAGCGCATCTTTAGGCGAATCAAGCGCACTATATCCGAAGTTGGGAAAGTTGCCAGTATCTGGAGAAAAATCCAACTTCGGTATAAAAAGCGGTATAAATTTATTCCGGATACACAATATAAGATCTAAAACGAACATAACCACAATCTTCAATGTTTGGCTCCGGCACAATAGAAAATTTTGGCTTCACTTTGACAACCAAATCGATTCTATCCGCACCACCCAGAGGAAAAGTACTCATTATTGAGTAAACGATTTTTACCGGGTGCACGGAGAAAGAAGTTTACTTATTAATGGGTGCTTTTTCTTGGCCATCTCTTCCCCTCTGCTGAAAAATTTACATATTTTCAGAGAATAAGTGGATCTACTCATTTAAATGAGTAAATCCACTTATTATCCTAAAATGTATAAATTTTCCAGTAGAGAGAAAGAGATAGCAGAGAAAAAGTACCCATTATTGAGTAAATGATTTTTATCGGGTAGGGTATTGCCCGTTGCATCAATCTTTAGACTCTGGCGCAATTTCGTTTTGCTTTGAATTTTCAGCGTGCACACTAATACATTCAAACTATCTTTGTAATTGTTTTTTTTGTTGTTGTTATTTATCAACATACGTGTTTTGGTTTACTCAAACAAACAGCAAATAGTGTTAATTCACTTGTTTGTGTGACACGGGGAAAATATTCACGCTAATAATTTTCGCGCAGGGGTCTAATAAGGCGCAATCTGCGCAATATATGAAAAAAAAATATAAATACTGCGGGCCTTATAAGAGTAAAATCAGCAGTGATTCAAATCGTTCGGGGCTGTCAGTTTGAATATGAATCTGAAACATTCATTTTCCCAGCAGTTGTTCTAGATTATTTTTTTAAACCAGCAAATGTCAAAAAAATAAAACTGGTATAACGCTCCGTTCTATTTTCTGCAGATTTGAATCACGAGATTCAAATATTTTTCAATTGTTTTGGTGTATGAATTCGTCATTTTATCTACGGATCAATCCACTTTGCAATTACAGCGCCTTTCATGGCAGCAACATAATGATTTCATTTAATTGAAAATTTGAAAAACATGAATAGAACACTGCTGGGGTAACCAGTGAGTTTGTTCTATTTGGCTCCAGATTCAAACTTGAATAGTGGTCGAAATT
Source organism: Armigeres subalbatus (assembly GCF_024139115.2). Taxonomy (NCBI): domain Eukaryota; kingdom Metazoa; phylum Arthropoda; class Insecta; order Diptera; family Culicidae; genus Armigeres; species Armigeres subalbatus. The sequence goes on along the minus strand of NC_085140.1, from coordinate 35,981,441 downwards.
TTGGAACGAAACTGAATCACTCCTGATTTCACTCTAAGGGCGATCCAAATATGACGTTCACTACTTTTTGATTTCTATAAACTCCTGCTTCCTTCAAACTGTCACAAAATCATAGACCCCTCCTCCCCTAAAGCCTGAGACGTCATTTTTAAACGACCGCAAAAGCTTAAATCAGGAAAAAAATATTTATATTGCGATTTGCAAATTAAATTAGCATTGCAGACAACCTGCAAGCAACTTGCATAGGAACGAACCGTCAAAATTCATGCTGATTCGTCTATTTTAGGCGTGTTATTCATTGGATTCACGTTAGTTTTGATGAGAGTCAGTAAAAGACGTCTGCTTCGATTGAACGTTAGACAAAGAATGATTTTATTATACTCCATTAATAACTACTAATTAATATCATGGCATGCTACTTCCGTTGCTACTTCATCACTCCTCCTCAACGTGAAGTCCGAGCTTACTCCGAAAATACTCAAATTTTACACGACCAAGTGGTTTGGTAAGGATGTCAGCAACCATTTTGTTCGTTGGAATATATACAACATCGATAGTTCCATTTTGGTATAGATCCTTGATGAAGTGATATTTAGTATCCACATGTTTAGACCGTTGCCTAATAGAATCTTGTGTGAACTGTTTGATGCAACTTTGATTGTCTTCTCCTATTACCACCGGATATTTCACTTCTTGATAAATTGATTTAAAAAGTTTCAAAATCCAGAGTAGCTCCTGTCCACTTTCCGCAAGAGATATGTATTCCGCTTCTGTACTTGAAAGTGCTACACATGACTGCTTTCTCGCTGCCCAAGTAATTGGTGCTCCACCAAACAGGAAAATAAAGCCGGTATTAGACTTTCTGTCGTTCGCATTGCCTGCCCAATCTGCATCGGCGAAACCAGTCAGTTTGTCATTGGTACTTTCAAGTCGTAGCTTCAGCTTGCATGTCGTATTTAAATAGCGCAACGTACGCTTAGCTTCATTCCAATCCGCAATAGTTGGACTACTTGCTTTTCTTCCAAGAATCGATGCAGAAATAGCTATATCTGGTCGAGTATTGACTGCGATGTACAGCAGACCACCAATCAAACTTTGGTATTTGTCTTTGGATGGTAATTGTTCGCTCTCCTCCTTCTGCTGAATAAAGCCAGGTTCCATCGGCACTTTCGAAGGTTTTGCATCATTTAAGCCGAAACGATTCGCTATTTTCTTTATATAGTTCTCCTGGCTCAACGAAAAACCTCTTGCAGTGCGCTCGATTTGTATCCCAAGAAAAAGTTTCACATCTCCAAGCACCGTCAGAGCGAATTGTTGTTCGAGGTATGATAGTAGCTCGTCGTATTCTTCTTGACTAGGGGTAATTAACAGCATATCGTCCACATACAATAGAATGTAACTGGTTTTTCACCCTCCTGGCGCACATACAAACATGGGTCAGCAATTGATGGTTTGAATCCTATTCGACGAAAAATAGAATCAATCTTCCTATTCCACATTCTCGCAGATTGCTTGAGACCGTATATGCTTTTCTTGAGGCAGCAAACTTGTCCAGTGTTAGTTTCAAAACCTGGAGGCTCCTGCATGAAAATCGTCTCATCTAATTCACCATAGAGATACGCTGTCTTGACATCTACGTGCTTCACCAATAAGTTCTGTCTTCCAGCAACTGTTAATAGTAGCCTGAGAGTAACTTGCTTTGCAACAGGTGCAAACACTTCATCATAATCACAGCCGTATTTCTGAGTATATCCTTGTGTCACTAAGCGCGCCTTATAACGTACAACTTCACCTAGATCATTTTCCTTTGTTTTGAAAATCCATTTGCACCCTACGACTCGTTTTCCAGCTGGCAAGTTCATCATACTCCAAGTCTTGTTACTTCTTAGAGAATTCATTTCATCCTCCATTGCAGCTCTCCACTCCCTCCAATGTGGACTGTTCTTAGCTTCCGCGATGGTACGTGGATCTTTTAAATGTGCTGCTAATGCCGCGTCACGGTATCGAGATGGCAGAATACCTTTGTTGCTTCTCAACGAACGCCTCAAACTGCTTTCCGGATTTTCTATTACATCCTCCTGCTCCTCCTGAATATCTCTCTGGCCAGCAGTATCTTCTTCATCTGTTGTATCCTCCATTGTTATTGTATTGTTCCCACTGGAAAGATCGAAATACTCTTCTTCTAGATCTGATATAACGCTCTGAGATTCTTCTTCAGTATTATCCACATAATTATAATCATTTTGCTCAGGATTTGGTGATTCTTGAAACTGGTATTCGACAATGACCTCATCTTCATCTATACATATCGTTTCATCCGGAACAAATCTTACATCACGACTTACTATCAATTTATGAGACTTTGCATCAATTAAACGGTATCCCTTGTGACAGTCCGAGTATCCAACAAAAATCATCTTTACTGCTTTGGGCTGCAACTTCGTCCTTTTTTCTTTGTGAACAAGAACAAAAGCTGGAGTTCCTAATATTTCCAAATGCGCCAAATCGGGTTTCCTGTTGTTCCAGAGTTCATATGGTGTTTGACTTATAACAGCTGTAGGAAGCAGATTTTGCAAATAGTTGGCCGTATTCACTGCTTCCGCTCAGAACGTATATGATAGCTTAGCATCCAGGATCATACATCTTGCCATTTCAACCAACGATCGATTTTTCCGTTCCGCGACTCCGTTCTGTTGAGGAGTGTATGCAGTCGTAAACTGTTGTTGTATGCCTTCAGATTTGCAAAACGATTCCATTTCAAAGCTCTTGAATTCTCCCCCTTGATCGGATCGCAGAATTTTCGGTTTCCTTCCTAAACGATTCTCCACAGCGCGGACGAATTGCTTGAAATAATCAATAACCTCTGATTTCTGCTTCAAAAAATATACCGTCGTGTATCTACTGAAATCATCTATCAGCGTTAAGAAATACCGGCATCCTCCAGGAGTTTGAGTATTCATTGGGCCACATACATCGCTGTGTATTAAGTCCTTGTGTATTAGCCTTCGATTTACGCTTTGCTTTCACTGGAAACGGCAATCTCGTCATCTTTCCTTCAATACAACATTCGCACGTACTTCTGCTTGAATTACAATCACGGATTCTGATACCAGATGCAAGTTCGTACTTTTCCAGTTTCAGTATGGCCTTGTTGTCTCGATGTCCTAACTTCCTATGCCAACTATGCAGGCAGTCAGACTGATGACAAACCTTCATGGCCTTCGCCGCAGTGTGAATGTTATTCACGTAATATAAACCGCCTCTCGTGGTAGCTGTTGCCGCAATCAAACCCCCATTCTCGATGACACATCCGTCGGTTTCAAAGATAACCTTGCCCCCTTTGCTTGTGAGCTTCAGAACTGACATCAAGTTGACTTCTAGGTCCGGCATAAACAAAGTTTCGCTTAACTTGAGTGAGTTTGTGTTTCCTTTTTCATCCATCGATTCCATCAAGCATGTCCCAATACCTTTCGATTTGATTTGCTTTCCATCAGCTAAAGTCACTTCTACGACAACACTTGAATCAATATCTAGAAACTTGGATTCTTCGTTACACATGTGGCAGGATGCACCAGAATCAATTATCCATTGTGGCTTTCTGTATTTGCTATCTCCAGGTCTAGATAAAAATGCAAACTCTTTGCTACCTTTCTCCGCTACTTTTGCTTTTTGCAGATTTCTCGATTTCTGGACAAATTTTTCATTTACTTCCACCGCTTTTTGCTGTTCCATCCACTGACGACAATCTTTGCGCTTGTGTCCAGGTTTCTGACAGAAATGGCATAATATTGGTTTTCTCTTAAACTCCGTTTTCAATGCTGATTCTGCTCCACTTGAGCTTCTTCGTCGAGTAGCTTCATCTACTAGCTTACCACGCACGAATTCCATCGTTAAATCAGCATCTGGACGACCCTCCAAAGCAGTGATCAGAGTAGCGAACGAATCCGGTAGACTTCTGAGCACAATTTTCACCTTCAGATCCTTACCAAGCTCTTGACCAGCGATCGCGAGTTTCTCGAAATGATCTTCCATCTGGCTAACATAGGTCCCAATATCTTCACCTTCGACGTACTGCATTCGCATTATTTTTCTGAGTATCGTAGTTTTGCTTGTACGTCCCTGCTTCTCATGAGCGCCACGGATTGATTCCCAAGCTTCCTTTGCGGTCTTCGTCTTCTTAATGAGGATGTACTGTGTAGACTCAACTAGTAAACCGATCGTGGCTCTTGCTCGTTTGTCTCCGTCATCCCATTCGGCGATATCCGCTTCATTGCCTTGAGCCATCGCTGTCGTAGGTCGCTCAACAGGTCGCATACCAGGTTCAACAAACTTCCACAGCTTCTCGCGGACAAGTAGAAGTTCTACTTCAAACTTCCAGTCAGAATAATTGGTGTCATTCAATTTTCGTACTCCAATTTTCTCCATATTCTTTTTGCCTGTCAATTTCTTTCAATGCAGACTTGATGCTTCCAGGCCCATAACCTGATGAGAGTCAGTAAAAGACGTCTGCTTCGATTGAACGTTAGACAAAGAATGATTTTATTATACTCCATTAATAACTACTAATTAATATCATGTCATGCTACTTCCGTTGCTACTTCATCAAGTTTTAGTTTGATGTGTACATCAGAGCAGTGGTGCTAACATATTTTACTTATTTTTCAGGGAAGTATGTCATACATTGGCACTTTATTTATTAGTTTTATGATACTTTCCTGTAAAAAAATAACATTATCTTAAATGTGGATTAAGAACTCATTATATTTTGCTTAAATAGAATGACAAATCATTACGACTTCGATTTTAACATAATCTTCTTAAAAGATAAAATAGCCAGCAACACTGTATGCAAGATCTTTTGCATGTTTGATGCAACTTCGTGCATTTGGCGAACTCAACGCAAATTGTAATATTTTTTGAAAAACCTTAATCTTTTATTCCCGGGAAATGTAACTTTGATATACCTGCCATACCTGCACATATACCAGTCTAGTCTTGTGCCGCTGGAAAAAAATCATGTCGCGGTGACGGTGTGACGTCACCATTTTTTATTTTGGTTTTCTTCTGTTTTCTCTCGAAATTTATTTTGTTTTGGTAAACGTTCTGATTGCTGCGTTTTCCATTCCATCCATACTGATCGCGAGCCGCAAACATTCCGCTTTTCCTCAATTTCCATCCATCAGTTCGCGACCCGATCCCCCGCAATAACCCGTACCGGTGGTGGATGCTGCTGTGCTGACAAAGTCGGTCCGTGTGTAGGTGTATCTGATTTAGCGCACGAGATTTCACGTTTTATTTGCGCGAACCGAGAGTGTTTGGTGTGCGTCGGGTCGTGAAAATCGGATCAGGATCAAGCCCCAAGCAAGAAGTGAACGTTGGGTTTTCACCAATCAGTCAGTCCGAAGCTGTAAGTGCAAGAAGCATACACGAGTTGCGATTCGTATACGTAGTTCGCTCGGTCGAAACGGGAGGAAAGAAAATTATTTTCGCACTTTTCATCGCGAAACTCAAGCTGTGTGCAGCGTGGAAGAAAATCAAGTCGCAAAACGCGTTCGGGTGGATTTCATAACTTTGAATAAAGTACTGATCAGGAAAACCATTTCCCTAAATACAACGGAGTGCGGACACGGTTTGAAACTGTCCAGTGCCTGTTTGATTTGCAACGCCGTCGAGCAGTCCCTTGCATGGAGGCGGAAATGACCAAGGAAGTCAGTCCGGTTCCGAGACCGGAACGGGGTCGGGAGTTTAACAAATTATCGCTGGTACATCGAGTTTACTACGCCTGCAAGGATGGCTTTGCCCGGCTGCTGCTGGCCACGCTCAAGGACATCAGCTGTGAGCACGATCGGAAGGCCATCGTCGATCAGGTAAGGGGCCACCCTCTTGACCATCGTTACCCTATTTGGCTGTAGAGTCGATTCGTAAAGTGTCGTGAACAATCTAATCCGAGCCAGCATACTTGCAAGAGATTAAATTCGCTTTCATTTTGGCAAACCCTCGGAGCCATATGTCTGTGGGGATGGGTAGTTTTTCAACAGGGCTGGTATCGAGTAACTTTTATGTGACCTGCTCATTTTTGTATGCCAGTTTCTATCATGGTTTTACATTCCTAAAATATTCCAGTTGGCACTATAAAATATTGCACTATTATTTCCTTTCTGTTGTCCAAGCTGAGATTACCAGCCCTGCCTTCGGGGGAAAAATTAAATAGAATTGATTTACTCTAGCAGTTTATCTTTTGTGGTTTGCTAAACACATTTGCGATCCTTGACAAATGTCATTCGATGGTCGTCTTTATCTTTAACACACATCTTAACTGCTGCAGCACTGCACATGTTCACCCCATTTCAGGCTCCTATATACCAACGTATACAAGCTTTTTACACTCGTTGCAAACCACGACGCTGTTAATGAACTATAAACGATCTTTCTCTCCGCGCGCGGCAGTAGTCGATTACTTGAAGATCATGTTCAATTTCTCACAGGCGATGTCGGGTAAAATGATTTAGTGTTCCCTTTCTATTGGCCCTTTTCTAACTCCACCAGTGGATCAATGAACGGCTGTTTTTTAAGCAGGGGTTAAAATTAAAAATGTCGTCATTAGGAAATCCCACCATCATGTGGAACCTTGTACGGTTTTCTTTCTCTAAATATTGGTTAGCTTTTTCATCATTTCAGGGAAGATAAAATAGCCAAAACAAGGTAAACAAAATTACCCTGCCTGTCGTACCTATTGAGATCAACGATCGCTACTTATAACAAATTTGACGATGCTACGATGCTATATCTAGATAGTCTTCTATGTCGATGTATTCATCGGTATTGATAGAATTGAATCTCATTTTTGCGTATGAAGAAATTGTCATTTATGTATAGACGCTTCCCTACTGAACCATTTTCGGATAGGAAATTTTCTCGACTTATCTGGGTACAAAAGCATCATCGTGTTAATAACTCGTAGTTAATAACTGTCAAAGTGCTGAATGAACACTAAGCTGCGAGGCGGCAATGTCCCAGTGGAGGATGTAATGCCAATAAGTAGAAGAAGTATAGCCATAAGCTACTACATATAGGATATTCTATGCTCTTGCTTGTCACTGATGCTCCACCATCAATAACGAACAGCTGTACCTCATTTAAAAACGCATCCACATTCAGGGAGCGCGATGTCAGCGTCTCTTGGGATTGTTTGTAGAGCAAATAGAATAATAAACGCGAAACGAAACGAGGAAAGTGTGTACACTTAATGCGAATGTTTTCACGAAGACAAACGAGCTCAAATCTGTGTGTTTTCTTCCGCCAACAAAGTCGCCTATCTAAAGCGTTTGCTCAAACCATTGATCAATGTTCATGTGCGTCTGAGTGAAGTTTAAAGATTTCATTTGAACAAGTATTACTCGGAAAACCTTGTTTGATTTCGATTCTCAAACATTTTTAGCTTGTGTGAAGCCCCATACAAAAGTGGTGGATTTTAAATCATTCAATGCGTTTCATATTAATAAGTTATCAAAATGCATACAAATAGATTTTATTTATTGCAAAATTCAAGTCAATTTGAAAGACCTCTCAATAACTACTTACTGAAAAACTGCATAGGCGTGTAGTACGCATTACTCTTCTGCAATGGTTTCGTCCATAGCTGACCAGAGGGCGGAGGCTAACTGATCGTCACAATTGGTAACTGCCAGTCCGAAGTGTTTCCAGCTAGTTATCTGACATTTATAAGCAAAATATCTATTAAACGACCCAACAGGTGCACAACAGTTTTCACTTTTTTATGATCAATAGAGTGCAGTTTTGTAATACCTTACCTAGATACCATGTTGGATACAGCGTCGATACACCGATGCCTGGCGCATTTTGGAGCTCCATAATCGTTGGTCTTGGGCGATATTTTTCCAGTTTTCTCGAACGTTTAGGATCCCCAGGTCCGATTCCGCCAGCTTTTTCGTGACCTTGCACGAAGTCGCTAGCCTCTATCCGGTTTACAGTTAAGTATTGTACCACTTAAAGCTGCCGTATGTTATGATTCACAATATTTACTTTTTTGTACACTTGAGCATTCATGCGTCACACACCATTTTCTAGTTTCCCTCTGAGTATTGTACGCAGCACATGTCTCTCGAAAACCCCGAAAGCTCTCCGTTTCGCCACTTTTAACGTCCACGATTCATGTTCATAAAGGGCCACTGGTAGGATCAGAGTTTTACACAAAGCAAATTTCGTTTCCGTATGCATGTTGTGGGACCTTACTCGATCTCCTAATCGCGTTCTTGAGTGCAATGTTGAATAATAAATTCTAAAGTGCACCATCCTGCATGATCACAATCACAAACACAATGCTGACACTTCGTCAGCAATCCGAATTTATGATTTCTTGCCGTAAAGCGTTACACGTAACATCAACTTTACCAGAATACCATTTTCAGACATTATCTACCGCAGCGCATTTCTTTTCACTGTATTGTATGCTACTTAGAAATCAATGAACAGGTGGTGTTTCTGCAAGTTGTACCAAGATTATCAAGATGTTGGGATCAGATCAAATTAGTACTCATTATCACGGAGAAAAAGAAAAATTTGGATAGCTACGCGGAAATAACGCGCAGGAAATCCCCGCATAGAACAAATCACACATAGTGTGCGTTGAATGGACATAACAACAAATCTGCTGCTGTGAAGTCCAATGATTTGACATACACAAATATGAAAAGATTAAATAATAATCAGTACCTGGCCGAGGAGTCAACAACTAACCCGAAACGCATTATACATACTTTTCTTTTGAGGTGCCTATGTACGTTGTACGAGTCGGTTTCTACGCGTAGTATACCTCAGTTCGTATCGGTTGGTTTTAAATGCGACTTGTTGGACCTGCCACCTCTCGCCGAGTCAGGTCCGGGCTATTGAGTCAGGTCCTACCCAACACCAAGACTTGAGCTAGCGTACTTCAAGCGGCAGACGGTCTCTTTAGTAGATCCTACTAGAGGATATAATGTAGGTAGTTAAACAGAACTCATTTTCAAACCCAATCCCATCTTGAAAAATCCCCACAACTTGCAGTGACCAGAGGGCGGTTTATCAAGCACTTGAACTTAGCTCATGCTGCCCCGAAAACTCACAAACTTTTTTTTTTTGTCTTTATTTAGGAGACTTGCAGCCCGAGGCTGGCTCGTCTCCGGAAACTCACAAACTTCAAATATAATTGAATTTCCCTTTTCTATTCTGCTAGGCATAGTTTTTTTCATTCATTTCGCGTCGAACGATTCAGGACGAAATGTCATAAGTATAAATATAAACAAAACATTGAAAATTTCACAAAAGCTGCCTTTGATCATTTGCCAGGGAAATATTCATTGGAGGCGCTTTGAATTATCCTGCATTCCAAATTTTTCTTGCAATGCGTAATATAAAGTTGATTCAAAAATATAAGATTGCTTATGTCGTTCCTGATTGTGACTAACATCTAGGTTACTTCGACCTGGCAGCCAAAGTACCGGTACTATACAAATATTAAAACCGATATTGATGATGAAACCAAATGCACTACAACATGATGCATAAATTATAGCCAGTTGAACCATAATTTGGCAAAATATTTTAAATGACTACAGCGCCACTAGTGTTCTACTACTCATGCTTCTACTCATTATAAAGTGTACTAAGTTCTCTGGTACTCAGCGGTATCCAGGAAAACTGAGCAAGCCTTTTATTTGCATTTAAATTTGTTCTAATTTTCTTCCTTTGTTGTAAAACGGTTTCGCAGTTCAGTTTTCCCGTAACTCGACTGGAAAATTAAATGTTTATTTAACCGATAATAATTGCAGTAACTCATCTTCAACTTAAAAATTAGTTTCCTAACTATCCGAGCAATCCAATGTGCATACCAGCTCCAGTTTCTGAGTTTAAGTCAGCTATTAGCATAATGTTTCATACATAATGTCAACCTTTCTTACTTCTTACTTACCTCGCTGTATAAACATTTGCAACACGGCCTCGTAACCATCCGTTACGAACCGCCTTGTCTACGATGACGACAGGATCTCCAACCTAAAGCGGGCAAACATCGTTGAACCAACTGGTGCGACGTGCTATGGTTGGAAGGCAGCCTTGGATTGGATCCACCGCTTCCAAGTTTACTCTTAACTGGACTTCCTCGGTAATGGGAATTCGCGATGAAGTGTCCGCACCACCACTCTAACTCATCAGCAGGAAGTTGTAGGATGGGATGGCTTCTTCTGTTAAATCCTCCAGTGGTACAAATGTCAGAGGATGGGAATTGACAATCATTTCGGCTTTTGCTACAAAAGTCATCAGTTCTTCGTCGTTCAAATGTAGCTGGTGGTTTAATGATTTGAACCATTTGAACGCATCTTTAATAGACCGTACCTTCCACTCCTATACACCACCCATCCCCATGTGAGGAGTGGAGGGTGGATTGAATATCCACTCAGTTTCAGCGTTGACGAACGTACTGGCTCAATAAAGAAATAAAAGAAGTCGACCGAAATCTAACCTGGCAACAGGTTAAAGCGATAGCCGGGCATCGCTCAGGATGGAGATCTTTCAAGTCGGCCCTTTGCACCACCGGAGGTGTACAGGATCCATAAGTAAGTACAGGGGATGGACAAAATAATTAGGATAGGCAAATTTTAGGTAAAATTAGATGTGTTGTAACTACCTTAGTTATTATCCGATTTTGACAATTCAGGCATGCCTGAACTAGAAAATTAATGCAGTTTGACGGTATGTCCATGAAACCGACTATGGCCACCGGATTCCGGAGATATTCCGGGTTTTTCGGAGGTAGGTTCAAAACCGTAAATTTGAGGTGGATATTAGGAGAAGTTGTGGTTGAAAATTGAATAATATTAGTAACCACAAATGAAGTAGGGCTCTTGCTGATTGGAACCATATATTGAGATTTGGAATCGGACCAGAATCAAGTGAGATATGGCCATTTCTTTAAAATCGGTTCCGATTGATACTTATCAAAGGGGTCAGGCCACAACTTCATTTGAATCTCGCTTTTTGATAGATCGTCCACTATGATTTTATTCTAGAAGGCCTCTAATGTGTCTAGAATGACAAGCCAATTGAATAAACGAATCCTGGTGTCGCTGAGATGTCCCCGGGGAACCTGTAAAAGGGGACATTAAAGTTTTAGCACCAAAATCAGTCATTCGACGGCTCTTTTTTCATGGTTTTCGATCAGGAAGCGAAGTATGAATATAAAATGGTCCATTGGCGGCTCTGACCGCTTCCAGGATCTACAGATTGGCCCCGGGGAACCTGTTGAAGGGGACATTTTAGTTTTACCACCAAAACCAGTCATTCCATGGCTCTTTTTTCATGGTTTTCGATCAGGAAGCGAAGCATGAATATAAAATAATCCATTGACGGCCCTGGCCGCTTTCAAGACCTACGGATTGGCCCCGGGGAACCTGTTGAAGGGGACATTTTAGTTTTACCACCAAAACCAGTCATTCGACGGCTCTTTTTTCATGGTTTTTGATCAGGAAGCGAAGCATGAATATAAAATAATCCATTGACGGCTCTGGCCGCTTTCAAGACCTACGGATTGGCCCCGGGGAACCTGTGGAAGGGGACATTTTAGTTTTACCACCAAAACCAGTCATTCGACGGCTCTTTTTTCATGGTTTTCGATCAGGAAGCGAAGTATGAATAAAAAATGGTCCATTGACGGCTCTGACCGCTTCCAGGATCTACGGATTGGCCCCGAGAAACCTGTGGAAGGGGACATTTTAGTTTTACCAAAAAAACAGTCGTTCGACGGCTCTTTTTCACGGTTTTCGATCAGGAAGCGAAGTATGAATATAAAATGGTCCATTGATGGCTCTGACCGCTTCCAGGATCTACGGATTGGCCCCAGGGAACCTGTGGAAGGAGTCATTTTAGTTTTAGCACCAAAACCAGTCATTCGAAGGTTTTTTTTTCATGGTTTTCGATCAGGAAGCGAAGCATGAATATAAAATAATCCATTGACGGCCCTGGCCGCTTTCAAGACCTACGGATTGGCCCCGGGGAACCTGTGGAAGGGGACATTTTAGTTTTACCACCAAAACCAGTCATTCGACGGCTCTTTTTTCATGGTTTTCGATCAGGAAGCGAAGTATGAATATAAAATGGTCCATTGATGGCTCTGACCGCTTCCAGGATCTACGGATTGGCCCCAGGGAACCTGTGGAAGGAGTCATTTTAGTTTTAGCACCAAAACCAGTCATTCGAAGGTTTTTTTTTTCATGGTTTTCGATCAGGAAGCGAAGCATGAATATAAAATAATCCATTGACGGCCCTGGCCGCTTTCAAGACCTACGGATTGGCCCCGGGAACCTGTGGAAGGGGACATTTTAGTTTTACCACCAAAACCAGTCATTCGACGGCTCTTTTTCATGGTTTTCTATCAGGAAGCGAGGTACGAATATAAAATGCACCATTGACGGCTCTGACCGCTTCCAGGATCTACGGATTGGCCCCGAGAAACCTGTGGAAGGGGACATTTTAGTTTTACCAAAAAAACAGTCGTTCGACGGCTCTTTTTTCATGGTTTTCGATCAGGAAGCGAAGTATGAATATAAAATGGTCCATTGATGGCTCTGACCGCTTCCAGGATCTACGGATTGGCCCCAGGGAACCTGTGGAAGGAGTCATTTTAGTTTTAGCACCAAAACCAGTCATTCGAAGGTTTTTTTTTCATGGTTTTCGATCAGGAAGCGAAGCATGAATATAAAATAATCCATTGACGGCCCTGGCCGCTTTCAAGACCTACGGATTGGCCCCGGGGAACCTGTGGAAGGGGACATTTTAGTTTTAGCACCAAAACCAGTCATTCGAAGGTTTTTTTTTCATGGTTTTCGATCAGGAAGCGAAATATGAATTAAAAATGACCATTAACGGCTCTGACCGCTTCCAGGACCTACTGATTGCCTTCGAGGATTCTGTGAATGAGGACATTTAGCACTAAAACCAGTCATTCGATTTTTGATCAGGAAGCGAGGTTTGAATATAAAATGGTCCATTGACGGCTCTGACCGCTTCCAAGACCCACGGATTGCTCCTGGAGAATCTGTGTAAGGGGACATCTTATTTAAGCATCATAACCAGTCATTCGACGTCTCTTTTCTAGTGGTTTCGATTAGGAATCGAGTAATGAATATAAAAAGGACCATTGAGGGCTCTGACCGCTTTCTGGACCTATAGATTGGCCCAGGAAGCCTGTGGAAGGGGACATTTTAGTTTTAGTACCAAAGCTAGTCATACAACGGCTCTGTTTTCATGGCTTTGGATCAGGAAGCGAAGTCCTGGATGCGGTCAGATCCATTAATGGTCCAATTTATACTCAATATTGGTTTTTGTGCTAAAACTAAAATGTCCCCTTCCACAGGTTCCTCAGAGCCAATTCGTAGATCCTGGAAGCGGTCAGAGCCGTCAGTGGACCATTTTATATTCATACTTCGCTTCCTGATCGAAAACCATGAAAAAAAGAGCCCTCGAACGACTTGTTTTGGTGGTAAAACTAAAATGTCCCCTTCCACAGGTTCCCCGGGGGCAATCCTTAGGTCCTGGAAGCGGTCAGCGCCGTCTATGATCCATTTTATTTTCGTACTTCGCTTCCTGATCGATAACCATGAATGAAGAGCTGTCGAATGGCTGGTTTTGGTGCTAAAACTAAAATGTCCCCTTCCACAGGTTCCTCGGGGCCAATCCGTAGATCCTGGAATCGGTTAGAGCCGCCAATGGACTATTTCATATTCATACTTCGTTTCCTGATCGAAAACCATGAAAAAAGAGACGTCGAACGACTGGTTTTGGTGATAAAACTAAAATGTCCCCTTCCACAGGTTCCCCAGGGCCAATCCGTAGATCTTGAAAGCGGTCAGAGCCGACAATGGACCATTTTATATTCATACTTCGCTTCCTGATCGAAAACCATGAAAAAAAAAGCCGACGAACGACTGGCTTTGGTGGTAAAATAAAATGTCCCCTTCCGCAGGTTCCCGGGGCCAATCCGTAGGTCCTGGAAGCGGTCAGAACCGTAAATTGACCATTTTATATTCATACTTCGCTTCCTGATCGAAAACCATGAAAAAAGAGCCGTCGAACGACTTGTTTTGGTGGTAAAAATAAAATGTCCCCTTCCACAGGTTCCCGGGGCCAATCCGTAGGTCCTGGAAGCGGTCAGAACCGTAAATTGACCATTTTATATTCATACTTCGCTTCCTGATCGAAAACCATGAAAAAAGAGCCGTCGAACAACATGTTTTGGTGGTAAAACTAAAATGTCCTCTTCAACAGGTTCCCCGGGGCCAATCCGTAGAGCCTGTAAGCGGTCAGAGCCGTCAATGGACCATTTTATATTCATACTTCGTTTCCTGATCGAAAACCATGAAAAAAGAGCCATCGAATGACTGGTTTTGGTGGTAAAACTAAAATGTCCCCTTCAACAGGTTCCCCGGGGCCAATCCGTAGATCCTGGAAGCGGTCAGAGCCGCCAATGGACCATTTAATATTCATACTTCGCTTCCTGATCGAAAACCATGAAAAAAGAGCCGTCGAATGACTGATTTTGGTGCTAAAACTTTAATGTCCCCATTCACAGGTTCCCCGGGGACATCCCAGCAACTCCAGGATCCGTTTATTCAATTGGTTTTGCATTCTGGACACATGAGAGCCCTTCTAGAATAAAATCATAGTGGCCGATCTATCATAAAGCGAGATTCAAATGAAGTTGTGGCCTGACCCCTTTGATAAGTATCGATCGGAACCGATTTTAAAGAAATGGCCATATCTCACTTGATTCTGGTCCGATTCCAAATCTCAATATATGGTTCCAATCAGCAAGAGCCCTACTTCATTTGTGATCACTAATATTATTCAATTTTTAACCACAACTTCTCCTAATATCCACCTCAAATTTACGGTTTTGAACCTACCTCCGAAAAACCCGGAATATCTCCGGAATCTGGTGGCCATAGTCGGTTCCATGGACATACCGTCAAACTGCATTAATTTTCTAGTTCAGGCATGCCTGAATTGTCAAAATCGGATGATAACTAAGATAGTTACAACACATCTAATTTTACCCAAAATTTGCCTATCCTAATTATTTTGTCCATCCCCTGTAAGTAAGAACGTACTGGCTAATGTCCGGTTAATAGATTTTATCTGTTCGGCAATCTCGCGAGCAGCTCCCCGGAAATTGGTGCCGTTGTCACTGAATGTTTGTTGTGGTGCCCCACTTTTAAATATAAAACGGCGAATCGCCATTTTACATGATTCTGCTGATAACGTATGCACTACCTCCACATGTATGGCTCGTACATGTAAATAGTGCCACCCACCGTTTTTGTTACTTCGACGGCACTTCACAATAAATGGCCCGAAGTAATCCAGACGAGCGAACGTATGGTGTTACCCTTGGATGCGGCAGACCAGCCATCTTTGGCACGGATGGCTTTGCTCTTTAGACTTTAGACTGCACCATATACATTGCTTCACGACCTTCTTGACCACGAAGCGAATTTTGGGTATGCTATAATAACGTTGGCGCAACTCGTTCACGACAGTATCGACGTTAGCGTGTCCGTAACGTTGATGGTATTTGTGGATGAGCAAATTGGTGACGTGATATTCTCGGGGGACTATCACCGGATTTTGAAAATCCGTAGAATAAAAGACCGAAACTTCGTTAATACGACTACGCATTCGCAGCACATCTCTTTCATCTAAAAATGGTGACAGATTTCCAATGGAACTGCTCTTTTTGAGGGACTTACATTCGTTTTCAAGTTCGACGTTGTTACGCAGAATGTAAATCTCTTGGGAATATTCTGCGTATTGAATACTCGCCACGCACTTGCTGCTGCTGCGTAATCTTTCTGCTCCAATACTGCCACCCTGCATCCGGTTACTACTCGGTGCGAAGTTCGGCAACGATGAACGAAGTGGTGCAGATAGCTAAGGCTCTTCACAAGATCCTCCCAACGAGAGAACTTTGTAAAATCGAAAACCGAATCACAAACTTCTCGTGATGTTGAACTGATTTAATATCCTCTAGATCACTGTAAACTTAGTCGGTTGGCGTGGCCACTCGTTCACTCGTTCTCCGGTCGATGTAGAAATGCTGGTCCCGAAAACCATGGACTTTCCGGGTCAAAACAAGGGCCGTTTCCCCATTTGGTACCCTTGTCGGCAATGTTTAAGGGTTTAAGTTCGTTGGGACGTAGTGCCATTAGTCGACACTTGTTTCCTTGTATCTCAGCAACCCGGAAAGCTACGAATTACCTGAACTTCCGAAGATCCGCTCTCAACCAAGCGAGAGCTGTTGTTGAGTCAGTCCACAGGTAGCGTTTCTGGATTGGTATTGAACACACCTAATTTTTTTTTACCGGGATCTCAGCAAAATGTTGAACTTTTACCGAGAATCGCACAGCCGTGCCCCAGCAAACATGTTTTTTGCTGAGATTTCTGTCAAAATTTCTGATAATCAGCAAATAATTGGCCGAAAATCAGCTGACAAACGCTATTTTTGCCGGAATATCAGTTATTTATTTTTCTGGCGCACGGCTGTGCGGATTTTTGCCGAGCTGCAGAAATAAAAACTGATTGTGAATGATTCTCCTGGATGCTCCTTAGGGTCTGTCTCATTTGGAGAATTAAACTTAAAAGTGACAGTTCGAAAATTAAAAAATCACCCCGTTATAAGAATGGCTGGTGCTACCCAGCAATTCCAATAGGACATCGATGGAATATGATTCGATATCTGTCAAAAGTAATCTTGCTCTGCCAGCAGGGTTATTCGATAATTATTGAAATGTCACTTTTAAGTTTAATTTCAGTTTAATTATCCAATTGAGACAGACCCTTAGTAGTCTTACTTCAAGCACTCCGACGCATAGCTCGCTGTGTGGAACTGATTGAGGTTTTAGCGGTGTAGTTTTTGTCTTTGCCGATACTAGAGCGCAACGCGGTGATCCGTAGTCGAAAATCCGGAAATATGCTCAGTGCAATACGCCATGAGGCTGGCATCGACGAAAACGTGGAGATCTAGAGAGATTAAACTTAAAAGTGACAGTTCGAAAATTAGAAAAACACCCGGTCATAAGAATGGCTGGTGCTACCCAGAAATTCCAATAAGACATCGATGCAAAATGATTCGATATCTGTCAAAAGTAATCTTGCTGTGCGAGCAGGGTTATCCGATAATTATTGAAATTTCACTTTCAAGTTTAATTTCATTTTAATTCTCCAAATGAGACAGGCCCTAAAACACGTTCGGCAACCGTGGACTTCTCCACTGAAAAGAATTTTGCTGTCTCGTTGACGTCGGTCCCAACCTCCTCAGAATTTGACTGCCAGTTGCGAATCTCGAAGGCAGCCTTGTCGAAGATCCAGCGCACTTCTCCTACTAGCCGCACAATTTCTTCCACCGTATCTCTGCTGTCCAGAAAATCATCTACGTAAGTACAGTTGATAATCGCTGACGCTGCTTCTGGATACGTTCCCTCAAACTCTTTGGCATGGGTGTTTTTCACATGTTGTGCCAAGCACGGAGAACAAGACGCCCCGAATATAACAACGTCCATGACGTATACTGTAGGCCTTTGCTGAGGGTAGGATCGAAACAGAAACCTTTGAGCTTATTGATCACTTTGTTTCACTAGCAATTGGTTAAACATTTTCCGGACATCACCAACTGGTACGTACTGCCGTTGCCTGAAACCGCAGATGACTTTCAGCAGTGGAGTCAAAAGATCTGGTCCCACAAGCAACATAGAATTAAGCGAAACATCTACACGTGCTGCTGCGTCCCAAACTATGCGAAATTTTTCGGGTTTGCGAGAACCCTCGGACGATTCCCAAGGGAAGATATCAGACACGACATGGATCAGAATGCCGCAGTTCTATTTCGGAAGCGATATGAGCATAACCGCGCTTCAGATACTCGTTAATCTGCTCTACCACCTTTATTTTTAATGCAGGATCCTTGGCAAATTTTTTCTTCAAACAAATTAAGCGACGCTCATCCATTTTGTAACTACAAGGAAACTTGGAGTTGTCACTCTTCCACAGAAGTCCACATTCAAACCTCCCCGACTCCGTATGCTTGGGAGTTTGTTCCAAAATATGCCTAGCACGTTGAACTTCGGATGACTCTAAAAGTGGAATAGGATTCACTCCGATCGACTATAAAGCAAAGTATGTACCATTTAAATTTTTAACATTCTCTAGATCAGCGGTTCTCAACGTTTCTCTTGAGAGGTACGTACCCCTTTGAACATTTACATTCATTGAGGTACCCTCTATTTTTTCGCTGTAAATGAGAATAAGCATTACTCATGAGAAATATGAAAAACTGACCTGAAAATTCAATCATTATTTATTTATTGACAATTATCGGTGAGCTCAAAGTAAAGAGGGAGCGCAACTGTCTTGGTAAGGGCGATGACATACTCACGCGTTTGCGAACGCGAACGCTTCCGAGACAAAAGAATTTCTCTTTCTAATATTCTGCTTTACGTGTGCTTGGACGCGCACGATCTCTGTGTTTAGATGTTGTACTCATCGATAAATGCCAATAAATCAATAATGATTGAGTCATGTAGGGTGATCAAAAAACTTTCCCAATCCACAAAATTGCCAAAAAATTTTTTTGTCTGCAAGATAATTTTATACATAAAGTTTCCTATAAAACTTTGAGGGCTTTATAGTCTTTGAAACCTCCTGACCTTGAGGCTTCTCTTCCTTTTGGAGCTTCCGAGCTTCTTGAAATGAGTTTTCCGAGCTTCTTGAAAGTAGGCTGCCGAATTTCTTAAAAGGAGGCTTTTTGGAAGAAGTCTACCGAGCCTGTAGAAAGGAGGCTTCCGAGCCTCTTGAAAGGAAGCTTCCAAGCCTCATCTTCCGAGGTTTCCGAGCCTCTTGAAAGGAAGCTTCCAAGCCTCATCCTCCAAGGTTTCCGAGCCTCTTGAAAGGAAGCTTCCAAGCCTATTCAAAGGAGGCTTCCAAGACTCTTGGAAGGGCACTTCTGAGCCTGTTGAAAGGAGGCTTCGGATCCTCTCGAAAGACAGATTACGAGCTGCTTAGAAGTAGGCTTCCGAGATGCTTATAAGGAGGCTTCCAAGCCCTTTGCAACTTTTTCGGAAAAGCCTTCATGTCTCTAATATGGAGGCTTCCGAACCTTTAGATTCTAGATTTTAGTCAATCCACGTTTTGTCCTTTTGATATTTTGTCCCACAGCCCTTCATTTATTGTTCTGGTTGTGGTGTCCTACTCATCAATAGGTAATATTGTCGGCGTAGCACCAACTTAGAATTCGGAAGTCGGGACTTCCGAACCGAGCTTTCTTCCGAAGTTTTATCTGTCAAACTAATTGATGCGTTGTTTAGCGCATCTTTGGGCGAATCCAGCGCTACTTCCGAAGTTGGGAAAGTTGCCTGTATCTGGAGAAAAATCCAACTTCGGTATAAAAGGCGGTATAACTTTGTTCCGGATAGACAATATTGGTAGAATCATGTTCAAATCTCACTCACCGAAGCCTCATGCGCGAGCTGACTCGCCGAAAAATGATTTCACTCCAAAAAGTGTCGAAGCGTATTTTATGTTTATTAGAGTGGCCCAGCCTTGCATGGGGAGAAACAAAGTTTCCGAATTCTTCGGGGCACCGCCAGCACTGTGTCTTTTAATGAGAAAATCAATCTCTGAAAATTTAAACTCAATCTCTTGTTGCATAAGTTTAGTAAATTGGTTCGGTATACCCGAATGAGCTCAGAATTGCATTAAAAGCAGTTGATATGTTAAATATCAATTCCATAGAACATTTTATGATGATTGAATAAATTCGTGAAGGACAAACACAATGCTCACACGAAGATCAAGCTTCTAGTGACGAGCATCAAGTCCGCCGTTAAAGCAGTTGAACACGAATAGATCGCGCCGAAAAAGAGAGCCGACGCAGCTGAAATGGTACTGAAAGGAGCTGCGGAGCATACAGCAGTTGAGACACAGCAGGCACCTAAAAGTCCCCGAATCAATCGCACGGAAAAGCGAGGAAGGGACTCGACTTTGCCAGCATGCTGAAGAAACGCGTCAAGGATGGTGACTTACAGACCGTGGAAAGCCAGCGGGAGAAGAGGAGGAGAATGTGAAAAGAGGAAGGAACAAAAGAAAAAGAAAAACGTCGTTCTCCTCGGGAGAGAGTTAAAGGTGAGGCTCTGATCGTAAAAGCGAGCGATAAAATGTACGCAGCGATCCTGAAGAAGGTGAGAGAGGACCCGGAGCCAAAAGACTTGGGTGAGAAAGTGGTGCGAGCTGGGTGTACCCGGAAGGGGGAGTTGCTGTTCGAGCTGAAGAAGGATCGATCCCACGATCAAGAGCTCGGCCTTCCGAGAGCTCATTGCTAATTTACTGGGAAGTAACGGTAACGTAAAAGCTCTAACGCAGGAAGCAGTGGTCGAGTGTAGAGACCTGGACGAGATCACGACGGAAGACGAACTGAGGGATGCACTGGCCTCACAATGCAAGCTGGGGGAAGTGCAAATGACGATTCGACTGAGGAGAGCGTACGGTGGCACACAAGTAGCAGCGACACGACTACCAACAGAGGCTGCCAACAACATGGTGGAGGCGCGCAAGCTAAAAGTAGGATATACCCGTTGAGATTCGTCCCACGACTCACCAAACAGATGGAGCGATGCTTTAAATGCATGGCCATTATTGGCATTACATCCCCATACTGAGACAGAGCCGCCTCGCAGCTTAGTGTTCATTAAGCACTTCCACAGTTATTAACTGCGAGGTTTCTAAGCCAGGTTATCATTTTTGCATTCGTATATCATGAGGCTGGCACGATGATACTTTTATGCCCAGGGAAGTCGAGACAATTTCTAATCCAAAAATTGCCTAGACCGGCACCGGGAATCAAACCCAGCCATCCTCAGCATGGTCTTGCTTTGTGGCCGCGCGTCTTACCGCACGGCTAAGGAGGGCCCAATGGGATTAATGGAGATTATAAAAATTAAATCTCAATCATTGCGACACCGCACAGCAACTGTTGTGGCAGTCGACAACAGAAGCAATGTGGGACGTGGCAATTATTGCTGAACCGTATCGAAATCCTTCTAGCAACGGCAACTGGGTGGCGGATTCATCTGGGATTGCGGCTATCCAAGGATCTTTTTTATCGAAGCAGTTCGAGCAGACAGCGGCGCTACAAATCTCGATGCAGATGAGCTAACATAAACTCTTGCGAGGGCATGCGATGCGACGATGCCAAGGAGACTGGAGCCAAGGAAAAGCCGGTGGCTAAATTACTGCTGGAACGAAACACTTGCTAGTCTTCCTGCTGCGTGCCTCAGAGCCAGAAGACGCTTCCAGAGAACAAGGTCAGAAACAGTCAGAGAGAAGCGTAAGTTAATCTTCCGTAAAGATAGATCGACCTTCAAGCGGGAGATTAAAGTCAGCCAATCCAACTGCTTCAAGGAGTTGTGCCGGGAAGCTGACGCTGATCCTTGGGACAACGCTTATCGGGTCGTAACAGCGAGGATCAGGGGTCCAGCGACGCCATCGGAAATGTGTCCGGACAAGCTGAAGATCATCGTTGACGGTCTCTTCCTGCAGCATGATTCTACGATGTGGCCGCCTACACCGTACGCAGATGAAGACGAAGTAACCATTGCAGGTACTCATGTCTCCAACGACGAGCTGTCATCAGTGGCGAAAGGTCTGAAGATGAAGAAAGCTCCGGGTCCGAATGGAATTCCAAACGTGGGTCTGAAAAACTGAGATACTGGCGTTTCCAGATTGGTTCAGGATGGTGCTGCAGAAATGCCTAGCAGATGGTAACTTTCTGGATATGTTGAAGATCCAGAAACTAGTGCTGCTGCCGAAACCAGGGAACCCGCTGGGGAATCCAGCATCGTATAGGTCCATATGCCTGCTGGATACAGTGGGGAAGCTTCTGGAAAGGATTATCCTTAATCGGCTGACGCAATTCACGGAAGGCGAGACCGACTTATCGGAAAAGCAGTTCGGATTCCGAAAAGGTAGATCGACGGTGGATGCAATCAGGACGATCATTGAAGTTTCAGAGAGAGCGGCAAAAAAAAAGAGGCTCGGCAATCGATTCTGCGCTGTAGTAACGATTGCCACCTGGGAGGCCATCGCTGCAGCGCTGCACGGTATGCAGGTTCCTGACCACTTGTGTAGAATCCTTAAGATTTGCTTCCAGAACCGGATTCTGGTTTATGAAACGAATTCGGGGCAGAAGTCGATTAGGGTTACGGCGGGTGTTCCGCAAGGTTCCATACTAGGCTCGACGCTGTGGAACATTATGTACAACGGAGTTCTAAAACTGAAGTTGCCCAAAGGCGTGAAGATCTTCGGATTTGCGGACGATGTCGTCCTTACGATAACCGGAGAGTCGTTGAAAGAAGTAGAAATGCTGGTGGTGGAAACGACCGACGCAGTTGAAAACTTGTTGAATGGAGTCAAGCTGCAGCTTGCTCACCACAAAACAGAACTGATGCTGGTTAGCAACTGCCGAGAGTAGAGCTTAAAATATTCATCTTCATGAAGCAACTTCAGTCCGAATTTTTACAAACATCGCATGATTATTCAAAACATAGAATGACATAGTCAGACGACTACTCCACCAACCAATTCATTCAACTCAATTCAATTTTGTGTAGGACTGTCACTGAGTGTGCCTACTATGTGCAGAAAAAAAAACATAATTGACATTGTTTATATTGATGTTTACCGTCGAAAGTGCCTCGCGGATGAAAATTGGATTCAGTTCTATGTGATAAATTACTTTACTCTTTTAAAACGCGTTCAGATTTCAGATAATTCATCAATTTGTAGAATGTGCATAAATAACAATGACTAATATTCAATTCAATATTGACAGACCAGAGCCAACTTGGAATGTGTCTGGAAGTGAGCTGAAAAGTGAAGAAAGGTGGACTTCACCAAAAAAAAAAAATCGATTATTTTACACTCTGGCCAAGAGCTTTGAGGCATCCAGGAGTGGTGATCGACGACCGGTTGAATTTCAACACCCATGTGGACTATTCCTGTGAAAAGGCGGCTCAAATGCGCCGTGTGCACGCAGCTTTGAAAAGACGTTACGTGGACCTGGTCTCGGACATGGTAGAAATATTGGAGCGTAAGTGAAAAAAAAACGAAGATTGAATTCTCAAGAAAGTTGATTAGACACTAAAAACCCAGATTAATAAACCTAGTGGTGATGATGCCTTTCTCGATTCAATAGTTTGGATTCGGTTTTTGTGTAGGACAATTAGGACAAAAACTAGAATAATAAGATGTTAAAATTTAGCAAAGAATTATTTCTATTGCCTACTTCCAATGATTGTAACTTTACAAATTAGTACTTCCTCCTAAGGCTTGAGGGTTTCTTGCTAGACCCGATTTTACAGAATTAAACAATCCTCATCTTGTTTTGGCGTTGCCGTCAGAGCTAACGCGAATTCAAATTCTAAGTATGCAAGACTTTAAACACATCTAATACCCACGTAGGTACCACTACTAAGAGTTGAGTCATTTCAATTTTATTTCTACAAGCAAAGTATTACGCAGAATCGAATACTTCGCTTTATTTTGTTCTCAATAAAGAATCGCTTTTCCTTGTCCGTAATGTAGATTCACCCACGAATCGTGGAAAACGTAGAAACCAGCCGGACTGCGATCAAAGTCCATTAATAATGACAATACAGCGCAGTACGGTAATTAAGTGTCTGGCGGTTGACTTCTGTGACTATATTCCTATTTAACACACAGCTCACAATCATAATACTGCAAAGTATAGAAACCCTTTCCCGGATGTTTATTTCGCGTTTTTGCTACGGCGAAAAATTACATCCGGGGCATGACTTTCACACTCGTGCGCTTGTGGGTATGGTGTGGAAATCACTATTTTCTTCGAAGGCAAATGCGTAATATAGCAACACAAAGACTACATCCATTGAACATTCTCATGATCGATCAAAGGGTAAAAACTGTACATTATCGTCTTCGAAGTTAAATGACGATAAGTCCGACCAGGAAAATAATTGCCCGTGGAGTTACGCAGTGTATTGAAGGGCCTATTTCTGCGAATCGAAGAAACGTGCACACTTGAATGATCTCTTTCTCCACAACAAAGATCCAGATGGATCTATTTTAAGAAAACAGATTCTAAAAATAGTGGGCATATACCTAATGTTCATTAAAATTCGTCTGGCAATGAGTGATAAATGCCAGCTGATCTCGATTACTCTAAACATTTGTAACATGCGTTTCTCGACTTGCTTAAACGGATAAAATCGCATTTTGGATGTGGCGTTTGAGTTATGATGATACATACCTAGGGGAACGGTTCGCCACTTCATCTCATAGCTCCTATTTCCATCCCATCAAAAACAAAGAAATGGAAAGGAATTTAGTTTGTTTATTATTTTTGTGATTTTTTTCAGCAGTGAGCACGCATGTTGACAAAAAGAAGCGACGAATTCGGTGCCGTATTTCTTTGTTTAGCGATTAGATGGATATATGTACAGTGAGATTGAGATCGGAACAGTTCCTATATCTAAATAATTTATGCGGTCATTGATTACTTGAAATGTGATGAATTAATCTTAAACCGTCTAAGACGGTTTAATACATTCCACTAAAAGAGCTTAATATATTTTTCTGAATTAATCTTGTTTAAACTACGATTAAAGTTAGCTTTTAGTATTTTTGATTATCATTGCAACATATTCCGGTTTATAGTTTACGGCACGTATTTTCGTCACTAAAGTTACTTTGTTTGTACATTAGGGTGGTTCAAAAAACGCCCATCTGATTCTGTCTCATGTTCTCAGTGTCCTCTGAAAACAGCGCTTTCCTATTCAGTACAGGTGATAAGAAAATCTACATAGTTAAAAGAAATACTCAAGAGATTTAACTTCAAGAAAACCGCATATTAATTAATCGCTCCAATAATTAGTAATCGAATTTAAACAATTTCGTAATTTTCTGGAACTAATTACGTAACTACTCATCAGGCAACATTGCTGCTCCTGGCGCGAAAGATACCAAAGACAAATTCAGGCTACAATGTTGCACTGCACGTTTCAGAGATGTCCTTAGAGAAGTTTGATCATGACTAAAGATTCGCATCCCGTATGAAAAACGATCACTAATTATTGGAGCGATTAATCAAGATGCGTTTTCGTTGAGTGAAAGCTCTTAAGTATTTCTTTAGCTCTGTAGATTTACTTTTCACATGCGCTTAATAAGGAAGCACTGTAATCAGTATTATCAGGACACTCAGAACATAAGACAGGATCAAATGAGATCTTCTTGCCTACTTTATTTACCTATCTTTTTGTGCTTTAATAATCACAAATTATTATCGAATGAATATCATTTAATTCCCTATTTTCTGGTATGATTTAGGAAAATCAGAAAATTTAAAAGAGGAACTCTAATTGTTAACTGAATAGCGGAGATTGTGAGCAAAATAGTCAATAATGAAATGTATGTCATTAATATTATTACGATTATAAGTATTTGGGATATCAAATGTCGTGAGCAATGCGGTCAATAACTCAGAAATCTCTCTGTTTGTGTCCCACTTTTAAAAGTAGGCAATCGACCTTCTGTCTGCTGATGGTGACAGTACTGCGGATTGCGCTGCGATTCTCAAACTGGTATTCACTACCCCGGTAGTGAAACAAAAACAAAATCGATCCGAAACGAGGAAGCAGTGGGCTAATTATGGCGCTTTAAATAAATAGTCAAACTTTTACTGCGTATTACAACCGAATTGTGCAAAAAATTGAAACACATGCTGGTGCAGGCGTGCTTTAAAATTGGGTGCACCGTTGCTCTTGTATTTTTGTTGGGCTATAATAATAATGAAATGAATTGCAATTATTGTTCCATCATAATATAAAATATGGTAAACTTTTTTAAGGCCAAACAGCGTTATGCTAAACGACAATAAAATACATAACGTTTATGTCAAACTTGGTGAAACTTGTCGTAAAAACTGATTTTAATTACCGGTCCAGTGCTTTACGACATGCAGCACATTTGTTTCGAAGCTAATGTCCGTAGGAATTACAAATATTCCATCTTTCCTTGACTCTGGTATTATTGCGTATTTGTCATCATCATTCGAGTCCGATGACACTGTCGCTCTACTAGTGTAATAATTTTCGCCGTCTCCGCGATTGGCCACGTTTCCCAGCCGAAACGGCTTCAAGATGCACTTGAGTCGGTCGCACCCCACGCGATTTCCATTCTCACGCATATTACTCATCCCAGTTTTAAAACAAAATCGTATCCGTCTCATGTTTTATTTTACAATTTTGAGCTTGCTAATACTTAGGAATTTTCATCTTCACTCCGTCCCAAGTGATGACTAATACGTGTACCTTTTATGTTTCATTTTAGGAAATTTCCGAGGAAGAGAGCCAACTGTACACTCCGCTGATCGTGGCTGCCCTAAATGGCCACTACGATGTGGTCCACATCCTTTTGACCCAGGTGAAACCCAACATGGAAAAAGAGGGCCGTGTTAAGTTCGATGGCCATTTGATCGAAGGTGCTTCGGCGCTGTGGGTTGCCTCTGGGGCAGGGCACCTGAACATTGTCAAACTGCTTATCGAACATGGAGCAGATGTGAACCACCACACGAAAAATCTGTCCACTCCAGTAAGGGCGGCCTGCTTCGATGGACGGTTGGACGTCATCCGGTATCTGGTGGACCACAATGCGGACATTAATTTGCCAAACATTTATAACAATACTTGCTTGATGATCACCGCGTACAAGGGTCATGCCGAAGTGGTGGAGTTCCTGTTGGAGAACGATGCAATGCTGAATGAACAGGCCAACTGTGGGGCTACTGCGCTGCATTATGCAGCAGAATGCGGCCACCTGGACGTATGTACAGTGCTACTGGATTACGGTGCAGTACTCAAGAAGAATGAGTACGGAATGACGGCTGTGATTTGTGCCTCGGAGAGGACACGGGAACCTGTGGTACAGTTGTTTGTGAATAAATCGGGCCTGCTAACCCGCGAAGAGCAGATTGACGCTTTGGAACTGATTGGTGCTTCGTTTGCGAATGATAAGGACAATTACAGCTTGGTGAAAGCGTTCCATTATTTGATTTCGGCGATGGAGTTAAGGTGAGTTAATAATAAATTTTTAAAATCATTGGTATCTTACCTAACGGTAGTGATGCCTTTCTCGTGCATTATTAAAAAAATGGTATTTTGATCATAACTTCTGAGACCATGGCCTGATTTAGCCCATTTTCGATAGAAAACAATGGGACAGGATCAGGGCCGGATTTACGGTAGAGGGGCCCAGAAGCCATACAATTGTGGGGCCCAGTCAGGAAATAATGAAATATGGTAGATTCGTTTGGGTAATAAATTTAATGAAAATTCAAACAGCAGTCGTTAAATATACATCACTACCCAATTACTCAAAAAGGCTTTCTGCAACATTTTTTTCTGATGGAATAAATCAATGATATAATCGACACTTATTTCCTTTAAAACATCGTTCTCAATGTTTAATAAAGTTAAGTTGACTAACTTCTCGTTAAGTCAATGATGTCCGCAATCTATTTTTTACGAACTTCATTTTTGAAAACGATCTTTCTCCACTTGCATTAGAAACCATTAGGCTCAAGTAAATTCATAGGGCAACTTCTGAATTGGGGAAAATAGATCGCATGTTATTTTGCATTATGGACTCATAAAGAAATCTTGCTTAACTTTCCAAAGGGACCTAAGTAACATTATTTTCATGAATTAATTTCGGTACTGCAATCAAAAGCTTTCATATTGGTCTGTTGATTGCAATATTCAAATTAATTCATGAAAAAATGTTACTTAGGTTCTTTTGAAAAGTTAAGCGAGAAATATTTCTATTGGTTGTTTTTGTATGTTTTGGCTTTGTTTAGCAACAAACAACAACAGAAGGCATACCTTGAATTTTTCCTGAGGCATAGTAACCTTAGCAGTCTCAGCATGTTCTTTTCGACCTGATACGTTAAGTCGAACGTTCTTTGTTCTTGAACGGTTATTACGATAGTTATTTGCTCCAGACATCGATTTTCTGTTGCTTCATATTATTCGTCA
Organism: Armigeres subalbatus; assembly: GCF_024139115.2. Classification (NCBI taxonomy): domain Eukaryota; kingdom Metazoa; phylum Arthropoda; class Insecta; order Diptera; family Culicidae; genus Armigeres; species Armigeres subalbatus. The sequence continues at coordinate 35,953,278 of NC_085140.1, read as the reverse complement.
TACTTTCCTCGTTTTGCTTCTACGTATTCAATCAAACTTAATATTGAGTCGAAAGCTGTTTTCAAGGCTGTAGAAGGATTTTGCAGGAACTGGCTAGTCGCATCAAACCTTTCTAGGATATCGTACCAGAACAGTGTGTAGATAGCGTTCTCGAGTAGAGATATTTTATTGTAAAGGTAGAAAGCTTCATTTTTCACCAAATCTTTTTCTTCTACGTTCTCTGCGATTGTTTGTAGAATGTTCTTGATAATCGTATAGCAAAACTTTTATTTATGTTGACGTGATACCGTGTACGCACCCAACTTTGCGCAGCTCCTAACTTTGCGCATTTTGCGATAATTTTTGTAATAGAATGCGTTTAAATGGAATTTCGAAATATAATTATTACTTGTCAGCACAATATACATGTTAACATAACAGTGCATGCATTTTTTCGCTGTTAAATGACATATTTTTCATTTTAATAGTCGAAACTTGTACTGAAAACAGTGAAAATGACCAAAATGGCGTGTTCTTAGCACAAATAACAAGTGACGATTTACCCGAAAAACTGTATTTTTTGTAAATTTTTACAATCGCTGACAACTGATTACACATGGACCCAATAATTATAATATTGTAGATGCCATCTCATGAGAATTTAGTTAGTTATTTACATTTTTCTTTAAAATATATGATGCGCAATGTTAGGAACAATTTTTCAATACAGTGTACCTAATTTTGCGCACAACTCGTATTTCTTCGATATTTTCAACATTTATTATATACCTCGTCGGAATAGGGTTTACGCAAAAGTACTTTTGTTAGCTGTGGCCAATGTACATAAATGAGGCTGTACATACACCAACAGACGTGAAAACATACTAAGTATGTCTAATCATAAGAAAATAATGCCGGGCATCCTCATATTCTCAAATATGCTCAAATATGCCTGCAAATGGAATGAACATAAATTGTAATAGTAGTTTTAGCTGAAAAAAAAAATTTGGACGAAAAATTGTATGATAGACGCTTGCTTCGTGTTAGAAATTTTCCAAGTTATGTGCGCAAAGTTAGGCATATAATAAGGGGTCTGCTTTGAAGTTCAATTTACTATTTATTTTAAATTTTTGTACCAAATTTAGTTCTCAAACAATAATATAATAATAATACTACAGCATGGAAACTATTTCAGGCAGATAGCTACTTTCTGTAAGTTGTACAAGTTGATTCAATTTTGCATTTCCTTAACTGCGCAAAGTATGGTGCGTGCACGGTACTGATAGAAGCCCCGACGAGTCATCTGCACTTCCACGAGAAATCACTGGGATGTTGGATATATGGAGTAGGGAGTGAAGTTTGATTTAAAACAAAAACAATCGAACGAACGCTTATTATGGGATCAGTACAAAAGGCCGAATCACAAAAGGCCGAACCACAGAAGGCCGAATCACAAAAGGCCGAAAATGTTCTAGCATACCACAAAAGGCCGAAAACCCAGAAGGCCGAACCACAAAAGGCCGAATGATACAAAAGGCCGAATCTCAAAAGGCCGAATAACACAAAAGGCCGAATCATTACAAAAGTGTCAATCTATCAATTAAGAGAACTTGGAATATTCACAAATTTACGTTTACTTATGCTGCCCCATTAAGAAAAACTTGTCCACGTGTTTTGCAACTACTAGCAGCGATCTAATCAATCTTATTCAGTTGAGGTATTTAACGTCAGTTCAACGTCGAAGCTCTATTTTTTAATTGTAAGAAGTTGCATGAAGGTGTTTACAGAGTCAATTTGATTCCTTATATATTGCATAATAGATCAATCTTCATTGCAGTAATAAAAGCATGAACACACGTATAAATATTATTACTTTAAAGTAACGGAGTAATCCAAGAGCTCTCTTTTTTCTTCCTTTGCTGACGTAGTAATCATTATCAGTAGTATTGGGAAAAGTTAAATTCCCAAATCTAATGCAAGAGCCCGAGTTAAATTCCACCGGATTCATGGCTCACAGAATCGAATTGCCGATTTGCACCAATGTAGGAGTTGTGCGCTTCATGATGCTTGGTTGTGCATTGTGCTAATGATGCGCACTACTCATGATCTAATTGCGACATCAGAAGCTAAACGAAATAGCCTTTTTCAATTATTATGCTTTTGACCAAAAGCTGTATAACCTGCGGTAACGCGGTGTTCCTCAATGCATATCATTTTCTCCCAATTTAAGAGAAACTTACTTCACAAGACTTCACTGAGAAATCACAAAATAATTCGAATATTCTAAATTATATTAAGTATTTGAATAAAAAAAAGTCTGAATAAAATCAACAGACCAACAAAGTGGACCGGAGCGAGCGCGCGCGCGCTCCGGTCCACTTTGTTGGTCTGCCGATTTTATTCGGCCTTTTGTGGTTTCGGCCTTTTGTGATTCGGCCTTATGTGATTTCGGCCTTTTGTGGTTTCGGCCTTTTGTGCATTCGGCCTTTTTTTGCTTTCGGCCTTTTGTGATTCGGCCATTCGTGATTCGGCCTTTTGTGATTCGGCCTTTCGTAGTAGACCCCTTATTATTGTAATTATCGATCGCACTACACAACTGGATGCGAACTAAATTTTCACCACCTGATTAATGCACAATGCAGAACAAAATTTCGGTAACCGGACGATCGTTTTGCTTTCCGCACAAAGCAAAACAAAATTTCGACGACCGGCCGATCGCTCTGCTTACTGGAGAATCACGACTGGACAAGAAACAAATTTACACTTTCTGATTAATTTACTCACCCGCACAATGCAGAACAAAATTTTCGGCACGAATGCGAGCGGTATTGAGGCGAAAAATACCGTGCGTCTCCATCGAACTGTTCGAGTATGTTTGAGAAACGCGCACTCGTCCTGTGACGTCACAGATTTCCGGATCTCCGGTCGCCGCTGGATGATCGGTCCATTTCGGGTCACCAGATGTGGCCCGCCGCCACTAGCGCTCCGCCGAATTTTTGAGCGGGGCTGGCTACGGGAAAAGATTTTATCCCGGTTTTTAGTTCGCGCGTCCAACCGTCCGAAAACACCGCGTCCTACCAGACCAAACCAGAAAAATAACACTCGATAACCACACGCGACAACACGACCGACTTGGTTGCTAGTTCGAGCTCAATTATGAGCAGGGTTTGAATCCAAAGGAGAATGAGAAAATCTTTCACTTATCATGTCTGTATACACTCTCGTTACACGTTGGGATATGGATACTTGGAAGTAGTGCATAACGGTGTAAATCCGGCCATATCGTCAGGCTCAGTACAACTCTGAAGCTGACAATATGCGTCCCTAACCCCGAATCCCAAGGTGTCAGGCGACCCGTGCCGATGAGATGAATGACCTAGGGAGTGAAACAATTAGCCAGATCGTTAACGGAGCCTGTGGAGGTTCCACAGAGTGAGGGCTGCTTCGGCGGCAAGCGGGTGGCAGTGGGTGGTGCACATGTGGTGCATGCGAATGGAAGTTGGGGGTATTACTCGTAATACCTCCACAGAGTGAGGGACCGAGTGTATGGGTAAGCACACAAGTAAGACTCGCATGGTACGCATGGTCGGTAGTGTTAGAATGACTGATGTCTGGTGAGGCCTGGCAGGTGTGTCGGGGGGCAGATACCTCTGCGGCACCTCAGAAGTAGGGGACACGAAAGTCTCGCTATGACTGGCAGGAGTGTCGGGGAGTTGATGCTTCTGCTGTACCTCACAAATTAGAGACATGTAAAGGTAAGTGGTGCCACCTCGTTGCAGGATGGGGAGACCACCACACTGACCCCCTACAGGTTACCCGTAGCATCCCTTGCTGTAAATCGAGCAACATAGACAGGAGCGTGTTGGGGCACATGTGGTGCCAGTGTGTCTTTTGCAAATGTGATGCATGGGAAGTGTCGGAGAGTCGAGGCGCATACGTGCACTTGTGTACGTCATGTAGGGGGCGCAATAGTCATCCCCCGAAGTATTGCTTAATTGCGGGCCGGGGGAATTACTGGAGAGGGAGGAGTTGGTTTTAGTGGGTCGGGAGTGGTGATTCCATCCCCACACTACCTGGGTTCGCCTCCCCAGGAGTCTGGTTGCAAATTTCCATTACCTTTGTTAAAAAAAAATACGCTCTCGATAGGTAGCATACCGTGAGAGTTTTTCGGCAGTTATTACGATAATGAACTGATTCGGGGAGCAACCTCTGATAAATTCCTTTTAATAAGCCCCAATTGCGGGGGAACCGGTTCTGATGATACATTTCAACTTGTTTTACACAGCAGTGCGAAAAAAATATGGTCCCCAACATAAAATGAGCAAGAACAAAGCCCCTTGGTGGGGGCCGCATATCCGAATCAGCTTTGATCCCACGACCCCAGTACGCTAGACAGGTGCTTTTCCCTACTAAGCTACGAAGGACCTCCGTCGTCCTCCGCAGCTTATTCCCAGCATCGGGCCACCAGACACAATTGGATTCACGATGAGATGGGCAACGACAACAATAATGGCAACGGAAATCTTAAAATAGATTCTGTTTGGATTCTGCAAAGCAGAATACCACTGTAGATCTCGGCACAGTAGCGGTTAAGTAACACAGAGTGCCTAAACAAATAAATAAAGGAATAAAAAAAGCGTATTTTCATGTTAGAATTGAATTTAAATGCGGTTCTCACGTTGAGACATATGTGGAGCATTCTCATTATATAGGATATCTGTTCCATTATTAATAACATGCTCCCATATCAATAACATTCGCAAAACTGGCAATTTAGGGTCTATCTCCTTTGGAGAATTAAACTGAAATTAAACTTAAAAGTCTAGACCAACATTTGAAAAGGGCGTAACAGCCAAAATTTATTCCTTCTGATTCTTCGTCTACATACAAAGCTATATATGTAGACGAAGAATCAGAAGAAATAAATTTTGGCTGTTACGCCCTTTTCAAATGTTGGTCTACAAGTGACATTTCGATAATTATCTAATAACCCTGCTCGCAGAGCAAGATTACTTTTGACAGATATCGAATCATTTTCCATCGTGCTGGGTATACCCTAGCAACCCTATAACCAGAGACCGGCGCACAATGGTTCGAGAGCAGCCAAAACCTCAAAAATCGAAATTCGTGTTTCCGTCGGAATTATATTTTTCTCATTTTATAGAATACTTACGTGATTCAAATTCAAAATTTGAAGTAGTTTTGTTGAGTTTTAACTTTGTTACATCATTTTGAATTCAACATGAATGCTGATTTTCGAATGAAAACGCTGTTTGACAACGCGTTTAGATCAGCATCGCACGGCATCAACTACATCGCTAACCCCAATATTATTTCAAGACTGCATTGTCAGGGTCTTAAATAATATGTCTATGTTAAATATAGGTGACAGAACTCAACTTGAGTTAACTTTAAATACAAAATAAATTAAAATACTCACATTTTTCAGATTGAAGTTGTCCAAAAGTATAGGCGCCGATGAGTGCCCGCAATAATTATATGCTCATTACAAAGCTTAAAGCTTAAAGCTTTCTATAATCACTATTTTGTTTTGCGAAAAGTTGCGATGAGCTGCTTTTTTAACCGTTTAGTTCGAAATGTACATAGTATTTTTGGCCTATTTCTAACTAAAACCTTACAAATGCGCATTTTTTGTTCCCAAGAACCTTAAAAATGCCTTTTTTAAATTATTTGATTGAAGTTGAAACGTTTGATATAATTATATAACATTTAAAACATGTGTAATGAAAGCGATAATTCAATGACGGTATCATTTGTATACTTTTATTTGAATATTTTTATTGCTGTAAATGAAATTATTGAGTAGTTTCCTTCCCAAACAGCTAGAAGATACAACACACAAAATTTCTTACTTCCAAAACTTTCTCCTGACATTTGCGAATCTACGAATTTTAAAATTCTTTCAAATGAATTTTATTGTCTGAATTTTGTTTATGTCTAATAATCCGAATTACGTAATCATGCTGAAAACTTTTCTAAAGCAGAAAATGAAATGAAAATTCTTAGTATTTTTTAGCAAATTGGCATTGTTCAATACTTTGCCATTGAAGTGATTCTACATATCAAGAGATTCAAGTTTAAATGTTTGAGCTGTAACACACTCTTCTTGGCAGCAATAGAGAATATTTGCGCTGAGCAATAGAGAATGTTGGTTCTGAGATTTGAACTGAAAAGCTGATTTTTTGAGCTCATATTTGTGAAAATAGTTATTCTGCTAGTGCTCATAATTATACACACTTAAATCATTTCACAGATTTCGGTGAATTTTGCTTCAATTCACCGAAATCTCAACAGCAGATTTGTTCGGTAATTATTTCACCGATTTTCTGCGGTATTTTCCTTTGTTCAACTGTCAAAACCAGGGTTCTTATATCAGGGTTCACTCACTTCGACATTAGATGGGAGAGACTAGCGCGGGGGTGAAAAATTCATTTTCAGTGCAAAACATAAACAAACTCGGTGGCTGCCCCATATAAAAATCCAAGATGGCTGAATTATGAAATTGGCATACTGCTACACCTGTTTGTATTCACCTTGGTCAAAACTACCAAAAAATCTGTAAAATTTTTACCTAACAGTTCTGCTGTTGAGATTTCGGTGAAATTTCACAGAAATCTGCGATTTATTTTAAGTGTGTAGAAAAGACAGATACCTTGAAATGAGCAAAAAAGAAATCCTGTTTCGAATCAAGAATATAAAGAATACAAATGTAAGTATACAGTGGCAATAAAAGTTGTTCGTTTGTCATTCAAATTAATTGATTCAATTTAAATACAACATTTGCCATAATTGAGGATGTTCCGAATAAAATTATTTGTTTTGTCTTAGCACAGCATAAAATTATTTTTTTGTCTTGTCTTAGCACAGTATTCAGCAAATAAGACTTTTGATAAGAAAATTATTAATAGCTTTTTTGTGGAATATCTCCACTTGTCATAAAACGAGTTAGTACCGCTTAGTACTATCCCATTTAATTCCACCACTTGATTCAAGTGAGAGACACTGAAGACGGCCTTACTGTTAAAGTCGAAATACGGTTCTGTAAAATAACAATCAAGTGGTGGAATTAAATGGAATAGTACTAACTAGTTTTATAGCAAGTGAGATAGTCTTTGTTGCGAAACGATCTGTTTTCAAAAGGCGAATTTAGCAGTAAAATGAAAGTATTTACTACCCCAGGGATGCCAAAAACACGGCTGTATATTGCCAAAGTAGAGCTCCAACACCCATCTTTAAGTCTGTATGTGATAAAGACCATCAAAAAACCACAATACAAACATAAAACCTATTTTTAGGGACATTTTGAGGTTTTGGCCAACCTTTGTTCTGGAGCGAACCACTGTGCGGCGGAGTGAAAAACTGTCAAAATGGCAACGTATGAAAATGCATGAAATCGTTACAATGATACTGGTAGCACTTGAACTTTTTGCTTGCTTATTCTTATGGATGCAAAAAGTAAACAAGTCGAAATGGAACCGCTTATGACGGTTTGATTGGAAACAAGATGGCGTCTTCGCCGATCTCTTATTCTATTATTTCTAGTATACCCTATAGCACCAGCCATTCTTATGAAAGGGTGATTTGCTAATTTTTGAGCTGTCACTTTTAAGTTTAATTCTCCAAATGAGACAGGCCCTTATGCTTCGTTTAGACAAGGCAAGTGAATTGAGCAAGAATCGAACGCGAACTGAACGTGTAAACACCTTAATTCAATTCACTTGAACGAAAAGAAAGTTGAACATGTTCAACTTTTGGCAAATCAATTGAATTCAACTGAGTTGTTGGCTCAATTTGTGTCGTGTTTTGTTGTTATCCGCGTGCTCACTGCTGAAAAAAATCACAAAAATGAGAAACAAAACAATTTGCGCACCAATTCTTTGTTTTTGAATGGTATTGATTTGGGTACATGGTATGAATTCAAGGAGCAGTTCATAACTTTGACATGATACAACTTTTTTTGTCTTTATTAGACAGGCTTGCAGCCATGGAGCTCGCCTCTATGATAAAACTTGTCAATTAACTCAAATTGAGGGTGGCTCATATTACCCCGTATGTTCATATTGCACCTACTGCACTTACCAATACAATGCTAACTAATTTTCTTCTTCTGTCCCTTTCCTAGAAGGCGGTTGAGGGAATTTATCAGAAAAATAATAGTGATTTGAACTTTCTCCAAAAACTTTTTGAGAAAACTGGTAATTATTAACTCTATCAATTTTGAAATTCATTTTTTCCCACTCGCTTTATAATTCAAGACAAGTTTTTAAAAATTATTTTTGGGAATCGAAAAGTTTGAATGTTGCTTTAATTTAGAAAATACAGCTCCTTTTCAATATATTTTCTAGGTATGAAGATCCGGACAACGTTATTCGCAAACCGCTGCTGCCTTCCATCTCCGCCTATGAACACTGGATCGAATGCCAAACCATGCAGGACCTACAGGCAATCCGGTATAACCACAACTCACTGCACATGGAATCGCTGACCATACGGGAACGCATCCTGGGCCGACACTGCCCCGAGGTGGCCCATTCGATTGTCTTCCGTGGAGCGGTATGCGCCGATAATGGTCGGTTCGACCGCTGCGAGAGTCTCTGGCTTCACGCGATGCATTTGAAACAGCAAAACTCACTCTCGGTTCAGCGGGACTTACTGCGCTTTGCGCAGCTTTTCTCACAGATGCTCTCTATCAATGTTCCTCTGCGATTTTGCAACGTGGTCGATGTATTGACGGCGTGCGTCGATGAATTGGCGCAGAACAAAAACAAAATGATCGATCCGGGTGAAAAAGATCTGCTGGAAGTGATAGCCGAAGAGTACGAACTTAATGTGGTTACGGTACTGTATTTAATTACCATCATAACCAAGTTGATAAAACTGAAAAATGCAGATATTACGGAGGAGAATCTCAGGGACGTATATAGACTAGTTTATAAGTTAAATAATTTATCTGTGAGGCTCAGAGACGATCAGACACTGCTGCATCTTTCGGTGAACGGAGTCACTCCGGTTGACGATTTTCACACGGATGATATCTGTAGGTAAGTTGTGTGATGAAACCCAAGGTCTATTTAAGAATTCATACTACATGATTCTTCTGTTACAGATTTCCGTGTGTTGACACTGTGAAGCTGTTACTGAAGTGCGGTGCATCATTGTCCGTGATGGATGCCGATCGGAATACTCCTTTGCATACACTTTGTTCTACGGTAATTCCATTCACAAAAGCAACAATGGTGGATTTTTAAACATAAATCGTTTATCTGTTCCATAGTTGCAGACTGCCGTCATTCGAATGTCGGAAAGCGACGTGAAAACTATCGTGCAAGATTTGGTCGAGCTGTTCATCGATGCAGGTATCCACCTGGATGCGGTCAACAGCGACGGTCTGAAGGCATCACAGGTTTGCGTTCAAAGTAAGTTCAGATTAGCCCTAACATATAATCGTGCAACTAATTCGCAAAATACATTTGACTAGGGAATAATCTATAATCATTTGTTTGAAAATGGTTACTTTTTAGAATAGCATTTTGCCAAACCACCAATAATTCAACTATTTTTATGTTTATATATCACTGTTTCACTTTCTCCAACAGGCTCTGTAGCTACATTCATCAAGGCCTACGAAACACGTGCAATCAATCTGAAATGTTTGGCCGCCCGTTGCATAGCGTTGCATCGGGTAGCGTACAAGGAGGCAATTCCTCGACAGTTGGAGACATTCGTGCAGCTGCATTGCTCGGAAAAATTTTAAACTCTCTAAGCCTTTTACCGTGTCTTCCAAACATAACCTTGACAAGAAATTTATTAAACTATAATAGACACATTCTTTATTGTCACGTCATAATTTCTGATTTTTATTTGATGAATAATATTTTCAAAAAAGGAGGCTTATGAAATTAGCTGAAAGTGACATAATATGTATGTACGTATTAATAGAAATTATACTCAAAAGGACATTTTTATGTCAGACGTTACCCGTCTTTGGAGAATGTGTCCACCATTAATTTAGTTCACAAATGAAGGAAACAAAAAAGCAATTTATTCTAAAACCCTTCCTTTGATTAGCTATACTCAAAGTCAATGATTGTGATCAAAATAGAATTGCATATAACAAATGTTTGGCTGTAAGAGTGAGGACATGAGTCGTAAAATGAGCGAACAATCTCGTTTTCAAAGAACTTTGATATTATTTTGTAAGATGGACAAGCTCACTATTCATTTTTTGTTGTGGTGAAAAATCGAATTTTCTTCTAGAAAACAGGTAAAACAGAAATATTCGAGTGAGTTTTTTTGTTATCCGAAACATCCCTAAATATGATACACGGTAAAGCATGTTTGGCTAACATTGATGCATCCAACGCATGTATTGTATATACTTGCGAATTCGCCACCTCCTCGGGGTAAGACGAGCTAGGCCCATAAAATATTTGAAAAAATGTTTTGAACTTAATAAAACATAAGGTAAAAAAATAAACTCCGATATTTACTCTCTCCTCTCAAATAATACTTACAATTAAATTAAATTTAGTACCCGTATAAAACTAATTTACAGATTAAAAAAGTTTGAATGAGCGCCATTGAAGCAAATTATTTTACTAAAATAATTCGGTAAAGATTGAGGAAAAGTTGTGTATTTATTTATTTAACAATAATTCATACCTTCATAACTAATCTCCTAACGATTTTCAATGTAATGTGGCTATGAGCAACTATATTTTGATAGAAACGTCTTTTGATCAACACCATTGTACATTTCAATACCGATTAAAGTGAATCTTGATCTTGTTCTTGAAAGCAGTTGAATTTCTTTCATTCCTGCAAATAATTGGCAATTCATTCCAATTCCAGGAATAGATAGAATTAAATTCAACTTGCTTAAAAACCTCCCAGACGTCGCGAAGAGGCGCATGCTGAATTTATTTAATCAATTCGTGGAAAGCAACATTGTTCCGGATGAATGGAGACAAGTGAAGGTGATCGCTATCAAAAAACCCGTCGTGTCGTGTATACGGAAGCTGTTAGAGAAGATGAATCTCAATCTGCTCGACAGATGGGTCGAATCAAATGGCTTTCTATCAGATACTCAATTTGGATTCCGCAGAGGCAAGGGAACGAACGACTGTCTTGCGTTGCTTACTACAGAAATCCAACTGACTGACCTATTCTCAAAAAGAACAAATGGGTTCAGTTTTCTTGGACATTAGGGGGCTTTTGACTCAGTTTGCGTTGACGTCCTTTCAGACAAACTCCACGAGTGTGGGCTTTCACCAATACTAAATAACTATTTGTACATCTTGTTGTCTGAGAAACATATGAGTTTTTCTCATGGGAACTCAACAACTTCAAGAATTAGTTACATGGGTCTCCCCCAGGGCTCATGTTTAAGTCCCCTTCTTTACAACTTTTATGTTAAAGACATCGATCGACATCATCGACAAGACATCGACATGCTCGTTAAGACAGCTTGCGGATGACGCTGTTGTCTCCTTTACAGGAACAGGGGCGGGCGATCTGCGAGGACCATTGCAAGATACTCTGGACAATTTGTCTAGTTGGGCTTTGAAGCTGGGTATCGAATTCTCTCCGGAGAAAACTGAGCTGATTGTCTTTTCTAGGAAGCATACGCCAAAATAAAAGCTATATCGTACAACGATCTTGTCGGTTATCGAATGCGGTAGTTTTTGTTTTCAAGCCGCCGCGAAAACTCATATATTGAAGCTCGAACGCATTCAATATCGTTGCTTCCGCATCGCGCTAGACTGTATAAACTCGACTCATACAATGAGTTTGGAGGTACTCGCGGGAGTACTTCCTTTATCAGATCGCATCGCGGAAATATCGTTCAGATTCTTCATTCGGTGAGAGGTTTTTCCTGTCCATGGATGATGGGGTCAACGTTGATAAGTCAAGTGTCTGCATATTGTTAAAATTGTGAAATAATTTGTTCTTTTATAGTACACATTGCTAGTATTATTAGTACTCAACACATTACCGTTAGACGAAAACGAGATGAATTTAATTGCATCCGAGTATGGTTACACTATTAAGCAGTACTGAAGTACGTACTTTAAACCCGGTAACATTTCAAATTAACAGAAACGCGTCGAGTATTTTTTGCCAATACATATATAGAAAATAATTAAACACTTGATATATCATACCTCCTTGCAAATACTTAGAGAAGGTGTCGCATGATCTAACAACATTTTCTTGAGTATATGCTGCGGAGGTTCCGGCAGGGTCTAGTACCAGTCTTAACTAACAAAATACTAACACAAAAGACTGGGAAGCAAACGATCATCCATTGCACCAATTGTAGTTCATAGTTCAGTATACAGTAAGTAGTGAAAGTAGATACTGTAGATTTACTAATTTTGCATTATATATGGTGATTGTATCCGTTATTTCTTCTCAGTAATCTTTGTTATTTTACTCTTACTTTCACTGCATGGATCAACGTATAAACAAACCTGTTTCGCTCTTCATTTTTTCAAGTTAGGAAAAAATAATACATACTCCAATGTAAAGAAAGATTGAAGGACATAGGAGACGTGACTAAGTGTATTCTGAAAGACAAATAAAATTAGTTGACTACCTTATAACACAGTAAATGACCGATAGGGAATGAACTCATGATCAGCGCTAGACGGTAAAACAAGAGATAGAGTCACGTTTAACTGAGACCTTAGTCACCTATGTGCATGAGAATAGACCATATGATGCTTTCATCCACTATCCTTTTATCTACATGACTAATAGTTTGACCACCTAAGGTCGTGAGGAGGATCAATCAATGTCTTTTAAGCCCATCATCAAATGGAAGCTCACGAAATGGTTTGAAATTTTTACTGACTGAATCTAGTTCCGAGACAATGATGATGCTATGCAAGGCCGTCATAAGTCCACAAAGATAGTATCAGGCGTTTTCTTGGAACATGGTTCTTCAGAATATGTAGTTGTTAAAATAGCAGGCTCAAATTTTTGAAGATTGTTTGGTGAACGGTTCTGAACTGTGGCCCATTTTGGCTTTTCGATTCAGTTTCGACTGCTTTCACTAGATAATTTTCAAAACTTTGGACAATTATTGATATTCATCAATAAGTAATACAATATTTTAGTTTCAAAATACGTTTTCATGAAAGGTGTTTATTTGAAATATAGTCAGCAATTCAAATTTAACGAGATGTATCGCAATTCCTATACCATATACACATCAACATAATTGTATTAACACTGACTCGCGATTGAAAATTAAAATTTTGAACAAACTTTTAGAGCTTCTTTTGTTTGATGGGTACATTACTTAAACGCTATTGATGAGAAAACTACTTTGAAACAATGCCACTTACACTGAATACTCCGAACAATATTGAAGGAGACTTTTTATAAGAACTGTTTAGATCAGGCCTTAACAGCAGACTGTAATGACGAATAGACTGATCATTTAGGAGTAAGGATTTGTAAGGGTTACCTTGCTGGACAACTAAAATTTGTAACATCAGACAACTCTAACTGGAAGAATACAGATATCAACACGACATACTAACAAACACATTTGTTTAACCGCCTAAATACAAGGGAAGCTCTTTGTGATTTATAATTGGAATCAAAGTTAATACATATAATCAAATATTATAACCGACATCTCTCCACAGCTTTAATATTCATCATAAAAATATCCCCAACCTGCCCATACTCCTAAGGCAGTGATATATTAGCAGTATATCCCGCAAAACTTAAAACCCCCATGGGTAAAGATGTTGTGAAGCCTTATCCTTTAGTCCCTGGTGTATCATGGACGATATGAATTTCAAATTCACATCGGTGACTTGGCCCCCTTATACATCAATAAAATAAAATAAAATAAAAAATAAAAATTCTTCATTCGGTGAGAGGTTTTAAATCCATTGGTTATTGAGAATTTTGAGAAGCTAATCGAACGAAACTTCCAATCAAAATTTGTGACATTGTACTACTGGTACACTGCCCATGATCGCATATTTGTAACAATCGACAAAAGTAGGCATGGGAGAAATGGATGGATAATGTTTGTGATACGCATAAGTATGGAAATCTCAATAAATTTCTAAAAATTGCCAAAAATTATATAAAAACTTTTTCCATTCGATTTCTTCGGTAGCAACATTCCCATTACTTGAGATTTGAGTACGAATTTATTGCGTTAATTTTTGTTCGATACACAAGGCATACAGGCGACAGAATTCTCCAGTGTTACAGTTATGCGGTCATTTTGCTCAATGTTACAAAACAACTTGGTAGTTTTTTCAAGTTTTTCAGAACAAACCTCCTGATTTTATCTGACCTGCTTAAAGATCCAACAATTTTGGAACGATTTATAAGATAAACTCAAAATCGAAAAAAATGCAAATGTTACAAATATGCGATCATGGGCAGTACATGAGCCTGGAAATTGGCCCTTCTTCGAATGTTTCCAACCGTGGTTGCATCTTAGACTCCTCCAGTTCTTCTGTAGTTTTTGATCTGACCATGAGAGAAGAGATCCATGGAATTCCAGATCCTCTCCGAATGGAGTGTATACCACCAATTTTCTCAAGTAAATACAGCCATGTCAGTTGCGTCAAAACGTTTTTCACCGACGGGTCAAAAATAAATGAATCCACTGGATTTGGTGTCTTCAACGAATTACATAGCGCCGCTCGAAAACTTCAAAATCCTTGTTCCGTATAGGTTGCAGAATTAGCAGCTATACACTACGCATACACTATACACGAATTGCCTCTCTTCCCTCTGATCAATACTTCATTTTTACGGATAGTCTCAGCTCAATAGAGGCTATACGTTCAATGAGGCCGGTACAGCACTCACCGTATTTCCTGAGCGAAATACGATCCATATTGAGTGCTCTATCGAATCGCTTTTACACTATCACTTTGGTATGGGTCCCTTCACATTGCTCGATCCCGGGTGATGAGAGAGCGGACTCACTTGCCAAAGTGGGTGCTATGGAAGGTGATATATACGAGCGTCAAATCACCTTTAACGATGTTTTTTCAATTTCTCATCAACAGGCCTTGCTCAACAGGCAACGAAAATGGGATGAAGGAGATTTGGGTAGGTGGTTACATTCCATTCTCCCGCAGGTCTCGAAAAGACCTTGGTTCAAGGGGTTGGACCTTAGCCGAGACTTTATTAAGGTAATGTGTCATTTTCGGCAGTCACCAGTGAGACCAAGTACCCAAATTCTTCTAACACCTCGATTTCGTCACCACCGATGCAAACTCGCGGTGGGTGGCTCACATTGTCTTCTCTTGAACCTCTTCCTATCATGTACTTCGTCTTCGATGTGTTGATGACTAGTCCGATTCGCTTGGCTTTCCTCTTCAGTCTGATGTAGGCTTCCTCCATCTTCTCAAAGTTACGTGCCATAATATCTATGTCGTCGGCGAAGCCAAATAGCTGGACGGACTTATTGAAAATTATACCACTCGTGTTAATCCCTGCTCTTCATATTACCACTTGCAAAGCGATGTTGAATAGCAGACACGAAAGACCATCACCTTGCCGTAACCCTCTGCGGGTTTCGAAGGGACTCGAGAATGCCCTGAAACTCGAACTACGCACATCATCCGATCCATCGTCGCTTTGATCAACCGTGTCAGCTTACCCGGGAATCCGTGTTCTTGCATTAGCTGCCATAGCTGGTCCCGATCGATTGTATCATATGCGGCTTTGAAGTCGATGAATAAATGATGTGTGGGCACGTTGTATTCGCGGAATTTCTGCAGTACTGGCGAAAGGTGAACACCTAGTCCGTGGTGGAGCGTTCGCCCATAAAACCCGCCTGGTACTGCCCCACGAACTCTCGTGCAATTGGTGCTAGTCGACGGCATAAAATTTGGGAGAGTACGTTGTAGGCGGCGTTCAGCAATGTGATTGCGCGGTAGTTGCTACTATCCAGTTTATCGCCCTTTTTGTAGATGGGACACACGGGGATGACAAGCTACGCCATCTTTGTCACATCTTTTCTGAATCACCAATACGAGTGCACTGCGAATGCAACATAAACAATTGCGAGGGTGAAAATGATATAAAACGAACAAATGCATAGACAGTACCTTGTTGGCGCGACTGGTACTTCTGATCACCCTATCAAGTTCGTATTGAGAACATGTTGATCTATATGAATGATATAAATAGTATTGTATCGAAGCTGATAGTTTAGGACGGAAGAGTGCAGGAAGCAAAATATAAATTGAAAAGGAATCCGTGGTTTGAAACCTATAAGTGAGTGCGAATAAGAACACTGAAGATTGTGAGTAGTTGAAATCGATATTGTATTTGAATTTATATATTAATAAAACTTTGTAGTTTAAGCTTACCAACAAAAACATCGGGGTTTGTTTGCTCTAAAAATCAGTGTCATCTCAAAAAAATAAAAATCTTCAACCTCTGATCGTGCGACGCAGTAAGATGAAGAAACATCATTATTCGATACCTGGAGTGCATAATGAAAAAGAGAATAAGATTCCACTGGAGAATGATCAGCAGACTATGAACATCTTTTCAAACGAATCGGTAAAGCTTCAGTTGGATCATTTGTAAAGGAAACACCCAATCAGGATAAAAGCGATATCCGACCGTGAAGCTATAGATCTGATCCATGTGCGAAAACGGTACAATTTATTGCGATCGCTCTTAAAGTGGAACAAAGGAAACGATTCCCTCGAAGAACCATTGCATCAAAATTATGATGAGGATGATGACAGGAGCAGATGTAATAGTGTTTCCTCTCCCAGTACCTTTGAATGCAACCCGTCGTCAATTATTTAGCCATCTGGACCAAATGGTGATAAACTGACTTCTGAACAAATACATGCTGGGCAGGTTATACCAACAGATTTACCTGTTTTCGAAGGGGACCCAGAAGATTGGCCTGTGTTCTATAGTCAATACAGGAATACTACGTTGGCTTGTGGGTATAGTAATTCAGAGAATCTGGTGAGGCTACAGAGGTGTATCAAGGGGAAAGCATTGGAGTATGTGCGCAGTCGTTTGCTCCTACCCGAACTAGTACCAAAAGTCATAGAAACGTTAAAAATGTTATACGGACGTCCAACTATAATAATAAATTCATTGATAAACAAAATACGCTCTATTCCAGCACCAGAGACAGAGCGACTAGAGACAGTAATCGATTATGGAATGGCAATTCAAAATCTGTTTGACCACCTTACCGCTATGGATCAAACTGCACATCTGCAAAATCCGACCCTGGTGCAGGAGCTAGAAGCAAAACTTCCAGGGAAATAATGCTACAGTGGATGTGATATAAAAAAAGCATCAACCATCATCAATTAAAACATTGAATGATTTCATGAATGAGTTGGTAGAAACAGCTTCCGAAGTAACATTCGTAGGATTAGAGTCACGAAACCAACGTCGAATGCAAAGTGGTGGATACAACCCGGAGGAGACATCCCTGGCACAGTACGAAAGTGCAAACAATAGGTACTGTTTCGTTTGTCGGTCCCGGAATCATCGTGTGAAAGATTGCAGCGTATTTCAGTCGTTTGAAATTTGTCGAAGATGGAAAGCAGTAGGAGAACTAAAACTGTGTAGGTGCTGTCTTCATCGTCACACTAGTAAATCATGCCAGGAAGCGTATGAATGTGGAGAAGATCGATGCCAACTACTACACCATCCACTCTTGCACCAATCGCGGAACCAATAGGGTAATCAGTATGACGCGCTTGAAAAAAAAAATGTTGTAAATCTCCATATAATACGTAGAGTTACGGGGGGGACTGTTGGCGCGACTGGTACTTCTGATCACCCTATCAAGTTCGTATTGAGAACATGTTGATCTATATGAATGATATAAATAGTATTGTATCGATGCTGATAGTTTAGGACGGAAGAGTGCTGGAAGCAAAATATAAATTGAAAAAGAATCCGTGGTTTGAAACCTATAAGTGAGTGCGAATAAGAACACTGAAGATTGTGAGTAGTTGAAATCGATATTGTAATTGAATTTATATATTAATAAAACTTTGTAGTTTAAGCTTACCAACAAAAACATCGGGGTTTGTTTGAGGATAAATTTATCCCCCAAAAATTAACGAACAGGTAAACATGTCAAAATCCATAGTAAAAAAAAATGGATGTCGCTCCTCTGGGGACACACGACACCTTCCATCCACTCCTGCGGCAAAACTTCCTCCTCCCAAATCTTGATAATGACTTAGTGCAGCGCTCTAGCCAGTGCCTCACCACCGTGTTTAAATAGCTCTCCTGGTAGTTGGTCAACCCCAGGGGCTTTGTTGTTCTTCAGCCGGCCAATCTCCTCCTGATCCGGAGCCGGTAGAATTATGTCCTGCGCGCGTTCCCCCAGCCCCATCACCATACCGCCATCTTCGTCTGCCACATCGCCATTCAGGTGCTCTTCGTAGTGCTGCCGCCACCTTTGGATTAATAAACATAGAGAAAAGTAATGGACCAAGAATAGATCCTTGAGGGACCTCACTTGATACAGGAATTTTGGCAGATTGAATGTTACCGTAATCAACGTATTGGTATCGATTTGATAAGTAAGACCTTATCAAGTTTACAGAGAATGAATCTAGCATGAAATTTTGTTTTAATTTTCGACATAGGAGACGATGATCAATTGAGTCGAAAGCTTTTTACTAAAATCTAATAGAACCATAACCGTAATCATTTTATTGTCAAGAGCTTCTCTTATATCATTTTTAATTTTTGTCAATGTAGTAACAGTACTACACGCTTTACGGTAACCAGATTGCAAGGGGCACAATAACTTTTTTTTGTATAAGATAAAGATTTGATTGATTTGAGATAAGCGACTCGAACACTTTAGAGAGAGCACATAGAATGCTTATCGGACGATAGTCATTCTCAAATACATTTTCAAATATCAATTTTACCTATTGGAATAATCTTTGCTATTTTCCAGTCCATTGGAAACTCGGATGTGGTGATACAGCAATTGAAAATATCGGTTGTGTACGGTAGAGTGACGGATAAAGATAATTTCAAGATACGCAACGATATCAAATCATTGCCAACAGCTTCGCAAGCTGCAGACGCGAATTCTGCAAGTAGATCGTCATTAGACACACATCTGAAGAAAAAATTGTGTTACATTCTGTAAAGTAAGTAGTTGTGCAGGCACGTCAAAAACAGCTGGATAGATTCCCCAAGTTTGCTGGTGAAAGGATTGAATAAAAGTTCTTGATCATATGTAAAGCAAACACATATTCAGCTTGGAGCCGTATAGACGAGTTCAAACAACATTTACATTGACATTAAATGTTAATTGGGATTTGGGATGTTTGACAGACTCCTCCCCTCAATTAGTCCAGCATCCAACTTGTTCCTTCAACAGCTGAACAAACACTTAATTTGTTCGATCAATAAAAACACAAAATAGCGAGATTGAGCTGTATAGGTTCAAGCTGCAGTTTAAAAACATCAAGCAAATAAAACACTCACATGAACGATTGAAGCGCCAACTTCAGCACCAACCTTCCATCAAAAAATGAGGTTTGTGCAACTTCACTGCAAATGCTCAAACATGTTTGGCCAACCTTGACTCCGCCCCCGACAGCTTAAACCCAAAACCAAACCGCTTTAATTGTTTTCAACCAAGCCACCAGCTCGGTCAAACGGTTGCTCGAACATCTCTACGATCAAGCAGAGACAGATCGACATCCTATGCGAAGGAACCATCGCGAATCCGTGGGGTGACGCATACAGGATAGTGATGGCCAAGACCAAAGAGAGCTCTTCACCCCCCGGACGGACGAGCCACCAGTCTCTGGCCTCCTGCACCGCAAGGCAATATGGGTGCGGCCGAAATGGTGGCTCCGAACGAAGAGTTACTCGCGGTGGCCAAATCCCTGGTAACGAACAAAGCTCCAGGGCCTGATGGAGTTCCGAACAGCGCTCTCAAGACAGCAATCATAGCGAACCCGAACATGTTCAGGTTAGCTATGCAAAGATGCCTAGATGAGTGTAGATTCCCCGAAAGATGGAAAAGACAGAAACTGGTGTTGTTGCCGAAGGCCGGGAAGCCGCCGGGTGACCCATCGGCGCATAGACCAATCTGCCTTATAGACACGACGGGCAAGTTGCTAAAGAGGATCATCCTCAACAGGCTGACCCCGTACTCAGAGGGTTCGAACGGTCTGTCTAGCAACCAGTTCGGTTTTCGCAAGGGTAAGTCCACGTTGGACGCTATTAACTCGGTGATAAAGCCCGCCGAGATAGCGATCTAACAGAAAAAGCGAGGTATTCGATACTGTGCGTTAGTGACACTTGATGTGAAGAACGCATTCAACAGTGCTATTTCCAGAGCCGTGTACTATTATACGAGACCGATGCAGGTCAGCGTACCTAGCGTACCTATTACCGCACGAGTTTCGCAAGGTTCAATACTGGGCCCGGTACTATGGAACCTTATGTATGACAGGGTTCTAAAGCTAAAGTTCCCTCCTGGTGTTAAGATCGTCGGCTTGGCAGATGACGTAACCTTGGAGGTCTACGGGGAGTCAATTCCCGAGATAGAACTGACCGCAGCAGACGCGATCAGCACGGTGGAGGATTGGATGAGCGATAGAGGCCTGCAGCTCGCTTAACATAAGACGGAGGTGGTTATCGTCAACAACCGCAAGTCGGTTCAACATGCAGTGGCTCACGTGGGTGAAATCGCGATCGCATCAAAGCGGAGTTTGAAGCTCCTTGGGGTCGTAATAGACGACAAGCTGACCTTCGCCAGCCATGTCGACTATGCGTGCAAGAGGACTTCGACTGCTGTTGCGGCATTGTCGAGGATGATGTCCAACAGTTCCTAGGTGTGTGCCAGTAGACGTAGGTCCCTAATGAAGACAACAACAATTTGCCGAAACGTTGGCGGACAGATCTTAAACGGTTGTTCTAAAAAAACCCACAGACTGAAAAGCCAAAACCTCAAAAATACTGCAGGCAATTACGTTCAATAGCATATAGAAATTTGAAATTCACACGTCTGAAGACTGACAATCGACTTTTAGAACCCTCAACCCTTTCTTTCCCATCCTCAACCCTTTCTTTCTTTGCAAAGATTTCAATAGAATGGAATCCCCCTTGGAGAAAAATGTTAAAGCAAAAGTTATTTGGCATGGCCGAAATTAGTGCAAAACGTAAAAAAAAGTGTTTGATTGTAAATCAATAGTTACTTGATTGTTTTTTTTACGTAGGACTACGTCTGTCTTTTCTATATTGGGGTACACTTTACGATTGCGAAAATCAGGGACCGTCACGAACATATAATAGACTTTAAACTTTAATATCTCAGCCGTTTCTCGATGGATTTTCAACTTTTTGGGCCATTTGATCAAGGATGAGTCAACGCTTCTTTGTATTTATTTGAAAATACTGATTTTTAACTATTTATTATCGAAAATTGATAAAAAAAAAGTTTGGAAATAGGTAAACCAACCAATCACGTACATGCATCACTAGCACAGACATCAAAAATCAATCACTTGCGGGTTTGGATCTAATCCTCAGTTTGAACAAGATTTCACGCAGAGCGGACGCATCAAAGCGATTGCAGCGGAGCGGACACAGCATCACGGAGGCGCTGGTAACATTTTCAACGGAAATCCATCGCATTGGTGGTGGTCCTCGGTGTGTTGCTGCAGATCATTCAACCTCAACGAACCAGAATTTTATATGAAGAAAGGGTTGACTATAAAAATAGCACTGTTGCGATCCCGTGCCGCCAGTGGCGATGCTTTTATTACATTATTGGGAAAGCGCATTGGGGAAAGAAAATTGGTTCTTCTTAGGACTAGCATTTTCTGAACAGAAAGCTGCGAAAATGGACTGTTTCGGTGGCATCTGCGTTTGGCGTGGAAGCTTGGTTGTTGTTAGTGATTGCATCCATTCAAATTTACGGACTTAATTTATTGAATACAAGAAAGCTACTTTCTGGCGCGCAACCCATTTTGATCGAGATTCCGCAAAGAGCTGTTTAACCATTTATAAGGTATATAACCACCAACAAATTTTATGTTTTTCTGTTTATTAACAAGAGCTCTACTTATTATTTCCCATGTAGTGACTATATTTACTACCTAGTAATCCCCCAGATGAATTTGAGCCATAAAAATTGAAATGTCAATTTGAGAACGGTGTTTTACGAACAGATCGTAAGTTTCGAGTGGAAGATGGATTTTCAGTTATAATTCGTTGAAAAATGACGACAAAGATATACTTTTTCCCATAGGTAATAATTATTTTGAACTCATGTGTTAGATTATGGCGTGATTAGCGTGAAAAATACTTTGCTTTTCTTGAGTATTTGGTTTTTGGATTTTTGACAAAATTGCTTGGGGATAAAAGTGCAAAACAAAATTTTTTTCACTTATGATCTAATTTCTTAAAATCTCTTATTTATTTTTGTTGCATTTTTTCCCGCTTGCAAGGCAGTGGCACATAACATTCTCCGATATTGTCTGTGAAATCCCCTTCAAAATGGCTCGCGCGCGCCCGAAAACCAGCTTTTTTATATCCAATGAAGTAATTCCATTAGTCCCGCCCCTTCATTAATCGTTATGAGTGCACATTATATTTATACCCATTTCAGATCACGAAAAATCATCAAGTGGCGGTCGGACAGTTTTAACGCAAGGTGCCGACAAGCGTTTGGATGCAGTTCAGTGGCGTAGCCACGGGGGTGGTTTTGGACATAACCCCCCCCCCAAGACAACATTTTCAGAACAATTTTTTTCTCGAAAAAAAAAAATCTTCGGAAAACCCTCCAGTCCAATTTTCTGGCTACACCACTGATGCAGTTAGTTATTGGAAAGGCGCATTGGGAAATGAAAAATGGTTCTTCTCAGGACCAACATTTTATGGAAAGAAAGAGTTAATTGCGTTAATGAACTGTTTCGGTGGCATCGGGTTGAACGTGGTAACTTGGTTGAACGTGGTAACATTCATATTTACTGCATCATCTCCCTCCGACGCGCTATCAAATTCGCTATTTACGATTGAGTTTTGCACTTTGAAGAAAGTGTATTTCGGGTAGTTGGATCAACCTTCTTTTGTATAAAATCAATGAAGACGCCACCTCAGTGGAAACTATCTACAGCAACCACCCATCGGTGACCGTCACTCGGACAGACAGATGCCAAGAGATAATGTTTGGAAATATGAAGAAACTTCGTCTTGAGTCAAATTTCTGTTGTTATTCCTCGCAACAATACGCATCTTAGATAATCAACATATCATAACTAAATTCAGAATCTTGCGAGAAAATTTCATAGGATTCTTAGAATTTGTCATTCTCCGAACGGTCTGTTGTCTGCTTCGGAATCCCGATCAAAATGGCCTTGAGCGCGCCGAAAAGCAGCTTCTTATATCTAATGAAGTAAATCCATTAGCCCCGCCTCTTTATTAATCGTTATGAGTGCACATTATATTTACACCCATACAGATCACAAAAGGGCGAGGCTAACGGGCTTAATTTATTGAATACAAGAAAGCTGCTGTCCGGCGCGCGCGAGCCATTTTGATCGGAATTCCGCGGAAAGAGCGGAATGAGCGGTTCGACAAAATTTGATGCAGCGGAGCGGACACAGCAGCACGAAGGCGTGAATAGCAGTGGCAATGCTGAAAATTTATTCCAAATGGTAGTGGCTTAGTGAAAAATCATCAAGTGACGGACGGACAATTTTAACGCAGGGTGCTGACAAGCGTTTGGATGCAGTTAGTTATTGGAAAGACACATTGGGAAAAGAAAATTGGTTCTTCTTAGGACCAGCATTTTATGGAAAGAAAAAGTTAATTGCGAAAATGGATTGTTTCGGCGGCATCGGGTTTAGCGTGGTAGTTTGGTTGCTGTTAGTGATTCCATCCGTTCAAATTAATTGCATCATCTCCCTCCGCCGCGCTATCAAATGTGCTAGTTACGATTGAGTTTTGCGCTTTGAAGAAAGTTCATATCGGATTGTCGTATCAACCTTCTTTTGTATAAAGACCTTTTTGGAGGACAACTTCCTCAAAAATGGACGAAATAAAGGAGAAATAAGCAGAATCAGAAGTGACGTGAAACCAAACGCAAATATATTTATTTGCAAAGTTTGGTTTTCGCCCGCGATGTAAGCGTACGTGGCAAAGTAAGGATTGTGATGTCCCCGACTGATAACCAGTCGAGTGGCTTCAGCGGCCGATGAGTCATGTTAATTCCACGGTTAGAGACTCATAGTCCATCCAACTGGGAACAACTATTCAACTTCTTGGTCCAGTTGGCCTCCTCCGACACAAATTAGTATGGCAAATACCATCAATTTCGAATAGCAACGTCGTCCTGCGTCACCTTTGCGTACAACCCGATTGGGTTGCATCTTTGAGTTTTTTTTTAAATAGTTTTACTATTTTTACACAAATTTGATTATATAAGCAGTCAAATGAAATCATAAAGATATGCCAAATGATGCTTTTTCTGATGGAAACAATTTGATAAAAGTGGGAAGGTGCAAAATTTGATGGAGCTCTACAACACTGCCCATGATCGAATATTTGTAACATTTGCATTTTTGTCGCTTTTGAGATCATCTCCAAATTGCTAGTTCTTAAAGCTGACCAGCTCAAATAAGAAAATTTGTTCCAAAAAAACTCGAAAAAACTACCAAATTGTTTTGCAACATTAAGCAAAGTGACCGTATCGATGGAAAACTTTATTGCCGGTACGCCATATGATGTGAACAAAAAAATTCGATATGATAAAACTTGTCAATATGCTCAAATTGAGGGTGGTTCATACTGCCCCGTATGTTCATATTGCCCCTACTGCCCCTATATCAGGGTGAAGACAATTAATATTTCATAATGATGTTTGTTTTCTATTCTTCATTCTATTGACTCTGGTCCTGGTCTGTCTAGTCTAGTCTAGTCTAGTCTACACAAACACAGCCAGTTCGTGAAAGAATCCTGGAAAGTGATAGATTCGACTACATCTATCACTTTTCTTGTCAATATTTATGTTTGAAGCACATCATAAAATTATGGATCCGACAGATTAAGCTTTCCTCTACCAGATAAGGGAATTAGATTGGGAAGAAAACACTTGCATTCTCCGGAATCCATGAAGCAATGTTTGTTTACAAAATAAGTTACGCCCAAATCGCAAATCAGTCCCGAAATGTATTTCAAACATTAAAGCGGCCAGGCCTACTGTGCAGCGTTGTTGAAAATACCTGTGAGAATCAATTCTTAACTTGATTCCACAATTAAACCCTACGGGGACGGGGACATCTCGTACCATCCGCTCCGTTTATAATTTTAAATGATAGTTGTTGAATCGTTGGGAGTGACTTAGCTAAGATGGTCAATAGTCACTCCTTGGGTCCTCCGCCTCTTGGGATGGGATACAGTTTTTAGTCTAGTGCCCTGGCTTATACGCTGGTGGACAACAGTATCTACGTGATTTCATGCAGATTATTTTGAAAACATGACGAATACTTATGACTATCAGTGTACGTGTAAGCCAAGGTTCGAGCGCCATTACTCGCCATCTGGAACGAGAAAAAAGAAGAAACAAATGCATTGAAAAACAAGTGAAAACCCAGTGGACGATTAAAATATAAGATATTTACTTACAACAGCTCCATATGTTTCTTGCCTGGAATCCGTATCTCGTATAACTTAACTAAAACATATTATTATTTTCGTGAAATATCATGAAACTTTTGGTCCAAAATAGTAACACTAGCATTAACTACAACTTATAGGATTCGTTGATATTCGACCGTTTCTAAATTTGCACCTATCCGGATTCGGGATAAATCGAAAACCACTCCCGTTATATTTATGATCCGCCGAAAAATTACGACTGTTCGCTCTATAGAGCTTGCTGACATTTGATCATCTTTCTCTTGTACGCGCACAAAATGAATAGGATTTGTT
The DNA here is from genome assembly GCF_024139115.2 of Armigeres subalbatus. NCBI lineage: Eukaryota > Metazoa > Arthropoda > Insecta > Diptera > Culicidae > Armigeres > Armigeres subalbatus. The sequence continues at coordinate 35,927,319 of NC_085140.1, read as the reverse complement.
TTCATCTGGAAACGCTTCGGAAGTGTTTCCCGATGAAAACAAATCCTATCCCCTTCGTGCGCGTGCAAGAGAAAGATGATTAACGTCAGCAAGCCTTATACATTGGAGTATAATACTAACACTAGTCAAATTCGACCAGATTTTATATTCAAATCATTCTATATGTAATTTATGAAATATTTTATCATGTTTCAGAACTCACCAGAAATAATAGTTAGTAACCTTAATCTAAGGGGCCCTCCTTAGCCGTGCGGTAAGACTCGCGGCTACAAAGCAAGACCATGCTGAGGGTGGCTGGGTTCGATTTCCGGTGCCGGTCTAGACAATTTTCGGATTGGAAATTGTCTCGACTTCCCTGGGCATAAAAGTATCATCGTGTTAGCCTCATGATATACGAATGCAAAAATGGTAACTTGGCTTAGAAACCTCGCAACTAATAACTGTGGAAGTGCTTAATGAACACTAAGCTGCGAGGCGGCTCTGTCCCAGTGTAGGGATGTAATGCCAATAAGAAGAAGAAGAAGAACCTTAATCGGCTTCTAAGTCATATCTTATTATAAATCACAATTTCTCACGTCGAAAATTTCATGAACTTGGATTTCATTGTTCAAAAATTTAGAGTACTAATCTCATACAATTTGTTGACATCATACATACCTCTTAATAGAGATACAGGCATTGTGTACTGTTGAAGAAAAGTTTAAATATCTGTTTCAGGAAATATCTATTGAAAAATTCCTGGACAAAATACTGAGACAAATTATTGAAATTACAAAGAAATGCTCCATGCTCCATCGAACTATTGATACATTTACTACAAGCATTCACTATAAGTCGCTCATATTATATAATATAGAATTTTACATTTCTAGAAGAACGTTACAACGAAAGATGAAAATTAATAGTAATTCCCGAGAAAAAGTTTATTTCCTCTGGGGTCGTACACTAATTACGTAAGCACTTATGGGGGGAGGGGGGGTCTGCCGTTTTCTTACGTTCCATATAAATAAAAATTGATTTGTATGGGAAAAATCTTACATGGGGGGGAGGGGGGTTTGAAAAACCTAGAAAAAATGCTTACGTAATTAGTGTACGGCCCCTCTGCTCTGGAGAGGATCCAATTGGCCAAAATATGACTATGGAAATGGTAATAGAATACTAAGTTGAAAAGCAGGCCAAGTTCCAGTTGGAATGTAGAGCCATTGAAGATGAAGAAGTATGTACCAATAGTGAGAACAAATGTTTCACGAGCTCTTGCATACTTGAACAATTATCATTATTTGCTCTTCCTTGCCAATGCACTGAAGTGCATTTCTTATCTAATATATTTCTGAATTTTTGTCCCATCCCATACCCCTTCAAGTTCACGTGACTTGTGCTAGTAACATATGGGATCAACATTCATGTATTCAGTCTTATTTATTTGGCGATAACGTGCTGCTGAATGGCACCAAACTATTCATCATTCCACCATTCATGGCTTAGTATGCAAGTGATCAGAAACGGTGTAGTCGGTTGCATATTTTTAGCATGATCCTTTCAAATAACATTTGAATTTTTAACCGTTAGTGATATGCGTGGTTCTTGCGATAAAAAAAAAAAGATAAAATGGGAATAACTATTTGTATATACCCAGTAACATAAACCCTGAGGTAAAAAAGTTATTCTTGATGGAAACAATTAATGTCTAAATTTAGATTTTGTTTGCGTGCTGATGTCTATTTTATGAACCTGCGATAAATGCAGCAAGATAACAAACGTAGTGCGTTAGATTAGGTATTTCAACGAACATTAACTTTTTTCGCTTATTCATTGGAAACTATTGCCATGTTTGGCAAAAAGGAGGGGAACCAATTACTAAATGAAAGATCTTCAGAAAAATTATTAATGCTCTTTTAGTGGAATGTCTTGAATGAACTGTCTGAGTTTAGTACTTTACATTTAATTCCCCTACGTTTTGTTATCTTTACAGATATGTATTTCGAATTCAAGTGTGAGGCCGTTTTCAATGTCGCGTACTTGACTCGACTGTTCATAGACATAATTAATATCCCGCATATACTGACACAATATACTGTGTGAAAAAAATATTCGCACAGTGATGGCCCGGATAAACCAGTTAATAAAAAATATTTAATAAACAGTCCAGCTCTACAGTCCTGCTTAGTCAAGCATGTTCGACAACTAAGAAGCTTTGTCTAAATGCATTTTTTTTTCGTGTATTCTAGCGATGTGTGTGGATGTGAGCGTGTATGTGTTGTGTACAAAAAAAAGTGTGCCATACGGGAAAACACCTTTCCAGCCTCTTAAAAACTGATAGTTACTATCATCTCCTTCAAAGCCAACAGTTTATGCTGTGTTCAAGTGTGATCTCGAAGAAGGACCTCACATATTTTTAATGGGATTAAGGTCTGGTGTTGGGGAGGATCCAGGAGCATTGACTCGGCATTGTACAGCTGTCACTCTTTGACGAGATTGGAAGAATGTTTTGGGTCATTGTTTTGGACAAAATAAAAATTTTAACGGCGCTTACTTTCAAGTTATCCTTCAATGTTCAAAATGTCCAAAGAAATTAAACGAACCATGAAACTATTGATAAACGTTAGGTTTTTGATGCCATTTGCACCTAAAGCACCCCAAACCATAACTTGACAACTACTTTGCGTCGTAGTAGTTGGCAATTTTTTTTGGATCCAATCCTGTAGCTGGTTTGCGCCGTACCCTAACCAGTCCGTCGGTCCCGAAAAATGGTAAAATTTTCTTTTCTGACATTTTGCTAGAATTATTGCGGTACAGCCATACTGCTGCTAACCGCAAGTCGAGCACATCTGTATATGGGTCTCCATACGGTTAGCGGCAGCATACGTTCTTAAGCATACTCCAGTCGCTTCTTCATATTCTTGGTAGATATAACCCCTATTCTACGGGGAACTGCAACCCCGGTATCCTTTAACGGCTCTGATATCCGATATCGTTCCGGAAGGCTTGTGGACTGACCTTGGTGTTCGCACACTTTGACAAGCTATCCGCAAGTTCAGGGCACTATCCTTAAAGTTTTGCCCAATTTCGTGGAGAAGAATGCGGTTGGGACGGTCAGTGAGTTTCTGAAGCAGTTTCGAGTAATTTTGTTCTTTGAAATTTTTGTATTACAAACTACGGACGATCACGACAGATAACCAATACCGGCTATTTGGGACTAGCTTTTGCCACCATTCTTGATAAGTTTTTGTGTTGTGAATACTCATATGTGAATATGTACCTTATGTGGAAGATGTTGATTTGGAAAATGTATTGGAGGTAACCACTTTCCCTTCGATGGACTGGCAAATAGCTTACACAACCTCACTTGATCAGTACAGTTGCTGATGAAGAATGTGTATAGCCGCCAGACATTCTAAATACTCACGCTCCTCTAATGTGAAAGTGTACTATACACATGTGGAAGTGTTGGCTTGAGAAATGGATTGCGATTTGACTATGCGTCTAATTTGAGAATCTCGAGCTCATTCAGTAGCCGCTGGGTTGCGAAGGCCGACGAAAGTCCTTCGTAACTTAGTTGGGTAAAGCACCAGTCTAGCGTACTGTATGGTCATGGGTTCGAGTCCCATCGAAGGGAAAGTGATTAACTTCAATACATTTTCCAAATCAATATTTTCCACATAATGTACATATTCACATATTAGTTTTCACAATATTGTAAATTAATGTCCAAGTCGGGTGGTTTAATCCCCGGAAATAGGCAATTAACTTTGATTAAATTAAGCTTTTGTGTTACTATCGCAATTTTACTATGTGGAATAGCGATTTTCCTACAGAACAAATACTTTAATGCTAAAAATTATTCAAACTTGATAGACATTTTTATTTCACTTTATAGTATTTGTAATCACTAGATAAAGCTTTGCTACAAAACTCTGCATGGGTCGTGTCGAATTCGAACAAACAAAAAACAGCGATACAATCGATAATTCTAGTGGCTCGTACGGACTGGTTCAAACATTTCCAACTATGGAATTTTTCATACATTTCCCTTCGTCAGCATCAGCACCTGATTCAGACGGTCGTCAGTCGTAAATTTTCGACTTACAACAGGGAGGTCGATAAATTTCACAAAGCTTCACCCGCTGAAGGTCGGCTTTGTTGGAAAACCTCCTTTTTCCGGTTCTTTTTTATTTCCGGTCTGAATAATGGATCGCCACGAAAGAAGTCAGCTGTTCTGTTGTAATTACTTTCAGCTTTATTTTTGATTTGTACATATGGGATAATGCTGTCTATAAAACGATCCGTGCATACCTGCATGCATATCACCGCTTCACGAGCAGTAAGTAAAAATTTATATCCCGGCAAAATCGACGTTTGTTATCTAATTTTTGGCAAATTATTTGCTGATTTTCAGCAACTATGACAGATAATCCCGGCGAAAAACATGTTTGCTAAGTTAAGAAAATTATTTTGAGCTTTTTAGGGAATGTCTTCACTTGTCATAAGACGAGCTTGTACAATCCCATTTAATTCCACCACTTAATTGTACCTTGACAGATACGTATTTCGACAGTAGGGCCGTCTTCATGGTCTCGTACTTGACTCGACTTGGTCGTGTGTAGATGAGTCGAGTCAAGTACGAGACACTGAAGACGGCCTTTTTTTCGGGTGTCATAAGCCAAACATGCTCTGAAGTACATATTCTCGAAAGTATCATAAATCATGTCAAGAAACAAAATATCCTAAGCTGAGAATATATCTACAAATATCCATGTAATTATAAGACATGATATTACGGAATTTTGGAGCGACCCGAACAACCAAATCCTGAACGATGTATCCGTGTATCGCTAAGCATTCAAGCACCATTGAGCCGATGCGATTTTATTTAATACTTTCACAAGCTACAATAGACCTTCCATGAGTCGATGTTCTAAGATACAATATCGACTGAAATAAAAACTCAGCCTTCAGCATTTTTTTTTTAAATTTTCCATAACAATTAAGAAATTTCCAGTAAAGAAATTATGGTATGAGCAATAAAAAAATATTAAATTTTCTACAAATAATGCAAAATTTTCATAAACAATAAGGAATTTTCCACAAAACGAATTTTTTTTTTTTATCAGGCTAAGGCCGGAGTGGCCTGTGCTGCACATAAAAGTCTTCTCCATTCAGCTCAGTCCAAGGCTGCACTTCGCCAACCACGCAGTCTGCGGAGGGTCCGCAAATCGTCCTCCACCTGATCGATCCACCTTGCCCGCTGTGCACCTCGCCTTCTTGTTCCCGTCGGATCGTTGTCGAGAACCATTTTCACCGGATTACTGTCCGACATTCTGGCTACGTGCCCGGCCCACCGCAGTCTTCCGATTTTCGCGGTGTGAACGATGGATGGTTCTCCCAACAGCTGATGCAACTCGTGGTTCATTCGCCTCCTCCACGTACCGTCCACTTTCCTTTCAAAAACTCCCAGTGCGCGTTGGTCCTCCACGAGCATCGTCCAGGTCTCGTGTCCGTAGAGAACTACCGGTCTTATAAGCGTTTTGTAGATAGTCAGTTTGGTACGGCGGCGAACTCTATTCGATCGGAGCGTCTTACGGAGTCCAAAGTACGTACGATTTCCAGCCACTATGCGCCTCCGAATTTCTCTGCTGGTATCGTTATCGGTGGTCACCAGTGAGCCCAAGTACACGAATTCTTCAACCACCTCGATTTCGTCACCACCGATAGAAACTCGTGGTGGGTGGCTTACATTGACCTCTCTTGAGCCTCTTCCTATCATGTACTTCGTCTTCGACGTGTTGGTGACTAGTCCAATCCGTTTAGCTTCGCTTCCTCCATCCTCTCAAAGTTACGTGCCATGATATCAATGTCGTCGGCGAAACCAAATAACTGGACGGACTTCGTGAAAATCGTATCACTCGTGTCAATCCCTGCCCTTCGTATTACTCCCTCCAAAGCGATGTTGAATAGCAGACACGAAAGACCATCACCTTGCCGTAACCCACCACGCGTTTCGAAGGGACTCGAGAATGCCCCTGAAACTCGAACTACGCACATCACCCGATCTATCGTCGCCTTGATCAACCGTATCAGTTTATCCGGAAATCCGTTTTCGTGCATTAGCTGCCATAGCTGGTCCCGATCGATTGTATCATATGCGAAAATAAATTAACATCTTTAAAACCTAAAATTGCAAATATAAAAGAAGAATTTTTCAAAAAGAAAACAAAATTTTCCACGGAAAAAATACAAACATTCAATCAATATTAGAAATAAATAATTACAACATTTTCCATAAAATAAAAATTTTGTAATTGTTTATTGCTAATATTGATTTATTCATGAAAATTTTGTATTTTTTTCGTGGAACATTTTGATTTCTTTATGGAAAATTATTATTTCATAAGCGCAATTTTTGCCTTTACAAGTGCTAATTTATTATTGTTTTGTGGAAATTTTTCAACTGTTTATGGACATTTTGCGTTATTTGTAGTAATTCTATATTTATTTAATACTCATACCGCGATTTCTTTATTGGCAATTTCCTATTTTATTATGGAAAATTTCTATTTTTTCTCTATTAAAGAGATTTTCAATCCAGAGCTGGCTCATCTCTCGAAATTTCTAATTCTTCATTGAAATTTTATTTTTATATCGGTCACTCAGATGGTTCTTTCGACTAATTTTCCAAGGAACTTCTATTCCACATCTCGAATATGCTTCAGTCAATGGTCCTTTCATAAGCGACTCATAGAGGAATGAATGTATTAAAGACCAATTATTATTTTGGAGTTTGGATCATTTGATTTATGCAATTAACCAACTTATGAATGATGTATGATATAATATCCCAGTAGGTCCATTGGGTTGATATGACTTCAATTATTGTTTATACAAGCTACAACAAACTTTTTAGGTTATACAAAACGTCCTGGAAGTCGTAATGTTTGAACTACTTAATCATTCAAGTCCGCGAGCCCAGTGCTTCTAAGGCCCTACAAAAAAGTTTGCGAACAAACCTCATAGTCATTGTGCAACTTGATGTTGACTCAAGATAATTTTGGGTATCTTGTCTCTTGGATCTCATGTTAATGGAAATTAGGATCATTTGCTTATTTCATCGGATTGGATATATACCGATGATGAGGACATTGCAAATATCTTGATTGATCTGGTAGATATCGTGGGCTGAACTTGAGAGCATTTTGGAGTACCTTGAGCATCTCGTATTCCTGAATATTAATCACTGGCTTAACGTTCAGGATGACCCATCTTATCTGAGTGTTCAGAATGATTCAAACATTTCAAATTCATTTGTATGCTCTTAGAATCGAAATCGTCCCAAGGTTTCGGATATCTGAGTTTTCAGGGTCAGTCAAATTTGAGTTCCCATATTTTTTTTTCTATAAAGCCAATATTACAATTTTTCTGAAGAAAATGGTGGCCTAGCTCTCTTTTGGGATTTTATAGACAATCTAAAACGCTGGTCATATATGACCGATCCGTCCTGAAAGGGTAGAGATTTGTTTTGGAATTCAATTTCAATCGTTATTATAACACTATTTTTTAACCTAGATTGTTTTAGGAATTGGAATTTTTTTTTCTGGAACACTGTCACTTTTTTTTCATATCGCAAGAATCTCCTTAGTTCTAAGACCCTTTTATGAATTTAAAAAGCATTTTATTTAGAATTTCATGTTGATTTTTTAAATGCAAGCTCTCTATGTCATAACCTTTTTTATACGCACTACTAGAATTTTGTGCATTTAGAACATTTAGGTGCATTATTAAATTATTCGATCAATTATCCTAATTATTCGATATCATAAAAACTAGGCTTCTTAAGCCCTAATTATTGCCTACATTTATTGCTTAGATTAATTTTAAATTTCAAGATCTTCTCAATTTTCAAGAATAATTATTCTGGAGTTGCAAGGGAAACCCTTCGGAATATTGACAAGAAATTCTTCGGAATCTCCACGGAAAAATCTTTAGAATTTCAATGACATTCTTTTCCGAAATTCTGTGGAAGAGTTCCGAAAAATGTTCGGTAGAAATTTTGAAGAACTAGGGGGAATGACAGCTTTGGCAGGTTTTATTCTATTATTGTCAGGGGTTTTTTTATGACTGATTATGCTCATATTTGGCCTAAACATTCTTTGCATGTCAAAGAATATAGTGGCCAAATTTCATAAAATTCGGTCGACAAAAACCCCCCTGCCAATAATAGAACAAAACCTGCAAAAGCCGTCTTTCCCCCTATAAGAATCCGTAGAAGGATCCGAAATGCATATTTACGATGAAAATTCCAATAAACATCAAATTCCGAAGAATTTCCAGTATAAATTATAAAAAAATCCAGCTCCCTTTTTTTACAGAATCTCTAAAGGTTCTTTTTCAAAATCCTGGGCAACTTTAATGAATCTTCAAAGGAAATTCTTCTAAATTTCCAATGATTTTTTTTTTCGTTTTCCAAAAGAAATTCTTAGACATTTTCAGCAGTTTTTTTTTTAATTTCCAAAAGAAGTTATTCGGAATATGCCAAAATATTTCCGATGGAAATTCCTAAGATTTTCCAGTAGGAAATCGTAAAAAGTTCATCTGAAACACCAATAATGAATTTCCCGAGGAAATTCCGATGTTTTTACAAGTGGAAATAACGAAAAAATTGCACTTTTGTAGTACTTGTAAAGGTTGTGCGTTTGAAGCGTTTCCAGTAGGAATTCCTTAAAAAATTAGATCAAAATTTTGAAGATTTTCTGATGTGAAAATTCTTTAAAATTTCTAAATCATTTCCTGCGCATATTTGCATGGTAAACACTTGAAGCAATGTTTAGCTGAACCTACAAGTAAATCAAAATGACTTCCCGAAGAAGAATGAATTCCCGATGAAATTTTGGAAGAATTTATGGTGCAAATTAAAAAAACATGAACCTTGAGAATTCTGAAGATTTATTCTTTGAAAATCCAAAGAATTTTTTGAAGATAATCCACTCTTCCGTGAAAATTCTAAATATGCCTCGAATAAAAAAATATTTGGAATATTTTTAAAAATGTGATAGAATTCACAAAGAGCGTAAAAAAGTATTCCGAATTCCAAATTTGAAAAAAAAATTAAAAAACAAAAAATCAACGGAATTATCAAAGTATTTCATGTGGCATTGGCTGTTTCATATCTTTCGGAAATTATATTGATTATATCTTGTGTAGCAAGTACGATGGATACACTATACCTAGGTTGTCGAGAATGTTTCCCACCCGAACACATTCTAGACAGGAACGAGAATCGAACTCGTCATCTCCGAATTGGCAACCCTACGCCTTTGCTCGCAAAGCTAACTGGAGTGCTGCCTGAAGTGCACTCCTTGAAATGTTCGAAAAACTTCTTTTGGAAATGAAGAAAAATTTATGGTGAAGATTCGAAAGAACTGGTCGAAGAAATTCATTAGAATGTTAAAAAAAATATGAAAATATGAACATTTTTCCACCGAAAATTATATTTTCAGACAGAATCCACATGGAATTTTTTTCGGAGCTTTAAGGAAAATTTTTCGGAATTTACACTTGAGATGTTTTGTTTTTTTTTCATCAACAATTTGAAGCAAAATTTTTCAGAGAGAATTGTTCAAAAATCATTCTGAATGCCAGCACTTTATCAGGATTGTATGAAGTAATGTCAAAGTTTTTACAGGAAATTTCTTTACTGGATTTTTCCTGAAAATCCACAAGAAATTCTTTTGAAGTTTTTTCTTGGATTATTGTAAAAACATAAACATTTTTCAAAATTGTAGCTGCAGTACGATAATGCAAAAGTGTCGGCGGCGTGATGCCAAAAACCATCTGCGGCGGATTTTTTTCTAAATATTTTTTCATTTTTCCTTTAAAATTTTTTTTTGTGGAAATTGAGACTGAATCGCAACCTGTTTTTTCGTCTATTTTTTTATGGAAAAAGGATCTAAGGCTAAGATGGTCAAATAACGCAGATATGCATCGGCGTTAAGACGACACCTACGTCTTTTCAACGCTGAGTTGAAAAGAGGCTACGTGGGCATCGGCCCTAAGGGGCAAGCCAGAGTAAACGCGACGTGCGATGCGACGCGACGCAACAGTGCAATTTGACAGCCTGTTGATAATGATTGTTATTCTTTTACGTGAGTCGCGTCGCGTCGCATCGCTCGTCGCGATTACTCTGGCTTGCCCCTGAGATGCGCTTTGCGTTTAATGATTAAATCATTAAATTTTAATGATTTGAATTTAATACACCGCTATTGTTATTCGCCAAAAGTTTTTCGTGTAAAAAAAACCACGTGGTTCAAGAGCAACATCTCCCCTCCCCCATCCCCATTATCGTGGTCATTTTCCAAACCCCCCTCTCCCCATAAATGACCACGTGGTTTCTGAACGGCCAATAGCCATTGAAGTTCTAAATCGCATCTTCCATATAAAATTAAAAAAAAAAATCATAAATTGCAACACCATCGTATCTTTCTGAAATTTTACTATGTTGTTCATCATTCGATAGATAACCGTGAAGCTATTTAGTTTGATCAAATCATTGTTTAGTTTTGTGCAATCAGGTTATGTAAATTCTTAGTGGGACTGTTATGTGGGTACTTTTAATATGGGACGCACTCATAGGCATACAAAATCATAATTTTTATTATGATTTATAGAAGTACGTTAGAAATAAACTCTATTCAAGGGGTTAACTCAAAAGTGACGGAAATTCAAATTGGACTGATATGCGAGTGGGGGCAGTATAGTCTGAAACCTATTTCGGTATCATAAGAACTGTCCCACAGATCCGGACAGTAACATTTTCCATGTGAGCAAACAATCATTTTTAACAGCAGTAGAGTCAAATTCACTCTAATTCAATTGTTTTTTGCTGAGGAATCAGAAAGGCACTGAAAAATAATACAACAAAAATTGAAAATATGATTGAAAAATGTGTAAATTTTAGGTTGACTATATGCAATTTATCTGGAGAGCTCAATAGCCTCAACAAACACGTTTTAACGGTTACAACTCGCTGCAAGTATTCAAAATTCAAAATCGAAATCCATCGTCAAAAAACATGCTCAAATATGATTTGTATAAATCATAAACTATCAAATTTTGCATTTACGGTGTGTCAGTCAACATAACACCAATAGTTTAGGTACGTTTAGGAGTTTCACGTAAAATTGCTTAGGTGTCCGCTACTGGGGATCTCCTCCTTAATATTTAAATTAAGAAAGAGATGAAAATGTCTATTAATAACAATTTACATCGTGAAAGGATTATTCGATTTTCACATTTTTCTCTCCAAAAGATTCATAGCAAACATTTGCTCACCACAGATCAATGTTATTAAGTTATAATATTTTAGGGTTCAAATAACAATAAAAACAGGATGTGTACTACTTTTAGTATTTTTTCGCCTGATTTCATCCTTTTCGCTACCCGGAAGCACTAAGTTTAGTACCGATCGGAATGCTGCAAGTGCATACACCCAGGTTTTTTTTTACACGGTTGGAATTCATTAATTTCTCGGTTAACCCGAACTCGCACAACTTTTCAAATACCACTCGAATTTTCTTTGATTTTTTGTGAATTTTTTCGTGGGGTTAACTCATTGATTCATTGACGCTGAAGGTCTTAAACAACTAAAACCAAACCGTGTAAAAAAAAACCTGGGTGTATATCAATACACTCCTAGCTACTATTATAGTAGTGCCTTAGTAGCAGTAGGCAAACAGGTATGCTGTGGAAGCGCATCGGCATTCAGCGACTTTTTTTCCGTTTTTGTTCCCAGAAGGGCACGTCCAATCGTTCGTTCGGCACTTTGTTCAACTGGACTGCTGCCCGCTGGTCGGATGTCCGCTTCGTACGTAATGACGAGTTATATACATAGCGTTTGCTGCCTGTAATCGCATATTTGTCCCATATGAATAGGAAACCCAGCAAAGATGGGACAAACATGCGATTATAGGCAGTATGGTAGTTGCTCGTACAGATATGAACAGCAGTTCTCAATTAGGTAGTGTTTATGATTTAGAGACGAGTCAACCTCGGAGTGACAGTCTCTTCAATTAAGACATAAAATAATGTTTATGATTTCAACCCGCAATCATTTTAATCATTTTCTGATGCTACATTTTGACAGGGCAGTAAACTTTAATTGAGTTTTCAAAAGTAGAACGTGTTATTTTTATTTAAGTGATTTGAATAGATCAGTTTATACGTTTACTTCGCGTACAAGTTCGTTTGCCCAGTCAAAATTTGGCATTAGAAGTAATTATGAATTTCTTACAAAAGAATTGAACTACTTAAGATGAGTGAAGGATACCAGAATCCCCAAGTCGGTTTACCAGAGCAACAAGCAAGTTCACGGCGATCGATCCATTATTGTAGAGATCAAAGGAACAAGTAGCAGAATATCGAAGATTCAGCTTGCCGATTTACACAAGCTGGTGAAAACAAATGATTTTGTTAGAAGGAAAATTACTAAGATCATTTAGTGGAATGCCTTCATCTGTCATAAGACTAATTTAGTACTATCCCATCCAAATCCACCACGTTGTAATGCTTACAGATACGTATTTCGACCTAAACTGTAAAGCTACTTCAGTGTCTCGTTCCTGACTCGACTTAATTCGATAAGTCGAGTTAAATAATTTTTAGAAGTCAACTTGTAGGTGAAGCCGTGATATTTCTATGAGGTTCATGTGCAGATGTCGCGTAAAGAGCATTGCAAAGTACCCTAAATAATCATCGCAAAAAAACCTCAGTCATCGCAAAGAAAACCCAGCTGAACTTAAACTCTAGCTTTGGAAGATGACGTTAACCAATCTTTATTTTCTAAATTATCTTGAAGTCTGGTTTGATTTTAGATGCAAAAGGACATCCAATTTTGATTATTTGATGAAGAAATTCCAGAAAAGGATCCATTTTTCTACGCAATATAGAACGACTATTCGCTCTGTTTCAGAGTACGGCGTATTCCGCTTTCTTTCAGCAGCTGTATCATTATTATTGCTTATCTTTGGTAACTTATCTTAAACATCATCAATCCGATAGGGATGTGTTTATTTCGGGGTTTGGCTTTTGAAAACAAACTGAACGGAATGTTTATCAACGGTGAACAAATTTTTACCTAACTCAAGAATTGTCGATCGATGCATCAAGTAGAAACTTAGAACTGTGACTCATAATGTGTTCCAGCCTTTTCAACTTAACAAGACAGATTAAGAGATTTCCCCTTGAGAAACACTGATAGCTGGAATACGCAAGTGTAACAGCTTTCTCACTGTGGCGTAATGTTTTTCCTCTAACTGCCGATCACAATCCCATCGCATCAGTCTTGAACGAGTCATTCTTTGATAGTGACGTGCCTTCTCCTCACTTCCTGAACTCCATCACTCGCATACTAACGGAGCTAGTCGGTCAGTTGTTCAAAACCGTTGCTGGTGCTGGTGGACACTTGTTGTTTACTGTATTACATAGCTATATCAACTATACTGCTGCCGAGGCAGAAGTGTGGTGTCGAATAAACGTGCATTGTCCAGGTGGAACGTTGACGCGCGTGTCCCTGTTTCTATTGTTTGCCATCCCGTCGCCATTGGATACATCTTTGTCGAGTTGACCTGTGGTCAAAGTGTGCGGTGACAGTTTTGTAAAGTTTGCCATCCTCGTAGATGGTTGGAAAACTCAAGGACTTCCAGGCACGCTTTGATGATAGTGTGTTGATTATATACATTATGGTCTCGCAGTAGGACACTATTCCATATCCACCTTATCGCAAAATGAGACAAGTGGGAATGGTCTAACCAAAACTGTGTTTTTGTCGTTTGGTGTGCTGATAGTGTTCTCATCCTACCTACTACTGATATTTTAGTGGCGTGGTCCAATTGGGGCAATCGTCGGATAGGAATGTCAACTGTGTAGAAATGTTGTGGTTTTTGTGTAAACTGGAAAGAAGAAACAAGTGTCCTTAATAATTGATTTAGCTTCAATGGAACGAGAGCTACTGGCACCAAATGTACGACTAAAGTGATGATGCTGCCAGTACATGAAGTGAATAAGCAGTTTAGCATGTGGCAGAAGACCAAGTTTGAAAAGTGACGTCATTTATTCATCATTATCACTCCATCAACAACCCGGACCGGACCGAACGGCGCGCCGCAGCGATAGACGGGTGCTATTTTGGTGTTACTTTTACGAGGTGCCTTTACACTTCTAGCAGTCGCTCGTCATTGCTAGGTCCATCAAAGGAATGCATTATACATGAGAGTAAATAGTAAATTGGTAAGTTGTTAATAATAGTCATTTGTATGTTGTCAGTAGGTAGAGATAAGCGTGACAAAAGTTTGAGTATGCCTGTATAAAATTCTTTAGTTTATTTGTGAAAAAGAGCCTCTCACACAAAATACTTTATCAATTGGAGGTAATCATACGAATCCGGTTCTAGCATTTTGACAAGGAACAACCGATTCCGGAAAACACACAGGAAATCCTTGTTTAATGCAGCCTGAACAAACCGTCCCCTAGGATTTGGCAATCCTTGTAAGTTGTAACAAACCTATTGCTTATAGATCCTGTACACCTAAAATCTCGGATACCCATCATCATTTTCTCTTGAGATAGGGGAACTGTTCCGTCTCCGTTTTCCATCTCACTGAAAATATAAGTATTCATTTTATCGCAAAACAAAGAAATACGGCACCAATTTCGTCGCTTCTTTTTGCAAACATGCGTGCTCCCTGCTGGAAAAATCACAAAAATAAGTCAAGCCAAGTACAAGACACTGAAGACGGCCTCACAGTTGAGGTCAAAATACGTATCTACAAAGAATACAAAACGTGGTGGATGGAAAGTATTAAACTCGTCTTATGGCAGTTGAAGACATTCCACTAAAAGAGCTTAAATAATTTTTTACAAAAAAAGAGACAAATCAAATTCCTTTTCATTGCTTTGGTTTTCGTGGGATGAATATCGGAGCTATATGAGATGCAGTCCAGGAGTATAGTACCCTATTTCGCAAACCAAGCAACGTATCACTTTACGTCAGCTAAACATGTTTGAAATTCCGCAGCGCTGGACAGCTTTTGGTGACTCGATGCTGCAAGAAAAATAAGAATCAGAAAAAAAATATTTAAAAAAAAAAATGCTGGGGAAAGCATACGAAGAATTTTTTGAAATTCTTCTCAAAAATTTTGAAATCAAATTATCAAAACAGATAAGCATTACGGAGTTGAACTTTTCTTATATTGTGTGATATCACAGAATTAAATTAAAAATAGTCTGTTTATTAAATAGACGAATAAAAGTCCAACTCCGTACTGCAACTCGTTTTTAATTAATTTGCTTTTAGAAGGTTCAGTTTATTGCCTAATTTCCGGGTAATGACCACCAGGAGTAGGTATCAATAACTGTTTAAAAACTTGATTTGTGCTTATGCACAGCACGTTTATGTATATTCAAAAAATGTATTGGATGTAACCTCCAATTAAGTCTTACACAAGCTGTTCATACATGTATGCATAAATCGTGCTTTTAGAATTTTAAGAAGAGTTTCAGAAATTTCTTCGTAAAAATGAGTGCTTAAAGAATCGTGCTTTGGTATTAAGCGTCAAGCACTAATCCATTACCTTTATTGGTCATCAACGAGTAAAATAAAACTCACACTATGCATGCCTGATGGTATCTGCAAACTTTGAAACACAAGTTGCCGGACGGATCAATCAATGTTGTGAAGGATGCTTCTATAGCATTGGCCCCAGCGGAGCAAGCTTATAGCCAACCAGATCGCGAAGGACTCGCGATTATTTTCACCGTTACCAAATTTCACAAAATGGTTTTTGGCAGAATGTTCATGTTACAGACCGATCACGCTCCATTACTTCGTATCTTCGGATCAAAAAAAAGGAATGCCTGTCTACACCGCTAATCGCCTTGCGTTGGGCGCTACAATTGCTGATGTACGACTTCAAGATCGTCTACGTCAACACGTATACATTCGGCAATGCGGATGCTCTGTCCCGACTGATAGAGTATCATGTCAAGCCTGAAGAGGATTTCGTGGTTGCTATCATCGCTCTGGAGAAGGATATCAAAGCTTTAGCCATAAGATCCGTTAATGCTTAATATTAATCGTAGCTCATGCTAGTTCTTGTCATCATTGTGCAGCAGTTGCTAAATACCAAGCCAAGTCCGAGCCGCTATCAGGGCCAAAATCAACGTATTCATGGTAACGTCACACGGCCAATGCTGGGTAAAGCGTACCATTGGTACTTCGCGTACCTGAAGGAATAAAATAGACCCCATCTCGCGGTCCTTAGCCTCTTACCCAGCAACTCCTACCCCTACCTCCTCGCGGTGCTGGCCGGGATACGAGCAACCTTAGGGAAGATCGGGTAATTAACCCCGGTGGGAACTATGGTCGTATGCTGACAGGGAAGGGGGGTTTGCTCCTCTCCGGAGGAAAATCTTATTGAGCGTCTGTTCTCCATGTCAGGATCGGCTCACAACAGCGTCTGTTCTCCATGTTAGGGGCGGCTGATCATCGTCCGAGTGCCAGCGAGGGACTCTAAGTGAAACTGTGCACCATGGTCCACCGGAAATAAGGAGGAATCTTCCTCCGGAAATTTAGGGGGTTTGGTGTCAGGCCCTGCAAGCCAGCCAAAAAAACCCACGCAATGAACAATCAACAAGAGAGTACGAACCGGAACCATCGGCGAAGACCACTGTGACGAAAAGGGACTAGCGATTGGAAACTCGGTTCGTGGAACTGCAAATCTCTCAACTTCATCAGGAACACACGCATACTCGCCGATGTGCTCAAGGACCGTGGATTCGGCATCGTAGCGCTGCAGGAGGTTTGTTGAAAGGGATCAATGGTGCGAACGTTTAGAGGTAATCATACCATCTACCAGAGCTGCGGCAACACATACGAGCTGGGAACAGCTTTCATAGTGATGGGCGATATGCAAAGGCGCGTGATCGGGTGGTGGCCGATCAATGAAAGAATGTGCAGGTTGAGGATCAAAGGCCGGTTCTTCAACTTCAGCATAATCAACGTTCATAGCCCACACTCCGGAAGCACTGATGATGATAAGGACGCATTCTACGCGCAGCTGGATCGTGAGTACGACAGCTGCCCAAGCCACGATGTCAAAATCATCATAGGAGATTTAAACGCTCAGGTTGGCCAAGAGGAGGAGTTTAGACCGACCATTGGAAAGTTCAGCGCTCACCGGCTGACGAACGAAAACGGCCTACGACTAATTGATTTCGCCGCCTCCAAGAATATGCCCATTCGCAGCACCTACTTCCAACACAGCCTCCCGTATCGGTACACCTGGAGATCACCACTGCAGACAGAATCACAAATCGACCACGTTCTGATTGATGGACGGCACTTCTCCGACATTATCGACGTCAGGACATATCGTGGCGCTAACATCGACTCTGACCACTATCTGGTGATGGTTAAACTGCGCCCAAAACTATCCGTCATCATCAATGTTCGGTACCGACGACCGCCGCGGTACGACCTAGAGCGACTGAAGCAACCTGATGTCGCCACTGCATACGCGCAGCATCTCGAGGCAGCGTTGCCGGAAGAGGGTGAGCTCGATGGGGCCCCTCTTGAGGACTGCTGGAGTACAGTTAAAGCAGCCATTAACGACGCAGCGGAGAACAACGTCGGGTATATGGGTCGAAGTCGACGGAACGATTGGTTCGACGAAGAGTGAAGACAGATTCTGGAGGAGAAGGACGCAGCGCGGGCGGTCGCGCTGCAGCAAGGTACCCGGCAGAACGTGGAACGTTATAGACGGAAGCGGAGACAGCAGACCCGCCTTTTTCAGGAGAAGAAACGCCGCCTGGAAGAAGCGGAGTGCGAGGAGATGGAATGCTGTGCCGTTCTCAAGATACACGCAAGTTGTATCAGAAGCTCAACGCATCCCGCAAAGGCTGCGTGCCGCGAGCCGAAATGTGCCGGGATAAGGATAGGAGCATCTTGACGGACGAACGTGTGGTGATCGAAAGGTGGAAGCAGCACTACGAGGAACATCTGAATGGCGCTGAGAGTACAGTGGCAGTGAAAGTCAAGGCAGCGGAGGTGATGACTACGTCAGTTCAGCGGACGATGGAAGCCAACCAGCCCCCACCTTGAGGGAAGTTAAGGATGCCATTCAACAGCTAAAGACCAATAAAGCAGCTGGTAAGGATGGTATCGGAGCTGAGCTCATCAAGATGGCCCCGGAAAAGCTGGCCACTTGCCTGCACAAACTGATAGTCAGAATCTGGGAAACCGAACAGCTACCGAAGGAGTGGAAGGAAGGGGTTATATGCACCATCTACAAGAAAGGCGACAAACTGGAGTGAGAGAACTTTCGAGCGATCACCATCCTTAATGCCGCCTACAAAGTGATATCCCAGATCATCTTCCGTCGTCTGTCACCATTAGTGAACGAGTTCGTGGGAAGTTATCAAGCCGGCTTCGTCGACGGCAACTCGACAACGGACCAGATCTTTACTGTACGGCAAATCCTTCAAAAATGCCGTGAATACCAGGTCCCAACGCACCATCTGTTCGTTGATTTCAAGGCGGCATACGACAGTATAGACCGCGTAGAGCTATGGAAAATTATGGACGAGAACAGCTTCCCTGGGAAGCTTACCAGACTGATCAAAGCAACGGTGGATGGTGTGCAAAACTGTGTGAAGATTTCGGGCGAACACTCCAGTTCGTTCGAATCGCGCCGGGGACTAAGACAAGGTGATGGACTTTCGTGCCTGTTGTTCAACATTGTGCTAGAAGGTGTCATGCGGAGAGCCGGGTGTAACAGCCGGGGTACGATTTTCAACAGATCCAGTCAATTTATTTGCTTCGCGGATGACATGGACATTGTCGGCCGAACATTTGCAAAGGTGGCAGAACTGTACACCCGCCTGAAACGTGAAGCAACAAAAGTTGGACTGGTGGTGAATGCGTCAAAGACAAAGTATATGCTTGTGGGCGGAACCGAGCGCGACAGGGCCTGCCTGGGAAACAGTGTTACGATAGACGGGGATATCTTCGAGGTGGTCGAGGAAATCGTCTACCTCGGATCCTTGCTAACGGCTGACAACAACGTTAGTCGTGAAATACGAAGGCGCATTATCTGTGGAAGTCGGGCCTACTACGGGCTCCAGAAGAAACTGCGGTCGAAAAAGATTCGCCACCGCACCAAATGTGTCATGTACAAGACGCTCATAAGACCGGTTGTCCTCTACGGACATGAAACATGGACAATGCTCGAGGAGGACTTGCAAGCACTCGGAGTATTCGAGAGACGGGTGCTTAGGACCATCTTTGGCGGTGTGCAAGAAGACGGTGTGTGGCGGCGAAGAATGTACCACGAGCTCGCCCAACTCTACGGCGAATACAGTATCCAGAAGGTTGGTAAAGCCGGAAGGATACGATGGGCAGGACATGTTGCAAGAATGCCGGACAGCAACCCTGCAAAGATGGTGTTCGCTTCCGATCCGGCAGGTACGAGACGGCGTGGAGCGCAGCGAGCGAGATGTGCAGACCAGGTACAGAACGACTTGGTGAGCGTGGGGCGTATCCGAGGATGGAGAGATGCGGCCTCGAACCGTGTATTGTGGCGTCAAATTGTTGATTCAGTGTTATCTGTTTAGATGTAAACTAAATAAATGAAAAATGGTAACGTGTGTACGTGGACTACGCAGGTCCAATAGAAGACGAATACTTCTTGCTGAGCGTCCACGGGTGCCACTACTTCATCCACGATCGTCATTCGTCGCAGTCTTTTTGGCCGTTTTGGTTTGCCGGAAGCATTAGTTAGCCACAATGGTCCACAGAGCACCACAGCACCGTATCATCCACAGTCAAATAGGCAAGCTGACTGAGAGGTTTGTGGATACCTTCAAGAGATCCGTGCAGAAAATCAGAGTAGGAAAAAGAACAATACAGGAAGCGGAAGCGAAAAAAAAACTCAGAATAATCCACCTAGCGTTGGTGGTGCCTTTCTCGCATTTAGTTAAGACATCAACCATATATGGGGTTTAAATGATCCGATGTACCATTTTCTTCATAACTTTTAAACGCAATGACAGATCGTTATAAAATTCAATAGTGATTAACAAGGCTTTGTCCCCTGTCGAATGAAACTTGTTGCGAGAAAATCGGTTAAGGATTACTAAACGAAAAGTTGTCTAATATTTCTTAAAGCTTTTGTGCACACACATACACACACACATACACACATACATACACACGGACAGACAGACATGTGCTCAGCTCGTCGAGCTGAGTAGATTGGTATATAATACTATGGGTCTCAGAGGCTTCTATAAAAAGTTCGTTTGCGGAGTGAAATGATAGCCTTTCGGTACAACTTAGTTGTACGAGAAAGGCAAAAACGAAAGTACCACCTTCAGTATAACTGAACCTACATTCAAAGTTCAACCGATTGGACAAAGTTAATTGCCTATATTATGGAGGATCATAATCTTTCCAGTAACATAATTTGTTACAGTATAAGCTATTTTCATCACTTTTTACGTAACAACACGTAACATCAAATTATATTTTTTTATTACAACCGCTTTTATAAAAAAAAAAACTGCTGTAACAGAATAAGTTCTGATATAAATCTGTTACTATCTACTGGTCGGGGACCTACGCTAAATCCAGTATCACCCGAAGGTGAATCACTCGAGTGGCTAACGAGATAGGCTCTCACATGATGAAAATATGTGAAAATCGTGCTTGTCTTTATACTTAATCAGTTATGTACGTAGACAAGGAACCGTCAGTGGGTTTATCTCTTCCCTTAGCCTCTCCCTTGAAACGCTAATGACTTTCTTCTTTGAGCGTTACGATCAAACTGAATATTTATGACACTGATTTCTAATCTAATAATCTTATTCAATGACTAATAAATCAAAGCTAGGTACATATATGGTTTGAAACCAAATGATTGATGATTTATGTTGCTTGACAAACGTGGTACTCTAATGGCATACTGCACTGCTGTAAACATATGTATGTGTATTTGAACAACGTTTATAACTACTTTAATTTGAATACTGATTAATTGTTCGTTTCGATCGGTTTTAATTTATGTTTCTTGTCCCTCCTCGAAATCCCTGCGCCATGGGAATCGATTGATAAGCGTGTAAAATGTTGTGTGAAAAATCGAAACGGAACACACATGCATTATTATAATAGCTTAGACACTGCTTTATGTCTGCATGTACGTGGTGTACAATCCTCGTGAATCGTGAAAATGATACGTCATACTGTGACTTGATTATTTTCAACAGTTCCGTGAATCATCGCATATTGACTGCAATATACCGAGCTATACTTGGAACTACATTCTGTTCAGAAAATATTTGTGTTTAACATATGAATATTTCCCCAATTCATATAAGAAGAAATGGTTTTACGTGATTTGTCCCTGTCGGTATAAACACACAATGGAATGTTTTTTCCTGTCATTGCGTATAATGTCCGGTAGAAAATTACCACTTCAGCAAATAATCTATGAATAGCACACGCGTTATTCCCATTAAAGCATTTTCATTGCCACCAAACCACTCGATTCGGACCGCAGAAACCGTTCCAAGGCTTATTTATGTCTTTTTGGTCTGCGTTTTCATCAACCGAGGCTTTACCAAAGGTCACATTGTACCTATCGTTATTGTCCGACACTCATTCCTTATTTTATGCCAGTGCCAGGTGCCGCTTTTTACATTACATAAACAGCTGACCCATTCAACCAGAGGAAGTGTGAGTCCTTCACATACAGACAGGTCTGCATGCAAAAGGATATTCGAGCAGGCAATGGTTTGATTGCTGGTGATTTGTTTGTCGGTTGGTTGCTAATGTTTTCACCCATTGCTGGTGGCTTACTTGCTTTGACTTGGTTCCGTTGAGACTGACCGTTCCGTTTGTAGAGGGGGGCTACCAGTTATGAACATAGTACCAACTGTATTTTACCTGATGCTTGATGCTTGTTTAATGTTTTGATGAACTTGAAAAGAATCTGTAAATAATTGTTTATTTCACATTCCATTGATAAAGAGTTTATAAGATTCAAAATTTTGATTCTCTTTTGGGTAACAGTTTGCAGTTCAGTTCAATCACGCAAATACTAGAATAACCAAAATTGGTGTTATCAAATTTGTAAATTCAAACATTGGTTCATGTTTCGAGAAATAAAATTATGGGACTGTATAGATAGAAATTTGCCAACTTCCCTTAATACCAACAGTTTTTTATGTAAATCACTGATTCATTTGCATCGAACGAACGAACGGTGCATGCAAGCTCATGGTAGAAAGGTGTGTCGAGCCTCTGAGCTGAGCCTCATATTTTTACAAGCCGTTCTCAATACGCGGATTGCTACAAGTCGGTACAGCTATCGCGTTTTTAATCCTTCCGAAATGCCAAGCACTAGCCCAGCTTTTGCTTGGCCATAGAAATATTATGAAATCCGAAGTAAACAGACTTATGTATTTTGAATTCGGAGCAGTGTATGATTTATAATTTATGGCAATCCTAAAGCACGAACGGATTGACTGGCATGCAACGAATAGTGGAAATTACATTATTTATATAATAAAAGTATGTGACTAATTGATTTCATTATGTTAAGTTCATTCTCCTGCATATCCATGGTATGTACGTTGCAGCTGTTCTAGAAACTGTTTCTTATTATCATAGACAGTATTCATAGGTAACCATCATCGGAGCTTGAAAAGAAAATATTCTATTCGAGAACGCATATTTGCTTCAAAACGAAACAGTCCTAAGCTCACCCTTCTGATCAATAATTTTCAAATGTCTCTTTTTCTCACACACAATACTCAACATTATTCAACCATGTATTCTACTCCTGATATCTCCAATTATGGAAAAAAGTGTAGATTAGAACCTATCAGACATTCTATGAAGTTCATTGGTATTGGTACTAAACGTAGGAGGCAACTTCAGAATCATTTTCAAAATTTTGCTTTGAATCCTCTGAAGTGCCTTCTTTCCCGAGTAAACGTAAATAGATCAAAATTTTGCACTAAAATATCATGAGAAGATCAAGTCTATTTGTAAAAAGTGATCAGTATCATGTACCATTAGTTTGTACTTATCCATAGCATATCTTAATATTTAAATGATATTCCGGTGCATTTTTTTATATTGTTGCCTGCTCTTTTATCTCTTATATCAATCAAGTCCATTGCATGTTTTGTTATTCTGTTCATGGCTTCTGCTCGGGTTCTGGTATTACTCAGTTCCATGTTTCTTCACTTCATTGGCAGTAACATTTTCAACTTTTCTGACGAGTAATTGATTGGTCGTGGGCCCATAGGAGCACCTACTTCCAGCGAATCCTGCAGTATAAGTACACTTGGAGATCATCACTGCAGACAGAATCACGTTTTGATTGATGAACGGCACTCCGACATTATCGACGTCAGGGCTTATCGTGGTGCTATCTGGTGATGGTTATACTGCGATCCAAACTATCCGTCATCAACAATGTAGGACGAATTCAACGGATCGATTGGTTCTACGAGGAGTGATGATAGATTCTGGTGGTCACGTTGGAGCAAGGGACCAGGCAGAATGAGGAATGCTATGGACGAGAATGTGTTGAAGTCTTCAAGAAATGTGTGAAAACGGTGAGATTTTTGCAGAATTCTGTGGCAATAACGACCTGGTGATTGAAGGGTCGCTCTTTTCTCATCGACCAGTACATAATGTCGTGTGGGTCTCTCGTGATGGACAAACAGAAAATTAAATTGATCACTTCTGCATCAGCCGAAAATGGAGACGGAGCCTCCTTGATGTCCGGAATAAACGTAGCGATGACCATTGTTGGTAAAATCGTTCACAACGAATCGGAAGCTGTGTTTGGCCAGCTTAGGTCAACAAGAACTCCCTAATGTAGTGACCGATCATCTCCGGCTTAATTTCAACCTGTCTTAAGCTCAATTATCTATGTGGGTCTCGCAGATACATTATATCAGCAGAATAATTTGAGTGTAGAGAAGGAAGTTAAATGCTGTGGCAGGCGGGACAAGTAAGCGAGGGTGGACTGCCGGAGAAAGCAGCAACAATTGGCGATATTCGCCTCCTCTACAATATCTCATGATGCCTGAGTGGAACAAGGATGATGCAACAGGCCAACTGATTAGCTGAGACATTGGTGCGATACTTCGAACAACTTCTTCAAGCTTCGATGCCCGACCCATTATCAACATGTCGGTATGAGCCTTCAAGGGTGCGACGCACTACCCGTGTCAACTCCAAAGCTTAGGATTGCCGTAAATTGAAGCAGCTATTCGAAACAAGATATCCAACGTGGCTCTCGGGGATGATCGCATTTCAGCAGAGATCCCCAAACTATCTGCGCAAATATTGCACAAACTATTTTGCAACATCTGGAACAAGGTAACTTTTTCGGTGGACTGGACCCAAAAAAAAAAAGGGTTCTGCTGTGTGCGACGATTGGCGCTGCATCATGTTACTGTGCATTGTTCTCAAAGTTCTGTGCAAAGTTATCCTAAACCGGTTATATGAGAAGGTAGATACGACGGCAGCAGGCAGGATTCCGTCCCGTAAGGTCATGTGTGGGCCAATATTCTCAAGCTCTGTATTATTCTGGAGCAAATCAACGAATTCTAAAAATCCTTAAAAAGTCCTGCATAACGGAGCTTTGTCTGATCATATTCGGGTAATCGCTGGAGTGTAGCAAGGATGTATTATATCTCCGCTACTGTTATTGGCGAGATCATGATGGGTGCGAACTCTAACGTAAAATCTGTGTTGTTATACTCCAGTGAGACTTGGTCTGTATCAGCACTCAGCAGAGATCATGCACAAACTCCAAGTGTTCATTAACCTTTTGTCTGTGCTGTGGGGTCAATATGACCCCAGGCCACTTTGAGTGGCTGGCATTTTTTTAGTTTTCAACCGATTCTCCTAATTTTTGGTAGTTTGGTAAAACTCGCCGAGATCTGTTTCCTAGGTGCAAATTCCCTTGAAAATATGTGCTACAGTGTACTTTTTTCAAAAAACTTACGTTGTCTGTGCTCTGGGGGTCAATTTGAACCCCAAATTGAAATTGCTATAACTTTTTTAATGTTTGGTAAATTTTTGATTTTTAGGGCTGTTTCGAAAGATAATTTAATCGTCTTTCAGGTCGTTACCAAAGATTGACTATAGGTGGGCTGGTACATCGCGAGGAGGGGTTTTCGTAAAAAAGGGTACCAAAAGTGATTTTTCATGCTTATTTTACTTATATCTGAAAATCCTACCCATTTTGAACTGCACCTTTCCAAAAAGATTATGCAGGAAGGCGTCTGCTTTGACATGAGGCATTGATTAGTTTAGCGCTTGGTCGCTAGGTGGCGGTATATTTGAATTCATTATTTTAGACTACTCAAGTAACTCCGATATATGGAATTTTCTTGATTGTAAATATTCTTATCGCACAATTTTGAAATTTGTAAAGATGACGTCTGTAACAAAGTTCGTCTGGTGGGAATAGACTGTCATGTGATGGAATAAATAATAAGGAAATTTACAAATAGGCGGCGCTAGTGTATTTTTTGCATATATGAAATATTGCTTTAGCTTGAGATCCCTCATACCTACACCCAAGTTGTATTCGGCAACATTATTCAGGATGTCTAGCACTACAAAGCGGTGCTCAATATAATGAGCACTTCTTCCCATTTTTTAATTTGTGCGATAAGAATATTTACACTGAGGAGAATTCTATATATCGGAATATCTTGAGTAGTCTAAAATAATGAATCCAAATATACCAAAACCTGGCGGCCGAGTTCTAATCTTATCAACGCCTCATGCCAAAGCACATGCCTTCCTGCATAGCCTTTTTTAAAAAGTTGCAGTTCAAAATAGGTAGGATTTTCGGATATAAGTAAAATAATCATGAAAAATCACTTTTTTTGTACCCTGGTTCACTAAAACCCCTCCCCGCAATGTACCCGCCCACCTATAGTCAATCTTTGACAACGACCTGAAAGACGATTAAATTATCTTTCGAAACAGCCCAAAAAATCCAAAATTAGCCAAACATTAAAAAAGTTATAGCAATTTCAATTTGGGGTCAATTTGACCCCAGAGCACAGACAACGTAAGTTTTTTTGAGCACAGACAGAAGGTTAACCGATGTCTACGTTTTATAAGTGGGGCCAGGTGGCTTCGCAAATGGATCTAGAATACTTAGCTCCATTGACGATGCCTTCAAAAACCGATATTAACAAATAACTCAGTATGTATTCAGTACTGAGGGTCGTGAGTTCGAGTCCAATCGAAGGAAAGTGGTTACCAATACATTTTTCAAATTATAATCTTCCACGTAATGTACATATTCACATCAGAGTGAGGAATTCCATGCAAAATTTCAATGGAATTTACAAAAGAATTGCCGAAGAATTTCTTAAAAGAATTTGAAAAGGAATTCTCGAATCCCTAGAAAAATCTCCCAAGAAAATTCTAAAGGAATTTTTGAGGATATTTCGAAAGGTATTTCTGAAGAAAAAATGAAAAAAAAAATGGAATTCCGAAAATAAATTGGAGGATTCCATTGGATAGAGTAAACCACTACTTGGGCTTATGGACCCGATTCCCGGTTCACTGCACAGAAAACTTAAGATTTATAGAGTAGTGTGGGGCAAGAGTACGCACTTAGTTTTCAATCGATCGTGTGGCCCCTATAAAGCAAGTTTTTGCATATCAAATCAATGTCGATGATTCATATACTCTTCCTTTATGTTACCCAGTGAAAAAAATATTGAAATTATTGAGATTCGTTTTAGTAGAACCCTTATTGCAAGACAAGTGAAAAACGCATTCTTACCCCACCGGTGGGGTAAAAGTGCGCATCGGGTGGGGTAAGAGTACGCATTTATCCAATCATGTGCTTTAAGTATATATTAACACAAATAAGAGTTAATAACATTTAATTGATGTTTAATGAGCATATATTAGGGAATGTTTAAAGATTACGTAACACTTTAAGGGGGGGGGGGGGGGTCCTAACAATGTGCATTTCCATACGAAAAACCGTTGTTTTGTACCATAAAGTACTCTATACAATAGGTTATCGAAATGGTATAATGTTCACCTGATTGAACGTATATATGGTAATGAAATACTAGTTGCGGAAACCCAATTATTTTTAGCAAAATGACTAAAAAGTTATCTACCTCCATATCTCCCTTGTTGTTTATTCAAATCGTTTACAATTACACATGATAATAGTTGGCCATAATACCTGTCAAACTGATGCAGTGCTGTCAGTTTATCTTTTTTAATTACTTCAAAAAATCGAAAACGTACTCTTACCCCACGCGCACTCTTGCCCCACTCTACTCTACTGTTTGGAAGCCGTAGGTTTATGATTGATAATTTTAGTGAAGTCTCCTTCCCTTATTTATTTCGCACAATACTCAATATTTTTCAACCATTTTTTTTCACTCTCAATTGATCCAATTTGCTCTTTGTTGCTACACCATTGATCCGAAGTGAGTCTTTCCACTTTTACAAAACGAAATCATCATATAAACACCTATCTGAAAATCGTCACAGTTCTGGATACAATCATTGCATGAAGCTGTTAATCAACACACAATAATTCTAAACTTTCCCACTTCATTTTTTTCTATTTGTTCGTATCACTAGAACTTATATAAACATATTAGAATACATTAAAAAATGTATCCTCAAACCGAACAAAGATTCACCTTGGCCTAAGAACTTCTAGCCGCACTGTGCTGTCAAAACAAGAGGCAAGTAACTCTAAACTTTGCGATAATATCACTCAACGTCTCGCAATAGTATTTCGTGATAGGTATTTCTAGTATTCACGATTTTCGTCAAACAATGAAACTAGGTTGCTAGTTCGGTTGTTATTGCGTTTGTCAGTTAGTTGATGAAACACAGTGCTCCCCCTTATAGTTAACACCTGATTTCTACCTTCCACAGATTCTAGAAAACTTTCAAACCGCATTTTATGTTTTTAATACCTACCATCAAACCAAAACTTGGGCCACAAAGGTTGCTCAAAAAGTAATGGTAGTAGTAATAGTTGTTCAGAGATTTTTTAAGAATTTAAAGAAGACTGAAATCATGTGTTTCCTAAAACTGGGTGGACCGTATAGACTGGGTGGCGTTGTGTTCCATGTTTTCCCAACCAGGGCTCTTCGATCAATTTACCGTAGATCTTCTTCTTCTTCTTATTGGCATTACATCCCCACACTGGGACAGAGCCGCCGCGCAGCTTAGTGTTCATTAAGCACTTCCACAGTTATTAACTGCGAGGTTTCTAAGCCAAGTTACCATTTTTGCATTCGTATATCATGAGGCTAACACGATGATACTTTTATGCCCAGGGAAATCGAAACAATTTCCAATCCGAAAATTGCCTAGACCGGCACCGGGAATCGAACCCAGCCACCCTCAGCATGGCCTTGCTTTGTAGCCGCGCGTCTTACTGCACGTCTTACCGCACGGCTAAGGAGGGCCCCGATTACCGTAGATACGAGGGAGTTTTTCACTAGTAGGCAGGGATTTCTCACTCACTCACGCGACAACTGATCACTCCACCATGCATTTTATCCGGATAAATTACAGTGCGATAAACTCCGGCACAAGCGATGGTGCGAAAAATTGTTATTCTTCTTCCCATGTTTCGCGAAAATCAAATGCTGCTTACTTTGCCTCTCCAAACTGATTGAATCTGACGATGCGCCACGATAAGCAAACGATTAAATAAGGTACCCCGGGGCAAGTGGGACCTAAAAAAACGCTAGTTCAGCAAAATTGTTAACGCATACTTAGAAAACAGGTTATTTCAGAACATTAACCCCTGATACACCATTATATGCTTCCATTGTTGAAGTGTAGAGGTGTTGGAGGCCATTTATTCAATTACAAAAATATTGGTAGTGCAAGAAATAAATTTACTTTCAAAACCCACTTACCCCTTCAAACGGGGCAAGTGGGACCTATTCTGTTTTCTACTGTCGAACATAACTAATTTGAGGACAAGACAAGGGATTATAATCTTAGCAGAAATGAAAAACAAGACAACAGCCGATTTGCTGTTTATTTGGCTGTTGTCTTGTTCTTCATTAGCTTACTTTTGTACCAAATGTTTTAGGTGGCAAGGATAAGCAAATCTTCATTCACTTTTCGTATGAATAAATATTTCTCTTTTTAGAACACAAATTATTACATAAATCAATACTTCAGAAGAAACGTTTTTATTCAGCGATGCGCAGTATTTTTAATTTGTAACAGAACAAAATATATCAACTATAACAGAACAAAATAGCCAATTTATGTGTTAAGCACTTTATTTATCTGAAAATCTGATGAAAAGTTTGAAAATAACAAAACGGAAGACAAATTCTGTTGACCCATTGTAGAATAAATAGATTATTTGCACTGTGAACAGAAGAATATCGCATAGTTATAGCCATTGCTTTTCTTCATGCGGGAGATAATTTTCAGAATGTAAAATACACATTTGGTAAATAACTGTACAATACTTTTTAAAAACGAAATCAAACTGTATCTGATTCAGATCCATATGATATATGAATGACGAAGTTATTTTTCGCTAGACAGCCATATAAAAACAATTAAAATAGCTTTATCAAAAATGTTATTTAAATATGTCCCACTTGTCCCGTGTATGTTAAAATTCAAGGGCAAATGAAAATGGCAGATTTTGGCTTTAATTGAAAATTTAAGTCGTTTTCGATGTCACACAATTATTTTATTGCTCAAAATATTCACTTTCCACATCAATGATAAATTCAGAAACGACTATTTATTTAGAAATCCATTGAATTAAAACAAAAGTAGTAGATTTTCCCGGTAGTTTAAAGTCATGATCAAGCAATAGCATTAGTATGGTGCCTCAAATGGTTTTGATTCCAAATATTGTTGTGTCGGGTGAATTCGTTTATAGTTCTGCTTTATTTTTCTAGAACATTGTTGCCATTAAAAACGTTCATCGATTCTTCTGCAGTCATAATACCCACTTACCCCGTATTTTCACTTGCCCCGGGGTACCTTAGAGCATTTTTTTTATTTCACATTCAATCAATTCATGTGGTGGCGTGGTTATAGTGGGCGCTCTAAACATTTTGAAATTGTTTTGGTTTCGAATCCCGTTGTGGCCCTAAATTTTTGTAAATATGCTTGTAAAATTTATCTGGTGAGGCGACGAGAAGGAAAATTTGTGGATTAAAATTAAATTATCCGGCGTGCCGGCGCTTACGAATTTATCACCCGCCATTCTATCCGGATAAAAATGTTGTGTGAGAATACTTCCTCACAGGGCAACATGAAAAATCACACTCCGCTTAATGGATTAATCGCAGGTTTTTATTCATATGAGTGAGAATTCCGAAGCCTGCTAGTAGGTATTTGTTAGTATTTTTGGATACTGTCGAAAGTTTAGAGTTAGTTGTCCCTTATGTCAAAAGGTCAGGCGTATTTTTTAGTATGAAAATAATCCTTCATCGTTAATAGGAAAACCACGGAAAACTGTCGTATACGTCGACGCTATCATGTTATTTATAATTCTCTTGATTTAAAAAAATAGTTTTTAAGTGTTTGGAAGGAATTTGGATAAGTGAATATATCCTTTCAATCAAACAAAAATTATTATGAATAATGCCATCTGGGATCATGTTGTCGTAGAACGTGCATAGTTTTGTTTACGTCGCATTTTCTACCGTCCCGAGGGAGAATGAGAGTAGGATATTGAGGATTGAGTGAAATTTTGCTTAGGCCGGGAACTAGTTTGAAGTATGCCGGAAATGCAATCGCTATGACTGAAATGATTGCTGCACTTTGTTGATTTAAATCAAATAAAAGCTTTTTCAAACGATTTTTAGCAAGAATGGCACGGCTCACAAAATTCAGGAAAAGTTGCTTCCTGTCATAAATATCAATTGAATAATGCAGTCGTATGCATGTTAGGCCATGAATGGGGTAAGAAATCCTATTCCTTCGAAAATCATTCCGAAATTCACTTTCGAATTCTTTTCGTAATATGTTTTAAGAGATCTGGCAGTTTTTTTTTTCAAGAAATCCCTTCGGAAACTCTAGGAAGGAATTCTTGGAGTTAATTCGAAATTTCTTCAGATTTCCAGATTTTTTTGAGAATTCTTATAGGACTTCCTTCGCTCATTCTTCCGGATTTTTAGCATTTCTTCCAGGAATACCTTTAGACCTTCGTAGATCCTTTTTGTAATTTCTTCGGAATTTCCTTTGAGAATTCTTTCGTGAATCCCTTCAAAAAATCCTTCAAAAATTCTTTCAGAAATTCTTTGGAAATATCATTTAGAAATCTTTTTAAATATTTATATTGTTTTACTGAAAAACTGTCTGTAGAAATTTACAAGAGCCTTTTGAGAGGCTTTACGAAAGAATCCCTGGAGCTGCTGGGGAAATTTTATAAATTATTCCTGAAGGAGTTGTCGAATAAATTTGCTGACTAATTATTATAGGAATTCACGTAAAATTTCAAATGGAATTTTTAAGCAAATACCTATTTGAATTTTCATTTAAGTGTTTAGATTTCTACTGAAATTATTCGGAAATTACTTCAGAAACTACAGCAAGAATTCCTTCAGGAATATTTGAAAATATCCCTCGGGAATTATTTTAGGAATTTATTCAGGAATTTCTTTCAAAATCTGGACAGCAGGTTAGATAAAAAACTGTTTGAACCTGGAATTAGGACTGCCAACAAATCCAAAAATATCGGGATTGCAGTCGATCCATCGTCATACATCTTCGGATATTCACAAGAATTCATTAGGAGTTTACTTGAGGAGTTGCTTCGGAAATTTCTCCAGTATTCATCCAGGTGGTATTTCATGAGTTTATTCAAAAGTTTGTTTGGAAAGTCCTCCACACATTTTTTCGTCAGGAATACCCCCCGGAATTAACTCAATTAGTCATCCAGAAGTTCTTTCCGGCAAACCTTCAAAAGATCCTCCACGAATTCCATCGTAAATTGCTCTAAGTAACTTTTAGCATAGGATCCAATATGCAATGCTTGTTTTCCTCCTGGGTTATTTAAATCAAACTAAGGTGAAGATCTGTTTCATTTGAGAAACCGTTTGACTCCATTGAAAAACTGCACACCAAAATAAGTTTGTCGCAACATCATCGTTTTAATACTAGAACAATAATATAACACATAGGTTCCTAAACTGTGGGTCGCAATTTTCAGGGATTCGTGGGCTGATCAAATGAAATGAAAATCGTGATTCATACGTCTCTATTCTGTCCCACAAATTTATACAATAATGTTTCTCGAGGCTTCAATAACATTAGGGGAAGATGGGTAGACTTGATCCCCGGGGAGACTTGATCACCCCCTGTTTTATCGAGGACTAAAGTTGTTTTGTTCTAGCGTATTTTTTAGTATAGATCCTCTAGACAAATGACCTTTATGTGGTGAGTTATTTTTTGGATTGACAACCTTATTTATTCTGCAGGGCAGTTTGTATGTTTTGACCTTCCTAAAGATTTTTTATTGGCCAAGCAAAATTTGAACAACTTTTCATAACAATGACCAAATGCTTTCATTTTTTCACAGCACAAAGCCATAAATATGCTTAATGATCTGTACTGATGAAAATGTTAACATTCCATCAAAGTTTTAGGATATTTTGATTTGAAGATATTGCCTCAATATGGGAACCTTGATCCCCCATTAGTGTACAAAATCTTGGCGAAAAAATTCAAAAAAATATAAATCTATTCTCAGGCTTCTAATTTTTTTGTAGATTTGACAGATTTAATGAAGGGTTGTCAGGAAAAACTATTTATTGCGTAAATATCATAAAAAGGGGATCAAGTCTCCCCAAATTTTATAATTGCATGTGCTGTCGAATTCAATAACAAAAATCGTTCACGTATACGCACAGCAATTCGAAAATTCCACGTATTTTGAAGGAAAAATATTTAAAAAATTTGAGGGCACCTTTCTAATTCTATCAAAGCAAGTTCTTGGAGAAGGATCAATTTCCCCCGAATGTTTTAAAAGTCGACTTTTGACAGCACTCCAAAAAATCGATTGTGTATCAATAACAACAATAATTTTAGGACTGTCATACATCAGTAAAGTTAAATACTATATTTCTTAGAGAGTCTGTGTGGAAATCGCGTATGTTTATTTATTTTTGGCTGTGATACATTGGAAATCAAAAAAGGGGATCAAGTCTACCCAGTCTCCCCTACACTGAAAACCAGTTTAGTTTAACATTTAAACGATTGGCCTCGCTTGTGTACGTGAAGCTTACCAGTTGTTCGATATATCGTAATCTGTAAGAACTATAAAGTTATTGACTTCTATACAGAAGTTCCCAAACTTTTTGAATATGCGACCCATCCAGCAGAATCCCATATTACGTGCGACCCACCAGGTACCAAAGGCAATGATTTTTAGAAATAGGAATAAAAATGAGTTCGCGTTCTATTGATGAAATCATAATAAATTGCTTCATACCCCATCATTGTATTTGCCAAAATATCATCAATTTTTAATTTTATTTAGGTTGGATTTGGATTTGGATTGGATTTGGAATGTATTAGACTTCATTGTGGTTGCTAAAATCTTGCATAACAATAGAAGGCCATTGACCTCGTTAAATTTGTTGTTCTCTAATCATTGAAACTCGCTAGCTCACGGATCAGGTATCTGAGGGTCGTTTATCGACTGTTCCACCTCATACACACTCTAAACAGCAGTCTTTGTCTCGAAGCAGGAGTTACTAAAGTTAACCTCCCACGGATGTTGCGAGCGATTGAACAACAAAGCGGAATCAGAACACAGGAGGGAAGATAATTGTCTTGCTACCACTGGATCACTCGAAAGGCGAGGCATGATGGTTCCTTGGTGAACCCGGGGACGCATAAAAAGCAAAGTTTGTGAAAGGCTTACTGTTCAAGGACTGCACTTCCTAATAACTGAACTACCACGATTTACTACATACTAATCAACAATATTTATTTACGACGTCACAAAGGGTATACTTGCTGTTCGCTAGTTGCTGCCGGATCCGGATCTGGAGTCTCGATGATCGGTGCGAAAGCTTTCGATGGTAGGCTGGGGTTCGATGCTGGGTAACCACTGGTCCTTGTGGTACGAATCGTGGTAGTTGGGAAACATTGGTTGGAATCCCGATGATAGGTCGGATGGAGGGTTGTTCTCAATGGTCCTGTGCTTTCTTAGACCACCTCCGGTGTTTGATGGTATCATGGCGGATTTCTCTATCCGCGGAGCGGATTGCAATGGCGGATGCTGAACGGTCGCAAAAAGGCGTAGATGGAAAGAGAATGGCCGGGATCTGCCCGATCACGTTCGCGGTAACAATGGCGGCATCGGCGAAGAATGCCGGGAATGGCCGGGAATGGCCGGGAACGTTCCGATCTTGCTCGCGGTTTGCCTATCGTGTTTACGTCGACTGCTACACTGCCGCCGAGGGTTGTAGTTATTCGGCACGAGTTTGCACCACCATGAACACCCGAGGACGAACTTGAAAATAGAACGGAAGAAAAAGGCCCCTTGAACGGACCTAAGCACCCAGAATTAATACCCTGTGACGTCCTACGCTAACCCTTTTCTTATTCACTTTTGTTTTGTCAATTTTACCTTTTTCTTATTGTTTTAACATGTGCGTTGTGGACGATTCTTTTGTTTGTAGTAAATTCGTCTTTTCACTGTAATATTAACACATTAATTTGACTCGTTTTAACAAAACTAACCAATTACTAACCCTTTTCTTTGTAATCTTTTTTTAATCGTTACTAACACTTAATCTTTTAACGATCAGACTTTTCCACTGGACCTAGCTACTATAGAAAAGAACAACATTAAACAATAAGTTTTCACAAAACAGAGGTTTCAAAATCTAACCTCGAAACGGAAATTACACACGCGCGCACTTCGACTCCGTTCGACAATCACAGTTGGAAAAGGAAGGTTCCTCATCGTCCCCCGTCTTTTATATGAAAAGCCGTTTCTTCGGATCTTACACATATATGTATTCTGACGGCACACCCTATTTTACATTTCGCCTGCGCTCCATCTGTGAGTAGGCATTAAAGCTACAGGGGTGTTGATGTTTTACCCACACTCAAACTGCTTGATATTCAATACTGTCAATTTAGGGTACGCATGAAAACGGAACAAACATTCACTCACTGTATTGTTTACAGAGATTGAGTGATCGTCGTTCCTTTTTTCAGGGGCATGTTCAGGGGAAGGGAAAATTAGGGACTTGTGGTGGAGCCAACAAGCAAAATTGGAACCAAACGGTTACATCATCCATTGATTACTTAGACCCTAATCTAAAAGTTTCCCAGGTAACTAATAAGCATTAAAGTAAGCACTATAGTAGCATTATACTGGCATTGCATATGCTCCATGCTGTAAATAAGCTTTTCGAAAACCTGGCTGTTCTAAATAAGCATTCTCAAAGCAATCATGAGAGGAATAGTCTTATAATAGCATTTTGAATGCACAATGTTGTTTTTCGTGAAATGCAATGGGACAGCTACATTAGTGCCACTTTAAGGCCTGTAGTGTTCATACGTCAAACGTTTTCCAATTTGGCACCATATAGCGGGAACTATTTGTCCAATGAACTTACATTCGAGAATAGAAATCGGTACGTGCAGAATGTTTTTTCGATTCCGACCATTGACAGGAGTACTTGTCGTTAACTTAACCCTATCACTAATTACATAGTTTAGCTACATTTTATTATTCCATTGCACTATTTTAGATGGATGCATTAAAGCAGCACTACTGTAGCTGTTTCATTGCAACTGGTTACGTTTGTGACGGTTGCATTCTGAGATGAGTTAGATAAAGTTTCAATGTTCCTGAAGGGGCGTAGTGTTTATGTTGGGCAAAATTATCCCCACTACCATCTCTCTCTTATGGGCCAGCTGGTAAGGGCAATGACAACTACAGCGTCGGGTGGCAAGAGCCGCGAGTTCGAATCCCGCTCGAAGAAAGTAAAAAATTATGTTCCATTTCAAATATGAAAATATACAATAACGATATAATATGAAAAAAAAAACTATGTAAAAAAAGAATTAGAAAAAAAATGCCATTAAAAAAAACCTTTTTTTTGTTTTTAAAATTAAGCATTTATTCGGCATTTCGGATGCTGAATAAATGTACTCAGCAAATTTTCTACTTTATCGATTAAGTAGGATTGAGCATTTAAGCAGCCATATATTAGGCCAAAACTTGCATTAAAATAGCATCTAAGGCGACTATTAGGGCTTATTGGCATTTAATGTTTTGCAGTTAAGGCGCATATAATGCCACTCAAATGCTTCATATAATGCTTACTGGTTACCTTGGTGGTACTGATAGCCATTCCAAGCTAAACTTACGCATAATAGCTTTGTGAAATCCGGCAACTTTATTCATTTTGCAAAACCCCAAGATATCTGATCCCACAGGTAATTCCGCTAAGGCAATTAAGTGCATTCCGAAATAACTGTCCGGATAATATATTTTGCTTTTCGAACAGTTTTGCAGCATAGAATATTTCTCCATATCTCCAAGATTTCGTTTTATTTATAGCTCAACTGGTAGTCTAATGTACACTAACGCCACCATGTAACTACTTGAAATCGAAATATATTTTCGCCAAACAATGCTCGGACTTTGTGATTTTCTAGATTGTTAATCATTTTCTGTTGGTCTTTATACGCACCATGTAGTTTTACGAACTGCAAAACAGTTTTGCTGCCTGCCTTTGAATGATTTAATGATTTAAGGACAAATATCACAAATTTAAAACATTTCGACCCATAAATAGGTACTTAAATGAGACTTGTAACATACTTATCGACTTAAGACGCGTAATATATCAAATTCGTTGAAATTTTGAATGGTTGATACGTCAACTATGTAATCATGGGAAACGGAACGGAAAAATCTTCGGCAATACCTACGAAAATTGTATCACGAAAACCTTCCGAAATTTCCTTAAAAGAATTCTCTCAGAAATTACTTTAGAATTTCCTGCTGAAATTGGTTTAGGAATCCCCTCGAACTTTTTTAAAAAATGCCTTCAGGAATTTTTCAAAGAATTTCTCCCAGTAACTTTCTTAAGAAATTCTTTCCGAATTTAGTTAGAATATCATCCAGGAATTCTTTAGATTTTTTAAAGAATTTTCTTCGGACATTCCTCCGGAAATTTAATTAATCTCAAACTTCCCTTTGATTTTTTTTAGATCACTTAAGAAATTCTTTTAAGAATTATTCGTAAGGGTATTCTGTAAGAGTTCTTTCGGAAATTTCATCTAGTATTAATTAGTAATTCTTTTAGTATTTCCTATTTCATTCTTTAATACATTTCCTGAAACATATTCTTTCAACAAAATTTCCGGAATAATTACTACAGGAATTTCGGAAGAAATTCCGTGTGGCTTCACTAAAAGAATTTCCGAATGATTTCCTGAAGGAAGTTTCCAAGGAATTTCCGGAGAAATTTACAAAGGCCTTTCCAGAGAATTTTCAGAAGGAATTCCTGGCCGAATGTCGAAAGGAAAGACAGTAAGACGGCCTTACTGTTGAGGTGGAAATACTTTTCTGTCAAGGGTATAATCAAGTGGTGCAATTAAATGGAATTGTACAAACTCGTATTATGACAAGTGAGTACTTCCAAAGTTTGCCAAGAAATAGGTACATGATTTGGAAAGCGTTCTGCTCGTGTGGCAAACGCGTGCGCTACCGGGATTGTAAACGGAGTGATCTACCTCTAGGAGTGTCTAAAGGAGCATCTGCTGCAACGAGAGGTCCTTACGATCTTCTGACCAGATCTGGTTTTATGCCACAATTCAAATATTCTCCCAGCGTGGTACGAAGGCATGAAAAAAAGTGGGCTTCCGTACAGAAAAAGCTGCAGCCAGCTGTTGCACAGAACCTAATAAGGGGGGTAAAGCGTAACGTGAGAGCTTACGGTTAGGGGAAGGTGGGTAGACTTGATCCCCGGGGAGACTTGATCACCCCCTGTTTTATCGAGAACTAAAGTAGTTTTGTTCTAGCGTATTTTTTAGTATAGATCCTCTAGACAAATGACCTTTATGTGGTGAGTTATTTTGTGGATTGACAACCTTATTTATTCTGCAGGGCGGTTTGTATGTTTTGACCTTCCTAAAGATTTTTTTATTGGCCACGCAAAATTTGAATAACTTTTCATAACAATGACTAAAGTCTTTCGTTTTTTCACAGCAACAAGCCATAAATATGCTTATTGATCTGTACTGATAAAAATGTCAACATTCCATCAAAGTTTTAGGATATTTGGATTTGAAGTTATTGCCTCAATATGGGGACAATTAATCCCCCGTTAGTCACCCATACAAAAATTTGACGAAAAAATTCAAAAAAATATAAATCTGTTCTTAGGCTTCTAATTTTTTGTAGATTTGATGGATTTGATGAAGGGTTGGCAGGAAAAATTATTTATTGCGTAGATCTCATAGAAAGGGGATCAAGTCTCCCCAAATTTTAAAATTGCATGTGCTGTCGAATTCAATAACAAAAATCGTTCATGTATACGCACAGCAATTCGATAATTCCACGTATTTTGAAGGGAAAATATTTAATAAAATATTTATAAACTCTGAGGGCACCTTTCTAATGTTATCTTTCAAGTTCTTGGAGAGGGATCAATTTTCCCCGAATATTTTCAAAGTCGATTTTTTAAAGCACTCCAAAAAAAAAACGATTGTGTATCAATAACAACAATAATTTAAGGACTGTCATACCGTGCAAACTCAAACTTCGGACGCTTAAGCACTTTCTGATATACAATCATTCTGTTAACTCGCATTTTAAATCACACTGTTTAAATCACCATTGCAATCACTGAGTACAGTACTCATCTTTGAACTACGTAATTAATACGTGCAGAATATTGCGAAGAATGTTTGAAATTTATAAAAATGTCCGGCTTCTGTTTGATTCAAACCTCGGACACCGGCTGGGTTGGATTCATATTTCGGACACAAAGATTCAAACTTCGGACACCTGATTACACAGTACCGGGAAGAATTATTGAAAACAATTCGCACTGCATAGCTCAGACAGTCTTTTAATCATTTCGTCGCATTGTTTTAACATGTCTTATTAAAATGTTACTATACTAAAACAAGCAAAAACTATTAGTCCTTCCGTTCCAGCTTGACGAAACATTTCGATGAAATATTTCAGAAAATTTCCCATACGAATTCAAGCGTCCGAGGTTTGAGTGTGTCCGAATTTTGATTATCCACGGTACATCAGTAAAGTTAAATACTATATTTCTTAGCGAGTCTGTGTGGAAATTGCGTATGTTTATTTATTTTTGGTTGTGATACATCGGAAATCAGAAAAGAGGATCAAGTCTACTTAGTCTCCCCTATGGTATTGAAGTTAAAGGAAATAAATACGCCAAAAGCTTGGGTTATATTTTATTGTTTGGAAGTTTGAAAAAGAATCGATCAACTAGGTAATCTTCTACAGGGTTTGCCGTGATGCAATTTGATGTGAGACACGGAATGTTTTTTGGAAAAAGATGAACTCCACACCCACAAAGTTTTGTTAAAATGATAGAGAGAGAGTGCTGCCAAACATTGGGGGCATTATGGAAAAATCCGTCTGTTAGAATGTCTCCAATGTACGAAATGTCAGCTTTTAGTTATTCGAAACATCTCATAACTACTTTCCTTACTGCTCGGATGGTTCAAATTTGATCGGATAATAAACCATCTCGAATGACTTGACCAAATATTTAATATTAGATTGCTTAGTGCTTTGATATATGTAGTGCCAAATGAAACATGGAATAATTCCTGCACCCATTTTTTTTCTTTTTCACATTTCAGAGCCACACAATGGTCATATTCCTATATCTAATACTAGTTCTCGCGTGGGCCCTGCTAATTATCATACTGAAGTGTAAAAAGGCTCGCGCCAAACGACTCGCCGAACTTCAGGAAGCCGCCCAATCGGTGCACGTGGTTCAGATTGGCTCCAACCTTTACGACATCATGTCGATTCAGCACCATCATCATCACCGGGCGCCATACGGAACGGTCTACGACTGTCTGGGGACGGGCGAGGTCTGCGGCCAGACGCACCGATCCGGCACAACCACCGTCACACACTCGAATGCCGCCTTCATCGGCGACGACGGCAGTATCTACCCGGGCAGCAACATTCGTAAGTCTCACGATGTCGTGCGTGTCACACATAATGGGTACCATGTATACTATTCATGCTATTGGGGAAGTTTTCTATAAAATTGAAAATAATGCAACAGTAATGTCATGTTCTCTGAATTAATTTCAATTAGGATAAAATTAGCTAGTAGTTTAATAAAATAGTTACTAAAATTAAACCAAATTCAAGAGGTTCTAAAACAGTCATGCCTTAATAATTTTCCGGAAATTGATTAATCCTTTCATGCTCACGGCTTTTTCCAAAGATTTCAATAGGAAGGGATTATGTTTGAAAAAAATGCTAAAAGAAGAGCTATTTGGCATAGCTGAAATTAGTGGAAAACAAAGAAAAGCAAAGTTTTGATTATAAATCAATAGTTAATTGATTGTTTTCAGTAGTTTAACTATTTGTACTCGAAATTGATTATATTTGCAGTCTAATGGAACCATACATATGTGCAAAATATTATTTTTTATTGTAAAAACAATTCGATGAAGAGAAGGTGCAAAATTTGTCAGACACTTTGAGCGGGAGGGGAGGGTTAAACTACAATATTGTTTATAAAATCTATTAATCAATAGAAACAATCAAATTTCAAATAACATGATATTTCGTACATCACTACTAATAACAGTTTATTAGTAGTGATGTATATTTTGAGAATCAAGTACTCGGTTGGAGGGCTCCTGAGAAGTTAACTTTAGGGGCAAAAATAAGAGTGCTTCCAAAATCTAAATAGTAATCAAATTGGTCAAAGCTTTAAATATAATGGTTATCGATTTTTTAAAACTTTTTCTTGGCAGTCCATTTTGCCGCCAAATCAAACCTCGGTAATTAATTTAACGTTTTACTACCTTTACAGCACCTTTGGAACCGCCGCCATCATATGACGAGGTGATAAGACTGCCGGCTCACTACCCCAAGGTGGAAACGTTCGTCCCGGAGATGGTTGTTCCACCTTCGTCGTCTGCACCCTCTGCGCCGCATATTGACGATCGCAGCAACGGAGGAAGTGCTGTCGGTGCGGTGGGGCCTGCTACCATCTCCGGTATGGTTGACCCAAACGGCACCGGACGGAATAAGACTATCTCAACAGTGACGAATGCCTAACTAGTCCTGTCTACGACTGGAGCAAAGCTTTTTTGTAGTAGATAAATTGTTTTGTTTTTAGGAATGATACATTCACTTAAACTAGTTGTAATATCATCATTAATTTAAGGATTTAATAGCTGACTACCGTGCAATAAATTGAATAATTCATGATTTGAATCAAACTCGTATCAGGTTCGTCGTGAATTTTGAAACTATGACCGTGCGAAAATCCTCAAATTCATTTCATGGTGAGTAGTAGTATGGCAAGCGGTATGCAATCTTGTACGCTGGATCTTGTATGCAAGGTTAGAGCAGGGTGCAGTTTCTATCGTGTTCATCGTGCTCAATATGGTCTTCCTTTCGAATTTCTGCCGTTTGAGATTTTGTTTTGTTTTTTCATTTCTGCCTTTCGTTGGGATTCCGTAATCATCCTGGGAAACATGTGATACAAAAATTCAAAGCGAGCCGGATATGATATTCATGGTTTATGATTTATTCACAAAAAATGAAACCTTTTCAGTAATGGCACGTTAAATGTTCTTTGAAATCATGCGATATCTCTATGGTAGTAAAAGTTAGTAGGTATACTTTCACAGATCATACTTCCTTATTTAATTTTTTGAACTAACTTTTTCTTTCTTTTACTGCATAAATATATCATCTCGTAACCAAGAATTGTTGTATTTACAAACGTTTTTTTTACATTTTTTTTGAATATAAATAGTTCAATCTCTTGAGACCAATTAATCGTTTTTTAAACTAAACGTCTTTTATCATTTACATTCATTCTATCATTATCATAAACTTGTCGTTGCTTGCAGTTTAAAATACCTATTTCTGCTCTCAACCTCGTGCAGTGGACCTCTTCGATCATCCACCGTGTAACACGTGCTCATCGATGGCATATTACTCCGTCCACTTTTGAGCCGTATGAAACCCCATATGAATGCCATCACGGTGGTCACCATGATGAATGCTCCCAACCCTTCAAGCACTATCCGACTGACTCCAACCGATGGCAGCCTTGCCGCGGCATCCTCCTCTAGCCGCATCCGGTTGATCATCAGATCGGGATCGTCTGCCATGCGCGTCATCAGCAGCTCGTCGTAGTAGGAGTCGGATTCACCGGCACCACCTCCAACGTCCATATTGTCATCATCCTGTTCGTCGTTGCGTTGCTCGTTGTCCACGATACGGCTGATATCGGAGATATCACTTTCCCTAGTGGTGGGGGCCGCACCAGGGATGAGTTCTTTTTTAATGGATTTTGTCTTCGATCGATTTATGTAGGGAGTCGGAAGTACAGCCACCTGGCATGATCCTAGGTATTCGTCTTTAGATATGTCTTCCTTCATGATGAGACAAAATTTATAACTGAAAAACAAATTTCAGATTGGTTATTGCGTTCGTATCTTTTATTTATTGATTGATTGATTTATTTATTTATTTATTTAGGTGCAGGGAAAAGCTCTCTTGAGTTAAATTTTCCAAAATCTAACGTCGAATCACTGTCAACGATGAGTTTAGTACAATTCCATTTTATTTCATCACCTCATATTAACTTTTACATATACATATTTCGACCTCAACTTCAAGTCGAGTCGAAGTCGAGTCAAGTACGAGACACCAAAGACGACCTTACAGTTGAGGTCGAAAAACGTATAAGTAAAAGTAATACGAGGTGGTGGAATTGAATGGAATTGTACTAAGCTCGTCTTATGACAGTGAAAACATTCCACTAAAAAAGAGCTAAATAATTTTCTTGAAAATCTTCGTCGAATGTTGGTGTTGATCTGGCTTAGTACCCCGCACAGTCTATTCGGCTAGCTAGAAGATCAGTAATAAACATTGCTTTAGACACGTTCCTGCGCTCTCCAAGGAGAACCAGGTTGATTAACTGGCACCAATCCTCGTAGGGCGGCAGATTGTCTAGGTTGTTCCTCGGCAATAATCGCAAGGCATATAACCTTACAATTTTTCGATCCTCATACAATCATTCTGATGAAATGGAGACCATCGACCCATATTCGAGTATTGATCGAACCAATGAACAATATAATGCCTTCAGGAAAAACACATCTTTGAATGACTTAGAAATACGGAAGACGTAACCGAGATTGGCTGAAGCTTTAGAGGTCGCATATGAAATGTGATCTTTGAACGTGAGCTTTGTATCAAGTATGATTCCCAGATCTTTTACCACCGTTTCT
The DNA here is from genome assembly GCF_024139115.2 of Armigeres subalbatus. Lineage (NCBI taxonomy): Eukaryota > Metazoa > Arthropoda > Insecta > Diptera > Culicidae > Armigeres > Armigeres subalbatus. Next base: position 35,883,734 of record NC_085140.1, on the reverse strand, counting down.
CTTTTCAAAGATGCTCCATGCAGAAAGTAATTGTGAAATATCGGACTACGACTACGTGCAAATGTTATCATCGAACAGTTCAGTACCATACGATTAGCATCACACCATTCAGCAAAAATGTTGAATTGATTTTGAAGAAAATCAGCATCGGCTGCAAGTTTTATGGTGGAATATAGTTTGAAGTCATCAGCAAACGACAGTTTATAACACTTTAAAAGTTGGTTCAAGTGCGCGCTAGAGCTCTTTGCGCTTATACCTTTCGACGGTGTGCCTTCACTAAACGGAAATTCAACATCGCCAGCAATGATTATCGGTGCTATAATAAACTCCGTTACAAACACTATGTTCATCTCACGCAACAAAATCTTCGACGACACCCCAAGAAGTTTTGGTCTTTTGTGAATTCTAAAAGAAAGGAATCTGAACTACCATCAAGTGTTTTTCTCGATAACGACATTGCGCTGAATGCTGAGGATAAATGCAGCCTTTTCGCTAAACACTTCTTAAGCGTATTCTCGGGCCTTTCGCCTTCTCAGGTTGACATTGATAGAGCTGTAAGTGGAGTACCTAGCAATGTAGTGGATGTGGATGTCTTTCAAGTAGACGTTCAAACGGTACTCTCAGCGATACGTCAGACCAAAACATCATTTTCTCCTGGACCTAGCGTTCTTCCATCGGCCGTGCTTAAAAAAATGCTCCGATATTTTAGCTGCGCCACTTTGTCTTCTATTCAAACTATCACTCCAGCAACCATTGATATGTACAGTCAGTCTAAGCTATGCTAAGCTATTCAACCTATCACTCCAGCAGAGGAAATTTCCAGTGCAGTGGAAATGCTCTACTATGTTTCCAATTTTCAAGAAAGGCGACAAATGAGATGTGAGAAACTACCGTGGCATTACATCACTCGGAGTGGAGTCGAAAGTGTTCGAGTCGCTGATGAACGATAGAATGTTCGCTTCCTGCAGAAATTACATCAGTCCGTATCAGCATGGTTTCTTTCCCGGTCGCTCTGTGGAAACGAATCTTGTCAGTTTTACTTCGTTTGCATGGAGAACATGAGTAAAAAATTCCAAATAGATGCCGTTTACACCGATCTCAAATATGCTTTTGACAAAGTTAACCATGACCTGGTGCTTGCAAAACTAGAAAAAATGGGCTGTTCCTTTGCTTCATGCACCAGACTCTGATCTTTTCTGGTTGGACGCCAAATGTCGGTCAATATTGGAAATAATTCATCCGACTATTTCTCGAACCTTTCTGGAGTTCCATGAGGTAGCACTCTTGGACCATTGCTATTCTCGCTTTTCATAAACGATGTAACCCTTATTTTGCGACGTGGAGGTATGCTGCTGTTGTATGACCTTAAAATGTATGTAGTTGTTCGATGACCTTAAATTGTATGTAGTTGTTCGAGATCTCATTGACCGCTATGAACTATAGAACCTTCTTGAAATCTTCAATGGCTGGTGTACTCGGAATATGATGGTTCTAAGCATTCCTAAATGCTGTGTCATAAGTTTCCGACCAACAACTAATTTCGTTCAGTTTGACTACAGTATTGCTGGTTCTCCACTTTAACGGGTTGATCATGTAAAAGACCTAGGAGTTATTTCGGATGAAAAGCTTACCTACACCCGCCACTTCTCAAATACCATCGATAGAGCCAATCGCCTGCTTGGTTTCATGTTCAAAATCTCCAATGAGTTTCAAGATACGTTGTGTTACAAAGCGTTGTACTGCTCCCTGGTTCGCTCAATACTAGAGTTTGCCGCTACTGTTCGGAATCCCTACCAGGCTGTACGGAGCGAGCGGTTCGAATCTGTTCAAAGAAGATTCGTCAGATATGCTTTGTGCAGCCTTCCATGGAATGACCCGTTGAATTTGCCATCCTATGCTGATCGCTGTCGTCTACTCGGGTTGGATACTCTAGCCAAGCGGAGGAATGTTGCTCAGTGTGTTTTTATGTGCCAAGATTTTAACATCCGAATACGATGCTCCTGAGTTGCTGTCGAGAATTAGTTTATACGCACCTGTCCGAACGCTTCGAGCGCGAGCGCTGCTACACGAGGAGCCACAAGCAACTAACTATATGCTGCTAACAGTTCCATTGTCGCCATGATTAATCGATTCAACGAAGTGTCCGACGAATTTGATTTCAAGATTTCAACATCCAGATTTCGCTGTCGTTTGCTGAGCCGTAGGTGTAATGTTTTTAATGTTTGACCACAACTAGATTTAAGATTTTCATGTAGACAGCACAGTCCGAAATACAAATACAATGACTTCTTTGTGGAACGCCGGATGTGACATTGAATGGAGTTGAGCAGCGCGCCTCAATTTTCACTGACATATTTCGGCCGATGAGATAAGAATCTATCCATTTGATGAAGCTAGCATTGAATCCTAGACGCCTGTTTGATGATTGATTTTGTCGAATGCGGCGGAAAAATCGGTGTATATCCATTTCATGGACAATCGAAGTTGTGTAGAGAACCAGATTGGTGACTGTTGATCGCTTCGAAGTAAATCCGTGTTGATGTTCAGATATTGAGCTGGAGCAGTTGTGTTTCATGTAATCGAGAACAAGTTCTTCAAAAAGCTTCGATACTGCGCTTAAAGATGCAATTCCGCGGTAATTTGCGAAACAATCGTTCTGTTTATCTTTCTTGAAGACTGGGAAAATGTATGATTTTGTCCAGATATCAGGAAAAATGCCATATGATTGCTTGAAAATATTAACTAGAGGTAGCGAGACAGATGAAATGCAATTCCGGAGTATAATGGAAGGTATTCCATTAGGGCTAGGATTCGTTGATAATTTCAAACATTTGCCGACTGATTCAAGCTGCTGAACTGATACCAAAGCCATTTCGTCACAAGCTGGATACGGAGAAACGTTTGAAGCTGCATGAAGCACGTCGCAATCGAAAAGCTGTTCATCGGAAAATTCGTTACGATACTGCGAACAGAACTACCTTCAATTGATGACGAGTCCTTGCTATTGTTGGTCATTGTAGTCGGAAGACCCGTCTCTTTGCGCTGTTCGTCTACATGCCGGAAAAAGTTCTTGAGGTTCGATTTAAGTTTCCGCTGGATTTCATATTTATGAGCACATTAAAGCTTTTTGTTAATATGTTTGTTCCTTTTATTGATCGCAAAGTACACACGCTTGTTCGTTCGATGTTTCGAATATTTCGTCAGAGCCTGCTTTTTGTTTGCTTTTAAGCTTTTTCAGCACGACATTGGACCAAAAATTGGATGTTTGGGATCCGCCACAGTCTTTTTAGGAACGTAGGGGAAGGTGGAGAGACTTGTTCCCCGGAGAGACTTGATCACCCCCTGTTTTATCGAGAACTGAAGTAGTTTTGTTTTAGCGTGTTTTTGGTATAGATCCTCTAGACAAATGACCTTTATGTGGTGAGTTAGTTTTTGGATTGAAAACCTTATTTATTCTGCACGGGGGGTTTGTATGTTGTGAGCTTCCCATTGGCGAAAACAAACAAACGAAAAATTCTAGGGGGGCTAATTTTTGACGTAGGTTTACGTCCTTTGCGAAGATAGGGAGGTAATTCTGCATATTCAAATTTGAGACCTTCACGAAAAGTACCAATTTTCGAGATTTTGGTATCAATCGATTGACGAACTCTTCAAGATTTTCCCCAAGTATTAAAAACAATGTATTAGAATGCGCTGGCGGTCGCCAAAAATAGCAGTACTCAAGATAAATATCCACGCAATGCTCAGACTATCGTTTCGCTTCTACCTATCAGTGATTAGAAAAGCGCTTTGTGGAAAGAAAATCTGTTATTTTTAGGCGTCGTTTGCGTTCTCGGGATATCAGTGGCAGTGCTGAACTTTTATTCTTAGCGTGGTAGCGGAAAATTATCGAGCGGCCGTCGGACAGCAGCAGCAGTGAATTTTTAACGCAAGGTTCGGATTAACGTTTGATTGCTGTGAGTGATTCGAAAGACGCATTGTGGATTTAAAATCGACTCTTTTCAGGACCGGCATTTTATGAAAAGAAAGGATTGATAGCAAGCAATGGCGTCGGTTGCATTCCCGCGGTACTGAAGGAAGTTCCCGTCAGTATCAGAATCATAAACGTTCGTCGGAGAACAACGCTGCAGAAACGTTGGCGTCAGTATCAGTCAGGCGATATTCTCTTTCAAAATTCAGATTTTATTTCTGTTTGTAATTGGAAAGGTAAATTATTGAAAACAAATCGGTTTTCTCAGATACACTAGAGGAGGTAGAGCCGAGACGAACATACATCAAAGTGCAAATCATAATCACTTGGCGACATGGAGGGCAAATCATCTGACGTTAATGTCAGAGTAGACAAAAAAAAATCTTTCAAAATTCTGATTGCCTGTGATTGGAAAGGCGCATTGTCGGTTCGTCTCAGAACCATCATTTCACAGGAGGTTGAGTGTGAGTGACGAATTTTCTGTCGTCAGATTCCAGCAAAACTTTATGCGATTAGAAAGACATATGAGCTTACCCAACAAGTATTGAAGGCTGATAAAGAGCTTATTTCGCCACAATTTGGCTTGTTCAGCTAAAAAACTAGCTTATTCAACTTATTCAACTTAAATTGTTTGTTGGGTCGTAAGACGCCTGTGGAGTTTTATCCATCCGAAAGAATTCCAATTTCTTTCTCATTTAAATTGTTGTTACCTCTTCTTTGCCTTTCTGGAATCTCTTAATTGATTTTCTGGAAATAGCAGAAAATCCAAGGGGTGTCTCACAGCTATCGAAGGCAGCGAATTTCAATCGAAATAAAGTCGATTTGTTATGATTTTTATGAAATGGTACTATTTAATCAAACTTGCAACACACCTTATGCGACACTGAACTGTAATTTTCATCCAAGCAAACGTGGATTTCACATGTTACCAATGACATCAATCGACTTGTTTATTATGTTTATTTTTCTATCAACAAGTTTGATCATGAGATCTGAAATAACCCTTATTATTTATTTAAATCAATAACAAACTGTATTCTAATTTTAGGTTGATGTTGAAGTATTCTTCGGGACGATACTATCTCTAGCTTTGATGATTAATGAGAAAATCCTACTGAAACTATACTCAATCTACGGTTTCGCAAATGCGGCTGCCGTAAATGTGATATTTAACACAACTTTCATATTCTTTGGCCTCATTGTCCATTCATATTTGGCAGCATTTTTGTATATTAATTCGCATGGTTTCCTCGTTTCCGAAAGTATCCGTGATTGATATTCTCTGACGTAGCTCATGTGTACAAATACTTGAATATTAGATTTCATACTACTGCTACTGCTAAAACGAATTTTCGTTAACGGATCAATCTAGGATTGCCAACCGTTCGTCTTCAGTTCAATTCGATCTGCGAGTAGTGTCAGTTGTCATAGGTCATATAGTGTGGTGGAAGTCTTCTATCCAGACTACGAGTCAGAGCGGGGGTTTCTGATATGTTTCATGTAATGATTTAATTTATCCACCTACCCCGAAGCCGAATGCACTAGGTAATAATGCACCGGTGCTTCTATTCTGATGTGTATTAGGAAAATAATTGTGTGGGGCAGCAGCAGATAAAATCTAAATGCAGCAACGTATCAGGGATTGGACGAAATTGCTACAAATAATACACAGTACATAAAGCATTTATTTTTTTTTAAATCTGGGTTACAGGTGAGGACGCCTGTGCTATGGCCAGACAGAATTCACGTATTCTGCAAAACAAGGTATAGCCCGGATAGCACGTAGCACTTTCCTGCTCTTTCTATCGGTATTCATAACAACTTCACAAATTCCTGTAACTCTGTGCTAGTCATATATTGACAATCACTGACAGGTGATAAAATCGCTGCGTTGCTAAAACCAACTTTTGATTCTGAATATTTTCGATTTATATCGAAATAAAGTCGCTTCGGTTGCTTGGTTAATTAACAGCAAATAAATTCAATTCAATCTATGTGAGACACCCATTGAGAAAATCCCCCAAATTACAATTTAAAGCTACAAAAAAAAAAATGCTTTCAAAATCTGGATCGATATGATGCGTAGTATTTGGCTCTCACTTTTTTTGAAGGATTCTTTTGATAATTCTTTCTAAAAGGTCATGGATCTTTAAGAACTATGAACACGCTAAGTTTAATTAAATATACTCACAAAACTCTGTGAAAACTTTAAAATATATAAAGATTAAATACTCGCTGAGAAAACCAATTTTAAATCAGGATTTTTTTTGAAATGTGCCGATAAGCTAAGTATCCTGTGTTCCTTAATCAATTTTTTCCAAAATTTTATACTTTGTCAATATTGTACAATACAGTTCAGTATACCACTAGAACTTTCTTTATCCAATAAAAATTTTAGAAATTGTGTTTGTTTTCTTAGTCTGTTGCTTCTATTAATTATTCAATCAGCATTGCATCATACAAAGTGGCATAAATTCTAGGGGGGCTAATTTAGTTCTAGGTGGGGCTAAAGCCCCCCTAGCCCCCTGTAGTTACGCCAATGGAGCTTCTTAAAGATTTTTTCATTGTCCACGCCAAATTTGAACAACTTTTCATAACAATGACCAAATGTCTTCTTTTTTTCACAGCACAAAGCCCTAAATATGCTTAGTGTTCTGTACTGATGAAAATGTCAATATTCCATCAAAGTTTTAGAATATTTGGATTTGAAGTTATTGCCTCAATATGGGGACACTTGATCCCCCATTAGTTACCCATACAAAAAAATGGCTAAAAAAAATATATATATTTTTTTTTGAGATTTGACAGCTTTGATGAAGGGTTGTTAGGAAACAATATTTATTGCATAGATATCATAAAAATAGGATCAAGTCTGCCCAAATTTTAAAATTGCATGAGCTGTCGAAATCATTTACAAAAATCGTTCATGTACACGCACGCACTGGACCCTCCTTAGCCGTGCGGTAAGACGCGCGGCTACAAAGCAAGACCATGCTGAGGGTGGCTGGGTTCGATTCCCGGTGCCGGTCTAGGCAATTTTCGGATTGGAAATTGTCTCGACTTCCCTGGGCATAAAAGTATCATCTTGTTAGCCTCATGATATACGAATGCAAAAATGGTAACCTGGCTTAGAAACCTCGCAGTTAATAACTGCGGAAGTGCTTAATGAATACTAAGCTGCGAGGCGGCTTTGTCCCAGTGTGGGGATGTAATGCCAATAGAAGAAGAAGAAGAAGACACGCACAGCAATTTGAAAATTCCGCGTATTTTGAAGGAAAAATATTTAAAAAATATGAGGGCACCTTTCTAATTTTATAAAAGCGAGTTCCTGGAGAGAGATTCATTAATTGAACTATTAGAACCACCGTCGGCGCTATTAAGAATGGATCATCATCACACACCTTTCGTGATGAAATTTGAAGTTGAGAAGAATCGCGACGGTTTGGATGCTTTAGACCAGTTAATTTTCGATTTTGGACAATGCGATTTTGCTTCGCTGAACACATCTAGGTATTTCTGCAGTCGATTGCCAGTCGACAATCTTTCCAAGAAGATTGTTTTGATGGATACAACATCGACGAAGCCGTCAATATATTTTATCAACGTCTACCGTGCGGGACCGAAATCCGTACAGTACCGAAATCCGTCCACCTCATGAGATATCAATAAATTTAAGGGGGTTTAAGGTAATTAATGTAGAAATAATTTATCTTATCCTGTTCAGATACTTAGCAGTAAGCTTTTAGGGCATAGAAATGGCATAGAAAGGCCTTCTTGGCTTTGAAATTAAAACAACAAAAATCAAAAGCAAATCGCCACCCACCAAACGCGGAGTTTTTGCCGCCATTTTGTTTTCGGGTAGAGTATTATTGCACCAAAAGTAACTGTGTTTCATTGCTAATTGCGAATCATTACATAAGATAAGCGGAATACAAATCGAAGGGATCGCTTTTCAAGGTGCGTATCGAACTATTTACAGTGGTAGTTTAGTCAATCAGACTGTTTGAATTTAAATATTTAGTTAAAAAATAGCTGTACGAATTTTGATCCTATGATTCAAAATCCGTCCACGGTGGACGGATTTCGAGTCAGGAGTAGTTGATTTTATTCATTATTTTATCATGTTTTTTGTAGTTTTGTCAATGTGAAACACTTCAAAAGTAGAAGCCTTCATGCTCCTATGTCATTAAAAAACGTTTTATTTACATTCGATTCCTATTGTCTAATGACTTTTTCTTATACTAAGGTGCTTAAGTGTACGGATTTCGATGCTCTGCGGTATACTTGATTCTTCATGATGCTGTTCCATTGAAACGGTTCCTTGAAAACTCTCTGGCTGACAAACGCCAATTCCAGCATGCGTATGAAAAATTCCTTTATCTTTTTCCCAATATAATAAAAATGAAATGGTCTGTGTTTGTATCCTCATCCTATCTGTGTTCGTATTACTCGACTGCCATTTGGGAATTTTACTCTTCATCATTATTATGAATGAACTGCCATGCTTTCTGGAAGGTGTATTTATTCTTATCTACGCTGACGATGTTAAAAATTTTATCCCAATACGCCATATCTAGGACTGCTGAAATCTTCATCGAAATCTCGATCACAGTCCACCTCATTGAAGTCAAGTCAAAATGCCCGAGTAGCACAGTTTAGACCAATTTGGTTGCAGCAACTTATATATGACTGGATTTGGTTGTACACAGGTCACAATAACTCGTTTATAGCAAGTGTGCTGCTTGGGTGTAGTGATATTTCTCCGGATAGATTACCATCGGATCGTTGTCGAGAACTATTTTCAACGAAGTACTGTTCGACATTCTGGTTATGTATCCGGCCTACCGCATTCCTCCGATTTAACGGTGTGAGCGATGGATGGTTCTCCCAACAGCTGATGCAACTAGTGGCTCATTCGCCTCCTCCACGTACCATCTGCCATCTGCACCCCACCATAGATGGTACGCAGCAGTACGCCCAGGTCTCGTGTCCGTAGAGAACTACCGGTCTTATAAGCGTTTTGTCGATAGTAAGTTTGGTACGTCGGCGAACTCTATTTGATCGGAGCGTTTTGCGGGGTCCGATGCAAACTCTCGATGGGTGGCTCACATTGTCTTCTCTTGAGCCTCTTCCTATCATGTACTTCGTCTTCGACGTGTTGATGACTAATCCTATCCGTTTAGCTTCGCTTTTCAACCTGATATAGGCTACCTCCATCTTCTCAAAGTTACGTGCCTTAATTTTAATGTCGTCGGTGAAACCAAATTACTGGATGGACTTCGTGAAAATCGAATTACGCACATCACCCGATCCATCGTTGTCAGTTTATCCGGAAATCCATTTTTCGTGCATTAGCTGCCATAGCTAGTCCCGATCGATTCTATCATATATGACTTTGAAGTCAATAAATAGATGATTTGTGGGCACACGTACGGAACCTGAACACCTGGTCTTTGGGAGAGCGTTCACCCATAAATCCCGCCTGGTACTGCCCCACGGACTCTCTTGCGATTGGTGTTAGTCGGCAGCCTAAAATTTAGGAGAATACCTTGTAGGCAGCGTTCAGCAGTGTGATTGCGCGGCTGTTGCTACAATCCAGCTTATCGCCCTTTTTGTAGAATGGACACGCGACACCTTCCATCCACTCCTGCGGCAAAACCTCCTCCTTGTACCTTGTACACCGTCGAGAGTTTTGAGCGCAGGCATACTGCAACGAGGTAGTGGTCGGATTCAATATTCGCACTGCGGTAAATGCGTACTTTCGTGATGTCGGAGAAGAATTTACCGTCGAATATAACGTGGTCGATTTGGTTTTCCGTTTCTTGATTAGGTGATTTCCATGTGGCCTTGTGGATATTCTTGGGGGGAAAGAGAGTGCTTCGGACTATCATTCCGCGGGAGGCTGCAAAGTTTATGCATAGTTGGCCGTTATCATTCAATACGATATGCAGACTATCCGGTCCGATGACTGGTTTAAAAATTGTCTGCCTTCCTACCTGTGCGAGCCGATGACGATTTTGACGTCATGTTCCTCAAACTTAAGAGTTAAACAGTGTAGTGCATGATGTTTTACTGCGGGGTACCAAACTGTTAAATATTGCATAAAATATGCTTTTACAAAACTACTAAAAACTAAATTCTGGACTTAGCTATTATTACATTATCAAGCCTATTACATAGATCTGTTTAAGGGCTTTGTAACTACATATATTTAAATATGCTCGTTTTGAGACGAACATATGACAAAGCTAGGCCAGTTTGACCACCCTCACCCCTCCCTAAAAAATCTTAAAAAAAAGCCGTCCTGATGATTAAAATATAGGTTATAAACTGTGTATTCATCACATTTTTCACGCCCTTATCAAAAATTGGCCTTTTGGTAATTTTGGCCACTATTGTGCAGCAATAAACAACTTTTAAGTACATATACTGAAATACATTTCAGTACATATACTGAAGTTTTTTATGAATACGGAAAACTCAACAGAAGAGATTTTTATTATTCACTATAGATAAGTATCTGAAGAGGATAGAATTTAGTTACTACACACTAAATTAAATTAGTCTAACCAACACTAACCTTAGATCGCTCTGGAGATCATATGCTCCTATCAGTTTTGTCAAAAATACATAATCCGTAGCGTTGGCCGCTTCTGGTAATTGATTGCAGGATACCTAAAACATGAATAAAATGATTAAATCAAAATTTAGTTCAATCTCAAGTAATCTCCCTAAACACAATATTACTCACCTCTGAGTTGAACAAAATATTCTCCGGATCGTCATCGTGAAACACGTACACAAACCGGCATGAATATTCGTCCGTGTGCATACTCCAGTGCAGAAAAACGTCGCTCTCATCAGTAAAATTAACCCCCCCAAGCTGCACATCCGAACTGATCTCTCTGATGTAGGACATATTATTCTTCAGCTTCAGCATTACCTCGATTGTCTTGAAGGTGCTCTCGTCAGCCTTCTCCCTATCACCACCATTGCCGTTGCAGTTCATTGAATCGGTTTCAATTTGAAGCAGCGAAGCTCCTTCCAGATGTGGTGGCGTGGCACAAACCGCACCCAAAACGTCCTGCGAAGCGATCCTCGACGTCGAAAGCCACTCGACGAAGGGCTTCATTGAGCAATCGCACGCCAGAGGGTTGTTCTCAAGCGACAGGCTGTGTAGGGAGGTTGCGTTGTAGAGGGCGTTTTGGGCGATGATGGAGATATCGTTTCCATCGAGACGGAGTTCTTTGAGGGATGGTAAAGGTGCTACGATGTCCGAGGTCAGCGCTCGGAGGAAGTTGTGCGTGAGATCGAGGACGATTAGCCGAGGAAGGTGTTTCAACGACGATCCGGATATGGCAACAATGCCGTTGTGGCCTAAATCCAAGACCTGGAGCGATGCCAACCCGGAGAAGGCGTGGTCTTGAAGGACGTCAATCTGGTTGTGGCGAACGGATAGCATTTGGAGATATGCCAGTCCTTCCAGAGCGCCGTTTTGGATGCTGGTGATTGAGTTTTTGTCCAGGTTTAGGATTTCGAGGCCCTTGATGATCGGGAGTGTGGTGTTTTTCAGTGGGCCTCGAATAGTGTTGGACCGGAGATCGAGCTCTCTGAGGTTAAAGCACGACTCCAGAGCTTTCATAGTTTCTGGTGATTCTCCGAGTCGGTTGCCGTTTAGCTTGAGGTGGATCAAGTTTCGAACCGGCATGAAGCTTTTGGGAGCGAGCGATGAAATTTGATTTTCACTCATTTCCAAGTATGATAGCTTTGGAATTGAAATGAAATCTGTACTTTGTATAGACTTGATCTTATTGTTCGAAAGGTCTAGGCGATCCAGTTGAGGCAAAGACGCAAGTGACTGCATCGGGACAACAGTCAAGGCGTTGTTTGGTAACCCTAATGCTTGTAATGGAGTCTTAATCCCAGCAAATGCCAGTCGGTTTACTCGTTTGATCTCACCGGAAGATATTACTAGACCTTGTAATGAGACGCCTTCAAAAATGTTTCCGTCACTTATTACCGTGACGTTCTTCAGTGTGCAGTCCAATAGTGAGACTGAATAAGGGGAAGCTTTCAAACCATCGGCAATCAGCTCCAACCCGTGCAAGTCTCCTCGGCATCGTAATGTGTGAGGCATATCACATCCACATTCCAGGTTTGTGTTTTGTGTTATATTTGGGCAATGCCAGTCGCCCAAATCTACCGCTTGGGTAACTTGAGAGGATTTCTTGTCGATTCTTTTCTTACCATATCCTGCTTTGTTTACGTATTTCAACGTACTCCACGTCACTCCGAATGCTTCTCTGGCGTTGACTTGGTTAATGGTTTGGGGACTTGTGGTTCTTTGGTTAGATGTGCTACTACTGCTAATGCTACTATCACTAGTGTTGTTATTGATGACTACAATTTCGGTGGGAACTATCCTAAGTACGGTAGACTCGGTGCTGGGAAACGAGGCAAAGCTTTGGTCCTTCTGAGGGGTGTTGATCGAAATTCGCGGACCTCCACCGGCAATTCCTGCTGTCATGAACTCAGCTCCGCAGGATGAGCCGATCGACTGCAATAGGACTAGACTTATGATGATGTGAAATCTAGAAGAATGAGAAATATAAAATGAAAAAAACAATTTAAAATTTAATTTAAATTTGGAAAAAAATATCAAGATTTAATTTGTATAAAAAGTTAAAACCCAAAATTCCCGAATAAATGTTTTTGAGTCGAACCAAGTTTTGATAACTTGGTTTTAGTCGTTAATCGACTTCTTGATGTTTGTATTTCTAATTAAAATTGTTTGGGAATTTTGCATATTCCAGAAAGGCAGGGAATAAATAGAAATAGCATGACTTCTGTCTAAGGATACCGATTTCTTCGAAATATTGCGTTCTACGCAGATTCACAACCCCACAAAAGATGTTCCTAATCAATGCGATTTGGGAATACGTGATCGTTTGTGTTGTGAAGGGTTAACATAAAAAAACTGCACAAGTAGGAACTACAGTAGTTTATGAATTTCGTATTATCATCATAAATCGACCCCATATGAATGTGGATTTAACAAAGATGCAAGGGACGCGATCATTATTATTACTGCATATTTCATGAAGTTTCGAGCCGTCATTACAAAGCGTAAGGAACGAGCATGTAAGTTGCGAAAACACATGCTAAATGCTATAAAGTCTATGAAGTTATTACAAAAAACTCGCATAGTGTTGATCAATTGACAGCACTCCAAAATTTGCCATTCAAGATTTCTCAATTGGATTTATTAGCTACGAACACGGGATACGGCGTTTCGTTTTATTACAAGCAAACACGGTTCAGCTCACCTCGTCAGATTGAAGATCGCAATCGATGCGCGCTAAAATCATCCCGCTCAGTTTAGTCTAGTCCAGAGTCGGTAGTGGTCCGACCGCATTCTTCTGTGGTAACGAATAATCGTAGCATTCGAAGTTTGAATATTCAAAACAAGTGATAAGTGATTTCTTTGCTCTGAAAGCTAAATATGATCTTAGTATAAAAATGCAACGATGCCAATCCTTCACCGGTTCTGCGAAAAAGGCTTATCATAAGTCGGAATTCTCTGAAATAATAACACTTGATCAACTAAATACAATTATACAATATACATATATGCAGATGCACAAAGTGTTGTGAATCTTAGAGCCTGGTCCGGACTTTGGGTCAATGGGGTGAATTGTGTCGTAATCGTAATTGCTGCACATATGTACAGTTGTTTCCTCAGTACTGCGGTGAATTAGATTTTCACTATACTAAAAATTGGTCGAAGCGTAACTTTAGTGTTCTGTCCATCAATTTCAAAAATTGAATCTAAAAAATAAAAGGATCTCTATATTCTACAATCTCTGCTATTAAATTGTTCAAGGAATGTTCATTTTCCCAATCAGTCAGACATCTTGACTGTTATAACAAGTAATTTTCCACCGCACTATTGGGGGTAATTCGCATACAAACGATCAGAGAGGCGTCTGTCATTAATCATGGCTCCTCCAGGGTGATTTAGACGAAGCTCCAGCTAATTATCGCGATAATAAAGCGAATAGCCAAACAGTCTGCGAAACTACTTCCCGCTGTGAGGAGGATTTAAAAAGATGAGAAATCTATCTGTATTAAGTTGTTTGCTGTTTGCGGCTTGCTTGTATCCTACCGATGGCAAAGTTTTCCAGAAATGTGCATTGGCAAAGCTGTTGGATAATCAGCAAATATCAAGGACGCTAATTTCCAACTGTAAGTGGGTTTATTTGACCATCCGTAGGTATTAAATGGACTTATCGAATTTTGTCCTAAGGGATCTGCATGGTTAATGCCGAAAGTGGCGCTGATACGTCGAAAAAGGTTACCTTGGACAACCTCACTAGCAGTTATGGAATCTTTCAGGTAAGAACGTCGTCCCAAAATGTTGATACTATGGCATACCAAAAGTTATAAATCTGTTATTTTATTCTGGTCGAAATAATTTGAATCAAGATATGAAGCATTCTATATTAAATAATGTCGTTTGTTCTTTCGCTAACAGATCAACAGTAAGGAGTGGTGTCGCGTGGGACGCAAAGGTGGCAAATGCAACAAAAACTGTGAAGGTGAGTCCCCCGTGCGTCGCGCATTTTGCTGAACCGAACCAAAATTTGCCCAGATCACCCGCTGATTATTTCCCCGAAACGATCACCATTAGGAGCATTAATTGCTTACTGTTTTTTTCTTTGTGATTTATTTATTCATGGGGCGCAGCATTCCTAACCGATGATATTACCGATGACATTGAGTGTGCCAAGCAGATACACAAAGATCAAGGTTTCTCCTACTGGAAGGGTTGGGTCAACAAGTGCAAACAGAAAGCCCTGCCGGACATCTCAATGTGTTGGAAGTGAGGGCTCGGCAGCATGGACACAATTGGAGCGAGGGCTGTTCCAGCAGATGTCGGTGGGAGGTAAATATTTGTCTATTATGAGTCTCAAGTGGAATGTAGGAAAAGTTCAGTGTCCGTCGATGATAAAAGTTCAAATAATTTACTGTGGAATACATGATTTAGGAAAACACACTTCTTCCTCTTTATTTAATCACCGCCAATTTAAGTTTAATGAATTTTATCGCAATGTTTGATTTATTATGCATTGGGTTTCGGCGTTTTATTGAATTAGATCACACTGGATATCATCGAACAAACGTCCAAACATGGCTTGAGTCAATATCTCTCTTACCACAGTCAAACCTCCATGAGTCGATATTCTATGACTCGATATCGACTCATGGAAGCAAATTATGTCATATAAAAATTTTGTTTTTGTGCTACTGTGGAGGTCGTAACAAACAGCTTCACAGGGATTTTTAAATCCACATCTCGATATTTCCATGAGTCATTGGTCCCTTCAATATCGACTCAGAGGTTTGACTGTATAGCGTTTATTGTACATGCCCCTGTCCACGATTCAAGAGGTTCTATTGATCATTCTGCTCAGGCTTCGAAATTCTCACTCTTATGAATAAAAACCCAGGATTGATTCAATTAGCGGAGTGCGATTTTTCATGTTCTTCTGTGAACAAGTATTCTCACCGGTAGAACGAGGGGTGATAAACTCGTGAGCTTTGACAAGTCGAATACAGTATACCCCCGCTGATCCGACAAATGTATGGCCGGACTACCGCGGTTTCTCTCGTTAATCCGACTGTCAAATCCATACAAATGAACCAAAACAAAATCACATCACAAATTAGAAAACTGACAGCATAATGTGGAAGTGGAAGATGATATTAGCATTTCCATATCACAGCATAATGTGTTTAAATGGGTGTTGGTACTTTTTATTTCGGAAAATTCCGAATTAGCGAGATCCGGACTAAAGAGTTGTCGGAATAACGAGGTCCGGATAAGCGGAGGGATACTGTAGTTTAATTTTACGCCTCTCAATTCTCCTTCTTGTGACTTGTCAGTTTAATCAAACCTCCACATGAACTGATTGACAGCAAAGATAAAACTGCTATATTAAGCCTACTATCCCATCGTGAGGCATTGGCATATGCAATCAGTTTGAAAGGATAGATTCAGTAGGGAAAAGTGCCCAATAGTGGACCACCAATCAATATTGGACCCTCCAGCCATTTTTGCATTATTACAGCACAATGTAAACGTTTTGCTATGAAATTCTATTGGGAGAACCTACCTTACAGTCATATGATTTGATTATATGCATTGGAAATGCTATGAAAAGTAAAATTAAATGATTTTTTACAATTAAAAAAAATGAACACGAGAGTGTCTATTATAGGAATATTTTGGGAGGTCCATAATAGGGAAGAAGAACGTCGCGAAACGGAATATAAAAATCAAATGAAGTGTCGACTATAGAGAAGAAAATTCCTATTATGGACCCCCAGGGGATCTACTATAGGGCGAATTCAGTCAGACTTTAAAATGTAAATTTCAACGAATAACGTCGTGTATTTGAGTGTTTTATGTATGTATCGTGAAGAGGAGATGCAGAACTTGATATTAGATGTCAAGCCGAACTAATATATTGAAAATTTCTACTCCTTATGACAAAAAGAGCAAAATTTCGCTACTAGGGGGTCCACTATTGGGCATTTTACCCTAGTATTTGATTTCCACGAAACAGGTTCCCCTGACAACAAATATTCACATCTGATTCGTACTATCGCTGGTACTGGAGTTTATCACACTATAATTAGAGCTGTCCAATGAGCATCTTGAAGTAGGGGAAATGACGGCTTTGGCAGGTTTTGTTCTATTATTGTCAGGGGGGTTTTTCTATAACCAAATTTTATGAAATTCTGCCTAAACATTCTTTGCATATCAAAGAATATTGTCGCCGAATTTCATTAAATTTGGTATACAAAAACCCCCCTGACAATAATAGAACAAAACCTGCCAAAGCCGTCATTTCTTTTGTAGTCTATAGGATTCAATTCCTGCTAAGGAGGGTTTCCATCGTTCACACCGCGATAGTCGGAAGACTGCGGTGGGCCGGGCTCGTAGCCAGAATGTCGGACAGGAATTCGGTGAAAATGGTTCTCGAGGTACACAGCGAGTAAGGTGGATCGATCAAGTGGAGGACGATATGCGGACCTTCCGCAGACTGATTGGTGGAGAAGAAGCCCACTACGGCCTTAGTCTGATAATAAATAAAATAAATAAATAAATTTAGATAGTCAGTACGGCGGCGAACTATATTCAATCGCAGCGTCTTGCGGAGTCCACAGTATGTACTACTTCCTACCTTGAATTTGGTACGAAAATTTTGGAGGGATATTTGTAGGTGTCGTTCAGGAATGTGATTGCGCGGTAGTTGCTACAATCAAGGTTATCGCCCTTTCTGTCCACCTTCCATCCACTTCTGAGACAGAACCTCCTCCAAAATTTCTGCATTGCTCTAGCCAGTGCCTCACCACCATGTTTTAGTAGAGCTCCTGGTAGCTGGACAATTCCAGGGACTTTGTTGTTCTTCAGCTGGCCAATCTCCTCCTGGATTTCCAGGAGAACCGGAGCCGAAAAACATATGTCCTGTGCGCGTGTTCCCTGATTCGTTACCATACCGCCATCGTTGTCTGCCGCCATCAGTGCAGTGCTGCCGTTCAGGTGATCTTCACAAAATTCGAATGCGAAATCTTCTTGTAGAATCGTAAGCATGCTCGCAAAGACGATCGAGATTTGGGTATTATTTTAAAAGCACTGGTAAGTAAAAAAATGTAAGCAAGAAATCTATATGGACAGGTTGAATATGACTTTGCATTAGCATTAGCATTGAGCAATTGGCACAAATTCGTAGCTAATGCAAACTATTTCATTCATTTAGTTTAGGGGAAAAGGCCCCAGCTAAACATTGCTCATACAATGCCTTTATTCTTAAAATATGGTTTATATTTCAGAAGCAAACGATATTTCAGGAATTATGACTTATGGCAACTAAAATGCATAAAGTAAAATCTAAGCAAAGCTCCAGGGTCGAAATATAGGCATATACCATTTCGACTAAATAATGGGTCACTGACGGCTGTCTGATACCGTTATCTGCGTATTTTGAACAATAGATGCATGCTTCTATTGGTTAATTGATTATATTTCATCAAACCAATAACGATATTCAATTCCAAACATGAGCGAAGTTAGGAAAACTTTTGCGCGAAATTAGGAACTATCCTATTTTCTTGCGCGAAATAAGGAGCATACAACGGTCTCAGATTCATACCCCATTTTTTTTTTAAATAGCGGCAAAATTTGCAAGTAACATTTTTTTAGGAACCTAGAATCCTTCTACTACGTGATGCAGTAGCAAATGTTTCCAAATCGCCACTACATGTTTTTTAATGAACGTTTTAACTTTGTCAGATCTTAAGTGCGTGAAATTAGGGTACTTCACGGTAATTATGGGAAATTTACTGCTTTATTATCTTAGTCAATAGATAAACTAATAAATTTGCTAACAAAAATGAGATAGATGTTATTTAACATCAACAATTACCAAATATTGCTTGCACCACTATGGGTACACTGTTCCTTTAGTGGCGGTAAAAATTAATTTTGGTTCCTATAGTGGTGGTTCCTGGCACGGCAAATGCTGGGTAAAGCGTACCATTGGTACTTCGCGTACCTGAAGGAATAAAATAGACCCCATCTCGCGGTCCTTAGCCTCTTACCTAGCAACTCCTATCCCTACCTCCCCGCGGTGCTGGTCGGGATACGAGTAACCTTAGGGAAGATCGGGTAACCAACCCCGGTGGGAACTATGGTCGTATGCTGACAGGGAAGGGAGGGTTTGCTCCTCTCCGGAGGTGCAAATCTTATTGAGCGTCTGTTCTCCATGTCAGGATCGGCTCACAACAGCGTCTGTTCTCCATGTTAGGGGCGGCTGATCACCGTCCGAGTGCCAGCGAGGGACTCTAAGTGAAACTGTGCACCATGGTCCACCGGAAATAAGGAGGAATGGTCCTCCGGAAATTTAGGGGGTTTGGTGTCAGGCCCTGCAAGCCAGCCGTTTAAAAATCATAAGCAACGAACAATCAACAAGAGAGTACGGACCGGAACCATCGGCGAAGACCACTGCGACGAAAAGGGACTAGCGATTGGAAACTCGGTTCGTGGAACTGCAAATCTCTCAACTTCATCGGGAGCACACGCATACTCGCCGATGTGCTCAAGGACCGTGGATTCGGCATCGTAGCGCTGCAGGAGGTTTGTTGGAAGGGATCAATGGTGCGAACGTTTAGAGGTAATCATACCATCTACCAGAGCTGCGGCAACACCCACGAGCTGGGAACAGCTTTCATAGTGATGGGCGATATGCAAAGGCGCGTGATCTGGTGGTGGCCGATCAATGAAAGAATGTGCAGGTTGAGGATCAAAGGCCGGTTCTTCAACTTCAGCATAATCAACGTCCATAGCCCACACTCCGGAAGCACTGATGATGTTAAGAAAGCATTCTACGCGCAGCTGGAACGTGATTACGACAGCTGCCCAAGCCACGACGTCAAAATCATCATAGGAGATTTGAACGCTCAGGTTGGCCAAGAGGAGGAGTTTAGACCGACTATTGGAAAGTTCAGCGCTCACCGGCTGACGAACGAAAACGGCCTACGACTAATTGATTTCGCCGCCTCCAAGAATATGGCCATTCGTAGCACCTACTTCCAACACAGCCTCCCGTATCGGTACACCTGGAGATCACCACTGCAGACAGAATCACAAATCAATCACGTTTTGATTGATGGACGGCACTTCTCCGATATTATCGACGTCAGGACATATCGTGGCGCTAACATCGACTCTGACCACTATCTGGTGATGGTTAAACTGCGCCCAAAACTATCCGTCATCAACAATGTTCGGTACCGACGACCGCCGCGGTACGACCTAGAGCGACTGAAGCAACCTGATGTCGCCACTGCATACGCGCAGCATCTCGAGGCAGCGTTGCCGGAAGAGGGTGAGCTCGATGGGGCCCCTCTTGAGGACTGCTGGAATACAGTCAAAGCAGCCATTAACGACGCAGCGGAGAACAACGTCGGGTATATGGGTCGAAGTCGACGGAACGATTGGTTCGACGAAGAGTGCAGACAGATTCTGGAGGAGAAGGACGCAGCGCGGGCGGTCGCGCTGCAGCAAGGTACCCGGCAGAACGTGGAACGTTATAGACGGAAGCGGAGACAGCAGATCCGTCTTTTTCAGGAGAAGAAACGCCGCTTGGAAGAAGCGGAGTGCGAGGAGATGGAACAGCTGTGCCGTTCTCAAGATACACGCAAGTTCTATCAGAAGCTCAACGCATCCCGCAAAGGCTTCGTGCCGCGAGCCGAAATGTGCCGGGATAAGGATGGGAGCATCTTGACGGACGAACGTGTGGTGATTGAAAGGTGGAAGCAGCACTACGAGGAACATCTGAATGGCGCTGAGAGTACAGGCAGTGAAAGTCAAGGCAGCGGAGGAGATGACTACGTCAGTTCAGCGGATGATGGAAGCGAACCAGCCCCCACCTTGAGGGAAGTTAAGGATGCCATTCAACAGCTAAAGACCAATAAAGCAGCTGGTAAGGATGGTATCGGAGCTGAGCTCATCAAGATGGGCCCGGAAAAGCTGGCCACTTGCCTGCACAAACTGATAGTCAGAATCTGGGAAACCGAACAGCTACCGGAGGAGTGGAAGGATAGGGGTTATGCCCCATCTACAAGAAAGGCGACAAACTGGAGTGTGAGAACTTTCGAGCGATCACCATACTTAATGCCGCCTACAAAGTGATATCCCAGATCATCTTCCGTCGTCTGTCACCATTAGTGAACGAGTTCGTGGGAAGTTATCAAGCCGGCTTCGCTGACGGCCGCTCGACAACGGACCAGATCTTTACTGTACGGCAAATCCTTCAAAAAATGCCGTGAATACCAGGTCCCAACGCACCATCTGTTCGTAGATTTCAAGGCGGCATACTACAGTATAGACCGCGTAGAGCTATGGAAAATTATGGACGAGAACAGCTTCCCTGGGAAGCTTACCAGACTGATCAAAGCAACGGTGGATCGCCCCTTCTCCACTCTTGAGACTTAGTTAATAATAAAAATCATATATTGAGAAACATATTATATACGTTCCATATAAATGCACTCATTAATTAATATTTGTTATCCACTTGTTCAAACTCAATATAATTTGATTCATTTTTTGTTTTGTTTTTAACCAAAACAATATGAATTCTTATATCCTGAATAAGGAAAACCTCATGAATTCTATTAATATTCATTCTTATCATTTTGTATTCACTCGAGCCGAGGCAAGTGCGAGAAACTGAGGTCAAAATACATATCTGTAGAGATACCAATTTGGTGGCATTGAATGAAATAGTACTAATTCATTTTATGATAAGTGACGCCATTCCACTTAAACAACACATTCCACTATTCTTATAAAACAACTAAAATTTATTTCGGAAGAATCCATTAGAATCCAATGTAAACTAGTCGTAATCTTAAACGAAGAGTATTAAATATCAATCCAAAATTCATCAAACACAATCTACATAGATTACATCATTCAAAATACTGTTCATATTCATCTCAAAGTTGAAATTAAAACAATTCCAATGTTAATCAAGAAGACGCCTAGATACTAATAAGAGTACAAACAAACTTTGCTTAGAGTTCGAATCGAAAGCATTAGCGATAATTTTACATAAAACCTAAATCCAATACATTTATAACATCAGTCCAATCCTATAGTAATCTAAGTCTTACATCATAAAGTCTACATTTCCGTTGTAATCCATTACGATGCAATATACAAAGCTCAGTTTTGTGTAAGAGATAACTGACGGATTTGCATGGAATTATCGAAACAAAATCCCAATCTGAAGCAATCCAAAACCAATCTCAAACCCATTGGCGTAACTAGTGAAAAATTTAGGGGGCTTACTTTTTTTCAAACATTTCTATTTTAACACTCATAACACAGAAAGTTCACCATTTTCGCTCGATTCAACTGATGTATATTGTTGGTCTAATAGATATAAATGTAATGGACGACTTAAATATTTCAAATGATGTTCATCGACGCTCAGCCCTGTTACAAAAATCTAGAAATCTCGTAGGATTTCTAAAAGAAAACCATAGGTGTTGAGCCAACCGTAAATAGAATGTGAAGTACGATCCTGATTTTTGAAGGACTTTTTGATTCGCTTCGAACCTAGAATACTATATATAATAGCCCTGTTTGTCTGTCCGGTGACTAGCCAACCAGACGCAGCACGCGGGGAAATTCTCACAAAAAATAAAATATTTGACACTTCAATTCTTTTTTTCTTTGAGATGCAGAAAACAAAACCAGGGACAACCTTAGACAACCAGACACAGCATTTGATGAAAAAAATCACAGACAACAGACGTTGAAAATTTTGATTGAAAAAAAAACACTTGCCATGGGCGCTACTGCGTCCACAAATAAACTAGTACATTATAAACTAAATATTGAATAAATTAGTTAGTTAAACTCTTTTCGCCAGCTTTGAATTCAGTGGCCTGACAATTCCTACGAGCTTTCAAACGGCGATCTAACCACAACAAACTAACGTTTCTTTTCTGTTAGAATAACTTCTAGGATGATTTAAAAAAAAAAATCAGTTGTACATCCCAATACAACTTATTGGTCGTTAATTTTTTAATTTGGTTAAAAAAACAAATTAACAAGTTAACACATAGGAACATTTAACACATCTTTTCTCTCAGTAGGTCTGTTTCACGCCTACTGAGACATTCTCATTGGTTTCATTGCTGCAGCGACAATAGGAGTTTAGAGAATTAAATAGTATGCGGAGTTTCTAAAATCCATCCGAAAGAATGCAAAGTTCTTTCTTATTCAACTTTTAGTTACCTCTTCTTGAAATCTAATAGTTTTACCGAACCTTTCTCAAGAAACCAACAGTGATAATTAGAATGCGCTGCATCTTTTAGCATTAGTATTAGTTAGGAAAGTTAAGATCATACGCTCGATTTAGATAACAATTACTCACAAAACCCTGAAAAAACTTGAAAATCTCAAGGAATTGTCCATTATCCATTAAGTACTTGTAATACTAATAAATAATATATTTTTTTAATTTACTTGTTGATGAGGTATTTCCTTTGGTATTTCATAAGTTATAACGTGTTTTGAGGGATCCAAATTTTGTCGTGAGCAAGCCTTAAAACAATCGCTGTAGTTGCTGTAGTGTTTCGATGAGAGTAATTGGATAATGAAAACAATCCTTTCTCTGCATTTACCCCCGTATATAATCAGTGAACTAGATATGCGTAATACTTATACAACGTAACAAATTTTCTAGGGGGTGCTAGCCAGATCCTAGGTGGGGCTAAACGAAATTTCAACTAAGAATAAATCCATATCCAATAAAAAATCAAAGCACAACAAAACTAACTATATGTAACTTGAATCTGCCTTAAAAACAATACATATTCAACCAACCTCCAGTCAAAATCTTTTCACAATCTAATCCAATCTAAATTCTAGAGCGATAATTAACATGCGTTCGTCGTTGGCAGCAGCAGCCAAACGCATTTCAGACTTTCATTCGGTTGCTGTTAGTGAATGGAAATTCGCATTGTTAGAGGTGAATCGGTTCTTATAAAAAACAGAGAGTTTATTTATTAGTAATTTTCTTAAAAGTTCAAAGCAACTTCATGGTTACTACAACGATGGCCTCATAGCGGAAAACTATCAGCATCAGTGGCGATCATCGCTCGGGGTCGGTTAAAACTTATTCGCTTATTCATCAGTGATACTGAAAGAGTGATCATCGCTTGATAAGTGCTAGGAAATCCGGCAAACAGCTCTCGGTGTCCGCATTTTTTCTGAAACCATCGTGTCCCATAACACAATCATCTACTTCTGATTATGTCAGTCAAGGAATAAAATTAGATAACAGTAATAAATTAAAGCAGTTGGCAACGATGATTTTTCAAAATAGTTATCAGTTCTACCTGCAGCTTTGAGATTCATTATAATATCTTTTCACAAACATGTTGAAAATGTATGCCATTCTTGAACTGATTTGTAAAACTTAAATTTATTTCACAGCAATCATAATTGAATCAAAATCTTTCTTAGGATTGAACCAAGAAACATAGGAATATCTTACCTCATATCTCTTAAAAATAATGTTTGACAACCAATTTTATATAAAAGTCATATATAAGCAGGAGGTCGAGATTTCAATTCCTGGCTAGTCCCATTTCTACTTTGTATTTTGATCTTCGTTCTTTCTTTTCTTTCTATGGGCTGTCCACAAACCACGTAGACCGAAATTTCACATTTTCAAACCCCCTCCCCCCTGGTAGACTTTCGTAGACTATTTCGAAACCCCTCCCCCAGCCCCTTGAAGTCTACGTAGACTTTTACAAATTTTACAAAACATCATATGTGATTGAATCGAAATAAAATTTAATCCTCTGTCCACAGCTCCTGAAACCAAATCCCAAAGTCAATTAATTTAATTTCTGTTGAATTCGACTCCCCTAAATTGTGCACCACCGCTGCCGACACTTTGCATCGGCGCGCACTGTTTAACATGTGTCACGCATCTGACCTATAATTCTCTACACCGGTTAAAATTTGTAGAAAACCGAAGAATTTTCAGAATTTCGAAATATTTCGAGTTGAAATTCCGAGAATATCAAGTCTACATTCCATTAAGTTTTTCGTGGAAATTTTCGTAGAAGATCCTGATTGATAATCTTTAAAGCTTCGGTAATATTTCAAAGAACTGTCCGTGAAGATTCCGATGCTTTTCTTGAAAATTCCATGCAATATCCCATTGAATAATCATCCGCAATAATCATACGCAAGAATTGCCTTCTACTTCTTCTTCTTCTTCTTCTTCTTCTTCTTCTTCTTCTTCTTCTTCTTCTCATTGGCATTACATCCCCACACTGGGACAGAGCCGCCTCGCAGCTTAGTGTTCATTAAGCACTTCCACAGTTATTAACTGCGAGGTTTCTAAGCCAGGTTACCATTTTTGCATTCGTATATCATGAGGCTAGCACGATGATACTTTTATATGCCCAGGGAAGTCGAGACAATTTCCAATCCGAAAATTGCCTAGACCGGCATCGGGAATCGAACCCAGCCACCCTCAGCATGGTCTTGCTTTGTAGCCGCGCGTCTTACCGCACGGCTAAGGAGGGCCCCTACAAGAATTGTCTTATAAATTCCAAAACTATTCCCGTTAATATTCCGAGTAAATTTCCGTGAAAACTTAGAATTATTCCGAGATAATTTTAAGTTGAAATGGACATTCCGAAATATTTCCCATGGAATTTCAGAATGGTTTCCTACAATCTTGCAGATTTGAAACAATTTCCTGAGGAAATTGAAAAAAAATCCTATGTACATTCCAAAGACTTTTCCGAATAATTTGCGGTGGAAATTATAGAGAATTTTCAGTTGCAATTTTGGTGAAATTCTCGTAAAAAATTCATGAAAATACAATATCTTTCTCACAAATATTTTTTTGCGACCTCAAAGAGTTTTTGGTAGGAAATTCAAATAATTTCTCGTGGAAATTTTCAATAGGGTAACCGTACCCTTAGTGGAGGTAGCACCAATAGTGGAGGTAGTGGGGTTTTAATGAGATTTATCATATTTATAGACTTTACGATGGTTTCAGTTGATGCGTCGTGCTTTAAATATCCTTTTAAATGCAACTTACCTTAAGATTTCACTTG
The DNA here is from genome assembly GCF_024139115.2 of Armigeres subalbatus. NCBI lineage: Eukaryota > Metazoa > Arthropoda > Insecta > Diptera > Culicidae > Armigeres > Armigeres subalbatus. The sequence continues at coordinate 35,858,038 of NC_085140.1, read as the reverse complement.
AAAAACTATTCAAATAATGATTTTCCTTAATAAAATTGACTCCCTTGCACCTGCACCTTGCAATTGTACCAATAGTGGCGAGTCTCATAAGAAACCAATGGATAGCACCACTATTGATTCATTTATTTAGTTACCATCTAAACAGATAACACTGAATCAACAATTTGACGCCACAATGCACGGTTCGAGGCCGCATCTCTCCATCCTCGGATACGCCCCACGCTCGCCAAGTCGTTCTGCACCTGGTCTGCCCATCTCGCTCGCTGCGCTCCACGCCGTCTCGTACCTGCCGGATCGGAAGCGAACACCATCTTTGCAGGGTTGCTGTCCGGCATTCTTGCAACATGTACTGCCCATCGTACCCTTCCGGCTTTAGCTACCTTCTGGATACTGGGTTCGCCGTAGAGTTGGGCGAGCTCATGGTTCATTCTTCGCCGCCACACACCGTCTTCTTGCACACCGCCAAAGACGGTCCTAAGCACCCGTCTCTCGAATACTCCGAATGCTTGCAAGTCATCCTCGAGCATTGTCCATGTTTCATGTCCGTAGAGGACAACCGGTCTTATAAGCGTCTTGTACATGACACATTTGGTGCGGTGGCGAATCTTTTTCGACCGCAGTTTCTTGTGGAGCCCGTAGTAGGCCCGACTTCCACAGATGATGCGCCTTCGTATTTCACGACTAACGTTGTTGTCAGCCGTTAGCAAGGATCCGAGGTAAACGAATTCCTCGACCACCTCGAAGGTATCCCCGTCTATCGTAACACTGCTTCCCAGGCGGGCCCTGTCGCGCTCGGTTCCGCCCACAAGCATGTAGTTTGTCTTTGACGCATTCACCACCAGTCCAACTTTTGTTGCTTCACGTCTCAGGCGGGTGTACAGTTCTGCCACCTTTGCAAATGTTCGGCCGACAATGTCCATGTCATCCGCGAAGCAAATAAATTGACTGGATCTGTTGAAAATCGTACCCCGGCTATTACACCCGGCTCTCCGCATGACACCTTCTAGCACAATGTTGAACAACAGGCACGAAAGTCCATCACCTTGTTTTAGTCCCCGGCGCGATTCGAACGAACTGGAGTGTTCGCCCGAAATCTTCACACAGTTTTGCACACCATCCACCGTTGCTTTGATCAGTCTGGTAAGCTTCCCAGGGAAGTGGTGCTATCCATTGGTTTCTTATGAGACTCGCCACTATTGGTACAATTGCAAGGTGCAGGTGCAAGGGAGTCAATTTTATTAAGGAAAATCATTATTTGAATAGTTTTTCAAGTGAAATCTTAAGGTAAGTTGCATTTAAAAGGATATTTAAAGCACGACGCATCAACTGAAACCATCGTAAAGTCTATAAATATGATAAATCTCATTAAAACCCCACTACCTCCACTATTGGTGCTACCTCCACTAAGGGTACGGTTACCCTATTGAAAATTTCCACGAGAAATTATTTGAATTTCCTACCAAAAACTCTTTGAGGTCGCAAAAAAATATTTGTGAGAAAGATATTGTATTTTCATGAATTTTTTACGAGAATTTCACCAAAATTGCAACTGAAAATTCTCTATAATTTCCACCGCAAATTATTCGGAAAAGTCTTTGGAATGTACATAGGATTTTTTTTCGATTTTCTCAGGAAATTGTTTCAAATCTGCAAGATTGTAGGAAACCATTCTGAAATTCCATGGGAAATATTTCGGAATGTCCATTTCAACTTAAAATTATCTCGGAATAATTCTAAGTTTTCACGGAAATTTACTCGGAATATTAACGGGAATAGTTTTGGAATTTATAAGACAATTCTTGTAGGGGCCCTCCTTAGCCGTGCGGTAAGACGCGCGGCTACAAAGCAAGACCATGCTGAGGGTGGCTGGGTTCGATTCCCGATGCCGGTCTAGGCAATTTTCGGATTGGAAATTGTCTCGACTTCCCTGAGCATAAAACTATAAAAGTATCATCGTGCTAGCCTCATGATATACGAATGCAAAATGGTAACCTGGCTTAGAAACCTCGCAGTTAATAACTGTGGAAGTGCTTAATGAACACTAAGCTGCGAGGCGGCTCTGTCCCAGTGTGGGGATGTAATGCCAATGAGAAGAAGAAGAAGAAGAAGAAGAAGAAGAAGAAGAAGAAGAAGAAGTAGAAGGCAATTCTTGCGTATGATTATTGCGGATGATTATTCAATGGGATATTGCATGGAATTTTCAAGAAAAGCATCGGAATCTTCACGGACAGTTCTTTGAAATATTACCGGGAAGCTTTAAAGATTATCAATCGGGATCTTCTACGAAAATTTCCACGAATAACTTATTGGAATGTAGACTTGATATTCTCGGAATTTCAACTCGAAATGTTTCGAAATTCTGAAAATTCTTCGGTTTTCTACAAATTTGAACCGGCGTGGAGAATTATAGGTCAGATGCGTGACACATTTTAAGCAGTGCGCGCCGATGCAAAAGTGTCGGCAGCGGTGGTGCACACCTCTAGGGGGAGTCGAATTCAACAGAAATTAAATTAATTGACTTTGAGATTTGGTTTCAGGAGCTGTGGACAGAGGATTAAATTTTATTTCGATTCAATCACATATGATGTTTTGTAAAATTTGTAAAAGTCTACGTAGACTTCAAGGGGCTGGGGGAGGGGTTTCGAAATAGTCTACGAAAGTCTACCAGGGGGGAGGGGGTTTGAAAATGTGAAATTTCGGTCTACGTGGTTTGTGGACAGCCCATAGAAAGAAAAGAAAGAACGAAGATCAAAATACAAAGTAGAAATGGGACTAGCCAGGAATTGAAATCTCGACCTCCTGCTTATATATGACTTTTATATAAAATTGGTTGTCAAACATTATTTTTAAGAGATATGAGGTAAGATATTCCTATGTTTCTTGGTTCAATCCTAAGAAAGATTTTGATTCAATTATGATTGCTGTGAAATAAATTTAAGTTTTACAAATCAGTTCAAGAATGGCATACATTTTCAACATGTTTGTGAAAAGATATTATAATGAATCTCAAAGCTGCAGGTAGAACTGATAACTATTTTGAAAAATCATCGTTGCCAACTGCTTTAATTTATTACTGTTATCTAATTTTATTCCTTGACTGACATAATCAGAAGTAGATGATTGTGTTATGGGACACGATGGTTTCAGAAAAAATGCGGACACCGAGAGCTGTTTGCCGGATTTCCTAGCACTTATCAAGCGATGATCACTCTTTCAGTATCACTGATGAATAAGCGAATAAGTTTTAACCGACCCCGAGCGATGATCGCCACTGATGCTGATAGTTTTCCGCTATGAGGCCATCGTTGTAGTAACCATGAAGTTGCTTTGAACTTTTAAGAAAATTACTAATAAATAAACTCTCTTTTTATAAGCACTGATTCACCTCTAACAATGCGAATTTCCATTCACTAACAGCAACCGAATGAAAGTCTGAAATGCGTTTGGCTGCTGCTGCCAACGACGAACGCATGTTAATTATCGCTCTAGAATTTAGATTGGATTAGATTGTGAAAAGATTTTGACTGGAGGTTGGTTGAATATGTATTGTTTTTAAGGCAGATTCAAGTTACATATAGTTAGTTTTGTTGTGCTTTGATTTTTTATTGGATATGGATTTATTCTTAGTTGAAATTTCGTTTAGCCCCACCTAGGATCTGGCTAGCACCCCCTAGAAAATTTGTTACGTTGTATAAGTATTACCACAGATAACAGATATTGAGGCTGGCATCCGAAACGTGTGTAAACATCGGCAACCGTTAATTCAAATGTATTTTAATTTGGGACCGCGTTTAGCAATCGATTGGAGATGGCGCAAGGATCATTGTTATTGAAAACGCAACCCGAATGTGGCTGTCAAATCCATTGGCTGCGTTCGACGGTTGGTAATCAGCTGCGTCAGTATGTACTGCCGCAATCAGTTGAGTAGATGGCACTAGTGGGCCAACGTATATGAATTCAAAAGTTTACACAGGATTTTCAATAAAATTTGTTCTAGCTTAAATATCTGTTATCTGTGGTATTACGCATATCTAGTTCACTGATTATATACGGGGGTAAATGCAGAGAAAGGATTGTTTTCATTATCCAATTACTCTCATCGAAACACTACAGCAACTACAGCGATTGTTTTAAGGCTTGCTCACGACAAAATTTGGATCCCTCAAAACACGTTATAACTTATGAAATACCAAAGGAAATACCTCATCAACAAGTAAATTAAAAAAATATATTATTTATTAGTATTACAAGTACTTAATGGATAATGGACAATTCCTTGAGATTTTCAAGTTTTTTCAGGGTTTTGTGAGTAATTGTTATCTAAATCGAGCGTATGATCTTAACTTTCCTAACTAATACTAATGCTAAAAGATGCAGCGCATTCTAATTATCACTGTTAGTTTCTTGAGAAAGGTTCGGTAAAACTATTAGATTTCAAGAAGAGGTAACTAAAAGTTGAATAAGAAAGAACTTTGCATTCTTTCGGATGGATTTTAGAAACTCCGCATACTATTTAATTCTCTAAACTCCTATTGTCGCTGCAGCAATGAAACCAGTGAAAATGTCTCAGTAGGCGTGAAACAGACCTACTGAGAGAAAAGATGTGTTAAATGTTCCTATGTGTTAACTTGTTAATTTGTTTTTTTTTTAACTAAATTGAAAATTAACGACCAATAAGTTGTATTGGGATGTAAAACTGATTTTTTTTAAATCATCCTAGAAGTTATTCTAACAGAAAAGAAACGTTAGTTTGTTGTGGTTAGATCGCCGTTTGAAAGCTCGTAGGAATTGTCAGGCCACTGAATTCAAAGCTGGCGAAAAGAGTTTAACTAACTAATTTATTCAATATTTAGTTTATAATGTATTCTAGGTTCGAAGCGAATCAAAAAGTCCTTCAAAAATCAGGATCGTACTTCACATTCTATTTACGGTTGGCTCAACACCTATGGTTTTCTTTTAGAAATCCTACGAGATTTCTAGATTTTTGTAACAGGGCTGAGCATCGATGAACATCATTTGAAATATTTAAGTCGTCCATTACATTTATATCTATTAGACCAACAATATACATCAGTTGAATCGAGCGAAAATGGTGAACTTTCTGTGTTATGAGTGTTAAAATAGAAATGTTTGAAAAAAAGTAAGCCCCCCCTAGAATTTTTCACTAGTTACGCCAATGGGTTTGAGATTGGTTTTGGATTGCTTCAGATTGGGATTTTGTTTCGATAATTCCATGCAAATCCGTCAGTTATCTCTTACACAAAACTGAGCTTTGTATATTGCATCGTAATGGATTACAACGGAAATGTAGACTTTATGATGTAAGACTTAGATTACTATAGGATTGGACTGATGTTATAAATGTATTGGATTTAGGTTTTATGTAAAATTATCGCTAATGCTTTCGATTCGAACTCTAAGCAAAGTTTGTTTGTACTCTTATTAGTATCTAGGCGTCTTCTTGATTAACATTGGAATTGTTTTAATTTCAACTTTGAGATGAATATGAACAGTATTTTGAATGATGTAATCTATGTAGATTGTGTTTGATGAATTTCGGATTGATATTTAATACTCTTCGTTTAAGATTACGACTAGTTTACATTGGATTCTAATGGATTCTTCCGAAATAAATTTTAGTTGTTTTATAAGAATAGTGGAATGTGTTGTTTAAGTGGAATGGCGTCACTTATCATAAAATGAATTAGTACTATTTCATTCAATGCCACCAAATTGGTATCTCTACAGATATGTATTTTGACCTCAGTTTCTCGCACTTGCCTCGGCTCGAGTGAATACAAAATGATAAGAATGAATATTAATAGAATTCATGAGGTTTTCCTTATTCAGGATATAAGAATTCATATTGTTTTGGTTAAAAACAAAACAAAAAATGAATCAAAGTATATTGAGTTTGAACAAGTGGATAACAAATATTAATTAATGAGTGCATTTATATGGAACGTATATAATATGTTTCTCATTATATGATTTTTATTATTAACTAAGTCTCAAGAGTGGAGAAGGGGCGATTGTAGAGTCTAGGTGCATGAGTGCATGATTCATGGTTGCGTTGATACATCGTCAGACTTACATTAGCTAGAAAAGGATGAATGATTCAAAACGTACATAGGTGCGTTCCAATGCGGATGTTCAAATTAATGGGAGAGGTAATGCTGCATGTTGTGGAAGATACATGTACATTCAGGTTTAAGGTTTTGATTTGAAAATTTATTGGCGTTAACCACTTTCCTTCCATCGGGCTCTAATCCACGAGCCTCAGTACGCTAAACTGGTGCTTTTAACCAACTAAGCTACAAAGGACCTCCAACGTAGCCTAAAAAAGTTGAGAAATATTTTCATCGATAAATTTCCCAGACCGGGCTAACAGTTGAACCCAGCCTTCTTCAGCATAATCTTGCTTGGTAGCCACGCATCTTCCCTCACGGCTAAGGAAGGCCTCCCAGAATATGTAGAAGTAGTTTTCGAAATTTCAATTGCCCCTTACATATCCTTTATTATACCTGACAGACGGGCCAGATATAATGAAGGGATTATCTCATCTCTTTAGTTTGTTACGGATAGACTTTTTTTGAATAAACCTTTTTTTTCTTTCTTTCGCTTTATACCGAGAAAATATATTCATTTAAATATGGCATTATATCCTCCCTTCGTTTTGTACCGGGCAGACGCATCCATTTATAGAAGCATTACCCTTTCCTTCGCCTTATACCTGGCAGATACGTTCTTATATGGTTTTATCAACTCTTTTCGCCTTATACTGGGCATACGCATTCATTAAAAGAATTCATTAACCCTTTCTTATTGCGTATTTCGCCTTATGTCAAACAGACGGGTTATTTTAAAGAACCCTTTATCTCCTCCTTTCACCTTATAATGGGTAGATGTTACCATTTAAAGAAGGCATTACCTCTTCCTCCGAGTTATGCCGGAGAGGCGCATCAATTTAAAGAAAGCATTACCCTTCTCTCCACCTTATACCGAGCAGACGCGTTCTTTTAAAGAAGGTATTATCAACTTCATTCGCCTTATACCAGACAGATGCATCCATTTAAAGAAGGCGTTACCTTTCCCATCGCTTTGTACCGGGCAGACGCATTCTTTTAAAAAAGGGACTATCAACTCGTTTTGCCTTAGGGTCTGTTCACAAATTACGTAACGCAAAAATCCGAGTTGTTGACCCCCTCCCTCCCCCTCGTAACAAAAAGTAACATTTTTAGTACCCCCTCCCTCCCCCATGTAACGCGTAACTGTGTTTTTTCCCTTCTCTGAAGCATTTGGGTTTTGGTATTTTTTAACACTGTTAGAATAGGGACGGCACATGATTAAAAATCAAGGATATCAAGAATGCAGCTAGTAAAAACGAAAATAGAATTTGCGATCATGACCATTGACGTTTACAGTTTTGCGGAACTGTGGTGTCGAGAAATACACTATTCGCTTGGTATTTTTACGCATATCAGTCCCGCTATGTCAGCATGCTTGATTTCGATAATGACTAATATACGATAATGATAAACAGCGATTACTTCAATTAGTGATTAAAAAAAGACATTAAAAAAAAAATATTCGCGTTATGCGTAACATTTGGTAGTACCAACCCCCTCCCCCACCTTTTAGTGTAACAAAGTATAACACAAGTTGGACCTCCCCCTCCCCCCAGAAGCGTTACGTAATTTGTGAACAGACCCTTACCGGACAGATGCATCCAGACATCCAGACAGATGCTTTATTTTTTCCCTTTGCTTTATACCGGGAAGACGCGTTCCTTTCCCTTTGGCATTATCAACTCCTTTCACCTTATACCGGGCGAACGCATTCATTTAAAGTAGGCATTATCTTTTCCCTTTACTTAATAACGGGCAGAAGCGTTCATTCATAGAAGGGACTAACTCCTTCCTTTTCTTTATACCGTCTACTCGCGGTTATGTTCAAACATTACCTATTGCTTTTTTCCTTAAAGCTTGCGATGTATGGACGGTTGGTGGAAAACATAATTATCTATCTCCAGCGTAAATTTTGTCCAAATGAATTGTGGTATTTCTTGCTAATCGACTTTTTATTTCAAAAATCATTTTTTTAAGTGCATTACTCCATTTGGAATTTTTCAAATATTTTTATTCGAAGATTTGCCTGTAGCGGGCTTGGTAGTCATATGGCTACTGCTTCTGCCTCATACGCAGGAGGTCGTGGGTTCAATCCCAGGTCCGTTCCATTCTCGTACTTTGTATCTTTCTCTTTATTTCTCATGTTCTAGCAATCGCTAGAACTGGAAATGGACTTTTCCATATCGTTTCCATTGCTATTCCTATACCTTCAACTTGAGTATTCTAACAGTAATCTACTAGAATTGGAAATGAACTATAGAGCTCGTTTCCTACATCCAATTAGAAATTCCATCAGTTACCTTCTCCTATCTATCATATTGGCAGCTCGTTAACCAAGACGGACCTCTGCCTCTCCAACCTAACCCAGAAATTCCAACAAATTCCGCATGAACTCGTGGCAAGTGCAGAGGTATATTCGGCTTGCAGTGGGCGAGTGATTGCATCATCATTCCTCCCCCTTCCCTATATTGACTTGCATTCTGACGTGGCAGGCGCCAGTATGACCTAACAAATGAGATCACCAGTACTTGTACATTGAAGATGTGAGCAAACATCTGTTGGTTCCCTGTGCAAGAACAGCTGATCTGGTCATAATGGAGTAGCAACTACGAGCAGTCAATCAAGCTCAAGCTCAAGCTCAAGCTATTTTTATTCGAAGATTTGCCTGATTTTGCGATTGTCACCCATACAAAACTTTTTTGTAGGACCTAACATTTTTCAGCTATATTCATTTGAAAAAAATCGGTAAAAAAGAAGTTTGGCCCTTTCCAAAAGATGGTCCATGGCTTTTTGTTACAAAGTCTACACTGCCGTTATACGCATAACTGTCCCATGTACATGGGAGTCCCAGCAAACGTGGGACAAATATGCGTATGACGGCAGTACATGTCCAGAAAGATTCATTGAATTCTGAGAGGGTGCTGCCAACATTAAATTTTGTTCGAGTTGTCGCGAGATCCCGCGAAAAGTGATGGACATTTCTCATATAGAGTTGGTCCTAATTAAAAATGATAACGATGGACACTTAAATACGGTTAGTAGATGCAACTTTATCGCGAGCAAACAATAAACCAATAAAACATTTACATCAAAAACATCTTCCACAAATCAAACAGTCCTCCAGTGCTCAACCGAACAATCGAACCACTAAACTAGATCACAAACTAGACTATCGCCAAGACCAACCGATTGCTCTCCCAACCCAAGTATCACTCATCACTTTTTTGTTGTTGCTGATAGTCGCCGCGATCAACAAACCACGAACACTCGCCTAAGCGATCACAAGATTCTCCCAACCGCTCTGCTCTGCCTACACCAAATTGCGCATGAGATTCGACTTTATTACTCGCGTCACTACGCCATCCATCGCGCTACCTACCAGCGCAGCGCAGGTTTGTTTTGCGGCGCCGGACACGTTTTTGCTTTTTCCGAATCGAGGTAAAATTCAAACAGGGAAGGGTGCGCGCGATGGTGATGATGGTGGTGTAGAACCCAGTGAGAGAGCCGCTTGTATGAGGCGGAGCGCTGATAGGCGGTGGATTACATCGACTCGGTTGCCGCCGCGCGTAAAGCCATTATCATGTTCACTTTCGTTCGGACAAGCGGTGGCCACTTCTGGACGGTCTCGTGTCGTCTTTGTCAAAGCGTTCGTGGTTGTAATTAGTCGTGCTTTCTAGTGGATCACGTTAGTATCACCGGCAATAATAGTTAGTTCTAACCGGCAATTGGTTCTAGGAGGAGACTCACTCTTAAAGTGAAAAATGTTTCGATTTCAAATAAATATCAATGGAAATTGAGGATCACTATTCAGAAGACGTGTAATTAGCGGTTGGAGCAGAGCTGAACGCTCAGAACTTCCATAGTGCGCGCGAACTAGCTTTTTTCAATATTGGTAAGTGATCATTATGAATGCAAAGTTCAACTAAACGATGAACTTACACTGACCAGCAGTGACGTGACAGAAAAAGTGGAAATCCCAATTGGAATACAATAAAAAAAAATAGTCGGTTCGGGTCGTATGAAATGTAAATTCAAGTTGGTGGTTGAGTACTTTTAATGTAATTAGTGCTTGGAAGAGGCAAAGTCTAAATGTTGCCTTTTGTGTATCAAACTGCAAATAGGATTAATCCCACAATTAGTGTGTCATTCGCAAAAACATATATATACATAGGGAGAAGCGCTGTTTCTGTAGTAGCTATTGTGCTTCGCTATAATTCTCTGAAACAGTTGTACCGCCATTATTTGTAGTTTTTATTCATTCATTTATTCTTTTAATTCTGTCACTTGTTTTCAACCATGTGCCAGAGATCAGATCGTTGTCGAAAACACTTGTGCTAACCCTATATGTCGTAATTTAGTCAGTCTTGTGGATGATGAAAAAACACGTATACACGCCTTGTTGCCAGTGCTTTCAAGGTAAATCGCAAAAACGAAACAAATAGACAGACTACGCGATCGCCAAACGGGAGACTTAGAAACAAAACAAAGACGAAGTGATATTCAAAGAGCGGTGGTTTTGGTGCGTGTGTATCTTATGAATGATTAGGGATAAACAACTGTAGGGGATTTATCTATTAATGATCTCTAGCATGCGTATGATATGTAATGTATTTTTTCTGCTACATGTAAATTATCAAATATTGATATACCTACATTATAAAACATGATTGATATAAAATCATGATACTGAAACTTATATTCATTTTAGAGTGAAATTTTCGTTTTATAGGTTGCTAACAATCTCACCCAACCAGCGACTGTTCTTCTTCTTCTTCTTCTGATTGGCATTACATCCCCACACTGGGACAGAGCCGCCTCGCAGCTTAGTGTTCATTAAGCACTTCCACAGTTATCAACTGCGAGGTTTCTAAGCCAGGCAGTGTTGTCCTACACTCAGGGCAAAAAATTCTGCTCTTTGATTTTACTCCATCTAAACGATTTTATAGCCTAAACTAAATTATTCCAACTAATAGAGGGATATTTGAATTTTTTAAATGTCATTGTCAACTGTCAAAAAAATGCACGCCAGAGCCACAGGAGCGCGCGCACTGAAAATACACTGGAGTGTTTTCACTGGAGTGTATTTTCAGCGCGCACGCTCCTGTGGCTCTGGCGTGCATTTTTTTTTGACAGTTTGACATGACATTTATAAAATTCAACTATCCCTCTATTAGTTGAACATACCTAGTTAAGGCTATAAAATCGTTTAGATGGAGTAAAATCAAAGAGCACACTGAAAATAATCCACACGATTTAACTTAATGTTCCTATTCGATAAATTTATTTGATATCAACATATGATTATTGATATAGTTTCCCACGTTTTTCGAATGTTTTACCTGCACATACTAGTGTAATTCACATTAAATTTATGAACAACTCTATTTTGACGCCGTTCATAAAAAATCCACCATACTTTCAAGTGAAACTGTAACGAATTCGCACCAAGTGCAGCGCCACATTATTCGAACGTGTTTGACGTTTGAATGTTGCAACAAACTGCAGTCAATTTTTTCTTTCATTCAAAATGGCTGACAGGCAACGAGAGATGGAAAATTTGCACCAAGAAGCCTCAAACGACGAAATAAACTTGTCTGTGGATCTAGTTAATCTGCTCACCGGAAGTTTTATATACTTTTTTGGTTCTAGTTGATATATTAATTACATATAATTCCAGTATATGGTGTATAGTTTGCTGATGCCTCGTCAGTATAGGTTCAGCTTGGAATCACATCGGATATTGGCACAGAGACGCAAGTAATATCAGCGACGGAAGACGCATTCTCCGATGACCAGAACCCGGTTGACGAATCCAGTCAGCTACAGAGTTACAGTGGTGAGATAAATCAAAAACAAAACAAAACGGAACAAAATGTTTCTAATCTATATACATAAAAATGAATTTCTGTCTGTCTGTACCTTATAGACTCCGAAACTACTGAACCGATCGGCGTGAAAATTTGTATGTAGAGGTTTTTTGGGCCGGGGAAGGTTCTTAAGATAGTTTGAGACCCCTCCCTCTTTTGGAAAGGGGGGTTCCCATACAAATGAAACAGAAATTTCTGCACATCTCGAGAACTAAGCAGCGAATAAATCAACTTTAGGCGAAACAAAGTTCGTCGGGTCTGCTAGTGTTAAATATTTTCAGGAAAATTTCATTGATACCGGTGAATCAACGGTTGAGAGTCTCGTTGACGGCGATTCCTCCGGAGTTAATTCAACCCCTTTTGATAAACTACATTAGTTGTACATGCCATGCTGTATTATGCTGTAATAAATAAGTTAAATTAAAATGCTTAAACACCAAAACGCTTTTGTGTAAATCATTTCCTGTGTTGTTTGCTAGTTACCCCCTTTTTAATCTTGTGGTTGGAAATAAGATAATAGATTTCCAAAATTGTTTCACTTTCAATTTCATGATAATTACATTTGAATTTCCGATATGAATGGCTATGACATCTGTCAATTTTAACTATCGATTTCAATTATCAAACACGTTACATCGATATGCGAACCTTTACCAATCAAACTTGGATCATACACTTTGTATTGACGTGTAAGGCTAGTGGATAACACATGACTGACAAGTAGTGAAGAATCATATGTGAAACACGTGACTTTATGGTTTGAAATCCTTTCAGTGCAGAATTTTTTGCACTGAGTGTAGGACAACACTGAAGCCAGGTTACCATTTTTGCATTCGTATATCATGAGGCTAGCATGATGATACTTTTATGCCCAGGGAAGTCGAGACAATTTCCAATCCGAAAATTGCCTAGACCGGCACTGGGAATCGAACCCAGCCACCCTCAGCATGGTCTTGCTTTGTAGCCGCGCGTCTTACCGCAAGCCTAAGGAAGGCCCCAGCGACTGTTAGATTTTCTAACAATTCTGTATAAGAATCAATCAAAACCTGTATAAGAACTGGCCATATGTGAAATTGTTAGATTCTTATACGAAAAATGTAAACTCACAAACAAATGTTGTAAGAAAAGCTTGGAAAAATGTAAGGTCTCATTCTCATACAATATTCGTATAATAATCTAGCATTTCCACTTATGCCCAGTTCTTATACAGGTTTTGGCAGAATTGAAAGAAAACCTTACAATCATCGGTTGGGTGCGCTTATCACCAGCCTCGTAGTCTTCGGATGGTTCACACATCATTTTCCACCTGATCGGTCCGATATAGCTTGATATGCCTTGACCACACAGATTTTTCACGCGTTTGGAATTTATTAATTTGTCGGTTAACCTGAACTTTCATTTTGATTTTTTGTGATTTTTTCCGTGAGGTAACTCATTGTTTCATTGACGCTAGAGATCTTAATCAACTACAGTAATATCCCGATTTTATCACCCCCCTAGGGAATTTTGGGGTGATAAAATAGGGCATGTGACAAAACCGGAAAAAAAATTATTTTCAATTTTTTAATTTATTTTACAAATATGAATCAGTTTATGCCTTGGAAAGACAAAATACGTGAACGGTACTCGTTATTTCTTGTTGAAAATGCTTACAAAAACCTTCGCAGGTACTGAAAAGTTATTCATAGAAAATTCCAGGCGGTAAAATTTATTTCAAGAAAATCATTGTTGTTTGCGGTATTATTTACGAAAATAAAAAGAACGACTAAAATTTTTGGGGTGACAAAATCGGATCGAAAACGTGACAAAATCGGGACGTGATAAAATCGGGTCGAAAACGTGATAAAATCGGGGGTAGACAAAATCGGGGAGTGACAAAACTTGGGTGTACTCTTCGGATGACAGTTGAGAACCATTTTCATCCGGTTACGGTCTGACATTCTGATTACGTGCCTGGCCCACCACAGTTGTCCAATTTTCGCAGTATGAACGATAAATCGCTTTCTCAACAGCTTGTTTGATTCACCTTCTTCATGTACCGTATCATCTTCCACACTCAGAGGCCTTGGCGAAACCATTGATGAACGTTTTTTTCTTTGTAAGGAAATTAAAATCTACAGGCGGTGCACAAGAAACATGACACATAAAAGTCAATATGCAGAGAATGCAGAGAAACCCGCTTAGAATTTAAAAAAAAATTGTTATTTTTTTTCTTTTGTAAATATTGCATCCATATACAGGGCCCAAGCGCCACAAGCTTCACGGAGTTATGAATATTTCTTTGTCCAAAACAGCACTGCCAGATTAGAAATCTTCCTGCTAACTCTGGCTAGACAATCCAAGATGACTGAATCATGAAATTGACATACTGCAGCACCTCTGTATTAGGTTCTTTTTTTATATAAGGGGATGAAGGCAAATCTGCATACAGACACCTGAAATTATCACTCAGGGAGTGGGGTTGGCGCAGAAGGCAGAAGGCCAGCCCGCCGGACCCACTAAACCCTACCAAGCAAGAGAAGGTTACTTGAGTTACCCTCTCTACTAATACCCTGGTTCCCCAGGAACTGCCTCCCAGCATTACTTCTGGGGGATAGGCAGTACTTAATGTACTCGCTCATTCACACTCACACAGGTACTCATCCCGTATGAGTCTTACTTGGGTGCTCTCTCTAACACACCCTCTGACACATCCTGACACTCTTTCTGACACACCATATGAGCCTTACTTGGATGCTCACCACTGACATACCATGTGAGTCTAACTTGGGTGCTCAGCTCACCCTTCACGCACCATGTGAGTCTAACTTGGATGCTCACCCTACCACCGAATTCACGCTCTAGCACACAAATCTGAGCCTTATTTGGGTGCTCACTCTAGCATACCCTGCCACTCCTCCTGACACATACTCTGACACACCATGTGAGACTTACTTAGGTTCTCACTTCTGACATGCCATGCGAGTCTGACTTGGGTGCTCACCTCTAACATGCCACGCGAGTCTGACTTGGATGCTCACTCTACTCATCTCTTTTTTTTTGCCTTTCTCGTATACTAAGTATACGTAAAGGCTATATGTTCACTCCAAAAACAAACTTTTTATAGAAGGCTCGGAGACCCATAGTGTTATATACCAATCGACTCAGCTCGACGAATTGAGGTGATGTCTGTGTGTGTGTGCGTGTGTGTGTGTGTGTGTATGTGTGTGTGTATGTGCGCACCAAAAGAGCAAAAAGTTTAGCTCACTTTTTTGCACTTACCCTCAACCAATTTACTCACAACAGGTTGCATTCGACGCATTATACTGCCCCATTATTTCCTATTGAAAATTGGACGGATCGGACAATAGGCTTGGTAGTTATGGCCAAAATACTATTTTTTACCGCACGAGAAAGGCATCATCACCGCTAGGTGGATTAATCTGGGTTCTTCTTCCTAAGCAATGGAGGGGGAATCTGCTCAACAGACATCCTGGGTTATTCAGGAAGTGCTGGGTTAGGGGACACCTCCAACAGCAAACGAGGGAGGCAGGACTTCATCCCCGACCCGCTAAACCGTTTCCATTGCCGCCAAGCCTTCGGTACAACCAGAAAGTAATGCTTCAAAGGGGGGCCAGTGCACAACGCACCCTCGAGGTATGCTGCGTGTCCTTGCAGCATCGAACATCGTGATTCGCTTTTTTAGAAGAACACCATGGTATCGTGCCAGCGCATTGCCAGCTTTTCAGGTGGCCTTACCACGCCCTATGTCCTTGGAAGGTGGGAAGGGTCGACTTCGCGCCTGCTTCCCTCTGCACGACTGGTATCAAGAATGATGATGCCGCGTGCACCCCAAATTGACCTCTCTGCGATAGGGCCTATTCGCCAACACACAGAGGGACTTGCCGACGCGGTGCTTACGCTTGCCCCAGCCTTGACGAGGACCCCTTTCCATCCTCGAGCTCGGAACCCGCCCGGTTGACCGACGCCGCGAAAGCGACGATACCATGTTGTTCTTCGCGCGGACACTTGTTCGATTAAAGGGTCGAGTTCGACCACAAGGCACCGGTATGACCCATGAAGCCGACTCCGAACCCTTGCACCACCTCTTATTTGCGCCTGAACTACCCATTCCTCGAGTCCACGCGCCACCTTCTGTGTAGCTCCGAGACGATTTGGACGATAGCCGATAAAACGGCGTTCCAGCCAACTTCATCTTTACACATCCTCCGGACTAGGTTGTCCGAGGTAGTGTCCAGACCACATGTGGTCACGCATTGTGCGAAAACGCGGGCACACGAACAACACGTGTTCCGCCGTTTCCTCTAAACCTGCGCACATC
This sequence comes from Armigeres subalbatus, assembly GCF_024139115.2. NCBI lineage: Eukaryota > Metazoa > Arthropoda > Insecta > Diptera > Culicidae > Armigeres > Armigeres subalbatus. The sequence continues at coordinate 35,841,722 of NC_085140.1, read as the reverse complement.
GGACACTCGGGCGAGGCCGAGTGTCCAAACCGGTGTAGGTACTGTCTGAAGCAACAATGGCCTGTAAGGACCTGGGTCAGGTGGAAAGTGATTTCCCCATGGCACCTCTTGTCCCACGTACCTATCTCCGGCATCAACCTATGTGTTCATCTACCCTTAGTGGAACTATCCCACGCACGCTGCCATTTGACCATTGAGGCCAACCTGACAGTCCTACGGATGCATCTCGTGCCGCGCATTTCGAAGCACATGAGCCTATACGTACTTTATAATTTCGTTCTGTAGCAGTTAATACGCAGGGCCGTGCCCCAAGCAGGCCCCCCATATCTCAGTATGGACAGAGCGACGCTAGCCAGAAGCTTGAGCTTGCTATCATAAACCGCAGAGCTATTGGACATCATCCGGGACAATGCCAATATAGCTGTGGAGGCACGCTTGCAGGCGTAATTGACGTGACTACCAAAGGTGAGCTTATCGTCGATCATTACCCCCAAGAGTTTGATGGAGCGTTCAGAGGTGACCGCGCAGTTGCCTGCCCATATCACCGCTTGTTGCTCCGACTTTCGGTTGTTAACAACAACCACCTCAGTCTTGTGATGAGCCAGTTCTAACTTCCTGGAACTCATCCACTCCTCCACAATTGCGATCGAGTGGGCTGCAGTCAACTCCACCTCTTCGATCGATTCGCCGTAGACCTCCAGCGTAATATCGTCAGCAAAGCCGACGATTACCACGCCCACCGGGAACTTCAACCTCAAGACACCGTCGTACATGACGTTCCATAACACCGGACCCAGTATGGAACCTTGCGGAACCCCTGAGGTTATGTTAACGCACTTCCGACCCGCCTCCGTGTCGTATACCAGTACTCGATTCTGGAAGTAGCTTCTGAGAATCTTGTACAGGTACTCGGGAATTCCAAGACGCAGGAGCGCATCTGCAATAGCTGCCCAACTGGCACTATTGAAAGTATTCCTCACGTCGAGAGTCACTACTGCACAATAGCGAACTCCCTCCTCTTAGGCTGGATAACTATCTCCGCGGATTTGGTAACCGACAAGATAGCGTCTACGGTCGACTTACCCTTTCGGAAGCCAAACTGGTTACTTGATAGACCATCCGCACCCTACTACTATCCGCACCCACACTACTCATCTCTGCCATGCCTCGAGGTGTCGATAGCGATAGGTACCAACAGTTCTACGCTACGACCCTCCTATCTCGGCATATGCAGTCCATACTAACACCTTTGCGGTCACTCTTCTGCCATGCCTCGTGGTGGCGACTGCGGTTGCCACCCGCTGCGACACTCTTACCTCGACATGTGCAACCTCTCATTCACTTCCCCGCGCTCAGCCTGTTTTCGCTCAAACTAACCAATCACAAGTTAGTCATGCTTGTCGATTGCTGCTCGGCGCGCCAGATTCTCTGCAAGCTGCAGGGAATCTGAGTGGTTGCAGTCGAAACTGCGTTCTACTACTCCACCGCTTGGCACATCCTCTAGATAAGGGTATCCGGGGTTGTGTCCCGACCGCAAAAGTCTAGCATAGCTCTTCTTTCGACGTCGAAACGAGGACATACGAACAGTGTGTGCTCTGCAGTTTCGTCAAAACCTGGGCAGTCAGGGCAGACGGGGCTCTCCGCGTGCCCAAACCTGTGGAGGTACTACCGGAAGCAGCCATGGCCTGACAGAAATTGTGTCAGATAGAAGTGATCTTCCTCATGGGGTCTCTCCACCGAGCTCGATATATTAGGTATCAGCCGGTGGGTCCACCTACCTTTAGAAGAGTTATCCCACTCGCGCTGCCATCTGGCAACCGAAGTCACCCTGATGCGTTCGCGGGCTCCTCTGGTGCCACGTAGCTCGAAACACTCCTCGTCTTCCCGGATGACCAGCCCGACTGGCATCATGCTCGCAATCACGCAAGCTGCATCGTGTGATATCGTGCGGTAGGCAGATATCACTCTGAGACACATTAAGCGGTACGTGCTCTCCAGCTTCCGCAGGTAACTGGTTACCCCCAGAGCTCTCGCCCAGGATGGGCCGCCGTACCTAAGAATAGATACGGCAACGCCTGCCAGTAGCCTACGTCTACTGGCACACACCTTGGAACTGTTGGACATCATCCTCGATAATGCCGCAACAGCAGTCGTAGCCCTCTTGCACGCGTAGTCGACATGGCTGGCGAAGGTCAACTTGTCGTCTATTAAGACCCCGACGAGCTTCAAACTCCGCTTTGATGCGATCGCGACTTCATCCACGTGAAACACTGCATGTTGAACCGACTTGCGGTTGTTGACGATAACCACCTCCGTCTTATGTTGAGCGAGCTGCAGGCCTCTAGCGCTCATCCAATCCTCCACCGTGCTGATCGCGTGTGCTGCGGTCAGTTCTACCTCGGAAATTGACTGCCCGTAGACCTCCAAGGTTACGTCATCTGCGAAACCGACGATCTTAACACCAGGAGGGAACTCTAGCTTCAGAACCCCGTCATACATAAGGTTCCATAGTACCGGGCCCAGTATTGAACCTTGCGGAACTCCAATCAACTACTCCCGTTCATCTGAAGATGTTAAAAACCAACCAGTCCCCACTTTGAGGGAAGTCAAGAACGCCATCCAATAGCTCGAGAACAATAAAGCTGGTAAGCATTGTATTAGCGTTGAACGCATTAAGATGTACTTTGGAACGCTCTACCACGGACCAGGTGTTCGCTGTACGTCAGATAGGGCAGAAATCCCGCTTTTCAATCAATCGAGACCAACAATAGCAGTAAATGCATTTCTGAAAGGGTTATAAAAGGAATCCTTACGAAAATGTGAATGCCAAGTACAACCTATCGTATGCCTCTAGACATATTTGAAAGCATTTAGGTGACCGACTCACTTGTCGGTTTGTGTTTGTTGATTTTTAAAATAACAAATGGTAAATAAAATGGTTGGTTTTGGAAAATTTAAAATCTATTAACCCTTAGATATTATTGATTTTTGTATGTCTACCAACCACGTGCACAAGAGTTCAAAACAAAGAACACCCAGGCACGCTCTTGGTCCATAATTTGTGCCATGCATCCAGGGCCGGATTTAGCCGGAAGGGGGCCCCGGGGCCGACTGTATGTGAGGGCCCCAAAATTTACTAAAAAGGTTGGTTTTGGTACATAAGATTTGTGGGGGCCACGAAAACACACCGCCCCCCCCCCCCCCCTCCCCCCAATAAATCCGGCCATGCATGCATCACTGATTTCCTGGAAAATTCAGTTGCTCTATTCTGCGTCAATAGTACATTGCCGTCTATGATATTGGTAATACCTTCAATGATATGAGGTCTTGAAGAATTGTAAACGATTTTTTCTAAACTTTAAACGGCCAACGTAACCTTATTGTTACTTTCATACCTTATTGTTGATTCGATTATTAAAGCATACCTGAAATGAGAAAAAAAAAGTTTGTATTCTATTAACCATCTATATCATATGACTTCTTTTCTTACAGAATAACTAATTAAAACAATGATCGGCCATAACCAAAAGATATTCTACGGCGCAAGCCTGCTGCTGCTACTAATCGCCGCATTAGGCGAGGCCAAAGTTTACTCCAAATGTGATCTGGCCAAGGAATTGGGCAAAAACGGAATTTCCCGCACGTTCTACGGTAACTGGATTTGTCTGGCCAATGCCGAGAGCGGCATGGATACCACCAAAGTAACGCGGCTTCCGAACCAAACCGCCAGCTATGGGATCTTTCAAATCAACAGTAAGCAATGGTGCCGTCCCGGTCGTAAGGCTGGTGTGTGTAATATGAAGTGTGAAGGTGGGTGATCATCAGGGTTTTTAGAAGGAGTGCTAATTATTTAACATTTCCGTTTTTTCCATATTTGTGTAGATTTTCTGGATGACGACATCACTAACGACATAGAGTGCGTCAAGCTCATCCAGAGTCGGCTAGGATTCAATGGCTGGGCCGTTTGGGTGAAGAAGTGCAAGGGAAAAGAACTGCCCAACATTTCGAACTGTAACCTTTAGACTATGTGAGCAATACCGGCCACGGATGGCAAACGAATGTGATACAACTGAGTTTTTCAAATGAAACATCACTCTCCACTGTACATTAATTCAGGAGAATAAACACAAGACTATACTTAATCAACCTTGCAAATAACGTCAGCTGTTGGTTTGATATGTAATGGAAAGAAACGGCTTCTCGCCTATGCTGAACAAGTCTTTCCTTTTGCGGCAGCGCTAAAGAGACCGTAACCTGAAATGGTAACTCATAAACTTGAAAGACTAAGGGTAAACAGTCCACGCTTGGTAGTCACTCGAGGGTTCACACGACAAGCCCGATAAAGTCGATAAGGTAAATCTTTTTCTTTTGTTTACTATGCTGTTCCTACTTGTTTTTTTAGAAAGTGATTCTCGTGTTGGAGGTGGACTTATTTGCTATCTAGTGACGTTTGTGAATCCAGTAAGACTATGAATATCGCCACGATCGCCACAGTCCGTATCATGCTGGAGCAAGGCAATGGGTAATAAGAACCCTCTAATCCAATTTCCAATGACTTAAATAATATTCAACTAACTCACTCACGAGAATATGTTCTACTCAAAGATTTGTCTGATTCCATCCGGGAATTTTTTTTCTGGAGTAAGGCAAAGATTGGTATTCAGTGTAATCGACGAGATCTTGATAGGTACGAATAAGCGTGAACCAACTTTATTCATGGTGACGCCATTTCAAAAACTCGTGAGATGACTAATAATTGCCAGCACTAAAAAGTGTTATCACGTTACGGTTTTGCTTTTTACGACCAATTTTAGGAAACAAATATCAGCAAAATCGTAACATGACACTGTCGTGCTGTCGCCAACCAACCGTCCCTATACGCTACTGACTGTCGAAACACGCAACGTGAGAAGCCTCCAATCTTTTCATCAGAACACTTGTTGAATCAGCTTGTACCGGTTACGAAATCTACAACACCACGCATCCGTCTTTTTGCTCCGAAAGGCAGGCTTCGCGTGATTGTGGTTTCTCCTACGTCACTTAAGATCGTTTTGTTTTCCAAGACACTCGGAAATGGGTTGAGGTTGTATGTACATATACGAATGGCGTGAGATCATTGAAGGTATGCTGATAGTACCTATCAACAGTTTTTCGGAAGTGAACTCCACCGATAGAAGCATGTACATGAACTTTCCGACACTCTTATTGCAATTGTTTGTACCATCAAACAGTTTTATCTTAGCTCACACATGGAGCGGGAATTGTTGTTTCCATTCTCGCAAAGAACGTTGGATGTGGCATTGCTCACAAACATCCGGATTTCTGAGTAACGATCTGTTTACCTAGTTGTGAAATCACCGTCGTTTGAAGTTTTTTTTTTCTAGTTTTAAATTGATTTCAAATAATTTTTTTTTAAACAACAAAATTCATCAAATCACTTTCAAATTAATGTTTAACAACATGATTCCCTGAACTTTTTTTTTCAACATAACAAAATTTGCAAATTCAAAAAGCCCCATCGAACGGTGGTGCTGCGTTTGTTGTTTTAGAAGACGCCTGATGTGTGTCATGTTTTGCACTGATTTAATTGTTCTTCCAAGCCACATGGCAATTAAAGCCCAGCTGTTGGGTTGACGGTCTTATAGTTGGACGTAGAACAAATTAGCATGCTTATTTGCTTTGCTTTATCATAGGTATTATGTTTGTATTGAGTAAAGACTCGACATCATTTGTTCTAGGTTAAATACCGTGGATTTATTACGTTGATATGAAAAAAGTAAATAAAAGATAGCATCACCGTCCTCGACCAGAGGTCGTGCAGACTGGAGACTTAACACATTATGGAACGTACACACGGTCAAGCAGTTCGACCAACATTGACTCCACCTCCCGTTTATTCAAACATTCATCAATTTTTATCAACACCGACACGAACAATCAATTTATTCGACCAACAATATCACACACGAACGACCGAAGCGCCAACTCGAGCACCAACCATCAAAAAATATATGGGGGTTTGTGCAACTTCACTACAAATGCTCAAACATGTTCGGCGAACCTTGACTCCACCCCCGACAACTCAAACCAAAATCAAACCGTTTTAATTTTTTCCAACCGAGCCGCCAACTGTCAAATGGTTGTTCGAACAACTTCACACACGTTCCAACAAAGCAGCAACCGAAGCGTTTTCTTGGGGGTGGAGTCAATGTTCGTCGAACTGCTTGACTGGTGTGTACGTAGCATTAGATATAAGATTATGGAACAGGACTTTTCCATAACTCCCAGTGGATCAGTGGAGAATTCTTCGTAAAACGAAATAAGTGTTATTCTTACAAGGACGGGAATCGAAAAGGAAAACGATAAAGTCTTTGTCCAAATCTGCTTAAGATAAGGACAATGTGGCATAAAAAGAGGTTTTAAAGTATGTACAGAGAAAGAATGTCGCTGTCTGAAACATCTTTTGCTTGATGGGATAGAAAGGAATAATCCATTCGATTTAACGGTGCACAACATGTTTCGGAGAGCATAAAAAAGGGAACCGAAGCGACAATCTTTCTATACCTTTTATAAACATTGTGATGTTGAATCGAGTTTTTTTTGTTATCAGAGAAGGGCACTAAATATAATTGTCTTTTAATTTCCGCTATGGAAACTCATGTAGACCTTAAAAATTGAAACTTTTATCGGCCTTACTAGAATCATTTCAATCAATCAATCAATTTCAATCAAGAGAATTTCTGAAGGATTTTCTAAATATTCCGTAGAAATTCCTAAATCCATTCCGAAAAAGTTCCTATAGGAATTTACAAAGAATTTCCTACTGAATTTCAGAAGGATTTCACCTAAAGTAATGTTCGTAGATATTCCCAAAACAATTTCAACAATTCCCGAAGGAATATTCGAAGGATTTTCCTTAGGTATTTCCGAAGAAATATTTAATGGAATTTCAAACAAACTCGTAGAGAAATCAACGAAGAAATTTTCAAAATTTTCTTAGATTACCTTCTTGGAGTTTCAAAAGGAATTTCTGGATTTATTTGCGAAGTAATTTCCAGGGGATTTTTTGGAGATATCCCAAGGAAGGAAGGAAGGAAGGAAGGAATTCTTGCCAGAAATTTCGAGAGAATGGAATTTCCGATAGGAATACCTGAAGTAATTTTCAAAAGAGGAATTTCTGAAAGCATGCTTGATTTTTTTTTTTTTTGGAAAACTTTGGAGGTATTTCCTAAAGAATTATTAAAGTTATTCACGAAACAATGTCAGAAGTAAATTCCCTAGGAATTCTTGAGAACATCCGAAGAATTCAGGTAGGAGTAAAACCCGGTTTTGACTCTGGAATTGCTTGCTAGAAAAGTGTCGCAGTGCGAATATTGAATCCGACCACTACCTCGTTGTAGTATGCCTGCGCTCAAAACTCTCGACGGTGTACAACACGCGTCGAAGTCGGACACCGCGGCTTAACATTGGGCGGCTACAAGACGGTAGACTAGCCCAAGGATACGCGCAGCAGCTGGAAGTGGTACTCCGTCTCTTGAAGATGGCTTTAGAGATATTCGATCCGCCATTGGTAACACCACAACCGCTGCACTTGGCACGGTGCCCCGGATCAGAGAAACAACTGGTGTGACGGCGAATGTGATCAGTTAGTGGAGGAGAAAAATCCAGCATGGGCGAGATTGCTGCAACACCGCACGAGGGCGAACGAGGCACGATATAAACGGGCGCGGAACAGACAAATCTCGATTTTCTGGAGGAAAAAGCGCCAGCAGGAAGATCGAGACCGTGTAGAGACGGAGCAACTGTATCGCGTTAATAACATACGAAAGTTCTATGAGAAGTTGAACCGTTCACGTAAGGGCCACGTGCCACAGTCTGATATGTGTAAGGACATAAACGGGAACCTTTTTACGAACGAGCGTGTGATCCAAAGGTGGCGGCAGCACTACGAAGATCACCTGAATGGCGATGTGGCAGACGAAAACGACGTTATAGTGATGGACCTGGGAGAACGCGCGCAGGACATAATTTTACCGGCTCCGAATCTCCAAGAAATCCAGGAGGAGATTGGCCGGCTGAAGAACAGCAAACCCTCTGGAGTTGACCAACTACCAGGAGAGCTATTTAAACACGGTGGTGAGGCAATGGCTAGAGCGCTGCACATTACCTAGATTTGGGAGGAGGAAGTTTTGCCGCAGAAGTGAATGGAAGGTGTCGTGTGTCCCATCTACAAAAAGGGCGATAAGCTGGATTGTAGCAACTACCGCGCAATCACATTGCTGAACGCCGCCTACAATGTACTGTCCCAAATTTTATGCTTTCGACTAGCACCAATTGCAAGGGAGTTCGTGGGGTAGTACCAGTCGGGTTTTATGGGCGAACGCACCACCACGGATCAGGTGTACGCCATTCGCCAAGTACTACAGAAATGGCGCGAATACAACGAATCCCACACATCATCTATTTATCGACTTCAAAGCTGCATATAATACATTCGATCAGGACCAGCATTAGCTACCATATGCACGAAAACGGATTTTCGGATAAACTGATACGGTTGATCAAGGTGATGTGCGTAGTTCGAGTTTCCGGGGGATTCTCGAGTCCCTTCGAAACGCGCAGAGGTTTACGGCAAGGTGATGGTCTTTCGTGTCTGCTATTCAACATCGCTTTGGAAGGGGTAATATGAAGAGCAGGGATTATTACAAGTGATACAATTTTCAATAAGTCCGTCCAGCTTTTTGACTTCGCCGGCGATATAGATATTATGGCACATAACTTTGAAAAGATGGAGGAAGCCTACATCTGACTGAAGAGGGAAGCTAAGTGGAACGGACCAGTAATTAACACGTCAAAGACGAAGTATTTGATAGGAAGAGGTTCAATGACAAAAGGTCGAAAGTCAAAAGATCGAAAGGACAAAGGGTCGAAAGACAAAAGGTCGAAAAGACAAAAGGTCGAACGGACAAAAGATCGAAAAGACAAAATGCCGAAAGGGACAAAAGGTCGACAGGACAAAAGGTCGAAAGGCACAGAAGATCCAAAGGGACAAAAGGTCGAAAAGGACAAAATGGCGAAAGAGACAAAAGGTCGAAAAGAACAAAATGTTGAAAGGGACAAAAGGTCGATAAGAAACAAGTTGATAACTAGTTGGGTATATTCCAAAGGAATTTGTAAAATGCATTTAATTTCAAGCAGAAATAACACACTCATCTCATCAATCAAAGTTGAAGAATGAGCAATTTTCAAAGAAGGAGTAATTACTATGAAACAATATTATTAATATCCAGATAGTTCTGTTAGAGATAAAAAAAAGATTGTTGGTTAAGAAAATAAATACAGTTGCCTATACAGTTGGCAAAAAATTGCTCTTTCATTTTTCACTATTTTGAACAATTAAATAAAATTCATTCAATGAGTGTAAATAATAGATGGATATCTAAGTTTTCTAAATGGCACTTCGATCTGTCAAAAAAGTGCACGCCGCAGCCACGCAGGCGCGCGCATTGAAAATACGCCGATCCCGATGTGTAATCGCCCCTGATATTACCTCCATTATTCATATGTGAAGCCCTTGTCTTTAACAGATTTGTTTGTAACAATTTGCGTTCGATGGGAAATGCCTTCTGAAAATTCGCATCAGACACAGCGTCAAAATGCTATAATTTTTTTCAAATCAATCTCAGAGAACAGTTTGTGATTAAACATATCTTCCAGTGCTATTAGCAGAAAATAGTTTTTGTTTTTCAATTCCGAAAAAGCAGATGGATATACAAAAAAAAGCTAACCGCTTTTTCGGCATTGATTTTTTTATTTATGACACCCAAGCGGGAAACTAAGTTTTTGCTTAAGTTCTGCGATTCAGAACTGTGATGAAAGAAATTACCTAACTGAAAATTTGTTTTAATAAAATCGCAGTAACCCGGAAGTTTTAAAATTTGAAATGTAAAAATACTTCAATTCCAACATAGTAACCCATTATATTTGAGAAAAAAAAAACAAATGGCCATTTTTGGGCTTTGTTTGTACCTGTTTGTACTGTACCGCTCATAAAAAAATCTATTCCTCCGCTCATTTTTGGTCGCAACGAAAAATACGCGCCAGATAGTCGCCTAAGAAAAACAGACTTCCAGAAAAAAAAGCTACTACGATATTTTTTTTAAATTTTGCCGCCACGTGGTGCATTCCGGCGGTGAATGCTTGGATAGCACGTGTTATTTGTACTGCGGAGAAATTTTTCACATCTATGAGAGCCTTGGAAAATGTTCACGAAAGTTGTCATTTTGTTGCAAGGTACAATACCTCTTTTGCAAAATTCAACCGTAGGTGATTGAATCGACTCCAATCTCCTATATTATGTTTTGAACATACAGTGTCGGACAAAACTATGAAAGCAAAGGCTGTTTTAAAAACAGTGTTTTTTAATACAAAATAATATTTTTTGAAGCCTTTAACTATCTTTAACTATTTTTAACCGAAAAAGTGCTGCACGTGTGAACCGGCCTGATAAATTCACCCGATGTTCGTTCAAAATCGGGCCAATCTTAAAAACATCACTTTTTACCCTTCTTACATCCCAAGAAGGGTATAAAGATCGCTTGAAAAACCGACTTTTTATCTAAGGCTCGGAGACCCAAGTCGTATATACCAATCAACTCAGCTCGACGAACTGAGCACATGTATGTATGTGTGTGTGTGCGTGTGTGCGTATGTGTGTGCGTTACAAAAATCTCACATCAAGATCTCAGCCGTCCGTGTACCGATTTGCACGATTTTAACACTAAACGAAAGCTATGACTTTGTCATTGTACGAGTTCAATTTTTTTTGCAATCGGACATTTGGTTCCAGAGATATGTGAGAAATACGAACATGAAGTGCATTTTCAGAAAACTAACAAAATAATGTCACATGAATATCTCAGCCGTCTGTAAACCAATTTGCATGATTTTATCTTTAAACGAAAGCTATGACTTTGCCATTGAATCCATTGTATTTTGTTTTTGCAATTAGACATTGGGTTCCGGAGATATCTCTGAAATACGAACATAAAGCATTAGACGTATCAACTTCACACATTGGTAAAATATGTCCCATCAAGATCTCAGTCGTTCTTGGACCGATTTGTGCGATTTTATCTTTAAACGAAAGCTATCTTTTTGTCATTGGACCCATTCATTTTTTTCTGCAATTGGAAATTCGGTTTCAGAGATATCTGTGAAATACGAATATGAGACATATTTTCAGACTACTAATGAAGAATTGTCACACCAATATCTCAGCCGTCTATGACCCGATTTGAACTCTTTTGGGCTTAAACAGAAGCTGTAATATTGCCATTTAAGGCGGCAAATCAAATCTGCAGTCTTTTTGTATTTTTTAAAAATTGTTAAATTTCCAGAAATATCCCTTTTACCCTTCTTACATCCCAAGAAGGGTATAAAGATCGCTTGAAAAACCGACTTTTTATCTAAGGCTCGGAGACCCAAGTCGTATATACCAATCAACTCAACTCGACGAACTGAGCACATGTATGTATGTGTATGTGTGCGTGTGTGCGTGTGTGCGTTACAAAAATCTCACATCAAGATCTCAGCCGTCCGTGTACCGATTTGCACGATTTTAACACTAAACGAAAGCTATGACTTTGTCATTGTACGAGTTCAATTTTTTTTGCAATCGGACATTTGGTTCCAGAGATATGTGAGAAATACGAACATGAAGTGCATTTTCAGAAAACTAGCAAAATAATGTCACATGAATATCTCAGCCGTCTGTAAACCAATTTGCATGATTTTATCTTCAAACGAAAGCTATGACTTTGCCATTGAATCCATTGTATTTTGTTTTTGCAATTAGACATTGGGTTCCGGAGATATCTCTGAAATACGAACATAAAGCATTAGACGTATCAACTTCACACATTGGTAAAATATGTCCCATCAAGATCTCAGTCGTTCTTGGACCGATTTGTGCGATTTTATCTTTAAACGAAAGCTATGTTTTTGTCATTGGACCCATTCATTTTTTTCTGCAATTGGAAATTCGATTTCAGAGATATCTGTGAAATACGAATATGAGACATATTTTCAGACTACTAATGAAGAATTGTCACACCAATATCTCAGCCGTCTATGACCCGATTTGAACTCTTTTGGGCTTAAACAGAAGCTGTAATATTGCCATTTAAGGCGGCAAATCAAATCTGCAGTCTTTTTGTATTTTTTTAAAATTGTTAAATTTCCAGAAATATCCCTTTTTTTATTTTGAAATCGTTAAAAGCATGATAATATCAGTTATTTTACATTCAATTGAAGGTCATATGCATGGAAATTGTAATATGCACTGGGCACACACAACCATTCAAAAGTGTAAGAAGGGTTGCGTTCACTGTAGGTGGATTAAGTCGGGTTTTTTATTTTGAAATCGTTAAAAGCATGATAATATCAGTTATTTTACATTCAATTGAAGGTCATATGCATGGAAATTGTAATATGCACTGGGCACACACAACCATTCAAAAGTGTAAGAAGGGTTGCGTTCACTGTAGGTGGATTAAGTCGGGTTTTTGCCTTTCTCGTACAACTAAGTTGTACCGAAAGGCTATCATTTCACTCCGAAAACGAACTTTTTATAGAAGCCTCTAAGACCCATAGTATTATATACCAATCGACTCAGCTCGACGAGCTGAGCACATGTCTGTCTGTCCGTGTGTATGTGTGTGTGTATGTGTGTGTATATGTGTGTGTATGTGTGTGCACAAAAGCTATAAAAAACATTAGACAACTTTTCGTATAGTAATCCTCAACCGATTTTCTCGCAACAAGTTTCATTCGACAGGGGACAAAGCCTTGTTGATCACTATTGAATTTTATCACGATCGGTCATTGCGTTTAAAAGTTATGAAGAAAATGGTACATCGAACCATATAAACCCCATATAAGGTTGGTGTCTTACCTAAATGCGAGAAAGGCACCACCAACGCTAGGTGGATTAATCTGGGTTTTTATTTTGAAATCGTTAAAAGCATGATAATATCAGTTATTTTACATTCAATTGAAGGTCATATGCATGGAAATTGTAATATGCACTGGGCACACACAACCATTCAAAAGCGTAAGAAGGGTTGCGTTCACTGTAGGTGGATTAAGTCGGGTTTTTTTTATTTTGAAAATAGTTAGGCTTCAAAAAATATGGGTTCTTTGGGAAAGTTGACCTTAAATAAGCCAAAGAATCGACTGGGACAATAAAACGAGATACAATTTTGACGGGAAAGGTCAATTTACCTGAATTTTCCTGAACCGAGGATTCATATATATCGGACAACAGACTTCGAATTTACAGACCTCTGAAAGGACAAAAAATAGATCCACCCCCTTGGGTTTATTTTTCAGGGTCTTAACGTGAGAATGGAGACATGACCAATGATAGATAGAAGTTTATTGAAGAATGCCTATACATTTACTGCTTACTGTCGTGAATCGCAAGTTAGTCCCATCTGTATGTAGATGCCATTACAGATGGGGTTGACGATTCACGGCAGTACACTTCATATTAAAATGCAGTATTTTTTCACGACTCAGCATTGATACTGAAGATTAGCAACCAGATTGTTTTACCTACTTTTTTTTTCGTGATATTAGCAATCAGAACAATTGAGTAATATTTATTATTGTACTAATTCAAGAGTTGCAAATCAACATTTATAATACAACTCTCGTTCAATAGGGATGTATCAAAGCTCGGGTTAAATCAACGTGATAAAGATTGGCGAGCATGGTCTAACTTTTCTTTTAACCAACAACCACAATCATTAAAAAAAACTGTATTCTAACATAGTCAAGTTCAACGCAATCCACCGTTATTACACTATTTATTCACTCTACTTTCGCATACGCTCTCAAATTACGCCAAGCGTTATCGGGTAGAGTGCTCGCACGATCGCTTTTTGTTCGGCGTGCTCACCATCAACAAGGTCACATGCGTATTGCACAATGGGTAGGCAATCGATTTTCAAATTGTCACAAACGTTCAGTCTGCTCTCGCGCGTCCCATCGTCAAGTGATCACTTTCTTCAAAATGGCTACAGCAATGGCCAGCGGCGTTCCAACGGAGGAATACTGCCGTTGTTGTCTGACAGAAGTGTCTGATCTACTATTCGATGTGTTTGCCATTCTAGAGGAATCCAAGGGTCCGATCTGCGAGTTAATTGCCACGATTTGCGGAATCACCGTAAGAAGAAAATGACAACGGTTTGCAAAATAATAACAACCATCATTATTCTGCTCTTAGATTACGGAAAATGACGAAACGTCGAAAAACATTTGCGGCGACTGTTTGAGGGATTTGGTCAACACGTTCCGATTCCGTGAGCGCTGTCTTCGTGCTAATCAGATCGTACAACCAAAACCAGTTCAGGACGCCGTGGTACCTCAAGTAGAAAAATGTGATCCGGAATTGACTGAGGAGAATCTGGCTAACGCTGAGAAGGCAACTGTTTCGAAGGAAGATAAGGAAACGCAAACAGACAAAGTTGTCAACGTGCAGCAGAACAAACAAAGACAGAACAAGAAAAGTTTCAAGTACTACAAGTACCGTAGTACATTCGCTAACAAACATAAGCCGTCGGGTAATTTTCGTATTCACAAATGTCCGTTTCAGTGCAACATCTGCTGGAGAAGATTTAAACAACCGCAGGATCTGCTGATGCACAGAGGCTCTTCCCATCTCGCAGGCGACCATTTCGGCAAAATCACCTTGAACCTGAACCATCGGGGACAGTGGTTCTAATCCAATCCGTCGGAATTAGCTGTACATTGGCTTCAAAATGTTTTAATACTTGACTTAACAGAACTGATTTTAAAAATACATAAATAAATATTGATGATGAACTTTTAAACACATTTTTTTTTTCACATGACTTGAAGAAACGGAATGTCCTAAACTGTAACGAATAGATTTCGTCTAGCGATTTTTCTTTCACATCATCTTCACTAATTCACCATTCAAGCGATTGGCATGTAGCGTTTTGTCTGTTGTCAAGAATCAAGGTAAGTTGGAAGTTTTGTCTCCACAAAAACGCGCTTGTATGGAAGTAGAACTATCACGCTCGATCGTACTGTAACTAGGGATGTCAAATATTTGCACTGAATAATGCTCCATATTTTTCAATATAATGGCAATATTGACAAAGGACATAAATTTTGTTTGCAACACTGAATTTTACAGAAAAAATCAATAGTTCATTATGGTTTTTTTAGTTTATGAACTCAAATTAAAAAGAAGGAAAAAAGTATGCCCTTTTGTTATGATACAGGATAATAAAAAAAATTAAAAAAATCATTAGTTTAATTCTTGGTTTGTGAGAATGGCCGTTTTCGGAAAACTATTGCAAAAGTCAATTTTGAAAATTCTTTTGTGAAATCGAATGATCTGTTATGTCATAAAATATGTTGAATCATTTTCAGTAACCCTACCTGCAAGTATAAAAACCAACCGGTGGCGGTATGTCGAACAAAGAACCGCGAAGAATCGAAACCGTGATATTTTTCTCCGTTGAGTTTCAACCATTGTCACCTACCGCTCGCTTCGAAAGGTATGTTCCACGGAAGATCGAGAAATATACACCAGTTCCGGAGTCGACGATTTATCATTCGACTAATGAAACAATGAATTATGAATGGGATTTTTTCACATCTGGGGGTCTTCGATGAAAGTGGATTTGTTTTACAATGAGTATACAACTTCGATCCATCATGATTAACTGCATACTTTTATCAAACAAATGATCACACCTAGGCTCGAATTCTGGAACGTGAAAATGCAACGACAACAAAACCAACAACTGCCAATAAATATTTATGATGAAGCAAAGCAATACCGACGCAAGACACCCACGCGACAGGCCATGTGTAGATGCAAATGGGCTTCGATCCATTCCCATATCTATCGAAGACGTACGCCCGCTTGCGGAGGAGTTTCTAAAACGACGACCGTCGTCGCCAAAGTGCAGATAGCCTATGCCGAGACAGCTAGCGTGGCAACTATTCAAATCAGTCCATAATTTATCACTAATTCAAGTCGATTAAGGACGCTGAAGTAACCTTTTCTGTTTCACGCCTGCTTTTACATATTCCAGAGCATCTTGCTTGGGAAAAGGACGTATTTTCCAAATATGAAAAAATTACTTACGAAACTGCGAAAAAATAATTCACTCTTAACAACATCTGTAAATACATTTTAGTTTCTAATATAAATTGCAATTCATTTCATTATTCAAATAAAAAACCCAAACAAAATTTTAAAGAACAAAAATCAACTGTATTGAAAATTTTACTGAACAAGCTTGAGCTTAATATAATAGTGTGCCATCAATTTTGGTTTTAAATAATTTAAATCCTAGTTTTTAAAATTCTATTAATACAAATAATAAAAGTAATAGTTAGTTTAAGGAAACTTTCAAAAACCATGAAATTTGTAGTTTCAATTCTTGAGTTCCCTAATATTTTAATGAAAACAACCGTTTTTTTTAATGTAAAAAATAATAATTCACATTATCAAAAACTTACAACGGCAGCCCCTACTTGAGCTCTTTTAGTGAAAATAAGCTCCCTTGATCATCAAACAAATTCAACAGATTGAAATAGCTGCTTCAAGAAATAAGGTGAAACAGCTAACACAGCCAGACCTGCTGTGTACCGGTTGCTGTCACGCGTGGGTGGTGCAGGTGGGTAGAGCCATTGCCTCATACGTATATGCTGAACCGCAGCGAGAGTGCTTATTTGCTTATTCGACTGAAGATGTGGCATTGAATCATTGACTAAGCTCGGTGCAATTTCGAGATTTACGTGCTTTTAACATGAACTAGGGTACTCAGTTTAGGTCATTTAAAGTTGCTGGAACTAGCTAGTGATCAAATACAACCCACCAATGTCAGTGTGCCACACTCAAGAAGTAGGAAAATAACCCTTCGAGTAAATGACCATACGGCGACAACAAACAACTTTTAGTTCACTTTTTGCCTAGTTTCAAGAGTTATGTGGACTGCTGTTGGACAACCATCTGCGGTGGTCACACAAATGATAATCTCAGCTCAGCTCAGTTACCTTGCTGGTCGGTAGTTATTTGATGGTGAAATACGACAGCCTATAGCCTCATTGAAGATTGGCGCAGTCGGCACAGTGCTTCAACCTACGCAAATATGTCGAAGCGTGATTACAGTACAAACGACAATGTTCTGAAACCAAATTACTTCAACCTAGTTTAAACTTAAAGCATAATTATGTCAGCTTAAACAAGCTAATTTAAATTATCATCACTTAATTGATCCTGTTCACGCTACATCTGCTTCAACGCGTGAGGTACCACACGAAGCAATATAATGCAAGCCTCTGTAATTCAATCGAAATGGCCCATCTTTGAGTTTCTTTGCTTCTCCATCGGCGCATCGGCGGTCCCGATCAACGCATCAGGTCTTCACTGAATGAGATTTACTCCAAGCGCGACCGAGTTGGTATCTTCCGCATGCGGCACGAAGGAAGCACTCGTAAAAGCGATATGAATCTGTACGGAAATGGGCACTTTTTTGTTTGGGCAGCCGTTGTCGTCCAAGTGCAGTGGAAAGCCCTCTGATGAAATCTAGACAAAAGTTTGACAATTTTTCATGGAGGTTATCTAACATTACCTAAAAATCTGAACATAATAAGTTTGGTGTTAATCTTAAAAATAAAAACCATGGCAAGTTTTTTGATCACATCCGTGTAATCTTGTCCCCGAATTAATATTTCTACGGCTCATTAAAAAGAAAATTAATCGAACTTTGGACTACAGTCATTTGGCATATGTTTGCATATGTTTTACTTGGAATGAGCTGAACTTGATTGACTGCCGGTAGTTGCTACTCCATTATTCTTTATTCTTTATTTAGTATTTTCTTCATCGGACTGTACAGTCTTAATGAAGTCTGATGGAGAAAAGCCATGTTGAGCGACTTCCCATGTAGCTAACTCAATATGGCATAAAAACTCCACATCTTTTCAACATCATTACAAGACAAAAACTAAAAACAATACAAAACATTTGGCGTACGGAATACAAACATTCACTTATCATAATAAAATATTCATCCTAGGAAGTCCATGTAGTCATCTGTCGTTTGATTTATTGCAGTTCTCGTCTCGTCCCGTCATTGAAGAAGTCCGTAGCAATTGAGGTAGAAAAATTCTCCACTATTGAGGTGTATGGACTCACTCACCTTCTGGTCTATGTCGACTGACTTGAAGTCTATGTTTGAAGATCGCAGCAGATGTGTTGAAGTCGAAACGCTCGTATACACTAACTTTTTCTTTTTAGAGCTGTAGCTCAGTAAATTTCAAAACTGAACTTCGGCAGAAAATTTCGTTTATTACTGATTCTCAGCAAAATATTTGCTGTATCTCAGCAACCGAAACGTCACTTTTACTGAGATCTCGGCAAAAATCATGTTTGCTGAAATTCGGCGGTGCTCACCTCGGGAAATTAACAAAAAATAAACACCAAATAAACACAAAATGATGAGATCTCGACGAAAAAAATTAAGTGTGTAAAATTCGTTGAAGCTCCTTGACATAAACCTAATTGGGTCATGTAATCCATATTCGGTGTTCCTGGCAAGTCCTAGAAACTCTCGTTGTCGAACGACCCGCTCCGAAGCATATAGGCCCAACTGAGACAAGATGGTCGGCGAATCGATCTCTCCTAACAGTATTTTTGCAACGAATACAGCTTGTGAGCATTTCTCAAATCAATATCTGAGGTAACGGATGAAAGTAATGCTACTCTCATACAATAGTCTTGGCTTGTACCACCTACGAATTTGTGCGAATTGCTCAATGCGAATGCGAATGCGAATGCGAATACAGCTTGTGAGCATTTCTTTCTTTGCTGAAGGGTTTCTATTCCAAGAAGTCTACAGCGATCTTCATATCGTGGAAAATTTTAAGGATCACGCCGGAGAAGACCACGAAAAGCAAATCTGACGAATTTGTGTTGAATTGCTTCGATCCTAGCGATCCAAGTAGCTTGATTATGACCAGATAAGCTGTTCTTGCACAACTTGGGACTAGCACTCATCTTCAATGTACAAGTACTGGTGATCTTATTTGTTAGTTCACACTGGCGCCTGCCACGTCAGATTGCAAGTCAATGTAGAGAAGGGGAGGAAGTGATGATGTAATCGCCCACTGCAAGCCAAATATACCTCTGCACCACGAGTTCATGCGGAATATTATTGGAATTTTCGTGTAAGGTTGACGGGCAGAGGTTCGTCTTGGTTAGCGATTTGCCATTGCCGAGTTGCCTCATTCAAGTATCGCTCCTACTACAGTGATGATGAAAATGCGGAGTTGGCGTAGTGCTTGGTAAACAGCAGCGTTGTATCTGTGTGGCCCAATTCCGACGAACGTTATCCGTTGGTGTGCTGTCTTATTGAGTGTGTAACTCCGTTCGTTGCCCGACGAGGAAGGAGGCAAAGTCATGCCCTGCATTTCCCTAGTCAATGTTGGCAACCGAACTGTTATACGAATGGTATTTGCATATCTGTCATCAATGCGCGCTGGAAGTGGATTATCCATTTTCTAATATATCTCACCCTCACATTCCCCTTCTTCTCTCACCAAAAAAGAGGAAAAAAAACATTGACTTGGGATTTTCATAAACAACTATTTACATCTCATTTTTTTTTTATTTACAGCCAAGTCTAATTTTACAATCCAATATCCGTACTCAATTCCCATTTTCAAATACATCCTAATTCAAATTTGAATCGTTGCGTTCTGCTGGTCAACCGCATTACCGTTTCTTTTACACGACCAATCCGCCTCTCTTCTACACAACCTTTACCGTCGAAAGCTGCAACAATCCAATACTCTTCAAGAGCACCTTCGACAACACAAGCAGAAAACCGCTGAGAAAACAAATCATTTATTCCGAAAACAAATCATGTTAACTCGAAACCGATAAGAACAACAGATCATTCAATCGGGTACATTCGACATTACAAGTGAAAACCGATAAGAATACGAATCATTTGCTTCTACTCCAGAGTTATTTCGACATCTTAGCTCGATTAAGTCGAACCGATGAGAAAACAAATCACTTATCACGTCACAAGCCAAAACTGATGGGGCAAGTCATTCAATCCGGCACTCTACCACAGCAGCTTTGACATCACATATCGAAATTGATGAGAAATCAAATCTTTATGCTGGCGCTTGACTTTTTAAGTCAAAACAGTTGAGAAACAACACATCTTTCAATCCACCACTTTCCCAGAGCGCCCTTCCAGAGCGTCTTTGACATCCCAAGTCGAAACCGATGACCAAATCATTCAATCCGACGCACTTCAGAGCGTCTTCGACATCACAAATCGAAACCGATGGAAAAATCATTCAATCACAAGTCGAAACCGATAAGCAATTCATTCAATCCGACGCTCCTCGAGATCGTCTTCGGCATTACAAGTCGAAACCGATGACCAAATTATTTAATCCGATGCTCTTCCAGAACGTCTTCGACATCATAAGTCGAAACCGATGACCAATCATTTAATCCGACGCTCTTCCAGAGCGTCTTCGACAATACAAGTCCAAACCGATGACCAAAACATTCAATCCGACGCTCTTCGAGAGCGTCTTCGACATTACAAGTCGACACCGATGATCAAATCATTCAATCCGACGCTCTTCCAGAGCGTCTTCGACATTAAAAGTCGAAACCGATGAGCAAACCATTTGATCCGACGCTCTTCCAGAGCGTCTTCGACATCAAAAGTCGAAACCGATTAGAAAATCATTCAATCCGACGCTCTCCCAGAGCGTCTTCGACAGTACTAGTCGAAACCGATGAGAAAACAAATCATTTTTTTTCGGCGCTCTTCGCTCACGCTCGACATCACAACGAAACGTACACGGAAGAAATAAACTACCTAATAGTTAGTTCAATTCACCCAACCTCGAACATCCGTACGGGAAGCCAAAATTGAGTAAGTATGGTAGAAGTAGTTTGCCTTTACTCCCATGTTGAAAAAGTACCCAACGGAAAATTTACTTACCCAATTGTAAGTTTAATTCACTCAATTTCGACCTCAGGCAATAAACTCAAAGTTGGCTTCCCGTATTGAACTGGCGTCGTTGGATTGTTTAGCTCTTTTGTTTTTGACAACAGAAGAAAAAGTGGATGAAAGAGAAGAGAAAAAATAACTCAAAATTAAGTTTAAAAAAACTCAACGCTGGGTACTTTTTTTCTTCCGTGTAAGAAAAAAATCAGAAGGGTTATACATACAAGATACGACCGCCCGACGTAAACTACGTAAAACAGATCATAATATAATTATTTTGGTTAGAGCCTAGAGTGATTGAAATTTTGACTTTTGCGCTCCCTTATGCTTGAACGATAACATTTGCTGTTCTGGTGAACCTCTTAAATTTTCAACTGAATTGGTTATAATATAACTGAGTACGAGCAGTTTGAAGTTTGTATGAAAATTACTATAGAAATCGCCCCGTATGTGAGAGATCGTTTCGTGAGGCGGATCATTAACTATTTAGGGGGAGATCTCCCAACGCCGGACACCTCCCAATACCAGACACTACTTGCAGAGGTCTCTCCTTCATCTTATTAAGAACATAAGGAAGCTATTGAAAAGGCTTCTAACGGCAAGGAATATCAGATCTTCATGTGATAAACTTTGTACAAAATTTGAAGTTCAATAAAAAGTCTTCACACCTGTTTTGTTACACTTACTTCAATTCAATTGTTTTTTCTTGCTGAGAAAGCCACAGAAATTAGCAGAAACAAAAATTGAAGAGGATATTGAAAAAGGTGGGAAATTTAGCTGAAGAGTCAAATTAGCTCCACTAACAATTTTTAATATTTACAACTTAAAGCACCCGAATAATTTACTATTCTGAATGTAATAGGAACTTAGTCACATTTGAACATGATGCAATAGTGTCCGGTACTAGGAGACAAATTTCTGAATCGTAAAATTTTTCACCAAAATTCATCGTTGAAAAACGTGTTTAAATGATCAAATATAGTTTGTATGAATCATCAATGGTCAATAGTCATATTTTGTGTTTCTTTCTTCTATCTATTCTTCCTTTGAAGCAATATAACTCACGAAGATGATCGATTTGCGAGATTTCCTCACTAATCAATTCATATTGGGATCAGCTGTGTTTCTATATGCAAAAGGTTAGTCAATTTTAAAGGAAAATTTGGGAAAATTGTCAAAATACAATATAAGGGCGAGTTTGGAGAAAACCTAATGCGATCGCTCGAAAAATGATCTAGAGTGCAGCGTCGCAATCAACGCAGAAAACGACATTTGGAACGTTAAACGTAAAAACCCGAGCAACGCAGGGTAAGTTCTGCTAGTATGGTATAAATGGAAACATAATCCGGATAGTTAAAGTTTTTTTTGTTAAATGGCTTATGTGTCCGGCACTGGATGGTCTCCCCCTAAATATAATCAACCCGAAGACTTCGTAGAATATTTCTAAATCTGTAAGACGATTGTTGTTGCGAACCGATCGGATTTTCGTAAGCAAAGTATAAAGAAAATAAAAATGCTCATTATTGGTTATGTTATTCTTTTACGTGCTCAATTTTTACGATTTTTCATTTTTCACACGATTTAGTATTTCTTTAATAATTTTTTCTTGCAAGCAGCGAATTGTTTGGCAATAAAGACGATTTATTCACTTCTAAGTTTCCTATGTTGCCAATGGACTCATATATTTTTAGATATTAATGACCAACGTTGCAAAACGGTTTTCCGAAAAATCTAATGTTCTCATAGTAATTCTCATTCAAACTTCAAATCGCGCGTGCGTGCTTAGTCAAATTACAACCATTGTGATGTTGGATATATGGAGTCGGGAGGTAGCGAGGCTTGTTTTGGTAAACGTTTCGCCGCGTGTAATGTGTAGTTTTTTCGCAAATCATGTTCGATCGCAGACCAATCCATTACCAATGTTTCGAACAAAATTGGCGTAACTCACTTGTCGCGATCGAACTATCCAAGTTCCGATTGAGGGAGGGATATCACCCCGCCTCACCATCGGAACTGATTCTGCTACCTCCGATGGCAGCCAAATGGCAGAGTAGAAAGCGGCGCTACCCGTTTACTCTCCAATGGCTACCATCGGGAAACTCTGCTTCCTCCGGTGACATTTCGACCAGCAGAGGGCGGTGCCACCCGCTTACTCACTGGTCTTTTAATGTCACCGGGAACTGCTCCGCTGGAACCTACTCCTGTAGGTCGCATCCTGGTCCTGGATGCCTCCACGCTGATCCCGCCTGTGATATGCCTCTAACACATCAGCCGAATAAAATCGGAATCTTGAGGTCAATTTTCCCATATTTATAAACATATGAAACATGTTACGCTTGTGATGGATGAATAAGCCAGGGGGAGAAGGCGGAGCACTGAATCCCTACCCCAACATGTGCGACATCTGGATTTGGTTCTAAACTGTAAACAACAGTGTTAATTCTCTACCACCTTTTTGTTATGGCGAGGCAATGTTTATGCACACTTTTGTTTTCGATATTTTATCAAAATTAAACACTCAATCATGCAGTAATATTACGATGTGGTATGCTTGAGATACCTGCTTGATTATATGGACTCGAAAAAGAATTTATTTGCAGTAACTAACCGAATATAAAAATGTTCGCATTAACGATTGCGCCCTAACACCGGTTCTAAGCTTCGATGCAGAGTACACGAGCTTTGTTCGCCAGTGACAGGCGTATGAGGCCCTTGGAATAAGCCTATACATCTTTTCTAGGCTCTGTTGCCACTTTTTCAAGTACACTGAATATTAGCGTGGCGCCATAATAAATTACCTACATAATGGCTAGTATAGAGCATTCTGAAATTTCATGCATTCATAAACTATGTCACAGGTTCTTTTATTTTAAATTGTTTTTTTTTAATTCTTTTTTTTTTATATACTTTCTGGCTATCACTACAATCCCCCTCTCCTCTACTCTCTGATTGCAGATTCAACACAAAAAGAAGATATCTATTACTTTATGGCTTTTTGTATGTGTTTATATCCAGTTCATTTCGAGTCAATTTCATCGTTAATCTGATTCCATATAAATCCATTACCATGGGCAGTTTGACTTACAACTAATAACTCAATACTCTAATAATTATGCTTTGCTAGTTTCATTCAAATACAACATATAAGTCAAGTATCCTTCAAATCTTACTCATTCTGATTGCAAGACATTCCAAATTTGATACTAATCCAAACCACATCCGATGCGAATCCAATCCAATCTAAATTAATTCAAATCTATAGCCTATATATAGCTATAGCCCGAAATGCACTTCATTTCACAATTCGGTTAAATCCAATCACAATTCAATCCTCTTTCAAATTAAATCTTCTTTAGATCCAAACTATTGGTCTAATAAATTATCCATATTTTTGTATAAAAAAACAAATATCAAATACTAATTTAAAACTCCAAAAAAAATTTTTTTTTATCCTCCTCCCATCATTCAATCTGAAATCTCCACTACACTCAGAATATTCAAATTACATCTACTACTCAAAATCATCAAAATCATATACAATTGGGTCCTAAAGCCCTACCTCGTTTATGATTGCAAACGATAGTGCATCGATCAAGAATACTTGAACTGATGTTTTGAAAATTCTGGTAAAAGTCTAAATAAGTAAAAATAATATTTTTGTGATTAAGACATTTTGAGGCAAATTTTGGGCTGTGCAACATTTCAGAATGAATCAACCATCAGCCCGAAACGTCAGGCCCATATATTAACAACTGTCAAACGTTGAGTCAAGTGCCCTGCGGTGTTTCGCTAGTGCGTTTGAATCATATTATTCCGTACGTCAAACAAGACCGAAAATGCCGAGGAAGCATTTTTCATCTATTTTCAAATTTCAAATTAAACAATACTCCTTTCGATTTTTGAGTCAAAATAAAAACTGACGCGTTCAGGATGATTAACTTCGTCGCTTCCTGAAAGAAAATCGAAAATCAATTCTTCATTTTAGGACCCAATTCAAACCTTAGGGCTTTTTTTTTTTCAAAATCCGCCATCCAGAACTCTGATCCAACTTTCAATCCCATATTTCTTATCCAAATTTAGTTCCAATATGTTATAGATTAAAATTCTATCAGCGTTCTACAATGCATGATTTTTTTACGTGGAATAGATGATACGGTAAGACGAGAATCGAATTTGTCATATCCGAGTTAACAATCTTACGCCATTGCTAGCTGGAGAACACAGTTTAACTATTTGATCAAAATATCCAATACAAATTTACATTCCAAACATTTGATCAATTTTATCGAATAATACCAATCTCTAATTAATATTTTCAAACATCTGGTCCAAATATCCAATCTATCCCAAAAATTCATTATGTAACATATTTTCAAAAAAATCTGACATTCTATCAATTTTGCTCTGATGTGGAATTTATTGTTTAGTATTAGGGTGCATCCATAAATTACGTAACGCTTTGAGGGGAGGGGGGTTGCTCAAAGTGTGACAATCCATACAAAATTTTCAGATGCTTCATAAAAAAGGGTGCCAATTTTTGCGTTACGTAATTAATGGATCTTCCATTACTTCGTCACGATTTGTCACGAATTCGCGAGAGGATAATCTTATTTTCAATATCCATTCTCATATACAAAAGAATTATTCAAAACAATTGTTCAATCTGTACAGGAATTGTATACAATGTTAACCAAATCATTTCCATTTTTTAAATTCAAATTTTCAAAGTAAATCACCATTCCCAATCTTCACTCAAGTTATCAGTAAATATTCATACCAAATCAGCAAGCGAACCTTAACTCCAATCGACAACAAACTATTATTGAATCTCAATTTGTGATTCAATTCATCAATCCGAATATATAATATGATATCAAAAAAAAGTTCATTATTTGGCATAATTTATGTCCAATGAAAATCTGCAAACCCTCCGCAGACTGCGTGGTTGGCGAAGTGCAGCCATGGACCGAGCTGAATGGAGAAGACTTTTTTTGTATTGCACATGCCACTCCAGCCTTAGTCTGGTAATAAATACAATAAAATCTACAAACCAAATCTTGATTAAAATCTTCACTTTGATTATTCAAACTAGATATTCAATCTCAATTTCCAAAACAAATCTGCACTAAACATTTGCTCTTTTACAAAATATTTGTTCGTTACAAAATCTGAAAAGTGATTTCCAACATTTTTCTTTTCTTTTTTGCCAAATATTCCCTCCAAACTTTCAATCAATTCTACAGTTCAATTATACTCAAACCTGAAATCCACATCGCCGTTCAAAATATTCAATCAAATCTGCAGACCGTTTCTAAATTCAATTGTTTAAGCCACATCGCAACAAAAGTTTCGCAGTTTTAAACAAACTTATTCAAATGCGAATTAGAATCTCCTCTCCGAATTCCCATTCAAAATCTGCAAACAACATTTGCATAATCCGATTGTCCAATTCAAAATTCTTCTTCAGTTCATACCTATAATAAAAACCCAAAATTAATATAAATCCAAGCCTATTAGAGACGAACAGGTGTCAATAACGAATTTCAAATCATCAACTTAAACTCATTATCTCTAATATAAATCGGCAATGCAGTCTGCTGTAGTTATCTTATAAATTTATTCAATCAAAATCTGTACAACCAGGTTTTTTTTTTACGCGGTTAGAATTCATTAATTTCTCAATTAATCTGAAATTTCACAGCTTTTTAATTACCCCCTGAATTCTCTTTAATTTTTTTGTGAATTATTTCGTGGGGTTAACATATTGTTTTATTGACGCTGAAGGTCTTAAACGCCTAAAATCAAACCGTGTAAAAAAACCTGGGTGTACTATAAATCTGCAGTCCACTATTCCAAAAGAAAAAAAAATAGAAACGCAATAAAAATGCAATCGGTAACGCTGATGGAAAAAAATGTCAGGAAATCTAATTCATGCAAATCTCAAATCTATATATTTAAATCAATTCTTGTGTCGAAATCTCTAATCCACATATTCTAATAAATTCTTGTATCCATGTACCCAATCTAAATCTTGAATTCTAGTTAAAACAGCTACACAATTATAATTTAATACAACGAGTCGTCACACAAACAGTACAATTTTGAATTTTCGACGAATTCAAATCTTTTACATCCAATCCCAACCAAAACTCCCTGGTCTTATATTTCTAGAACATAACTTAAATCGTCAAACCATATATAGTCCAAATGTAGTTCCTCACAATAACCATCGACAATTAAATTTCATATACTACAAACATTCAATATAAAACTTTATTTTTCATATTGAGTCCCAATTTCAAATTCATTTAAATGATTCAAAACAAGCATTCTTCCTAATCCAGAACGCCAATCTGAAACTGCTAACCAAATCTTTAATTTAGGATTTGTTTAATGAACCAATTGCATTTGACCTACTAAATCAATTGTGATCAAATCATTTCATTTCAAACTCAAATGATCTTCCACGCTATAAGATACCTCCAGTAACATTTAGTTCAAAAACAGAAGTCCAATCCGACACTGTTGACCAATTCTTCAATTTACCTTTTCAAACAAATAAAGCTATCCAAATAATTGGTTTATTATTTATAATTAAACCAAATATTCGCAAATACCATCAACAAGCAAATCAATTGATTAATGATCAACCAAATTCAAATACTGAATCAGAATAACTATTTGAGTCTATAATTATACGATTAACAAATCAAAATATCAATATCCAGTGAAAAACGTAAGCCAAATCTTATTATTCAATTCCTTTTCGGCCATGCCACTGAAACTTCAGCCAATTGTTCAATTAAATTATTCAATCCAAATCATAATTTTCAATGTTCTTACTCTGTACTTGCGAATCTTTAAATTTGAAATCCCAAACCTCCAAAAATCAGTCTACATTTAGAGCATTTAAAATCTTCATTCAAAATCTTTCACCTATATCACCATTCATATTCTTTGTTTTAAATCTTCACTCCAAATACATGCTATCCAATCTCATTTCCATTAGTCGCTTCAATTATTATCATTTACAAACGAAATTCCTACTCAAAATACCAATTCTGATTTTAAACACTATCGATTGTAACACAAATCTATATAATAATAAGTCCTAATTTAAATTTAAATTCGAATTTACAATTTAAACTTTGAATTCAGCTTTATGCGCCCAGTCTAATAGTTTGTTAGTACTTCGCCCATCTCCGTCGAAGTACATAAATTTCTTATCTTTTTTTTTTTTTTTGGCCTTGTTTTTTAGTTCTAAATACTTTGCCCATCTCCGTCAAAGTATTCTTTTTTTGCCTCTTTTTTTTTCTTTATTTTCCGAAGCTCCGTCTATTTCCACCGGAGCTTCTTTCTTGGCCATATACACTTCTACTTCGCCCATCTCCGTCGAAGTAGAATTATTCTTATGTTTCCAATTTTATTTCTTTTCCCCTACCTGCTGCGCCATGTCGCGATCGAACTATCCAAGTTCCGATTGAGGGAGGGATATCACCCCGCCTCACCATCGGAACTGATTCTGCTACCTCCGATGGCAGCCAAATGGCAGAGTAGAAAGCGGCGCTACCCGTTTACTCTCCAATGGCTACCATCGGGAAACTCTGCTTCCTCCGGTGACTTTTCGACCAGCAGAGGGCGGTGCCACCCGCTTACTCACTGGTCTTTTAATGTCACCGGGAACTGCTCCGCTGGAACCTACTCCTGTAGGTCGCATCCTGGTCCTGGATGCCTCCACGCTGATCCCGCCTGTGATATGCCTCTAACACATCAGCCGAATAAGCCTATACATCTTTTCTACACGCTTAGTTCAGTTCACCCAAACATGGGTGAACAGTACCCATAATCTCAAAAAAGTGCACATACCTATTTATGGGTGAAGTACCATTCACCCATATTTGAGTAGAAGTGGTTCATGGAAATATTGGTAATGTTCACCTATTTATGAGTACTTTATTATAGGTAAATTTTACCTTAATATGAGTGATATTTTTTTGTTTTGGATTCAAAAATCGTATTGGATAAGATTATTAATTAAGCAAAATATTTTATAAGTTAATAAATATAAAGCAAAACGTTTATTGGCTTGCAGACATACATTTTACATTATATACCTAGTTCGATAATTGATTAAACCTTCTCGTTGCCGGCGAGGTCGCCGGATGCTAGACTACTGCTTTATAGTCAACAGCAGAAAGAGATGGTAGTGATCGCGGACTAACCGGAACATCCCTCAGCAACAGCTTCACGTCAGTATGGTGGTATAAACATCAATCTTCGGAACACAAGATAGCTGGCCACAGAAGCACCAATAATGTTGTGGAAGTTTAAGGCATGCCATTTCGGAACTTGTGACAGCTTGGCTGATATTCGCTGTGCCGGTCCAACCGATAAATTGTTGCATCGATCCATTAAACGATTGTACATTGCACATCCTTCACCACACAAGATCTGGAAAACATTGAAAATCACAATTAAATCCTAAATTATTTCAATAACTAAATAACATACCAATCTTGGCAATCCGGGTTAGCAGTATCGGATGGTAGCATAATAACAGTCTTTGGCACAAACATACATAGCAGCATCCTCTTTCTAACTCTTGAATTACCCTGTCGTCTGGATTAATCTTTCAGTTAATTCTGTCAGTTCATCATGTTGCTTTGCTATTATGGTTCTCCCGAGAGAACGATCGGGAACAATTAGACGGAGCAGAATGCATGTTGGAACTAACAGTTTTTGTTGGAGTTGTCCAGAGGTTCCAAACTGAGACGGTCACTGGAGGATTCCGAAGCACTGGTACCACACTGGGATGTACAAAACTGCTTGCCGGCTGTGACCAATTCATGGTTCGGGAACTTGTATCCATTTTTCGTCGCCAGTGAGGAGGTTGATATGGTGCTGCTGATCGGCTGCTGCATGCACGGAAGAAAAAAAGTACCCAAAATTGAGTACTTTTAAACTTACTTTTGAGTTGTTTTTTCTCTTCGCTTTCATCCACTCTTTCTTTTGTTGTCAAAAACAAAAGAGCCAAACAATCCAACGACGCCAGTTCAATACGGGAAGCCAATGTTGAGTTTTATTACCTGGGGTCGAAATTGAGTGAATTAAACTTAAATTTGGGTCAATAAATTTTCCGTTGGGTACTTTTTTAACATGGGAGTAAAGGCAAACTACTTCGACCCTACTTACTCAATTTTGGCTTCCCGTACGGATGTTCGAGGTTGGGTGAATTAAACTCACTATTGGGTAGTTCATTTCTTCCGTGTGGAGAAGCTCGTCGAGAACTGCGAGTTGCGACCTGAAAGTTATCGAAATTCAATATTGTAAAAACATAGTATTCCTAATTAAATACAACAAAATAGTTACCTCATATGGAGAGCACTCACATCAACAGATATCGGATATTTTACGGCGCGCATAGAAAAGGGAACTTTAAAAACTACTGCGATGACGGCGACGACCGTGACATGGCCGCCATCAGTTCGGATTTGTTTATGTTAATTTTTTCAACCAAATATGGGTAAATGAGATTACTCAAAAATAGGTAAAGTCGATTTCTTCAGAATATCAGTAACTTTCACCGATTTTTTGGGTGAGTTTTACTAATAAAATTGGTAGAATTGCATTTACCCATATATGAGTGAATGTAGTACCCATAAATAGGTAAACCAATCTAAGCGTGTAGGCTCTGTTGCCACTTTTTCAAGTACACTGAATATTAGCGTGGCGCCATAATAAATTACCTACATAATGGCTAGTATAGAGCATTCTGAAATTTCATGCATTCATAAACTATGTCACAGGTTCTTTTATTTTAAATTGTTTTTTTTTTTAATTCTTTTTTTTATACACTTTCTGGCTATCACCAAAAAAGAGGAAAAAAAACATTGACTTGGGATTTTCATAAACAACTATTTACATCTCATTTTTTTTTATTTACAGCTTAGTCTAATTTTACAATCCAATATCCGTACTCAATTCCCATTTTCAAATACATCCTAATTCAAATTTGAATCGTTGCGTTCTGCTGGTCAACCGCATTACCGTTTCTTTTACACGACCAATCCGCCTCTCTTCTACACAACATTTACCATCGAAAGCTGCAACAATCCAATACTCTTCAAGAGCACCTTCGACAACACAAGCAGAAAACCGCTGAGAAAACAAATCATTTATTCCAAAAACAAATCATGTTAACTCGAAACCGATAAGAACAACAGATCATTCAATCGGGTACATTCGACATTACAAGTGAAAACCGATAAGAATACGAATCATTTGCTTCTACTCCAGAGTTATTTCGACATCTTAGCTCGATTAAGTCAAACCGATGAGAAAACAAATCACTTATCACGTCACAAGCCAAAACTGATGGGGCAAGTCATTCAATCCGGCACTCTACCACAGCAGCTTTGACATCACATATCGAAATTGATGAGAAATCAAATTTTTATGCTGGCGCTTGACTTTTTAAGTCAAAACAGTTGAGAAACAACACATCTTTCAATCCACCACTTTCCTAGAGCGCCTTCGACATCACAAACCAAAACCAATGAGTGAATCATTCAATCCGACGCTCTTCCAGAGCGTCTTTGACATCCCAAGTCGAAACCGATGAGCAAATCATTCAATCCGACGCCATTCAGAGCGTCTTCGACATCACAAATCGAAACCGATGGAAAAATCATTCAATCACAAGTCGAAACCGATGAGCAATTCATTCAATCCGACGCTCTTCGAGAGCGTCTTCGACATCACAAGTCGAAACCGATGACCAAATAATTTAATCCGACGCTCTTCCAGAACGTCTTCGACATCACAAGTCGAAACCGATGACCAATCATTTAATCCGACGCTCTTCCAGAGCGTCTTCGACAATACAAGTCCAAACCGATGACCAAAACATTCAATCCGACGCTCTTCGAGAGCGTCTTCGACATTACAAGTCGACACCGATGATCAAATCATTTAAACCGACGCTCTTCCAGAGCGTCTTCGACATTACAAGTCGAAACCGATGACCAAATCATTTGATCCGACGCTCTTCCAGAGCGTCTTCGACATCAAAAGTCGAAACCGATGAGAAAATCATTCAATCCGACGCTCTCCCAGAGCGTCTTCGACAGTACTAGTCGAAACCGATGAGAAAACAAATCATTTTTTTTCGGCGCTCTTCGCTCACGCTCGACATCACAACGAAACGTACACGGAAGAATTAAACTACCTACTAGTTAGTTCAATTCACCCAACCTCGAACATCCGTACGGGAAGCCAAAATTGAGTAAGTATGGTAGAAGTAGTTTGCCTTTACTCCCATGTTGAAAAATTACCCAACGGAAAATTTATTTACCCAATTGTAAGTTTAATTCACCCAATTTCGACCTCAGGCAATAAACTCAAAGTTGGCTTCCCGTATTGAACTGGCGTCGTTGGATTGTTTAGCTCTTTTGTTTTTGACAACAGAAGAAAAAGTGGATGAAAGAGAAGAGAAAAAATAACTCAAAATTAAGTTAAAAAAAACTCAACGCTGGGTACTTTTTGTCTTCCGTGTAAGAAAAAAATCAGAAGGGTTATATACAAGATACGACCGCCCGACGTAAACTACGTAAAACAGATCATAATATAATTATTTTGGTTAGAGCCTAGAGTGATTGAAATTTTGACTTTTGCGCTCCCTTATGCTTGAACGATAACATTTGCTGTTTTGGTGAACCTCCTAAATTTTCAACTGAATTGGTTATAATATAACTGAGTACGAGCAGTTTGAAGTTTGTATGAAAATTACTATAGAAATCGCCCCGTATGTGAGAGATCGTTTCGTGAGGCGGATCATTAACTATTTAGGGGGAGATCTCCCAACGCCGGACACCTCCCAATACCAGACACTACTTGCAGAGGTCCCTCCTTCATCTTATTAAGTACATAAGGAAGCTATTGAAAAGGCTTCTAACGGCAAGGAATATCAGATCTTCATGTGATAAACTTTGTACAAAATTTGAAGTTCAATAAAGAGTCTTCACACCTGTTTTGTTACACTTACTTCAATTCAATTGTTTTTTCTTGCTGAGAAAGCCACAGAAATTAGCAGAAACAAAAATTGAAGAGGATATTGAAAAAAGGTGGGAAATTTAGCTGAAGAGTCAAATTAGCTCCACTAACAATTTTTAATATTTACAACTTAAAGCACCCGAATAATTTACTATTCTGAATGTAATAGGAACTTAGTCACATTTGAACATGAAGCAATAGTGTCCGGTACTAGGAGACAAATTTCTGAATCGTAAAATTTTTCACCAAAATTCATCGTTGAAAAACGTGTTCAAATGATCAAATATAGTTTGTATGAATCATCAATGGTCAATAGTCATATTTTGTGTTTCTTTCTTCTATCTATTCTTCCTTTGAAGCAATATAACTCACGAAGATGATCGATTTGCGAGATTTCCTCACTAATCAATTCATATTGGGATCAGCTGTGTTTCTATATGCAAAAGGTTAGTCAATTTTAAAGGAAAATTTGGGAAAATTGTCAAAATACAATATAAGGGCGAGTTTGGAGAAAACCTAATGCGATCGCTCGAAAAATGATCTAGAGTGCAGCGTCGCAATCAACGCAGAAAATGACATTTGGAACGTTAAACGTAAAAACCCGAGCAACGCAGGGTAAGTTCTGCTAGTATGGTATAAATGGAAACATAATCCGGATAGTTAAAGTTTTTTTTGTTAAATGGCTTATGTGTCCGGCACTGGATGGTCTCCCCCTAAATATAATCAACCCGAAGACTTCGTAGAATATTTCTAAATCTGTAAGACGATTGTTGTTGCGAACCGATCGGATTTTCGTAAGCAAAGTATAAAGAAAATAAAAATGCTCATTATTGGTTATGTTATTCTTTTACGTGCTCAATTTTTACGATTTTTCATTTTTCACACGATTTAGTATTTCCTTAATAATTTTTTCTTGCAAGCAGCGAATTGTTTGGCAATAAAGACGATTTATTCACTTCTAAGTTTCCTATGTTGCCAATGGACTCATATATTTTTAGATATTAATGACCAACGTTGCAAAACGGTTTTCCGAAAAATCTAATGTTCTCATAGTAATTCTCATACAAACTTCAAATCGCGCGTGCGTGCTTAGTCAAATTACAACCATTGTGATGTTGGATATATGGAGTCGGGAGGTAGCGAGGCTTGTTTTGGTAAACGTTTCGCCGCGTGTAATGTGTAGTTTTTTCGCAAATCATGTTCGATCGCAGACCAATCCATTACCAATGTTTCGAACAAAATTGGCGTAACTCACTATATATGAAAATGGTTGGATATGACAATTAAAAATTTTCATTTAAAAACCCCGAATTTATTATTCCACAGTGGTGATGATGCTCTTCTCCGATTGTTATTCGACTTAGAGTGATTAATGCATTTAATAGTTAATTGTGTTATTTTAAAGGGATGCTGCCGAAATAGTAGGATACACGTTAACTTTCACCTACTCAGTGACTGAGTAAAATAACATTGCTCTCTCTTTCTATCCCACAGAAATTTTACACAATTCCCGTCAAAACAGAGTGTAACCTTGTTTAAAGTTGATAATCAATTTTAATATTCACCTCTTGCTAACATGAACATGTCCAGCATCTGTAGCACTTTTTCATAAACACTACTTTTTTGCTCCGACCGCGGTCATTGCTCTGGTTCTGTTTTGTACTTTTTGTGCGAATCACCGCACAAAAGTAGAGCGCAAGAACCAACCGCAGACGGCGGTCGTAACGAAACTGTGAAATTTTACTAGGTTGGAAAAGATTTGGAATTTTTAATGTTTTTACTTTGTAATTAATAGTTCCAATAGGCTTCAAAAATTGCTGGAGAGTTGCCGATTCGATTGATAATAAAATCTCGAAAATCCATTGAAAGATAAAGGAGCTGTTAGCGTTTGAAATCTATCCTAATTTCGTGACGGTCTCGAATTTGGAAATTTCCGTTTTACACCCTGTATCAGAGTCTTCCCCTTAGACGTAGTTTACGTCAAAAATGACCCAATCACGCCAAAAGAATACTTACAAAATAATAATTTCCAACCAGGAACAATCTGGCCAGGATCGCCAAATGTTTGGCCCAATTCCGCCGAACGAGCTATCCGTTGGTGTGATCGCTGATGTGCTGTCTCATTGAGCGTGTAACTCCGTTCGTTGCCCAACGAGGAAGGAAGCAAAGTCATGGCCTGCTATTCACTAGTCAATGTTGGCAACCGAACCGTTATATGAATGGTCTTTGCATATCTGTCATCAATGTACGCTGGAAGTGGATTATCCATTTTCTAATATATCTCACCCTCACAGTATCCAGTCCCAGCAAAAGACAGCGATCAGCATACGGTGCCGTGGTAGATTCAGCGAGTCCGTCTATTGGGGACGGCGCAGTGCATATCGGACAAACTTGCGTTGTATAACTTCAAACCGAGCAGTCCAAATAGCTTGATACGAATTCCAGACAGCAAAAGCAGATTGAAATTGAGAGTTGAGACCGTACCAATGAGCAGTATAAGGCTTTAAAGCATGAAGGAAAGCGGAGTTCATTAGAAATCTTTAAAATGAAACCTAACTGGCAATTCACTTTGTCAATCGTAGTTGAACAATGACGAGTGACAATTTTTCTGTCATCCAACATGACGCAAAAATCTTTGAAAGAATCAACACGTTCGAAATCTTCGGCAGTTCGACGAAAGCTTAAAAGGCATGAGCCAGCCGAAAGCTGCAAGTCTTTTAAATAAAGGTAAAAAAAGAAAGCTTATTATGTAGTACTTCGAAACGTCCAAGACCATTATATTACGCTCACATCAACTTTTTTAATGAATCCAATAGCTTCTGAAATTTTTAGTAGTTCACCAGAATTCAAATAACGAAGTATATTTTTAGATCGTCCGGAACCATCTGCAGCGCAGATCTCCACGTTGCAGGATAAAGTCACTCACATCATTCACTAAGAGAGAAAATAACAATGGACCAAGTGTTCTTCCTTAGGGTACTCCGGAACCGTTCGAGGAACAGTGAAATGAGTTATCCCCTATGTCTATGTTAACGGTTAGATATGATCGAAGTCAGAAGAAGTACCTATATCGTGATTCACTATATCAAATGCTGCTTGAAGATGTCTTCGGTCACTATCTGATGAGATATAAGGGCAAGGCTTTCCAGCATCACTAATTCTGGGCGTGAGAGAACCATGCGGCTGGACATCAAGCAGTTGTCGGACAAGGGCGTAAACTCGACGTACGAATCGAACGAAACCCAATTAAAAATTGACAAATGCCGCGAAGTAGGCATTTGGGCAAATTCTAGTACACACAAGGTGTTCCGCGTCCCGCTATGAAGGTGTGTTGCCGCTCCATCAGTTTCGCTACGACATTGGTGAGCGCGATGGGCCTGTACCCACTCGAGTCGTTGGATGCGCTCTGGTTCTTTTGAATAGGGACTACAAAGCTTGCTTTCCACTCTGTTGGTAGGGTACCGTTCCGCCATTCCGTGTTGATGGCGTCCAGTAGAGCAATTTTCCCTTCGTGGGTGCAGCTCCCGGATAAAAATTTACAGTAACTTGAATGACATAACTCTTTGAAATACAATAGATTGTGTGGTAAACAATATAAACTATTGTACGCTTATTGTAAAATGTTCACGGTTGTAAAAGATCTTTATTGTACTTACATTAACATAACAATATATTTAAATGTTACCAATACATTCTATTATATTTTTATTGTTCGCTTATGTTTGGTATTGCACATCCAAAAACTAAACAAATTATGAAAGTTTTCGGTTTGGATGATCTGGAAATTCGTCTAATGTAATTGAATTAATATAATTTTGGAATATTTCATGGATTTATTATATTGTTGAAATAACAATTGAAAACAATAAAATTACAATAGATTTTCTTATAAAATGAATAAAAATGTTATACCGATTCTCAAGTAATATATTTTCATATTGCAAGTCTAGAAATGTTATGCAATAAAAATTGGAATTAAAAAAAATTAAAGGTAACAAAAACTTTTGCTTATCATTTTACTCGGAGAATGGCTGGATTCATTTGAGCGTGTACAGTTTTGTTTATAATTAGTGAAAAGATGAAATTAATAAAACTGTATGGTGCAGAAAGTGTCTTTTTCATTACAGTTTCTGGTGTTGGGCAACGATAGATCACTATGGCTTCTGTACCGTGGTAAGTATCCAAAGTGTTAGAGTGCGTTAGTGCATCATTACTGGGCCTGAGCGCGAGTATTTTGATCACACTCGCCGTGCTGTCATTTAGATTAGTCAAACTTTTTCGCATCGGTTACTATTTTCGGTTATCATTTTGGAGCCTGCATTCCGTACCGGTAACGTTTGGCATTTTTGGTAGTTCATCAAATAGCAGCGGTGTTATCGCGCTACCAAATTTGGTCTAGCGCGTTTAGTAGCGACCGGTAAAGTGTCAAGTAATGATACTGGGCTGGCAAACGGCTTATACTCACCACCGGTAATCGTAATCTACAATACTACAAAAGTTCAATGTACATAATGGACGTAGTGGTTCATCCCGAACAAAAAATAA
Organism: Armigeres subalbatus; assembly: GCF_024139115.2. NCBI lineage: Eukaryota > Metazoa > Arthropoda > Insecta > Diptera > Culicidae > Armigeres > Armigeres subalbatus. Next base: position 35,804,034 of record NC_085140.1, on the reverse strand, counting down.
ATAAAAAAAAATATCGTCATAATACCTGATGACATACCTGGTTACATGTATCCTTGTTCCTTTACAGAAATGAAGCTTATGATGAAATACTGATGCTTGGCCAATCTCACCAACGGGATCTAATAAGAACTGATGCAGGTATTTTTTTTGTTTTCTTCTCGACGTACTTTTTCTAATAAAACTAACATTCTTTTATAATTTACATTTTCACAGGTTTATAACTACATGTATTGTTCATCCGGAACAAAGTTAGTACGCCTTTTATACCGAAGTTGAATTTTTCTCCAGATACAGGCAACTTACCCAACTTCGTAAGTAGTGCGCTGGATTCGCCTAAAGATGCGCTAAACAACACATCAATTAGTTTGACAAATAAAACTTCGGAAGAAAGCAATGCGAGGTAAAATTAGTGAAAATGAAGTTTAAACTGATTTAAAATAAAATAATTTGTAAAGCAAATAATTGTATTGTATTTTTATTGTAATGTTGGAGTATAATGTATTCTAAATCCTGTTGTATTTCTATTGTAAAACAATAGAAACAGTAATTGAAAACATTTAAAACACAATGTTTTCTATTATTTTGTCGCTCGAAATCATCCCATTGAAGAACCGTAAAATCAATTGTTTTGCTCAAAATTTTGTATGGAAAATTTTCGATTTTTTTATTGTAAAGATACATAACAACCCCCCTTTTTTATTGTAAAAGTCCCATTTACCATTCATTTTATCGTGGAAAACCATTATTTCTCATGTGATTTTAATGTCGAAATTCCATTAAATTCAATGGTAAAAATTATGTCTTAAATGGTGTTGTAACAATAAAATTTATGATATTTTAATGATATTTTTTATCCGGGCTTCCTTAGTATTGGGTAGCCCAAAGGCGGGCCCAACGGATTTCCCATTACTTGGTGGGACTTGAAAGGGTGGGATTTTCAACGCTAGTTTACCGCGCTTTTTCTCGAACTGCTCTTGGTATACTTCATACGATGACTGGGCTTTGAAATGATCGGCCTTCGAAGTGTAAGCGACAATGGCCGGATCGTGATGGGTGTTGTCATCTATCTTCAGGGTTATTCCCTTAGCCCGCCTTTTCCCGTTGAGGCAGTTTATTCTTCGCCATAGCTCTGTTGTAGTCTGGTCACTGCTTATCCCGTCCAAAAAGTCGGACCACCTTCGCTCCATGTCTTCCCGGACAGTTTGTCTGCAATTATTCTGGGCCGTGTGGTTATCGGCATCGACACGTAGCATTTCCAGGTCGGGGCTGTGTGGAAGCATACGTTTCTGTCAGTTCGATAAAACTGCCAGGTGGTGATGCCTCGAGGTCTAGCTTGATGCTTTGCTGGAAACTACCCCAATCTGCCTTGTCGTATATCCATCGCGGTCTCTTAGAATTCCCCATCGGTTTGCTATAGGTCTACGTTGTCTACTCACGATCGAGTTTGAAGCAAGTATTACGTCAATGGCGGACTCCGTGGACCCTCGGTGGAAGGAGGGAGCCATTCCAGTCAACACAATATCGTATATGATGGAACATAAGATGTTAAAGTGGGGGCGATATACCTTTTTGGCTTAAATACCGAACATGACTCGTATTCCGAGCACTGGCGTTTTAGCGCCCTTAAACTAAAAATTTCATTAGTTTTCCGCACTGAGGATCAAAGTTAAAAACGAATTTACCCGAGTAGCACACTTGTCACATAACATTCACTGTGACTAATATGCTACCAAATCCGGTCACATTGAAGTTGCTACAACAAAATCGATGTGAACTGTGCTACTAGGGTAAGCTCCTGTGGAGAAAATTACACGAATAAAGTCAAAATGGCAATTTAAAGGCGAGTGTTCGGAATATGAGTCACGTTCGGAATTTGAGTCAAAACGGTACGTACATGTTGTATGGGGACCGCACGGACTACTTTGTCTCTTTCTCACTGCAAATAAATTAGAAAACAACAAGGACAGTAAATGTCAAATTTCATGAAGAACGAAAGAGAAAGAAATTCGTCCGTGCAGTGCCCTATATCGCCTTCACTTAAGCATCTTCTTATATGGCATCATATACGAGGTTGTGTTGACTGGGATCATTCAATACTGTTAGTCCTGCTTCAGATGCCGCATTGAAACGGCATTTCGTCAGGCGTTATTGGAGCGACTGCGTAATGGTAGCCGTTTATGTCGTCCAGGACAATAACCGGCGATGGGAGCTTCTTCAAGCGAGTCGGCAGGTGGCTGCTGGATGCTGAGGGTTCGGTACCCACAGGCGGAGATGGGGGAAGCGACGGGGCGAAAAGGGTTGCAGACGAATAGTTCGGTGTGGGTGTGCTCCCCCTCAGAGCTCTACCGGAGGCAAGTCCCTCGCCGCGGTCAGCTGCTGATACTTTTCCTTTGGAGGCAGGGTGGTGTGGCTTGACATTCCGGGGAGTATGGAAACATTGGGGCCGAATCTTTGCTTGCGGAGAATATCGTATAGTTCAGACGATGTTGCCTCCGGCCCTACTGGTGAAAAGGTATCCTATGCAGGGGTAACGTCCGACCGTCGAGGGTTGTCCACCAGTTCCGGGAACGGTGTATAGCAACCGCAGTGATGGGGCCCTGGCTACTCGGACATCCTTGAACAGACTTGAGCCTTGACCACCACTCTCTTGGACGTAGGGCCCTGGATGTTGGTGAATGGACGATAGGTGTAACAGTGTTTGTAATTTGAGCGACTAGCACTTTTATGTAATTCAGCTCGGTGTTACAAATCGGGAATGACCCTCACATTGAAAATTTTTTTCTTGGTGCCCAACTTTGTTTGGAGGTTTGCTTCAATTTTTCCGATGAAATATAGTACGGATTTGGTTTTGAAATTAATCCTCCAAGACCGTAATTATTTTTTGCAGTTTTCAGTCGTTTAATATTTGATATGTGTGATAAGTGATATGTGTTTTGAACAATAATAGAAGCTTCAATGTATGTTTTTGTTTACAAATGGTTTAAAATTGAATTTTGAAGTTCTACACTAAGTATACGGGAAGGCTATAATAACTTCAAAAACGGAGCTATCGATAGAAGGATCATAATCGACACAGCTCGACGAATTGAGGTGATGTCTGTATGTGTGTATGCGTAAAAAATGTGCGACAAACTTCTATGTACCGCCATCGGGGGTGACAATGGGTCATCGCTCTCACCGGCAGCCTGGAGGTCGGATAGCAAAGGTCTCTTATATTTCAGTCTTCATGCCCTCAGATACATTCAATCTATTCTACAAGCATTCTAAGTAGTTGAAACAGTGACCCATTCTCACCCCCATTTGACCCATTGTCACCCCCGACGACGGTACTTTGCATTATTCTATTGTTTTCACTACAATAGTTATGGTCCACAGAAAAATCAAAAAAAAATAAATGATCGAAAAAATGAATTGAATGTGGCAAATATAGCCCAAATAGGACAATATAGGTGCAAAAAAAACTTTTTTTTTTCAAAAAACGTCGGAAACCTTTGAACTATTTTTTATGTTAAGACAGTTATTTTGAGCTTTTTAGTGGAATGTCTTCACTTGTCATAAAACGAGTTTGTACCTTCCCATTTAATTCACCCACTTGATTGTACCTTCGACTTAAGTCGAGTCAAGTACGAGACACTGAAGACGACCTTACTGTTGAGGTCGAAATACGTATCTGTCAAGGTACAATCAAGTGGTGGAATTAAATGTGAAGGTACAATCTCGTCTTATGACAAGTATTTTTTAGAATTATGGGTTGTCTACATCCGATTATCTTTCATATAAGGCTTGAGCACCATGACTTTCCGAACATAGTGTTTTTTGGGACAGCCTAGTAATAATAATGAATGAGATTTAGCTTTGCCCGTCTATCGGACACTGTGCCGCGCAACGAACCGAGTGGACGGAACTGAAAACGGCGAACAGTCATTCTCTCCTCTACAGTGTGCTCGTCGTTGCATGCATCGCGAAGAGAACTGCTGTTCAAACAAAATGTTTCTCAATTGTGACTATGCTGTGTGGGAGCTCCCATATTCCGAGACCGAGTGACTGACAAAAAACTTATTCAAATTCGTTTTCCGCCATCGCAGCCGGACAAACAAATTCGTTGATCGGTGATCATCGTCGCGGGCTCTTTTTATGCTTCGCTTGCCCCTGGAACAACGACTAAGACGTCCGTGCATAAAAACGGCTGCGCGGAGGACGTTCTATAATGTACCTTTGGGAGACCGCAGTCCCCATAGCTGATGTTGTCGCAAAGTCGCACTCGTAAAAAGCGATCATCGGAAGTCAGTTGTCCAGCCGGAGAGCCAGAGGGAGTCAATCGATCGGAATCGATTTCGCATGCACCGTGGCGGTTTCGTTTCGGAGCCATTTCCACGCTGAGAAAGATCGTTTGTTCCTTGTCTCCGGATGTGCGATGAGGTCGCGCCTTAACGATAGCTCTTTTGGTAAATAATGGAAGCCAGTTTTACGCTCCGATTGAAATGTTTGCACTCTCCAGCTCCACTGTCGTTGTCGATTGATAAACACTTTTTTTTTTGGGAAACGACTTCTTGAAGCGACTGCAAAGTGGTATGTCTATTTGATGAAATTTTCAAACTGTCTATTTGTTTTGGTCACATGGTTTCTGACTGTGAAAGGAGGGTTAGTTAATTTATTTTCCTATGATGTGGGACGTATTTGCTAGGTCAATAGCCATTGAATCCAGGTGTCCCGTAACCGGACAAGGGAGAATGGTAATCAATTAAATTTATCTTCTAACTACTTTCTAACAGTTTTGGAATAATTAATGGTATGAATAAGTTTTCAAAACATATAAAATTTGTAAATTTTCTAACCTTGATCTATAGCATTACAACCGTTGTTTAACCTTAAAACCTAACGATCTAAACATAATGATTTCCCAACCCCTCTGAGAATATATATGTCTCTCGAAATTGATAAATTTATATTGCATATTATGTAGAAGTGGCATATTGTAAGAACCTGCTAAAACCGGTTTAAGAACTGGGTATATGCAAAATTGTTAGATTCTGATACAGGTATTGTAAGAAAAACTGTTAGGTCTTATACAATATTTGTTTAAGAATCTTGTAGTTTCGCATATGCCCAGTTCTCATACAGATTTAGGAAGTGTTTTATACAGATTTGTTAAAAAATCTGACATCCGCTGGTTGAATGTATATAATTAATTTAAATTCGTATGATGAAAAATAGCACAAAAATGAGAAAGAAGCGAAAGATTGACAACACATATATAACGCACTGTTTTTATTTTTTTATGATTCATTAATCGCAGATTGACCTTTACATATGTACATAATTTTTAATCTGAGAAAGGGCACGCTTTCAGTGTCACTAATTTCAACTCCCTACCGACATGCCTCACATGGGTGCCCAGCGAAAAGCTTTCAAAACCACCGCACAAAGAACTCTGTTATCGATACGACTCAATCGTAAAGTTGTCACCGTGTCCGAGTTGTGGAGATAACTACAAAATAGATGCATAAGGGTGTAATAAACTCCACAGGTTTCTCCTAACCCGTGTCGTATAGACCAGGAAGCACGGTGCGGTGCACGGCAGAAGCCTGCAGCTTGGAGAAATCTGTTTTATTGTTACAATCTTCCATGGATTATAAAGTGCCATTATAAATATATGAGTGCCCGATCGCTACGCGTGTCGCCCTTTATGGTGGGTAGGTGTCATGTGAGACAGTTTCAATTTCTCCTCCGCAAACGGGATAGCGGATCGCGACAGGCGGATTTTTTTTAGTCATGAGGTACCAGAATCCTAAAGCAATAAATCACTTTGAATTAGTTTTGTTCAGGGTAATTTAGATAGTATTTACCAAAGAATTCTCCATAAAACCAGATATCAAAAATTGAGAAACTAGAAATTATTCAGTCACATTTGTAATGTATCCGTACTATTGAATCAACAATTCTACGAATTTGCCCGCAGGACCAATTTCAAACCCTGATGGTATGTTATGAATTACATTTTGTCACGGTCACTTTGACAGATACAGGCAAATGCTGATTCAGCGAATACCTTTCTCAATTTACAACTCCTTAAATGGGCTAAGTCGGTGGCCTCTCGCTATGTTTACAGTTTCTTCCTCTCTCTAGATGGGTTTGGCCAGGAGTAGTAATCCTTAAGGTTTTGTTATTTTGGTGAGTTCAAATTTCTCAAGAAAGTTCTTCTGAATATCGCATTTTGAACGAAAGATGTTGCCGGTACGTAATCTCGCCAAGCAGCTCAAACTACCGAAAAGTAGTTTGTGTTCAATGTTTGTAAATCGTTTGACCTGCGCCTGGTTGTGAATGGGAAGATGTGGAGTGGATGAAATAGATTCCCGGCAAATGGACAAGAAGGTTGTAGTTATTATTAAGAAAAATTCAAACCTTTCTGACGAATCGAAATTTAGCCCGCAAAGTTGAAAAAAATATGTACAGAAAGAAAGACATAGGCATGGAATAAAGATGTACTGGTCAGGACATTTTCTACTGTCCGCAACCAAAGACATCTAACCAGGACCTCGTAATCACTTCAAAAACAACCACCCCAATGTAGGAGTTTGTATAAAGTACCTGCCCAAGCAGCACATATAAAAGTTACTGTAACTTATGTACGACTTAATCCAGTCACATATGAGTCCTAAACGGAATCTCACCGATACCTCACCGACGCAAAAAAAACCCCTCAAAGATGCCTCAATGCAATGTCAGCAAGAAGAGTGGCGGACACGCCGCAAAACCAAACTATCCCACATTACAATAACATCTATGCCGTTGGCCTTAGGAACAGACGCCATTTTTATTTATTATCAGACTAAGGCCGGAGTGACCTGTGCTGCACATAAAAGACTTCTCCATTCAGCTCGGTCCATGGCTGCACTTCGCCAACCACGCAGTCTGCGGAGGGTCCGCAAGTCGTCCTCCACCTTGCCCGCTGTGCAACTCGCCTTCTTGTTCCCGTCGGATCGTTGTCGAGAACCATTTTCACCGGATCCTAACCGGAACTTTCGTCTGAGGATGATTTCGAACGAATAAGGGTTCGACGGTGTTTCTGGGTAGTCGGGACAACGGGGTCGACCCAGCACCTAGTGGGCAAAGATTCGATTCGCCAAACAAGTCGAGTCTGTCTAGATCTTTCGATTTTCGGTTGGCGATGCCCATCCGCCGCGGGAGGTATAATTTACCCCTTCAGGCCACTTTTCGGGCCTCCGCCATGTATTTCAACCCGGATTATACAGGGGATGGACAAAATAATTAGGATAGGCAAATTTAAGGTAAAATTAGATGTGTTGTAACTACCTTAGTTATTATCCGATTTTGACAATTCAGGCATGCCTGGACTAGAAAATTAATGCAGTTTGACGGTATGTCCATGGAACCGACTATGGTCACCGGATTCCGGAGATATTCCGGGTTTTTCGAAGGTAGGTTCAAAACCGTAAATTTGAGGTGAGTATTGGGAGAAGTTGTAGTTAAAAATTGAATAATATTAGTAACTACAAATGAAGTAGGGCTCTTGCTGATTGGAACCATATATTGAGATTTGGAATCGGACCAGAATCAAGTGAGATATGGCCATTTCTTTAAAATCGGCTTCGATCGATACTTATCAAAGGGGTCAGGCCACAACTTCATTTGAATCTCGCTTTTTGATAGATCGGCGACTATGTTTTTATTCTAGAAGGCCTCTAATGTGTCCAGAATGAAAAACCAATTGAATAAACGAATCCTGGAGTTGCTGGAATGTCCCCGGGGAACCTGTGGATGGGGACATTTAAGTTTTACCAAAAAAAAAACAGTCGTTCGACGGCTCTTTTTTCATGGTTTTCCAGCAGGAAGCGAAGTATGAATATAAAATGGTCCATTGGCAGCTCTGACCGCTTCCAGGACCTACGGATTGGCTCCGGGGAACCTGTTGAAGGGGACATTTTAGTTTTACCACCAAAACCAGTCATTCGACGGCTCTTTTTTCATGGTTTTCGATCAGGAAGCGAAGTATGAGTAGAAAATGGCCCATTGACGGCTCTGACCGCTTCCAGGATCTACGGATTGGCCCCGTGGAACCTATGGAAGGGAACATTTTAGTTTTACCAAAAAAACAGTCGTTCGACGGCTCTTTTTTCATGGTTATCGACCAGGAAGCGAAGTATGAATATAAAATGATCCATTGGCGGCTCTGACCGCTTCCAGGACCTACGGATTGGCCCCGGGGAACCTGTTGAAGGGGACATTTTAGTTTTACCACCAAAACCAGTCATTCGACGGCTCTTTATGCATGGTTTTCGATCAGGAAGCGAAGTATGAATATAAAATGGTCCATTGATGGCTCTTACCGCTTCCAGGATCTACGGATTGGTCCCGGGGATCCTGTGGAAGGAGTCATTTTAGTTTTACCAAAAAACCAGTCATTCGACGGCTCTTTTTCATGGTTTTCGATCAGGAAGCGAAGTATGAATATAAAATAATCCATTGACGGCCCTGACCGCTTTCAAGACCTACGGATTGACCCCGGGGAACCTGTGGAAGGGGACATTTTAGTTTTACCACCAAAACCGGTCGTTCGACGGCTCTTTTTTCATGGTTTTCGATCAGGAAGCGAAGTATGAATATAAAGTGGTCCATTGACGGCTCTGATTGCTTCCAGGACCTACTGGTTGCCTCCGAGGAACCTGTGGAAGAGGACATTTAATTTTTAGCACCAAAACCAGTCATTCGACGGCTCTTTTTTCATGGTTTTCGATCAGAAGGCAAAGTTTGAATATAAAATGGTCCATTGTCGGCTCTGACCTCTTCCTGGACCTACGGATTAACCCCGGGGAACCTGTTGAAGGGGACATTTTAGTTTTAGTATCAAACCCAGTCATTCGAAGGCTCTTTTTTCATGGATGTCGACCAGGAAGCGAAATATGAATTAAAAATGACCATTGACGGCTCTGACCGCTTCCAGGACCTACTGATTGCCTTCGAGGATTCTGTGAATGAGGACATTTTAGTTTTAGCACTAAAACCAGTCATTCGATTTTTGATCAGGAAGCGAAGTATAATTATAAAATGGTCCATTGACGGCTCTGACCGCTTCCAAGACCCACGGATTGCTCCTGGAGAATCTGTGTAAGGGGACATTTTATTTTAAGCATCATAACCAGTCATTCGACGTCTCTTTTTTAGTGGTTTCGATTGGGAATCGAGAAATGAATATAAAAGGGACCATTGAGGGCTCTGACCGCTTTCTGGACCTACAGATTGGCCCAGGAAACCAATGGAAGGGGACAGTTTAGTTTTAGCACCAAAACTAGTCATACAACGGCTCTGTTTTCATGGCTTTGGATCAGGAAGCGAAGTATGAAGTAGGCAGGTTCCCCGTGAGCTATCCGTAGGTCCAGAAAACGGTCAGAGCCGTCAATGGTCCATTTCTTGTTCATACTTCACACTCTGATTGAAATCCATGAAAAAAGAGCCGTCCAATGATTGGTTGTCTGTCCTAAAATGTCCCCTACCACAGTTCCCCGGGGGCAATTCGTAAGTCCTGGAAGCGGTCAAATCCATTAATGGTCCAATTTATATTCATACTTCGCTTTCTGATCAAAAATCATGAAAAAAAGCCGTCGAGATATTGGTTTTGGTGCTGCAACTTAAATGTTCCTTTCCACTGGTTTTCCGGGGGGAATCTGTAGGTCCTGAGAGCGGTCAGAGTCATCAATGGTCAATTTTATATTAATACTTTGCTTATATTAAAGAAGAGCTGTCGAATGATTGATGTTGGTGTAAAAACTAAAATGTCCCCTTCCACAGGTTCCTCGGGGGCAACCAGTAGGTCCTGGAAGCGGTCAAAGCAGTCAATGGTCCTTACATATTTATACTTTGCTTTCTGATCGAAAACCTATAAAAAAAACCGTCGAATAACTGATTTTAGTGCTAAAACTTATATGTTCCTTTCCACAGTTTCCCTGGGGGTAATCCTTGGGTCCTGGAAGCGGTCAGAGCCGTAAATGATCCATTTTATTTTCGTACTTCGCTTCCTGATCGATAACCATGAATGAAGAGCTGTCGAATGGCTGGTTTTGGTGCTAAAACTAAAATGTCCCCTTCCACAGGTTCCTCGTAGCCAATCCGTAGATCCTGAATCGGTCAGAGCCGTCAATGGACCATTTTATATTCATACTTCGCTTCCTGATCGATAACCATGAATGAAGAGCTGTCGAATGGCTGGTTTTGGTGCTAAAACTAAAATGTCCTCTTCCACAGGTTCCCCGGGCCAATCCGTAGATCCTGGAAGCGGTCAGAGCCGACAATGGACCATTTTATATTCATACTTCGTTTCCTGAACGAAACCCATGAAAAAAGAGCCGTCGAACGACTGGTTTTGGTGGTAAAACTAAAATGTCCCCTTCCACAGGTTCCCCGGGGCCAATCCGTAGGTCCTGGAAGCGGTCAGAACCGTTAATTGACCATTTTCTATTCATACTTTGCTTCCTGATTGAAAACCATAAAAAAAGAGCCGTCGAATGACTGATTTTGGTGGTAAAACTAAAATGTCCCCTTCAACAGGTTCCCCGGGGCCAATCCGTAGATCCTGGAAGCGGTCAGAGCCGCCAATGGACCATTTTATATTCATACTTCGCTTCCTGATCGAAAACCATGAAAAAAGAGCCGTCGAATGACTGATTTTGGTGGTAAAACTAAAATGTCCCCATTCACAGGTTCCCCGGGGACATCCCAGCGACTCCAGGATACGTTTATTCAATTGATTTTTCATTCTGGACACATTAGAGCCCTTCTAGAATAAAATCATAGTGGCCGATCTATCAAAAAGCGAGATTCAAATGAAGTTGTGGCCTGACCCCTTTGATAAGTATCGATCGGAACCGATTTTAAAGAAATGGTCATATCTCACTTGATTCTGGTCCGATTCCAAATCTCAATATATGGTTCCAAACAGCAAGAGTCCTACTTTATTTGTGGTTACTAATATTATTCAATTTTTACCCACAACTTCTCCTAATATCCACCTCAAATTTACGGTTTTGAACCTACCTCCGAAAAACACGGAATACCTCTGGTATCCGGTGGCCATAGTCGGTTCCATGGACATACCGTCAAACTGCATTCATTTTCTAGTTCGGGCATGCCTGAATTGTCAAAATCGGATGATAACTAAGATAGTTACAACACATCTAATTTTACCCAAAATTTGCCTATCCCAATTATTTTGTCCATCCCCTGTAAGTCCCGAGAAACCCAGCGTCCCAGGCAGCCCGGGTTATACGTCCTGCAGTTTCCGCAGTTCAATGCTTACTTCTCTGAAAACCTCTTTCCGAGGGCTTTTAACGAAGTAAAGCCTGACCTGCAAGAACTGCTGTCAACAGCAGCACACCACGGGATACTTTCGGGTGACATACTCCCAGATTCTGAAATGGTTTCTTCCCCCTAGACTAGGCAAATAAAATGCAACTGATACGTCACCTATACTGCCCATGATCGCATATTTGTAACATTTGCATTTTGGTTGATTTTGTAAATCCTCCTCACAAGCTCAATCATTTCAAGTTTACCACAAATAAGCAAGATAGTAAAGCCTATTTTACTGTTGTGGGATTAGATGCAGTAAATTGAGCTTTCTGAACGATTCACAGGCTTTTTACAAAATGCACAAAAATGAGAGTGTTACAAATATGCGATCATGGGTAGTATATCAACCCTACCGTCGTGGGGGTGACAATGGGTCAAATGGGGTGATGGGGTACTAAGAATGCTTGTAGAATAGATTGAATATATCTGAGTGCAAGAAGACTAAAATATAAGAGACCTTTTTGAACGATTTTGCTATCCGACCTTCACGCTGCCGGTGAGAGCAATGACCCATTCTCACCCCCCAGACCCATTGTCACCCCCGATGGCGGTACCTTCTTCTGGAATGGACCAAGACAGTCTTACAACCACTTTTCCGGTTCCCACGATTCCTCTGGAACTCAAACTATGCCTCCTCGGTTACTGGTTAATTTAACCATCGATAGTTCTTCCTGAATTATTGGCTTTCAAGAGATCACCTAATTCCATAGGGAGCGTCCACGAATTACGTAACGCTTAGCGGGGGAGAGGAGAGGTTTAGCAAAGTGTGGCGATCCATACAAAAGATGTGTCATACAAAAAGTATGAAATAGATAATAGAGTGATCCCTTGGAGGGAAATAAAAGTGAGTCACCAAGGGAGGCAACAGTATCAGGTATTCCGTGGGGGTTGAGGTCCTTCGGGAGATCCCCTTCGAAGTTTGTTGAAGATCTTCCAGTCGTCGAGGTACGTCTTCGGGGCAATAGGCGTGGTGAATGTCTATCTCCCCTGTTGCTCGCTGTCAGACATCAATCAAAAGGAGAGTGATATAGTGATATCATCAATGACTTCCTTTCCTCTCGAAACTCGAAACATCAATAATAACATTTGCACTATATTCAGTACTGTGGAATATTTTTGTTGTTCCCAGATTCTTTACCAGTTTTAATATTTTTCAGCATTTCTAGAATAAATTATTTTTAAAATAGGATTTTTTTGTAATGCCCAAGTTGTATCGTTCGTTATGGAATTATAAATTTTCTCTAGGATACCAAAATTTGGACTTAACTTTGAAAATGAAAGATTAGATTTAGATTTTAATTATATTTTTCTGAAACCCAGTGTTCTCTACTTCACTTCATTTTTCAATCAATCTATCTTCAATATATTCTTCTAATCTATATCTATCTTATTAAAGGGTGCTCCCATACAAATGAAATACAATTTTTTACATAACTCAGGAACGAACAATATCAGGCGAATGAAACCAAATGGTGACAAGAAATGTATCTATAATAGTCCGAGACCCCTTCTTCCATACAAATAGAACACAAATTTCTGGATAACTTGAGAGCGAATCAAGCAAAAAAAACGAATGGAATGTGGAGGTTATTAATAACAAAAAATGTGCCTATGATAGTCCGAGACCCCTCCTCGCTCTAAAAGTGATGGTTCCCATACAATTGAAAAACACATTTCTGACTCGGGAACTAATCAAGCAAATGGAATCAAATTCGGCATATGGAGATATTTAAAGATACGAAATGTTTATATGATGATTCGAAACCCCTCCCCGCTATTATTATTTATTCAGACTAAGGACGAAGTGGTCTGTGCGGTATATAAGAGTCTTCTCCATTCGGCTCGGTCCATGGCTACACGTCGCCAACCACGCAGTCTACGGAGGGTCATCGCAAGTCATCTTCCACCTGATCGATCCACCTTGCCCGCTGCGCACCTCGCCTTCTTGTGCCTGTCGGATCGTTGTCGAGAACCATTTTCACCGGGTAACTGTCCGACATTCTGGCTACGTGCCCGGCCCACCACAGTCGTCCAATTTTCGTGGTGTGAACGGCGTGATGGTTCTCCCAGCAGCTCATGCAACTCGTGGCTTATTCGCCTCCTCCACGTACCGTCCGCCATCTGCACCCCACCATCTGCACCCCACCTTTCGAAAACTCCAAGTGCGCGTTGGTCCTTCACGAGCATCGTCTAGGTCTCGTGTCCGTAGAAGACTACCGGGCTAATGAGCGTTTTGTAGATTGTCAGTTTGGTACGGCAGCGAACTCTATTCGATCGGAGCGTCTTGCGGAGTCCAAAGTACGTAAGATTTCCAGCCACTATGCGTCTCCGAATTTCTCTGCTGGTGTCATTTTCGGCAGTCACCAGTGAGCCCAAGTACACAAATTCTTCTACCACCTCGATTTCGTCACCACCGATGCAAACTTGCGGTGGGTGGCTCACATTGTCTTCTCTTGAACCTCTTCCTATCATGTACTTCGTCTTCGACGTGTTGATGACTAGTCCGATCCGCTTAGCTTCACTCTTCAGTCTGATGTAGACTTCCTCCATCTTCTCAAAGTGTTTAGTGCCATAATATCTATGTCGTCGGCGAAGCCAAATAGCTGGACGGACTTATTGAAAATTGTACCTCTCGTGTTAATCCCTTCCAAAGCAATGTTGAATAGCAGACACGAAAGACCATCACCTTGCCGTAACCCTCTGCGGATTTCGAAGGGGCTCGAGAATGCCCCTGAAACTCGAACTACGCACATCACCCGATCCATCGTCGCTTTGATCAACCGTGTCAGTTTATCCGGAAAACCGTGTTCGCTGCCATAGCTGGTCCCGATCGATTGTATCATATGCGGCTTTGAAGTCGATGAATAGATGATGTGTGGGCATTTAAAGTAAAATCGCGGATGAGTTTGATCATTCACGATTTTCCGAAAATTTGATTTTTCCCAACCCTGGTGGGCACGTTGTATTCGCGGCATTTCTGCAGTACTTGGCGAATGGCGAACACCTGGTCCGTGGTGGAGCGTTCGCCCATAAAACCCGCCTGGTACTGCCCCACGAACTCCCTTGCAGTTGGTGCTAGTCGACGGCATAAAATTTGGGAGAGTACCTTGTAGGCGGCATTCAGCAATGTGATTGCACGGTAGTTGCTACAATCCAGCTTATCGCCCTTTTTGTAGATGGGACACACGACACCTTCCATCCACTCCTGTGGGAAAACTCCCTCCTCCCAAATCTTTCTAATGACCCAGTGCATCACTCTAGCCAGTGCCTCACCACCGTGTTTCAATAGCTCTCCTGGTAGTTGGTCAACCCCAGGGGCTTTATTGTTTGTTCTTCAGCCGGCCAATCTCCTCCTGGATTTCCTGGAGATCCGGAGCCGGTAGAATTATGTCCTGCGCGCGTTCTCCCAGGTCCATCACCATACCGCCATCTTCGTCTGCCACATCGCCATTCAGATGTTCTTCGTAGTGCTGCCGCCACCTTTGGATCACCTCACGCTCGTTCGTAAGAAGGTTCTAATGAAAACTAATATGTGTTTAAATAGAGAACTAATCAAGCAAATGAAATCCAATGTGGCATGTAAATAAAAGAAGTTTTGACGTTTTCTCTGCCAAATGAAATCGAATCGCAAAGCAAACATTAAAACATAAATTTTGAATACAAAATAAATGTTTTATTTACAAGCAAATACGAGCATGCCAGTGGCGAGAGAAACTTTTTTACAGACGGGTCAAAAATGGATGACTCCACTTGTTTCGGTGTTTTTAACGTTTTTCATAGCGCCTACTTTAAGTTGAAAGAGCCTAGTAGTTCCGTGTATACCGCTGAGCTAGCTGCTGTACACTATTCACTTGAGCATATTGCATCCCTACCTCCTGACCATTTCTTTATCTTCACCGACAGTCTAAGTACCCTGGAGGCTGTTCGGTCATTGAAATCTGTAAAGCACTCTGCGTATCTTCTATCCGGGATACCGAAAGCTTAGAGTGCTTTATCACAACGGTCATTCACAATCACCATGGCTTGGGTCCCTTCTCATTGCTCGATCCCGGGAAATGAGAAAGCGGACTCTTTGGCTAAGGTGGGCCCACAGGTGTCAAAGCGTCCATGGTTCAAAAAATTGAATATAGGACGAGACTTCATTCGAACCATGTGTCGTCTAATGGCCAATCACTACATTTTAAATACACATCTTTTCAGAATGAGGCTCTCGGAAAGGAATCTCTGTGTTTGCGGCGAGGATTATAAGGACATTGATCATGTCGTGTGGGCGTGCGAGGAGAATCGCGGCCGCAGATCTGCATTAACTGAACATCACCGGGTCCGAGGAAAACAACCAAAGCCTATTAGAGAAGTGTTGGCGGGCCTTGATCTCGAATACATGTCCCTCGTCCACCAATTTGTGAAAGTTGCTGATGTAAGATTGTGATCTGAGTCTGCCCACCCCCTTATCTGTCGTTCCCCATATCGAATGTCTTCCTCTTGTTGTCCATTTCAATGTCTGTCGTTAACCCCTTTCGTATGTCTTCCTCTCATTGATGTCTCCCAAAAAAATGTTTGTCTTGTTACAGATGTGAAACATCGCCAAGAATGTCAACTATGTGAACATCAGCATCGTAATTACTTAAGCACCCTAAATTCCCTTCCTTTCCTACTATATTATTGTATTCCCTAACCTCGACCAAATCACGAGTCTTTCGGTTCCCCAAAACTAACATTATGTATAAGACATTATGTATAAATGAATTGTTAAACTTGATTTCGGCTCCGTAACGCTTCACGGCAAATGAGCCTCCAAAATAAACGAAAGTTAAAAAAATGCTTTTGCCAACTAATTAATTTTAGGCGAGACGAAGTTTGACGGGTCTGCTAGTTCAAATGATAAAAAATAAGTGACACGATCTAACATGATAAGATCATCTAAGCCGGTATCTATGTCATAACACACTATCGATCATTTCTGCAAAGCTTTCAGACTCCAAATGGGCAACGTTATGTCGCCATGAGTCTAGGTACTACAATAAAATACCGCAAAATGTATTCAACAACCAGAATCATTTCGCTGCGCACGTAAACGCAATTATTCATTCATGATCCACCGCTATAGACGCCACTACCTACTGCTACTCGGGGACAGCTAAATGGATGACTTTTAATAAAACAGATATTGTTTATGAACATTCAATAAACAATATTTTCAATAAACATATATAAAAGCGGTAGAGTAGTTTACAAAAATTATGTATTTCCCGATATTACTGATTAATCTAATGTTAATCGTTTGTGGAATCATTGAAAAGCAACACTTCAGTTTCACAGTGTTCAATTTTTGAAATCTTTCTTGTCTTAACAAATAAAATTTGATGAGCTGATTCCATTCTGTTTTCATCAAAAATACACAATTTTGTTTATTCAAAAAGAAATCTATTTTATCATGGGATGTATATATTTTGCCTTTGCACGAATATGGTGCTACGCATGCACTTTAGTGTATCAGCAAGTATTATCGAATGTAAATTAGCGAACCATGAATGGCAGCGGATGCCAAACTAAAACAACAATTGAATGGCTTTGACGAAAATTGAGCACAGCTAAAAAATAAAACATTCAACCGCACTCCGGAACGGGAAAGGGTTATAGCACTTGACCAAAACTAACGAAAATAAACGATTCCGAACTGTTGTTGAGTCGCTGCCGTCCGTCCGTAAAACAATGCATTGGGAATCAAATAGTGCTGTAATGTAATAAAACAAAAATATGTTTATATGTTCATGTTGATTCGTCACCGTTGGGCTGCAAACGGAAATCATTCCTCTTTTGATTCGATTGTGACTCGTCATTCTCGTTCGTTTTGTGTCCCAATCAGAACGTCCTGCCTACCGGCACGAAACAGGGAACATGTTGAAGATTTTTTTCTGTTGTGCCGGGTTTTGAAGGAGTTGAAATAATTTTAGGAAACCGGAAGACAATTTGAAATTAAATTACAATCGCTGCTTGTGTATGCGTGTTTCCTCCCGAAGTAAAAAAAAAGTGCACTTTTTTGACAGGAAGTAGGGACTAAACATGTGTTCTTTGACAGTCTTCTGTACACATAAGAATTAACTTACATTAAGGTGAATCGCGTTGGAGCCCAATTTCAAATCTACATAGCACTTTTGAGGGCACATAACTTGAAAAGTAAACGACAGACAAAAGCAAAAAGTAGTTTTTCACTTTTGCTCACTTGCAGCATACATGAAAAAATGGTTTCCAGATGTGCTAACCGCCTAAATATTCACATTTGTGCGAGCAAAAACGCGAGGTGAGAGATAGCACGGCCATTGTGGCTGCCATTTTTGGACGCCGCCGTAACTCACCTTAATTATGCCTTGCTGAACCCTTCTAACGACTTCCAACTGTTATTTCCATTGATGATTATCATAAAAAAAAAACAAACTTATATGATATGTATAGGTTTGAAATGAATCAATCAGAACGTTATCAGATGTATTTTTCTTCGTACTTAGAATTTTCTGTTACAGATGACCCTTGATATAATTTTACATCAAATTATATCATATTTAAATTACCTTGAAAAATTCTAGGCAATTTTATTTTTCCTAATTGTTAGAGTGTATCACTATAGAATAAAACACTAAATATGGATTGTTTAGTGAGTTCGTTGGAGTACAAAACTAAAAAAAACTTATCAATCATAAGCAGATCGTGTTTATCACATGAAAGAAACGCATGCGTAGCTCGAGCCGTCTCATATTTCTGCTGGCCTATGAGCCTATGAGTCTCCGTGGATTTCGCTTACGTATTTGCCTACGTAGGTACATACATTATTATGACAAGTTTAAACGTTAGGTCGCTCGATCTGCCTTGTGAGAAATACGATCCGTTACCGTCGTGAACGATCGTTTAGTGATATCCTATCCGGAATAGACAGACAGACTGGTTTGGTTTTATTTTGCAGATTCATCATCACCAAACCGTATGATGTGAAGCTGAAAACTTCAGATTGCATCTAACAGATGATCTGTCATGTATGACAGGTGGTTGTGGTTTATTTGAAAACTAAAGGTTTATGACTAAAAAGCGTTGAAAAAATGTATGCACTGAAACTAATGAAGATGATATAGTTGTGACCAAAAATGGATGGAAGAAAGTTTGTACACATGCAAATGAAATGTTCAACATCTCACTGACGTACAGAGGGAAATGGCACACGTTTGATTTGAATCCAAGTCACGACTGAAACAGGTTTATGTACTGTTGAAAAAGAAAACACCTAGAATAAGTTTAACCATGAACTTCATAGAGAGGAAGAAAGTACATGATTGCAAGTGCGATATGATTTGAAAATTTAATTGTTTGTGACTTCAATGATAGAGACATTGAAATTCGAAATCTTACATGAACATCTATTTTCTCGCAAAATAATGACAGCCATTGTCAACGATGCCGGTCCAAAAATTCTAATTGAATTGCGCCAATCCAAGGTGCGCCACTCGATTCGACCGAATCTTCCCACGAGCAGTACGCCTAAATCGCAAAGGTTGCTCATACACCATCAGAACATGCTCACTTTGGCGAGCCGCTCTAGATCGTTTCTGATCGTCAAATTAACATTCTCGTTCGCCACGACAAAAATACGATCCCCCCATGATAGGTGACGACTACATTCTCGATTGCGGTCGGTCACCGGTGAACGAACAGCCCACACTATCAACAGAATCGAATCTGGTCACAGAACCAATAATGATGGCTGGTTGGCTAATGGCGACATTGACGCTACTCGCGCTGACGACGTGGGCGACAGGTAGGTAGCAAGTTGGGCCTGTTGGTGGCAAATCGCACCGCGCGGCCTCAATTTATCTCAAGAACTGGTCTTTCGCCGCTGAATCCCATGTGTGGCTACGATAGGTGTATGTGCCGTGCCTACAATGCTACCTTTTCGGATTGTAAATCACGAGACCGCCCACAGACAGATATATCAGCAGCAGCGATCAGTTGTTTGGTGACGCTCTGCGCAGCACGAAAAGCAATTGAATTGGAAATATCTGGCGCTCGACATTGCAAGCGAATTGTTAAAATTGAACTTAAATAGTGTGGGTACATACAGTTATTCTTCTTTGTGGCTACATTGCAGTATGTTATTGTTGTTTTTTAAGCTGTTTTGTAATTTGATCAAAATTTTATTCCACTTTTTAGAATGACTTTATCTTCATCATGAAACAAATGACATACAGTGACTTTTACTGGTTTGATATCAACTCTCATTTGAGATACTAAAGGCAGACACGACGTCAAAGTATGAAACTAATTGATCTGAAGTTGATTTAAATTATTTTTTCATAAATTAAGGTTAATTATACTTTAATAATAAGGAATTGCTAGAAAAAGATTTGCATAAAAATTTAGCAATTTTGCATATGCCAAGTTTAAAAAAAAATAGAAGTAGGTTTTTATATAAAAACGTAAAAAAATACAATAAACGCTTGTTCGGTGTATGCTAAGTAACAATCCTAGTGTGTTAAGAAAATTATTTTGAGCTTTTTAGTGGAATGTCTTCACTTGTCATAAGACGAGTTTGTACAATCCCTTTTAATTCCACCACTTAATTGTACCTTTACAAATGCGTATTTCAACCTCAACAGTAAGGTCGTCCTCAGTACCTCGTACTTGATAAATAAATAAGAATCTGTGTATCGGATGGATCTCAATTTTTAAGTGGTGGGACGCCCGCAATAAAGAGTTTCTTCCTTTCGTTGGTGAGACGCCTCTAAGAAGAATGGTTCAATTGTAGATCGAGTGGATCACAAATCTGCGTGGAAATGCTTTGCTGGGACACCCGCAAGAAGAATGGTGGAATTGTAGATTGCAAGGGTAACAATTTTGGGGTGCCTTCCTACAGAAGTTTCTCATTTGCAATCAGACGCCCAAAAGAAGAATGTTGTAGTTATGGATAGGATGGATCACAATTTTGCGTGGTGAGACGCCAGGAAACAATAGTTTCTTCCTCTGCGTAAGTGGGACGCCCGCATAAGGACAGTGTAGTTATTGATCGTCGTAGTGAATACGTTCGTATTCAATACAACCGGATGGATCACAATTTAGCCTGATGAGGCGCTCCTCTACAAAAGTTTCTCCTTCGGATAGGACGCCCACAAGAAGAATAGTGTAGTTATAAACCGTTCCGATAATTATAAAGACATCAAGAAAAAGTCGGCAATTGAAATAGCGCTTGATATTTCATGAAAATGTCGACACCTCCTATAGATTACATCCTACTCTTACACATCCTTCTTTGCTTAAAATTAAGAGATATGATGCTTTGATTTTTGACCCAAAAAAATTATCTGCACAACATGGGATATTTTTGGAAAGTGTTTTTTTGGTAAACTACCTGGGAAAGAAGGTATAACTGTAAGATCGATATTATTTTCAATACAGATCTATCTTTTTGCATTAACGACGAGATCTGGCTGAAAAATAATTTCAATTAGTACCTTAAAATTCCGATTCCGGAGTTCTGTCAAATCACACCAAGCGCTATAGAAAATTACCAATTTTACATCCCTAATTTTAGTTTAGCAAATTTAATTGATTACAAACCTTATTTGATATCCATCAAACCCATAACTGTGGACATGGACATCCTACAACAAATGCGAGTTTGAATTGCTAGGAAAAGATCTCCGTTTTCCTTGTATGAACAAAATATCACACATCAGTCAAAAGGTCGCATGTTGTGGTTTTTCATAATCGTTAGCATGGTGTTATCCTATGATTGGATTAAGTTAACTTGGTGCGAGTTGGTAGAGCCCCGATGATATGAAAAACGTGCCTGAAAGCTAAAGGGATATAAGGCTCTCATAAAAAGTTGTCTAAAAATTTCATTATTCCATTAAACATTCCAAATCAAATTAGGACTTTAGAGGATTTTAGGAGGCTTCCGAACCTCTTGACCTCTTGAAAGAAGGCTTCTGAACCTCTTGAAAGGGGGCTTAAGAGCCTCTTTAAAAGAGACTTATGAGCCTCTTGAAAGGAGGGTTCCGAGCCTCTTAAAAGGAAGCTTCCGAGCCTCTTGAAAGGAGGCTTCCGAGCCTCTTGAAAGGAGGCTTCCGAGCCTCTTGAAAGGAGGCTTCCGAGCTTCTTGAAGGAGGCTCGAGCCTCTTGAAAGGAGGCTTCTGAGCCTCTTGAAAGAAGGCTTCTGAGGCCTCTTGAAAGGAGGCTTCTGAGCCTCTTGAAAGGAGGCTTGAGCCTCTTGAAAGGAGGCTGAGCCTCTTGAAAGGAGGCTTGAGCCTCTTGAAAGGAGGCTTCTGAGCCTCTTGAAAGGAGGCTTGAGCCTCTTGAAAGGAGGCTTGAGCCTCTTGAAAGGAGGCTTGAGCCTCTTGAAAGGAGGCTTCTGAGCCTCTTGAAAGGAGGCTTCCAGGCCTCTTGAAAGGAGGCTTGAGCCTCTTGAAAGGAGGCTTGAGCCTCTTGAAAGGAGGCTTCTGAGCCTCTCGAAAGGCGGCTTCCGCGCCCCTTGAAAGGAGGCTTCTGAGCCTCTAGAAAGGAGGCTTCTGAGCCTCTTGAAAGGAGGCTTGAGGCCTCTTGAAAGGAGGCTTCTGAGCCTCTTGAAAGGAGGCTTCTGAGCCACTTGAAAGGAGGCTTCTGAGCCTCTTGAAAGGAGGCTTCTGAGCCTCTTGAAAGGAGGCTTCTGAGCCTCTTGAATGGAGGCTTCTGAGCCTCTAGAAAGGAGGCTTCTGAGCCTCTAGAAAGGAGGCTTCTGAGCCTCTTGAAAGGAGGCTTCTGAGCCTCTTGAAAGGAGGCTTCTGAGCCTCTTGAAAGGAGGCTTCTGAGCCTTTTGAAAGGAGGCTTCTGAGTCTCTTGAAAGGAGGCTTCTGAGCCACTTGAAAGGAGGCTTCTGAGCCTCTTGAAAGGAGGCTTCTGAGCCTCTTGAAAGGAGGCTGAGCCTCTTGAAAGGAGGCTTGAGCCTCTTGAAAGGAGGCCTGAGCCTCTTGAAAGGAGGCTTCTGAGCCTCTTGAAAGGAGGCTTCTGAGCCTCTTGAAAGGAGGCTCTGAGCCTCTTGAAAGGAGGCCTGAGCCTCTTGAAGCAGGCTTCTGAGCCTCTTGAAAGGAGGCTTCTGAGCCTCTTGAAAGGAGGCTTCTGAGCCTCTTAAAAGGAGGCTTCTGAGCCTCTTAAAGGAGGCTTCTGAGCCTCTTGAAAGGAGGCTTCTGAGCCTCTCAAAGGAGGCTTCTGAGCCTCTTGAAAGGAGGCTCTGAGCCTCTTGAAAGGAGGCTTCTGAGCCTCTTGAAGGAGGCTTCTGAGCCTCTTGAAAGGAGGCTTCTGAGCCTCTTGAAAGGAGGCTTCTGAGCCTCTTGAAAGGAGGCTTGAGCCTCTTGAAAGGAGGCTTCTGAGCCTCTTGAAAGGAGGCTCTGAGCCTCTTGAAAGGAGGCTTTGAGCCTCTTGCAAGGAGGCTTCTGAGGCCTCTTGAAAGGAGGCCTGAGCCTCTTGAAAGGAGGCTTCTGAGCCTCTTGAAGGAGGCTTCTGAGCCTCTTGAAAGGAGGCTTCTGAGCCTCTTGAAGGAGGCTTCTGAGCCTCTTGAAGGAGGCTTCTGAGCCTCTTGAAAGGAGGCTTCTGAGCCACTTGAAAGGAGGCTTCTGAGCCTCTTGAAAGGAGGCTTCTGAGCCTCTTGAAAGGAGGCTTCCTGAGCCTCTTGAAAGGAGGCTCTGAGCCTCTTGAAAGGAGGCTCTGAGCCTCTTGAAGGAGGCTTCCTGAGCCTCTTGAAAGGAGGCTTCTGAGCCTCTTGAAAGGAGACTTGAGCCTCTTGAAAGGAGGCTTCCGAGCCTCTTGAAAGGAGGCTCCCGAGCCTCTTGAAAGGAGGCTTCCGAGCCTCTTGAAAGGAGGCTTCCGAGCATCTTGAAAGGAGGCTTCCGAGCTTCTTGAAAGGAGGCATCCGAGCCTCTTGAAATGAGGCTTCCGAGCCTCTTGTAAGGAGGCTTCCGAGCCTATTGAAAGGAGGCTTCCGAGCCTCTCAAAAGAAGGCCTCCGAACCTCTGGAAAGAAGGCTTCGGATCTTTTTGACAGAAGTTTTCGGAGCCTATTGAAAAAAGTCTTCGGAGTCTTTTGAAAGAAGACTTCGGAGGCTCTTAGGACTTTCGAGCTGCATGGAAGTAGGCTTTCGAGACACTTAGATGGAGGTTTCCGAGCCTCTTGAGAGGAAGCTTCCGAGTTTCTTGAAAGGAGGTTTCCGATCCTCTTGAAAGACAAATTTGGAGCAACTTGCTTTGGAAGCCCTTGAAAGGAAGCTTCAGAGCCTTTTTAAAGGCGATTTCGGAGCCTCTTGGAACTTCAGAACAGCAGTAGGCTTTCGAGACTCTTAGAAGGAGGCTTCCAAGCCTCTTACAATGAAATCAAAAAAGGGTCTTCACGTCTCTCAATTTGAGGCTTTCGAAATTTTAGGTTCTAGATTTTTGTTCAGAAGCATATTTTAAACATCTTATTCAACATTTTGTCTCGATCAAATAGATTACAATAAGATTTTCAAAATTTGTCTATTCGATGTCCATTCCATACTTTGTTTAACAGTCCATTATACACTGTGGTGGTTGGGATGGGCAGAATTCAAACGTCTTTGATTTACCAATCACCATGCATATTATGTGCAATACAAAGTTTTAGAATAAAAACTGCAACCATCAAAACTGTATTAATGATTGTTTTGGAACTGTACACATCCGCCATTATGCATTCTTATCCGAGGTACCCCCAGGGGTACATGTACCCCAGGTTGAGAACCACTGACATACAAAAATTTCATCCACTGCATTGATGGGACGCCCGTAAGAAAAACAGCTCAATTATGGGACGCCAACAAGAAGAATGGCGGAATTGTAGATTGGAAGGATAACAATTTTGTGTGATGGGGTGCCCTTCTACAGAATTTTCCCTCTGCAATGAGATGCCCACTAGAAGAATGTTGTAATCATGGATCGAATGGATCACAATTATGCGTGGTGGAATGCTCACATACAAATGTTTCTTATCTGACTCGTTGAGACGCCCGCAAGAAGAATGGTGTAGTTGTGGATCAAATGGATCTCTATTTTGCGCGATGAGGCGCCAGGAACGAATAGTTTCTTTCTCTGCGTTAATGGGACACCTGCAAAAAGAATGGCGCAGTTATTGATTAGATGGATCACAATTTTGCCTGATGAGACGCCCTTTTACAAGAGTGTCTCCTCTATGTTGGTAAGACGCCCGCAAAAAGAATAGTGTAGTTATGAATAGGATAGACCATAATTTTGCGTAGTGGGACGCTCGTATACAAGAGTTTCTTCCTCTGTGGATCGGATGTATCAGTTTTGCGATAAATTCTGCGTGGAGGGTCGCCCGCATACAACAGTTTTTTTGTAGAATATGAATCGGATGAATCGTAATGTTGCATGATGGGACGTTGACATACAAGATTTTTTTTTTCTTCTGTATAGGTGAGACGCCCTCAAGAGAAATGTTATATAGCTATGGATCGGATGGATTACAATTCTGCGTGGTAGGAAGTCCGCATACAAGAAATTCGTTCCATACATTGATGGAACGCCCGCAAGAAGCATAGTTTTTCCGGATAAAAATACAATAGAGTTGCAATAAAATACCATAAAAATACAATAGATTTTAATGATAAGATACTAGTTGGTTGACAATGATTCTCCACCAACTTCAGTCAAACCTCCATGAGTCGATGTTCTATAAACTGTATTCAACTCTTGGAAGCAAATTATGCCATATGAAAAAATATTTTCTGGGTTACTATGATCGTTCCTTAAAGTAGTTTTTTCAAGGTCTCTTCAATAACGACACCAAAACTATAGTAACCAACAATAAGTAAAAATAATGATAAACAGTTCTTTTGAATAACAAACCATTTATAAACATTATTGTGAACAGGCAGTGAAAAAATGGGTTCGGAGTTCGGAGTAGTAGTAGTAGTGGTAGGCATGACTTGTAATTCAAGAACGTGCTTGCGAAAAGTACCGTGAAAAACAAAAAATCGCAAAATAAAGATTCTGAAGAAAATTGTAGGTTTCTCTCTAGATGTATTTTCTGGAACAATTTTTGAAAAAAAATTAAAAAAATTAAACAAAATTGAAGCAAGAATGATTTCATGGAGAAAAATGCATTTGAATCCAAAAATTTTTGATGGGAAAGGTCAATTGCAAAAAAAATGGCGTCATCCGGAAAGCATCGTCGCAATTCGGGACATCAGAAAACAACTCGGAGTCGTGCAGTCAACGGTAAGTCATGTGTCGCACACTCTGAGCATCGAACAGAAGAAAACATGCGGCCAGAAAGGTTATTCTATTAGGTTTTTAATACTTTTTAAAAGTGATATTTCAACAACTATAGTTAGTTCATCAATTATGTTCTATTAGTAATCAGGATCACAAGCGTGGCGTGAAAGCGTTTAAGCGAAATCCCAATGCTTCAGTTAATGTGAGGCTTAAAAGTTGGGGACTGCCGGATACCTAAATTGCTTTCGCACTACAAATACATAATATATCTAACAAATCATCATCGTTATTGTAAGCATGGCTAAGCTTGAGCATATCCATATAATCAGAATACGTTCGATCGATTTTAACATTGTTGATTCAAACCTTTTAAAGCAAGGTAAAAGGCCAAATTTTAGGCATTTTTTCAACTTCAAATTTTGCACCAAGTTTACACCATGAAGATCTGATTCTTCATGCAGGTAAAAGACTTTTAAATAGCTCCCTTTTGAACTTTTGTTTTTGAGAGGTGTACGTTTTTGTTTTGTTTTGAGAAGTTTTAAGAAGTGTCCGGTATTGGGAGGTGTTTTTATTTAGTTGTACAGTAATATCCCGATTTTGTCACCCCCTGGTGAATTTTGGGGTGATAAAACAGGGTATGTGACAAAATTGGAAAAAAAAATATTTTCATTTTTTTAATTCATTTCACAAATATGAATCATTTTATGCCTTGGAAAGGCCAAATGCGTGAACGGTACCCGTTATTTATAACGGTACCCGTTATCTCTTACAGAATATTTCCCAGGTACTCAGAAGTCGTTCGTAATAAACTACAGGCGGTGAAAGTTATTTCATGAAAATCAATGTTGTTTTTGGTATTATTTACGAAAATAAAAAGAATGACAAATTTTTTTTGGGTGACAAAATCGGGTCGAAAACGTGACAAAATCGGGACGTGATAAAATCGGGTCGAAAACGTGATAAAATCTGGGGTAGACAAAATCGGGGGTAGACAAAATCGGGGAGTGACAAAATCGGGTCAGTACTGTATTTAGAACTATTATTTGGACTCTCAAAAGATTCAGAGAACCTTGAAGGTCTGAAGTAACATGGGAAAGCTAAACCTCAGGTTGTTCCAGTTTGTCTAGTCTT
Organism: Armigeres subalbatus; assembly: GCF_024139115.2. Lineage (NCBI taxonomy): Eukaryota > Metazoa > Arthropoda > Insecta > Diptera > Culicidae > Armigeres > Armigeres subalbatus. Next base: position 35,777,278 of record NC_085140.1, on the reverse strand, counting down.
CATCATTAGCGCGGAAGCCAATGAATATAATATTACTTGTTTCTTTTCTTACGGTTTGAAGTAAAAGTTTGACGATTTCTGTGATAAGCTCCCAATTGTAAATGTAACGAAAAAGAAGGTGCTTTGAATGTTGGCAGTTTACTTTTAGTGCGTAATCATTTAATTCAAAAACAGTTCGTCTGATTGTTGACACAGCACTCCCCAACTACAAACTTTACAATGTCTGCATAAAACTCCACATCCCAATGACGAGCCCATCCGTCGCGCCGTCAAGAGGACAAGTTTCGGCACCAGCCCAACCATCGTCGCTCACCGCATTACACATCAAACAATCACCGACGACAACGCACGGCGACGTCCCCCAATCGAAAGTGTCGTTGGCTTTGGCTGACGTCTGATTTTATTTCGGACCCGTGTGGTGATTTGCGGTTTATCCGTGGGCGTTCAACAACGTTGACCTCTCGTCAATATGAGCTGAGCAGCACCATTGCGCAGTCGCACCAGCAGCGTCACGTCGTCATCAGAAAAAATCGAATACGGTTTAACAAATTCACGCCACATGTACCCACAGCCCACATTAGAGGCTCGAGTTTGCATGTCAGGTCACCTGCGCCTACGCATCTCCAAGAGTCGAAGCCGATGTCGACATGATCATTTTTTATTCCATCACAAGGAAACCTTTCGAAAAGCTTTATGCTCGTGTGCTGATTTCATTCGTAAGATGTGGACTGACAGTCAGTAATAGGCATCAAAACAAAGTACAGACACTTTCGAGATGGATTCTGGAACGCCTACACATGCAGCACACGTCCTACTTGAAGTATCCCTAGACCAACGAGACCAACACGTAAAAAGAACAAACTGGAAATTTGCTTGTTCATGCAAGCAATTATTTCCGCCTCTGTGGGTGGCATCAACAGCGTTGAATAAAGATAGATCTCTATATTATTGAATCGGAAAAATGGTAAATTGAATATTAGAGAGCATTTGCTTATTTGTTAAATCCGAGTACATACTACACTGGGATCGCTTTCTACGCGGTTTGTTCTAGCCTTTGCATTTAACGAAACATTGAGTTGACCCCTCGAAAAAATCGAAGAAAAATTATATGATATCCGAAAAATTGTGGCAAATAAGCTCGACCGATTGATGAAATCCTTCCACGTAAAATGCGACTTCAGTGTACGTGATGCTTATTCAATTCGAATTTACAATCGCCATCACTTGGCGCCTCACATTTTTGGTATGGATGTGACGCAGCTAACTATGAACATAAACGCAAAAGCCCGCCACTGCGGTTGCGCCATCGAACGATGATGTGTGGGAAGTTTGGAAAGCTCGTTCCCGTTGCGACCCAGCTTGATTGCTTTGTACGACAATAAGTTTCAGCAAATATCGCCCACCATTGCAACCCGTGTGGTTTGCCAGTCAGCAGTATGAATCAAATTTGAAAGGTGATACATCGTCGTTTACGCAGTACTTAGCAGTTTGGATCTACCCCAGGTATGTACATTGTCCCCTGGGTAGGGTTTTATTACCTTTTGCATCATCAACATTTATCGCTGTCGCTGCGGAGCTGTCCGTGTTCAGAAGTGATGAGCAATTGACAACTTTGTTACAGTAGAAACTATGAAACGCTGTGTGCACTGTCAGATCTATAACGACTATTCACTTTCTAATGTTTTTAACGATTTTCATAAATTACGTATAGAAAACTCATTTTAAAATTACCAATATGGTACATGGATTAGCGAGTTCGAATTTATCGACTGTACACACGTTTGCTTATTACACCAGGGTAATGAAATTAGCATTTCTTGTTTGTGTGATATTATCGTAATGTCTTATTCAACTGAACAATTAATACCACAACTCAAATTGATATGACAATCACTTCTTCTATGGTGATACCTACCTGGATACCTGGTTGGGTACAGCGTCGATACACCTTGCCTCGCGTATTGTAGAGCTCCATAATCGTCGGTCTTGGGCGATGCTCTTCCAGTTTCCCCGAACGTTCAGGGTCCCCAGGTCCGATTCCACCGCGTACAGCCAGTGTGTTCGTGGCCTTCCACGAAGTCGCCAGCTCAATCTGGTTCTCTGTTGAATATTGTTTTCGCTATTCTTTCTTCCGACATTCGCACTAAGTAACCAGCCCACTGAAGTATGCTGTATTTTATACGATTCACAATATTTTCTTCTTTGTATACTTGATACAACTCATGATTCATGCGTCTGCGCCACACACCATTTTCTAGTTTCCCTCCGAGTATTGTACGCAGAACTTTTCTCTCGAAAAACCCGAACGCCCTTTTTTATAGATTGGGCATGAGACCATCTAACCAGCCGGCAGACAGTTCTTCATCCTCCCATGATGCAGCTGCCCACTTCCGTGTTTGAGAAACTCGACCGGGATGTAGTCCTTCCCAGCAGCTTTACTGTTTTGCAGCTCGTTTAGAGCCTTATTTACCTATGGCGATATAGTCTGCTAATAATGACTGAAAGACTGGGTAGCCTTAATCTCATTTTTTTTTATTTCTGATGTATTACAGCTAAAAATAAATAAATCTAGTTATATAGCAGCATAAAATCTAAACATCCCGAAATTGTGAAGGAATGTTGGCATTTATATGGCTTTAGGCTGCGAAAAAATTAAAGCATTTGGTCAATGTTATGAGAAGTTCTACAAACCCCCGTGGGTGATCTGCCTTGAAGAGGTCAACCGAGTCTCAGTAGTTTCATTGGACAGTACACTCGGTAAGCACAAGTACAAAATCGATACCACTTTCCGGCACTCCGTGGCGATTGGGGTTCTACGGAACCACCAATGACATCAATTCGGACCATTCGGTTATAGAGGTCCGTTCCCATGGTAGCATGGGAATCGTCGTTATCAACGTGTAATTCCCCTGTGGGTCCGTTTCTGGTGTCAAATAGTGTTCCTCTTTTCTCTAGGACTGACTGATCATAACCCTTAAGAATGGAAACATGATCATTCCTAACAAGAGCAATGCCCTTGCTTATAATTCGATAAAGCCTATATTGATGGACATATTTATTCGTCAAATTTTCATTGTAATTCCTCTAAATGCACAAACAGGTTTATTCTTAAGGGCAATTCTAGATCAACGTTTGAAAAGGACGTTAAAACCAATTTTTCCCATTAACTTCGTTTAAGGGGAAAGCTGGGATACAAGGTGTACAATAAATATTTAAGAAATTGAATTGGGCTTTGCAAGCATTTTACGTTTCGTCACGGTAATTCGATCGATTGGGTAAAACTACAAGAAAAAACAAAATTCAAGTGCATTTAATGATTTCGTGTAGCATAGATTTATGATATGTAGAGATATTTACTGAACTGATCCTTTTGTTTTTTGTTAACTTTTCTTCCGCTTTTTATTAGGGGGAAAGACGGCTTTGGCAGGTTTTGTTCTATTATTGGCAGGGGGGTTTTTATCGACCAAATTTTATGAAATTTGGCCACAATGTTCTTTGATATTCAAAGAATGTTTAGGCCAATTTTAAGCATAGTCAGACATAAAAAACCCCCTGCCAATAATAGAACAAAACCTGCCAAAGCCGTCTTTCCCCCTAATTTGTTTTTACATGGACTCTTCTTATTACAGCAACTGATTTCAACATTTTTTTACCCATATAGAGAGCACAAATCCAATCCAACTGTGACACTTTGACGGAGAGAAATCAAGTCCTTATATGCATACAACTGAGTCGCTTTTATTCACGCCGAATCATTGATTTAAAATGCAAATCTTCACATGCACAATTTTCACCTTCTTGCCTTTTATACTTCTTATTACAAATCATCCATTCGCCGGATCGCAAAACTGGATTTGTGCGCAGGCGGACACTGCCAGTGAATTGTCCCGAACAATGGGTTTGATCAATTCCCACTTTTTCCTGACTGCAACACATCCAGGTCGCTCACTTTCCTGTCCTCTGGCTCGAGTGATCTCTTTTCAATCACACGAAGTGTCCGACATCCTCCGCTTTTCCTTGCCATGTCGTTGCTGTCTGGCTGGAGCCCAAACTTCGCTGTACGCGCGCCCACAGCCAAAGCTCGAGACGACAGTCGACAGACGACATCTGCATGGAACTTGGCGTGGCTGCTGCGCTGAAGCAAGAGTGCGGCACACGTGTGTGGGATTCACTGTCTTCGTCGCAGCGGAGAAGCACATAAGGATTAAGGCAATTCATATGTATGGACCAATTCAATAACAATAGGATTAAAATTTACAATTACGATCAGGTCGCGCGGCGCTTTCGAGTGGGAGGCGATAGACTGCTCACGGGAAGCATGACAATGTTGCTCACCATATGTGAGTATAGGACTGTAACTTCGGATTAGTTTGAATCAGTTTTGCCCTGAATGATTATCTTTCCATAAGCGTCGATTTTGAATATCGGCACCGCCCATTTCGGTCTGCCCTCCTACAAGTTGGGAGCTCCCTAAGTAATATTCAATTTCCTTATTTTCCCTTTTATGCGTCTGTGATCGTTCCCTCGGCGATCGTTGGTGTTATTGTGTGTAAATATGCTCACCTACAAAAGACGAATGATAACCACCGTGACTTCCTCCGACATCTCTAGCCAGCGAGTCAACGAATCAAGAAAATGTTTATCTTGCGTTCTCCTTTGGTCTGTCCGTCTTGCTGCGTACCTCTTCACCGTTGTGGGACAGTGTACCGTCGACCGGGATTGCTAGCAACATTTTAAAACTTTTACATTTCAAGTAATTTTAATAACAAGTATTTCTTCAATTCGTTAAATGTTATGTTTTAAAAATATGTTTAGTTCAATAATGATGCTCCTCTTCACCTCACAGCTCCCAATGTTTCATATTTTTGCATTTTTTCCAGCATTGAGCACTAATGTTAGCAAACACTCCCACAAAATTTCACATCCATTACTATACTTTTATGTGAGATCAATAAATATGTTTACAGAAAGATGGAAAACGGAAACATTTTACCCCGTTCAACGGTACTGTAAACTTTCTTCATATGCGCAAACCAGTGCCATTCATTGTCGACGTTGCCTCCTTCGAGCATTCAAAAGCACAGCAGTAACCCGGACGCAATGGTGCATGCTCGGGTGCATGTTTCTCTCAATGCATGTTGATATAAATAATAACAAAAGCACATATTAAATTCCTCTGACTGAAGTCGCGATGGTTCCGCATAATACCCGCCGACTGCCGACCGACTGACAATTATGGGCTCGTGTAGGCCCTCAGGAAACGTCACCCTCAGAGATGGATAAATGAACATGTCTAGCACGGAAGAAGAGGTTGAATAATACGGTTGGTTAACTGGATAGCGCTAGCTACCCGCTGGTTTCAGAAATTCTTTTACGAAGTTGGCGTTTATGGGACACATATGACCTTATTTTACTCCACCACATCAGAACGTTCCTCCAGAGCCTTCGTATGAATACGGATGAGCTTTACCAAAAAAGTGTCTCTTCTATTGGTTTTCGAGCCTATGACGGAAGTTAGAACCCAGACGGAAATATCTATATCCGTACCGAAAAAGTACAAGGAGGCTGGGCTAAAAATTTGTTCGTGATTTAAAAACCTAATTCACCGAGTAGTGATACTGCCTTTCTCATATTTAGCCAAGACACCAACCTTATATGGCGCTAATATGAGTTCGATGTACCATTTTCTTAATAAGTTTTAAACGCAATGGTCTCTTGAAAGCAGGCGTCCGAGCCTCTTGAAAGGCCTCTTGAAAGGAAACTTCGAAGCCTCTCGAAAGAAAGCATACGAGCTACTTGGAAGGAGGCTTTCGAGTCTCTTGCAACGGAGCTACTTAGCTTTTCAGAAAAAGGCATTATGTCTCTCAAATAGAGGCCCCCAACCCTTATAATTTCTAGATTTTAATCACTCTACGTTTTGTCCCACAGCCCTTCATACACTGTGCTGGTTGTAGTGGCAGGATTTAATAGGTTTTGATTTACTGATCACCATGCATATTATGTACAATACAAAGTTTTCGAATAAAAAATTACACAATTATCAAAACATTACAGGGCTGGTAGCGACCGATGCCGCTCAAAATAGTGACTTTAGTGACCAAAGCTGGCGAAAAAACGGACCAAATAGTGACTTTCAGTTGCAGAAAAAGTGACCAAATAGTGACTTTCAGTTTCAGTTGCAAGTTCGATAAGACGAAATCAAGCGTTTTTGGGTCGAAGGAGAATCTTTTTTTTTGTAATTTGTGATGGAAAACATCTTTCACGCACAACTCTTTTCTCTTAGAACGAACTCAAAAGACTAAGTAAAATTGTATTGCCCTCTCTTTTAATCCCACGGAAATTTTACCGAATATCAGTCAAAAGCAGGACTACTCAAAACTATGCGTAGTCTTGCGAGCAAATCAAATTTTTACGCCACTGGAAGTGCTAACCCTACATTGACTAGCGTTCTGACGTGGCAGGCTCCAGCGTGACCTTGACAAATGCGTCTCTGTGCAAGAGCAACTGATCTGGTCATAATAGAGTAACAACTACATGCAGTAAATCAAGCTCAAGGACTGGAAGTGAGCGAATAATATAGACCTGTTTTTCTTTCCCGAAAAATGATTTTTCGGCAAAAATCTGCGTGATTTGTCGTAGGTGCCACGGAAGTTTTTGGAATTTTTAGTGCGAAAGGAACAACAGTACGGATCGTTTTGGTAGAAAACGAAACAAAAATTATGAAGATTCAGGTACAACGAGCCTGGGATTGAACGCTCGACCTCCTGCTTATAATGCAGGACAATGCTCTCTGAACTTTTCAATATTTTTCTTCCAAAATACGCATATTTTCCGATTTGCTTCGTGAACGATCTTTAAAATTGGGGAGACTTGATCTTCTTTCTATGATATCTACTCAATAAATATTTTTTTATATTTAAAAAAATTATTTTGAGCTTTTTAGTGGAATGTCTTCACTTGTCATAAGACGAGTTTGTACAATCCCATTTAATTCCACCACTTAATTGTACTTTGACAGATACGTATTTCGACCTCAACAGAAAGGTCGTCCTCAGTGTCTCGTACTTGACTCGACTTAATTAAGTGGTGGAATTAAATGGTATTGTACAAACTCGTCTTATGACAAGGATTTTTTTAGAGTCATGGAAGGTTGACATCTGTCAAATCTGCAAAAAAAAATAGCCGTTCGAGAACAATTTTTATTTTCTTGATTTTTTTCGCCAAATTTTTGTATGGATGACTAATGAGGGATCAAGTCTCCTCATATTAAGGCAACAAATCAAAATCCAAATATCCTAAAATTGTGGTGGAATGTTGGCATTTTTATCAGTGAAGATCATTTAGCATATTTATGGCTTTGGGCTGTGAAAAAATGATAGCGTTTGGTCATTGTTGGAAAAAGTCGTTCAAATTTTGCGTGGCCACCTAGCAGAATCCCATATTGCTTGCGACCCACCAGGTACCAAATGCATTGATTTTGTGAAATTAGATAAAATTGAGTTCGCGTTAGATTGGGCAAATTATAATAAATTGCTTTATATCCCATCATTGTATTTGTCAAAAATTCGTCAATTTGTAGGATTGGATGTGGATTGGATTTGGATGTAATTTGAATTGAATTTGGGTTGGATTTGGATTGGATTTGAAATTTATTCAGATTGATTTTGAATTGGATTTCGATTTGATTATGATTGGATTTAGATTGAATTTGAGTTAGATTTGGATTGGATTTTAAATAGATTTGGATTTGATTTAGATCGGATTTGAATTGGCTTAGGATTTGTTTTGGATTGGGTTCGGGACTTACATTTTGATTGTATAAGACTTCTCCCTCCTTAGCCGTGCGGTAAGACGCGCGGCTACAAAGCAAGACCATGCTGAGGGTGGCTGGGTTCGATTCCCGGTGCCGGTCTAGGCAATTTTCGGATTGGAAATTGTCTCGACTTCCCTGGGCATAAAATTATCATCGTGTTAGCCACATGATATACAAATGCAAAAATGGTAACTTGGCTTAGAAATCTGGCAGTTAAAAACTGTGGAAGTGCTTAATGAACATTAAGCTGCGAGGCGGCTTTGTCCCAGTGTGGGGATGTAATGCCAATAAGAAGAAGACTTCTTTCTACTTGCCCAAATATCGTATAACAAAAAAAGGCCGTTGACCTCGTCAGGTTTGTTGTTCTTTAATCATCCAATCATTACTTAGATCTTAATTCAAAATATGGAATAGATTTGTGGGATAAAATAGTAACAAAATTATGAATTAAGATTTGTCTTTCGCGACCCACCACTGAACAGCCCACGATCCCCCTGGGGGTCGCGACCCACAGTTTGGGAACCTCTGGTCTAGAGGATCTAGAGGATCAGTTCTTCTGCTTGCATGACTGTATACCAATTTATAAATTGTGACGTAAGACACCTTCAATAAGCTACATGTAAAATGTCAATAAGAGCAGCTAGTTGAACGGCTGGCGAAGTTTCAGAGCGATCACTTTTCCAAGATCCGTAATTTCATTTCCGCCATGAACAAAGCATTTATTTATTTTAAAAAATCTTAGTCAGTAGTTTCAAAATAGTTACTTTTTGTGAGAAAAAGTGACTTTAGTGACTTTAGGTCGAAAAAAGAGACTTTTTAGTGGCTTGCCCGAAAAAAGTGACCAAGTCACTAAAAAGTGACCCGCTACCAGGCCTGACATTATCAAAAAGTGTTTATTGGAATTATAATACATCCGCCATTACGCATTTTTGTCCGAGGTACCCCTAGAGCCAGCGACGGTACCCCCCCGGGGGGACATGTGCCTCAGGTTGAGAACCGCTAAACTATAGCATCATCAACGTGCACTGCCCACACGAAAGGAGACCCGACGACTAGAAAGAAGCGTTCTTTGCACAGCTGGAGCAGACATACGATGAGACATTCAAAATCGTCGTCAAAATCGTCATCGGCGTCATAAACGCACAGGTAGGAAGGGAGGAAATGTATAGACCGGTCATCGGACCGGATAGTCTGCACACCGTATCGAATGATAACGGCCAACGATGCATAAACTTCGCAGCCTCTTGCGGAATGGTAGTCCGAAGCACCTTCTTTCCCCGCAAAAATATCCACAAGACCACATGGAGATCACCTAGCCAAGAAACGGAAAACCAAATTGACCACGTTCTAATCGACGGTAAATTCTTCTCCGACATCACGAACGTCCGCACTTACCGCAGTGCGAATATTTAATCCGACCACTGGCTCGTTGCAGTATGTCTGCGCTCAAAACTCTCGACGGTGTACAACACGCGTCGTAGCCGAACGCCACGGCTTAACTACGCGCAGCAGCTGGAAGTGGCACTCCCAACGGAAGAACAACTAGGCGCAGCGTCTCTTGAAGATGGCTGGAGAGATATTCGATCCACCATTGGAAGCACCGCAACCGTTGCACTAGGCACGGTGCTCCCGGACTGATATGACGGGGAATGTGAGCAGTTAGTGGAAGAGAAGAATGCAGCATGGGCGAGATTGCTGGAACACCGCACGAGGGCGAACGAGGCACGATATAGACGTGCGGGGAACAGACAAAACTCGATTTTCCGGAATAAAAAGGGGCAGCAGGAAGATCGAGACCGTGAAGGGACGGAGCAACTGTACCGCGCTAATAATACACGAAAGTTCTATGAGAAGTTGAACCGTTCACGTAAGGGCCACGTGCCACAGCCTGATATGTGTAAGGACTAGGACATAAACGGGAACCATCTTACGAACGAGCGTGAGGTGATCCAAAGGTGGCGGCAGCACTACGAAGAGCACCTGAATGGCGATGTGGCAGACGAAGACGGCGGTATGGTGATGGACCTGGGGGAACGCGCGCAGGACATAATTCTACCGGCTCCGGATCTCCAGGAAATCCAGGAGGAGATTGGCCGGCTGAAGAACAACAAAGCCCCTGGGGTTGACCAACTACCAGGAGAGCTATTTAAACACGGTGGTGAGGCACTGGCTAGAGCGCTGCATTGGGTCGTTACCAAGATTTGGGAGAAGGAAGTTTTGCCGCTGGAGCGGATGGAAGGTGTCATGTGTCCCATCTACAAAAAGGGCGATAAGCTGGATTGCTGCAACTACCGCGAAATCACATTGCTGAATGCCGCCTACAAGGTACTCTCCCAAATGTTATGCCGTCGAATAGCACCAATTGGAAGGGAGTTCGTGGGGCAGTACCAGGCGGGTTTTATGGGCAAATGCTCCATCACGAACCAGGTGTTCGCCATTCGCCAAGTACTGCAGAAATGCCGCGAATACAACGTACCCACACATCATCTATTCATCGTCTTCAAAGCCGCATATGATACACTCGATCGGGACCAGCTATGGCAGCTAATGCACGAGCACGGATTTCCGGATAAACTGGCACGGTTGATCAAAGCAACGATGGATCGGGTGATGTGCGTAGTTCGAGTTTCAGGGGCATTCTCGAGTCCCTTCGAAACCCGCAGAGGATTACGGCAAGGTGATGATTTTTCGTGTCTGCTATTCAACATCGCTTTGGAAGGGGTAATACGAAGAGCAGGGATTAACACGGGCACGGCAAATGCTGGGTAAAGCGTACCATTGGTACTTCGCGTACCTGAAGGAATAAAATAGACCCCATTTCGCGGTCCTTAGCCTCTTACCCAGCAACTCCTTTCCCTACCTCCCCGTGGTGCTGGCCGGGATACGAACAACCTTAGGGAAGATCGGGTAACCAACCCCGGTGGGAACTATGGTTGTATACTGACAGGGAAGTGGGGGTTTGCTTCTCTCCGGAGGTGCAAATCTTATTGAGCGTCTGTTCTCCATGTCAGCATCGGCCCACAACAGCGTTTGTTCTCCATGTTAGGGGCGGCTGATCATCGTCCGAGTGCCAGCGAGGGACTCTAAGTGAAACTGTGCACCATGGTCCACCGTAAATAAGGAGGAATGGTCCTCCGGAAATTTAGGGGGTTTGGTGTCAGGCCCTGCAAACAATCAACAAGAGAGTACGGACCGGAACCATCGGCGAAGACCACTGCAACGAAAAGGGACTAGCGATTGGAAACTCGGTTCGTGGAACTGCAAATCTCTGAACTTCATCGGGAGCACACGCATACTCGCCGATGTGCTCAAGGACCGTGGATTCGGCATCGTAGCGCTGCAAGAGGTTTGTTGGAAGGGATCAATGATGCGAACGTTTAGAGGTAATCATACCATCTACCAGAGTTGCGGCAACACACACGAGCTGGGAACAGCTTTCATAGTAATGGGCGACATGCAAAGGCGCGTGATCGGGTGGTGGCCGATCAATGAAAGAATGTGCAGGTTGAGGATCAAAGGCCGGTTCTTCAACTTCAGCATAATCAACGTCCATAGCCCACACTCCGGAAGAAATGATGATGATAAGAACGCATTCTACGCGCAGCTCGAACGTGAGTACGACAGCTGCCCAAGCCACGACGTCAAAATCATCATAGGAGATTTAAACGCTCAGGTTGGCCAAGAGGAGGAGTTTAGACCGACTATTGGAAAGTTCAGCGCTCACCGGCTGACGGACGAAAACGGCCTACGACTAATTGATTTCGCCGCCTCCAAGAATATGGCCATTCGCAGCACCTACTTCCAACACAGCCTCCCGTATCGGTACACCTGGAGATCACCACTGCAGACAGAATCACAAATCGACCACGTTCTGATTGATGGACGGCACTTCTCCGACATTATCGACGTCAGGACATATCGTGCCGCTAACATCGACTCTGACCACTATCTGGTGATGGTTAAACTGCGCCCGAAACTATCCGTCATCAACAATGTTCGGTACCGACGACCGCCGCGGTACGACCTAGAGCGACTGAAGCAACCTGATGTCGCCACTGCATACGCGCAGCATCTCGAGGCAGCGTTGCCGGAAGAGGGTCAGCTCGATGGGGCCCCTCTTGAGGACTGGTGGAATACAGTTGAAGCAGCCATTAACGACGCAGCGGAGAACAACGTCGGGTATATGGGACGAAGTCGACGGAACGATTGGTTCGACGAAGAGTGCAGACAGATTCTGGAGGAGAAGGATGCAGCGCGGGCGGTCGCGCTGCAGCAAGGTACCCGGCAGAACGTGGAACGTTATAGACGGAAGCGGAGACAGCAGAATCACCTTTTTCAGGAGAAGAAACGCCGCCTGGAAGAAGCGGAGTGCGAGGAGATGGAACAGCTGTGCCGTTCTCAAGAAACACGCAAGTTCTACCAGAAGCTCAACGCATTCCGCAAAGGCTTCGTGCCGCGAGCCGAAATGTGCCGGGATAAGGATGGGAGCATCTTGACGGACGAACGTGTGGTGATCGAAAGGTGGAAGCAGACTCTACGAGGAACATTTGAATGGCGCTGAGAGTACAGGCAGTGAAAGTCAAGGCAGTGGAGGAGATGACAACGTCAGTTCAGCGGACGATGGAAGCCAACCAGCCCCCAACTTGAGGGAAGTTAAGGATGCCATCCAACAGCTAAAGACCAATAAATCAGCTGGTAAGGATGGTATCGGAGCTGAGCTCATCAAGATGAGCCCGAAAAAGCTAGCCACTTGCCTGCACAAATTGATAGTCAGAATCTGGGAAACTGAACAGCTACTGGAGGAGTGGAAGGAAGGGGTTATATGCCCCATCTACAAGAAAGGCGACAAGCTGGAGTGTGAGAACTTTCGAGCGATCACCATCCTTAATGCCGCCTACAAAGTGATATCCCAGATCATCTTCCGTCGTCTGTCACCATTAGTGAACGAGTTCGTGGGAAGTTATCAAGCCGGCTTCGTTGACGGCTGCTCGACAACGGACCAGATCTTCACTGTACGGCAAATCTTTCAAAAATGCCGTGAATACCAGGTCCCAACGCATCATCTGTTCGTTGATTTCAAGGCGGCATACGATAGTATAGACCGCGTAGAGCTATGGAAAATTATGGACGAGAACAGCTTCCCTGGGAAGCTTACCAGACTGATCAAAGCAATGGTGGATGGTGTGCAAAACTGTGTGAAGATTTCGGGCGAACACTCCAGTTCGTTCGAATCGCGTCGGGGACTAAGACAAGGTGATGGACTTTCGTGTCTGTTGTTCAACATTGCGCTAGAAGGTGTCATGCGGAGAGCCGGGTGTAACAGCCGGGGTACGATTTTCAACAGATCTAGTCTATTTATTTGTTTCGCGGATAACATGGACATTGTCGGCCGAACATTTGCAAAGGTGGCAGAACTGTACACCCGCCTGAAACGTGAAGCAACAAAAGTTGGACTGGTGAATGCGTCAAAGACAAAGTACATGCTTGTGGGCGGAACCGAGCGCGACAGAGCCCGCCTGGGAAGCAGAGTTAAGATAGACGGGGATACCTTCGAGGTGGTCGATTCGTCTACCTCGGATCCTTGCTAACGGCTGATAACAATGTCAGTCGTGAAATACGAAGGCACATCATCTGTGGAAGTCGGGCCTACTACGGGCTCCAGAAGAAACTGCGGTCAAAAAAGATATGCCACCGCATCAAATGTGTCATGTATAGGACGTTTATAAGACCGGTAGTCCTCTACGGACATGAAACATGGACAATGCTCGAGGAGGACTTGCAAGCACTCGGAGTATTCGAGAGACGAGTACTTAGGACCATCTTTGGCGGTGTGCTAGAAGACGGTGTGTGGCGGCGAAGAATGAACTATGAGCTCGCCCAGCTCTACGGCGAACCCAGTATCCAGAAGGTTGCTAAAGCCGGAAGGGTACGATGGGCAGGGCATGTTGCAAGAATGCCGGACAGCAACCCTGCAAAGATGGTGTTCGCTTCCGATCCGGCAGGGACGAGACGACGTGGAGCGCAGCGAGCGAGATGGGCAGACCAGGTGCAGGACGACTTGGCGAGCGTGGGACATATTCGAGGATGGAGAGATGCGGCCTCGAACCGTGTATTGTGGCGTCAAATAGGCCTATTGAGTCTGTTCAAAGTGCTGTCATCGGTAATAGCAAGGAGGGTGCAGAATCATTGCGACGTCAACAACCTGATGACCGAGAAACAAAAAGGTTCTCTACGTAACACTCGAGGGTACAAGGATCAGGTCATCATTGATGTAGTCATTGTTGGGCAAGTCACCCACAAGCAAAAAAAAACTGAGCATGACGTATATCGACTATAAAAAGCCTACGACGCAGTACCTCACTCGTATCTGCAGTTCCTGCAGTTGTACAAGATAGACGGTAACGTCATCAGGCTAATGCAGCACGCTACGGGGATGTGGAGCTCCTCCCTACACATTACCGATGGAGAAAACGTTTTACGGTACAGGACTCTCAGCATCAGGAGGGGAATATTTCAAGGCCATACCTTTGGTCCTCTATGGTTTTGCCTTGCCATGAACCCTCTTAGCAGAGCATTCAACCAACACAATTATGGCTATCATTTGAAGAGTGGGGAAAGGAGTACAAACATTACCCACACCGTCTTTATGGACGACTACAGTTTTTTACAGTTTCGGGGTGGTGAAGTGGATCAAGGCTGACTTGGAGGCGTAAGAACGAGCAGTACGAGTGGCGCTCACTAAGCATCGCATGCGCCATCCAAAATCGTCCATTGAGAGAGTCACCCTGCCACGTGCAGTAGGAGGAACAGGCTTCACCGATATACAAACACTATGTGTTTCCCAGATCCAGCAGTTGCGAAGATACTTCGTGGAAAGCCAGAACCAGAACGAATACAGGAATGGTGCTGGGTGAACTCTTCTCAGAAACAGAAGGATTCATGGTAGCTATCCAGGACCGGGTAATTGCGACGAAGAACTATCGGCACTATATAAGTATTGCACGAAAACGTGGAGGACCGCTGTACGAGCGTATAAGGTTCCAGGCAGATTAAAGTTTGTTTTCGCAATACCATAAGAAGAAGAAAAAGCAAGATCAATAGGGAGGAGGAGAAATAGAGAAAAACAATTATTGAAATAAAATAAAATTAAGATTAAAAAACCCAAATTTATCCCCCAGTGGTGATTATGCCTTTCTCGATTCAATGTGTTGAATTCGAATTAGTATGGTAAATGCAACGTAAATTGCCTACATTTAGGCGGTTAATAGCTTTGATGCGATTATATCACGCTGCTTAAAATAACTCAACTATGAGAGTTATGGATTGCGTCACGGCTAAATTGATTAATGATTTAAAATGTGCATGTACACAGCGTATTTGATAAAAGAAAAATAGAAATATTATTCAAACCGCATGAGATATTAGCAAACAAAAACAATAGTGTCCAACTAGGAAAGTTTCTCCGTCGAATGAAACTAGTTGCACTCGAATCGGTCAAGTCCTTCTATATGAAACGTGTTTAACAATAAAAAATTCCCGGGGCTACACACACACACACACACACACAGTCAGACATGTGCTCAGTTTTTCGAGCTGAGTCGATTGGTATATAACACTATGGGTCTCCGAGCCTTCTATCAAAATTTAGCTTTTGGAGTGAAATTATAGCCTTCTGGTACAACTTTGTTGTACGAGAAAGGCAAAAACACTGACTATTTTAATACTTCTCAATAGCAATGATGTAAAGAAAAATACATTGCACAAAGGACATGGGTATGTTGGAAAAGATCAAATCATTCATCCCGAGCAAAAATCAAACAAAACAAAAATATGAACATATTGGGTTGTATCTCATTAATGCAAATAGTACCCACCCTTTCCAGTTCTTTTTCCCTTTTCTTACGCCCACGCTACTACGGAGCGCCAACAGGCGTCATACAAACGGCGCGCAATAATTACCTTGATTGATGCCCCATTCTGGCGATGACACTAGCAGCTTGTCTCCGCTCAGCCCCAACAGATGATACCGATGATGACGGCGAGAGCGATGGCGACGCCGTAAGGCGCTGAGGTGGTCTGCTGTTGCACGGGAACCGGTTCCCTCTACGCCGCTGCGGATAGCCGTCCGTGCAGGCCATGTTTTCTTCTTCGGGGAAGGCAATCATCAATCTACGCCTCCACCCACCAAGAACCAATACACTTCGAGACTTTCGAACAGCAATTCAACGCACTTAGCTTGCACTCCTTTTTTCAACTTTTGAGCTCTCACCCACGCGTTAAATTTGTTCCACGAAACGGATCACATGTTAATATTCTCGCACGATTATCTTCTCATGACATTTTACAAATCATTTCTTTTTTTATTAATGACACACACTTATGAAGCGAAACAGAGATCATGAAAATTAATTTTTGACATATGGTTCAAATGCAAATTGTTTTGTTGATTCCAGAAATGTGTCTTTATGGTTTAACAACAAACCATTAAAATTAAAAATAAATTTTAAATGATGCATACAACTTCATAACGTATTAAGAACGTTTCATGAATTTGGAAATGTTATTATTTTAATTATTTGATAACATGAATTTGATTGGATTCATATATCCTATTCTAATATTGTACACATATTGAGTAGTACTCAATTATGAACAACACTGATATTTGTATTTTCATGAAACTATTATATATTCTTTTAGATATAGTTGCATAACACAACATATAACAACGCAACGAACACATTTCTGGAATCAAAACAGAACAATATTTAGTTATAAGAATTCAACTTACTGTGTTAATAACATTGTAAACCAGTGTTACTACCTTCGATATCAGTCACATGGTAAACTACTTTTCTCGCATAGAATTCCACGGTTGCATTAGAACTGACACGTAAATTGAAATTGTTGCTAGAGGAGGCTTCGTCAGATTCAAAACGAAAACCTAAACATTAGCATATCGCTTGAAACAATCATCACAACTCACATATGCTTGCAACACTACCGTACCACGCATTGGAAAGCTGTCCTCGTCAACCTGCGCCACAATTCCGGCCAACCCTTTCAATGCATTCAAAACGGTGGAAACATGCATTCTGATGGTGTCATTTGTTGTTGAACCCATTAACGGTCGACTTCCATATGCACACATATGCTACTGCAGCTCTAAATTACCGAACGGTCGCTTTCCGCGTCACATCGTTAACACCTTTTTTCTCTACCGCTGGAAAGGGACGCGCGCAAACCGGACCCACCGGCCAACAGCAACGGACGCACGCACACGTACTTTCGATATGTTGACGTTGATAACAAGTCGTGAAACGCGTGCTCGTGGGTGGAATAGTTGGATCCCTCGCGAAGGTAGAGGTTCAAACAAACGATCGCGATCGAACGGCGGTGCATAAGCGACTGATGGGTCTGTTGGTTCAAGCCAGCCGCACGACCGACGACATCAGCGACGACGACGGCGACTAAATGTTGATTCTTTGCTCCTTATTCACCGCTGTTTGTTAGTTCACGTTGACTGTCGCTTAAGCTTGCATTAGACTCATAGAGGGTTTAGAGGTGGCTGTCCAACCTACGACGACGCCACCGCCGCATCACGTTGAGACACAGTGGAGGTATTTCAAAAAGAATTTCGGATGAAATGTATGATGTATCAGCATAGGGTCATTAAGGACGCAATTCATTTATTCAGGTTACATCTAAGAGGCCTTTCACAAATTACCTGGGTGGGGGCCCTAAATCATTAAATTTTACGTTACGTAATTTGTGAAAGAACCCTAAACAGATAACAATGAATCAACAATTTGACGCCACAATACTCTTCGAATACTGTTCTGTACTTCTGTACCTGGTCAGCCCATCTCGCTCGCTGCGCTCCACGATGTCTTGTACCTGCCGGGTAGGAAGCGAACATCATCTTTGCTGGATTGCTGTCCGACATTCTTGCAACATGCCCTGCCCATAGTACCCTTCCGACTATAGCTACCTTTCTGGATGCTACGTTCATCATAGAGCTGGGAGATCTCGTGGTTCATCGTTTTTTTTTTTTAAATTTACAAGGGAGAATGCATTTACACACTAACCCAATACACGTGCATTGTAGTTGCCAAACTACCACACGGAAGTGTACTGGAGTGTCGGACTCGACCATACCGGTAATACCGACTAAACTCCTTGGCTCCACCATCGTTGCCCCCAGGAACTACCTCGCAGTACTACTTCTGGGGGGATGGCAGTACTAAGCGTACTCGCTCATTATCGCTCACACAGGCACTCGTCCCATGCGAGACTGACTTGGGTGCTCGCACACCATTCACTCCATTTGAGTCTTACTTGGATGCTCTCCCGGGCGCTCCGCTGCCATGCCTCGAGGTGTCAATAGCGGTAACTGCCTGGGCCTACAGATATTACGCTACGACACTCCTGCCTCAGCACGAGCAGATCAATCACACCACTGCCGAAGCAGACCACACGCTACCCTGCCGAAGCAGGGACACTCCCCATGCACCACATGTGCACAACTGTAGGTGTGTGGGTACAACCCACTGCTACCCTGCCGCCGAAGCAGCCTCTCCAAAGACCATTCGCTCCATGTGACCCTTTTTCGGGTGCTCACTCTTCCACTGCCATGCATCGAGGTGTCGATAGGTCCCTCGACTCCTACCTCAGCATGTGCAGTCCATACTCAGACTTCTGCTGCGCTTCGAGATGACAATAGCGGCGACACGCTATGACACTCCTGCCTCAGCACAAACAGATCACTCACTCCCTGCCGAAGCAGCTCACGCGCTACCGAAGTAGGGACACTCCCCATGCCAATTGGCACTCCCTGGGCTTGTGCTTTTGAAGCGATACACAGTCGCTTTGATAGAGTCTGATTACTTGTGGTTTTGTGGCACTTGTGGTTTTTTGGGAGGGATTTTAGCAGAGCCCACTGCTAAATCCCACCACGCCCTAGGCAGTTCTCCCTGACTCACAGACAGCTGGGGAGGGGTCGTCAAGCCCTTGGACATGGTTCATCGTTTGCCGCCGTCTTCTTGCACACCGCCAAAGATGGTCCTAAGCACCCGTCTCTCGCATACTCCGAGTGCTTGCAAGTCCTCCTCGAGTATGGTCCAAGTTTCATGTCCGTAGAGGACTATCGGTCTTATGAGCGTTTTGTACATGCCACATTTGGTGCGGTGGTGAATCCTTTTTGACTCCAGGTTCTTCAGGAGCTCATAGTAGGCCCAACTTCCACAGATGATACGCCTTCGTATTTCACGACTAACATTACTATCGGCCATTAGCAAGGATCCAAGGTAGACGAATTCCTCGACCACCTCGAAAGTATCCCCGTCTATCGTAACACTGGGTCCCAGGCGGGCCCTGTCGCCCACAAGCATGTACTTTGTCTTTGACGCATTCACCATAAGTCTATCTTTTGTTGCTTCACGTTTCAGGCGGGTTGTTGTTGTTGTTGTTCATTTATTAACGTGAATCTTAACCTATAGTCATTTGACTCACGCCTTAACCTAAGAAATTACATTTCATTATATATTGAAATCACTTTTGGGCACTTTACACATCTAGTGTGGCGATGGATCGGGCAGCCTTTATTCCTTTTTCCATCCATCGTTTCCGCATCATTTTGTAGATCATCTTGATCACCATTATAAGTATGATGATAATCTGTAGCACGATCACGATGAGCAGTAATGATTGGTGTTCCTTGTGTTCTGCTGAGTGAACGTCCTGTGTTTGGATCACAGTTACTAGTTGGTTTCCGTGGGTGTGTGCGGTGTTTTCCTCCTTCGTGCTTGAGCCTCCCATGTTTGGAATTTTGTTCGAGCTGCACTTCTGTTGCTGGGTCTATCAGGAAGTTTTGTTCTGCTGCGTTGCTTGGTACTGATGGGTTGGGGTGAAATTGATCGGTTTTATATCTTTGTTTGTTTGGTTGGTTCGACGTTTGTTGCTGATCGTGGTTTTTTTTTTGTGTTTTGATTGGTCATATTTCGTTTGTCAAGTTTGCTTTTTCGACGAAATTGATTGTTTTTTTGAGTTCGTCGATGTCATTGCCCAGGGCGATGTAAACTGATGATGCGATATTTGTTTCTTTTCTGATATTGTCGAATTTGGGGCAGTCTATGAGTATATGCTTGACACTTGTTGGGATTCCACAGGTACTGCAGGTTGACTCTGTTTCTTTCAGAGCAAAGTGCCCATGAGTGGCTCTAGTGTGCCCTATTCTAAGTCGTGTTATTATGAGACTCTCTTTTCTTTTGAACATGTTTGAAGTTTGCCATTCGACAGTGCTATGCTTAATTTCTCTCAGATGTCCGGTGTAGTTGTGCCAACTGTTTTCCCAGTTCAGTCTAGCGTGTAGTTTGATGAGCTTTTTGTAATCGTCATATGGGGTGTTGATATTACTTGTTCTGGGTGCGGTTGTTCCTTTTTTGCCAGTTGATCGGCTTTTTCGTTTCCCGTTATGTTTATATGTGCAGGGACCCAGCAGAGTTCGATGCGTCCCGGTTTGTTTATCAGCTTCTGTTTAATGTCTTGTATCCAGGGATGATTTGAGTTTTGGTGTTTGATTGCCATTAGCGCGCTTTTGAGTCTGTGAAGATTACCGAAAGATTTGTTTCGTGGAGGTCGATGGCTTTATTGATCGCGTAAGCCTCGGCACTGAATATGGACAAATGTTGGGGAAGGTTGATACTGATTTCGATGTCTTCCGAGGAAATACCGCATCCGCTTCCTTCTTGGGTTTTCGATCCGTCTGTGTATATGTGTTTGTGTAGATTGTATTTTGTAGCTTTTATTTCTTGAAATCGGTTTTTTTTCTCTGCTGTAGTGGCTTCCTCAGTGATTTCAAAGTTTATTCCATGGATTTGTGTAGGGCGATAGTATGTTGGGATTTTTGATTCGATAGTTGCTGGGGGAATTTCTATTTCTTCAGCTTTTAGAATTGCTCGTAGTGCTAGGGAGCAATCTTTAGGGATTATTTGTCGACTGGTTTGTTTAGCTGCGTATGAGATCAGATTTTCTGTTATTCTGAGGTGTAGTGGAAGTTGGCCGCTTTCTGACAGGAGACTTTCGATTGGGCTGGAGTGGAATGCGCCTGTGGCTATGCGGATTCCTTGATGGTATATTGGATTTAGTCGATTTAAGTCGTTGTTGTTTGCTTTGCTGATGATTGGTGCAGCATATAACAGTTTTGGGACCAGCATGGAGTTAAGTATACGTAGTAGTGATTTTCTGTCTGCTCCAAACTTTGTACTACTGATGCATCTCATCAGTGATATGATTGTGTTGCATTCTTCGCGTTTTTTTGGATGTGGTGTTTATAGTTAAGTTTGTAATCGATCCATACTCCTAGTACTTTTGCAATTTTCGTTGTGGATATTGGGGTTTGGCATAGTTTGGCCGATGGTTGCTTTTGGAGTTTTTCCGGTTTCCAATGTGCATGATTGACGATTTTTGTGTTGAGATAGTGAATCCTGTCTTGTTGCTCCAATCTTCAATTTGGTCTAATATCTTTTGTATGCGGTGCCTGGTCCATCTGGCGGATTGGGATGTGGCTGCGATGGTTATGTCGTCGGCATATATTTTGATTGTTGTGTGTTTGGGTAACCATTCTTTTATGCTGTTGATAGCGATCAGAAAGAAGGTAACTGCAAGCACCGATCCTTGTGGTACTCCGTTTTGCTGGATTTTGGGGTTCGAAATGTGTCCTTGGTGTATAGTTTTAAATTGTCGTTCTCTTAGGAAATTTTCACAAAATTTTGCCATATGGCCTCCAATGCCTGCCTTTGCTAGATTTTCTTTGATGAGGTACCTCCATGTTTTGTCATATGCTTTTTCTATATCCAGAAATAGGAGTTCTACGTGTTTGTGGTCTGTAATGGCTTTGTTGCATAATTCTTCTACCTCAGTAAGTGGGTCCAACGTCATTCGTTCGAATAGTTTCATCACGCAGCTCGTTAGGTAGATTGGGCGCAGGTTTTTAGGTTCATTGGTTTGTTTTCCTGGTTTCGGAATCGGGATGAGGAACGATTCTCGCCAATTTTGTGGATACGTTCCTGACGTCCAGATGTGATTGTAAGCTTGGAGTAATTTCTTTTTGATGTAGAAAGGTAATCTTTTAAGCATTTCGTTGTGAATTTCGTCGGGGCCAGGGGAAGATCCTTTCAGAGTATCCATTTGATAGATTAGTTCAGTTATTGTGAAAAGCTCGTTGTAAGCTGCATTTCTGGCTCCAGGATAAGTTACTGGTTTTTGTTCTTTTTTCTTTTTGATTGTCAGAAATTTTGGGTGGTAGGATTCGTCAGATGATTCTTTGGCGAAATGGTTTGCTATGTGTTCGACCACTTCTTGAGGGTCAGAAATGTTTCGATCATTTATGGATATCGTCCATATGGGGTCGGATGTTTTATTCCCTCTTATACTTCTTATTCTTTTCCATACTTCTTTTGGGTTTGTATTTTCGTTTATTCCGGAGACGTATTCTTGCCATGATTTTTGTTTCTCTTCATCGATAATTGTTCTTGCTTCGTATCTTTTTTCCGGAAATTCTCTTGGATGGAGTCGTAGTTTGGGTTGTCGGTTGAGGTTTTCTTCAGTTTCCTTAAGGCTTTTCTTCTTTCGCGGATAGCTGTTTTGATTTGTTCGTTCCACCATGGAACCGCTTTGGTACTAATGAAGTTTGATGTTCGAGGAATTGCTTTATAGGCGACCTCCTTGATAGCAGCTGTTATCTCCTCAATTGTGTATTCTCGGTCTGGTGTTATTAGATTTTCAATTTCTGCCTCGTATTTGGCCCAGTCGGCTTTGTCAATTTTCCATTTGGGAGTTTGTGGTTTTCGAGTGTTGTTTGCTAGTGTTCCTATTTTGATTGGGAAATGGTCGCTGCTGTGTTGATCCTCTATTATTTGCCAGTCTAGTTTTGCAGCTAGTTCGGGACTGCATATTGTTACATCTATTGCAGATTTACTGATCCTTTCGTTTCGTTTTGCAGAATGGATAAAAGTTGTTTGTCCATCATTTAGGATGATAAGGCCATGTTTTTCTATCAGTTTGGCTATTTCTTTTCCTCTAGCATTTTGTCTATCTGGATCCCATAGGTGGTGGTGGGCATTAAAATCTCCGGAGATTATCAGTGGTTTTGGTAAAGATGTGATAACTTGGTCAAATTCTTCGGGGTCTAGTGTTGAATTTGGAGGAATATATAGTGACACAACTGTCATTTTATAGGGCATGTTAACGTTAACCGCAACTATTTCCATGTTGGTGTTTAGAGTATTTGGTGTATAATTTATGCCGTTTTTGATCATAATGGCAGTGCCGCCTTGTCCTGATGGGCGGTGCGTAAAGATGGTGTTGTATCCTTTGATTTTGATATTCACGCCTGGTTTAGTTCTTGTTTCTTGTAGTGCTATAATGAAGGGGTCGTATTCTTTAATTATTAATTGCAATTCAGCAAGTTTGCTACGTATACCGTTACAATTCCATTGGATGAGCGTAGTCATCATATGTTTTGTTGTTGTTTTGTTTTGTGTTTTGACTATTGGTTGTCGTCGTCCATTTGATCAGATTCTGATTCTTGTGGTGTTCGTTGCTGTCCTGTTTTTTGTTATGTTTTTTCCTTTTCGGAATTCCGTCGGGTTCGCGTTCTGGGGATGACTCGTGCTTTTTTCCAGTTTTGCCTTTTTGCCGTGTTTTTCTTTGATGTGTATAATTTTTTGTTCCTGTCTTTCAATGTGCTGTTTAAGGGTTGAGATTTGCTCATCCCTTTTCTGCATTTCATTCATGAGATAGTTGCAATGCGTTTCCATGTGGTTAAGTTCAGCCTCTTTTTTCTCGACATACTCTTTGAATTCCGCTTCTTTTGCTTTTATGTTTATGTACCATTTTTTCATTTCGTTTTCTTTTTTGGCGAGCTGTTCCATCTTTTCTGAAATGTATTTGAGCTTCGATTCCATTTCTTTTTCCCACTTTGTACGCTCGTTTGCGATAGTTTTGTCTAGGTCACTTGTTTTGTTAGCGTAGCTATCCTTGTTCGTTCTAGATTCCACCATTCGACGAGCTGCCTGATAGGACACATTTTGGTCAATTTTTATTTTCACAATTGATTGTTCTGTTAGGTAAACAGGGCATTTTTTGTCAGTAGGAGCGTGTTTTTCTTTGCAGTTTATGCACATAAGTTCCTTGCTGCATTCATCGTCGTCTTTGTGTGCTACTTTTGAGCAGACTCGGCATCGTGTTTCATTTTGCAGTATTTGCTGATGTGATTAAACGCGTAACAGCGGAAACATTGGGTCGGCCTTGGATAATACTTTTCGGTGCGGCATACTCGCCATCCTATCACCACTCTGTCAGGCGGGGTGGTGGTAGAGAAAGTGAGTATGACAACTCCGGTGTTGGTGCGTTGTTTGTCTCCATTTGAACGGGAAATGTGTTTCACTTTGATCACATTTTGGTTTTCCAGTTCAGACAGAATTTCCTTTTCTTCGAGATTAGTCAGTTGGTTACAGACGATCACTGCACTTGACGTGTTCAGTCTTGTATCCAATTTCACTGTTACCGGGGTGCTGTCCCTGAGCGTTTTCATTTGTTCGAGAATCCTTTTTGCGTATTTTTCCTTTAGGGCCACCGTTAGCGAACCATCACTCCGGTTACTCCACACACCTTCAATGCTTCCGTATGCCTCGATGGACTTAGTGACCAGAAAGATATTGTGATCCTCCAGTCTACCATTCACTTTGTTTACCCTTACATACCGTGTTTGAATTCCATTTGCCGACAGGGTCACAGGAGGGGGGTCGGGGTCCCCTCCGCTCTGTGTACTCATGTTCACCACTGGTTCACCGCACTATGATTTTACTTTTATTATTTTTTGCTCGGTTTATTGCAGACTAATCACTTTCGCGCGCGGTCGATAATTGATACTGAACGACAATTGTTCGAGGTGCTGCAATTGCAGACAAGGCACGTCCGAACTGATTGGGGTCTCAATTAATTATTTCAGGCGGGTGTACAGTTCTGCCACTTTTGCAAATGTTCGGCCGACAATGTACACGTAATCCGCGAAACAAATAAATTGACTGGATCTGTTGAAAATCGTACCCCGACTGTTACACCCGGCTCTCCGCATGACACCTTCTAGCGCAATGCTGAGCAACAGGCACGAAAGTCCGTCACCTTGTCTTATTATTATTATAAAATTTTGGCACTTCCTCAGTAAGCGTACTGGGAATTTTCACCTACCCCGGGCAATTTGAATGCCAAAGGGGATTAGGCTCTGTGGATCTTATCGCCGGTTGACTTAAAATCCTATACTAAACGTTTGCACCGGATGTATTAGTTATTGTTGACGAGAGATTTTGAAGCTTGTGGTTGAGATTTGAACTTCTTTCAGCAGATAAAAAGACGTTGATTTGTCTGATCAGCTAAAGCTAAAGATAATGTATTAACAATAAATTCATGACAATTTTGGGTATTCTTCCAATTTTTCAGTGCATCCATAGATACTCTTACTCCAACTCCTACTCGACAAACTTGCTTGGCATCGGCTAACGCCGGATCTACTGTTTCAAAAAATCTGTTTATTTAACAAGAACAATTTCCGTGATTCCGATGGCACAGCTAATCTGTTGGCTATCACTACTAGGTTCTTTTCTCCCTCATTATTGAACTACTCCTATTCATATTTTCTCACGTAACGTACGTATCGTAACCTCTTAGAGCGTTCCTATTATGAAATTAAACCTAGCGAAATTATATCGCAACAGTTATGGTGGTTCAGCAATCTTCTTACGATGTTGCAAGTTCCAAGAACCACTGTTTTTTTGATGCTATGGAGGTTATGAGATAGTTCCAGCCCTTCTAAGGATCTCAGAAGAGATTTCGGGACGATTCCGGTTGCTGAGATAACAACCGGAATTATACGCACGTCCTCCAGGTGCCACATCTGCTTCAACTCCTCCGCCAAGTCGTGGTACTTTGTTATCTTGTTGGAGAATTTTGTTTGGACATTATGGTCTAGCGATACAACAATGTGGATGAGGGTTACCCGCTTCATCCTTTTGTCGTAGATCCCAATATCGGGCCCATTAGCACGGATGAGGAAATCCGTTATGATCTCGCGATCCCAGTACAGCTTCACGAAACTATTTGCCAGAACCGGGACAGGCACATATTTGTAGTAGGCGACAAACTGGTTAACCAAGTTGTGCTTTAAAGCAAGCTGTTGATGCACAATCTTGGCTACTTCGTTATGACGACCGAGATAGGCTGAATCAGCTAAGGCTGAATACCCGGACACGATATGTTCGATCGTCTCTCATACTGAATTGCACTTCCTGCAGCGGTCCAGTTTGTCCAGCTTTGTCCAGTTGATGGGGGTGCGTTCCATGCAACTCTTTCTGCTTCCACGATGCGATCATCTCGTCGACATATTTGATGTCGCAATTCAGCTGATAGTCCTCCTGCGCCAGATGCGGGGCACTGAATCCGTGGTCAGCTTCACACACAGCGCGGTAGATTTCGTGGCGGTTCTGGCTTTCCACGAAGTATCTTCGCAACTGCTGGATCTGGGAAACACATAGTGTTTGTAGACTCTCTCAATGGACGATTTTGGATGGCGCTTAGTGAACACCACTCGTACTGCTCGTTCTAATGCCTCCAAGTCAGTCTTGGTCCACTTCACTACCCCGAAACTGTATGTCAACAAGGGCACGGCTAACGTATTTATCGCCTTCACTTTGTTGCCAGCCGACAAGAAGCTTTTCAAAATACCGTTGACACGATGCAAGAATCTTTCCTGCAGCTCCTTCTTGATCATCGTTTCCCTTCAGTTGCAGGAAACCTAGGAACTTGTACGTTTCGCCCTCAACCATGGTTCGAATCCTCTCCTGTTCGTTGACGCGGAAACTGTCGGCATCCACCAGGTGACCCCGGTGTAGATGTATGGATCGACATTTATCGATACCAAACTCCATCCGGATGTCGTTGCTGAATACCGTTACAAGTTGGGCCCTCCTTAGCCATGCGGTAAAATGCGCGGCTACAAAGCAAGACCATGCTGAGGGTGGCTGGGTTCGATTCCCGGTGCCGGTCTAGGCAATTTTCGGATTGGAAATTGTCCCGCCTTCCCTGGGCATAAAAGTATCATCGTGCTAGCCTCATGATATACGAATGCAAAAATGGTAACCTGGCTTAGAAACCTCACAGTTAATAACTGTAGAAGTGTTTAATGAACACTAAGCTGCGAGACGGCTCTGTCCCAGTGTGGGGACGTAATACCAATAAGAAGAAGAAGAAGTTACAAGTCGCAGAAGTTGGTGCAGCTTCTCCACAGATTCCGCAAACAGCTCCAAGTCGTCCATAAAGAAGGTGTGGATAATGTTTGTACTCCTTTCCCACTCTTCAAATGACAGCCATAGTTGTGTTGGTTGAGTGCTCTGCTAAGAGGGTTCATGGCAAGGCAAAACCATAGAGGACTAAAGGTATCGCCTCGGAATATACCCCTCCTGATGCTGAGAGTTCTGGACCGTAACATCTTTTCTCCATCGGTAATGTATAGGGATGTGCTCCACATCCCCATAGCGTGCTGCATTAGCCTGATGACGTTACCGTCAATCTTATACAACTGCACCCAAGTAACATTTCAAGTTTTATTCCGCTCTAGGAATGGTTTTCAAGATCAATTTATAAGATCTAACAATAAAACCGAATAATACACGGCAACCTTCTGATGACCACTATAAGAGTAAGATATTGCCAAGTGGCCCTCTCCAGATAACCACTATAAACCTACTATAAGAGCATTTAGAAACCCTTTTTAAACCACCCGCAAAAAAGGGAATTTGGCTGCGGCAGCTGTCAAAATGTTGCTTTGAAAAAAGAGAAACAAAACTTTGCTGAAAAATAATAACAAAATGGATTGTTGATGGAAGTTATGACGATGACAACAAAATAATATTTTTTTCAGGTTGTTTTTTTTGATTCAGTACCATTGAAAGGAAGTGCGCTTCTAATTTTATGGTCAAAGCTGGTGAAAAAATAAGGTTGAACAACACGCGCCGGCAGTATAACGTAGTTCAGGGAAATAAATCGAAAATTTTCATTACCACAACATCTAGGATGTCCAATAAATCGATTAGTCCTTTAGCCCAAATTATTAATAAATAAAATTATTAATCAGAAAAAGTATGATACGCGGTAAAAATGTCGTTAAATCATGAATTTCAGTGATGTATTTTACTGACTGCGAAATGCTACTTCATTTTCAATATGGCCATCATGGAATTTGTTGAGAAAATTTTGGCTTTTTTCAAACACCGTCATAAGCTCTTTGCAATGCAAACATTCTTATGGGGGTAATTCATTTGACCACATTATGACCTAAAATTTGAGCTTTATCCGAGCGTTGAGAATTAGATTTATTACGCTCTTTATCACAACCATAGATCTGTTTATATGGTCAATAGGCATTTGACGTTTGAAGCTTTTTTCAGCAGATTTATGAGAGGTTTATTGATAGCAATAAGAGCGCCAATAAAACTGACCAATTAGCTTGGTGCTTGCTGTCATAAGACTGCAATAAGAATTAGGTAAATCCAAGAAGCATGGAAATTGTTACTTGGGCAGTACCTTAAGAAGGTACGAGTGAGGTACTGAGTCGTATGCCTTTTTATAGTCGATATACGCCATGCTCAGGTTTCTTTGCTTGTGAGTGGCTTGCCCAACAACGACTGCATCAATGATGACCTGATCCTTGCAGCCTAATGTGTTGCGTCGACAACCTTTTTGTTCCTCGGTCATCAGGTTGTTGACGTCGCAATGGTTCTGTACCCTCCTCGCTATTACCGATGACAGCACTTTGTACAGACTCGAAAGGCACCCCAACAAACATTCACTAGTTGAACTAACATCAGTGTGATGATTTAATTCAGCGCTATGTTGAATTATGTCTGTACTATTTCTTATCACAACTTCTGTTCAAGCTTTGTTCACACAATTTTGGCGAAGTTATATAACTACAACATCTCATTTTGAAAAACAACTTTATTAACTGATTCGTTAAACCTTTAATATGCATTTTACTAAGCCTCAATTCAGCTACATGTGAATTATTCGAAAATAATAACGCATAGAAGGTACCATCATCAATATCTCCAATGAACGTATTTTGAAGCAATTGCTATTTTCATATAATCATTTTATAATTTTCCTAAATCGGGTCTCGAACTGCTGTCATTTGATCATCCGCCGGTAACGTTGTCATCCGCGCCATCCTTGATTAGTTAGATATGGCTCACTCAATGCATAACATAAATAATATTATTGCTGGATATGAATCATAATTGGACTCTTATTCAACAAGTCGATCTGTCAAACCATAATTTGTTAATAACTGAACAAGATTTTTATTTCAACCATTGTTCAGCCAGTCATAACCATCGCACACTAGGAAAAATACGTAAAAATAATGTCGATAAACGATAAAATAAATGCTATTTATGAATTTATGAAAATAAAATCAATTTATATTCGGCCTTCCTCAGAATCTCTTGATAAACGGTTGCGATATTATGTCAAATGCTAAGATTATTCCAATTTCTCCGCAATAAAGATCATCATCCATGCGATAATAGTGGGATTCCACATATCGAAAATTCAATAATTTTCCGATGTTATTCAACGGGGTTACGTCCGGCTTTTAGTAAATTTATTTCCGCATGAATGCATGATTTTTTTTATTGCTCCAGCAGTTTCGTTCGTTATAATCTCCGACAGCTTAATAAATCACGAATATAAAAAGCATGTCTCGAAAATAAATCATTATTTTATTGTCTTTTTATTGTCTTTATTGATTTATTTATGTCTATTTGTATTATTCAGCATCCATTTTTCCTATAAATCAAATTTTCCAGATCTAGAATCCAGATTTTCTCTCAAACTGAAAAAGCATAATGTTTTTTTCCACTGTGCGATAGATCAGATAAATGATAAATCCAATTGTTAAGAAGGACAAAGGTTAAGAAGGATGTCTAAATGCTTGCTTATTAACTTACTATTCAAACTCAATTCGACCACCCTTTCAGAGCATCACATGACACAAGTATCCCAAAATAAACCTTTTTTTTCATGCGGTGTGAAAATGGGATTTTAGGAGAACAAATCAATACTTCCAATACGAAACTGGGACCAGTATGGGTGCTGGTATAGCGAACCCGCACCTGCGAGAGCGCAAAATGTTGGCTTTGAGGGGAGTTGATAGTAACCAACAGTGCATCATTGAGACCCATGTGGGCGGCAGCAGTGCGAACCCGCACCTGCGAGAGCGCAAAATGTTGGCTTTGAGGGGAGTTGATAGTAGCCAACAGTGCATCATTGAGACCCATGTGGGCGGCAGCAGTGCGAAGCCGCACCTGCGGGAGCGCAAAATGTTGGCTTTGAGGGGAGTTGATAGTAACCAACAGTGCATCATTGAGACCCCTGTGGGCGGCAGCAGTGCGAATCCGCACCTGCGAGAGCGCAAAATGTTGGCTTTGAGGAGAGTTGATAGTAACCAACAGTGCATCATTGAGACCCATGTGGGCGGCAGCAGTGCGAATCCGCACCTGCGAGAGCGCAAAATGTTGGCTTTGAGGGGAGTTGATAGTAGCCAACAGTGCATCATTGAGACCCATGTGGGCGGCAGCAGTGCGAACCCGCACCTGCGGGAGCGCAAAATGTTAGCTTAGGGGGAGTTGATAGTAACCAACAGTGCATCATTGAGACCCCTGTGGGCGGCAGCAGTGCGAATCCGCACCTGCGAGAGCGCAAAATGTTGGCTTTGAGGAGAGTTGATAGTAACCAACAGTGCATCATTGAGACCCATGTGGGCGGCAGCAGTGCGAATCCGCACCTGCGAGAGCGCAAAATGTTGGCTTTGAGGGGAGTTGATAGTAACCAACAGTGCATCATTGAGACCCATGTGGGCGGCAGCAGTGCGAACCCGCACCTGCGAGAGCGCAAAATGTTGGCTTTGAGGGGAGTTGATAGTAGCCAACAGTGCATCATTGAGACCCATGTGGGCGGCAGCAGTGCGAACCCGCACCTGCGGGAGCGCAAAATGTTAGCTTAGGGGGAGTTGATAGTAACCAACAGTGCATCATTGAGACCCCTGTGGGCGGCAGCAGTGCGAATCCGCACCTGCAAGAGCGCAAAATGTTGGCTTTGAGGAGAGTTGATAGTAACCAACAGTGCATCATTGAGACCCATGTGGGCGGCAGCAGTGCGAACCCGCACCTGCGAGAGCGCAAAATGTTGGCTTTGAGGGGAGTTGATAGTAACCAACAGTGCATCATTGAGACCCATGTGGGCGGCAGCAGTGCGAACCCGCACCTGCGAGAGCGCAAAATGTTGGCTTTGAGGGGAGTTGATAGTAGCCAACAGTGCATCATTGAGACCCATGTGGGCGGCAGCAGTGCGAACCCGCACCTGCGGGAGCGCAAAATGTTAGCTTAGGGGGAGTTGATAGTAACCAACAGTGCATCATTGAGACCCCTGTGGGCGGCAGCAGTGCGAATCCGCACCTGCGAGAGCGCAAAATGTTGGCTTTGAGGAGAGTTGATAGTAACCAACAGTGCATCATTGAGACCCATGTGGGCGGCAGCAGTGCGAATCCGCACCTGCGAGAGCGCAAAATGTTGGCTTTGAGGGGAGTTGATAGTAGCCAACAGTGCATCATTGAGACCCATGTGGGCGGCAGCAGTGCGAACCCGCACCTGCGGGAGCGCAAAATGTTAGCTTAGGGGGAGTTGATAGTAACCAACAGTGCATCATTGAGACCCCTGTGGGCGGCAGCAGTGCGAATCCGCACCTGCGAGAGCGCAAAATGTTGGCTTTGAGGAGAGTTGATAGTAACCAACAGTGCATCATTGAGACCCATGTGGGCGGCAGCAGTGCGAATCCGCACCTGCGAGAGCGCAAAATGTTGGCTTTGAGGGAGTTGATAGTAACCAACAGTGCATCATTGAGACCCATGTGGGCGGCAGCAGTGCGAACCCGCACCTGCGAGAGCGCAAAATGTTGGCTTTGAGGGGAGTTGATAGTAGCCAACAGTGCATCATTGAGACCCATGTGGGCGGCAGCAGTGCGAACCCGCACCTGCGGGAGCGCACAAGGTTAGCTTACGGGGAGATGATAGTAACCAACAGTGCATCATTGAGACCCATGTGGGCGGCAGCAGTGCGAATCCGCACCTGCAAGAGCGCAAAATGTTGGCTTTGAGGAGAGTTGATAGTAACCAACAGTGCATCATTGAGACCCATGTGGGCGGCAGCAGTGCGAACCCGCACCTGCGAGAGCGCAAAATGTTGGCTTTGAGGGGAGTTGATAGTAACCAACAGTGCATCATTGAGACCCATGTGGGCGGCAGCAGTGCGAACCCGCACCTGCGAGAGCGCAAAATGTTGGCTTTGAGGGGAGTTGATAGTAACCAACAGTGCATCATTGAGACCCATGTGGGCGGCAGCAGTGCGAACCCGCACCTGCGGGAGCGCAAAATGTTAGCTTAGGGGGAGTTGATAGTAACCAACAGTGCATCATTGAGACCCCTGTGGGCGGCAGCAGTGCGAATCCGCACCTGCAAGAGCGCAAAATGTTGGCTTTGAGGAGAGTTGATAGTAACCAACAGTGCATCATTGAGACCCATGTGGGCGGCAGCAGTGCGAATCCGCACCTGCGAGAGCGCAAAATGTTGGCTTTGAGGGGAGTTGATAGTAACCAACAGTGCATCATTGAGACCCATGTGGGCGGCAGCAGTGCGAACCCGCACCTGCGAGAGCGCAAAATGTTGGCTTTGAGGAGAGTTGATAGTAACCAACAGTGCATCATTGAGACCCCTGTGGGCGGCAGCAGTGCGAGTCCGCACCTGTGGGAGCATTTTAAAGAGACTGTAAAGGTGTTCGGCCGTACGGCACACTATTTTTTGTACACACATACACGCTCACATGCACACATATAGCCTAAAGAGACTAATAGAAATTTTTAGATTTGGGCAAAGCTTCTTAGTTGTCGACCAAGTGTGACTAAGAAGGACGGCAGGGCTGTATGACACAAGTATCCCAAAATAAACCTTTTTTTTCATGCGGTGTGAAAATGGGATTTTAGGAGAACAAATCAATACTTCCAATACGAAACTGGGACCAGTATGGGTGCTGGTATAGCGAACCCGCACCTGCGAGAGCGCAAAATGTTGGCTTTGAGGGGAGTTGATAGTAACCAACAGTGCATCATTGAGACCCATGTGGGCGGCAGCAGTGCGAACCCGCACCTGCGAGAGCGCAAAATGTTGGCTTTGAGGGGAGTTGATAGTAGCCAACAGTGCATCATTGAGACCCATGTGGGCGGCAGCAGTGCGAAGCCGCACCTGCGGGAGCGCAAAATGTTAGCTTAGGGGGAGTTGATAGTAACCAACAGTGCATCATTGAGACCCCTGTGGGCGGCAGCAGTGCGAATCCGCACCTGCAAGAGCGCAAAATGTTGGCTTTGAGGAGAGTTGATAGTAACCAACAGTGCATCATTGAGACCCATGTGGGCGGCAGCAGTGCGAACCCGCACCTGCGAGAGCGCAAAATGTTGGCTTTGAGGGGAGTTGATAGTAACCAACAGTGCATCATTGAGACCCATGTGGGCGGCAGCAGTGCGAATCCGCACCTGCGAGAGCGCAAAATGTTGGCTTTGAGGGGAGTTGATAGTAACCAACAGTGCATCATTGAGACCCCTGTGGGCGGCAGCAGTGCGAATCCGCACCTGCGAGAGCGCAAAATGTTGGCTTTGAGGAGAGTTGATAGTAACCAACAGTGCATCATTGAGACCCATGTGGGCGGCAGCAGTGCGAATCCGCACCTGCGAGAGCGCAAAATGTTGGCTTTGAGGGGAGTTGATAGTAGCCAACAGTGCATCATTGAGACCCATGTGGGCGGCAGCAGTGCGAACCCGCACCTGCGGGAGCGCAAAATGTTAGCTTAGGGGGAGTTGATAGTAACCAACAGTGCATCATTGAGACCCCTGTGGGCGGCAGCAGTGCGAATCCGCACCTGCAAGAGCGCAAAATGTTGGCTTTGAGGAGAGTTGATAGTAACCAACAGTGCATCATTGAGACCCATGTGGGCGGCAGCAGTGCGAACCCGCACCTGCGAGAGCGCAAAATGTTGGCTTTGAGGGGAGTTGATAGTAACCAACAGTGCATCATTGAGACCCATGTGGGCGGCAGCAGTGCGAACCCGCACCTGCGAGAGCGCAAAATGTTGGCTTTGAGGGGAGTTGATAGTAGCCAACAGTGCATCATTGAGACCCATGTGGGCGGCAGCAGTGCGAACCCGCACCTGCGGGAGCGCAAAATGTTAGCTTAGGGGGAGTTGATAGTAACCAACAGTGCATCATTGAGACCCCTGTGGGCGGCAGCAGTGCGAATCCGCACCTGCAAGAGCGCAAAATGTTGGCTTTGAGGAGAGTTGATAGTAACCAACAGTGCATCATTGAGACCCATGTGGGCGGCAGCAGTGCGAATCCGCACCTGCGAGAGCGCAAAATGTTGGCTTTGAGGGGAGTTGATAGTAACCAACAGTGCATCATTGAGACCCATGTGGGCGGCAGCAGTGCGAACCCGCACCTGCGAGAGCGCAAAATGTTGGCTTTGAGGAGAGTTGATAGTAACCAACAGTGCATCATTGAGACCCCTGTGGGCGGCAGCAGTGCGAGTCCGCACCTGTGGGAGCATTTTAAAGAGACTGTAAAGGTGTTCGGCCGTACGGCACACTATTTTTTGTACACACATACACGCTCACATGCACACATATAGCCTAAAGAGACTAATAGAAATTTTTAGATTTGGGCAAAGCTTCTTAGTTGTCGACCAAGTGTGACTAAGAAGGACGGCAGGGCTGATCACATCATAGTCGAACAGAGAACTTTAAAAATCATTAGTTCAGCACATTGTTAAACTTCCCCAATGTGCTGAAATGTGATAAAATGAAAACGTTAGTTCGACTTCAAATAAAGGTAGTAAACAAATAAATAGGTCATGTCGAATATTAGTTAGATTAAATGCTGAAATGAAATCTGTCTA
The DNA here is from genome assembly GCF_024139115.2 of Armigeres subalbatus. NCBI lineage: Eukaryota > Metazoa > Arthropoda > Insecta > Diptera > Culicidae > Armigeres > Armigeres subalbatus. The sequence continues at coordinate 35,742,359 of NC_085140.1, read as the reverse complement.
GCGAATTATTCAGCATCCTTTTTATTCAGCTACGAAGATCACAAATAAACAATAATTCAACCTAGATGCTTATTTGTAGCTTGTCGTTGTTTGTTGGGACGTTATAGGTCTGTACTTGGCTGGGTTCAAAGTGTTCCGATCCTTCGGCAGAAGATAAGTGACACCCCTAGTGATGAATTCCGGTAGCTGCCCGGGGTTATCTAGTATCGTGTTGAAGTACTTATTCCGTCATCCGCTCGTTGATCGTTGTGAGTTTTTTTTTATACCAGAAATTATGCACAAAATCGGGTCCTGGTGCAGCCCAATTCTTGGTATACCGGGTAGCCTCACGTATGCCTTGGGCGGTCACGTTGATAGCGGTCATGTCTCCAATTCCACCACAATATCGCTCTTCTTCTGCCGTCCACACCCCATCGCCGTTGTGTATGACGGGGTTCTCTCATAGATTGGACCAAAACTGCGTGACTTCTCCAATCTCCGGAAGGCCCTCGTCAAAGTCGGCTTTGTCGTTTCGGATGTGGTTGTAGAACTCCCTTTCGTTGATGTTGAACATTCGATTTTGCTCCTTCCTCTTCGAACATTCTCCATAACGTCGCAGTAGTTTAGCAAGAGCACTCAACCGCTGTACATGGGTGTCTAGGATCTCAGTTATGTCCGCCTCGGTGAGATCACGGAGTTCTGTGGGTTTCACAATTTCAGCAACATTCCGAACTAGTCTTGTTGATCGATTCCCCTGCTTTTACTGTGTTAATCGACCAACCTTTGACCGCAGTGTGGCGATGCAGGTCTCCAGACGTCGCATCCACGCGGGTTTTCGTGCTTTGGGGCGTGCGCGTCCATCACTCTCACCTTGTGGGCGCGTTCGCAATCATATCCGTAAAAATGGTCAATTCATAAATTCCATCTTAAAGCGACGGGAAGCGAAACATTTTCTACCGAATCCTGAGTATGGAATTAACGTTTTAACCCACATACGGACCATTGTGTCCATTGAGTGTTCCTCTGGAAGATCCGGAACATCCGTAAAAATGGTCATTCTTAATTTCCATCGTAAAGCGACGGGATTTTTTGGACACATTTTCTGCCGAACCATGAGTATGGAATTGATGCTTTGACCCACATACGGACCATTGTGTCTACTGGGTGGTCCCCTGGAAAATCCGGAAAATCCGTAGAAATGGTCAATTAGTAAATTTCATCAAGATGCGTCAGGTTTTTATTTTAAACCATTAGTTGCCGTAAAAATGATCAATTCGCAAACTGAAGCGACGTCATTTTTATAAAACCAATTTTTGCCGAACCATATGGCTCAAAGCATCGATTCCATGCTCAGGGTTTGGCAGAAAATGGTTCTAAAAAAATCCCACCGCTTCAGAAGGAAAAAATCGAATTGACCATTTTTACGGATGTTCCGGATCTTCAAGAGGACCGCCCAGTAGGCACAAAGGTCCGTATGTGGGTCAAAACATCAATTCCATACTCAGGGTTTGGCAGAAAATGGTTCTAAAAAAATCCCGTCGATTTACGATGGAATATTCGAATTGACCATTTTTACGGATGTTCCGGATTTTCCAGGGGAACCCCCAGTGGACACAATGGTCCGTATGTGGGTCAAAGCATCGATACCATGCTCAGGGTTCGGTAGAAAATTTAGAGTTTAGTTTTCGAGTTTAAAAAAAATCCTGTCGCTTTACGTTGGAATATTCGAATTGATTATTTTTAAGGATGTTCCGGATCTTCCAGAAGACCAACCAGTCGACACAATGGTCTGTATGTGGGTCAAAGCATCGATTCCATGCTCAGGGTTCGGCAGAAAATGGGTTTCAAAAAAATCCCGTCGATTTACGATGAAATATTCAAATTGACCATTTTTACGGATGTTCCGGATCAACTCCCATATGTCTATTAGCATCATTTTGATAATTTAGGAGTCACGGCAAAATTTCAGGCAATTCGGTGGTTATTTAGGGGTGGCGCGAAGTCAATTTATGTTTACATGGAAATTTGTATGGAAAAAACTTAAAATTTATTCAAATCCCCCTACAACTCTTAAATCGTGATGAATTCAAATAAACATCCCCAACCTCCATTTTTGGAGTCTATTTGAGCTCAACCAGTGGATAACTCATTAATTTTGATTTATATTTCCACTGCTACGTTGAGGCTAATTACACCATTTTAGCCATTTATCTCATATTCACACTGTCAATAGAACCGTTCAATCCACTCATAACTAATGTGTTATCCGGAGGTCTCCTTTATATAGATTTCAAAAAGGGAGGTTGGGGATGTTTATTTGAATTCATCCCAATTTGACAATTGTAGGGAGACTTGAATAAATTTTAAGTTTTTCCCATACAAACTGCCGCTAACCGCAAGTCGAGCACATCTGACTTTTTGACAGTTTTGAGTAATTATCATTTTTCACTTTATTTTCACATATACTATGAGTTATGCTATTCTATGCGAGATGTTTGTTCTAGAAAAGTGGAAAAAATACCAAGTCAAATTGTCCCATATAGAAAAGTAACCGCAAGTCAGTCACATCGAGTAAAAGTATATTCCTTTTGTTAAATGTTATACATATTGTTCATATTTGTTCAATGCATGAGCTCAGAACACCTCTTAAAAACGTCTGGAATAAAAAAATAAATCATTTCAGAAAAACGTAGAAGAAAATTGTGTAAACATTTGGAATTTAAGTTTATGTTGTGGTTGGAAGTTAGGTTTAATTTGAAGATGAATGAAGATTGATGCATAGAGGAATATACGTTGCACTATGTATAATATCCATCGTTTCACTTTTGCATCAGTTATTTCCAATATAGCGTGTTGAAACTTGTACGCTACATATAGCATAAGTTCTTTTGAATATGTTTTGGTTTATGATAATAAAGATTTTTTAAGGCGATGTTTACTTCCCATTTTACTAAATAAACAACAAACTTACTATTGTGAAATCATTCTAATTTCTCACCCAATGAGTTGGATTTCAAACTGATTTACCTCAGGGCTTTGATATATTCACGCGTGGTTTGTAACCACTTATAAAAAAAATGATGGAAATAAGGCGCAATCGCGATCCTCCAAAATCACAAAAAAAATGTTAACTTAAGTTTGTTCGGTGAGCGTAATTTGAAATCTGAGAATGATTTTATCAACAGATTGATCAGATAATAGAACCATTTATAATAAAATTACTACTATTTGTATTCACAGCATTGTCTCTTCCCAATGAATGCAAAAACTAATGAAAGTCATGCTAGAAACAGACGCGTCCACATGCCAAAACATGGGTAGAACATGGGTTACAAGTAGCGGAAATGACGTAGGGGAATTGTGGGTAAAACCGACACGGCGCTTAAAACCGACACCACCTCAAATCTCTGATTTTAAGTGATTATCCAACAGAATTTCAACACACTTTGAATAAACGTTTGATTTCCTGTATTTCTAGTCATTTTGTAACTGGCGGAGACGTGTAAGAGTCATAATAAACAGACAATTATCATTGATCACCATTGAGGAGATGAGTTATGTAAAATTTTGGCATCGGTGTATAAGCTTTTTCGACAATAATTTGTTGATTTTCAGTATTTAATCCATCTCTGATCCATAATTGAGCATCATTTTGTATATGTTGTGGAAAAATAGTTAACTTTTCTAATTATAAACTGTTAAATCAGTACCATTAGGTACAATATTATACTTAGGATTGTGATGCTTTCGTTTAACTAATAAAAACCACGTCTTGCTTGTAGTACAGTCAAAGACCAAAAGAGGACGATCTATATATTGATAGTTTCATGGTACAAATCATAGAATATATCGTTTCGATGATATCGTTTACACTAGTTTCATACTCGAGGGGTTCGGATGATTTGACCGAACACAACAGTTCTCCCCCCTGAAGAGGAAACTCTGAATTACATAGCGATTACAATTTTCATTCGAACATATCTATATATATATATATATATCTATAAAGTTTAGCAATCGAAATCATGATTAACATGAACAAGCTATAGTTAAATATTCGAAAACATTCAATTAATTCACTCAATATCATTTCAATAACTTCATTAACAATTATTATTCATAGTAATTCAGCACTTTTTGTTACTTCTGTCTTATTCGAAAAGCAATCTCTACTTTAACATTTTTCACGGTAATTTGGCACTTTTTTCTTCGTTGATTTTCTTTTCTTCTTCTTTTTCGATTTACATTCCGGACTCAACGATGATGCGAAGAAACCATCATTGCTGCTGCGATGTGACTTACTTAGACCCATCTTCGTTGTCATTTTGTTTTGTTCTCGATCGGCTCCGAGTAATGATAGGACTGCGTTTCAGTTGTTTAAAACGCCTGCACTGATTACCTTCTGGCACTGCTGGTACATCCGGAAACCCGAAGAACTCTTCCTCGTCTGAGCTATTTTCTCGCGATCGCTTTGTTCGTTGTATTGGAATTTGAATCCTGGTGGCAGTCGGTCGTGGTCTTACTATGCGAAGCTGGTTTCGATGTGCATTGATCGTGTGACTGCCAATAGAAATCGTAAAAACGTTCGGTGAGACTCTTTTAACATAAATTGCATCGATCCATTTCTCTAAAGCATGCTTATCATTATTTTTATATAATATTTTATCCCCTAAAGCCAGCTTGATGAAAGGATCTTGGGAGGGCGTACTATTGTCCGTGTAAAGTTTTTCTTTTTTTTCAGGAATGTCGAGAAATTCTTTATAACTGCGCTTAGGATGTAAAAGATCAACCAATATTTTTGGTCTAAAGCTAAACAGTTTTTCAGATGGATATCTGTCGTCCGAAGAACAGGTGTTTCGATAATTAATTAAAAATAAATTAATGCGATCCTCTATATCGAGAGATCTTGTCTGAGGGTCTAAAATAAACCGTTTGAGAACCTCTTTAACCACCCTTACCATTCTCTCTGCTTGACCGTTGCTACTAGGGTTGTATGGAGGACTCTTCATAACTCGTATGCCTTGTCGCTTCATGAATGAACAAAACTGATTTGAGTTGAATGGCGGGCCTCCGTCAGTGACGAGGACATCCGGGATTCCAAAACGCGCAAATATTGTTGTAAACTTTTTTATTACCTTGCTAGCATCCGTCCCATACTTCATTATTTCTATTTCCAACCATTTTGAAAAGCTGTCCACTACCAGCAGATAGGTTTTTGATTCAAAAAAGAAAAAGTCCGCATGTATTCGGCTGAATGGTCGAGTTGTTGGGGTCCATGATGTGTTACATATAATTTTTGGATGTATTGCTGTCTTTAAACATGATTGGCAATGTTTTACATAGTTTTCTAAATCACCATTCATGCCTAACCAAAATACGCACCTGCGAGCAGTTTGCTTCATTTTGACTACACCATTGTGATTAGAATGTAATAACTTTAATATTGCTATTTAATATTAGCTTACCAGACTGATCAAAGCAACGGTGGAAGGTGTGCAAAACTGTGTGAAGATCTCGGGCGAACACTCCAGTTCGTTCGAATCGCGCCGGGGACTAAGACAAGGTGATGGACTTTCGTGCCTGTTGTTCAACATTGCGCTAGAAGGTGTCATGCGGAGAGCCGGGTGTATCAGCCGGGGAACGATTTTCAACAGATCCAGTCAATTTATTTGCTTCGCGGATGACATGGACATTGTCGGCCGAACATTTGCAAAGGTGGCAGAACTGTACACCCGCCTGAAACGTGAAGCAACAAAAGTTGGACTGGTGGTGAATGCGTCAAAGACAAAGTACATGCTTGTGGGCGGAACCGAGCGCGACAGGGTCCGCCTGGGAAGCAGTTTTACGATAGACGGGGATACCTTCGAGGTGGTCGAGGAATTCGTCTACCTCGGATCCTTGCTAACGGCTGACAACAACGTTAGTCGTGAAATACGAAGGCGCATCATCTGTGGAAGTCGGGCCTACTACGGGCTCCAGAAGAAACTGCGGTCGAAAAAGATTCGCCACCGCACCAAATGTGTCATGTACAAGACGTTAATAAGACCGGTAGTCCTCTACGGACATGAAACATGGACAATGCTCGAGGAGGACTTGCAAGCACTCGGAGTATTCGAGAGACGGGTGCTTAGGACCATCTTTGGCGGTGTACAAGAAGACGGTGTGTGGCGGCGAAGAATGAACCATGAGCTCGCCCAGCTCTACGGCGAACCCAGTATCCAGAAGGTAGCTAAAGCCGGAAGGGTACGATGGGCAGGGCATGTTGCAAGAATGCCGGACAGCAACCCTGCAAAGATGGTGTTCGCTTCCGATCCGGCAGGTACGAGACGACGTGGAGCGCAGCGAGCGAGATGGGCAGACCAGGTGCAGAACGACTTGGCGAGCGTGGGGCGTATTCGAGGATGGAGAGATGCGGCCTCGAACCGTGTATTGTGGCGTCAAATTGTTGATTCAGTGTTATCTGTATAGATGTAGACTAAATAAATGAAAAATGAACTTTAATATTGGAATGCGGAGCGATTCAGGTATGAAGACTCTGTCTTGGTAAAGAATACAACCTTGCGCCATTTCCAGATCATACCGTAAAGAGAATGCAGGCTGCCAGTTTTTATCTAATTTATTTGGCCAACCCTTCTCAATGTAATTAGCAAGTTTAGAAAGAAAACAATCCTTTTTGGTTTCAACAGCGATTTGCGAATAATCAAGAGGGAAATCATCAAAAAAATTATGCTTTTTATATCGCCACAGTCTATTTGCTTTGGAACAGTTTGTTCCAAAGGAAATCTAGAACAAAAATCTGCGTTCCCCATCTGTGACGATGGTCTGTAATAAATATCGTATTCATAAATGGACATTTCCATTACATATCGTTGTAATCTGGTCACACAAATCTGGTTTCTCCCGTCCTTTCCAAAAATACCAACTAAAGGTTTGTGATCTGTGTAAATAGTAAATTTTTGTCCAAATAAATATTTGTGGAATTTTTTAACTGTGCTCACGATCGCTAGAGCCTCTAAGTGCAAAATTGGGTAAGTTTTTTGTGCATTATTTAATGAAAAAGATACAAAGCTTACAGGTTTTTCGTCTTCGCCAATTTTATGAGCTATTACACCACCTAACCCATAGCCACATGCGTCAGATACTACGATAATCGGTTTTTTTGGATCATAGAACTCTAAAATATTAGCATTCATCAAATCTAATTTGCTCTCTTCGAAAGTTTTCTGACATATTTCGTCCCAAATAAACTTTGTATCCTTGCGTAATAGCGCATATAAACAGCTCAATTTTGCAGAAAGATGCGGAACAAATTTTCCATAGTAGTTTATTAGACCTAAAAATGCTTTTAAGCTAGATACATCTGTTGGAACTTTAGCCTCTTTAATTGTCAACAACTTTTCGGGTGCAGGAAGAAGTCCATTTTCTGTTACTAAATGTCCCAAGTAATTGAGAGATTTCACAAAAAACAGACACTTTTTGTAGTTAATTTTAATGTTAGCGTTTTCAAGTCTAGTAAGTACTAAAATTAAATTTTTATGACATTCTTCCTGAGTTTCACCTGCAATGAGTACGTCATCCAAATAACAACGTACACGCTTCAAACCAACCAAAATTTGATCCATCAATTTCTGAAATATTGAGGCACTAGATGTTGCACCCTGTGGTAATCGATTGTATGTATACAATCCTTTGATAGTATTTATGACAACAAATTTCCTGGATCTTGTCGAAAGTTGGAGCTGTGTGTACGCCCCCGCCAAATCAAGACAACAGAACCATTTACACCCAGATAATGAGGCAAATATGTCCTGGGCTAATGGGAGAGGATACGTGTCTGGAATTATTAGTTTGTTAATGGAAACTCGGCAATCTATGACCATTCTAATATCGTTATCTTTCTTGATTACAATTATAACTGGAGATGCCCATTCACTAACCTGAATGGGGGTAATTACGTTCTGCTTTTCTAAGGAATCCAAATGCTCTATAACTTTATCTTTGATTTTATATGGTACTTCATATGCCTTGCGGAAGACTGGCCTGTCGTCTTTAAGAATGAGGTCTGCCTCAAACCCTGCTATTGGATTTGAAAAATCTGCGTCAAAGATCTTAGGAAATCGTAACCGTATGTTAGACTGAATCTTACCTTCCAATTTTGGTTGTTGAACTTCATCCCTAACAACATTGACGCTCAGTGGGTTTATGAATGTTTTTCTCCAGCATGGATAGAAAATGTCCAACCAATTTCTTCCAAACAGCGGAACGAAACTTCTTGAACCGTCAAGTATGATTAAGGACACCAGATGTTGTTTATCGTTCATAGATACCTTTACCAAAATCTCTCCAAATATGTTCAAACGCTGCCCATTAACTACAACCAAACGACTATTGCACTGTGAAACTTGCATATGTGCAAAATACTTCTGATAGATTTTAAAACTAATAACCGAAACAGCCGCTCCACAGTCAATTTCCATGCTCAATTTGGTGTTTTCTATGAACACATCAACAATGCAAGGTTCGCTAAAGTGCTTTTTCACCGAAATCATCATACACGGATACTCGTTATTTTCGTCGTCAGAATCTTCCAATCGTAACCGTTTGAAATCATAAGTATCTGGCTGCTCTTCATTCATGAAATTTACAGATTTACGATTTTGTAATTGGAAACAATTGCGTTTAACATGTCCACGTTTTCTACAGTAATTGCAAATAACAGTAGAATGAGGATTTCCAAATCTAGTTCCACTCCTTTCCTGATATATATTTCTGTGTTTATCCTGATAAGAATTCCTATGATCATATCGAGTTCAGTGCGTGATTTCTCTTGTTTCGGACAGCAGAACGATCGCGCGGTCGGCCGAAGTATTGTGTTCTGCATTGCGCGGCCGGTAATAAAAATTAATCAGTTCAATGTGTGGTCTCTCTTGTTTCGGACAGCAGAACGATCGCGCGGTCGGCCGAAGTATTGTGTTCTGCATTGCGCGGCCGGTAATGAAAATTAAACAGTTCAGTGCGTGATTTCTCTTGTTTCGGACAGCAGAACGATCGCGCGGTCGGCCGAAGTATTGTGTTCTGCATTGCGCGGCCGGTAATGAAAATTAAACAGTTCAGTGCGTGATCTCTCTTGTTTCGGACAGCTGAACGATCGCGCGGTCGGCCGAAGTATTGTGTTCTGCATTGCGCGGCCGGTAATGAAAATTAAACAGTTCAGTGCGTGATCTCTCTTGTTTCGGACAGCAGAACGATCGCGCGGTCGGCCGAAGTATTGTGTTCTGCATTGCGCGGCCGGTAATGAAAATTAAACAGTTCAGTGCGTGATTTCTCTTGTTTCGAACAGCAGAACGATCGCGCGGTCGGCCGAAGTATTGTGTTCTGCATTGCGCGGCCGGTAATGAAAATTAATCAGTTCAGTGCGTGATCTCCCTTGTTTCGGACAGCAGAACGATCGCGCGGTCGGCCGAAGTATTGTGTTCTGCATTGCGCGACCGGTAATGAAAATTAATCAGTTCAGTGCGTGATCTCTCTTGTTTCGGACAGCAGAACGATCGCGCGGTCGGCCGAAGTATTGTGTTCTGCATTGCGCGGCCGGTAATGAAAATTAAACAGTTCAGTGCGTGATCTCTCTTGTTTTGGACAGCTGAACGATCGCGCGGTCGGCCAAAATATTAGTGTTATTTCCCATCCCATAGATCGCATCACTTACCAAAGTGAATCCAGATAAATTATCCTTTGTAACTAAAACGAAATCCTATCCCAAGACAATCGTGGAGATGCAGAGGTATACTCGGTCTCTAGTAGCAACGAGAGTCGGACTAACAATCCTTCCATTCCTATATGACCGTAAGGACGTGGCCGGCGCCGTTATTGACTTTAAATATTTGAGCTCCCGAAACGTGTACATTGAGAATGGGTAGCTAACCCCAAGCCCCATTCATTGTGTTCTCTGTACAATTTTGCAAGTTCAGTCAATCACGGAGTAGCAACTACGAATTGTGCGGTCATAATGCTCATGCTCATGCTCATAAGAATTCCTATGATCATATCGATTATTTTCACTAAATCGGGTATTAAACACCTCCATGAAACGGCTGTCATCCACGAACAACTCGCCTGAAGCCGAAAACATGGTGCTGCAGGATGTAAACATTGCCGGTTAAGCAATAAACACACGAAGTCAGTATGTCGAAATCGGATGCGTAAGCGGCATGTGTTGTATTGTTAAATTATATTCAACGAGATGTATTGCATTGTTGCGTGATTCTCGGTGTGATTAATTGGCGCTTTGATGTTGCATGAAAAAGAAGAAGAAGCAGAAAGATGATATTTAAAAAAATTCGCATGGGAAAACATACGAAGATATCTCTGAAATTCTAGAGGCAATCTAATTATAACGGTAAACAGTACGGGGTTGGACTTTTCTTATACTGTGTATTAAGTATGATATCACAGAGTAAAAATTGAAATTGAAATATTGTGTTTATTGTCCAGTAGAAAACAAGTCTAGCCCCGTACTGCTTACCGTTTTTAATTTAATTGCTTCTAGAATTTCAAAGATGAGTTTCAAAAATTTCTTCGTATGTTTTCCCGTGCGAATATTTTTGATTATCATCTTTCTGCTTCTTCTTCTTCATGCAACATCGAAGCGCCAATCGCAAATTCTCTCGCGGGAGTATGAACGGAGCTTAAAATAGGAAAGGCAACACTAGCGCCACTCAATCGGTAGACGGCTTCAAGAACTACATCTCATTTCAGGGGGGTGGTATTAAACTGTCCATTTCCTCGTTCTCTACTAGAGCTTCTATTACGAAACCGATTCCTGAAACCATATGCACCCATTCTGTTGTCAAAATGTCGATCTTCTCTTTGTCCCAACCGGTATTTAACTGAATTAACACTTTTGTACCCTTCATTTTGTTCGCTCATTTCTTTAGCTCTCAGCTTAGCCAATTCTGTTCTCACTACTATTTCTTCCACCTCGTCTAGTGTCATGTTGTCTTTCATTAAAAGTTTATGTTTCAAATCATCATCTCTTAAACCAAACACAATTCTATCCTTAATCGCTTCATTCTTGTGGGCCCCGAAGCCGCACTGGCTGGCCAACAATTTTAAAGCCAAAACATAATTTTCGGCTGGTTCATCCATGCCCTGAACCCGTGCACTAAATTTATGCCTATGCATCATATTGGGCTGTGTTTTATCTAATCGTTCCTTTAATTTAGCTATCATCTGATTATAATCAATTTCTTCAATACCAGTTTCAGGATAAATAAGTTTTATCTCATCAAAAATTGCTCGACCACTTAACGTGATGAACAAATTTTTCTTCGTACCTTCCGCAATATTGTTTAAAGCAAACAGAATGTTCATGCGTTCCATATATTTGGAAAAACTAGATCCATATACAAAATGATCAACACTACCAATTAGGGAAGACATTTCGGAATAAATTAATCACCTGTCAGAATAAAACTCCTGAAAATAATGTGCGGTTAATGCGTGGAATGACTTACGTGACTCGTAGGTATCTTACTGTATACGTTGTATGTTATACGCTGGTGCGACACCGGCGGCGGTCAGGTGGCGATACGTTGTCTACGAAGTGTTGCAGTACTCGCTCTCCAAACTCTGGTTTAAAATCTTTCCTGCTCCAAGCTGCTCTAGTACGTTCTCGCAATGCTCCAGCAGGTTCTCGCCGTTGCAAATTTCGTCTTCCACTACTTAGCTGCTATCGAGTCAATCAGAGAAACTCTCTGACTCTGCACAGTTGCTACACAGACTACGATGATTGTCACTCGAATAATTTTTCTTCCACTAGTACCCCGAACAAAAACTCTCACGACTCTCACTGAACAATCCTTCTCTACAGTTCCGCCGACCGCTTAGATTCCACATACAGTTGAAAAAAAAAAACTATCGAAATTATCTACACCTCCGGGAACGAAATGGCGGTTTCAATGGCGGCTACTGCCACGCGGCTATCAACGATATTTTGCAAAATGTATATTTTACTATTCCACGCAGTTGGGAGGAATTACGGTCACTATTTAGCACACTTTTTCTCGCGTTTTCCACTTAAAGCTGCTAATAGACGCGTTTTCTACTTAAAGCTGCTAATAACGTCTAGCTTTTTCAATTATGCATACACCTGCTTTCACTCACGGCCCGGTCTGACTCTTACTCTATCCTTCTGCCGCTATGATTTAGTAGAATATATATTTATTCTTTCCACACTATTTCAGGTTTTAGATTACTTAAATACCACTTTTATCCACCGTCGCCACTGTTAAATCAGTACCATTAGGTACAATATCATACTTAGGATTGTGATGCTTTCGTTTAACTAATAAAAACCACGTCTTGCTTGTAGTACAGTCAAAGACCAAAAGAGGACGATCTATATATTGATAGTTTCATGGTACAAATCATAGAATATATCATTTCGATGATATCGTTTACACTACCCAAGCAACCAGAAGTTCGGATAAGAAGGGCTATTTTGGCTTAATCAGCTCTCATTTTAAGTAATTTTTTGTATGTAACCGAACTTTAAGTGAACTTTAAAGTTCCGTTAAGGATCCTTGGAACTTGATGTGAACCATAGTGAACCAATTAGTTCGGTTAAGAGTAAATTTAAGTAAAATCTGAACTTCTGGTTGCTTGGGTAGTTTCATACTCGAGGGGTTCGGATGATTTGACCGAACACAACATAAACATCCACATGTATCTCATTATTATTATGTTAACAGTTGGGGTGAAGTCGACACCTGCCATCGAATCACGAAATACCTCTGTTTTATTAGACTCATCATTCGCATACTATAATTCAAGTATTGGAAAACGAGGCGCCGGGGAATATAACTTAATCATAGATTGATTACATACCATATCATCATTGGTCGTGACAATAGGTCTAGGGGGTAATATTGAGTCATCAAGGAAAATCTGCAGGTCGGATAACAATAGCGCTCAAAGAAGAACCGTATTTTTAGGCTTATTTTGCTCTTAGATATATTTAATCCGTTCTCTAGTGTTATTCTTCTGTGATCCATTTTCACCACTGTAAACATGTAGCTTGTCACCTACGGAACTAGTCATTTTCATTTCTTGTCATAACTGCTCCATACGCATTAAATCGCCGCTATAAACAACTTTTTAAATTAAGTGATATTCAAATGTAGGTCAATATTTACAGTAGTTAGTAAATTTGTTACTAACATTCTTATATATTTTTCACCCGACCCACTATAGAAACTAAATAAAATATGATATGTTCACCCAAAAAACAAATCTGACAATTATTGTATAAAATCTGGGCATATACAATTCTGTAAACTTTTTATAAGGTACACTGGGGGAAGTGGAAAAGGAAAAATCGATAGTGCATGTTTGAATTAGTGTAAAACCAGTTTAAATTATTTAAATGCGTTCAATCAAAATGGGCTATCAAAAACAGTCAATTTTGCACCAGCTGTGTGGTAATTCATACCATTTTGTTCGCTTGAAATTTATGGAAATAGATTTTAAAATAAGGAGTTGTTTTTCCACTTTCCCTAGTGGGATGGGGTAAGTGGAAAACCCATGTTACCTTGATCTTCAATAGTGATGAGTAGTTACATCAGGACCGGATTTAGCCGGAAGGGGGCCCCGGGGCCGACGGTATGTGGTGGCCCCAAAATGTACAAAAAAGGTTGGTTTTGGTACATAAGATTTGTGGGGGCCCGGGGCCACGCCCCCACCCCCGCGCCCCCCCCCCATCAATCCGGCCCTGAGTTACATATAACTAAAATCAATATGATAATTGCTCTGAGTATCTTTTGTGGAATAATTTCATTACCTTAACGGAATAGATCCTCAAGGAATTCTCGTAAAAGCAAGGGGAGGGCTGGTTTTGCCTTCTCGAACACTGAGTGTACATAAAGTCTATATGTTCACGCCAAAGATGAACTTTTTAAAAGAAAAATGGGACTCACAGGGTTATAAACTAATCAACTTAGTTTAACGAATTGATATGATGTCTGTATGTGCGTATTAGTATGTATGTATGTGCGCAAAGCACGTACAAAATTATCAGCTATTCTTAAGCACTTGTGCTTAACCAATTTGTTCGCAAAAAAATTGCATTCAACGGCGAAACTTGTTATGAATAAAAATTAATGTGAATTATACAATATATTTACCTATCAGCATTTTTAACTTTTTTATATTTTTTTTTCATATGTAAAACATGTGAAAGGCATCAATACCGATAGGTGGATTAATAAGGCATTTTCTCATTTATATGAGTCCAATCACCTCTGGAATCGCAATGATAACAAAGAAGGAACATATTAAGATTCACAGCTATCGAAATAAACCCTGGAATGAAGGAAAAAATTGCGTACTTAGAACATTATCCACTTCCCCCGCAGTGTTTGATACCTGGGGTAAGTGTAAAATCTTTGAATTATTTGCTTTCTTGGTACAAACTACTACCAATTGAATGGGATTAGTTTAATTGTATTATAATGGTCACCTGTGATATAAATTCACTCGAAAAAAGAACAGTTGGTGCAAATAATAATAGATTTTATGAATGTAGTTCAAGCATTAACCGTGTTAGTGCATGTATTATACAAATTTCAACATAGTATTAGTTTGAGCATCAAAGTATATTCTTGCATAACGTTATGATGTAGTAAAAACTGTAAAGTATGTACAATTCCAATATTTCGTGTCGATTTTTCCACTTACCCCCTTTTTCCACTTCCCCCAGTGTACCTTACAAATATTGTATTAAAATAATACAAATCTGTATTATGTATTTCATTACAACAATTCTCGATTAACTTTTCAAAAGGACCTAAGTAACATTTTTTCATGAATTAATTTGAATAACGCAATCAACAGAACAATATGAAAGCTATTGATTCTAGTATTCAAATTAATTCATGAAAAAAATGTTACTTAGGTCCTTTTGAAAAGTTAAGAGAGAATTGTATTAAAATCTACCGAAATTGTATATGCCCAATTATTATACAGTTTCTGTAAGGTTCTTATGCAGAACTGTATTAAAATCTGCCATCCACTGGTTGGGTGTGGTGATGATTTTAAATATATAAAATTTTATTCAACCATCGTTTATGAGTGACCCCTAAACATGAATTTCACACACACACATATCAAAATGAATGTTGTTAAACATTTTTAATTATGATGGAACATCATTTAGAATTGTTCTGACGTTCTATTCCATAACGACTTGATATGTCGGTTTTACCCTCATGTGGTGTCGATCTTACCCGCACCCCAGCTGGTTGGGCTGGAAGATGGACTGTTCGCGTTTTCATCATAAATCAAATTCTAATAAGAAATATTGTCCTGAGATCTCATGGACTGATGCATGAAGAGCCAAAGCATGCTTGTATGAAATTTCTAGGCCGGAAAATTGCTTCATAGATTGGGAAACTGTATAGTTGCTTAGGCTCGATGCCCACGTAGCGTCATTTCAACGCAGAGTGCACGTGGCGTCAAAAAGACGCAGGTGTGCACCGGGAAAAAGCGGTAACGCAGCGTCACCACGCCGATGCACACCAGCGTTATTTTAACGCTGCGTGCACGTGGCGTTGAAAAACCGCTACGTGGGCATCGGCCCTTAAGGTGTCGGTTTTACCCACTTTTCCCCTAGCGGGATTCCTAAGAAGCATGAGATATATTCTGCAGACTATTATCATGAATCAGAGAAATTCAAAGCCGCTAATTTCAAGAAATGATCATTAACTTTCAGAAATCCTCAGAAATTTAAATGGATCGCTACGAATTGTTTAGAAATGTTATGACCGTTCAATAATGATCTAAAGTTCCGGGTCTTATTTCGGACAAGATATGTGGACTTAGGGATGATTTTGGTTTTACAATGGACTCCCATTTTATCTAAACTGGCTAGAATTTACAACTAAGACTTTTTATAAACTTGTAATTAATCATTAGCAGATTTCAGCAATCTTTATTTTCTACAGAAATTCATATAGAATTTCAAACACTCTTTTGAGATTCCAGAAATATTTTAAAAAGAAACCATTGCGTACTTCCTGAAGATATTTAATAACTTTAAGAGTTTCAAAATGTTCAGATTGCATGCTTCACCGTATTTGATGTTAGAGCAGTATAATTTTTTTTACAAATTTAAGCTTTGCTCAACGGAATGTGACTGACTTGCGATTACTTTTCTCATTGAGATGAAAAGTAATCGCAAGTCAGTCACATTGCGATTTTCAACACGGCAAGTGAGTTTTTCACTTTCTAGCCACTATGATCCATTAAATATTCAAACAATCTTTGGTCTGTGACGTTTAGAGCTTATCAAAATTACTTATACACAATTTTTGACGAGAAAAATTACAAAAACTTTGCAAGCAGTTTTCTCATTTGCACGTTTTTCCAGATGTGCTCGACTTGCGGTTAGCGGCAGCAAATTTACATATAAACATTAATTGACTTCGCGCCATTCCTAAATGGCCACCGAATTGCCTGAAATTTTGCCAGGACTCCTATATTATCAAAATGATGCTAATAGACATATGGGAGTTGGAATTTTCGAACATTTTTGAAATTTGAACTGCCCTAATGCGCATGCATAGACACATGCTGCAGCAATACACATCAACATACACACATACAAACACCCACAGACACATAAATGCCCATTGTACGGCGGTTGGGTACCCGGGTACCCCGTCACCCATCTACGGTGGGAAAAATCGTCACTCACATAAGGGTTAAACATATAGATGATCGGATTGTTAATGGCTTCATGTGAGATTTCAAACGTCACAGGAAGGTGATCAGAGTCAAAGCCAGCATGAGTTACCAATTGGCCACACAGCAGACTTGAATCCGTTGGAACTAAATCAATTGTAGAAGGATTTCGACTGGAAAAAAAACAAGTTGGTCCATTGGGATATTGAATAGTATAATATCCCGCAGAACAATCTTCAAATAAAATGTTACCATTGGAATTGCTTTGAGCATTATTCCATGAACGATTTTTGGCATTGAAGTCACCAATTATTATGAGGAGGCCCCAAAAATGCAAAGGCCCGGAGTATTATTTAATTTTTAGCATGTTGGTGTGGCTCGTATTGTAAACCCTACGAATGCACCACATTCATTTCTTCAAACTCGTTTTGTTTACATCATGCTACTTACTTTATTGAATGCATGTATATAATTTATCAATATTCCCATTATTAAAAGTTTCAAAAAACACTAATATTGTGAATCCACTCTACATTTTCGCACACAAAATAGTGTAGCCCCTCGCAATTGCCGTCATTGGCCACCCACCGCCATCCGAGCGATAAAACGTTCACTATCGAAAGGCAATCCTCCTGATTCTTCCAGTTATCCGGCTGACCTGGTTGCCAGTGAGCGTACACCAAACGAACCCCAGTCGCGTGCCAATAAAAATCGCCCTCCACAGCGAGATCGCTCCCACCGATCCAAACGATCGTGTCGTTCGCATTGTAAATCGGCGATGCCTTTACCGCATCCACAATTCGGTCGTGGTCCTCCTTTGAGTTGGTGATGGCAAGTTGCATCCCCAGGGAGAAGCAAAACTCGGTGGCTTTGAACCAATTTGCCTGGTTCAGAATAAAAATCAAATGGAATTCTTTCGAGAAATACTGATAAAGTACTTACTTTGAATACGGGAATCATGAAACGGCTCGGCGATCTGCATTTTATTTGTTGAGCCATGCTCAGAACTCCTACTGTGGCTACCAAAACTAGAACCGTCCGCTGCATCGTTGCACAGTCAACTGTCTTAGTATACACCCTTGTATCTACCGACAATCGTGAAATGGGGCGTATTTCGAAGTGCAATGCAAACTTTTGTCTAATTCGATCGGGAATCAGTTCGCAATCATTTTCTTCCTCAATGGCTCTACATTCCAACTGGAATTTGGCCTGCTTTTCAATTTAGTATTCTATTAACATTCCCTCAGTTATTAAGGACATAGTTGGAAAGAGTATCACGATGGCAGTCAATATGGCACCGGACCTTCCGCGGGTCAACCTCACACCTCCCGCACTCCTCTCCCACTAACATTTGAATGTACCGAACAGCATCGAACAAAAGTTTAATATTCAAATTACTAACCTGTTCACAGTAAATAAATATACTTCCCGTGATTATGAACATGTTTCTTCAAAGAGTCCTATGTATTTGGGCTCGAATTATATCATAAATCAGCAGATGTGTGCCAATTTAATAAAGATTATAAAAACATTGCTGTTAATAAGTAGTTTAAGTCGTTAAAACATGGGAGAATAGTCCACTCTCAAGCCTCAGGTCAGATGTTATATAACCTTTGGTTAAACATTTTGGACCACTGAAGTTACTTAGGCTTCTAAAAAACGTTCTAGAAAAATCAATCAAATAACAACACTAGGCACACGCAAACAAAGATACGAAAAAAACGTTGCAAATCGAAAAAAATATCTAATAGCCTATTCAGATTACGCCATTTATGATAATAAATATCATGATAAAGAGGAATAAACAGCCTTGAGTACTGGGAGTCAGGAGTTTCTGAACATTTTTTAATTTCGAGAAGGTTCGAAAAAAAAAATCTTCTAAAAATTTGGCCTCTGAAGGGGGGGGGGTTGATTATGTCCAAAACAACCCCCGTGGCTACGCCACTGCAAATAATTATCTTATTCCAAATCAGCTGAAAAGGAGCTTGTGCGGTTTGGTGAGGCGACCTGATGTGTGAGTAGAAAAACATAAAATAGAAGACAATCGACCCTCGCGTCATACCAGGTTAAAGGTTACTCCAAAACACGAATCGTTTAGAAGTTTTTCAATAAAAGCTTGTTACTTTAGTATTGCTTCAACACTTCGGTTCAATAATAAAAATAAGAACAAATGAATAAAAGTGATCTTAAATTAGAAGGCAAGGTTCCAGTTGGAACACAGGTAGAGGTGTGCGCCGCCGCCGGCAGTTTTTGGCACGCCGCCGCCGCCGACATTTTTGCATCGGCGCGCCGCCGTTTAAAAATTGTCACGCCGCTTATCTATAATTTTCCACGCCGATACAAATTTGAAGATGTCCGCAGAATTTTGGAAGTGGAAGTGGAAATTCTGAACATTCAATGGATTTCCTGTATAATTTCTTGATCCATCACGTTGAAACACCAGAGATTTTTCCGTGAAGATACCAATGATTTCCATGTAAATCCCATACAATTTCTACTTGAATTTTTGAAAATCACTCCGTAAAACTAAGAAAACTTTGTGTGTAAATTGCGAAGGATTTCTCTTTGAAATCCAAAGGATTTACCATTGAAATTAATTTTGAATGGAAAAGAGGCGTTCAGCAGAAAGCCATATGGAAGGAGATCACAAGGCTGAAAGTTGTTTCGCCGAATATGTCGTTTAACCGAAAAGACTATTTGGTAGAAGCCTATCCGAGCAAAGATTGAGAGCAAATCGATAACTTGTTTCAATGTTGTGAAATAATGGATTATTATTACTTAACTTGATATCTTTTTGGTCGTTTTAACGGTTGAGTAACAAAACGTATAGCAGAAAAGTCTTACTGTGACATCAAATCGAAAGCTATTCCTGCTGTCATTGAGAGCAAATAGAAAACTAATTTTGATATTGGTTTCCGATAACAAAACAAGTACACAGTTTGATGTCATATCATGCAGTTTAGTAATCTACAGCAAAATTAGATCAAAATATGTAATCAATCATGATTATTCATATTTGAAAACACATTATGAATCAATTTTAAGTCAAAATCAAAATATGTTTTATATATGCAATGCACTCATTACATTTTCAGACTTTGCTAGGGTATCTAGCATAGAATGTCATTTGGTCGGATAGTTTCTTTGGCTGAAAGAAATGGTTAGATGAATAGCTTAATAGGCCGAAATAGTCATTTGGTCGAAAGGGCCATTTGACCGAAATGAACATTCGATCGAAAGTTCGGCTGAATCGGTCATTTTGGATATTTTCAACACATTAACGGGAGAATCTTTTGAATTTCGTCAGAAAATTCTTCAAGTTTTTCAAGAATATTCATTAGGAAATTATTTTCAGAGTTTTTACGGGAAGTTGTTCAAAATTTCCTTAGGAAAATATTCAGAATATGCACGGAAAGTTCTGTTGAGAATTTTTCGAAATTTACACTTCCTCAATCTAGATCATTTAAGATGGTTAGTTTTTTTTATTCTTTATTAGATTGCTTTTTTCGCACGGAGAAGTTCATCACTAGACGGCTAGATTGGCAAAGCCAACTTTAAAACAGATTTTTTTGCAATATCCGCGGGAGACTGTAGAATTTTCACGAGAAAAACTCCGGCATTTCCAATTCTTCAAAGTTTCTGCAGAAGATGGTTCAAAATGTAGATTTCAACGAAAAATTCTTTGGAAAATTGCTCGGAATTTTCAAGAAATGTTTTTGGATTACTTCAAAACATTCTTTCTATTTTCGATAAGAAATTCTTGGGAAATTCCATTGACGGAAGGCGACAGACGGGTAATTTGGCACAGAAAGCCGTTTGTCCTAACAGGTCGTCTGGCCGAAACCATCGTTGGCCGAAAATGCTGTTTGGCCGAAAAGGTTTTTGACAGAATGGGCCATTCAGCCGAAAATGTCATTTGACCATTGAACGAAATTTCGTAGCCTCTCTACTTTTAAGTCGATACTGGCTTTTAGGCCAAAAGTAATCTAGCCGAGTACCATTAGCAGAACTAAGCGTTTAACGGTAACTGTTATCTGGTCGAAACAGGTTTGACAGAAAATGTAGTTGAGTCGTAAGCGACGTACAGGAACATTTGGCCGTAACAGTTTGTCCTAACAGGCTGAAAAAGTCGTTTGACTGAATACCCAACAAACAATTAGGGCTGAATAAGCTAGTTTTTTATTGTAGAAGACCATTTTTGGTTGAATAAGTGCTCTATCAGCTCACAATGTTTATTACAAAAAATGCCGGTTGATTGTCATTTGGGAAAAAGAGCCATTTGGCCCTAAAATGTCCTGTCTGCAAGACAACCTTCTTCAAAAGGGGTCGTTTGACGGAATTGAATAAAAAACAAGTTCGGCCGAATAGGTCATTTGACAGAAATTGCCATTTGGCCGGAAGGGTATTTTGCAGAAAGGATATTTTCGTGTCAAATGACCATTCCTACCACACGGCATTTTCGGTCTAATGATTTATTTGGTTAAATGATTTTTTCGGCCTAATTACCAGTTCGGCCGAATGTTCCTTTTGGCTGTATGTCGCTTTCGACTAAACTACATTTTTTGTCAAACCATTTTCGACCTGATAATAGTTGCGGATAAACGTTAAGTTCAGCTTAATAGAATTTGATTAGATGACCTATTCGGCCAAACGACCTGTTAGGGTAAACGATTTTTCGGCCAAATTATCAGTTCGGCCGCTTGACGCTTTCGGCCAACTGAATTTACCAAGAATGTCTTATGGACAATACACTAGTCGTTCGATAACTGCAACATGTTTTCGTTTTAGTTAGCGAATGCAGTTCTAAACGTTCTAAACGTCCAACTATTGTCACGTCCGACAACTTCAGATGCAATATAAGTACATTTGATTGTTCAGCGCAATGCAGCTATCATCGAATTTAAAATCGTTTCGAAGTTTAGCGGTCCGATAACTACAAAACTGATGTAACTATTAAATTGCAGTTAGAAAGCATTGCAGTTGAATAAGTTTCAGTTGTCAAACATCTATTGTACAAAGAATTTCCTAAAATTCCTTAAAAATTCCGAACAATTTTCCGTTTAAATGCAAAGATTTTTCATATTAAAATCTACATTTTGAACAATCATTCGCGGAAATTCTATTAAAGTTCCCGTCAAATTCCGGAGACTAATTATTTTAGTCTGAGCAAGTTAAAACACCCATTCTATCAGTCGCACTTTCCTACAATTATGAAGTAAATTTCGAAGAATACTCAACAGAAACTCGACAAGAACTTTCCGTGTATATTCCGAGGATTTTCCTGTAGAAATTTAGAACAATTTCTCGTGAAAATTCTGACGAGTTTCTCATGACGCATTTTTTGCTGAAAGCTTCTCTTGGTAATTCCATAGATTTGTCTAAACTTCAGAGTAGTTCCCGAGGAAAATTACAATTAACTGCATATTATTCGGCAACTCGAAAACCTTTTTTTGTTGAATATCTTGGCTGTGCATATGCACAGCACATGTTTCAAAATGGACAAATTGATAGGAAATTTGCGAAAAAGAATCCACGTGTCTTGGAGGGACTGGAACTCTCAACCTCCTACTCTCTAGATAGGCGTGATAACCCCTACACAACAAGACCACTTAAAGGTCACATTTGCGGAAAAGCCATCAGAGTACAAACCTCCATCGCGGTTAGTTTTTTTTTGCAAATTGAATATCTTTCGGATGCTTGATTTGTCCTAAATAATTTCCAAATAAATATTTAGGAAAAAGGCAAAAAAATTAAGGGACGTGATAAAAAAAAACGCCACGCCGATGCACGCCGCCGCCGCCGCCGGCTAAAATGGCTATCGGCGTGACGCCGAAAACGCCGCCGCCGCCGACCAAAATTCTGACAAACGCCGCCGCCGATGAATATTGGACCGGCGCACACCTCTACACACAGGGCCATTGAAGAACAATAACAGTCGATGATGAAGATATGTGGATTTCTTCCAATTCTTAACTGTAACAAATTTGCTCCACAGTGACACAAACACACAGTCATGTTTTTGAATCCTACAAACAACTTGCAAGCTTTACCTTAAACTAATGCGGAGACGTCCAACTCACTCAGCCCGGAGACATCTTCCGCCGGTGGATTAACCAGTGCAGCTGGAATGTTCAGCGTTTTGCCCGGGCACAATGCCTCGTACTGGTGCTTCAAGCTGTTTAGCTCGAAGTTAAACGTCGCAAGTGCCGTTCGCAGCTCGCACAGCAGAACCATATCGGACCGAAGTTCATTGAAGGCGACGCATATTTCCTCGATCGGCGGTGGGTTCGGATCCACCTTGAACTCCTGCAGTGCCTGTTCCAGTGCTTTGGCCTTTTTCTGTCCAACGTTGGCCGGAAGCTTCATCTTTTGCGACCGCAACGAAACGCCAGTTCCGCGCAAATCGGTAAACTTGATGCCAGCAGATTCCACTGCATTGACCACCGAATCCACCTTAGATGGACGTGGCTGCTGTTGGATTTTCTTCTTGAGCTTTTTGTCGTGCTTTTTATGCGCACTGGTGGAATGCTGTTGCTGTAGCTCTGCCTGCTGCTGGTCCGCTTGCGAAATTAACTTCTGCAAGTCCTGAGTCTTACGCTCGCGTTCCTTCTTCCGAGCTTCGATTTTCTTCAATTCATTCAGGAGCATTTGCTCTTCCTCAATCTGCTTCGGACTACGATCAAACAACTTTTTGAGTTGTTCCTTCCGTCTGCGCTCATGATCAGCATCAAATGTGTAAATCTTTTTTTCCGGTGTTCCTCGTACCTTGTTCAAAATACCAACCACCTCATAATATCTCTCCTTCAAATCTTCGACAGTTTTGCTGCCGTAGTTTGCTATATCCCAGCGATCCGTCATGATAATGAACCGAACATCAAATCTCTTAGCTAAATCAAATAAATGATCCGTTTGAGGCTTTGACCACTTTGTTGGATTCGTTTTCAGATGGGTATTGTACTCAGTTATATTGTAAGTGGGTATCTCCAACTGCTTATTAAACTTAGCGAAGGGATACTCCTTCGGTTCATCCGAGCAACGTTTCCAGTGATGGAACACTGCAGCGTCCGATCGGGCTGGATTGGAAAACGGTGCCCACTCCCAGCGGCGCACTTTTTTCATGCCCAGCCGAGCTTTGGCTTGCTTGTAACCGGTTCCGGTATCCGTTGGAAGAAGCGGCGGTGCATCTTTGTTGTCGTTGTACAACAGAGCAAACACCTCCCGGTGCATGCCCTCCGGACGTTTAACAGCTAATTTTCTAAGAAATAACGCAAATTATTTATTTAAATATTCTAAATGAACAATCCAAAAACTCACTTTTCATAGATCTTCTTGTTTTTGGCCAGCACTGATTCCTTGGTCAGCTCCGGGGTGGCCGGGCGTTCCAGATCGAGAATGTCTCTAACATCGGCCATTATGTTGGAGTTATCACAACTTATATATTTATTTCACTGTTTCCTTGTCCTCCTTAAACAATGTGAAAACTCACGGAATATGGTATTTAGTAAATTAAAATACATACAGTTTAGTAAGTAGACTAAACTAATTTCGGATCAGAAAATTGGATAAAAATGAAAATGATGCTTCTTCATCATCAGCGCTAGAATTTTGACAGAATAATTTATTGATAAACATTAGCAAACGCATCGCACTGTAAACTCGACAATACCCATTAAAGAGTTGAAAAGACCCATTTTTTCATGATATATGGAGCTGTCAAAATTATGGGTACTTTGAAAATTTTGATAATGTGTACTTTTACCTCATTTGGAACTTAAAAGATTTTACCCATTAATGGGTGAAAATCTACTTGAGTATTTTTGTGACAACCAATCGAGAGGAAAAGCGGAGAAACTGAACGAGCTGACAAGATTTCGTGTGGATTAAATGTAAGTTTTATTTTTGCTCAATTTATTTTTTTGCGTTATTAAATTAATTAAATCATTGGGTTTTGCAGCTAACGGCGTTTCAATTTGTTTTGCTGATTGATGGTCGTCGGGGAACAAAAAAAAATCATCACCGGACAGGATGGGATTCCGCCTCTACAGATATTGGGGCACCGGTCAAAAAACAGTATCGCCAGTCAGGACGAATATCCACCTCTATTGGAGTTATGCTGGTTTGATTCAGCTGAGAATAATGGAGGATCCTGTGGGCGGACCAGTGCTGTCATGGTGGTTACTCCAAGTTACTCACTGAGTAACCAGCTCTCGGGACCAAAAAAAAAATTTTTTTTGCTTACTTTTCACCGAAACGAAAAATAATTTTCTTCTGAAAAATTTTCCGCTCTCTAAGATCGCTGTTACTGCTCCTACCATTCTAAAATCGTTCCCCCTTATATTCTCCATGTATCCTATTCGTGATTCCCGCTCCCCTAGAACGTATTATTCGAAAATTTTGCACCCCCTTAGATTTTGAAATATGTCCTCTAAAGGATCTCCGCCCTCCTATACGAATCCCTCTAACTGATTTGCGCCTCCTTAGATTAAAAAAAAGTCCTCTACGGGATCTAGAACGTATTATTTGAACTTTTTTGCGCCCCCGTAGAATTTATTTATTTAAATATCTCCACCCTCCTATACGTATTCCTCTAACTTTTTTTTGCGCCCCGTAGATTTCAAAATATGTCCTCTACGGGATTTCCGCTCCCCAAAAACGTATTACTCGAACTGTTAGCGCCCCTGTAGATTTAGAAATATGTCCTCGGCAGGATCTCCACCCTCCCATACGTGATCCTCTAACTTTTTTTGCGCCCCTGCAGTTTTAAAAAAATGTCCTCCACGGGATTTCCGCTCTCCTAGAACGTATTATTCGAACTTTTTTTCGCCCCCGTGGATTTAGAAATATGTCCTCTGTAGGATCTCCACGCCTATATGTATTCCTCTACCATTTTTGCGCCCCCGTAGATTTCAAAATATGTCCTCTATGGGATTTCTGCTCTCTTAAAACGTATTTTTCGAACTGTTTGCGCCCCCGTAGATTTAGAAATATGTCCTCTGCAGAATCTCCGCCCTCCTATATGTATTCCTCTAATTTATTTGCGCCCCCTAAGATTTCAAAATATGTCCTCTACTCCCCTAAAACGTAATTTTCGAACTTTTCAAGCCCCCATAGAATTAGAAATATGTCCTCCGAACTCCTATACGTATTCCTCTAACTTTTTTTTTGCGCAACTGTTGATTTCAAAATATGTCCTCTGCGGGATTTCCGCTCCCCTAAAACGTATTATTCGAACTGTTTGCGCCCCCGTAGATTTAGAAATATGTCCTCTGAAGGATCTCCGCCCTCCTATACGTGTTCCTTTAACTTTTTTGCGCCCCTGTAGATTAAAAAAAAATGTCCGCTTCGGGATTTCCGCTCCATAAAACGTATTATTCGAACATTATTGCGCCCTCATTAATTTAGAAATATGCCCTCTGCTGGATCTCGGCCCTCCTATATGTATTCCTTTTACTTTTTTGCGCCCTGTAGATTTTAAGAAAATTTTCCGCTTCGGGATTTCCGCCCCCTAGAACGTGTTATTCGAACTTTTTTGCGCCCCCGTGGATATGAAAATATGTCCTCTGCAGGATCTCCGCCCTCCTATACGAATTTCTTCAACTTTTTTTGCGCCCCCGTAGATTTCAAAATATGTCCTCTACGGGATTTCCGCTCCCCTAGAACGTATTATTCGAACTGATTGCGCCCCCGTAGATTTAGCAATATGTCCTCTGCAGGATCTCCGCCCTCCTATACGTGTTCCTTTAACTTTTTTGCGCCCCTGTAGATTAAAAAAAAATGTCCGCTTCGGGATTTCCGCCCCATAAAACGTATTATTCGAACATTATTGCATCCTCATTAATTTAGAAATATGCCCTCTGCTGGATCTCCGCCCTCCTATATGTATTCCTCTTACTTTTTTGCGCCCTGTAGATTTTAAGAAAATTTTACGCTTCGGGATTTCCGCCCCCTAGAACGTATTATTCGAACTTTTTGCGCCCCCGCGGATATGAAAATATGTCCTCTGCAGGATCTCCGCCCTCCTATACGAATTTCTTCAACTTTTTTGCGCCCCCGTAGATTTCAAAATATGTCCTCTACGGGATTTTCGCTCCCCTAGAACGTATTATTCAAACTTTTTTGCGCCCCCGTGGATTTAGAAATATGTCCTCTGCAAGATCTCCGCCCTCCTATACGTATTCCTCTAATTTATTTGCGCCCCCTAAGATTTCAAAATATGTCCTCTACGGGATTTCCGCTCCCCTAGAACGTAATTATCGAACTTTTCAACGTTTCGAACCTAGAACGTAATTTTCGAACTTTTCAAGCCCCCATAGATTTAGAAATATGTCCTCCGAACTCCTATACGTATTCCTCTAATTTTTTTGCGCCTCTAAGATATCAAAATATGTCCTTCACTAAGATATCACTCCTTCGGGATTTCCGCTCTCCTAATGCGTATTATTCGAACTGTTTGCGCCCCCGTAGATTTAGAAATATGTCCTCTGCAGGATCTCAACCCTCCTATAAGTGTTCCTCTAACTTTTTTTTTGCGCCCTGGTAGAATTAAAAAAAATTGTCCGCTTCGGATTTCCGCCCCCGAGAACGTATTATTCAAACTTTTTTGCGCCCCCGTAGAATTAGAAATATGTCCTCTGCATGATCTCTGCCCTCCTGTATGTATTCCTCTTACTTTTTTGCTCCCTGTAGATTTAAAAAAAATGTCAGCTTCGGGATTTCCGCCCCTAGAACGTATTATTCGAACTTTTTTGCGCCAACATAGATATCAAAATATGTCCTCTACGGGATTTCCGCTCCCCTAAAACGTATTATTCGAACTGTTTGCGCCCCCGTGGATTTAGAAAGATGTCCTCTGTGTGATCTCCGCCCTCCTATATGTATTCATCTAACTTTTTTTGCGCCCTGTAGATTAAAAAAAATGTCCTCTGCGGGATTTCCGCTCCCCTAAAACGTATTATTCGAACTTTTTGCGCCCCCGTAGTTTTCAAAATATGTCCTCTACGGGATTTCCGCTCCCCTAAAACGTATTATTCGAACTGTTTGCGCCCCCGTAGATTTAGAAATATGTCCTCTGAAGGATCTCCGCCCTCCTATACGTGTTCCTTTAACTTTTTTTTGCGCCCCTGTAGATTAAAAAAAATTGTCCGCTTCGGGATTTCCGCTCCATAAAACGTATTATTCGAACATTATTGCGCCCTCATTAATTTAGAAATATGCCCTCTGCTGGATCTCCGCCCTCCTATATGTATTCCTTTTACTTTTTTGCGCCCTGTAGATTTTAAGAAAATTTTCCGCTTCGGGATTTCCGCCCCCTAGAACGTGTTATTCGAACTTTTTTGCGCCCCCGTGGATATGAAAATATGTCCTCTGCAGGATCTCCGCCCTCCTATACACGTAAAAAAATAACCTTATATGTTTTGGCAAAAAACCATTCGAAAATACTTATACTCTTTATTATGCCACCTAATGAATGATCCCATACCAAAAAGCTAATAACATTCATAAGTTAATGAAAAGTATAAGTTTCGGAATGTATGTGACTAATGCGATGTATAAGTTTTTTTTTATACATATCATTAAGCGCCTGCTTTGGCAAAAAGGTATTAGAAATATTAATAATAAATAACATTAAATTTTTTTACGTGTACGAATTTCTTCAACTTTTTTTGCGCCCCCGTAGATTTCAAAATATGTCCTCTACGAGATTTCCACTACCCTAGAACGTATTATTCAAACTTTTTTGCGCCCCCGTGGATTTAGAAAGATGTCCTCTGTGTGATCTCCGCCCTCCTATATGTATTCATCTAACTTTTTTTGCGCCTTGTAGATTAAAAAAAATGTCCTCTGCAGGATTTCCGCTCCCCTAAAACGTATTATCCAAATTTTTTTTGCGCCCCCGTGGATTTAGAAATATGTCCTCTGCAGGATCTCCGCCCTCCTATACGTATTCCTCTAATTTATTTGCGCCCCCTAAGATTTCAAAATATGTCCTCTACGGGATTTCCGCTCCCCTGGAACGTAATTTTCGAACTTTTCAAGCCCCCATAGATTTAGAAATATGTCCTCCGAACTCCGATACGTATTCCTCTAATTTTTTTTTGCGCAACTGATGATTTAAAAAGAAAAATTCCGCTTCCGATTTCCGTACTGTTCAAACTTTTATGACCGCGCCACCACCAAGGGGATTTAGAAATGTATCCTCTGCAGAATCTCCGCCATCCTATATGTATTCCTCTAACTTTTTTGCGCCCCCGTAGATTCCAAAATATGTCCTCCACGGGATTTCCGCTCCCCTCAAACGTATTATTCGAACTGTTTGCGCCCCCGTAGATTTAGCAATATGTCCTCTGAAGGATCTCCGCCCTCCTATACGTGTTCCTTTAACTTTTTTTGCGCCCCTGTAGATTAAAAAAAATTGTCCGCTTCGGGATTTCCGCCCCATAAAACGTATTATTCGAACATTATTGCGCCCTCATTAATTTAGAAATATGCCCTCTGCTGGATCTCCGCCCTCCTATATGTATTCCTCTTACTTTTTGCGTCCTGTAGATTTTAAGAAGACTTTCTGCTGCTCGATTTCCGCTCCTTAGAAAGTATTATTCAAACATTTTTGCGCCCTCGTGGATTTGAAAATATGCCCTCTGCATGATCTCCGCCCTCCTATACGAATTTCTTCAACTTTTTGCGCCCCGTAGATTTCAAAATATGTCCTCTACGGGATTTTCGCTCCCCTAGAACGTATTATTCAAACTTTTTGCGCCCCGTGGATTTAGAAATATGTCCTCTATAGGATCTCCGCCCTCCTATACGAATTCTTCCATTTTGCGCCCCCGTTGATTTTGAAATATGTCCTCTGAAGGATCTCCGCCCTCCTGTATATATTCCTCTATTTTTTTGCGCCCCTTAGATTTCAAAATATGTCCTCTACGGGATTTCCGCTCCCCTAGAACGTATTATTAAAAAAATTGCGCCCCCATGGATTTAGAAATATGTCCTCTGTAGGATCTCCGCCGTCCTATAGACGAATCCAAGTAAAAATAAGAAGAAGACACACGACGGTGTTAACTTTGACAGATCCTACAGCTCAGCATAGGGAGATCATTTTAAAATGCTTATAATAAATTCTAGACAAAATGTAATTAAAATCTGATTGATGTGCGGTACGGAAAAAGTTCTGAATTACATATCTCAAAGCTTATCTCAATTTTTTGAATATTTTCCAAAAATGTTTCTATCATACAGTTCGGAACTTTTTCCGTATCATACATCAATCAGATTTTAATTACATTTTGTCTAGAATTTATTATAAGCATTTTAAAATGATCTCCCTATGCTGAGCTGTAGGATCTGTCAAAGTTAACACCGTCGTGTGTCTTCTTCTTATTTTTACTTGGATACGTCTATATGAATTCCTCTAACTTTTTTGCGCCCCTGTAGATTAAAAAAAATGGTTCTCTGGAGGATTTCCGCTCCCCTAAAACATATTATTCTAACTTTTTTCCGCCCCCTTGGATTTAGAAATATGTCCTCTGTAAGATCTCCGCCCTCCTATACGAATTCCTCTATTTTGCGCCCCCATAGATTTTGAAATATGTCCTCTGCAGGATCTCCGCCTTCCTATACACGTATTCCTCTAACTTTTTTGCGCCCCTGTAGATTTAAAAAAAATGTCCGCTACAGGATAACCCTTTGCAGGATCTCCTGTACCTATGTTTTGGGCTGCGAGAATCAGCGAAAAATGCATCCGGAAGATTTTGTTTACAAATTACGGGGAAACATCCGGAAAGCAGCGGAATGCTTCCGGACGCGTGCGTTACATAATGGTACGTTTCGTATCAATAATCCCCAGCATTCAGAGGCTGTTCCAACACGGAAACCATGCGAAATGTTTGTTCCGAGATGCGAGAATCAGCAAAAAATGCATCCGGAAGATTTTGTTTACAAATCACAGGGGGAAACATCCGGAAAGCAGCGGGAATGCTTCCGGACGCGTTTGTGTCATGATTAGGGTGACCATATGGTATCCTAAAGGAGGACATGTCCTCCTTTTTCATTAAAAACCAGATGTCCTCCTTTTGCGCTAAAAAGTCCTCCTTTTTGGAAAAACAATTGAATTGCTGAAAAAATCAAGTTTAACAAACAATAATACAACATAAGTCCATTCTGTAACAAAACATTGCACACGTTTGCGTTTCTGGTTTTAATTCTGAAATATTTTACTTTAGGTTTAAGAATAAAATACTTGTTTTGTTTGTTTGTTTTTATTAACGACAAAACAAACAAACAAAACAAGTATTTTATTCCAAAACCTAAAGTAAAATATTTCAGAATTAAAACCACAACCAAAACCAAAAATACTGTGAATATAGATAACAAAATGCGTGAGTTACAGTAATGCAGAGGTCAAACATATCAGAAGCATGGGAATTGTGAGAAATGGATTGGGAGAAAAGAATGTAAATGCTTCTCAAATTTTTTTACAAGTAAACACCCATCAAATTGCCTTTTAAACGCATTGCACGATATGCTTCTTGACTATATATGGCAAAGAGCAGCCGCCTTCCCATGGCTAGAATGTAATAGAAATACCTAGAACTAATCTGAACAGTTTTGAGTTTCTTTAGTCTAAATCTAATCAGTTTAGAATTTGTTCAATTAAGTACTTTGTGGTCATAAAGATAACGGTATAATTCTAATTCACATGCCTTAAATTGTGATTCCCAATGGCATTCAAAAAAAAAATCGCTGTACCACTAAGTATCTTGTATTTGGTCCTTATGTTCGATCAGTTGTGTAATTTTGCAATAAAATATTCAGAATTGTAAACAATGATTCTTGTTATAGTTCTGTAGAATATCACTGAAAATATTAAACACTAGCAGACCCGACGAACTTCGTTTCGCCTGCATTCATTTGTACGGGAGCCCCCTTTCCAAAGACGGGAGGGGTCTTGAGGCATCTTAAGAACTTTCCCCGACCCCAAAAACCTCTACATACAAGATTTCACGCCGATCGGTTCAGTAGTCTCCAAGTCTATAAGGTTCAGACAGACAGAAATTCATTTTTATGTATATAGATTTGTTCGCTACTGATTTAAAAAATAGTTTAGTCTAAAATCTTCCCATTAATAAGATGTTGCTAGTAGCTTATAATTAGAAAGTTCTTTATGTAGACTTTAATGAAAGTCGGAAACTTTCCATCTGGAGTTGATAAAGTTATCTGTTGTGTTAATAAAATATAAGAAAGTACTTCTTCCAATAGGCATTAGTTTGCAAAAATCTAACAAATATAATAATCATATTAAAAACTTAAAATCGATCGATATTTTTTAATGTCCTCCTTTTTCAACCAAATGTCCTCCTTTTTCACCCCATTCGGGTGAAATGTCCTCCTTTGGGAAAATCTCATATGGTCACCCTAGTCATGATGGTACGCTTCGAATCAACAATCATTAAGAGGCCCAGCATTCAGAGGCCATTCCAATGCGGGAACCATGCGATCTGTATGTTCCGGGCTGCGAGATTCAGCGAAAAATTACATTCACAAGATTTTGTTTACAAATTACGGGGGAAACATCCGGAAAGCAGCGGGAATGCTTCCGGACGCGTTCTTTTCATGATGGTACGCTTCGAATCAACAATCCCCAGCATTCAGAGGCCATTCCAATGCGGGAACCAAGCGAAATGTTTGTTCCGGGATGCGAGAATCAGCAGAAATTGCATCCGGAAGATTTTGTTTACAAATCACAGGAGGAAACATCCGGAAAGCAGCGGGAATGCTTCCGGACGCGTTCGTTCCACAATGGTACGCTTCGAATCAACAATCCCCAGCATTCAGAGGCTGTTCCAATACGGGAACCAAGCGAAATGTTTGTTCCGGGATGCGAGAATCAGCGAAAAATGCATCCGGAAGATTTTGTTTACAAATTACGGGGGAAACATCCAGAAAGCAGCGGGAATGCTTCCGGACGCGTTCGTTCCATAATGGTACGCTTCGAATCAACAATCCCCAGCATTCAGAGGCTGTTCCAATACGGGAACCAAGCGAAATGTTTGTTCCGGGATGCGAGAATCAGCGAAAAATGCATCCGGAAGATTTTGTTTACAAATCACAGGGGGAAACATCCGGAAAGCAGCGGGAATGCTTCCGGACGCGTTTGTTTCATGATGGTACGCTTGGAATCAACAATCCCCAGCATTCAGAGGCTGTTCCAATACGGGAACCAAGCGAAATGTTTGTTCCGGGATGCGAGAATCAGCGAAAAATGCATCCGGAAGATTTTATTTACAAATCACAGGGGGAAACATCCGGAAAGCAGCGGGAATGCTCCCGGACGCGTTCGTTTCATGATGGTACGCTTGGAATCAACAATCTCCAGCATTCAGAGGCCATTCCAATGCGGGAACCATGCGATCTGTATGTTCCGGGCTGCGAGATTCAGCGAAAATGCATCCGGAAGATTTTGTTTACAAATTACGGGAAACATCCAGAAAGCAGCGGAATGCTTCCGGACGCGTTCGTTCCACAATGGTACGCTTCGAATCAACAATCCCCAGCATTCAGAGGCTGTTCCAATACGGGAACCAAGCGAAATGTTTGCTCCGGGATGCGAGAATCAGCGAAAAATGCATCCGGAAGATTTTGTTTACAAATCACAGGGGGAAACATCCGGAAAGCAGCGGGAATGCTTCCGGACGCGTTTGTTTCATGATGGTACGCTTGGAATCAACAATCCCCAGCATTCAGAGGCCATTCCAATGCGGGAACCATGCGATCTGTATGTTCCGGGCTGCGAGATTTAGCGAAAAATGCATCCGGAAGATTTTGTTTACAAATTACGGGGGAAACATCCGTAAGGCAGCGGGAATGCTTCCGGACGCGTTCGTTTCATAATGGTACGCTTCGAATCAACAATCCCCAGCATTCAGAGGCCATTCCAATGCGGGAACCATGCGATATGTATGTTCCGGGCTGCGAGATTCAGCGAATAATGCATCCGGAAGATTTTATTTACAAATTACGGGGGAAACATCCAGAAAGCAGCGGGAATGCTTCCGGACGCGTTCGTTCCATAATGGTACGCTTCGAATCAACAATCCCCAGCATTCAGAGGCTGTTCCAATACGGGAACCAAGCGAAATGTTTGTTCCGGGATGCGAGATTTAGCGAAAAATGCATCCGGAAGATTTTGTTTACAAATTACGGGGGAAACATCCGTAAGGCAGCGGGAATGCTTCCGGACGCGTTCGTTTCATAATGGTACGCTTCGAATCAACAATCCCCAGCATTCAGAGACTATTCCAATGCGGGAACCAAGCGAAATGTTTGTTCCGGGATGCGAGAATCAGCAAAAATTGCATCCGGAAGATTTTATTTACAAATCACAGGGGGAAACATCCGGAAAGCAGCGGGAATGCTTCCGGACGCGTTCGTTTCATGATGGTACGCTTCGAATCAACAATCCCCAGCATTCAGAGGATGTTCCAATACGGGAACCAAGCGAAATGTTTGTTCCGGGATGCGAGAATCAGCGAAAAATGCATCCGGAAAATTTTGTTTACAAATTACTGGGGAAACATCCGGAAAGCAGCGGGAATGCTTCCGGACGCGTTCGTTTCATGATGGTACGCTTCGAATCAACAATCCCCAGCATTCAGAGGCCATTCCAATGCGGGAACCATGCGATTTATATGTTCCGGGCTGCGAGATTCAGCGAAAAATGCATAAGGAAGATTTTGTTTAGAAATGAAGGGGGGAAACATCCGGAAAGCAGCGGGAATGCTTCCGGACGCGTTCGTTTCATGATGGTACGCTTCGAATCAACAATCCCCAGCATTCAGAGGCCATTCCAATGCGGGAACCATGCGATTTGTATGTTCCGGGCTGCGAAATTCAGCGAAAAATGCATCCGGAAAATTTTGTTTACAAAATACGGGGGAAACATCCGGAAAGCAGCGGGAATGCTTCCGGACGCGTTCGTTTCATAATGGTTCGCTTCGAATGAATGGTCCTCAGCATTCAGAGGCTGTTCCAATACGGGAACCAAGTGAAATGTTTGTTCCGGGATGCGAGAATCAGCGAAAAATGCATCCGGAAGATTTTGTTTACAAACCACAGGAGGAAACATCCAGAAAGCATCGGGAATGCTTCCGGACGCGTTCGTTTAATCTTTTTGGATTGAGCGCTCGTCGGATTCCATGAGGGCGGTCGCAGTATCATTTTGAGTTCAATTCGGTTGCTTCAACGCGATAGTAGAATGAGCGCTCGCCTGAGTCCAAAAGGACGAGTGCAGTGTCGATATGAGTTCAATATGGTAGCACTTATGTGATGATAGTGGATTGAGCGCTCGTCTGAGTCCATGAGGGTGGGCGCAGTAGCATTCTGGGCTCAATTTGATTGCTCTAATGAGATAGTAGAATGAGCGCTCGTCTGAGGACGGGCACAGTGTCGATATGAGTTCAATATGGTTGAACTCATGTGATGATAATGAATCGAGCGCTCGTTTGAGTCCGTGAGGGTGGTCGCAGTGTTGAAATGAGTTCAATTTGATTGCAGTTAAGTGATGATAGTGGAGAGCTCGTCTGAGTCCTTAAGAGCGGGCACAGTGTCGATATAAGTTTCATTTGGTTGTACTTATGTGATGATAGTGGATTGAGCGCTCGTCTGAGTCCATGAGAGTGGGCGCAGTAGCATTCTGAGTTCAATTAGGTTTCTCTAATGAGACTATAGAATGAGCGCTCGTTTTAATCCTTGGGGGCGGTCGCAGTGTCGATATGAGATCAATTTGGTTGCTCTCATGAGATGATAGTGGGTTGAGCGCTCGTCTGTGTCCATGATGACGGGCGCATTGTCGATATGAGTTCAATTTGGTTGCACTTATGTGATGATAGTGGATTGAGCGCTCGTCTGAGTCCATGAGGGTGGGCGCAGTAGCATTCTGAATTCAATTAGGTTTCTCTAATGAGGTTATAGAATGAGCGCCAGTTGTAATCCTTGGGGGCGGTCGCAGTGTCGATATGAGTTCAATTTGGTTGCACTTATGTGATGATAGTGGATTGAGCGTTCGTCTGAGTCAATGAGGGTGGGCGCAGTATCGATATGAGTTCAATTTGGTTGCACTTATGTGTTGATAGTGGATTGAGGGCACGTCTGAGTCAATGAGGGCGGGTGCTGTGTCGATATGAGTTCAATTTGGTTACACTTATGTAATGATAGTGGATTGAGCGCTCGTCTGAGTCCATGAGGGCGGGCGCAGTATCGATATGTGTTCAATTTGGTTGCACTTATGTGATGATAGTGGATTGAGCGCTCGTCTGAGTCAATAAGGGCGAGCGCAGTGTCGATATGAGTTCAATTTGGTTGCTCTCATGTGATGATAGTGGATTGAGCGCTCGTCTGAGTCAATGAGGGCGGGCGCAGTATCGATATGAGTTCAATTTGGTTGCACTTATGTGATGATAGTGGATTGAGTGCTCGTATGAGTCAATGAGGGCGGGCGCAGTGTCGATATGTGTTCAATTTGGTTGCACTTATGTGATAGTAGTGGATTATGTGCTCGTCTGAGTCAATGAGGGTGGGCGCAGTGTCGATATGAGTTCAATTTGGTTGCACTTATGTGTTGATAGTGGATTGAGCGCTCGTCTGAGTCAATGAGGGTGGGCGCAGTATCGATATGAGTTCAATTTGGTTGCACTTATGTGTTGATAGTGGATTGAGCGCTCGTCTGAGTCAATGAGGGCGGGCGCAGTGTTGATATGAGTTCAATTTGGTTTCTCTTATGTGATGATTGGGGATTGAGCACTCGTCTGAGTCAATGAGGGCGGGCGCAGTGTCGATATGACTTCAATTTGGTTGCACTTATGTGATGATAGTGGATTGAGCGCTCGTCTGAATCAATGAGGGCGGGCGCTGTGTCGATTTGAGTTCAATTTGGTTGCACTTATGTTATGATAGTGGATTGAGCGCTCGTCTGAG
This sequence comes from Armigeres subalbatus, assembly GCF_024139115.2. Classification (NCBI taxonomy): domain Eukaryota; kingdom Metazoa; phylum Arthropoda; class Insecta; order Diptera; family Culicidae; genus Armigeres; species Armigeres subalbatus. The sequence goes on along the minus strand of NC_085140.1, from coordinate 35,705,672 downwards.
TCAATGAGGGCGGGCGCAGTGTCGATATGACTTCAATTTGGTTGCACTTATGTGATGATAGTGGATTGAGCGCTCGTCTGAGTCAATGAGGGTGGGCGCAGTATCGATATGAGTTCAATTTGGTTGCACTTATGTGTTGATAGTGGATTGAGCGCTCGTCTGAGTCAATGAGGGTGGGCGCAGTGTTGATATGAGTTCAATTTGGTTGCACTTATGTGATGATAGTTCATTGAGTGCTCGTCTGAGTCAATGAGGGTGGGCGCAGTGTTGATATGAGTTCAATTTGGTTTCACTTTTGTGATGACAGTGGATTGAGCGCTCGTCTGAGTCAATGAGGGTGGGCGCAGTGTTGATATGAGTTCAATTTGGTTGCACTTATGTGATGATAGTTCATTGAGCGCTCGTCTGAGTCAATGAGGGTGGGCGCAGTATCGATATGAGTTCAATTTGGTTGCACTTATGTGTTGATAGTGGATTGAGCGCTCGTCTGAATCAATGAGGGCGGGCGCTGTGTCGATATGAGTTCAATTTGGTTGCACTTATGTGATGACAGTGGATTGAGCGCTCGTCTGAGTCAATGAGGGTGGGCGCAGTGTCGATATGACTTCAATTTGGTTGCACTTATGTGATGATAGTGGATTGAGCGCTCGTCTGAGTCAATGAGGGCGGGCGCAGTATCGATATGAGTTCAATTTGGTTGCACTTATGTGTTGATAGTGGATTGAGGGCTCGTCCGAGTCCATGAGGGCGGGCAGAGTAGCATTTTTAGTTCAATTATGTTTTTCTAAGGAGATGGTAGAATTTGCGTTCGTTTGAATCTTTGGGGGCGGTCGCAGTGTCGATATGAGTTCAATTTGGTTGCACTTATGTGATGATAGTTCATTTAGCGCACGTCTGAGTTAATGAGGGCGGGCGCAGTGTCGATATGAGTTCGATTTGGTTGCACTTATGTGTTAATAGTGGATTGAGAGCTCGTCTGAGTCAATGAGGGTGGGCGCAGTATCGATATGAGTTCAATTTGGTTGCACTTATGTGTTGATAGTGGATTGAGCGCTCGTCTGAGTCAATGAGGGTGGGCGCAGTGTTGATATGAGTTCAATTTGGTTGCACTTATGTGATGATAGTTCATTGAGCGCTCGTCTGAGTCAATGAGGGCGGGCGCAGTGTTGATATGAGTTCAATTTGGTTTCACTTTTGTGATGACAGTGGATTGAGCGCTCGTTTGAGTCAATGAGGGCGGGCGCAGTGTCAATATGAGTTTAATTTGGTTGCACTTATGTGATGACAGTGGATTGAGCGCTCGTCTGAATCAATGAGGGCGGGCGCTGTGTCGATATGAGTTCAATTTGGTTGCACTTATGTGATGACAGTGGATTGAGCGCTCGTCTGAGCCAATGAGGGTGGGCGCAGTGTCGATATGACTTCAATTTGGTTGCACTTATGTGATGATAGTGGATTGAGCCTTCGTCTGAGTCAATGAGGGCGGGCGCAGTATCGATATGAGTTCAATTTGGTTTCACTTATGTGTTGATAGTGGATTGAGCGCTCGTCTGAGTCCATGAGGGCGGTCACAGTAGCATTTTGAGTTCAATTAGGTTTCTTTAAGGATATAGTAAAATGTGCGCTCGTTTGAATCCTTGGGGCGGTCGCAGTGTCGATATGAGTTCAATTTGGTTGCACTTATGTGATGACAGTGGATTGAGCGCTCGTCTGAGCCAATGAGGGTGGGCGCAGTGTCGATATGACTTCAATTTGGTTGCACTTATGTGATGATAGTGGATTGAGCCTTCGTCTGAGTCAATGAGGGCGGGCGCAGTATCGATATGAGTTCAATTTGGTTTCACTTATGTGTTGATAGTGGATTGAGCGCTCGTCTGAGTCCATGAGGGCGGTCACAGTAGCATTTTGAGTTCAATTAGGTTTCTTTAAGGATATAGTAAAATGTGCGCTCGTTTGAATCCTTGGGGCGGTCGCAGTGTCGATATGAGTTCAATTTGGTTGCACTTATGTGATGATAGTGGATTGAGCGCTCGTCTGAGTCCATGAGGGCGAGCACAGTAGCATTTTGAGTGCAATTAGGTTTCTCTAAGGAGATAGTAGAATTAGCGCTCCTCTGACTCCATGAGGGCGGGCGCTGTGTCGATATGACTTCAATTTGGTTGCACTCATGTGATGATAGTGGATTGAGCGCTCGTCTGAGTCAATGAGGGCTTGCGCAGTATCGATATGAGTTCAATTTGGTTGCACTTATGTGATGATTGGGGATTGAGTGCTCGTCTGAGTCAATGAGGGTGGGCGCAGTGTCGATTTGACTTCAATTTGGTTGCACTTATGTGATGATAGTGGATTGAGTGCTCGTCTGAGTCAATGAGGGCGGGCGCAGTATCGATATGAGTTCAATTTGGTTGCACTTATGTGTTGATAGTGGATTGAGCGCTCGTCTGAGTCAATGAGATCGGGCGCAATGTCGATATGAGTTCAATTTTGTCGCACTTATGTGATGATAGTACATTGAGCGCACGTCTGAGTCAATGAGGGCGGGCGCAGTATCGATATGAGTCCAATTAGGTTGCACTTATGTGTTGATAGTGGATTGAGCGCTCGTCTGAGTCAATGAGATCGGGCGCAATGTCGATATGAGTTCAATTTGGTTGCACTTATGCGTTGATAATGGATTGAGCGCTCGTTTGAGTCCATGAGGGTGGGCGCTGTGTCGATTTGACTTCAATTTGGTTGCACTTATGTGGTGATAGTGGATTGAGCGCTCGTCTGAGTCAATGAGGGTGGGAACAGTGTCGATTAGACTTCAATTTGGTTGCACTTATGTGATGATAGTGGATTGAGCGCTCGTCTGAGTCAATGAGGGCGGGCGCAGTATCGATATGAGTTCAATTTGGTTGCACTTATGTGATGATAGTGGATTGAGCGCTCGTCTGAGTCAATGAGGGTTGGCGCAGTATCGATATGAGTCCAATTTGGTTGCACTTATGTGTTGATAGTGGATTGAGCGCTCGTCTGAGTCAATGAGATCGGGCGCAATGTCGATATGAGTTCAATTTTGTTGCACGTATGTGATGATAGTACATTGAGCGCACGTCTGAGTCAATAAGGGTGGGCGCAGTGTTGATATGAGTTCAATTTGGTTGCACTTATGTGATGATAGTTCATTGAGCGCTCGTCTGAGTCAATGAGGGCGGGCGCAGTGTTGATATGAGTTCAATTTGGTTTCACTTATGTGATGACAGTTGATTGAGCGCTCGTTTGAGTCAATGAGGGTGGGCGCAGTGTCAATATGAGTTCAATATGGTTGCACTTATGTGATGATAGTTCATTGAGCGCTCGTCTGAGTCAATGAGGGCGGGCGCAGTGTTGATATGAGTTCAATTTGGTTTCACTTATGTGATGACAGTGGATTGAGCGCTCGTTTGAGTCAATGAGGGCGGGCGCAGTGTCAATATGAGTTCAATTTGGTTGCACTTATGTGATGATAGTGGATTGAGCGCTCGTCTGAATCAATGAGGGCGGGCGCTGTGTCGATATGAGTTCAATTTGGTTGCACTTATGTGATGACAGTGGATTGAGCGCTCGTCTGAGTCAATGAGGGTGGGCGCAGTGTCGATATGACTTCAATTTGGTTGCACTTATGTGTTGATAGTGGAGAGAGCGCTCGTCTGAGTCCATGAGGGCGGTCACAGTAGCATTTTGAGTTCAATTAGGTTTCTTTAAGGATATAGTAAAATGTGCGCTCGTTTGAATCCTTGGGGCGGTCGCAGTGTCGATATGAGTTCAATTTGGTTGCACTCATGTGATTATAGTGGATTGAGCGCTCGTCTGAGTCCATGAGGGCGAGCACAGTAGCATTTTGAGTTCAATTAGGTTTCTCTAAGGAGATAGTAGAATGAGCGCTCCTCTGAGTCCATAAGGGCGGGCGCTGTGTCGATATAACTTCAATTTGGTTGCACTCATGTGATGATAGTGGTTTGAGCGCTCGTCTGAGTCAATGAGGGCTTGCGCAGTATCGATATGAGTTCAATTTGGTTGCACTTATGTGATGATTGGGGATTGAGTGCTCGTCTGAGTCAATGAGGGCGGGCGCTGTGTCGATATGAGATCAATTTGGTTGCACTTATGCGTTGATAGTGGATTGAGTACTCGTCTGAGTCAATGAGGGCGGGCGCAGTATCGATATGAGTTCAATTTGGTTGCACTTATGTGTTCATAGTGGATTGAGGGCTCGTCCGAGTCCATGAGGGCGGGCACAGTAGCATTTTGAGTTCAATTAGGTTTCTCTAAGGAGATGGTAGAATGAGCGCTCGCTTGCATCCTTGGGGGCGGTCGCAGTGTCGATATGAGTTCAATTTGGTTGCACTTATGTGATGATAGTTCATTGAGCGCTCGTCTGAGTCCATGAGGGCGGGCACAGTAGCATTTTAAGTTCAATTTGGTTTCTTTAAGGAGATAGTATAATGAGCGCTCGTTTGAATCCTTGGGGGCGGTTGCAGTACCGATATGAGAACAATTTGGTTAAACTTATGTGTTGATAGTGGATTGAGCGCACGTCTGAGTCCATGAGGGCGGGCGCAGTGTCGATATGAGTTCAATTTGGTTGCACTTATGTGATGATAGTGGATTGAGCGCTCGTCTTAGTCAAGAGGGTGGGCGCAATATCGATATGAGTTCCATTTGGATGTACTTATGTGATAATAGTGGATTGAGCGCTCGTCTGAGTCAATGAGTGCGGGCGCAGTATCGATATGAGTTCAATTTGGTTGCACTCATGTGATGATAGTGGATTGAGCGCTCGTCTGAGTCCATGAGGGCGGGCACAGTAGCATTTTGAGTTAAATTTGGATTCTCTAAAGAGATAGTAAAATGAGCGCTCGTTTGAATCCTTGGGGCGGTCGCAGTGTCGATATAAGTTCAATTTGGTTGCACTCATGTGATGATAGTGGATTGAGCGCTCGTCTGAGTCCATGAGGGCGGGCACAGTAGCATTTTGAGTTTATTTAGTTTTTTCAATGGAGATAGTAGAATGAGCGCTCGTTTGAATCCTTGGAGGCGGTCGTAGTGTCGATATGTAAACAATTTGGTTAAACAGGGGGGGTCCCGTAGCGTAGTTGGCTACACATTCGCCTCATAAGCGAATGGTCATGGGTTCGATTCCCAGCCCCTCCACCAACACCCTTGCCAGTCGCCAGGAGCGCAGTCCGTACGGTGGCGTTTTGGGGAACGCGCCTCACCGACACGGCTGCCTGATGACGACTGACAAAACTGTTCTTCTCGGAGGCATTCCTCCAACGTTCTTCGATTAATGGCAACCGAACAAAGCTACGATCACTGGATTCACCAAATGGACAAATGAACACAATGGACTCACGATGATATGGACTGGCAACGAACAATAATAACGAATTCTGGACATCTAAAAATAGATTCTGTGTGGACTCTGTACAGCAGAGTACCACAGTGGATCACGGCACAGTAGCGGTTAAGAACACAGAGTGCCTACCAAATAAATACATGAATAAAAAAAAAATCGGTTCAACTTATGCGTTGGTAGTGGATTGAGCGCACGTCTGAGTCAATGGAGGCGGGCGCAGTGTCGATATGAGATCAATTTGGTTGCACTTATGTGATGATAGCGGATTGAGCGCTCGTCTGAGTCCATGAGGGCGGGCACAGTAGCATTTTGAGTTCAATTAGCTTTCTCTAAGGCGATAGTAGAATGAGCGCTCGTTTGAATCCTTGGGGGCGGTCGCAGTGTCGATATGAGATCAATTTGGTTGTACTTATGTGGTGATAGTGTATTGAGCGCTTTTCTAAGTCCATGAGGCCGGGCGCTGTGTCGATATGACATCCATTTGGTTGCACTTATGTGATTATAGTGGATTGAGCGCTCGTCTGAGTCCATGAGAGCGGGCACAGTAGTATTTTGAGTTCAATTTGGTTTCTCTAAGGAGATAGCAGATTGAGCGCTCGTTTGAATCCTTGGGGCGGTCGCAGTGTCGATATGAGATCAATTTGGTTGTACTTATGTGATGATAGTAGATTGAGCGTACGTCTTAGTCAATGAGGGCGAGCGCAGTGTCGATATGAGTTCAATTTGGTTGCTCTTATGTGATGATAGTGGATGAGCGCTCGTCTGAGTTCATGAGGGCGGGCACAGTAGCATTTTGAGTTCAATTTGGTTTCTCAAAGGAGATAGTAGAATGAGCGCTCGTTTGAATCCTTTGGGGCGGTCGCAGTGTCGATATGAGATCAATTTGGTTGCACTTATGTGATGATAGTGGATTGATCGCTCGTCTGAGTCCATGAGGGCGGGCACAGTAACATTTTGAGTTCAATTCGGTTTCTCTTAGAAGATAGTGGAATGAGCGCTCGTTTGAATCCTTGGGGGCGGTCGCAGTGTCGATATGTGTTCAATTTGTTTACACTTATGTGATAATAGTGGATTGAGCGCTCGTCTGAGTCAATGAGGGCGGGCGCAGTGTCGATATGAGTTCAATTTGGTTCCACTTATGTGATGATAGTGGATTGAGCGCTCGTCTGAGTCCATGAGGGCGGGCACAGTAGCATTTTGAGTTCAATTATGTTTCTCTAAGGCGATAGTAGAATGAGCGCTCGTTTGAATCCTTGGGGGTGGTCACAGTGCCGATGTGAGATCAATTCAATTATTTTAATAAATCTAAAATTTATTTCTTATTTCAGCAATCGTACACTACTTTTTAATAACATTTACTAACCGTCTCATAGTTTTAATCCACAATAAATAGAAGTAGATTGTTAGAAACCAGGATAAAATTTAGAAAAAAAAGCGATATTGTAAAGACCTCAGCTATTAGCAGCAGGACTTTGCGATTTCGTAGAAACCTCTTATAGTTGGGAAAATCATATTTGAAAAGAATTTTGCCTCTAATTGAATATTAAAAGGTTTTCTGGACTTGAAGATACAAAAGTTGAAAGTTTAATCATACATCGTGGAACCAATGGTAACAGAATCCTGAATTGGCATTAAAACATTTTCACTTGGTTGAAAACTACCAAAAATATGTGGATTGCTCTAGTTATGAGTAGAGACATAAGCCATTGAACTAATTCTTTCATAAAAATAATTTATTTTTGATTAAAAAAGTTATGAAAATTTTCAATGAAATTGTTATGCGGATACATTCAGTACAAGCAAGCATGTATATATTTTCTACATGTCTTCCGAAAAAAGGCACAATTTCCATCGTGGTATACATGGGTAGACCCCCCTAAGATAATTCTCATTGCCACATGGTTAAATTCATCTACCCGAAATGAAGTTCAAACAAGTCAAAATTAAGTTCATTCCCTAAATTAAGTTAATTCCCTATCGTTGCTGGGGGAAGCCAAATTTTTGTCGAATGGGTCAGCCTGAGCTTTAGTATTTCATTTTAGTATTTGATTTTGCGTTTGATCATGTGTAGAAAAGTATCTGAATTCTAAGTTGTTTCCACCTAACGAAAGGTTTGAATAGGTTCAAAAAACCTAAGTTTGAGATAAACCTTTTCAACCCAATTTTTAATTCCCCATCGAACTGCTATCGTTAGGTGGTTTACTTTTTCTGTTTCTGATATCATCGGGTGGAATGAGACAACTAAAACAACTCAAAAATTAGGTTGTTTGATCGATCCGTGTATAATAACCATATTTCATCATATTGCTTTTGGAAATGTTAATTTAAAATGAACAAATCTATTAACAAGAAAACAAAACCTTTTTGTTTCTTTATTTTTGTATCTTTATTAAGAAGACATTCAGCCCTAGGCTGGCTCGACTCCAATAAATCTTTCTTAAATTCAATTACATGTAAAAAGTGAACAGTACTGCCCATGATATCATGATTGACGTAAACTTTCAAAATTTCAGCTAATTTAACTTACTTTCGCATTTACTACGGTAATTCAATCGTTGTAACATCGATAAGTTGCATGTCTCAAACCTCATTTAAGTTTTTACGTTTAAATTGTTTAAGATTTGCGACATTTGTCTTCAAGTAATTCCAAATATCAACTATAAAATCATGGGCAGATTAAGTACCCAACATTTTATATTAAATATTCAAAAATAGCAAAGTTCATTTAATCATCGTACAATGTTCTGTGAAATTGTTCTGTAACATACCAACAATCGAGCGATCAGAACCAATTTCCAAATCGAATGTCGAATGTCGTAGGTGTATTTTCCTATAAATTTTGACTCAAAGCCCCATAAAAACATCTAATCAAATGCGCAGCTTATGCTACAAGCGATTGAGCTGAAATTTGGGGGGATTGATATTCTCACCATAAGACACAACCCAGGGGGGGGGGGGGGCGTGGAATTCGACAACTTTTTGTTTCCTGGGCGAGTCTACTGGATACCTGCGTGGGCGCGGCGTTCATAGTGACTTGAGCGCTTGCTAGAGTCCTATGATGGCAAACACAGCACGAGTTTGAGTCTAAATATGTTGCACTGAGACGTTCATAGTGACTTGAGCGCTCGCCAGAGTCCCATGAGAGCGGACACATCATGAATTTAAGTACAAAATTGTTACTCTGAGACGTTTATAGTGAATTCAATACCTAATTTCCATAACGACTTATCTGCTTTTGTAAATAAAGACCCAAACGTCGATTTGACGAATCTGATGGCACTTCCACGCTAAGCATTACCATCTACACGTAAGTGAAGGCTTCGGCTACCTGTTATGGTGTTGGTTTGCGTGGGAGTGCCATTCGATTCGTCAAATCGACGTTTGAATCTTTGTTTACAAAACCAGATAAGTCGTTTTGAAAATTTGTTATTTAATTGAGTGCCCCCCAGAGTCCCATAAGGGCGGACACAGCTTTATTACTCTGTTTCGTTCATAGTGACTTGAGCGCTTATCAGAGTCCCATGAGGGCGAACACAGCATAAGTTTGAGTCTAAATCTGTTGCACTGAGACGTTCATAGTGAATTGAGCGCTCGCCAGAGTCCCATAAGGGGGAAAACAACATGAATTTGAGTACAAGATTGTTACTCTGAGACGTTTATAGAGAATTGAGCGCTCGCCAGAGCCCCATGAGGGCGGATACATCATGAGTTTGAGTTCAAAACTGTTGCCTTGAGACGTTCATAGTGTCTTGAGCCCTCGCTAGTGCGGTAAGACGTGCGGTAAGACGCGCGGCTACAAAGCAAGACCATGCTGAGGGTGGCTGGGTTCGATTCCTGGTGCCGGTCTATTGGTGAAATTGTATCGACTTCCCTGGGCATAAAAGTATCATCGTGTTAGCCTCATGATATACGAATGCAAAATGGTAACCTGGCTTAGAAACCTCGCAGTTAATAACTGTGGAAGTGCTTAATGAACACTAAGCTGCGAGGCGACTCTGTCCCAGTGTGGGGATGTAATGCCAATAAGAAGAAGAAGAAGGTGCTCATAGTTAAATGAGTGATCGTCTAAGTCCCATGTGGCTGGACATGAATTTGATTTGAGTACAATTCGGTTACTCTGAGGCTTTCATAGTGAATCGAGCGATCATCTGAGTCCCATGAAGGCGGACACAGATTCAATTTGAGTACAATTTGATTACTCTGAGCCTGAGGTGTTCATTGTGAAATGAGTGTTCATCTGATTCCCTTGAGTGGGCGGTCATAGATTTGATTTACTCTGAGGCCTTCATAGTAAGTTGATAGATCCTTTGAGTTTTGTAGTGCGGACATAGAATCAATTTTAGTACAATATGTTTGATTCGAGGCATCCATAATGAGCTCAGCGAACGTCTGAAACCCATGAAGTTAGACACAGATTCGATTTGAGTACATTATGGTTACTCTGAGACCTTCATTGTGAGTTTGGCGGTCTTGTGAGTCATGTGAGGGCGGCCTTAGTAGCAATTGGAGTACAATTTAATTGCTCTAAGGCATTCATAGTAAATAGTTTGTTTTGGTCGATTGATGAACATTTAAAATTGAAATTTAAGCCGGTACACAATATTAGTTTTCATTTTACCGTGACACATCACGATAACAAATTTGTCTTGGCTTAGACAACGGACAGCACTCTCATGCAACACTTTTGTTGATTAGTGATAAATTTTCCGATGCCGAAAAAAAATCTTTTTACTAGGGTAGGAATCAAACCGACATTTCACAGCACATGCCACTAGACGATTGAAGTTACCCAGAAGCATTTTAAACGTCCAAAACACATGGGCGTAAAACTGTTAATGAAGTAAAGCTTAGGAGTGTGAAAACAAGTATTTTTATGGAATGTTTGTTCAATGAAGATAGGTACCTAAATTTGTGGAGACGAAACTTAAAAAAAAGAAAAAACGTCGGGTGCAGGCGAAATTCAACGGACGCGGACGTAAAGACATTTGTTCAGTTTGTTGAGCTGAGTCGATTGGTATATAATACTATGGGTCTAAGAGCCTTTTATGAAAAGTTCGTTGTCGGAGTGGAATGATAGCCTTTCTTTACAGCAAATGATCAGAGTGCAAAATTTTCCTAAAAGCATTGCAAATTAGTGAAAATATCTTCAGAAGTTTACTGGATACTGGTTTGAAGCTACTTCAAAAAAGCATTCTAAGTGGGCGGTATTTCCTTTAGAAAATGTTTTAATGATATGAGGTAAATAGAAAGGCTAGCTTGTCAAAGTTAGGCATTTCGTATGAAAAACTACCTTTGTTGAGGCAGTCATCAATTCGAGGCGCGTAGGACCTCTAAATTAAGTAAGAGTTTTCTATAAAATTTTTAGATAAAATGCATTGGTATTAAATGGAGGCGATTTAGATAGACAATAAAAACTTGACTTGGACAGAGGGCGGAGTAATCAAGAAAAAAATAATCAAATCTTATATATAAAAATGAAATGGTCTGTGTTCGTATCCGCATAACTCGAAAACGGCTGGATGGATTTTTTTCATTTCTTCAGCAGAAACATTCGTTATAGTTTCCGACGGGTTTATATGATATTTCCTAATGCGAAAATTACGAGTAAAGTTGAGCAAATCGTAAAAAAATAAAATTGCGATTCCTATGCAAACTTTGCATGGGCAGTTCGGAACGCACATTCTCGCCTACTATGCAGGACAACGTCTGCCGGGGCGACTAGTATTCAATACAAAATACAGTTGAAATTTCGATCAATGTTTTACTCATCAACATAATTGTTTTTGAAAGAAGTCGGCACATAAACCTGTAAAAATCATAATACGATGCATTACATTCAATGATTTTAGAAAGCGAAATTTCATTGGTATTTTGAAAACTATAGGAGTTCCGTTCCAACACAGTGTATATTTTGAAGATCCTATTTCATTAGAGTTTCACTTTCATTCTAACATGCCAATTGAACTCGAGCAAAAACGATGCACGCGCCACGAGTGATCGATTGGCCAACTAATAATTATTTGAATTGACCAGTAAATTAGTAAACGATGGGAATTTGAGGAGTGTTATGTCTGTTTGTCTGTGCTTTACATATGAATTCTTGTTTATGCAGATGTTTAAGTGTGCTCCTGCACGGGTGGTGATAACTTGAACAGATTCACAACACATCGGACAGCATGTCCGTCTGGATTTGACTTGAGTAAGAATGAACGTCGTTTCTTTATTGTATCTTTCTTAAATACTAGTTTACAATTGTCTTCTTGCGTTCAGGTACGTGACCCAAACACGTGAGTAGGTAAAATAATAATATAACGGTGTGGTGTCTGACATTGGAAGTGTGCTTAAGGTTAAGGCGTTTATTGTTGATGTTTATAATGTGATGTTTTGGGCAAAACCCGTTAGTGGGTTTGTTTTAGGTAAAACCGTAAAGAGTACTTTTCGTAGACAAATGACAATGACAAGATAATGGTAGCTAATTAGGTATTCGATAATTTATGCTAATGGGTTTATCCTTATTGCTGATTGTTGGATTTTCCTGACATGATATGCTAGTATGCTACACCTTCCTCCTTTAGGGGAGTGGTGTAACCATTCGAAAAGAATAAAAAATATATATAATTTCAATATGAAGTGATGTACGCTCCTAACTTTTTACGCTTTAATCAATCTATTTTGTGAACTTTGGACTGTTTATTTGTGACCGTATGTTTGATTATACAATTTGGTTCTTCTGATTTAATTATTACGTATGGGCCGATGTAAAAGGGTCTAATTTCTTCCTATTTTCGTTTGTGATATAAACTTTATCTCCTACGCTTAATAAAATAGGGTTTGTATTTGTATTTGCTGCAATTTGTCGGTTTTGTTTACTCTGAATCAAGCTATCTCTAGCTATTTGGTTGGAGTTTTGGAGTCTAAATTTTAGTTCGGCATCATACTGATCAAGATTATAAATTGGTTCAATTGTTGAGTTTAAATTTTTAGAATCTTGTGGTAGCCTAGCTTTCTTGCCGAATACTAACTCATAAGGAGTGTAGCCATGTTCGGTGTGTGGTGTAGTATTGAATGTGAATTCATAAAATTTTACCCAATCATCCCAATCTGTTTGATGAGCATTGGTGAAACATCTCAGATATTCGTTTAAACATCTGTGATTTCTCTCCAGTGCTCCAATTGACTGTGGGTGGTATGCTGTCGAAAAATTTTGTTTTATTTCCAATAGTTTACAAATTCGTTCCATAACCTCATTATTATACTCTGATCCTTGGTCAGTTCTAATTTCCAAGAATGATCCATAGATCAGGATAAAATTGTATACTAGTGCTCTGGCTAATATTGCAGCTTCCTTTGTAGGTACTGGTACAAGTACCACATATTTAGTTAAATTACATTGTATTGTCAAAATATACCTGTTCCCTTTATCAGTTCTTGTCAGTGGACCTGCAGTGTCTACTGAAAGGACTTCAAATGGTCTAGAAGGAGTCGTAGTGACTACTTCTGGCTGCTTAGTATGTCTGGTTACTTTATTCACCTTACATTTTCACAATTTCTGACAAAGTTTGATATTAAATTTTTCATGTTTTTGAACTTATATATTTCTCTCAATTTTAAATATAGCCGATGTTGGCCTATATGACCTCCTGTAGGTGTCATGTGATAATGTGTTAGTATTTCATTGATATCCTCTTCATTTTCTATAAACGTCTGGGGTTTATAAAGTATTATCTCGTACGTGGAAATGGCATTGTTTGCGATTTCCTTGAGTGTATGGAGCGAGATAAAATTAAATATTTCGTTTTCCGTTGAGAGTGCTAGCTTATCTCTCTTGTAATGCTTCATATATTTCGATATTTCTAGAAGAGCAAACTCTAAAGCTTGACTTCCATTTTCGCGCGTGAATGTTACGTTAACTGTTCCTAGCATCTTTCTATAATTATGATTAAAATGGACATCCTTAACCGATTGTTGTGCACGCTACCATCGAGTTTAAGGAGTTTATTGGTCTGAGAAGGGTTCTCAGTTTGCCAAGCTGTGAGGTGATCAGTCTCACTGCTAGCTTCCTGTGAATCCGTGGGTATCTTTAATGTTTCTTTCTTCTTTGTCATGGCTCTTGTGTTAACCACAAGAACACTTAGACTTTTAAGTTGTTCTGAAGTAGTAGGAATTACAATACGTGAGAGCGCGTCCGCACAAACGTTTGCTTTTCCCGCTACGAACTCGATATCGAAATTAAAATCTTCTAAATCAACTCTCATCCTAGTGAGTTTTGACGTAGGATTTTTCATATTGAATAGGTATACCAGAGGCCTATGGTCTGTTCTAACCAAGAACCTTCTTCCGTACAAATATGGTGTGAAATAGTTAACTGCCCAATGGATTGCTGTTAACTCTTTTTCGATTATTGGTTTATTACGTTCACCGGGTGTGAAACTTTTGCTTGCAAAAGCAACTGGGAAATCTCCATCTTCGTACATTTGGGAGAGTACTGCACCACATGCTATATCTGACGCGTCTGTAGTGACAATAAATTTCTTTGAAAAATCTGGGTAGCGTAAAATTTGGGGTGACATTAGATATTGTTTGAGTTTCTGGAAACCTTCTTCATGGGCCTTGGTCCATTGAAATGTTGAACCTTTCTTTGTAATTCGTTTAATGGTTTGGCAATGTGCGCGAAGTTTGGCACAAACTTCCTGTAGTAATTGCAGAATGCTACAAATCTGCGTGCCTCTTCAGCATTCGTGGGTCTAGGAAAATTTTTCAATACATCGAATTTGGAGTCATCTGGAAGTATTCCTTTATCGGTAATTTTATGACCGAGATAGGTAACCTCAGTCCGAAAAAATTTACATTTGCTGGCATTAAGTTTTAAATTGTAATGCCTTAAACGCTCAAATGTTTTTCGTAAGTTATCAAGGTGATGATCAGCAGAACATCCTGTAACTACAATATCATCAATGTAGATGAACGCACATTCTGGAGTAAGTCCAGCCATTGCTATGTTCATCATTCTCTGAAAACTGTTGGGACTGATATTTAAACCAAAAGGTAATCGTTTAAACTGGAAATGACCCGAGGAAGTAGAGAATGCGGTGTACTTCCTGGATTCTTGGTCTAGTGGGATTTGATGGAATCCTGACATAAGATCAAGAGTACTGAAGTACTTTGCTCTTCCCAATTGGTCCAAAATTGTGTCTATGCGTGGTAGTGGAAATTTATCTGCTAATACCTTTTGTTTAATTGCCTGAAGTCCACTACAAGTCTCCATTTTTGAACTATCATCAGACTTTTTCGGTACTAGGAGAATTGGGGAATTGTAAGAAGACACTGAAGGTTCAATAATGTCTTCATCCAGAAGTTTTTTCACCTGACTTTGAATTTCTTCTTGTTGCGAATGTATGGATTTATAATTTGGTATGTACACGGGTGAAGTATCCTGTAATGGGATATGCTGTGAATAAAAATTGTTGGTCGTCAACTTTTCTCCAGGTAAGCAAAATACATCAGAGAATTCATTAATTAAGTTTTAAGTTTTGGTTTTACGCTGGGTAAGACTTGGTCCATGTTAATTTCTGAAAAGATTTTACTCAATCGTGTGTCCCGGTCCTTCTGAGGAACATTGCTCCCGTTTTTAGGTTTAATGTAATCATCTAACAAGTCGATTTTTGGTTCAAAGTGTGTAATAGCCACTTGTTTGAAGGTGGTATTTACAATTTTTACATATGGAGCACTTTGTGAAACAATAGTGTTTGCACAGAACACTCCAGGAGGATTTCCTGTGATAATACTACTGATTCGGCTGTAACATTAAGATTTGGAAATTTTCTGACCACTTCGCATCTCGCTGGAATGATGATGCTGTTGTTAAATTTATCTTCGATTGGTACTGATACCAAACAATTATTGAAACTAAAGTTGAGCAACCAGTTCTCGTAGTCTAGGGTGCATCTATATTTAACGAAAAATCCTGACCTAATATACCGTCGGTTAATATCGGAAAGTCGTTCCGACTATCTGAAGTGTATGTTCTAACGTTAAACCATTAGCGAAGGTTATACGGGTTTGAGCCTCGCCCACTGTATTGGTAAAACCTTCTGTAATGCCTGTCACTTTAAATATTTTGCAAAAATCAAATGGTTGCGTGGGGCTTAATTTTCTTTGTTTAATGATGGAAATTTCTGCCCTGAGTCTACTATAAATGTACATTTGGACGATTGGACATACAGTGTCACAAAATTGGCTGCACTGGTGTTGATTGTGTATACTAATTTTGTGGGGTCATGAACTGACCCGGGTGCCCTAAAAAAGCGTTATTTTGCATCGAGCCACCTGGTTGCATAACCGGGCCTCCCGGTGGCATCGTCAACATTCCTTGTTGTTGGTTTCCTACCACTGCCATCGGAGTATTGAATGGCATTGGCTCTTGCATTGCTTGCTCCTGCGCGCTCGCTGTGAAAATGTTTCTCGTATTGAAATTTGATCTTCCGCGCTGGAAACGGTTATTATTATACCCGTAATACCGTCGTTGTGGCGGTTGATTGAATTGTGATTGATTAAATTGTGAGCGGTGTTGTTGCGGCCGACCGCCTCTGAAACGGTTGTTCGAATAATTTCTAGGGTAGTAATTTGAATCTCTATTGCTGGAACTTTGGTTTCTGTAGTTTCCGCGGTAGTTCCTAGAGTGTTGTCCTTGATTACTATGTGTATTGGCATCGCGTGTGTTGAACGAGAGTACCTGAGCATGTTGGTTGTTATTGTTTGAATTTTCCAACATTTTTGTGTCGCATCTTTTATGTCATTGAAAGTCCCTGCTTTCAATATAATTTTATTCTCCTGGGAGTTGGTACCATTAATTAGGGTTTCAACGCCCGTTTTTGTTGCCATGCTGTTTGCTAATTGCACGGAATACCCTGCTTGATGTAGACCGCCTTCAGTTTGTTTGTAAGCGTGTCTACTTCGTCGCAAAAATTTTCTACAGATCCTTTCTGCTTAACCGCTCTCAGTTTTGCCACCACATTGTCTGGTGTGATTTTGCTAGCGCATCGTTGTTTGACGTTTTGCGCTAGTTCGTCAATTGTGTTGAGGTTTTCTGGTAATCCCAGCCTGGCTTTGCCAGTAAGACGTGTTTTCAAGAATTTTATGGCCCTGGGTACCATATTGTTTGCTGTTATCTCCTCTAACAAGCTAGTGGCATCCAAAATGCGTCCAGCCCCTCGGCAGAGCTGTCGTACAGCTGCACGAGTGCTGTAGCAGTTTTGATGTCAAAAGTTTCGTTAGGTGTCTCGGAAGGCATGATTGAAATGGTGGTAGGGTTCTGCTTGCTAATTGGGGTTGGATTAGACGTGATGGAAACGGTGGGGAATTTTCCCACGTTCTGAAGTTTCCACTTAACCTTTTACAAAAAATTATCGAGTTTGCTACAGACTTTAGAGTAGGTTTGGACGGAGTGGAAATTTGCGTATTTTTCAAAATTTGTGTATTTTCTAAGATTTTAGTACATTCCATGTATCGAGCCTTTAACGCTTGGTAAATTTTCACTTCGTCGTTCCACTGTGTATCCGAAAGACAACGCCTGTTTTTGTTTAAGACCGATTTATATTCATTTAAAAAATCTTTGAGTATTTCGCCCTTTTCTAGTATTCCCTGTAGAGACCGAGGACGTTTTATATTCTTCAACAAATTTGTATGTTCCCTTCTAACGTACTCATCGATCGTTCTCAGTCTATTCATTTAGTTTCAAATAAAAGGATTTTACATTTATAACAAATTTTTAATTGTCGTTGAAAGAATTTTAGTATTGTTTTTCCACATCACACTAGTCCATCATTGCTTATCATATGAATTATAAATATATTCTAGCACTTTTTTTTTTCATACCTGTATGTTTTCACTACTTCGTATAACGGTATTACTGCTACCACGGTTGCTGGCACCGGCAGTCTTCAGGGTGGTCAGGTTTGACCGTTCGCCCCTGACAATGTGTGATGTCTCCGCACTCGTTGTAGCGTCTCGTAGGGTGGTCTGGCTTCGACCGTTCGCCCTTGTTGTGATGATTGGATGTTGCTAACTACGGCTGATTTATTGCATTTCACTATCCTTCACCGCGCTGGCTTGTGCTGTCGCTATGATTATTTTGATCAGTTTTGCTTGTTCACTTTTCTTCTTTTGTTGTTTGTGTTTGTATAGTGCAATGATGATTGTAAGCACTATCACCGCTATCGCTAACGTGGCGATTATTGCTAAGTACATAACGTTTTCATTGATGTTAAATTGTTCCATTGGCACTTGTAAGTATTCCTCACTTTCGGTAGTTTCCACTAAATGAGTGGACGTACTTCCCTCTGTTGTCGTCGTCACTATTATGGGCCAACAGCCCCTTACGCCGCACGCGAGTTTTATCATTAGTTCGTTTTTCTGCGTGTGCACTTTTGTTCTCACTGTGTGCGTATGTTATTTAATTGGATCTCCGCCTGGGCGGCTTGTCGGATTTTCGCACTTGTGAACTTATTGTGAGCGCGTATACACATGTAAGCGACCAGTACGCCTAGCATAATAACAAACGTGCCCGCTATCACTCGCACTTCGATGGTGTTCTCATTATGGTTGATTATCGTGTCACCGAACCACATTTTCAGGCTTTGATTTCACTAATTTTCCGCTGATAACTATAGGTTGCCGATTATAAGTCCGGATCGCACTGAGCTACTTAGACACTTTGTACAAACAGCAAAGGCTAGATCGCCGATTAGAGTCACGGTTCGCCATTAAGTGTGCTCCTGCACGGGTGGTGATAACTTGAACAGATTCACAACACATCGGACAGCATGTCCGTCTGGATTTGACTTGAGTAAGAATGAACGTCGTTTCTTTATTGTATCTTTCTTAAATACTAGTTTACAATTGTCTTCTTGCGTTCAGGTACGTGACCCAAACACGTGAGTAGGTAAAATAATAATATAACGGTGTGGTGTCTGACATTGGAAGTGTGCTTAAGGTTAAGGCGTTTATTGTTGATGTTTATAATGTGATGTTTTGGGCAAAACCCGTTAGTGGGTTTGTTTTAGGTAAAACCGTAAAGAGTACTTTTCGTAGACAAATGACAATGACAAGATAATGGTAGCTAATTAGGTATTCGATAATTTATGCTAATGGGTTTATCCTTATTGCTGATTGTTGGATTTTCCTGACATGATATGCTAGTATGCTACAATGTATATGACGCATCAAACTAATTTCTGGTGTTACTCTGGCGGTATTACGTGTTTTGTTTGATCTAGAATAAGTATTAAATTGAATTTATTCACATTTAGGCGTGGGGCGCAATTTTCAAATCAATAAAGTTTGATGGGCGGATTTTCCAAGGGGCGCAAAATTTTAAATTTATGAGTAACCAGCTCATGATTTGCCATGACAGCACTGGGGCGGACTCTCGGATCTACTGATGGAAAAGGAACCGCTTTCTCGTGATCATTTACAGCTGAGAAAGATGAGTGATCAATCCATCAGTGCAAATACAATACTCACTTGTTATAAAGTTCGCATGTATACTATTATGCAGTTTAAACTTTTAATAAACATTACGATTATATTCAACATAAATCATTTCTTTTACTATGCGATTGATGGTTTAAATATTTATTTATTGCACAGCTGTTTCTGAAAATAATAAGGGGTAAATTATACACATTGTCCGGAAAAACTGTTGTGCAATAGTGGGTAAAAATCACTCGTTAATTTGACGTACAAACGGTTTACTCATTAATGAGTAAACGACGTTTACTCTTTTAATGAGTTGAACTGTTTAACTTTATAATGGGTACTTTTTTTACCCATTAAACCCATTAAAGAGTACTTTGGTGGCACAGTGCGATAAAGAAGCTACACTGTGCCGGCAAAGTACGGTAAAAAGTACCCATTATGAAGTTAAATAGTTTAACTCATTAAAAGAGTATACAGCGTTTACTCATTAATGGGTAAACGGCCTGTACGTCAAAATCAAGGGTAAATTTTACTCTTCATCGGAAATTTTTAATTTGGAGAAGGAGTAAATAATACCCATTTTAGCATTACGGCAGAGGAAAATTTGGATTCTTGATTTTCTTTGAATTTGTATACAAATATATGTAATAAAAACAACTATTCTCGTGATTTAGCACATTTCAATGTATTTATATCGGTAAAATAAAATATAAAGCAAACATCTAGATATTTCCTATGCAGTTTTCTACATTAAAGTTGAGCGTGATGCAAGGTGGAGTCACCCATGTTTCGTTTGAAGTATGCCGCTCAGGCTCAGATCCATGAGTTGTGGTTTCTGCTCCCTGTAAATACGCGGAGCATCTGAAGTTTGGTTTAAGGTGAGCTGCACAGAACCAGATCCTTAAGTGGTCGTCTGCCAAAATCTCCGCTCCTCATACGAGGAGTAACTGATGTTTGGTTTGAGGCAAGGAACCCAGACCCAGCTCTATTAGTGGCCGTCCGCCAAGGTCTCTGCTCCCTGCAAATAAGTCCGAATAGCGTGGTGGTGTAATTCGCTGGAAGCGTTGCGATATTCACCCAGTGTTTACATATCCACACAGCAAAAAAAGTTGTTGAATATTACATCGAAATCGATGCAACCAATCGAATCCGTCGATTGTTGAATATTTACACTGCGCGATGTACTCGAGAGCAGGCTGTGTAATAAACAGAAGCGATGTAATTTCTTCCTGATGTAAAAAAATTCCAACGTAATCGAGGCGATGTATAATTAAGCTATGTAAAATAGTGCGACGTACAAGGCATTTGTACCATTCAGTTTTCTTTCGTGGATTTCTTTCATCAATATTTTTTTGGTCTAGGTAGTTTTGTTCACATATGATACTATACATCACCAAATCTATCACGAAAACGCCAATAGGTCGCATGCACATCGATGAATCATTAGAAATCCGCAGTATCGATCCACAGACCCAGGGTAGCTCATTACTTGCTGGATTCCCTTCGCCTTCGGAGGCGCTTCAAAGCCGCTGAAATTAATTAAACATGTTTAGCATGTAGATCTGGTATGCGGGTGTATGACATAGGAATATATACAACTTAGTCTGGGTCGACGACGGAAATCCTATTAGGATGCCGACAAGAACCTTTTCGGGATTCCAACAAGATTTTTTTCTGGATTCCGACGGGACTTCTTTCGAGATTCCGAAGGGAATTCATTCGGGATTCCGACGGATATCCTTTCAAGATTTCGACGGGAATCCTTTCGGAATTCCGACGAGAATCCTTTCGAGATTCCGACGGGAATCCTTTCAAGATTTCGACGGGAATTCTTTCAGGATTTCGACGGGAATCCTTTCGAGATTCCGACGGGAATCCTTCCGAGATTCCGACGAGAATCTTTTCGACATTCCAACGAGAATCTTTCCGGGATTCTGACGGGAATTCTTTCGGGAATCCTTTCGAGATTCCGACGAGAATCCTTTCGGGCTTCCGACTGGAATCCTTTCAGCATTCCTAATGAAATCCTTTCAGCATTCCGAATGCAATTCTTTCGGGATTCCAACGGGGAATCCTTTCGGGATTCTGACAGGAATCCTTTCGGGATTTTGACGAGATCCTTCAGGGATTCCGAGGAAGATCCTTTCTGAAGGAATACATTCGGAATTATGACGGAAATTCTTTCGGGATGCCAACGGGAATCCTTTCGGGATTCTGACGTGAATTTTTTCGGGATTCCGACAAGAATCCTTTCAGGATTTTTTCGATAATCCATTCGGGTTTCCGACGAGAATTCTTTCGGGTTTCCTACGTGAATCCTTCCGGATCCCGACGGGAATCCTTTCGATACTACGAAGGGAATGCTTTACGGATTCCGACGATAATCCTTTCGATGAGAATCCATTGGGGATTTTGCAGGAAATCTTTTCGAGATTCCACCAGAAATCCTTTCGAGATTTCGTCAGGCATCCTTTCAAAACTCCGCCGGGAATACTTTCGGGATTCCAACGGGAATCTTTTCGGGATTCCGCTGAGAATCCTTCATGAATTCCGCTGGGAATCCTTTCGGGATTTCGACGGGAATTCTTTCTGGATTCCGACGGGAATCCTTCGGAACTCCGACGGGAATCCTTTCGCGATTCCGACGGGAATCCTTTCGAGATTCTGACGATAATCCATTCGGGATTTCGCCGGGAATCCTTTCGGGATTCAGACGGGAATCCTTTCGGGATTCTTACAAAAATCCTTTCGGGATTCCAACGGAAATCCTTTCGGGATTCCGACGGAAATCCTTTCGGGATTCTGACGATAATCCATTCGGGATTTCGCCGGGAATCCTTTCGGGATTCAGACGGGAATCCTTTCGGGAATCCGACGGAAATCCTTTCGGGATTCTGACAAAAATCCTTTCGAGATTCCGACGGACATCCTTTCGGGATTCCGACGGGAATCCTTCCGGGATTCCGACGAGAATCCTTTTAGGATTCCGACGGGAATCCTTTTGGGATTCCGACGGGAATTCTTTCGATACTACGACGGAAGTGCTTTACGATGGGAATCCTTACGGGATTCCGTCAGGCATCCTTTCGAAAATCCGCCGGGAATTCTTCAGGGATTCCGCCGGAAATCCTTTCGGAATTTCGCCGGAATTCTGCCGGGAATCCTTTCGAGATTCCAACGGGAATCCTTTCGAGATTACGAAGGAAATCCGACGGAAATCCTTTCGGGATTCCGACGGAAATCCTTTCGGGATTCCGAAGGAAATCCTTTAGGGATTTCGACGGAAATCCACTCGGGATTCCGACGAGAATCCTTTCCGACAGGAATACTTTCGGAATTCTGACGATAATCCTTTCGGGATTCGGACGGGAATCCTTCCGAGATTCCGACGATAATCCATTCGGGATTCTGCTGGGAATCCTTCCGGAGTTCTGCCGGGAATCCTTTGGGTGTATCGTGTATCCGACGGGAATCGTTTTGGGATTCCGACGAAAATCCTTTTGGGATTCCGACGAAAATCCTTTTGGGATTCCTCTGGTAATCCTTTTGGGATTCCTCCGGGAATCCTTTTGGGATTCCTCCGGAAATCCTTTTGGGATTCCTCCGAGAGTCCTTTTGGGATTCCTCCGGGAATCCTTTTGGGATTCCTCCGGGAATCCTTTTGGGATTCCTCTAGGAATCCTTTTGGGATTCCTCTGGGAATCCTTTTGGGATTCCTCTGGGAATCCTTTTGGGATTCCTCTGGGAATCCTTTTGGGATTCCTCTGGGAATCCTTTTGGGATTCCTCTGGGAATCCTTTTGGGATTCCTCTGGGAATCCTTTTGGGATTCCTCTGGGAATCCTTTTGGGATTCCTCTGGGAATCCTTTTGGGATTCCTCTGGGAATCCTTTTGGGATTCCTCTGGGAATCCTTTTGGGATTCCTCTGGGAATCCTTTTGGGATTCCTCTGGGAATCCTTTTGAGATTCCTCTGGGAATCCTTTTGGGATTCCTCTGGGAATCCTTTTGGGATTCCTCTGGGAATCCTTTTGGGATTCCTCTGGGAATCCTTTTGGGATTCCTCTGGGAATCCTTTTGGGATTCCTCTGGGAATCCTTTTGGGATTCCTCTGGGAATCCTTTTGGGATTCCTCTGGGAATCCTTTTGGGATTCCTCTGGGAATCCTTTTGGGATTCCTCTGGGAATCCTTTTGGAATTCCTCCGGGAATCCTTTTGGGATTCCTCCGGGAATCCTTTTGGAACTCCTCCGGGAATTTTTTCAGGATTCCTCCGGGAGTCCTTTTGGGATTCCTCCGGGAATCCTTTTGGGATTCCTCCGGGAATCCTTTTGGGATTCCTCCGGGAGTCCTTTTACGATTCCTCCGGGAATCCTTTTGGGATTCCTCTGGGAATCCTTTTGGGATTCCTCTGGGAATCCTTTTGGGATTCCTCCGGGAATCCTTTTGGGATTCCTCCGGGAATCCTTTTGGGATTCCTCCGGGAATCCTTTTGGGATTCTTCCGGGAATTTCCTTTTGGGATTCCTCCAAGAATCCTTTTGGGATTCCTCCGGGAATCCTTTTGGGATTCCTCTGGTAATCCTTTTGGGATTCCTCTGGGAATCCGACGAGAATCCTTTCGAGATTCCGACGAGAATCCTTTCGATTCTACGAAGGGAATGCTTTACGGATTCCGACGATAGTCCTTTCGATGAGAATCCTTTGGGGATTTTGCCGGAAATCTTTTCGAGATTCCACCAGAAATCCTTTCGAGATTTCGTCAGGCATCCTTTCAAAACTCCGCCGGGAATGCTTTCGGGATTACGACGGAAATTCTTTCGGGATTCCGACGGAAATCCTTTCGAGATTCCGAAAGAAATCCTTTAGGGATTTCGACGGAAATCCACTCGGGATTCCGACGGAAATCCACTCGGGATTCCGACGAGAATCCTTTCCGACAGGAATACTTTCGGAATTCTGACGATAATCCTTTCGGGATTCGGACGGTAATCCATTCGGGATTCCGCTGGGAATCCTTTCGGGGTTCTGCCGGGAATCCTTTGGGGGTATCCGACGGGAATCGTTTTGAGATTCCGACGAAAATCCTTACAGGATTCCGATGTGAATCCTTTTGGGATTCCTCCGGGAGTCCTTTTGGGATTCCTCCGGGAATCCTTTTGGGATTCTTCCGGGAATTTCCTTTTGGGATTCCTCCAAGAATCCTTTTGGGATTCCTCCGGGAATCCTTTTGGGATTCCTCTGGGAATCCTTTTGGGATTCCTCTGGGAATCCTTTTGGGATTCCTCTGGGAATCCGACGAGAATCCTTTCGAGATTCCGACGGGAATCCTTTCGATACTACGAAGGGAATGCTTTACGGATTCCGACGATAGTCCTTTCGATGAGAATCCTTTAGGGATTTTGCCGGAAATCTTTTCGAGATTCCACCAGAAATCCTTTCGGAATTTCGTCAGGCATCCTTTCAAAACTCCGCCGGGAATGCTTTCGGGATTCCGACGGAAATCCTTTCGGGATTCCGACGGAAATCCTTTCGGGATTCCGAAGGAAATCCTTTAGAGATTTCGACGGAAATCCACTCGGGATTCCGACGAGAATCCTTTCCGACAGGAATACTTTCGGAATTCTGACGATAATCCTTTCGGGATTCGGACGGGAATCCTTCCGAGATTCCGAAGATAATCCATTCGGGATTCTGCTGGGAATCCTTTCGGGATTCCGACGGGAATTCTTTCGATACTACGACGGAAGTGCTTTACGGATTCCGACGATAGTCCTTTACGAAGGCAATCCTTTCGGGATTCCGTCAGGTATCCTTTCGAAAATCCGCCGGAAATCCTTTCGGAGTTTCGCCGGAATTCTGCCGGGAATCCTTTCGAGATTCCAACGGGAATCCTTCCGAGATTACGAAGGAAATCCTTTAGGGATTCCGCCAGAAATCCTTTCGGGATTCAGACGGGAATCCTTTCGGGATTCTTACAAAAATTCTTTCGGGATTCAGATGGAAATCCTTTCGGGATTCCAACGGAAATCCTTTAGGGATTTCGACGGAAATCCACTCGGGATTCCGACGAGAATCCTTTCCGACAGGAATATTTTCGGAATTCTGACGATAATCCTTTCGGGATTCGGACGAGAATCCTTCCGAGATTCCGACGATAATCCATTCGGGATTCTGTTGGGAATCCCTTCGGGGATCTGCCGGGAATCCTTTGGGGGTATCCGACGGGAATCCTTTGGGGGTATCCGACGGGAATCGTTTTGGGATTCCGACGAAAATCCTTACAGGATTCCGATGGGAATCCTTTTGGGATTCCTCTGGGACTCCTTTTGGGATTCCTCCGGGAATCCTTTTGGGATTCCTCCGGGAATCCTTTTGGGATTCCTCCGGGAGTCCTTTTGGGATTCCTCCGGGAATCCTTTTGAGATTCTTCCGTGAGTTTCCTTTTGGGACTCCTCCAAGAATCCTTTTGGGATTCCTCCGGGAATCCTTTTGGGATTCCTCCGGGAATCCTTTTGGGATTCCTCCGGGAATCCTTTTGGGATTCCTCCGGGAATCCTTTTGGGATTCCTCCGGGAATCCTTTTGGGATTCCTCCGGGAGTCCTTTTGGGATTCCTCCGGGAATCCTTTTGGGATTCCTCTGGGAATCCTTTTGGGATTCCTCTGGGAATCCTTTTGGGATTCCTCCGGGAATCCTTTTGGGATTCCTCCGGGAATCCTTTTGGGATTCCTCCGGGAATCCTTTTGGGATTCCTCCGGGAATCCTTTTGGGATTCCTCCGGGAATCCTTTTGGGATTCCTCCGGGAATCCTTTTGGGATTCCTCCGGGAATCCTTTTGGGATTCCTCCGGGAATCCTTTTGGGATTCCTCCGGGAATTCTTTTGGGACTCCTCCGGGAATCCTTTTGGGATTCCTCCGGGAATCCTTTTGATACTCCTTCGGGAATCCTTTTGATACTCCTCCGGGAATCCTTTTGATACTCCTCCGGGAATCCCGAGAAGATTCCCGCTACAATCTCGAAAGGCTCCCATAGAAATTTTAAAAGGATCTCCGGCAGAATTCGGAAAGGATCCCGTCATGAACCCAAAAGTATTCCCATCAGAATCCCGAAAAGATTCTTGTCATAATTTCAAAAAGATATTAGTCGAAATCTGAAAAGGATTCTTATTGCAATCCCAAAAGCATACTCGTCAGAGTTTCGAAAAATTTCCCGTACAAGTCCCGAGAAGATTCTTGTCGGAATCTCGAAAAGATTCTTGTTGAAATCCGGAAAGGATTCAAGTCGGAATCTTGAAAGAATTCCCGGAATCCCAAAAATATTCTTGCCGGAATCCCGAAAATATTCTTGTCGGAATCCGGAAAGGATTCCCGTTGGAGTCCCGAAAAGATTGTCGTCAGACTCTCGAAATGATTCTCGTCGTAAAGGCTACCTTACACTGCGGGAAAAGTGTACTGTAAAAAATCCCGTCTCTACACATGCAAATTCCGCGGGAAAAAATACGGTTTCAATTTATTCCGTACAAGAAATGCGTAATCCCTGACGGAAATTTATTGTGGAAAGAATCTAGTGAAGTATGGGTAGTGAAAAATGAGAAATGTTAGTAGTGTGAAGAGAAAACTGAGCAATAAGAAGCGAGAAATGAAAAATGAGGAGTGAGTAGCAATGAGTAGTTAGAAGTGAACAGTGAAAATAAGAAGAAGTGGTAAATTAGAATTGAGAGTTGAGTAGTGAGGAGTGAGAAATGAGTAGTGTAGTGAGTAGTGAGAATAAAACGCGAGAAATGAGTTACAAGGAGTGAGAAAAGAGAAGTGATAACTGACTAATGAGAAGTGAGAAGTTAACTGACTAACTCACTCACTTTCACTCAATCACTCGTTCACTCATTCACTTATTCACTCACTCACGTACAAAATCTTAACTACTCAATCACATACTCACTCTTACTTACTCTCTTTCACTCACGCAGTCTCACTCACTAAATCACACTTACTTTGTCTCACTCACTCTCACACTCAGTCACCGTCACTCACTTACTCTCACTCACTCGAATGAGTAGTAAGAAGTGAGAAGAGAAAAGTAAGCAATGAAAATTGAAGTTTGAACGAGAAGTGAGAAATAATGAGTAGCAAGACGCCCACCTCGGCCATTCACTTACTTTCTCTCTTCCTCACACACACACACACTCATTCTCACTCACTCGCTCAATCTCACTCACTTTTTCACTCTTACTCACTAATTCATTCTTACTCACTTTCACTCTCTCACTCACACTCACTAACTCTGACACACTCACTCACTTCTACTCAATCACTCGTTCACTCATGCAGTCACTCACTCACAAACTCTTACCCACACACTCACTCACTCTTACTTGCTCTCTCTCACTCAAATGGATAGTAAGAAGTGAGAAGAGAAAAGTAAGCAATGATTGAGAAGTTTGAACGAAAAGTGAGAAATAATGAGCAGCGAGACGCCCACCTCGGCCACTCACTCACTTTATCTAACACACTCTCTCTCACTTTCTCTCTCTTTCTCACTCACTCGCTCACTTACTCACTCGCTCTAACTCACTCACTCACTCACCAACTCTCACTCATTCATTCTCTCTTTCACTCACTCACTCAATCTCACACACACTCATTCTCACGCACTTGCTCAATCTCACTCACACTCACTAACTCTGGCTCACTCAATCACGTATTCACTCTCACTTACTCATTCTCACTCACTCAAATCTCACTCACTCACCCCCACTAATTCACTCACTCTTATTTACTCACGCAATCTCAATCCCACTCACTCTTTCTCTCTCACTCTCACTCTCACTCTCTCTCCCTCACATTCACTAACTCTGGCTCACTCAATCACGTATTCACTCTCACTTACTCATTCTCATTCACAAACTCCCACTCACTCACCCCCACTCATTCACTCACGCACTCTCACTCACTCAATCTCACACACTCATTCTTACTCACTTACTCAATCTCACACACACACACATTTATTCTCACTCACTCACTTACTCATTCACTCTCACTCACTCACTTACTCATTCACTCTCACTCACTCACTTACTCATTCACTCTCACTCACTCACTCACTCTCTTACTCAGTCACCCTCACTCACTTACTCACTCACTCACTCCCTCATTTTCTCTTTCTCTAGTGCTGTCCAATGAGAGCTTGAAGTAGCTCGAAGTTTCTCCCTGTCCTGCTCATGCCCATTTGTTGACAAAAAAGAACGAGCAGGACGGGAACAACTTCGAGCTACTTCGAGCTGCTCATTGGACAGCACTTCTGTCTCCCACTCAATCTCTTTTTTAGGATGCAGGATGCAGGATCTTGCTCTTTTTCACCCATTTTCTCCTTTTCTCTCGCTATTTCTCCCTCTTCTCGTTGTCGCTCGTATATCGCTCGTATGTCGCTTGTATAAAAAATCCGAACCAAAACCCAAAAGTGTAAACTCAGGCACGGGCGCGAATACGCAGATTCTCAAAACCCGATGCAAAATCCTCAAGTGTAAACCCAATCACGGAAAATGTTTTGAAAGTTGAAACTTATCGGCGGAAAATTCTTCCTGACAAAACCCGGAGCAAAATCCCATAACAAATCCCGCGGACACGTTTTCCGAACTGTAAACCAGCCTTAATCCCAAAAATAAGAGTTCACAAAATGGTTCCCGGCGGAATTCTGAAACGATTTCCGTCGAAATCCCGAAATGATCGCGTCGGACTCTCCGAAAGAATTCATGTCGAAGTCTTGAAAAGGTTGAAAAATTCCCGTCAAAATCCCCAAAGGGAATATTGAAAGGATTTTCGTCGGACTCCTGAAAGGATTTTCATCGTAATCTCGAAGGGATTCCCGTCGGAATCCCGAAAGGATTTCCGTTAGAATTCCGAAAGGATTCTCATCAAAATTCCCGATTCCCGTAGAAATTCCAAAAGGATCCCCTTAGGAATCCCGAAACTTTTCCCGTCATGATTCCGAAAAGATTACCGTCGGAATCACGAAAGGTTCCCCGTTTGAATTCTGTCGAAATGCCGAAAGGATTCTAGTCGGAATCCCGAATGCATTCATGCTAGAATCCCGTCGAAATTAAGAAAGGGGTTGCGTCGTAATGTCGAAAGGATTCCCGTCCTTGTCCCGATAGCTATCCCGTCGGAATCCTAAAAGTGTTCTCGTCGCTCCCGTAGGAACCCTGAAAGGATTCTCGTCATAATTCCGAAACTATTCCCGTTGGAATTTCGAAAGGATTTCTTAAAGAGTTATCTTCAAAATTTCGAAATGATTCCCGGCGGAATTCTGAAACGATTTCCGTCGGAATCTCGAAAGAATTCATGTTGAGTCTTTAAAGGGTTCTTTCCAGGATCCCGAAAAAATCCCGTTGAAATCTCTAATGGATTCTTGTCGGATTTTTTTAATGATTCGTCGTAATCTTGAAAAGATTCTTATCGGGATTTTGAAATGGAATCGGAAGCCCCGTTTTATTTCATTTACCTCGGCTTCCCTTCTAGCATATTTCTAATATTTTTCATCCGCTTCTCTATGTCTTTGATTGTTTTATATTCGTCTAGTTTCAAATGGCCAATTTTTAATTTTGATTTCGAAAGGATTCTGAAAGAACTCCCGTCGGTATCCCGATAGGATTCCCATCGGTATCCCGATAGGATTCCCATCGGTATCCCGATAGGATTCTCATCGGTATCCCGAAAGGATGCACGTCGGAATCCCTAATGGATTCTCGTCGGAAAGCCGAAAGGAATAAAAATCCCCCATATTACTTACTTACATTCTTTCTCGATCACTCGCGAACGTCCGCACCGGTCCGGATATGGATCAGAATCTTCGCCAGCAACGCAATCCGCTCAATCCCCTGCGATGTCGATTCTCAGCATTTCGGCCATTTCCGCCAGCTTGAGCGTGACCTGCTTCAAGCTAAGATTCTTGTTGACCCCCAGATGCATTATCAGTTGGAATGGCGAAAGGCTTCGTCGGAACCCTGCTGCAGGTAGCACTGAGAGGAAGTGGTTTCGCTCGGTCCAATCCGTGCAGTTTGAAGACGGACCCCGAGAGCGAGTTGGATTTCATGATTCCGAGCTGGTTGGACAGTAGGGAGCGAACCAGTGATTTGGTTTAGTGATGACGCCGGTTTGGCATAGATGTAGTTGGCATTGCTGTAGCTGAAGTCGTAGAAGGAACGGGAAAACCAGATGAGCGACGGACACTAAAAGATGAGCCGGAATGTAACGTCGAACTCGTCAGCGCCGAGTTGCATGGAGGTTTTCTCTAGAAGAAAATAGTTGAGGTATTTCAGAATTAGTTGCATAATATTAAAGTTTTTTTTACAACAATAAATACTTACAGTATCCCCCCGCTTATCCGGACCTCGTTAGTCCGACGACTCGTTAGTCCGGATCTCACTAGTTCGGAATTTTCCGGATTAAAAAGTATCAACACCCATTTAAACACATTATGCTGTCAGTTTTCAAATTTGTGCTGTGATTTTGTTTTGGTTCATTTGTATGGATTTGACAGTCGGATTAACGAGAGAAACCCCGATAGTCCGGCCATACATTTGTCGGATCAGCGGGGGTATACTGTACAATTTATAATTGACAACGAAAAAATCCTTTCGCTCTAACAAAAGTTCGAAAAATAAACATGGCGTACCAGCCGTACCTGGGTGCTGCGGATAGAGCCACTTTTCTG
Organism: Armigeres subalbatus; assembly: GCF_024139115.2. Lineage (NCBI taxonomy): Eukaryota > Metazoa > Arthropoda > Insecta > Diptera > Culicidae > Armigeres > Armigeres subalbatus. The sequence continues at coordinate 35,675,105 of NC_085140.1, read as the reverse complement.
CGCTCAAGCGAGTAGAGGGATATTTTGAAATAACTCCCATAAACAAAATTATTTTGCAGTTACTTGGCTGTCAAACATTTCCCGCTATTCGAATTTCTCTTTCCACGCTGCATGAGGGCGCACAAATGCGCTAGACTCTACATGACTTTACAATTGTTTACATACTTTCATGCTCCAATCAGCTGCTGAATCTCGTGACATTTCGTAACGAGTGCTTTTTAGTTGCATTCCTACTAATTTTTCACTCGAAATATAATGTGAGAATATTTGTTACAAAGAATACAAAACTCAAACAAAGTTTATTTTTATTTTTTCCCCAAATAATAACAATACTTCTCAATATCAGATCAGAAACGAACATAACCACAATCTTCAATGTTTGGCTCCGGCACAATAGAAATTTTTGGCTTCAGTTTGACAACCAAATCGATTCTATCCGCACCACCCAGAGCCGTACCAGCTCCAGAAACTATCTGCAGCACGTCAGTCTGGGCAGTGTTGCGAGATTGAAAATTACATTTTTGATGAATGTTAAATTACATCCATTCTGTGTAATATAACACAATACAATATAGAACCGATGGGTTGCATTTACCCGCTCGGAAAGATCTTGTAGATGTCACCCGTGATATCTCTGAGACAAAAAAAATGAGTCTCCTAGATATTTTTCTTCGATGTCTAGAACCTGTCAGACCTCAAATCCGCCTCAAATGCAACAACCGTTTCTACCTCAAATTTAGAACTGATAAACCGGTTGGGATTTGACAGAAAGAATCTCTTCGATGTTTCTTAGATACCTCTTAGACATGGGTACCACTATTCTAGTAGAATTTTCCTAGATATCTTGGAGATATAATTTTATTTTTCTTCTTCTTTTTATTTTGAAATTTTCGGATTGTTTACTTTTTCGAAGCTGTTTTATAGTTCGGATTTTTTTATTTTATATTTCTATTTTATGTTTATAATGATAAAATTAAAATGGCATGAAACGTCTGTCACCGGAATCGTGGCAGCATGCGGAACACCTTGCGATGTGGTGACTCCATAGCCCTGAAAATCTGCTGCGTAATCCTCCCGCTGGTCAACGAGTGTTTCGTTATATTATATTGGCCAAATCGGGTCGAAAGTTCTCGTCGATGAATCCGGTGACATCGTTTCGAACATCTCTCGAGTGTGAAGCATATGATGGATGATTTTAAATTGGGATCTGACCCGGATGTAGTTTTGGTTAGATCCCGCAATGATTTTAACCGGCAGCTGGTGTCTTCTGCAAAATTGAAAAAAGCTCATTTAGAAGTGCTGCTGCTATTTCAATACAGTGAAATGAAATGTATAGTGAGGACCTGGTGTCTCAGGTGAGGACAATCCTCAGATTCTTACCGGAAATAAAAAAAGGCAGATAGAAACGTCATGCATAAAATTCTCACTCGAAATAATCTTTTTTTCCTTTGTGATATCAGTTGCCAGACGGCCCATCAATGTCCATCTCGCCTCGAAATTATCTTTACCATGAACATTGCTGTCCTGAGAATATTCCTGGCGTCGTAAACCCGAAACCGCGTCATCGTTCCGGAAAAGGCGAACCACCAGCCAACCGGCGCCGCTAAAAAAAAAACAAAGAAATAGAATTCTAGTGAAAAAATACATAAAGTAAAATACTTACAAACTCCGAATCAGGCGAATCAGGAGTACGACTCGGTCAGAACGGTCAGGGCTGCTTGATACCGATGGCTTATGGGGGGAAGTTGTTTAACGATGAATTTTTGTCAGTACCAAACCAAAGGGCAGTCAACTGGACTGGTGAAAAAACATGGCGAAGCCGCGAGGGTGACGAAAAAAGCGCGCATAATTTGACAGTTGCACCGCTTCATTTGCTTGGTAGTATGTGTGAACCGCTGAGCACACACGCTAAAAAGGGATTGGTTCGAGCACAAGATAAATTTGAGGCATGGCTAGGATGGTTTGCATCTTATCCAGGTAGATTCCTGTTCTCTTTTAGACATCCTTCCATGCGGGTATTTGTATGTAATTTTAATTTATTTTAGCATACAATATTACACAAGTTATACGTAAAGAGAAATGATGATTAGGATTATGTGTAATTCAAAGAGTGATGTAATATCACATTGAATCAACGTTATTTTGCATAGCAAATTTTGGGTTACATCGTGTTTTTTAGTAAATCGTTTTGATTACGTCGATGCACATTACATTATTTTTTATAAGTAACATCCTGTAAATAGCAAGAAAAAAACAACTGTATTAAATATATACTTTCTTATTAATATTACTGATGACTTACCTTTTTCGAACCCCGAACTTGGCAAAATAACGCCAGCTATTTCCTCCGCTTCCGAAACAGAAACATGGTGAAATTACAGAAGCGCTCAATAGGTTTTTCACCCATTAATGGGTAAATGCTTGGAGCATGAAAGTGGGGATAACCCTCTCAGCGTCGCCCTCGATGAATCAAGCTCCCCTCTCAGCGTCGCCCTCGATGAATCAAGCTCTGGGCGAAATCTACTTCTTCTTTTTCGTCGAAAACCAAGTCTCCCGTGGTTTGACGTTTCATTCCTGCTATAAGAGTGAAAAGAACAAAACCAGTATTTTGAGAAAATTTGTTTTCGAAATTCTCCTACTCACTCTTACACAACATTCTGTGTTTTGTGCGGTGCTGTCAACTTCGCAAAAACTTGGCCTTCAATTCAGTCGCGATTTGTGTGTGCAAATCGTGAAAATAAATCGAAAAACGACCAGCCAATGATGGATTCGCGTGCAAAACTGTGCACGGCCAGTAAATCTAAGATCAGCGGATTTAAACTGGCATTTGGCTTAGCTGGTAAGTAGTGTGCTTTGTAAGTCCTTCGCAAATTTTTATTTGACAAAACTATTCTTATACAAACTTATTACCTTTCGTTGCAGACGGTGAGCTCTTCAAAACAACAACATCGTCGGCGTGCGCACAGCTGCTTTCGTTGCTTCTTCCAAGCATATATCATCGATAATCTTGAAACAGACCCGGACGGTGAATTCGGTGGGTTTATGACCAAGATGGTTTGTCAAATTCAGCCGGTACGACCATTGTACAAAGTGGTTACTTGAAGTGGAGGATTCTGCAGACGCACCCCTTCATTACAACAGTTATTTCGACGGCGTACGCACAGCCAATTTCGATGAACCCTGGGACCGACGATTCTTGGACGACGGGCTTCTTGGACGACGGGACGACGGGCTTCTTGGACGACGGGACGACGGGCTTCTTGGACGACGGGCTCCGACGCAACGGTGAATTAGCGACCAATGTCCATCAGAAGTCCTAGCTGCTAGCTAAGACTTGCAGACGGTACGACCAAGGCGTGCACTGTGAAATGGATCCGTGCTTAAACTGAAGCATGGCTTAACTGGTATGTAGTGTCCTTTGTAAACAATTCTCTCCGAATTGATTAGATTGCTTTGATTCTCTGATGAGATTCTAGTTTCCCAGATATAATTTTTAGATTTCCTTTAGAAATCCACATATTTCTAGAAACATCCTAAAAAATCTTAAGAGGATTCTGCAGATTTGTAGAAGGAATTCCCTGATCCTAGGATGAATCCAAGGATCTCCTAACGAAATACGAGATTTCAAAAAGGAATCTCTAGATTCTTATAACATATCTTTAGATTGCCTGAAGAAATCCCAAATTTCCTACGATTAAAATTGAATTATCGTGAGAACTCATAATCCTACAACCCTCCCGAAACCCTTTGATACATTTGCAAATCATGGTTTAGATGTATCATGACCTAGATGGGACATTGCAATCAAAGATAAATGTTTGTTGGAACAGGTGAAGCGATGCCTTCGGCCAGAATTTCCATCGATAATTCCTTCGCAACTCTCTGCAAAATACTCCAGGAATTCTCTTACGAATAACTCCTCAAATTCCTACAGGAATTGATTCGGAAATTCATCCACCGGGATTAATTTTTTAATAATTAGATTAATAATAAGGATTTCCTTCGGGATTTCGTCTGGGAAATTTTTTCGCCCTAGAATTCGTTCGGAAATTTCTCCAGGAATTCCTTTGGGAATTTTCCTTCAGTCGCTTCAAGAATTCCGCCGGCAGTTCCTTCAGGATTTCCTCCGTCAGATCCTTCATTAATTCCTCCGGCAGTTCGTTCATACGGAAACTCTCGGAGGAATACCAGAAGAAATTACTTGAGAAAATCGTGAAGGAATTCTTCCGGGATTCCTCGTAATTCCTTCGGGAAATCCTCCGGGAATTTCCTCTTGGTATTCATCCGGAAATTCTTCCAGGAATACCTCCAGAAATTCTACCAGGAATTCCTCCAATAATTCCTGGCGGTATTCCCAGAGGAGTTCCTAGAGAAATTCCCAGAAGAATTCCTGGAAGTATTCTCGGAGAAATTCCTTCGCTAACTTCTCAAGGAGTTCCTTCGGGAATTCCTTCAGGAGTTCCTTCGGGAATTCCTCCGGCAATTCCTCCAGAAATTCATTTGCGCATTCCTCCGGGAATACCTCCAGAAATTCATTTACGCATTCCTCCGGGAATACCTCCAGGAATTCATTTGGACATTCCTCCAGCAATTCCAAGTATTCTTGAAGGTGTTCCTGGAGGTGTTCCCGGTGGTTTTCCTTGAGGTATTCCCGGAGGAATTCCAGGAAAAATTCCCGGAGGAATTACTGGAGTAATTCACGGAGGAATTATTGGAGGAATTCCCGGAGGAACTCCTGGAAGAATTCCCGGAGGAATTACTGGAGGAATTATTGAAGGAATTCGTGGAGGAGTTCCTGAAAAAATTCCGGGAGAAATTCTCGGATGAATACGCATGAATTCCGAAGAAACTTCTGGAGGAATTCATGAAGGAACTCCTGGCGAAATTCGCGAAGAAATTCCTCCGGAGTTCTTCGTAATTCCTCCGGGATTACCTCCATGAATTCAGCTGGGAATTCCTCTAGGAATTCATCCGGGAACTCCTCTAGGTATTTATCCGAGAAATCCTCTAGGTATTCATCCGAGAATTCCTTTAAGTATTCTTCTGGGAATTCCTCCAGGAATTCTACTGGGAATTCCTCCAGGAATTCCTATGGAAATTCCTCCAGGACTTCCTCCGGGAAGTCCTTCGGGAGTTCCTCAGGGAATTCTTCCAGGAGTTCCTCAGGGAATTCTTCCAGGAGTTCCTCAGGGAATTCTTCCAGGAGTTCCTCCGGGAATTCTTCCAGGAGTTCCTCCGGGAATTCTTCCAGGAGTTCCTCCGGGAATTCTTCCAGGAGTTCCTCCGGGAATTCTTCCAGGCGTTCCTCCGGGAATTCTTCCAGGAGTTCCTCCGGGAATTCTTCCAGGAGTTCCTCCGGGAATTCTTCCAGGAGTTCCTCCGGGAATTCTTCCAGGAGTTCCTCCAGGAATTCCTTCGGGAATTCCTACAGGAATTCCTCAAAGAATTTCTCTGGGAATTCCTTCGGGAATTCCTACAGGAATTCCTCAAAGAATTTCTCTGGGAATTCCTCCAAGAATTCCTCCGGGAATTTCTCCAAGAATTCCTCCGGGAATTCCTCCAGGAGTTCTTCCAGGAATTCCTCCGGGAATTCATCCAGGAATTCTCCAGGAATTCCTCCAGGAATTCTTCCAGGAATTCCTCCAGGGATTCCTCCGGGAATTCCTCCATGAATTCCTCCTTTCTCAAAGAGTTCCACCAGGAATTCCACAGGAAATTTCCAAAAAGGATTCCTCCGGGACTTTCTCCAGGAATTCCTCCGGGACTTTCTCCAGGAATTCCTCCGGGACTTTCTCCTGGACTTTCTCCAGGAATTCGTCCGGGAATTCCTCCGGGAATTTCTCCGGGAATTCCTCCAGGAATTCCTCCAGGAATTCGTCCGGGAATTCCTCCGGGAATTTCTCCGGGAATTCCTCCAGGAATTCCTCCGGAAATTCCAGGAATTCCTCCAGGAATTCGTCCGGGAATTCCTCCCGGTATTCCTCCGGGAATTCTCCGGGAATCCCTCCAGGGATCCCTCTGGGAGTTCCTCCAGGGATTCCTCCGGGAATTCCTCCAGGAATTCCTCCGGGAATTCTTCCAGGAATTCCTTCTTGAATTCCTTCGGGAATTTCTCAAGGAATTTCTTCGGGAATTCCTCCAGGAATACCTCCGGGAATTCCTCCAGGAATACCTTCAGGAATTCCTCCAGTAATTCCTCCAGATACTCCTCCTGGAATTCCTCCAGGAACTCTTCCAGGAATTCCTCCGGGAATTCCTCCAGGAATTCCTTTGTGAATTCCTCCAGGAATTCCTTTGTGAATTCCTCCAGGAATTCCATTGTGAATTCCTCCGGGAATTCCTCCAGCAATTCTCCAGGAATTCCTCCGGGAATTCCTCCGGGAATTCCTCCAGAGATTCCTCTGGGAATTCCCCCCGGGATTCCTCCGGGAATACCTCCATGAATGCATCCGGGAATTCCTCCGGGAATTCTTCCATGAATTCCGCCGGGAATTTCTCCATGAGTTCCTCCAGGAATTCCTCCTTTCTCAAAGAGTTCTTCCAGGAATTCCTCAGGAAATTTTCAAAAAGGATTCCTCCGGGACTTTCTTCAGGAATTCCTCCGGGACTTTCTCCAGGAATTCCTCCGGGACTTTCTCCAGGAATTGCTCCGGGACTTTCTCCAAGAATTCCTCCGGTAATTCCTGAGGGAATGTCCGGAAGAATTCCTGGGAGAATCCCCGGAGGAATTCCTGGAGGATTTCCTGGAGCAATTCCTGGGGTACTCCCGGAGAAGTTACTGGAGGAATTTCCAGAGGAATATCTGGAGGAATATCTGGAGGAATTCCTAGAGGATCCCCTGGAGGAATTCCTAGAGGATCTCCTGGAGGAATTCCCGGAGGAATTAAGGAATTCCTAGAGGATCTCCTGGAGGAATTCCCGGAGGAATTAAGGAATTCCCGAAGCAGTTCAAGAATAATTCCTGGAGAAATTCGCGTAGGAATTCCCGGAGTAGTTCCCAGAGGAAATCCCGAAGAAGTTTCCGGAGGATTTCCCGATGAAATTATGAGGAATTCCGGAGGATTTCCCGGAGAAATTACGAGGAATTCCTCCGCGAATTTCTCAAGGAGTTCCTCCAGAAATTCTTCCGGAAATTTCCTACAGGAATTCCTCCGGGAATACCTCTAGGAATTCCACCGGGAATACCTCTAGGAATTCCTCCGGAATTCCCGGAGGAATAGCTGGAGGAATTCCCGGAGGAACATTTTTTTGAAGGAATGCTTGGAGGAGTTTCCTAGAGAATTTTCCGTAGGAATATCCGAAGGCGGAGTAATTCCCGCAAGAATTTCGGTAAGAATTCTCAAAAAAAAAAAATCCCGGTAAAATACGTCTGGAAATTCCAAAGATATTCCTCCCTGAATCCTTCCAAGATTCCGAAGGGAATGTTCCTGAGATTCTGAAGGAAGCCATACTGGGATTCCGAAGATAATCGTTTTTTTGAAATCCGAAGAAACCTTCCAAGAATCCAAAGAGAATTCAGAATTCCCCAAAATCCCAAAAAAAAATCTTTTGGAATCACAAATTATATTCCTTCTTCATCCCAAAAAATTTTTCCACAGAGTCCCAAAAGAATTTCCTTCGAAATCCTAAGAGGATTGCCTTATGAATCCCAAAAGGATTTTCTTTGGAATCTTGATTCTTCCGAATCATAAACGATTACCTAAACGCATCGAAGTATGGAAAGGATTCTCTGCATGATTCCAAAAGAGTTTTCTTTGGATTCCTAAAAGAGGATTCCCTTCGGAATCCCAAGAAGCTTCTCCTCTAAAGGATTTCTTTTGGAACCCCAAAGCAAAAGCCCAAAGGGTCTTATTTTGGAACCCCAAAAGAATGATGTTCGGAAGGCCAAAGGATCCATTTCATAAACATCATAAGAATTCTTTTTGAAATCCAAAAAGGTTTCCCTTCGGTACCCCAAAAGGATTCGCATCGAAATTCCAGAGATTTCGGAATCTCAAAATGAATTATTTTCCTAAAAGATGCTAAGAAAACTTCCGGAATTAACAGCATTTCAATTAGGAGTTGTCGTTGAAATCCCTGCATTAAGTTCCGGTTGATTTCGCTATTAATGCGGGGAGAAATTCCGAAGTATGCACTTTTCGATGCAATATTTCGCAGATTCCTTGAACATTTTTGCATGAATCATCCAATTCTTTTCACGGAACTCGAGGAACCATCACTTTTTGTTGATCCTGGAACGAAAGAGGGTGCTTCCAATAATAAAATTAACTTAGTAGCATCTTTCGGTGATTTGTTGTTCCTTTTCAGATCCAGAACTGGCTGTTGGCCTTCGTTTTATGCTGCTCAGGATGATACCAGTGGAAGTCATCGAACAGATCGTGAAAACAGAGAAGACAGTTCCGATTTCCTGGTGGAGAAGGAACTCTCCCAAAATAATCTTGTCTGATACGCTAGAGATCTCGGAGTAGCAGCACAAATGTCCTTCCGTCTGACTTTGTAACCCGATCGATTGCTTCAATGGCAATTGTTGTATGTATTATTTCTTTTTAGATTAATAAAATACGTAAAGCTTCTGCTTCCCAATTCTCATCGAGTTTGTTGACATCTAATCATCTATCTCTTTCAAGCATATAGAAAAGATAGGATTTGGAAACAAATTATATAATTTCCATGCGCTTGAAAGAGAAAGATGATTAGACGTCAGCAGGCTCTATATTCAAAACAACTAATGAAAGAAAACAAAAACAAGAAGAAGAACCCCAAATCAGGAGCTCGATGGGGCTTGACGTTCCATAGCACGACGTCGGACCCGCATCAGACTGAAACGTCAAACCCATTTCGCATGTTCGAAGCCAGACGAGCTCGACGCAAACGGTGCAGAATCGCAAGATGTAAGGCGGATCCTCTTGCTCTGCTCAGGCTCAGATCGGACTCTGTCTCACTGATCCTCCCTTTGATGTCAAGCTCCTGTCGGACTCAGATTTCTTAGAGGGAATTCACGCATTATTCAAAATTTCAAAATACTCATTATTTTGACAGCTTCATATGCCATCAAAAAATGTGTATTTTTTGCACATTAATGAGTAATGCCGGTTTACAGTGCAGGCTCTTCTCTTTTTCAACCGTTTGTTTGCATCAAGCAAACGGTTGGCTGCGTGCTTGCTTAAAATGACAGCAAAATGACAGTCATAACATTTGAAAGGCATCAAAAAAGCCAAAAATTCAAGCGGTAGGTATCGGTTTTTGATACTTTTTCATATTTTCAACTACAAAATCACAAAATTGAAGGTTTAATAAGTGTTTTCGTGTTATTAGTAATTCAGTGTCTCGGGAATAATATCTAACAATGGCCCTTCCCGTTATGGAACCGGTAAACTCTCGAGTCTACATTGGAGGGCTTGGTGAACAGGCGACCCTCCAAGACATGGACGAGTTGTTCAAGGAATACGAACCCTACGAGGATTTAAACTTACTACGCGGGTATGGATTTGTCCAATTTCCTACGGAGGACGGCGCTCGTAAGGCAATCGAGGGCCTCAACGGATTGATGCACAAAGGGCGGAAACTCACGGTGAAGATTGCGAACGATAATCGCGGAAAGAAGGGTTTACTTCCTAGATCCGGGCCGCCAGGAAGCCAAGGCAGTGCCCCGATCAGAGACCGCTCGCCCATCGACGGAAACCGATATGCTGACGGATATCCTCAGAGAAGTATCTACAGCAATTTGTACCCCCGCATGGACATGGGGGGCTATGCGGAGCCGATGATGAGCGGAATGCAGGGTCAGCCTTCGAATCAACCGGAGAGTAACGATTGTGAGATTATTGTCGTTTCCAGGGATTTGACGTGAGTAGCTGAAACGACTTAAATTACTTTCATTTTTTTGCTGCAAGTCTTCATAAGTTTTCTCATTTATGAATTCAAAGATTAGAAATTTTGAAAGTTTCCGATCAAAACTAAGAATCTTTTGAGTACTGTTTTAAACGTTATTTTTATTAAATAATTCCAGGACATATGCAGAGAATATTGAAGCTAGATTAAAACGAAACGGCTTGTCGGTTGATTTGCTTTTCCCAAACGATGACGTGCCCATTGGAAAAGTTCTTTCAAATATTGCCTCTCGAGGAAGCTATTACGCTATCCTCATCACACCCGAGAACCAAGAACGAAACAGCATTACAGTGAACGTGTTATACGGAGTCCCGGCCGAACATCGGAATATGCCGTCCGATGATGCGTTGAATTTCATTTGCAAGGACTTCCAAGACAAAGTACGCACGGAACAGGAAAAGGCGGCAAAATATCGAGCATCAATGAGTGCTGGTCCGGGTAACTCTCACATGATGTACAATACTCACTCGCTGCAAGACAAGCATCCAGATGCAATCCAGAATATGCTCAACCTACTTGCCAACAACCGGCAACTGACGGTACTCCAGTATGAGCGGTTGATCAAATATTTAACAGATCGAAAAGAATTGCAAATCAAGTACGAATTGGGTGAGGACACGGATTCCGTCTCGGCCAGTAGTCTTCTTTCGGCAAAATCTAAAGCAGAAAGCGAGAAGGAACTGCAGAAAAAAATCATGGACATTTTAAACAAGCCTTCAATTGTTCCGCCGAAAAATAAGATTTTACCAGAGCCGGAAAAGGAAACACGATCCGGTGGGTTTTCGTCATTCGGAAACATGACCATCGCGGCTGCTGCTGCATCCGCCAGTTCGGCTACCTCCAAAGTAGCTACGACAGCTGGTGGTGGAAGCAGTAATAACAGTGCCCCACTCAGCAACGCCGCACCCAAGCTTTTGCACGATCCCAAAGTTCAGAAGGCGCTGGACTCGCTTCTGCTGTCCGGCCTGGGAGGGGGACTCAAATTCTAGAAATGAATGACAGGACTTGGAATGTAAAGTGAGTATTTTTCTTTCTCAAATGTGGAGTTCTTATCAGTCCTGATTACACAAAATTAGTACATTTTTGACTCAATCGTTCTGAGCAGAGATGATGCCCCTGATTGTGCACTGTTAGAATTAGTACAGTTTGATGTATGAATCGTAATGAATCAAGACAATGGAAGAATAAATGAACAAGTATTGAAAGAGACTAAAAAATGGTGTAGAACTATTATTCAAAAGAACCATTCCTGTTTCATTGATAGAACATGCAAAACTTATTAATCTTTCGGTAATGCTTCAATAGCTTGCTCTTTACCGCTGTATTTGATGGATTTGCAGATTGCTAGATCTCTTTTTGATGCCTTATGCAGCTGGATTATGGTTCCGGAAACTGTCATCTACGGATCTGAACATTCATGAGACAAGCATACTTCTAGAATCTACCAGATTACATCTCGCAACATCTGATACGAGGACAACAACGGAGTACGTACTCGGAGCTTCATCATCCCTAGACACACATCGTCAAGTTTCAAAAGCATGCTGGAAAAGCTTGCCGCTGGAAACGAAAAAGAAACCAACGCTAACCTCATTAAAGCCAGTGTTGAGAAACTCACTCATATGGTTAAAAAATCCTCACTTATTACTCATTTTTTCCGTGAGTACTCACGCGCACTGGCGGAGACAGAGGTGGAGCACCACACGATGCAATCACACCATTGATTGCACAGTGTTTTCTAACCCAGGAATTCGTGATCGAAATGTTTTGGCCATGAAAAGTGGATTTTAGACGCTCAGTGACTTCGGAGAAAAGTTTCAGTATGTTAAGCTCCATATTTTAGAAAAAAATTTTTTTTGAATAGTCCCCCTAAAAGTGGGATGGAAATTCTCTTTCCTCCAATTATGAAGATACATCATTGATGTCTTTGAGAAAGTTGTAGAAAAAGTTTGTACGAAAAATTTTGCTATATAAACTTTATTTCAATCTGCTATAGAAGTCGAGATATGAGTCGTTATTTATGAACGACCACCAAAAATCAGGTTTTTCACGATGCCTTCATCAATATATTTTTTAGATTTCCCAAATGTTCTACAAAGATGTCCGTCGCGATGAAAAACATGAACCTTTCGAGGACTGTTTCTTATTATTTTCAATATTGATGAAGTTATTGACGATTTTCGGTTCAAAAATAAGCATTTTGACATTAACTGCATACATGTAGGGGCAAAATGAGGCAGAATTTTATTTAGGTAATGGAAAGTATAACTCATGCACTAATGGTTACATTGCAACATATATGTGAAATAGTTTGACATAAATGCCGTATGAACATCTTTTTTTCTTCTTCTTGTTATCTATAAAAATGAATTGGTACACTCAAAATAATCCACACTTCAATGCCACCTGGAAAATCACGTAGATCAGACAGAATGAACTTTCTCCTGACTTCATCTGTCGAAGGTAACAATCATTGGACCTTAGATAGAAAACAAATTGAAGACCAGTAATTGTTATTGTGGGGCCCTATGTATGTTACGTGGAAATCACGTAGATGTTCTCAGTATTCATTCACTATTTTAGTTCACTAGGTGCTGTTGTTCGCTGCCATTTCTGATTTACTTCTAATAAAGAAGTCGAAAATTAACTTAGAAAAACAAGTGGTTTTCGTACAGCAAACCAACCATATCGATTGTTAGTAGAACAAGCCTTGTCTACTTAACTTCTTAAATCTGCAGAAATTGAACAAAGGTATGTACAACATAACTAATGCAGATGTACATAAAGAAAATATTTTTTCTCATCTTTTTGTAGAAATCCAAAATTACTACCGTTTGAGGCAAATAGCACACCATAAAATGTATAAAAGCAACACCGATGAAATGGCAGTGACGGAGAAGCTACACATTTGTTTCGTTTTTGATGTATTTATTAAATACAAATTAAATATATTTTATGCTACAAAGTTCTTGACTTATTTTAATTGAATAATAATAGCTAAAGAAAAATACCTTGAAATACAAATTAAATATCCATAATGATCACCAAAACACCATTTACTTTTTATCAGAACATAACTTTGATGCCACCGGAAAAGTCACGTAGTTATTATGTGATACTCCAGTAACATGATAAGAGTTCACGAGTTCATTTGTCACCTTCGATTCACGTAGCTGCTACGTGAAAAGTATGATGGAAAAAAGCCACTTATGTTTTCACGTAACATTGACGTTTGGATTATTTTGAGTGTATATATTGTGCATAACTAAGAAACGGCTGGATCAGACCGCATCGTGCTTTCGTGCTGTGCGGTTCTTTCTCTCTTTGCGGAAGGAAGTTTTTAATACTACCCGAAGCTATTTTAATTTCAACGGTGCTTCTTAGCGCTATTTGTACCCACTGATCCCGTTACGATCTTTGCAAGGACCCGTACCTTCGTTTTACGTTGGACCCGTTTGCGGAAGTAAAATTCCGACAAGCGGTGGTAATCCTTCAGGGACACCGTTCTGGGAAAAAACCTCTTAGAAGGTCACGTCTCCACGCTCAGCAATGAGCATTAATAAAAACAAGAGGAAGGGGGAGTCTCTGAATTCTCCACTTCCTTCAAAGAAACAAGGTTTCAAGACCGTCCTGCCTAAGCGCGGAAAAAATAGAAGGAAGCTGGAGAATTCAGATATTCCTTCTAACTCTAATATCGGAAATAATTCTTCTCCAATCGAACTGAGCAATCAGTTCGATTTGATTAATGATGAAATTGAGCAAATCGAATATACCTCTAGCCCAGGTGATTCGATTCATGCGAAAAGCAAAGGATTCCGCCAATTGTGGTATCTGTTGCCGAGTTTTCTGGCTTCCGGAATGAGATTTTGAGTAACCTTCAGGAGATCAAGGTTTCATTTCAGATTGCTAGGAAGGGTGACTGCCGCGTTTTGCCGGGATCGCTTTGACGATCGCAAACGTCTTCTTCAGTATTTAACTGAGAAGCGCCATAAATTCTTCACATACGACGACAAAACTGAGCGATTGTTCAAAGTCGTCTTGAAAGGTCTCCCCAGTGATGATAAATCACTGGATGAGATTAAAATTGAAATTTCTCAATTACTTGGATTTTCACCAGTCCAAGTAATTAAGATGAAAAAGAAATCTCACTCTGGTACTTCCCAGAGGGGCATTTCTCAAGAATTTTATTTAGTTCATTTTAACAAAAGTGAACTAAATAATATGAAAAGTTTGGAAAAGGCCTGTATTATGTCTCATGTCCGTGTTACATGGGAACATTTCCGCAGGCCTGGGGGAAATTTCCAAAACCCCACCCAGTGCCGTAAGTGCCAAAAGTGGGGTCATGGAACCAAACATTGTCACATGGATGCTAAATGCATGATTTGTGGTGGAACGCCAAGGACGCATGTCCTGTGAGAAAAGATTCCAATAAATTTAAGTGCGCAAATTGTGGGGGGAATCATAAATCCAATTTCTGGGAATGCCCTTCACGCAAAAAAGTTTTGAATTCCCGTGCAAAATTGATGACGGGAAATTCCAATCGGATCCCAGATTCGACGGGTAGAAATTTTTCAAAAGCTCAAATTTCGAAACCGTTTACCGGTCGAGCAATTCATATCCACCACAATTCACAAACAAATTTTGCCGCTCGTCAACAGGTAGCAAGCAGGGTTTATACCCATATCCCAACGGAAAATAACGGTCATGTTGCCGATTCAGGTAGCATGACTGCTTCCGATTTTGATTTTTTAACTGAACAATTGCATCACATGATTGATGCAATGTTCAAAGCAAATACCATTCCAGAAGCTGTTCAGGTTGGTATAAAGTACACCCAAAAAATTGTTATCGGACTCCGTTTTAATGGATCTAAATAATTTTGTGAAAGTTCTAAATTGGAATGCCCGCTCTCTAAAGGGTAAGGAAGATGAATTATTCAACTTCCTTTCAGTTCATAATGTGCATATTGCCATTATAACAGAAACTTATTTAAAGCCCGGACTCTCCATTAAAAGAGATCCAAATTATTTTATCTACAGAAATGATCGTCTTGACAGCGCCTGTGGTGGGGTCGCCATTGTCATCAATAGACGTATCAAACATAAATTATTTTCTTCGTTTGAAACCAAAGTTTTTGAAACCTTGGGAGTTTCTGTTGAAACAAATTTTGGTCAATTTTCCTTCATTGCAGCCTATTTGCCTTTTCAATGCAATGGGCAGCAAAAGAATTTGTTGAAAGCTGATCTTCAAATTCTGACTCGCAACAAATCAAAATTCTTCGTAATTGGTGACTTCAATGCCAAACACCGTTCATGGAATAATGCTCAAAGCAATTCCATTGGAAAAATTTTATTTGAAGATTGTTCTGCGGGATATTATACTATTCAATATCCCAATGGACCAACTTGTTTTTCTTCCAGTCGAAATCCTTCTACAATTGATTTAGTTTTAACGGATTCAAGTCAGCTGTGTGGCCAATTGGTAACTCATGCTGACTTTGACTCTGATCACCTTCCTGTGACATTTGAAATCTCACAAGAAGCCATTTATAATCCAATCAGCTCTACTTTTAATTATCATAGAGCTGATTGGGATTCTATAAAACATATATCGATAGGAATTTTGATGTTAATATTCCTTTGGATACCAAAAGTGATATTGACAATGCGCTCGTATCTTTGACAAATTTAATTGTCGAAGCCAGAGGCATTGCAATTCCTAAATGTGAAATTAAATTCAACTCCATTATTATTGACGACGATCTTCAGCTACTGATCCGTCTTAAAAATGTGAGGCGAAGGCAATACCAAAGAACTCGCGATCCCGCGTTGAAAGTTATTTGGCGAGATTTGCAAAATGAAATTAAAAAACGTTTCGCTATTCTGAGAAATACCAACTTTGAGAATAATGTCTCGAAGTTGGATCCCAGTTCGAAACCCTTTTGGAAATTAACGAAAATTCTTAAAAAACCTCAGAAGCCAATTCCAGCGCTTAAAGAGGGAAATAAAATTTTATTAACAAATGGCGAAAAGGCTCAAAAACTTGCTCAGCAGTTCGAGAGTGCCCATAATTTTAGTCTAGGTCTCACTAGTCCAATTGAGGATCAGGTTACACGAAGCTTCGAAGACATTATCAACCAAGATAATGTTTTTGACCCTTCTTTGGGAACTAATTTGGATGAAGTGAGATCTATTACTAGAAAATTTAAAAATATGAAAGCCCCGGGTGATGATGGTATTTTCTACATACTTATCAAAAAACTTCCTGAGAGCTCTTTATCCTTTTTGGTTAATTTATTTAACAAATGGCATACTTCCCAGATAAATGGAAAAACGCCAAAGTTGTTCCAATTTTGAAGCCGGACAAAAATCCAGCTGAGGCTTCTAGTTATCGCCCAATCAGTTTGCTTTCTTCAATAAGCAAACTGTATGAAAAGATTATTTTAAATAGAATGATGGTTCATATTAATGACAATTCTATTTTTGCTGATGAGCAATTTGGTTTTCGCCATGGGCATTCAACCACTCATCAGTTATTAAGAGTTACGAACTTAATTCGGCTCATCAAATCTGAAGGATATTCGACTGGAGTTGCTCTTCTTGATATAGAGAAAGCATTTGACAGTGTTTGGCATGAAGGTTTGATTGTAAAATTGATGAATTTTAATTTTCCTCTGTACGTTATTAAAATGATCCAAAATTATTTATCAGATCGCTCACTGCAGGTAAACTATCAGAATTCTAAATCTGATAGATTACCTGTAAGAGCTGGTGTTTCCCAAGGCAGCATACTGGGGCCCATTTTGTATAACATTTTTACTTCTGACTTACCTGATTTACCACCAGGGTGTCGAAAATCCTTGTTTGCAGATGACACAGGTCTCTCAGCCAAAGGGCGTAGCCTTCGTGTCATTTGTAGTAGATTGCAAAAAAGTTTGAATATTTTCTCCACTTACTTGCAAAAATGGAAAATGTCCCCGAATGCTTCTAAAACTCAGCTTATAATTTTCCCACATAAGCCGAGAGCTTCTTATTTGAAACCTTCTAGCAGACATATTGTCACTATGAATGGGGTTCAAATTAATTGGTCTAGCGAAGCTAAATATTTAAGACTTCTGCTAGATCAAAAATTAACTTTTGCCAACTTAACTCAACTCAACTCAACTTAACTCAAGCCAAATGTAACAAATATATTAAGTGCCTATATCCACTTATAAACAGAAAATCAAAACTTTGTCTTAAGAACAAACTTTTGATTTACAAACAAATTTTTAGACCTGCCATGTTGTATGCTGTGCCAATATGGACTAGTTGCTGCAATACCAGAAAGAAGGCACTTCAGAGGATTCAAAACAAAATTCTGAAAATGATTCTGAAGTTGCCTCCGTGGTATAGTACCAATGAACTTCATAGAATTTCTAATATTGAGACATTGCAACAAATGTCCAACAAAATAATTTCCAATTTTAGACAAAAATCGTTGCAATCTTCTATTGCAACGATTAACTCCTTGTACCCATAGATTAAATAGGTTAAGATTAGTTTAAGTTGAAAACATTGTAATTCCTACATGGTTCAATTCAACCAGAGGAAAAATTCTAACTGCCAGAGGCAATTGAAATGTATTAATAATAACTAAAAATATAACATAGCAAATAAGGATGATAGTGTTAAGAAAACACGGAACACCTAGTCTAAGAGATGAATGCATGTATTAGATAATTAGCAAATAAAATTAGTTAAAAAAAAAGAAACGGCTGGATAGATTTTCTTCATTTCTTTAGCAAATTTGTTTATCAACATGTCCGACAGATTTACAGAATATTTTCTCATGTGAAAATCTCGACTAAAATTGGAAAAATATGAAAAATTGAAAATAAAATTTGTATGTAAATTTTAAAAAAGGGATCACAACACGCATTCTTGCCTACTGTGCAGGACAACGTCTACAGGGTCATCTTTAGTCTTTACACTTACGCCAGACCCAGGGCCGGATTTATGGGGGGCCGTGGTCACGGGCCCCCACAAATCTTTTGTACCAAAACCAATCTTTTTTGTACATTTTGGGGCCCTCACATACCGTCGGCCCCGGGACCCCCTTCAGACTAAATCCGGCCCTGGCCAGACCTATGATTTAGCCAAATACAAAATTTTCTAAATAATTATGGATGGATGTTTTACAGAACTGACATGAATTTCAAATTCCACGGGAAGAAACAACGCGTAATTTAAAAAAAAATCATCAAAAAGTCACGTTTACAGCGACCTGCGTAAAAAGCGACCCCAGTGTATTTGGGACAATTGTATTATTTTAGAAATCACCATGCAGCCAGGAATGTAAATGAGAGGAACTGCAGTATCGGGTAAATCAGTATTCTTTATTGAATGGAAACTATGGTTAGTGACTGTAGTGATAGCAATAGGGTTATTAAAAAAATTGAGAAATTAAAGTTTAACAAAAAAAATAATATTATTAAAATGTACTGACAAAAAAAGTACATACAAGGCACTTATTATAAATCTGCCCATATCACAAATTCTTGAACATGCGATGTAACCAAGTTATGAAAGCTCAATGCGCATTACTGATAATTCGCCATAAAGTAGGCAATTATATTGCACCTAATGAACTTGAAGGCATTAGTGGTAAAATATGGCAACAGGGTATGAATGCCACGAATGGAGTGTTAACTCATCACTAGCGAACCATGTCTCATATGTCCATAGATATGAGTAAAATGGTTCAAATGATTCGTCGCCAGGACATTCCAGTTCGAGACAGCAACACGTACGGACGTGTTTTTTGCTCGCGGATTTTTTCGAAGTGTTTTTTCTCGTTCATTCGCTGTTTACGTTTTCGCTTGTCGCGTTGGCGTTATTTTTATTGAATTTAGACTCAGTGGGATTAGTCACCACCTGAGGGCTAAAATGTGTGGTTAGACTCAGCGGAAAAACTTACACCTGAGGGCAGGTTCAATATTGGCAGTGCTGGGGAATTCTTTCTTTCATAGGTATGGTTTTGATGGACACAAGGAAAGGAATATCTCCTTCTCCTTTGTCCTCTCAGAACCCACCGAAAGACTAGAAAAGTAAGTTAATCTTAACTCTACTATATTCTAGTTAGCAAAAAGGGGTTTACCATCAAATGACAAAGGTCGATTTGTTTTATGTTACATTGGTGGCTTACACCTACCCTACTACCTATGACCTACCATCTCCATTAGCGATGCGTATCTTTATTCTGGTTTTTGTTTTATATACATGTATGTTTATTTACCGGTTTGACACCCGAGTCACTTTTCTGTACGGAGATGGATTCTGCAAACAAAAATGATGATAGGATCTAACTACATGCCCTACTGTAAATGAAAATTGCATTTCAACAATTTTCTCCCGGACCCGTCATGGGAGACTCGGTGGCCGATTCGGTCGCTGGAAAAGTACCTAAGCGCACTGCTCTTGGAGGCGCGGGTAACCCCTCCAAGCAGCTTTTGCAGAGCAACGTGTTCTCTCCGTTGCCACTTGATGACGTCGGCAATCCGCCGAAAAAGAGGAAGAAGCAGCAATCGCAGCTGCCGCAGGTTCAACCGGAGCGGAAGGAGAAGTGCCCGCCCGTGTTTGTGAAGGACGATCCGCCGGATTTGCGCCCAAAAATTCGCCAGCTGATCGCTAAAGGGCTGAAATGTACTTTTCGGCTCGGCAGCGAGGACGTGAAAGTAATGCCGGCAAATAAGGACCATCATCAATCCGTCGTGGAGTTCCTCGAGGTCCACAAGTATGAGTACTACACTCATGACCACCCCGGCACGAAGCCGCTAAAGGCTTTGCTGCGAGGACTCCACGACATGAAGGAAGAGGAGCTAAAAGCTGAGCTCGAAAGTTGCGGATTGAAACCGGTGGCCGTGCTCAAGATCGCTCGTCACGACAAGACGAGGAGATATCGCGACCAGCTTTACCTGGTCCACCTGGAGCACGGCTCCACCACGTGGAAGGACCTGAAGCTGGTCGGCGTTATAAATTACTCCGTCGTCGACTGGGAGCAATATCGGCCAGTGCACCGCGACGTCACGCAGTGCACCAATCGCTTCAATTTCGGGCATGGCACCAGGAACTGCCGCATGAAGCCGCGCTGCAACAAATGTGGCGTGCTCCATCCGACCGATGAGTGCGACAAGATGGAGGTTGCTGATCTCAAATGCGCCAACTGTGGCTAGGGATGTCGTAAAATCCCGAATAATCGATTAGTAACTAATCGATTACTCTTTATTGAATCGATGCATCGCTGGGTAATAATCGATTTAAAATTAATTGATTATCACAACGATGAATCGATTAATCGAAGTAATCGAATGATTTGCGACATCTCTATAACGCTAAGCGAGAGAATGAATGGGTTGACACCTTAACATTATACACTTAACAATGAATCCCAAGCAGTAGCTGGTTTTCTACCCACCAACTGCCAGCATTCAGGTGCTATCATATACATACATTTCAATTAATCAATCGTTGAGATAATCGAATTATTTTGAATCGATTACTTACCAACGGTTAATCGATTAAATAATCGACAAGAATCGAGAATAATTGATGAGTTACTAATAGATTAATCGGGAATTATTGTAGATCCAGTTGAAAACCGAACTGAGCTCCCGCGACAATCGCATTTTCTCCTATTTCCGGATGTCGCAACTGCATCGCGAGTAGTGCGGATCTATGCCATAGCCGTGCGCCATCATGCGCATCACTCGCGATGCAGTTGCGACATTCGGAAATGGGAGAAAATGCGATTGTCGCAAGAACTCAGTTCGGTTTTCAACTGGATCTACAATAACGACAACGATGGATCGATTCAATAATCGACGAGAATAAAGAGTAATCGATTAGTTACTAATTGATTATTCGGGATTTTACGACATCTCTAGGAGCGTATGACGTCAGATTTGCATTTTGTGAAATAATTGGATGAAGAGAACAGAAAACCAGCTTCACGCTGCACTTCTTTTTACATTAACATTCAACAGCGTGGTATGCAGTGTGGTGAAATCTCAATTATTATATAAATATCAGTTGAAAATGTCGATTTATGAAATTTAGAAATACTTGTTTGGATACACGTGGAGACAGACATAATTATATGCATATGAAACTACAGACCAGATATTTTAAATCCTGTGGGGATTTCCTTGCCCCAATTTGCCCCTCTGTTGCATATGAAGTCTTCAATTATCACTATTTTCGACCCTAAATCGCCGATAACAAGTCATGTTTGCTAAAAACATCCCTGGTTTCTTCCAGAAAGTGGTCTATTTTGATTATATATACATTTTTGTAGAACATTGTATTGACCTGAAACTGTTAGTTTCGAAAATATCTTTAAATACTGTTTTTTTAGGGTCTGTCCATAAAAAACGCCCGTATTTCAAAAACGATGATAGATGGACACTCGGTGTCTTCAGCAATAAAATTCATAATAAATTACACTACAACTTTGCCAAAGACACCATATTTAAAAATCGTTTATTAAAGAAGTTACGATTTGCAGCGCCACCTGTGGCAAAAATTGGAACTTCAACTTTTCGTCATTCAATGCGCAATATTTTTCTAAAATTTATTCCCAAAGACACCAATGTCGAAAAATAACACCCTGAAGTAGTAAAATAAAAAGTTCACGATTTTAGCCAAACGCACCACTGTGCAGCTGCGGTGTGTGATACTGCAGTGATAGAGAGAACAGGGTGTAAAATGTTGCCAAAGCAGATTCGATTGATACGGGGAATTGACTTCATGATTCTTCATCCCTGCCGTATCCTAACGGAACTATCAATTCTATACTTTCGCCTCTAATGCTATCATGAACATGTACGTCCAAGTTTGGAAGATGATATTAGCATTTCCATATCATTTATTAGCTGGTTATGGAACAACTTCTCGCAAGGGCAGCTGTTGTATAATTGGTAATACGTCCGTGTACTAAATGGAATAGTGTGGGTTCAAGTCCCACCGGCAGCCGAATCTTTTTTTGCAATATCTCATAAAAACACCCTAAAATGGCAAACTTAACTATGTGTATCAAAATTAAACATCATGTTTTTGTTATTACGGCATGTGATACACCTATACTGTATACACTTTTGTATGTATGTCGAAGTTTATTTTCTTTGAAATTTCTTAACTAAAATTGTCGAAACATACATTCGATTTTAGAATATACTAAAACATGAAAAAAATATCGGTTTAAATTATTCGGGGGCAGCAGGGACTATGTCCAAGGGCTTGACGATCCCTCCCCAGGCCATCTGCGAGTTGTGGGGCTTGCCTAGGATGTGGTGGGGTTTGACAGTGGGCCCTGTTAAACCTCTATAAAAAGCTGCATATATCCGCAAGTAGGCCCCACCAAAGCGACCGTGTGCCGCTCAAGCCCAAGTCCTGGTGTTAGGTGGGACGCTAAACAGCCCTGACACGACGTCCCTCCGACAGGAGGTTTGCGCAGGCCCAATAAGCCGCCTAGAAAACCAATCATTACGAACAATATAAGAGATAATGCGACTCGATATAATCGGCAAAGACCTAGGCGACGAATACAGGATCACGATTGGAAGCTTGGAACATGGAATAGCAAGTCGCTAGGTTTCGCAGGTTGCGACAGGATGATCTACGATGAATTACATCCCCGCAACTTCGACGTCGTGGCGCTGCAGGAGATTTGCTGGACAGGACAGAAAGTGTGGAAAAGCGGGCATCGAGCGGCTACCTTCTACCAAAGCTGTGGCACCACCAACGAGCTGGGAACCGGCTTCATAGTGCTGGGTGAGATGCGCCAACGCGTGATTGAGTGGCAGCCAATCAACGCAAGGATGTGCAAGCTGAGGCCGTTTCTTCAACTATAGCATCATCAACGTGCACTGCCCACACGAAGAGAGACCCGACAACGAGAAAGAAGCGTTCTACGCACAGCTGGAGCAGACATACGATGGATGCCCACTGCGGGACGTCAAAATCGTCATCGGTGACATGAACGCACAGGTAGGAAGGGAGGAAATGTATAAACCGGTCATCGGATAGTCTGCATACCTTACCGAAAGACAACGGCCAACGATGCATAAACCTTGCAGCCTCCCGCCGAATGGTAGTCCGAAGCACATTCTTCCCCCGGAAGAATATCCACAAGGTCACATGGAAATCACCTAATCTAGAAACGGAAAACCAAATTGACCACGTTATAATCGACGGCTAATTCTTCTCTGACATCACGAACGTCCGCGCTTACCGCAGTGCGAATATTGAATCCGACCACTACCTCGTTGCAGTATGTCTGAGCTCAAAACTCTCGACGGTGTACAACACCCGTCGAAGTCTTCCACCGCGGCTAAACATTAGGCGGCTACAAGACGGTAGACTATCCCAAGTCTACGCGCAGCAGCTGGAAGTGGCACTCCCAACTGAAGAGCAGCTAGGCGCAGCGTCTCTTGAAGATGGCTTGGTAGCACCAGTAGAAGCATAAGTACAAGAACGCTAATGGCGCTGTAGTCATTTAAATTATTTTGCCAAATTATGCTTAAACAAGCTTAAATTGGCCATGATTTATGCATCATGCTGTAGTGCTTGTTTTATTTCACCACCAACATTGGTTTGACACTTGTAGTACCGGTAATTTGGCTGCCAGGTCAAATTAAACGAGATGTTAATCACGCGAACAGGAGCGA
Source organism: Armigeres subalbatus (assembly GCF_024139115.2). Classification (NCBI taxonomy): domain Eukaryota; kingdom Metazoa; phylum Arthropoda; class Insecta; order Diptera; family Culicidae; genus Armigeres; species Armigeres subalbatus. The sequence goes on along the minus strand of NC_085140.1, from coordinate 35,651,509 downwards.
CATTAGCAATCTTATACTTTTGAATCAACTGTAGCACCGCAACCGCTGCACTTGGCACGGTGTCCCCGAATCAGAGAAACGACTGGTATGACGGCTGATACAACTGCCGGCGAAAGCGGATAAGAGGGGGTTTTCTCGGGAGCAAAACAAATTACTTGCTTTTAGTTCGAGGTGTAAAAACAGAAGAGCTCCTGGCTCGTTTATTCGTTTTAATAATCACTGACAGCAGTGTTGCGCGCTGCGCCTGCTGAATTGCTGATACACGGAAAGATCATATTTTTAGATAACTGTATACATCAGCTCTTCCCCCTTCAGAAGGAAAAGGGACTCAGAATGAACAATAATTCAAAACAATTCAATAATATTGAAATTCACTTTCTACTCTATTCTTTCTAATTCGTTTAGAACGCCTAGGTAGGCCATAAAGCTCTACCGGATCTGAAGGGAACTTTCTTTTTCTATTCCTACTTGCTAAAACTTTAGGTAGATTCGAAACGCTGCTGGTGCTCTGATTCGGTAACTGCCGAATATCGTTCTCGTGCGCTTCGGGTTCCATCGTGGGTTCAGCGGCAGTCCGCAACGGCCGACCATACTCGGGAAGCTCGACAGTCGATAACGGACGACCAGTCTCGACCACCCGCATTGCCCGCTTCTGCAAACCCGATGCTTCGTGTCCATCCCTAGGGACTCTGACCTGAGTGGGATGGGCCGTGGTTGTCGCCTCGTTTCCAACCATGATCTGTAATACATTTTTAGAAAAACGTTTTAAAAAAGATGCTTTGGTCCATTTTTCACGAATATGCGGTTTGTTATGCTTGTACCATACAATATCCCCTGGCATCAGTGCATCTAATGGGTCTGGTAAATGGTTTGCATTGTTATGATTAGATTTTGATTCATCATCATGGGGTTGTGGTACAAGCATCCGCTTATAATGTTTTTTTGGGTTAACCAAATCGATTAACATCTTAGGTGTATAATTAAAAACTTTTTCAGAAGGAAAACTCCCCTCCATCGTTATGTTATTATTCCGATAATTGAATAAAAATAAATTTATCTGGTCCTCTAAACTCAATTGTAACATTCCTGGTTCCAATAAGAACTTTTTGAGAACGTCTTTAACTGTCCTTACCAGCCTCTCCGCCTGGCCATTGCTAGCGGGATTATATGGCGGGCTGTTCAATACTTTTATACCTTGTTTTTCAAGGAAGTTTTTGAAGGAATGAGAGCTAAAAGGAGGGCCATTGTCAGACACTAAGACGTCTGGCAAACCAAAACGAGCGAAAAATTCTACGAGTTTCGTCAAAACTTCAGAGCAATTGGTACCTTTCCTCATCCATTCTACCTCCACCCATTTAGAGAAACTGTCAACTATCAGCAAGAAGGTACGATGCTCATAATAGAAGAAGTCGATATGTACTCTACTAAATGGTTTTGTGGTAGGTATCCATTTAGAAGTAATCGTTTGTTTTGGAACTATTGCCATACTTGTACAGACGTCACAAGCTGCAACAAAATTTTCAATTTGTGTATTCAAGCCAAACCAGTATACCGAACGTCTTGCTAACCTTTTCATTTTTACAACACCAGCATGGTTGCCATGTAACAGCCCAACAAAAATTCACTAGTTGAACTAACATCAGTGTGATGATTTAATTCAGCGCTGTGTTGAATTATGTCTGTACTATTTCTTATCACAACTTCTGTTCAAGCATTGTTCACACAATTTTGGCGAAATTATACAACTACATCATCTCATTTTGAAAAACAACTTTATTAACTGATTCGTTAAACCTTTAATAAGCGTTTTACTAAGCCTCAATTCAGCTACATGTGAATTCTTCGAAAATAATAACGCATAGAAGGTAACATCAGTAAGATCTTCAATGAACGTATTTTGAAGCAATTGCTATTTTCATATAATAATTTTAAAATTTTCCTAAATCGGGTCTCGAACTGCTGTCATTTGATCATCCGCTGGTAACGTTGTCATCCGCGCCATCCTTGATTTGTTAGATATGGCTCACTCAATGCATAACATAAATAATCTTATTGCTGAATATGAATCATAATTGGACTCTTATTCAATAAGTCGATCTGTCAAACTACAGTTTGTTAATAACTGTACAATTTTTTATTTCAACCATTGTTCAACCAGTCATAACCATCGCACACTAGGAAAAATACGTAAAAATAATGTCGATAAACGATAAAATAAAATCCGTCCCCAATGCTATTTATGAATTTATGAAAATAAAATCAATGTATATTCGGCCTTCCTCAGAATCTCTTGATAATCGGTTGCGATATGATTGTCAAATGCTAAGATAATTTCAATTATTTCGCCGCAATAAAGATCAACATCCATGCGATAATATTAATATAAAATAATATCCTATTTTAGACAATAATCGTTGCAATATTCTATTTATAAAAAAAATCTAAAATTGAGTTAAAGTTTAAAACATTGTAATTCCTACATAGTTTAATTACCCCTGGTAAAATCCTAACTGACATGTATTAGATAGCAGAAAAAATGTTCCCTTTTTTAATTTTCATTTTACACCCTGTATCTGAGTCCTCTTAGACGTAGTTCGCACCAAAAAAACCGAACGTTAAGAAAATGACGAAATATTGACACAGACGGAAATTGAAACGCATTTATAGGGAATGCAATTTTACTATTACAATTTTAAATGTCATTACTATTCTTATATTGCCTTCATTGCATAGTGTTTTAAAAACGCACAACTCCTTGCTAGCCACGAGTCACATTAGTGCAGTGAAAGGGTAACTAAACTATGTTGAGCAAAAAATCAATCCCCTAATGCAATTACGTAAGAGCCCTCTTCCTTCTACTGATAGCGGTCCAAGATTCATGAACGTTGTCGTAGGTTCGTATATTCGTCATCCTTTCGTCCGTTCTACTTGGGATGTTGGTTGGTAGGTAGGTACTTATTTCGCCGAGCAGCTGGTCAAAACAGAGCCAGCCACGTGTGAATACGTGTCACCTATTGTACAAAAGGAATTCAGCTGGGGCAAACAATTTACCAAATAGAAGACGAAGAAGGTAAGCCGGTAAACCAGCAATCACATTTTGTGCCCCATACCAATGTGATAAGGTCAACTCGGAACTCGCCTTCATGCTGGGATGGGCAAGGCACTGGATTTGGTCAGCAATCCTTTACGTAGTAGGGTATGTTGGGGTAAGAACGCATTTTTGTTGTTAAGAATTAAATTTTACATATAAATTGGTTGTAACCTACGTAAATGTAAATAACTTTTAAGCGATACATATCCAAGTGTTCGAACCTGGTTTAAGCTCTAAGCTGAGGTAAAGAAATTGGTTTTAAAAATATAGTTCTTCCTGGTGTTATTATCGAAATTGCTAAGTCATGATAATCATTATAAATTGTAACTACACGGCTACGGCAGATGCTTCCGTTCGGGGTGTAATTCTTGTTATTAAGTTCAAACTTTTGAATGCAATAAACCCCACTCTACTCTATGATGAAGAATGATAGACCAAGGTACCTTCCCTTTATTTATGCTAGCGTTTGAGTAAGATATTTTATATGACATTCTGCGGCACATGGCGTTGAACACCGTGATATATTGTATCCGCAATGTTTTGTTGTTTGCTTTTGTATTTGGAGTTTTTGAAATCTCTGATGGACATTTACCAAAAAAAAAATCTTTAGAAACCGGTGACACGTTTTCTTTTCTTTGGAATTATATAAATGCATTTATTTCTAGAATTTGACAACTTATCTGATTTACGTCCATCCAATTTATAACTCTGTATCCATAGTTTTCTTATAAACTCAGGGTTAAGTTGTAGACTGTCCAGCGAATAGTTGCATTGAAGTGATTTATTTGTTGGACTTTCATATCAGAAGTTTCGATGCACGTGTTTTTTGGGCTTCAAGCAGCAACAATGCATAATGTAATTATATCGTCCTTTTTATGTGTATGATGTACAGAAGAGGAGTTGAATGTGATTGGGCGTGTGCCCTGTCAAATCAAATTACAATTAAGCTGCCGCTAAATTAAAAATGAACACATTTCTTTTACAAGTAGGGAAGTAGGTTTCAAAACCGACTCCCCAAATGGCAAAGGACATAATGGTGTGAAAAAAAAGATTTTTGCCATGTTTCATTGTTTATTTCATAGAGAGATTTTTTTATATTTTCCGGCGCTTTGTTGTGTGTGGCTGTGGAGAGTTAAAAGATACAGAGAAAAAGGAAAAAAATATGGACCAACTATTTGATGTGAAACCATGCGATATGGGTGTCTATCGATCGGGTTTGATGAGTAGAGCTCGTAAATCGATGTCCGATGCCATTTTGAAATCCAAGATGGCGGACCGAAGCTCAAGATGGTGGCCATATGAACCAATTATTTGACATAAAACCATACAAAATGGGTGTCTAGCGATCGGGCTTGATGAGTAGAGCTCGAAAATCGATGTCTAACGACATTTTGAAATCCAAGAAAAATTAAAATGGCGGCCATATGGACCAACTATTTGGCCTGAAACTATGCAATTGTGTGTCTATCAATCGGGCTTGATGAGTAGAAAGTGATAATCGATGGTTGACGCCATTTTGAAATCCAATATAGCGGACCGAAATTCAAGATAGCGGCCATATGGACCAAATATTTGATGCAAAACCTTGCGATCAGTAAAACTCGAAAATCGACTCCATTTTGAAATCCAATATATTGGGCCGAAAATCTAGATGGCGACAATATAGAACAATCGTTTGACCTGAAACCTTGCAATATGGGTGTCTATTCTGCCATTTTGAAATCTAAGATTTTCGATAGAGCTTGCTGAGTAGAACTTGAAAATCGATGTTTGAGTCAGACGTCATTTTGAAAACCAAAACATATTGGATTTCAAAATTGCGTCGGAAATCGATTTTCGAGTTCTATTCATCAAACCCATTCGATAGACACCCATATTGCATGGTTTCATTGGTCCAAATGGCCGCCATCTTGAATATAGGTCCGCCATCTTGGATTTCAAAATTGCATCGGATATCGATTTTCGAGTTCTACTCGTCAAACCCGATCGATAGACACCCATATTGCATGGTTTCACATCAAATAATTGGTCCACACGGCCGCCATCTTGAATTTCGGTCCGCCATCTTGGATTTCAAAATAGCGTCGGACATCGATTTTCGAGTTCTACTCGTCAAACCCGATCGATAGACACCCATATTGCATGGTTTCACGTCAAATAATTGGTCCATATGGCCGCCATCTTGAATTTCGGTCCACCATCTCCTCGGATTTCAAAAATGGCATCGAACATCGATTTTCAAGTTCTACTCGTCAAACCCGGTCGATAGATACCCATATTGCATGGTTTCTCGTCAAATAATTGGTCCACATGGCCGCCATCTTGAATTTCGGTCCGCCATCTTGGATTTCAAAATGGCGTCGGACATCGATTTTCGCGTTCTACTCACCAAGTATATGCGATAAAATTTTCGCTTTCAAATTTGGCAAATATTTGGTCGCAATACGCATACTCGGGAATCATACTGTAATTTGCCGCTATTCTGCTGCACACCGAGCAAGTCGCTTGAATCGAACGCGAACTGAACGTGTAAACAGCTTAATTCAATTCACTTGAACGAAAAAAAAGTTGAACATGTTCAACTTTTGGCAAGTCAATTGAATTCAACTGAGTTGTTCAATTCACTTGCCCTGTCAAAACGTAGCATGATGGTGCATTTCAATTTGTTCTATACAGCTGTGCAGTAACCAACACGAAATGAGCGAAAACAAAGCGAGAATCACCATTTTTCTGTGGGGGCTGCCTATCTGATTCTGTTTTTTCGCGCTTGTATACAAGTTTGATAAATTTGTTATCATGGCTTGTTATGATTCGGAACATTTTTTGGCTCTCTTTTATCGTTGTTCGTTATCTATTGAGAGCGATTTCTGCAAACCCTGCTCAAAATGCATGAAACTGTGAGACTGTTTTGGGACTTTGAAAAAATTGCTTATGGCGAAAGCAATTTTTTATCGAATTTATAAACCGGACGTTACGGAAACATTTCATAAGCCCTAAAATATGCCCCTATGTCCCAAAACAGTCGATTTTTAAAAAAAAAATAATTCTCAAAGTTTCATGCATTTTGAGTCCTTTGGCATAAAAAAAATTCCCCCTTGTGAGAAAAAAAAAGTTTTGATTAATTTTGGGCACCCCTAAATCATGCCAGATTTAGCTTAAATTTTGCATAGGGGAATATTTTTCGCTACGAAAACGTTTGCGTATCGTCCGGTGTTAAAATTCGATGAAAAACAATTTTCTTCATCTGAAAAAAATGGTAAGTCCCAAAAATGTAAGAGAAAAAAATCGATTTTATAATTCTCTATACAGATAATTAATTTGACTGTCAGAGGAAAAATATTCTACTTATAGTTATTCATCTTAAACCTTTGTGTGGTCTGTTATTAAATTTAACCAAAGTATTTGGGTTTTGAGTTAATTTCAACAGGGTGTTCGATATTTTAAAAAGAGAAGACGCAAGTTTTCATTTTTGTTCTTCAAAAATGTTTATTCACACATTCAATTCTCTAATTTTGTTTGCGCTAACATCGACTCTGACCACTATCTAGTGATGGTTAAACTGCGCCCAAAACTATCCGTCATCGACAATGTTCGGAAGGATATGTTGTTGTGGAAGGAAGGGGTTATATGCCCCATCTACAAGAAAGGCGACAAGCTGAAGTGTGAGAATTTTCGAGCGATCACCATTTTAATGCCGCCTACGAAGTGAAATCCCAGAATGCGTTCGTGGAAAGTTGTCAAGCCGGCTTCGTTGACGGCCGCTCGACAACGGACCAGATCTTTACTGTACGGCAAATTATTAAAAAATGCCGTGAATATCCGGTCCTAACTCACCACCTGTTCATTGATTTCAAGGCGGCATACGACAGTATATACCGCGTAGAGCTATTGAAAATTATGGACGAGAACAGCTTTCCTGGGAAGCTTACCAGACTGATCAAAGCAACGGTGGATGGTGTGCAAAACTGTGTGAAGATTTTGGGCGAACACTCCAGTTCGTTCGAATAGCGCTGGGGACTAAGACAAGGATGGACTTTCGTGCCTATTGTTCAATATTGCGCTAGAAGGTGTCATACGGAGAGCCGACTGTAACAGCCGGGGTACGATTTACAACAGATCCAGTCAATTTATTAGTTTCGTGGATGACATGGATATTGCCGGGCGAACATTTGCAAAGGTGGCAGAACTGTACACCAGCCTGAAACGTGAAGCAACAAAATTTGGACTGGTGGTGAATGCATCAAAGACAAAGTACATGTATGTGGGCGGAGCCAATCGCGACAGGGCCCGCCTGGGAAGCAGTGTTACGATAGATGGGGATACCTTCGAGGTGGTCGAGTAATTCGTCTACCTCGGATCCTTGCTAACGGCTGATAACAATGTTAGTCGTGAAATACGAAGGCGCATCATCTGTGGAAGTCGGGCCTACTACGGCCTCCAGAAGAAGCTGCGGTCAAAAAAGACTCGCCACTGCACCAAATGTGTCATGTACAAAACGCTAAAGGACTAGACCCCTTTACGGACATGAAACATAGACAATGCTCGAGGAGGACTTGCAAGCACTCGGAGTATTCGAGAGACGGGTGCTTAGGACCATCATTGGCGGTGTGCAAGAAGACAGTGTGTGGCGGCGAAGAATGAACCATGAGCTCGCCCAACTCTACAGCGAACCCAGTATCCAGAAGGTAGCTAAAGCCGGAAGGGTACGATGGGCAGGACATGTTGCAAGAATGCCGAACAGCAACTCTGCAACGATGGTGTTCGCTACCGATTCGGCAGGTACGAGACGGCGTGAAGCGCAGCGAGTAAGGTGGGTAGATCAGGTGCAAAACGACTTGGCGAGGATGGAGAGATGCAGCCTCGAATCGTGTATTGTGGCGTCAAATTGTTGATTGAAAATGAAAAATAAATGAGTTGTCGCCATCGCGGCGATGAAATCGCTTTGGCCTAGGGGAGCCTTTAGAACTGCAGTCACCAAGGATGCCATGCGGCTCTTCCGTATGAATTATTTTTTTCACTAAAATTCATTGCGGTTGTGTTTCGTAATTTGTAGAAAATTCCTTACTTTTTCTTGTATATAGTGCTGTTCCAAACAAGGATCGATTTATCTCCAATATGAGCATTGCCCGAACCAAAAGCATCAAAACCAGAATTTCACTGCTACTGACGCCAACGTCAGGCCCTGTATGATTTCCCCCTAAAACGCTATGGACGTATTCCTTCGACGAACGCTTGTCTGTTACCGACGGTAAATTTCGTCCATTGTCAAACGATTGTGATTTGCACCTTGGTGAAAATTCGTCTAGACATAACCTCAAAGTTTGAATCCATAGGAGAATGATAACAATGGACGAACGTTAAAGACGAAACACAGAGTACACTGTGAAAAACGTATAATGCGAATCCATATAAGTTACAATTTGTTGAAAACTAAGTCAAAAACATATTCATAACCCCACCCTTATTTAACCTCAAGTTGAGATTAAATAAGAGTAGCCGATTATCTCGGAGAAGCAAAAGGTCAACTACGCCATAGATCCGGTTAGCGCAGCAAGGGCTCAATACTGTGGCCCTGGTACTCCACAGGCTCCGTTTGCGGTTAGGTTCTTATTAGACCTCCTAACCATTCATTTGTAGGCACGGTAAGCATAAAGCCGCATCACACCGAGAAATGCGGGTCACTTGTATGGTGGACTTTTATCACTTGAACAGGCAATCCGTAATGTTATTCTTAGCCAGATAACCAGCTGCCGACACCACACGGCTACCTAGGCTGTTCGTAGAGAGAAGTAGACATTGATTTGACATCAACCCTCAATGTGGCCGAACAGCCATAAAAAAGAGGACCCGGAATCCCGGAATGCCGGAATGCCGTAGAGAGCAGTGGACCACTCAAATGCTTCGAATTATGCTCTTTTAATCATTCCATTGTGGTTGAGATGAACGATCAAAATTAGGTAGGTAAAATGAGAAAAGTGCCTACCCGAGCAGCACAAATCAGACAAAAATAGTTACAGCAACTTGATTGTGAGTACATCTGGTCACAGAGAACAGACATTGATGCTCGAACAAAATTTCGGTAAAAACGTGTGTAAAGATGCAAATCGCAGCTCATTTTAGGAGCTCATTTTAGGAGTTGGTCTGAATAGATTTGAATGAATGGAATTGAGTATTCGTACTTAAGCGTATATGCAAATAGTGAAAACGAATCAAGTCAGTTTTGAAACGGTTGCGTTGACAGACGGACGTAAAGTCACGACAGCCCTGTGGATAACTTTAAACCACAAACCATTTTTCCAGCGGTCTTTCAGACGCGCCACCACAAACCATTTTCTGATGGTCTTCGAGACGCGTCTTGTGATATCGCAAACCATGAACCATTTTCCTACGTTCTTGTTAACTTTTCATCTCGTTATTTTGCATTAATTCTACAGCAAATTTCGGTTCTATGCTATCATAGTTTCTGCTTTTATGGAAATATTCGAGAATCGAACAATGATTACAAAATTAGCAACGTATTCTCGGAAATATCAGGGCATGCAATTCAAATGATTCTTGTCATATTGTGTTTGGGTTCTGATAAAAGTTTGTCGCTAGGTGCGCTTGTCAGTAACAAACTCTGTTGACGAAAAAGGGTATATTGTTAGGCGGTGCTCGAACATTGATTCCCTGGGCATAACCAAAATCGGCAACTGTTAGTCATCAAGAGACAAAAAGTGTAAATCAAGCTCTATCTGGAATAAGGGCGAATGTCGCAAGAGAGAATTCTCTTCGCCGACTTCCCCTCTTTTAAATTAAAGTGACAAGCGGATGATTTCGTTACGGGTTTTCCCCTCAGAACGAAAGAAAACATTGAAAACTTGCATTCTGAGGTGATAAACCGCGATGAAATCCATTGCTTGTCACTTTTATTTAAAAGAGGGGAAGTCGACGAAGAGAATCCTCTCTTGTGACATTCGCCCTTTTACCAGATAGAGCTTGAAATATGAGACATTTTTTTGATATTTTCTGATTTTGATGCTGAAAGGATATTTTAAGCCTGGAACCCAAGAAGGCATAACCAAAATCGACAACTGTTAGTCGTCAAGAGTCAAAATGTACAAACTCGTCTTATGACAAGTGAAGACATTCCACTAAAAATCTCAAAATAATTTTCTTAACTGGAAGGATGTTTTGAGCCTGGAACACTCAACCCAAGAAGGCATAACCAAAATCGGCAACTGTTAGTCGTCAAGAGTCAAAATGTGTAAATATGTTAGACTTTTTTTTTTTTATATTTTCTGATTTTGATGCTGAAAGGATATTTTAAGCCTGGAACCCAAGAAGGCATAACCAAAATCGACAACTGTTAGTCGTCAAGAGTCAAAATGTACAAACTCGTCTTATGACAAGTGAAGACATTCCACTAAAAATCTCAAAATAATTTTCTTAACTGGAAGGATGTTTTGAGCCTGGAACACTCAACCCAAGAAGGCATAACCAAAATCGGCAACTGTTAGTCGTCAAGAGTCAAAATGTGTAAATATGTTAGACTTTTTTTTTTTTTGATATTTTCTGATTTTGATGCTGAAAGGATATTTTAAGCCTGGAACCCAAGAAGGCATAACCAAAATCGACAACTGTTAGTCGTCAAGAGTCAAAATGTACAAACTCGTCTTATGACAAGTGAAGACATTCCACTAAAAATCTCAAAATAATTTTCTTAACTGGAAGGATGTTTTGAGCCTGGAACACTCAACCCAAAAAGGCATAACCAAAATCGACAACTGTTAGTTATTGATAGTCGGAGTGTGTAAATATTTTATTTTTATCATCAGACTAAGGCCGGAGTGGCCTGTGCTGCACATAAAAGACTTCTGTGTGTAAATATGGGTGTGTGCGAAAAAGTTGTATATTTTATGGTATTGATGCTGGAATGATGTTTTAAACCTGGTAAACTCAACATAAAAAAGTATGTAGCACGTCCTTAAGGTTGAGGAAATTGGCAAGAGTAGAGGAGAAGGTGAATGTAGAGATTGTATGATGTAGAACAAAAAATGTATGCAGCTCATTTTGGGAGTTGGTCTGAATAGATTTGAATGAATGGAATTGAGTATTCGTACTTGAGCGTGTATGCAAAGAGTGAAAACGAATCAAGTCAGTTTTGAAACGGTTGCGTTGACAGACGGACGTGAAGTCACGACAAGAAGTAGGAAGTGAGAAGTCAAAAATGGAAAGAGAAAAGTGAACTGAGAACAGAGAACTTCTTCCTTCATCATTTTTCCTTCTTCGTTCTTCTTCCTTTTATCTCCTTCTACCTTCATCCTTCCTCTTTTTTCCGTCTTCCTTCTTCCATCTTCCATCTTTTTCCTTCTTCCTACTTCCTTCACACACTTATTAAGAAAATGTATTTCAACATTCCGGCCAAACGGCTTGCGGCCAAATGACGTTCGGTCAAATGTCCCTTTCGGCCAAATGGCATTCGGATAAACGACATTCGGCCAAATGGCATTCGGCCAAATGACCCTAAACCGTAATGTGTGTGTTGCTAGGGTATGTACTATGAAGATGGGAAAAACCGAGATTTCCCAAATTTGGATGGAATTGGCGAAGCGAAACGGATTGTACGACAATTCCCCGAATGCTATTTCCCCGAATGTAACATTTCCCCGAATAAAACAATTCCTCGAATGCTTTTCTCTTCTTTTTGAGTGCGGCACAAAGCAATGGGTTTTTTAAAACTTTATTTAGGTGTTTTTTTTTCAAACTCAAAATTAAGTTCAACACCGATGAGAAAAAACGTTGGCGATTGGTATCCAGATAGCCATACAAACAAAGGTTTAGGATTACCGATCCGGAGGTTGCGAGTTCGATCCTCGGTTAGGCCTAGGATGCTTCCGGGTGGGAAGCATTTTCGGCTCCTTGAGTACAGTATATCCATTGTACTTGCCACACAAGACATTCATGCAACTGGCAGCAACGGGAATGCTTTCAATAACTGTGGAAATGCGGGGAGGAGATGATGACTTCTTTAGATGATAGCATCGCCCGGTATTAGGGGAAAGGAAGTGATACGAAAATTCTTTTTAGCTTTTAGTGGAATGTATTTACTTGTCATAAGACGAGTTTGTACAATTCCATTTAATTCCACTACTTTATAGTACCTTTGACAGATACGTATTTCGACCTCAATAGTTAGATCGTCTTCAGTGTCTAAGTACAAGACACTGAAGACGACCTTACTGTTGAGGTCGAAATACGTATCTGTCAAAGGTACAATAAAGTTGTGGAATTAAATGGAATTGTACAAACTCGTATTATGACAAGGAAAGGAAGTGATAATGCTTTCCTCATATGAATACGTTTTCCCGGTATAAGGCAAAGAGGATAGATAGTCCCTTCTTTAAATGAACTCGTTGGTCTAGAACAGTGGACCCCAGCATGCTTACTATCAAGGGCCGCACAGAAATTTCGAGCTGTTGAAGCGGGCCGCAGTATATTTTCAACATTTATTTTCAGTTTAAATAGCATATTACAAAATATTGTACATTTGTACTAACTATTTTATTCTTATGAATCTTTTTCAAATAAAATATGTACTTGTAAGGACATTTCATTCTACTAACTTTTAGTCTTTAGTACCCTTTTTGCAGTAGCGCACTTCACAAGAAACTTCACCAAAGCATCTTTTTGGCTCAGTTGGCAGAACATATTTTCAGTGGTTTTCCCATATGACCATATTACGATCGATTCTGTAGTTTCGATCTTATGTTTTCTATGGTTGACGTTTATTGCGCATTATAACTTGTCGTAACAAATAACGGAGGGTTCTGGAAAAAACCCCATGTGGGATTTTTGGGAGCATCCTCTCGAGATTCTAAGAAGCATTCACTCAACATTCTGAGGAAAATTCATTCGAGATTCTGAACAGAATTCGTTTGATATTCTAAACAGAATTCGTTCGAGGCTCTGTACAGAATCTGTTCTGAATTTCAAACAGAATCCGTTTTGAATTCTAAAGAGTGTCCGTTCGTGATTCTGAACAGATTCAGAACGAGTTTCGAAGCAGTATCCTTTCGGGATTCGTTTGAAACTTTGAATAGAGTCCGATTAGGATTCTGTATGAGATTCTGAACATAATCCGTTTGGAATTCTGAACAGAAGCTGTTTCTGATTCAGAAAAGAATTCTAATGGTATTTTGAACAGAATCCACATTCAACGTAGGAATTTGCAGGAAGTAAAAATCCAGCAAAATTTCAGTTCGATTTTGCTAAAACCTAACCTATTTTGAAAAATAAAAGCATTTTTATTACGGAGCAGTTTTTACCTGTAGTTCAACATTTAGTTCCTTTAAATCTGCGATAAAATACCTATTTGCTACTATCATAACCCGGTGTGATAACATCGAAATACATTTGCATAACCTAAATCAAACTTCAACATCATAATGATAAAAACTTGACAACTACAAATTGGGAATGATAAAAACCTTTTCCTGTCGTATAATGCTTATCAATGGGCCACATGTAGTGTATTCTCCGAAATCCTTCGCGGGCCGCAAGAAAAGGCTTGAAGGGCCGCACTTTGGGGATCACTGGTCTAGAATAAAGTGAAAGAATGAGACAATGCATCCTTTAAATTATCGCATCTGCCCAGTGTAATGTAAATGGAAGAGATAATGCCTGCTTTATATGAACTCGTCTGTCTGGTATAAAACGTCCGTCCGCAATAAGGCAAGAAGAGGAGATAATTTGTTCACTAAAGTAGAGCGCTTGTCATGTTTAATAAAGGATTGATATAGAGAAATTATATGCTGCTGCTATGCTACACCACACTTTCCTACAATTAATTGCATATTATTCGGCAACTCGGCCGTACGAACCATTTTTTTTGTTAAATATCTTGGCTGTGCATATGCACAGCACATGCTTCGAAATGGACAAAGTGATATGAAATTTCCGGAAAAGAATCCACGTGTCTTGGAGGAACTCGAATATATATCGCCTATTTTTAAAGAAGCGACCACATCTACCATTGCCTTATTTCGTGAAAATGTCTTCTTTAAAAGAATGGATCACATTCCCCATTATCTCATTTCGGGCAAATACATTATTAAAGAAATAATAATAACATTAATTATCTGGGGAAACATTCACTAAAGAAGGGACACATTTACAATTGCATTATTGTGAGCAAATGCATTCTTTTTGCCTTTCTCGTATTTAAAAAGGAATCACATTCACCATTGCCCCATTCCAGCTCAGCGCATTATTTTTGTTTAAAAGGATTCACATCCATCATTGCCTTTAATTTCTTAAGAAGGTATATACAGGACATAAGTTTGATTTCAAAGATAAAACAAATATTTACCAGAATGCTTTCAATAGGAATTGCCGTTTATGATTCTAATAAAAAAAAAAATACAGCCGTTGTTTGACTATTTTAGAACAAAAGCTTCCTCGGAAATCACTTGGAGATCTTGGAGGATCAATAACATCTAATACTACCAAAGGATATTAGGCTGATAATGATCACTCTTGAACGTATTTTTGAACGCTGCTCATTTCGGACGCACACAGTCGATTGCGAAGATGTGTTTGCCAGAAGTACTTTTTTCGGGGAATTGTTAATTCGGGGAAATTGCATTCGGGGAATTAGTTTTCGTGGAATTGTCGTACAATCAGCGAAACGCCTCAGCAACTTACGATGCATTACGCGCCTCCATGTACGGTTCCCCGAAATACTGTTTTTATCTGTTGTGTCGTCATGTCCAGAGCTGTTTTTGGTTCACTTCACTGTTCATATTTGGATGAACACTGTCAATTTCTGATCAAATATAAATTACTGTTTAACTGAATACTCTTATTATGATTTAAACGATTTTCCACAGAGATCTGACCCCGAGGTTATGTTTTCTTCGAATGCATTTACCATACTCAGTACCAATCATATGAGTGAATCTGTGAAGAAGAGCTGAGAAAGTAATTTTACGATTTGCTTGGAAGTTTGTCAAAATTCGGGCCAAATTTTCTTCGTGAAGGTGAATATTTTATGTTCGTCTAGCGAGTAGTAATGTTTTCTTCATTATAAATATTTTCTTTAATTTCAAAATCTTTTTTTCATTAAAAATAAAATAAAAAA
Source organism: Armigeres subalbatus (assembly GCF_024139115.2). Taxonomy (NCBI): domain Eukaryota; kingdom Metazoa; phylum Arthropoda; class Insecta; order Diptera; family Culicidae; genus Armigeres; species Armigeres subalbatus. Next base: position 35,636,297 of record NC_085140.1, on the reverse strand, counting down.
TGACCGCGCATTTAACATTTTATGATATTGCCGTCTACCCCACTAGCCTGGTGTTCAAAACACATACAAAGTTGTTCTAAATCCACGCAAAATATCAAACTCTAATGAATCAATTCAATATTTTTCAAATAATATTGTCATCTAGGGTAATTCGCCAAATGTTGAACAGTTAATTTCTTCGCCTATTGTTAAACGCACGTGCATTTCTTATGGGAGTTCAACAATAGGGGATAAAATTAGCCGTTCAACATTTGGCGGTTTCCCCTATATATTTTTGATAACGCAGGATTTTTAAATCTTGTATTTCGTCATCATAACTCTATGTCTATTTTGCTTCTTATCCCATCTGAAACCCCACCAATAGTCGCCTCGTCGCTTCCAAACCCAGCTGCAATCCTTCGTCCCACGAACCCCGAATAAGAAATTCCCTTTTGAACTACATCGAAAAAAACCTGTGTTCCGTCGAAATTTGATCTTTTTCTCGAACCACCTATTGAATTATCCCTTGTTGATGGCTGCAATGGCCACAACACTATTTTCTCACTGGAATCGTTTCTGGTTGGAAATGCGTTAACTGCTATTCTATTGCTTGCGCTGGTGAATTACTGTTCCACTGCCACGACCATCATTCTACCGAGTACGTGCATTCCCCGGCAGAATCGAAGGCGTTGCTGTAAAACTTTATTCCTGAACCAAAGACGTATTCAACGCAACAAACCAACCGAAACACGATGGTGAGCGTTTTACAGTTGCTGGCAGTGAACCGAATCCTGAGCTCGACCGGCACCAAACACAGGAAGTGGCGACAGAACAATTCTAACTTTGTAACTCCGTCAGCGTGCGTGGGCCTCGGCCTCACCACCATCGGGGCTTGTTAACCAGCGCGAAAAGGATTGTGGAAACTTTGGGAAAATTTTCCGCCCCGCCTAGCGTGCACTTTTATAGTCGTCTTGCGGAAACATGGGGACGGGCAGGACTCGAGTCACGCGGAGGAAAATGGAATGAATAATAAATTTAGTGTAAATATTTCACGTTCACGTCTTGTTCGTCGTCGCCGCATTTGACGCCGAATGTGAAATGGAAATTGAACTGGGTGCTGAGAACTTCAACTTCATTGGGCGTATGTATTGAACAGGGCTGGAATGTGTTTTGCTGACACACTTTATACAAATTGATGCAAAGAAGGTCGAAGAAAGTCTTAAATTATCAACCGAAGATCACTAAGCCGATAAATAAACAGCTTTTGTAACAATATAGTGCCATAGAACATAAAGAAAACAAGACTAATCATCTACAATTGATCATATTAGGTTCAGAGGAATAAAATATGATTGAGTAGCTGTGTTCTATGAAATTATGAGTTGACATTAGGGAAAGAACGCCTCACAAAGCTCTGGTCTTTGCAACTTCCACTTACTCACGCTTCTACGGGCCTAGATTGCAGCTGCTGATAAGAACCGCCAGTTAAGGGTTGCATACTTAACTGGTAGTGTAGTCTGGGCACTATTGTCCTTCTGATAACTACTAGAATGAAGGGGTGCATACTGTGGGACATGTCAAGGATATGGTTGGGTTTGACAGTGGCTTCTGTTAAATTTCTATAAAAAGCTTCATGTATTCTGATGGAAAACAGGACTTTAAACAAATCTTACCCTAATAATCGAGGACACAGACGCATCAAGGAGCTGCTATTTCCCGGCAGCCATATCTAAGATGGCAATCTCACCCCTAGTGCCAATAACATCTTCATCTTCTTCTTCTTCTTATATGCATTACATCCCCACACTGGGACAGAGCCGCCTCGCATTAACTGCGAGGTTTCTAAGCCAGGTTACCATTTTTGCATTCGTATATCATGAGGCTAGCACGATGATACTTTTATGCCCAGGGGAGTCGAGACAATTTCCAATCCGAAAATTGCCTAGACTAGCACCGAGAATCGAACCCAGCCACCCTCAGCATGGTCTTGCTTTGTAGCCGCGTGTCTTACCGCATGGCTAAGGAGGGCCCTTGCCAATAACATACTGTTCCCAAATCTTAACAAAAAAAATCGAGAAACCAACAAAGAAAGCATGACATGAAACAAAGAACATGAATTGGAACATGGAATGTTTTTACGTTAACTCGGCAATGTAAGCTGGCACAATTCACCAGCGAGGCGCGGCGCACGAAGCTCGGAATCCTGGCCAAAATTTGGAGAACTCGAACTACCGTCGGGACAGGTATTGTTATTTTCCGCTATTCGAGAGAACAACGCACTACGAGGAATTGGTTTCCTGCTGAACACCCAGACACAGGCGGCGTTCATCAAGTGGGAACCAATTAATGGGAAAATAATCATTCATAACACTGGTAGGGACCCTCACCTATGCTACTGAGTTACAGGACAAGATTTTTTGAATTTAACTGAATGCCGTCGTGGATAAAGTTTCGAAAGGTGACATCAATATTTATACATTGGCAATTTCAATGCAAAGGATCCGACTACACGGACTATAAGCGTATTATTGGACGTCATGGTCTTAAAAAAAGTGTAGAAATGGTGAGAATATTTGCAGAATTCTGTGGCAATAATGACATGGTGATTGGAAGATAGCTCTACTCCCATCGACAAGTACATAAAGTCACGTAGATCTCTTGTGATTAACATACTGGAAATCGAATCAACCACATTTGTATCAGCCGAAAATGGAGACGAAGCACATAACATATGTGTAACTCGGGTAGCAAAAGTTGTACCCTTATAACACTTTTTATTTGTTATACGGAACATCGAAACGTCAGAAGATAGTATAACAGTATTTGATCTAACAAGGGGTCACGCGACTTATATTGTATATCTGAATACGATTCGCGTTGGAATTATACAAAAGATTTTCTCTAGTGGCGTTGGGTGTTTAGGAGCAGAAATTGTTTTTTTTTATTAATTGGAGATTGGGGTAAACAATATTAACGTAGAAAAGAAAGGAGTTTAAGGTATGTAACTGATTTAATATTGCATTGATATTGATGCGACAAACTCGAACAAAATCCATTTGTGCGCCGCGCACGGGCTGTTAACCAGTAAACGATAAATTTGTTTGGTGTTTGGTGGAAATATTATGTTTTCGAAAAGCATATCAAATGCTCATTCATTGCCATGAGCATATTTATTAACTGCATTTCTCAAACAATTCCTATGCTCTGCCGTAAAAAAGTGACGTATACGCCATTTTCCAAAAATAGCGTTATCGAGTACTACTCATCGAGCTATTTAACAGAAAATGGAAATCACGCATGTTGTAAAATGGCTGTTACTGTTATCTGAAAAGGTGACGTTTTAACCATTTTCAAAAATGGTGTTAACGAGTAGTACTCATCGTGCTCTATAACAGAAAATGGAAAACTAGTATGTTGTAATTTGGCGCATACGTCACTTTTTCAGATTACGGCAGTATGTGTGGCGTCTCTCCCAATGGTGTGGCATCGCAACCGAATTTGACTTTTTTCTAACATGTATGTATCCGACTTTTTGCCTTTCAATGTTTCCTCCTTAAACTATCAATAACAACAAGTAGAGTTTCATTTACCGGATTATTTTGAAGAAACATTGATTTTTAAAAAGTTGGATTTACCCACAGTTAAATGTTCAATGCATATTTTTGGTGTTTTCTGTTCCCTTTTTACATGTCGTTGAAATTTCTCTACTTTTGGTAAAGAGTATTCGGAATACTATCAACCTAAAAGCAATGTTCTAATAATGAAAAGAATGCCATGAAAAGAGATAACATTAATATCGTACATCGTAATAACCTATTCAGATTACATGCTTCATGGCATGTTAAAGATTATCTTGATTTCAACGTTGAATCATCACATTTTCATTTTATATGATCTCCGAATTGGAAACACCTCACAGTTGCAATGTTATCCTGCATTATGATAAGCGAGTTTGCTTTCGTACGATTGATAATTTATAATGTTGCTTCTAATCTATCTATTTTGTGATTGTTGCGCATCGTAGACAAACATTGGTTTATCCCTCGTCATCCTTTTGAAAAAACCGAAGACTGCATATATAAAGATTCGTTCCCAATGTAGAACAGTTCTAAGGGATATACTTTTCTACACATGTTGAATAAAATCTAGATTTTTACCATGCTGACTCAAAAATATTATATCAGTTTTAGAGGAATTTTATTTTCGTATGATAAATAAGTTAAAATGGATAAAAGACAAACATTTCATCAAAAATCGCCTGAAAATAGAAGTTCACCCTTCAAATAAATCAAATTAGACTTTATCAAATACAATTTGGTTAGTAAGAGCATAGGAGAGACCTTCTTTTGGATGCAATCCGTCATTTTTAAAAACAATGTAAAAAATTGATGATAGAAAAATAAATATCATTATACTTCGGCTACAGATCTTGCTCTTTGCAGTCTTGGAAAAAAGTGTTATAATTTTCTGATCATATGGTATTTGTTTACACTTGAAAATGACAGAACGATGTTCCCGTTCCCAATTATAACAGTTATGGCTCATCAAAAGGGGGTGAACTTTTGGATTGGATTTTGTTCAAAGATCCACTTATGTTATGTGGACGAAGCCTTCTTAATGTCCGAAATAATTGACGACATCCGATTGCTCATTGTTCGGATTCAGCGGCGGGAGGAGAAACTCGGATGGCGATTCAACACACGTCGACTAGAAGATCCAGTTGTGAAGAGATCGTTTAGAGAAGCAAAGGCCGCCATAGAGTGAGCCATAGAGCCAAATACAATCACCGTCAACGATGTTCGGTTCTAGAGAAGGAAGTTAAACGCTGCTGCAGACGAGACAGGCGAGCGTGGGTGGTCTCCTTGGTCTTAGAAGGGGAAAAACCGTAACAATTGGCGATTATCGCCTCCTCTTCATTAACTCACACCATCTGAGTGAAGCAAGGATGAATCTGAGGATGCCAGTTAAAGACGTTACAGGTCAGTTACTCATCGACTCAATTGATCAATTGAAACGTTGGACTCCGGGATTTTTCTGGCCGAATGGATGCAGGGCGCCTTGGTGAAAATCCCGAAAAAGGTAAATCTGGCTGTATGCAGCAACTGGCGGGGCATCATGTTACTGTGTATTCAGGAGAAGGTAACAATGACTCTATGATTGTAGCAGGCAGGTTTCCGCCAACTAAAGAACAAGTGTAAATCAATTTGTCAAGCTCCGTATCATCCTAGAGCAGGTCAAGGATTTCCGAGAGTTCCTATATTTGATATTATTTACTACGAAAAAGCTTTCGATCGTTTGAACCACGAAAATTTTTGAGTCGCCCTTAGTCGCAAGGCACTTCTGAACAAAGTCGTAGTTTGGTATTGCATTGAAAATGACGCCTCCAAAGAGCAACCATTGCATTATGGTCCAGGATACAGATTTATGCGGTAAGATGCATTTTACGCAAAAACTATATTTTTTAGAAAAAACTGTTGTTCTACAAAAAATTTCGAAAATGTAAAGTCATCATTATGGTGCTATCAAAAAATAGCGTGGCCCATCATATAAAAAATAGATTTTTTTTTTATTTCTCGGGATACTGACATGTTATGTTATACAAAGTTGTAGCGTAGTTTATTCCAATAAATTTTGCTAAAAAAGATTTATCTGTAGCAGAGCATAAAATATTCATCTTCTTGAAGCAATTTCAGTCCGAATTTTGACAAACATCGCATGATTATTCAAAACATAGAATGACATAGTCAGACGACTACTCCACCAACTCATTCATTCGGTGTTTACTACCGTTGAAAGTGCCTCGTGGATGAAAATCGGATTCAGTTCTATGTGATAAACTTCTTTACTCATTTAAAACTTGTTCAGATTTCAGATAATTTATCAATTTGTAGAATGTGCATAAATATTCAATGACTAATATTCAATCGAATATTGTCAGTCCAGAGCCGACTATGAATGTGTCTGGAATTGAGCTGACAAGTGAAGAGAGGTGGACATCATCAAAAATTTTCGATTATTTTACACTTTGATCTGTAGCCCTTAAGTTGGCTGATTTAGAGCAATTTTGCCTAATTAGATTAGGGTGTACCTAAAAAAACAATATTTTTGATCTACTTTTTTTGTTCTAGACTTTTAGACCTCAAAAATGCAACTTTTGATGGGTAAATTTGCTCCATATCTTTTTCCGATCAAAAGTTATAATCATTTTTCTGTTAAAATTACATTTTTTTCAAAAGTTGATATCTCCGGTTAGGGCAGACTGAAAAAATATGCTCATACGGCATTTGAAAGAGCAATTCATATTCTTCATTATGTCAAAAAATTGGAGATACGTTATTTTTTATCTCAAGTTTTGCCATTTTTACTAAAATCATGATTTTCAAGTAAATTGATATACATAACTCGACAATGGAAGAAGATACAAACGATATTCTTATAGCAAAACACGCGTTTTGAAATACCCTTAAGTCTTCAGAGGGTGACATTCGTGAAAAATAAAAAATGAAAAATCTACAGCTTTAACACTTTTTATATGTTTTATCATTATCAACACGGCAAGATTAACGAGAAAAGATGCATTTTCGGAAAAAGTATACCTTTAAGCTAAAAAATTTGTTCCACAAAGTTCTTCTGGATACTTGGGTCCTTATTATAGAGTGATCGAAAAATAGAGTGGGCCGTTTTAAAAAATTTTGAAACTTTATTTTTTTATTTTGCGGAATAGTGACAAAAAATGTTCTATATGCAGACCATCTATGCCTCTTTTGCTTGGCTGACATCTATGTCTAATGCTTGCACATCCCTTCAACGAGCTAATATGTGTTTTGGGAGATATGCAGGTCCTTTACAGTTTCCTTTGTTCTTCTGACAAAAAAAAAACTCAAATATTTTTGCTATTTTCTTTCTTCAAAGTTTTTTGTTTGTTTTGTCACTGCCGTTCTGTTCCTTAGTGGTCCGTAGGTCTAGCTATCAAGCAGATGCTCTCAGTCGAACTATTCCTCGAGCACGCCCACACGCCACACCGTCCCTGGCACCAAATGACCAGAAGAACAGTCGAAATCCCTTGATGCCGAATAATAAGCCCTGATAATCCTTTAAAATTGTAAACTTAACCTCAAGTCCCCACAATTACTTTGTCTTATGTGGTTTTGATAATATAATGATATCGATTGTACATAACATAAAGAATCGTGGCTCCGTAAAGTGTTATGCACGCCTGAGCTTATCAAATAAACCGGAATTGCTGTCATCGAAGTCATCTAACTGATTATACACTCGTTTGCCTTTGTTGCGTAAGCACTTGGATGATCTTGGAAAAGAAGGAATTCTAATTTCAAGAGAGTCACTAGCGTTGGTCTACCTTGGGTTTCAAAAAAAAAAGAATGAAAGGTATTTTACAATAATTTGTAACATATGTTGTGCACATGCAACACGCATGAGCCTACAAATAATCGTTTCGGGTACTATTTTACCTGATCAGCAAAATGTTCGCACTTTTTCACTTCAACCTGTCGAGTGCCGAAGTTGGTCCAGTGATTCCGGGTGGTTCAATGGCGCCTCGACGATCAGAAGTCGTTCCTGTAACACGTCACGATCTGCTCGGCCTAGTCCTACACCGACGAAAGATTTCTCGGCGGTGGTATCGCCACTGAAATCGATCTCCTGTGTTTTTAAACGATTCAGTTCCCAAAATTATATTGGCCAACAATTTGACGCTACAATACACGGTTCGAGGCCGCATCTCTCCATCCTCAGATACGCCCCACGCTCGCCAAGTCGTTCTGCACCTGGTCTGCCCATCTCGCTCGCTGCGCTCCACGCCGCCTCGTACCTGCCGGATCGGAAGCGAACACCCTCTTTGCAGGGTTGCTGTCCGACATTCTTGCAACATGTCCTGCCCATCGTACCCTTCCGGCTTTAGCTACCTTCTGGATACTGGGTTCGCCGTAGAGTTGGGCGAGCTCAATGGTTCATTCTTCGCCGCCACACACCGTCTTCTTGCACACCACCAAAGATGATCCTAAGCATCCGTCTCTCGAATACTCCGAGTGCTTGCAAGTCCTCCTCGAGCATTATCCATGTTTCATGTCCGTAGAGGACAACCGGTCTTATTAGCGTCTTGTACATGACACTTCTGGAGCCCGTAGTAGGCCCGACTTCCACAGATGATGCGCCTTCGTATTTCACGACTAACGTTGTTGTCAGCCGTTAGCAAGGATCCGAGGTAGACGAATTCCTCGACCACCTCGAAGGTATCCCCGTCTATCGTAACACTGCTTCCCAGGCGGGCCCTGTCGCGCTCGGTTCCGCCCACAAGCATGTACTTTGTCTTTGACGCATTCACCACCAGTCCAACTTTTGTTGCTTCACGTTTCAGGCGGGTGTACAGTTCTGTCACCTTTGCAAATGTTCGGCCGACAATGTCCATGTCATCCGCGAAGCAAATAAATTGACTGGATCTGTTGAAAATCGTACCCCGGCTGTTACACCCGGCTCTCCGCATGACACCTTCTAGCACAATGTTGAACAACAGGCACGAAAGTCCATCACCTTGTCTTAGTCCCCGGCGCCATTCGAACGAACTGGAGTGTTCGCCCTAAATCTTCACATAGTTTTTCACACCATCCACCGTTGCTTTGATCAGTCTGGTAAGCTTCCCAGGGAAGCTGTTCTCGTCCATAATTTTCCATAGCTCTACGCGGTCTATACTGTCGTATGCCGCCTTGAAATCAACGAACAGATGGTGCGTTGGGACCTGGTATTCACGGCATTTTTGAAGGATTTGCCGTACAGTAAAGATCTGGTCCGTTGTCGAGCGGCCGTCAACGAAGCCGGCTTGATAACTTCCCACGAACTCGTTCACTAATGGTGACAGACGACGGAAGATGATCTGGTATATCACTTTGTAGGCGGCATTAAGGATGGTGATCGCTCGAAAGTTCTCACACTCCAGTTTGTCGCCTTTCTTGTAGATGGGGCATATAACCCCTTCCTTCCACTCCTCCGGTAGCTGTTCGGTTTCCCAGATTCTGACTATCAGTTTGTGCAGGCAAGTGGCCAGCTTTTCCGGGCCCATCTTGATGTGCTCAGCTCCGATACCATCCTTACCAGCTGCTTTATTGGTCTTTAGCTGTTGAATGGCATCTTTAACTTCCCTCAAGGTGGGGGCTGGTTGGCTTCCATCGTCCGCTGAACTGACGTAGTCATCTCCTCCGCTGCCTGTACTCTCAGCGCCATTCAGATGTTCCTCGTAGTGCTGCTTCCACCTTTCGATCACCACACGTTCGTCCGTCAAGATGCTCCCATCCTTATCCCGGCACATTTCGGCTCGCGGCACGAATCCTTTGCGGGATGCGTTGAGCTTCTGATAGAACTTGCGTGTATCTTTAGAACGGCACAGCTGTTCCATCTCCTCGCACTCCGCTTCTTCCAGGCGGCGTTTCTTCTCCTGAAAAAGGCGGGTCTGCTGTCTCCGCTTCCGTCTATAACGTTCCACGTTCTGTTGGGTACCTTGCTGCAGCGCGACCGCCCGCGCTGCGTCCTTATCCTCCAGAATCTGTCTGCACTCTTCGTCGAACCAATCGTTCCGTCGACTTCGACCCATATACCTGACGTTGTTCTCCGCTGCGTCGTTAATGGCTGCTTTGACTGTACTCCAGCAGTCCTCAAGAGGGGCCCCATCGAGCTCACCCTCTTCCGGCAACGCTGCCTCGAGATGCTGCGCGTATGCAGTGGTGACATCAGGTTGCTTCAGTCGCTCTAGGTCGTACCGCGGCGGTCGTCGGTACCGAACATTGTTGATGACGGATAGTTTTGGGCGCAGTTTAACCATCACCAGATAGTGGTCAGAGTCGATGTTAGCGCCACGATATGTCCTGACGTCGATAATGTCGGAGAAGTGCCGTCCATCAATCAGGACGTGGTCGATTTGTGATTCTGTCTGCAGTGGTGATCTCCAGGTGTACCGATACGGAAGGCTGTGTTGGAAGTAGGTGCTGCGAATGGCCATATTCTTGGAGGCGGCGAAATCAATTAGTCGTAGGCCGTTTTCGTTCGTCAGCCGGTGAGCGCTGAACTTTCCAATAATCGGTCTAAACTCCTCCTCTTGGCCAACCTGAGCGTTCAAATCTCCTATGATGATTTTGACGTCGTGGCTTGGGCAGCTGTCGTACTCACGTTCCAGCTGCGCGTAGAATGCGTCCTTATCATCATCAGTGCTTCCGGAGTGTGGGCTATGGACGTTGATTATGCTGAAGTTGAAGAACCGGCCTTTGATCCTCAACCTGCACATTCTTTCATTGATCGGCCACCACCCGATCACGCGCCTTTGCATATCGCCCATCACTATGAAAGCTGTTCCCAGCTCGTGTGTGTTGCCGCAGCTCTGGTAGATGGTATGATTACCTCTAAACATTCGCACCATTGATCCCTTCCAACAAACCTCCTGCAGCGCTACGATGCCGAATCCACGGTCCTTAAGCACATCGGCGAGTATGCGTGTGCTCCCGATGAAGTTGAGAGATTTGCAGTTCCACGAACCGAGTTTCCAACCTCTAGTCCTTTTCGTCGCAGTGGTCTTCGCCGATGGTTCCGGTCCGTACTCTCTTGTTGATTGTTCGTTGCTTATGATTTTTAAAGGCTGGCTTGCAGGGCCTGACACCAAACCCCTAAATTTCCGGAGGACCATTCCTCCTTATTTCCGGTGGGTCATGGTGCACAGTTTCACTTAAGAGTCCCTCGCTGGCACTCGGACGATGATCAGCCGCCCCTAACATGGAGAACAGACGCTGTTATGAGCCGATCCTGACATGGAGAACAGACGCTCAATAAGATTTGCACCTCCGGAGGAGCAAACCCCCTTCCCTGTCAGCATACGACCATAGTTCCCACCGGGGTTGGTTACCCGATCTTCCCTAAGGTTGCTCGTATCCCGGCCAGCGCCACGGGGAGGTAGGGATAGGAGTTGCTGGGTAAGAGGCTAAGGACCGCGACATGGGGTCTATTTTATTCCTTCAGGTACGCGAAGTACCGATGGTACGCTTTACCCAGAATTTGCCGTGCCTTTAGCGTGTGTTAATCACACATCAGCGTGTCATTAGGCAAGCAGCAAGCCATGACTTTGCCTCTTCTAGTCAGACCTCCGCGGTGTGCATACGCATCCACGGTAGGGACGTTCCGATACTCCGAAATATCGATATTTGATTCGATATGATAATCGAATGAAAGTATCAATATTACCGATATATTGGAATGAAAATATCGATATATCGGACAATCATATGATATTTTAGACATGCGAATATTTGATAATGACAAATGGCTTTTGTACATTAGTGTATCCAACCTGCGTCTATTGGTGGTTCAACAATCAACGATGTCGAAGTTCGTCGTAGTTTCAACTAATAGTGAAGGTGTTTTTAGCTTAACGTTTCATTTTGGCCGACCGCCTGAATTTCTTTGATTATATCAACTAAATTTACTGCACTTTCTAACAATTTTTCGAATTGCCTTGGAACATTCTCCTAAAAAATCTGTTTTTTTTTTACATTTACGGGAAATTATCTATTCTTTTCCGATCGTCCAATGGATTCTTTTTTTCGGAACTACTTAATTCATTTTATTTACCACGAAAAACTTTTAGGAAAAATCTGTTTTTTACTGTTCAATGGATGTATTTCGAAGTTTCCACGAAAATTTTCACGGAACTTCTCTTAAGTTTTTTTTTTATTCATATATTTATTTGGTAAGCACTCTGTGTTCTTAACCGCTACTGTGCCGTGATCTACTATGGTGTTCTGCTGTAAAGATTCCACACAGAATCTATTTTTGGATATCCATTATTCGTTATTGTTGTCGTTGCCAGTTCATCTTGTCGTGAGCCCATTGTGTTCGTTTGTCCATGTCGAGTATCTAATGATCGTTGCATTGTTCAGTTGCCATTTAATCCGGGTAACATTGGAGGAATCCCTCCGAGAAGAACAAGTTGTCAGTCGTCATCAGGCAGCCGTGACGGTAAGGCGCGTACCCCAAACGCCACCGTATGTGGGCTGCGAATCCGGCGTCTGACGAGGGTTTGGTGAAGGGGCTGAGAATCAAACCCATGACCATTCGCTTATAAGGCGAACGTGTAACCAACTACGCTACGGAACCCCCATCTCTTATGTTTGTAAGGGTCTTTCTTCTGAATTTCCGAACCAAATTTCGACCGAAAATTCTTCTAAATGTCTATAGGACATTCTTCTTCATTTCCACAGGAACTATTTCATACTAAATTTTTAATAATTCTATTAAGGCTTCGGTCCAATTAGCAAAACAAAATTAAACTTAAAAGAGACATTTCAAATGGAGGTGATAGTGGAAAATGTAAAATAAATTAGTAAATTGATAAACTGAAAAGTTCACCAGTTTTCTTAACCTTCCTTCCTTAACAGAAAAAGCACGCTTGCCGTACACAAAGGCGGTGGGACTGCACACGTGATCCAGGACCATGCGAGTCCCGGAAGGTTAAAGAATTTTCTGGCAAAATTCAATATTTTATTATTTTTTCCATTCAACTTTAAATTTTTCTCTTAAAATATGACTTAACCACAAAAAAAATGGTGGGGGAGGAGAGAGAAATAAAAATTGTTATATTGTGTTATCTCTTAATTTAAGTAAATTTTAAAATTTATAAGGTCTTCACTCAGTACTTGTGTTCTTTTTTTAATTCGATATATTGATATCGAAAGCAAAAGTATCGATATGACCGATATATTGAATGCAAAATATCGATACAAATATATTGGATATCGAAACAAATATATCGATTTTACGATATATCGGAAATATCGGAACGTCCCTAATCCACGGAGAGTCGCTGTCATAACTTCGTTCCGGCCATTTAGGGCTACACAATTTGGCGATCCTCACAGTTTATTTGTTGGATCCTGTCGCTGATTTCATGAGGTGAGTTGAATTCAAGTGGTTAAATTGTGACGAGTGATATATTTCAGTTTGCAAAATCACAAGACGCGTCTCGAAGACCGTCGGAAAATGAGTTGTGGTGGCGCGTCTGAAAGACCGCTAAAAAAATGGCTTGTGGCTTGAAGAACATCAAAGCTCGCCTGGAAGACCGTAAGAAATTGGTTTGTGGTTTGCAAAATTACAATTCGTGTCTGGAAGATCGGTGGAAATGGTTTGTGGTTAAGAAAACTATAAGGCGTGTCTGAAAGGTGGCCGAAAAAATGTATTGTAGTTTGTGAAACTACAAGGTGCGTATAGAAGACCAACGGAAAATGGTTTACGTACTAGAAAATTTCAAACTCCTGCGAGCATTGAGTTTGATTAAAACAAATTTGGAATTCACTTGGCGACGTACATGAGACTACCAGTTGAGCTATGATATAACGAAATCCGAGAGAAATGGAGAAATATTCAATGCGGTACTGTTCAAAACTGTTCGGAAAGCCAAATATATTATTAAGAAATTTATCTTGGAATGTCCTGACTTAGTAACCATAGCGGTATTACCTGTAGGAGCAGATATCTTGGAATTTGAAAAATGAATAAGGTTGCCGGATTTAACAAAGCTTTTCGGAAGTTCGTATTTAATATATTATGTATTTAATATATTAGATTAGTTTGGAGTTATTGGCTAGCAGTACTAGTTGGATTGGATTTGGATTGGATTTGGATTGGATTTGGATTTGATTTGGATTGGATTGGATTTGGATTGGATTCGGATTGGATTTGGATTGGATTTGGATTGGATTTGGATTGAGTTTTAATTGGATTGGATTGGATTTAGATTGGATTTGGATTGGATTTGGATTGAATTTGGATTAGCATGGATTTTCGTATCTTTATTAGGTTATTCTTAAATCTTATTAGTAATGAAGTTCAATACCGCTTAGTTTTGGATTGCATTTGGGTATGATTTGGAATGTTTTTTGGAAGAAATTCTCATTATATTTGATAAACAAAAGAAGACCATTGGCTTCGTAAATTTGTTGTTCTCTAATCATCCAACGAAAGTATGAATCACGTTTTATCTTTCGCGACCTGCAGTTCGGGAACCCACACTCTGAATCATTGTTCTGGTATTAAAACCATTGCAGTTTTCAATGGAGTTAACCGGTTGCTCAAATGCAACCGATGTTCACCTTCGTCTCATTTAAATAACCCAGGGGAAAAACAAGAATTGCATCCTATGATAGAAGTTTTTCTTTTCGTTTTTAATGAGAGAAGAAGGGAAATGTAGGGTTTGAGTAAAATGCTTTTAGCGTGTGTTAATAGATTCACACATCAGCGTGTTAATCGGCAAGAAGCAAGCCATGACTTTGTCTCTTCTAGTCAGACCTCCGCGGCGTGCACACGCATCCACGGAGAGTCGCTGTCATAACTTCGTTCCGGCCATTTAGGGCCACTCAGCCATGAGCCGGAACACGCTTCTGGTTACGCTTGGTTTTCAGTGCATTACCCCAGGCGCAGACACCGTACCTCAAGATTGATTATGACACACTCCGAAAACAGCTTTCTACTACTCCTCGGAATCTCAACATTCAGCATGATTCGGCCTACGCGTTTGTTGCCTTCGCGCAAGCGTAGTCAACGTGGCTATTAAAATTTAGCTGATCGTCTATCATCATCCCCAGGCGTTTCAGTGAGTGCTCAGACCTGATTTCGTACCCTTCGATTGCAATGTTTATTCTCTGCACCGCTTTGCAGTTACTCACCAACGCAACCTCTGTTTTGTGGTGGACCAACTGCACACTGATACTAGCCATATAGATTTCGACTATATCTAGGGTCGTAGGCGTCAACTTTTAGGGGGGGGGGGGGCGAAGCACTTTTTGCCCCCTCAATAATTATCTAGAAGGGCAAAGTATCATTTTGCCTATAGGAGGATCAAGGAGATCAAGTATGGGACAACAGCGACATCATTCCATATCTCTACTGCACTTTTGCAAGGACATGGCGAATAAATGTGGATGAAGTGGTTGATCAATTTATTTCCAGAAACAGCCAAAGAATAAAAAATATAAAATATCAAAATATTCCGCCAGATTTTGGTCCCCGTCCATTTTAAATTAGGCCGGGATTTTGATTTTCCGTTCCCAAATTCCCGAGGTGTGAGGCTACCTTTAAGCAGTGCTTAAAGTTTTTAAAAATCAATTGTTGTGATTTTTTCATTTTCCGAATTGAAAAATTTCATACCAATAATTTCATGAAGTTGGCGCCTCTGTCTATGGTTTCCACGGCTTCTCACCAGTTATCGACAGGACTACGCCATTAGCAAAGCCAACAATCACGACTCCTTTGGTCAACTCCAGCGTTAATACTCCGATGTACATCGCATTCCAAAGAGTTGATCCGAATATTGAACCTTTGTGGCACTCCTGCAGTGAAGTCCTGCAAAAGCATTAAGTACGCAGGGGCACGCATACTGTGCAATGCTACTGTCTGGGAATTAATCTTCTTCCAGGCATTTTTGAATTACCATCCTAAAATATCCGGGAATGCCAGTTATCAATACCAGTTTCCGTTTACTGATCTGCATTCAGGTTTAGATTACCACTCGCCGAACGAAGCGATTCGATTAGGAGGTCTTTGTCAAAGTGCTTTTTTTTCTTACCTGTCGCAAGATCAAAGCATGAAATCGAATAAAGCCCCAGGGGTCGACCGCATATCAACCGAGATGCTCAAAGCTGACCCCATGACATCCGCTCAACTACTGCATCGTTTATTTCGTAATATCTGGGACACCGCAACTTTCCCGGTCGACTGGATGCAAGGTATCTTAGTGAAGGTGCCCAAAAAGGGTGACCTGACTGTATGCGATAACTGGCGAGGCATTATGTTGCTGTGTACCGTTCTCAAAGTTCTGTGCAAAATTATCCTAGCCCGGATTCAGGAGAAGATCGAGCCGGATTCCGTGCCGGAAGATCCTGTGTGGACCATATTGTCACGCTCCGCATCATTTTGGAGCAGGTCAACGAATTCCAAGAGTACCTTTACTTGGTATTCATTGACTACGAAAAAGCTTTCGACCGTCTCAACCACGAAAATATGTAAGGCGCCCTGAGACGCAAGGGGGTTCCTGAGAAAATCATCGGCCTCATCGAAGCACAGTACGAGGCCTTTTCGTGTAGAGTGCTGCACAATGGGGTCCTGTCCGACCCTATCCGGGTCGTAGCTGGTGTAAGGCAAGGATGTATTCTATCACCGTTACTGTTCCTCATCGTAATCGATGAGATTCTGGTAGATGCGATTGACCGTGAACCAAACCGCGGGCTGTTATGGCAGCCTATAACCATGGAGCACCTAAACGACTTCGAATTGGCGGATGACGTTGCACAACTCGCGCAACGGCGCTCTGATATGCAGAGTAAGCTCAACGACCTTGCCGATCGCTCCTCCTCGGCAGGTTTAGTCATCAACGTCAACAAAACCAAATCGTTGGATGTAAACACGCACACTTAATTTTTTTCGCCGAGGCCGGTAAAATAAATTACCGAGAATCCAACAGCTGATATCTCGGTAAAAATCTCGGTGAAAGTTCAGATTACCGATTGGTCGTAAAATGTGCGTAACCACCCATCTGTCAAAAATTGCCGTTCCGTTCGGTAGTTCATTGCCGAACAGATCGGTAATGTGCTTTGCCGAAATTCAGCGATCGATTATTTTTATTTACTTTCAAATAGATCAAAATAATAAAATTAAAAGCGTCAGTCGACATAAAAAATAAATATATTTTGAGCGTTTTTTATTGCTTTCCATGTTTATAAATCCAAACAATTCTGGTATGTTCGAACACGAAAATAAATTTCAAAATTGTAGTTCAGCGAGTTCAGCAGGAAATTTATGCGTTTTGCGCAGCCATCTAACAGCACCATTCCGCGATACCACATAGGAATCTCTGTTCCTGGATGTATAATATGATTAGTCCAAACTCCGATGTCCGAAGTCTTCCGCGCGTGGAGGTCGATGTTTGTCGATCTTGCTGTGTCTATGACAATTTGATTGTGTTCTTATGATTATGTGCCTCCTAAAAAAAAATTTCATACATAAATTTTATTATGTTTAGTATAGCAGTAAGCTTATAATCTTTTATAATCTTATACTTTTGACAGTTGAGTTTGCCGAGATTCGGATAAATTCCAGATAACCGATTGCTATGGCAAATTTGAATGCCGAGTTTCGGTAACTTGTGTAAACGTCATATTTATTAACGAGATATCAGTTAAAATTGATTTTAACGATCATGTTCGTCAATTCATTTTACCGAGAAAAAAATTGTCGATTAAGTGTGCGGTGACTCCTTCCAGTTTCACAGTAGCCGGGCAACCAGTGGAGAATGTTGAAAGCTTCCAATATCTTGGTAGCCAAATGGCGTCAGACGGCGGTACCAAGATCGACATAGGCGCACGGATCAAGAAAGCAAGGGCTGTTTTTTAGGGCTGCGAGTTTAAGAAATATCTGGAAAAACAGGCAGATAAGTGAACGCACCAAAATACGAATTTTCAACTCTAACGTGAAATCTGTGCTGTTATACGCTAGCGAAACATGGTGTGTATCAGTGGAGAACACTCAACGGCTGCAGGTGTTCATTAACAGATGCCTGCGGTATATAATTCGGGCCTGGTGGCCTCACAACTGGATCGTCGTTGTCACCAGAGGCCGATAACAACAGAAATTCGGGATCGGAAGTGGGGCTGGGTCGGCCACACTCTACGTAGGGGCGGAAACGAAATCTGTAAGCAAGCATTAGACTGGAACCCAGCGGGACATCGCAGCAGAGGCAGACCCAGAGGCTCATGGCGACGAAGCCTCAATAAAGAAATA
Source organism: Armigeres subalbatus (assembly GCF_024139115.2). Classification (NCBI taxonomy): domain Eukaryota; kingdom Metazoa; phylum Arthropoda; class Insecta; order Diptera; family Culicidae; genus Armigeres; species Armigeres subalbatus. The sequence continues at coordinate 35,618,495 of NC_085140.1, read as the reverse complement.
AAAGAAGTCGACCGAAATCTAACCTGGCAACAGGTTAAAGCGATAGCCGGGCATCGCTCAGGATGGAGATCTTTCAAGTCGGCCCTTTGCACCACCGGAGGTGTACAGGATCCATAAGTAAGTAAAAAAGTGTCGCAAGATCTAATCATATGTATTGCCGTAAGATTTCTTTGCCCGACGCTGTACTGGATGGCCTGATGGTCGCTGTGAGTGTCCTTGCTAACTCTCCAGTTCATATGCTCCAACAGTGACGAGCCGCAGAACTCCCGACCGTCTTTGCGGAATGTGCTAACGTTGCCTTCGTTACACAGTCTAACGTCCTGGTTTGCTGGAGCCTCCAGCAAACTGTAGCCTCTTTTGTTGGTTAGCCCACTGCTCAGGCCTTTGAATCCCCAATTTGTTTTGGATCCTGGGACTAATCTACAATGAACTACGCGTCTCCACGCACTATCCATACCAGAAAGTTGATTCGCCGACGCGTCGCGTGGTGCCAGCTTAAAAGCGTTTTGCCTCATTAGTTTTCTGGCCACAAAATATCACCACTTTTTTTAAATTTGAATATTATCAATATGATTGAAAATTTCAACAAATTTGAGTTGGCATCAGCTAGCTATCTTGTTAAACTGTTGCATAAGGCAAACATGCCCATGAGAATCGTTTCAGCTAAGACTTCAGAGCAGTCTTTGCTTAGGGCATATTGCCCCCTTTCCCTACTAAACTGCATATTGTATGAGCAAGCTACGGCCCTGTTATGTATCGAACATGCAGTTTCTCGTGCATAGTGCTAATTCCTTGATGCCGCTGCATTTCCTCCGTTTTGCGTTCGGAATTAAACTTAGCTGATCCCGTGGTGCAAAGGGCAAATATATTTGCAAGTGCATTTCGAGAATAAAAGCTCACATTAATCCAACTAGTGAAACTGTCTTTCTTTCTAGTTATACTGTAAATTTGCCTGTTTGGTTCGATTTACTATTGTTGTTATAAACTTTGAATAGTGCAGCCGATCGTTTCATAGTGTTAGATATGGTTGCTTCCCGTCGAACGCAACTTATTGCTTCTATCTAAATCTGTTTAAAAACTGGCTATTTTTGTCTTTACTTTTGCTCACACAAACACGCAGACACATACACTGCTGAGTCAATTTTATATAACTATATTGATCTTGGAGTCTAGTTAAAAATATCGTTTTTGGAGTGAAACCACAGCCTTTTCAAAACTGTGTTGTACGAGGACGGCGAAAACATTCAAACTATAACCAAAGTCCCACCCGTAATTTATATCGGTTTCCACCTTGTTCCACAACGACGACGGACGAACGGACGGGACTGAACCATCTACCATTGCATGTGTGCCAGCGATTGCAATTCAATTTGAATGTTAAACATTACTGCTGTTGACGGTCAATAGCAGGGGAAGAATAATTTGCTACATTACGACAGAGGATTTGTATGCTAAGTTTTGTTGGCTTTCGTATACAGAGTCAAAGTAATTTCACCTTGGAATGCGAGAAATGTCGTGCGTAGTTTAGTTGCTGTTCTATTCCAAACATTTAATTGCACACCAGGAAGTTACTGTGGTATGAAATATAAATAAATTCCATTAGAAATGGATAGCTGCCGTTGACTTTATTTTGCTGACATGCTTTTCTTAAACTTTGTATGTATTTTATATCCTTATGTTTTCATTTTCCTTTGACACATTTTTATTACCTGATGTTTTCAACTTTCCCGTTCAAAAAAGTTGTTCAGCCACCTCCTTGGCTATTTGACAGAAAGACAATATCACTACTAGGTAAATTAATTAGATTTTTTTTGTAGAAACGCATACTGAAACTACCCAAAACAGCCATTTATAATGTTAGTCTGTCTTCTAGCTCTTCTCGGTATTTAAATAAAAAATAAAAACCTAAACGTGTCGTGCCTTTCTTTATATTCCCTGGAATTGTAGGCCTTCCAACACACTAAATGTTAGCACGCAATAGTTAGAGTTAATGATCAGACCTATTCTGATATCCACCCCTAGAAATATTCAAAATTATTCTCTATGACTGCGTAAATAAAAAAACGCATGCTCCTATAGATTCCGTCTCTTTTATTTGCCTGCTATGGAATGGCATCGATTCAACATGATGTTGAACCAAACACTAGAATCCACTCCTAATAGTCAGTGCAATAAAAAAAATCACTGCCAAGCCATTCATCACTAACAGTTCAAACTTTTCACCACATAAATTTTCATAAAATGGAAATGTTTTTCGCTCAACTATTCCACTTCCTTCCTGCAGGGCACACGTGGATCCAGTCCGTTCCTATTTGGCTGACCATAAACGTGAAACTATTCATTCATGTGAGAATATGCGAGCATGGAAGAAGGAACTATAAATCAGTTTGCGGAGAGCCATAAAATTGGTCCACCGCATTATCCGCCACTGACTGACTGACCGGCTACCACCCGGAAACCGATTTCATTATATTATGCAATCGAAATTGAATCATTTCCTGCTGCAGCAAGGAATAGAATCGAGCGGTTTGTATATTTTCAATTCAAATTAGTGCCAGAAGTTTTGACAAATTGGAGTAGGTGCTTTCGATTCCCGGTAGGAGTGGGAGTGCGATTTGAATTACAAGTAGTTTCACTTGATTACTACAATGTTTCACTTTTGTTTTGTGTAAGAACAGTAAAGGCTCTACAGACTGAAGGCTCTATGACTAGTGTTTTCAGACATGGTTTGGTAATAGTATATTGTTTGTTCCTGTTTGGATTTACAACTGCGATCTATTATTAGATCTACACATAATAGCAATACCCGAATTCTCAGTGTAAAGGTGCATTTAGAATTAGCAATACAGTACCAGTTTCGTAACAGTTCTTGTTTCGTTGTTCTTAAAAGAATCAGAAGGAATAAAATATCATAAGGTCCCGCGATTTTGACCCTTCACAGAGCGATAACAATTGTTAGAATAGTTGCTCCTGCTGCATATATGTAGTTTAGCTTCAATGGAAATTCATCGGCTAATTGAAAATTATTTTAAAAAGCAAAAAAAAGAACTACAGAAGCTTATGAAAATTATCAACAGAAGTGCCAACAAGCAAATTCATCGCATCGACCTTCCGTCTTCCGTTTATGCTTTCATTGAATCCTCCACTCGCTTAAAACGGTCGGACGGCCGGGACCAGGCTCGATGGACTCTTCCTTATCCAGAAGTGCCTGAATCATGTTGATCGTATCCGGCTAACACGAAGTAGGCCACGATTTTTGGCCCCGCATGGAGCCAGTATAAACAAACCATAGATCGAAGTTGATTCAGTGTTGTCGTCATAGCTCTTGTTGCGCCAGGTGATGAGGTTTCGGACCATTACCTGTCATTACCGTTTAGCAAAACTCTTCTTTTGTAGAGTTGAGTTTGCTTTTAGCTGTAAATTCATTTATTTTATTATTTCCAGGTTACATTTTGCATAGGTTCAGGCTTTTGCACTTACAGTAGACGTTTGATAACTGCAAGTCATAGTCATTTAACTGCAATTCGATAGTTGCAACAGTTTTGCAGTTATAGGGCCGCTAAACTTCAAACTGATGTCAAACTTAATGACAGCTGCATTGCGCTGCACGTTTAGTTGCACTTTTATTGTATCTGACGTCAATTGGCAACCGTTTGACGTATAGAATGCGTTGAAGTTATCGAACGGCATTCGTTTACTGAAAAGTAAACATTTTCAGTTATCGAACGGCTACTGTAGTCTGAATTTCTGCGTAAAAAATATCTAGGATTTTTCCAAAAAAATCTTCCGTCTTAAGTATGAAAATTTTCCGAAGTATTCTAAAAAATCTTATGTGAAACTTTTCGATATTTCCACATATAATTCTTAAGATCCTTCGAAAAAATCTTTGGAAATTCCATAGAAACTTTTTTGGAAATTACACAAGAAATCCTTTAGAATTCTCACGGGAAATTGTTTCGAATCTCGCCAACGGCGACGTTGGCGCACACCTCTAGGAGGAATTGAGTTCAATGCAAATTCCATGAGTTGGCTTCGGGAACTGCTTTCAACAGCCATAGACAGAGAATTAAATTTGATTTTGTTTTAAATTGATGTTTATTCTATTGATTTTAGTTTAGTTTGATTTTTGTTCCGTTTGAAATATGATTTCTGTTGTGATGTTATCATATAAATGAATACTGAATTACTTAACACGGTATTGATCTTTATTTCGAAATGCACAACAAATATGATAGGGGAAGGTGGGTAGACTTGATCCCCGGGGAGACTTGATCACCCCCTGTTTTATCGAGAACTGAAGTAGTTTTGTTCTAGCGTATTTTTTAGTATAGATCCTCTAGACAAATGACCTTTATGTGGTGAGTTATTTTTTGGATTGACAACCTTATTTATTCTGCAGGGTGGTTTGTATGCTTTGACCTTCCTAAAGATTTTTTTTATTGGCCACGCAAAATTCGAACAACTTTTCATAACAATTACCAAAGTCTTTCGATTTTTCACAGCAACAAGCCATAGATAAGCTTTTTGATCTGAACTGATGAAAATGTTAACATTCCATCAAAGTTTTAAGATATTTGGATTTTAAGTTATTGCCTCAATATGGGGACACTTGATCCCCCGTTAATCACCCATACAAAAATTTGGCGAAAAAATTCATAAAAATATAAATCAGTTCTTAGGCTTCTATTTTTGCCTTTCTCGTACACTAAGTGTACGTAAAGGCTATAAAATTGCTTCAAAAACAAAATTTTGATAGGAGGCCCGGAGGGCCGATTTTTATATACCGATCGACTCAGCTCGACGAATTGAGGTGATGTCTGTATGTGTGTATGTATGTATGTGTGTGTGTGTGTGTATGTGTACAAATTTTGTAGACACACTTTTTGGAACTTAGCATTATCCGATTTACTCGCAACAAGTTGCATTCGACGGGGGGGGGTCCCATTGTTTGCTATTGAAAATTGGCTCGATCGGACATTGCATTCCGGAATTATTGAAAAATCATTGTTTTTTCCCAAGGGTCCCCCCTTGGAAAAAAAAATTCAAAACCGAAAAAAATTTTTTTTCCGAAAATGGTGGCAATACATTTTAACTAATGCAAAAACATGCAAAATGAACGAAAAAATGTGATCTGTTCTCCTAAAGAGCTTTTTTTACCTTTCTAATGTGATTCTTTCAATATATTTTATAATGCACGAGAAAGGCATCATCACTGCTAGGTGGATTAATCTGGGTTTTTTTTTGTAGATTTGACGGATTTGATGAAGGGTTGGCAGGAAAAATGATTTATTGCGTAGATCTCATAGAAAGGGGATCAAGTCTCCCCAAATTTAAAAATTGCATGTGTTGTCGAATTCAATAACAAAAATCGTTCATGTATACGCACAGCAATTCGATAATTCTGCGTATTTTGAAGGGAAAATATTTCAAAAATCTGAGCGCACCTTTCTAATTTTATCAAAGCAAGTTCTTGGAGAGGGATCAATTTCTCCCGAATATTTTCAAAGTCGATTTTTGACAGCACTCCAAAAAATCGATTGTGTATCAATAACAACAATAATTTAAGGGCCGTCATACATTAGTAAAGTTAAATACTATATTTCTTAGAGAGTCTGTGGGGAAGTCGCGTATGTTAATTTATTTTTGATTGTGATACAACGGAAATCAGAAAAGGGGATCTAGTTTACCCAGTCTCCCCTATTTTGTAAAATTTTTAAAAGTGTACGTAGGGGGAGGACGGAACCGCTCTGGGAAGCAAGGACTGTATTGAAAAGACCATCAAGATTAGAAATTCAGGCTGACTGCTAGAAGGAACTGTTCCGAGAAGCAGACGCCAATCACTGGGAGACGCTCATCGATTTGTGATGGCGAAAATGAATTAGTGTGTATGTCGATTCCTGCTGAAATGTATCTGGAAAAGATGAAAGCAATAGACGAAGCCTAATAAAAATAAGAAGAAGACACACGACGGTGTTAACTTTGACATAGATCCTACAATGCAGCATAGGAAGATAATATTAAAATGCTTATTATAAATACTAGACAAACGGTAATGAAAATCTGATTGATGTACGATACGGAGAAAGTTCTGAAGTACATATGTGGAAGCTTATCTATTTTCCGTATCATACGTTTTGGGAAGAACTCTTATTTCGGACGGGAAATGAACAACCCGAGTCCGTTAGACACAGCTTCCAAGCTTTAAATTTTATGATGCATGTTAATTGTAAGCAAAAGAATAAATTGTTACTCACATTGAGTTTTCTTCTATGAAATCTATGTTATTCTCGTCTTCACTGTGCCTTGTACTACTTCTTTCTGTGATAACAATTATAGTTATAGGATAAGGAATTAATTTAGGCGTAATATATATTTACCTTCGGAGCTCACAAATTGTAAATAAATTCAGGTTGAATAAGTTTTAAATTAGTTTTAGTTTAGAGTAGCGGTTCTAAACATTGGTCTTGAGAGGTAACCCTTCGAACTTAAGCTTTTATTGAGGTACACCCTATAGCCTCTTGAAATGAGGCTTCCGATCGACTTGAAAGGAATCTCTCGAGCCTCTTGCAATGAGGATTCCGAAATGAAGCTTCCGAGCCTGTTGAAATGAGGCTTCCGAAGGAGGCTCCCGAAGGAGGCTCGCGAGCCTCTTAGAAGGAAGCTTCTGAGCCTATTGAAATGAGGCTTCCAACCCTCCTGAAATAAGGCTTCCGAGTCTCTTGAAAGAAGGATTCCGAGCCTCTTGAAATAAGGCTTCCGAGCAGCTTGAAATGAGGCTTTAGAGCAACTTGAAATGAGGCGTTCGAGCCTCTTTAAAGGCGGCTTCCGACCCTCTTGAAAGACGGCTTCAGAGCCTCTTAAAAGAAGGCTTCCGAGCCTCTTGAAAAGAAGCTTCCGAGCCTCTTGAAAGCAAGTTTCCGAATCTCTTTAGAGGAGGCTCCGAGCCTCTTGAAATGAGACTTCCAATCCTCTTCAAAGGAAGCTTCCGAGCCTCTTGAAAGAAGGTTACTGAGCCTCTTGAAAGCAAGCTTTCGAGTATCTTGAAAGGAGGTTTCCGATCCTCTTGAAAGGAGGCTTCCGAACCTCTTAAAAGATGACTTCCGAACCACTTGAAAGGAGGTTTCCTAGCCTCTTGAAAGGAAGCTTCACAGCCTTTTGAAAGCAAGCTTCCGAGCCACTTGAATGAAGGCTTCCAACTTCTTGAAATGAGGGTTCCGAGCCTCTTAAAAGGAAGCTTCCGAGCCTCTTGGAAGCAAGCTTCCGCATATCTTGAAAGGAGCCTTCCCAGCCGCTTGAAATGAGGCTTCCGAGCCTTTTGAAAGGAAGTTTCCGAGTATCTTGAATGGAGGCTTCCAAGCCTCTCGAAATTAGGCTTCAAAGCCTCTTGAAATGAGGCTTCCGAGACACTTGAAAGAAAACTTCCGAGTCTCTTGAAAGGAGGTTTCCGAGCCTCTTGAAAGCCAGCTTCCAAGTCACTTGAAAGGAGGCTTCCGAACGCCTTGAAATGAGACTTCCGAGCTTCTTTAAATGAAACTTCCGATCCTTTCCAAAGAAGGCTTCCGAGCCTCTTGAAAGGAGGTTTCCGAGCCTCTTAAAAGGAAGCTTCCGAGCCTCTTTAAAGCAAGCTTCCGAGTCTCTTGAAAGGATGTTTCTGAACCTCTTGAAAGAAGTCTTACGAGCCTCTTGAAATGAGGTTTCTAAGCTTCTTGAAATCAAGCCTCCTTCCTATCCTTTTGAAATTAGGCTTCCGAAACACTTGAAAGAAAGCTTCCGAGCCTCTTGAAAGGAGGTTTCCGAGCATCTTGAAAGCCAGCTTCCAAGTCACTTGAAAAGAGGCTTCCGAGGCTCTTGCAAGGAAGTCCCCGAGCCTCTCGAAAGCAAGCTTCCGAGTCTCTTGAAAGCAAGCTTCCGAGCCTCTTGAATGGAGACATCCGAGCCTATTATTTGAAATTAGGCTTCCGGGCGTTTTGAAATAAGGCTTCAGATCCTCTTGAAATGAGGTTTCCGAACTTCTTGAAATGAGGCTTCTGAGCCTCTTCAAAGAAAGCTTCCGAGCCTTTTGAAAGATGGCTTCCGACCCTCTTGAAAGTAGGTTTCCGAGCCTCTTGGAAAGAAGTTTCCGAGCCTCTTGAAAGCAATCTTCCTAGTATCTTGAAAGGAGGCTTCCGAGCCTTTTGAAATTATGCTTCCGAGTCTCTTGAAATGAGGCTTCCGTGACTCTTGAAAGAAGGGTTCCGAGCCTCTTGAACGCAAGCTTCCGAGTAACTTGAAAGGGGATCGAGACGAGCCAGCCTCGGGCTGAAAGTCTCGATAATAAAGGCAAAAAAAAACTTGAAAGGGGGTTTCCGAACTTTTTGAAATGAGGCTTTCGATTCTCTTTAAATGAGACTTCCGATCCTTTTCCAAGAAGGCTTCCGAGTCTCTTGAAAGGAGGTTTCTGAGCCGTTTGAAAGGAAGTTTCCCAGCCTCTTGAAAGCAAGCTTCCGATCGACTTGAACAGAGGCTTCGGAGCCTCTTAAAAGTCAACTTTCGATCCATTTGAAAGGAAGTTTCGTAGCCTCTTAAAAGCCAGCTTCCGAGTATTTTGAATGGAGGCTTCCGAGCCTTTTGAAATTAGGCTTCCAAGACTCTTAAAATAAGGCTTTCGACCTTCTTGAGAAACGGCTTCCGAGCCTCTTGAAAGCAATCTTCCTAGTCTCTTGAAAGGCTTCCGTGTCTCATGAAATGAGTCTCCCGATCGATTTCAAATGCGGCTTCCGACCCTCTTGAAAGAAAGTTTCCGAGCCTCTGGAAAGGAGGCTTCCGAGCCTCTTAAAAGAAGGCTTCCGAGTCATTTAAAAAAAGACTTGAACAATATTCCAATATATAAACAATTAAATACCTTAATTCCTTAATTCCTTAATTCCTTAATTCCTTAATTCCTTAATTCCTTAATTCCTTAATTCCTTAATTCCTTAATTCCTTAATTCCTTAATTCCTTAATTCCTTAATTCCTTAATTCCTTAATTCCTTAATTCCTTAATTCCTTAATTCCTCAATTCCTCAATTCCTTAATTCCTTAATTCCTTAATTCCTTAATTCCTTAATTCCTTAATTCCTTAATTCCTTAATTCCTTAATTCCTTAATTCCTTAATTCCTTAATTCCTTAATTCCTTAATTCCTTAATTCCTTAATTCCTTAATTCCTTAATTCCTTAATTCCTTAATTCCTTAATTCCTTAATTCCTTAATTCCTTAATTCCTTAATTCCTTAATTCCTTAATTCCCTAATTCCTTAATTCCTTAATTTCTTAATTCCTTAATTCCTTAATTCCTCAATTCCTTAATTCCTCAATTCCTAAATTCCTTAATTCCTAAATTCCTTAATTCCTTAATTCTTTAATTCCTTAATTCCTTAATTCCTTAATTCCTTAATTCCTTAATTCCTTAATTCCGTAATTCCTCAATTCCTTAATTCCTTAATTCCTCAATTCCTTAATTCCTTAATACCTTAATTCCTTTATTCCTCAATTCCTTAATTCCTTAATTCCTTAATTCCTTAATTCCTTAATTCCTTAATTCCTTAATTCCTTAATTCTTCAATTCCTTAATTCCTTAATTCCTTAATTCCTTAATTCCTTAATTCCTTAATTCCTTAATTCCTTAATTCCTTAATTCCTTAATTCCTTAATTCCTTAATTCCTTAATTCCTTATTCCTTAATTCCTTAATTCCTTAATTCCTTAATTCCTTAATTCCTTAATTCCTTAATTCCTTAATTCCTTAATTCCTTAATTCCTTAATTCCTTAATTCCTTAATTCCTTAATTCCTTAATTCCTTAATTCCTTAATTCCTTAATTCCTTAATTCCTTAATTCCTTAATTCCTTAATTCCTTAATTCCTTAATTCCTTAATTCCTTAATTCCTTAATTCCTCAATTCCTTAATTCCTTTATTCCTCATCCCATGATAATACTGATACGTTTTAGAAGCAAGAGAACATGTTTTGAATCCAAAGCAGATCCGAGCATTTATAAAAAAACTGTGGTGGTGCATTGATTTCCTCAACTTTCATCCAAGCAGGATAATGTCTTGCATTCTGACGCGATCGGCGCTAGTTTTGGTTTGAGCTTAATATGGGAACTGCTCCTGGATTTCATCTCGTGGCTCCGATGTTCATCTCATCAAAAACAAAGCAATGAAAAGGAACTTGATTTGTTTCTTATTTTTGTGATTTTTTCAGCAATGAGCACGCATGTTTACAAAAAGAAGCGACTAAATTGGTGCCGTATTTCTTTGTTTCGCGATGAGATGAATATATGTTCAGTGAGATGGAGATCGGAACATTTCCCCTATTTTGTTACTAGCATTTTCACTTTCAGTATGATCACTGAAATATGTATAAAATGCGCCACCCCCTTTTCTTGGTTTATATCCCAAATTTTGCCTCAAAATCGTAGGCAGCTAAAGCCAAAAAATATTTCTGAGCCAAAACCAAAAAAACCAAACTAAACCAAAAAACTCAGTCAAAAACTCTGTATTAAAAATAAAAATAAAACATTATTTTGGCTGATTCCAACGTAATTTCGGCGTTTCTGTCCTCAATGCTTTTCTTTAGATACAAATAATATTTTCACCTCATTACCATCAGTCAGAGACATTGATTAACTGAAAGGGTAGAGATGACACTAATCTTGTGCAGAAAGTTTGAAAATTTTGGTGAAAAATATTGAAATAATTTGATTATCATTTTTGTGTGTCGAAATTGCCCAGCATCGTTCATTTTGGATTGAAATTCTCAATTTTGGAATAAAATTTGCAACAAATATTGCTGGCTTTACATGAAATTTTTTGGACCATATAATGACTAATATGTTAGATTGGTGGATCGGTGGATCGATCAGGTGGAGGACGACTTGCGGACCCTCCGCAGACTGCGTGGTTGGCGAAGTGCAGCCATGAACCGAGCTGAATGGAGAAGTCTTTTATGTGCAGCACAGGCCACTCCGGCCTTAGTCTGATGATAAATAAATAAATAAAATGTTAGGTTATTGATAAACACTTCGAAAATACATGTTTTCGGAGGAAATCATCATTTAATTGAGTGATTAAGCTTAGGGGCGCATATTGACCGCATCTCTCCTACCTATTAGGTACCTGAGTGTAGATTTTTCGAGTAACTGCAGCTAATTTGGTAGTGATAAAGTATGGAAATCCTGTTCATTAATTGGGAAATTTTCGCTCATGGATGTGATATTCTATTCACCAGCGCTAGAAAATACGTCTCTTCTAAATTATTAAATCTTATCGTAACTTTATTTCTATAACACACATCCCGTGGAATATAATTGCCATCATCATAAACATTTCGTGAACTTTCATTTCGGCTCACCTATTGAATACCGCGAAATGCTTTCACCACTGTGGTATTCTCATCTTACGTATGTTTATGGCGTTGTTGTTGCACGAGTGTGTTGTAGTGTTAAAGATTGCCTTGCATTCCTTGCGGGTTACGCGAGGAAGTTATAATTCCATTATAATCTTTTATTATCATTACAACAGTACTTAATTTTTGTTTTCATTTTTATTATTTTAATATATATTTATTCACATTTCTGTCTTGCTTTGTGGTTACAATTTCCTTAATCTTCATCTATCATTGCAGCGAATGGTATTTTCTTCTACGTTTCCGTTGTTTTTACAGCTTCAATTATTTTCTTAGAAATATATTGTAATATAATTGTTTTAAATGCAGCATTTCTGTAAATTTACAAGGTACAAAACAGCGAAACGAAATAAAGCACATTAATCTACATTTTGGAGATGAACACCGTAATAATCAAGCTTCAATAAGGGTATACTTTATAAAACCTTAACAATGTGTGCTAAAAATTCAATTTCATAACATTTTATTAAAGTTTCTGCATTATTTGATTTCGTTCCTTGTGTAATTTGCTTGACATGTTACTCGTTTTCACGTTGGATTGGCGCCTATAGGAAAGCTTTCGCGCTAACACTAATCAAAATTATGTTTTGTATCATTGTTTGATTGGAATGTCTTTAATTCTAACTCATAGTAGTCTTATTAGTGCATGTTTTTGCTTAATGCTTATCTACAGTTTGATTACGAATTTCCCCTGTTCACTTATATACACTTAATGCGGCTTCATTAATCTATCAAATCATTCGAGGCATTATAAGGCAATGTAGAGGACCATTTTGTTCTGTTTGCTTATGTTAGTCGAATGTTGTTCAACCCATTTCAGCAACGTTAAGAACTTCTCTATGCTTGATTCGATTTATTTAAAATAAAACCAAAATTAATGTTTGATTACCAGCTGTTCACGATATATTTTACATTTGAACCCTGTGTGATTTATGGCAACTTCGTATCTCTACGTTCACTTTGGATGACAATGTTTTGACGCTCATTATTAGTTAATTGGATTTATAAAAAAGTAATGTGCAGCAAAAAGATTAAAACCTTCTAAGGTTATCACAATTTCCAGAGACGGATTTCATCTGATAAACCGTTTCGTTTTCTTTGTCCTTCCTGATGAAAAGAATATTTGGTTCAACTCTCGGTCCCAAATGGAATTTTTCATTCGGCTGGTTCTCGTCAACTAATTTCTCGTGGTTTCATTACCACACCTCAGGAAACAAAACATGGAGGAAATTTTTGTGTGACATTTATGCAAAGTATATTTATCAAAGAAAAGCGTTTTTCTTTCAGCAAAAAATAAAGCGAAGACCAGGAGGAAGGAAAAAAAGCCAATGAGGTTTGTGTTTTGTCATAGAAAAGATGCTAATTTTTTATTCCGAGTAATTGCAGGTCCATTAGGAGCGTTAGGAGTTGGGTATTTTGAGTTGGGAAATAGGGCAATCTGTTCTTTCATGATGTTACGGTAAAAAAATTCTGTGGGATCTAAAAAAGGGCCCGTTTTTATGTTTTTGACTGAAGAATTTTATAATTTTCAGATTCATTTACGTGCTTCGCGCAAAAGAAGACAAAAAATGCTTTTCAAGATTTTCCATATAGTGTTATCAATTTCTGCACTAAACTTCCGATGTCGTAGCACGTTTTCATTTTATGTGATAATATCAGTGAAAGTTCGTCTTTCAGATGCAGCAGTAGATGCCAGTTAATCAATTAACAGCGTGAAATCGTTACTTAGGAATTTAAGGTCAAAACCAATACAGGTCTAATTTAGTAGAAGCGCTACTCGAGAAGTCTTTATAATTTTATACAAATAAGTTTAAGTGAAAGGAGTACCACCGGAAATTAATTTACAGACAAAAATTTCTTTGTTTCATGATGCCAGTTTCCTTCAACACTTTTTAGCGATGGCAAACTAATATCACTGACTCACTGAAATCACCAAAACGATTCGTAAGACTCGTAGTACTTTCGACGACGACGAGTAGCCCCGAACAGCATACCCAAAAAACTTCTGGCATTCCCGGAAACGCCATTTCCATCATTACTTTTGCGGGCCTCCTGTAAGGATTCTTCACAGCAACCGCACGCGGGTACACAGCAACAGCCCTCCTGTGGATTGCCCTGAGCAGTAATAATGATTAGCAGGACGTAAATCAGAGCTATTAATAGCCGTGCCATTCGCGGAGATTGTCGCATTGTGCCTTTCCGTTAACTGTCTATGGCGATCGATGGCGGCTTGCAGTTGCACTGCTATGCTGTTGGACGTGAACTGTTGTAGGCAGCAGTGCATAATGAAAATCGAACACTTGTACGGTCCATAAAACATATGTTTGTGAAACGTACTTTGAATATATGTCAAGGTGGGAGCAAATTGAAAACAATAAAATACTACAAAAACATAGATTAGCTTAGTGATTTGTAAATTCGTTAATTGTCGAGTAGAAGTGATACCGTCCCAAGAAGCGCGAAGTGATGTAGTGAACTAACTGCCTTGCATTTAACCATGGACTACACAAGTATCACATAGAGGCTCGTTGTGAAAAAAAGTGCAGACAATCATGCAGCTTATGTGAGCATCAAAATGAATAAGCGAAGTATTTCGGGATACGCAAGGAGACGTCCACGATAATGATTCGTGGACTTCAATGACGTCTCATACCTCCAGAGGAAGCAGAGGAACAAAACCTGTCTCTCCAGTCTACGAATTTGGTATAGGTATAAGGATTTCGAACTACCTTGTAGTTGCAAAAACTCGGGCGCGACTCTCCAGGGTCACGAATTCACGAAACAACAGAACGATGCGTTTCAATATCCAACGCTTGTCAGTTGAAGGAGTTGCTGAACAGTACCACCAGAAGCTAGACGAGCGGAAGCCGTCTTTAATGTTTTTATTGTAGCCACTGAGTAGGTATGTTAACTAGCAGCGTGTAATAAACTCAATTTAATTGTCCTAGTAGTGATACTGCCTTTATCGTATTTAGCCAAGACACCAACCTTTTTGGTTTGGTACACCATGTTTTTAAACCTTTTAAAGGCAATGAGCGATAGTTATCAAATTTAATGAAAATCTTCAAGACTTTACCACTTTTTTAATGCAACTCGTTGGGAGAAAATAGGTTAAGGATTACTATATGAAAAGTTGGTTACATTTTTTTAATCTTTTGTGCACAAACGTACACACACATATACACACGCACGGACAGATAGACATTTGCTCAATTCGTCGAGCTGAGTCGATTGGTATATAACAATATGGGTCAACGAGCCAAGTTCTCGGAGTTTATTCTCTGAGTGAAATGGTAACCTTTTAACACAACTGTATATCGGTGTAAGTCCCTCTTAATTGAACGTCGGGAGCAAATTTATATGAGTTAAGTTAAGTTATTTGGGTATATGGGTATTTATATAAATAATTTAAAATTTGTTCGATTTTAGGGAAGTTTATGAGTTTGTTTAATCTAAATAAATAATTACTAATACATATTCATTTAAAAATTGACAGCCCAGTGCTGAAAATGTTTAGAAGTCAGGTGGCAGTTAAAAAAAGACTATGGGCTTAGCCAAAAATAATCGATTACTGAAAGCTTTTTATGGCTGGTCGACCACATTGAGAGTCGACGTAAAGTCAATGTCAACTTTTCTCCATGAACAGCCCAGATAGCTGTGTGGTTTCGGCAGCCGGTTGTCTGGCTAGGAATAACGCTATGGATTGCCTGTTCCAGTGGTAAAAATCCACCATACAGGTGACCCCTAATTCTAGGTGTGATGCGGTTTTATGCTTACCGTGCCTACGAATGAATGGTTAAGGGGTTCTAGAGCACAGAGCCACTATTTACAGCAGCGGTTCTCAACCTTTTTCTCGAGAGGTACACCTTGGAACTTGTGCATTAATTGAGGTACTCCCTCTCGAAATTAGGCTTCCAATCCTTTTGAAAGAATAATACCGAGCCCTTTGAAGGGAAGCTCCTTTAAGCTTTTGAATCCCTTTGCAGTAGACTTCCTCGCCTCTTCATTAGAGGCTTCCGGGCCTCTTGAAGGCGGTTTTTGAGGAAAGGAGGAGGAGGAAAAAGAAGGAGGCTTCCTTTGCAGCTTAAAACGACGCTTCCAAGCCTCTTGAAAGAAGGCTTTCGAACCATTTGAAAGTAGACTTCTGAGCCTTTGAAAGAAGGATTCTGAGCCTCTTGAATGGGGGCTTCCGTGCCTCTTGAAAGAAGGCTTCCGAGCCTCTCGAAAGGAGCCTTCCGAGCGTCTTGAAAGGAGGAGGCTTCTGAGCCTCTTGAAAAAACAAGCCTCTTAGAAGGAGGCTTTTGAGCCTCTTGAAAGGATGCTTTTAAGTCTCTTGAAATGTGGCTTCCTACCCTGAGCCTGGAAGGAGCTTTTTGAACCTCTTGAAAGGATCTTGAAAGGAGACTTCCAAACCTCTTGAAAAGAGGCTTCCGAGCCTCTTGAAAGATGGCTTCCGAGCCTTTTGAAAGAAGGCTTCCGAGTCTTTTGAAAGAAGGCTTCCGAGCCTTTTGGAAGAAGGCTTCCGAGCCTTTTGGAGGAAGGCTTCCGAGCCTTTTGGAAGAAGGCTTCACAGCCTCTTAAAAGGATGTTGAAAGGAGTTTTCCGAGCCTCTTGATAGGAGCCTCTTGAAAAGAGGATTTTGAGCCTCTAGAAAAGGAGGATTTTGAGCCTCTTGAAAGAACACTTCAGAGACTCTTAGAGGGAGGCTTTTGAGCCTCTTGAAAGGATACTTTTGAGTCTCTCGAAAGGGATTTTTGAGCCTCTTGAAAGGTGGCTTCCGAGCCTCTAGAAAAGGAGGATTTTGAGCCTCTTGAAAGGAGATTTCTGAGCCTCTTTTAAGGCTTCCGAGCCTCTTAAAAGAAAGCTTCCGAGCCTCTTGAAAGGAGTCTTCCGAGCATCTTGAAATGACGGTTCCGAGCCTCTTGGAAGGAGGCTTTTGAGCCTCTTGGAAGGATGCTTTTGAGCCTCTTGAATTGAGGCTTCCGAGCCTCTTGAAAGAAGCCTTCCGACCCTCTTGGAAGGAGGCTTCTGAGCCTGGAAGGAGGTTTTTGAGCCTCTTGTAAGAAGACTTCTGAGCCTCTTGAAAGTAGGCTTCTGAGCCTCTTCAAAAGAGGCTTCCGAGCCTCTTGAAAAGATATTGAAAGGAGGCTTCCAAGGCTCTTGAAAAGATATTGAAAGGAGGCTTCCGAGCCTCTTGAAAGGAGGCTTTTGAGCCTCTAGAAAAGGAGGCTTCTGGCAGTGTTGTAAAATGTCATTTGCATTCGTTTGTATAATTTTCCCAGAACTTTTTTCAGAAGGTAGCTATCAATTCATGTTGTATGACGAACTTATAGCGGTTAAATGGGCCTACAACTTTGTCTAACGAGACTTTGCTGTAAATATGTAATCTGGGGCGTGGGAGGCAAAATGTCATTCAAATGACATTATGTCAAATGACACGTGACATTTTGGAGAGTTTTCACTCTCCAGCCTTTGATGTTATACTTAGAGCAATGTACCCTTGGACAAAAATATAACCCTACTCAAGCGTTATGAGTACATTCAAAATTACGGAAGAAATTTTGCTTCTAAAGAAAGTTATGAACAAATTAGTCAAATGACATGCAGCTGACATTTTACAAGCCTGCTTCTGAGCCTCTAGAAAAGGAGGCTTTTGAGCCTCTAGAAAAGGAGACTTTTGAGCTTCTTGGAAGGGAGGCTTCCGAGCCTCTTGAAAGGAGGCTTTTGGGCCTCTTGAAAGGGATTTTTGAGCCTCTTTTAAGGAGGCTTCCGAGCCTCTTTAAAAGAAGGCTTCCGAGCCTCTTGGAAAGAGCCTTTTCAGCCACTTGTAAGGAGGCTTCTGAACCTCTTGAAAAAAGCTTCCGAGCCTCCTGAAAGGAGGCTACCGCATCTCTTGAAAGGAGGTTTCCATGCCTCTTAAAAGGAGGCTTCCGAGCCTCTTGAAAGAAGGCCTTCAAGCTGCTTGGAAGAAGGCTTCCAAGATGCGTAGAAGGATGCTTCTAATCCTCTTGCAACGAAGCAACCGAGCATTAGTGAAAAAAAATCATTTTGTTTATTCGACGTTTTGCTCGTTCGATCTTTTGTTCTGCAGCCCTTTATACATTGTGCTGGTTGTGGAAGGCAGAATTCAATTGGGATTTATTGATCGCATTGCATATTATGTACAATATAAATTTTTGAAATAAAAATACACAATTATCAAAACTATATCAATGAGATAACTCTTGGCGACTGTGGAAAACTTATTTGAAAATCAAGTCGTTTTCGGCCGTTGCTTTACAAGACTGCAACGGCCGAAAACGACTTGATTTTCAAATATATCAATGAGTTTTGATTGGAATTGTAATGCATCCGCCATTACGCATTTTTGTCCGGGGTACCCCCTGGCGCCAGCGAAGGTACCCCCAGGGGTACATGTACCCCAGGTTGAGAACTGCTGCTTTACAGTATCGAGCCCTTACTGCGCTAACCAGAGCTATGGACTAGTTGACTTTTTGCCTCTCCGAGATAATCGGCTCTTATTCAATCACAACTTGAGGTTAAATAAGGGTATGATTATCAGTATGTTTTTATTTAGTTTTTCACCAAATTGTTACCCATATGGATTCGCTTTATGCGTTTTTTACAGTGTACTCTTTGTTTTATCTAACACGTTCTTGATACAATTCCGACTAGGTTTCATCGCTGCTTTTCACATAAATGTTGTAGTTGAGGAGTGTATTATCTTAATTCGTAATGAATACAGTTAAGATATGTAGCTCAAATCAATCTTCAGCCAAAAACCCAGCGTGTCAACAGCAAAAAGGATGGCGGATCTTCAACCAAACCTTAACAACCTTTTCAACGAGCACACAAACACACTACACGCTACAGCCTCCAACGTGCCAAAAACAGACTACACTACTGTAACATATGTGCCGTTACCTGATCCGGCCAGTCGTGGCACCTTAGGACCTTAGGAAGCCGGAAGGACGTCTTTCCCACACCGGAACTGGGGAAAACCCCCCGGCGCTCGGGAATAGACGGAAGAGGGACGCTTTTTCCCCTTACAAGCCAACTGTCAAGCGCAAGGTTTCAAGCCGCTGCTTCTCCGGAGGACTCCGAGGGAGTCAAGCGTTTCCCGTTAGGCGTGCTCGGGACGCATTATTTTTCCCCGATGGACGACGTGGGATACAAGCCATCGAGAAGCAACGTGTCCAACCGAACAACAACTAAAATAGAAGACGCTGTGAGCATAGCTAGCCTGTCCGGGCACCATGAACATATCTGGTCAGGTCGAAAGTCCCATCCTCTTCGGCCGCTTTTCGGGCACCCCGGGGACACCAACCTGGGCAATAAGTCCCAAAAGACCCAGACTCCCAGGCATCCCAGGCACCCCAACCTGGGTTATAAGTCCTACAACTTCCAGAAATTTCGCCCAGCTCCTTCTTCCGACCCTCTCCCTGGGTCCAGAAAACATACAGTCCTGAACATGCACGAGTCTCCCGTCGATTACGGCACCCCTACGGTCTCTCTCGGGGGACAGCAACACAACGCATCACCTGGCTTCATCTCCTCTGACCAGCACAACTCGACTGATACATCAAACGGTTCGCCCCTACCTTCTACTGATTCCGACCACGGCAGCACACTTGCTGCCTTCTCGGCCCCCACTCTTCCGCTGGAAGTAATTCTCTGTCTCCACTGGAACATCGGCTTCTGGCATAAACTCCACAACCTAGAACTGCTTACACACGACAACCAGCCGTGGATCATTGGCCTTCAGGAGGTCAATCGGGTTGTACTCCATCAAGGTAGGTTCGAATATCCGGCACTCGGTCGTGATAGGGGTCCATCGGGATATCCCGTTCGATGTACTTCAGCTCGACGAAGACCTTCCAGTTGTCGGAGTCCGTCTCCGAGGTAGTTATAAAGTCAGCGTGGTAAATCTCTACTTACCCTGCGGCCCTCAACCAGGCATCGAAAGAAAGGTAAGCGATATCATCAACAACTCCCCCGCCCCTATCCTCCTCATGGGGGATATGAACGCGCATCATCCAGCCTGGGGTGATCGTAGGTCTGATCCCCGTGGTATCGCTCTTCTCAACTTTTTCGAGAACGCGGACCTAGTAACTCTAAACAACGGTTTGCCCACCTTCTTTAACGGCCACTCGACCACCGCCATCGACGTGACCGCAGCCAGTCGGTCCATACTCCTATCATTAGAATGGGATGTGTCCACGGACCTTTTCGGAAGCCATCATTATCCGATTTCAGTCACTGTCCACGCTTCGCCCCCGGACACCACCCGGAGGCCAAGATGGCGCTACGATGCCGCCGACTGGGAGGCATATGACCACCACTTTCAACGCAAATTTGAACGAAACACACCCACAACTTTTCTTGACATCACCAAAACCGTCCTCGATGCCACCGTTGCCTGCATACCACAAACTAGTACTCGACCATGACGAAAGGCACTCCGTTGATTGTCGAACGACACGCACACGCACACGTGTGGTTAAGGCGATAAGGAAGGCTCTCCTAGCGCTGCAATGACTTCCCGTTAGTCATCCTAACAAGGCAACTGCCCTCCAGGACTATAAAGAAAAACACTATGAATGCAGGTCAGTGATTATTGAAGCAAAGAGAAAACAGTGGGAGGATTTTCTCGACTCGGTCAACCCCGGCCAATCTGCGGCCGAACTCTGGGGAAAAGTGAACGCACTTAGCGGTAAGCGAAGATCTCCCCCGTCCATCTCAACACACCGGATCGTACTGTCTCCGATCCCCCGGAGGTGGTCAATTCTCTCGGGGAATGTTTCGCTGGTTTAGTCTCCGTTAACCACTATCCAGCTTATTTTCAGCGGACTGTTGCCAGCAGATCTTCGTCTATCTCTAACTTTCAAATTGCTCAGGATTCACAAAATGCCGTCTTTAATTCTCCATTTTCGCTCCTGAACTATCGTTCGCCCTCTCAAGGAGTAACAAAAAATCATCAGGTCCCGATGGGATTGGTTATCCCATGATCAAAAACCTCCATACCTCTGCCAAAACCCGGTTTCTGAAGTTGATCAACCAAGCATGGTCTGATCAAACCTTTCCAGGTGAGTGGCGGAAAAGCATCGTTGTACCCATCCCCAAGAACAACATCTCCTCCCGAGATGTCACAAAGTACCGGCCTATTTCACTAACATCTTGTGTCTCCAAGGTCGTTGAGAGGTCAGTAAATCGTCGTCTGAGGGATAAATTAGAAGCCGATGGTAGGTTTGACTTCCGCCAACACGCGTTCCGACCGGGATACAATACGGGAACATACTTCGTATACCTGGGAGATGTACTACAGAACGCCTACAACGACGGAAAGCACGTGGATCTAGTTTCCTGGGATATCTCCAAGGCCTTCAACAGGACTTGGACCCCTTACGTCCTCCAGCAGTTGAAAGAGTGGGAAATTTCCGGCAACCTCCTTGCTTTTGTCCGTTATTTCCTCATAGGGGGCTCTTTTCAAGTTATGATTGGTAATCATAGTTCGAGGACCTTTCCGGAGGAAACAGGAGTTCCACGGGCATCCGTTTTAGTCGTCACGTTTTTCCTCGTGGTTATGAACGGGGTGTTTCGTTTGCTCCCCGCCAACATATATATCTACGTATATGCAGACGATATTCTGTTGGTCGTCGTTGGCGACACGCCCGGTCGTACACGGATCAAGGCACAATCCGCGGCCAGTGCCGTCCTCCGTTGGGCTAACTTTTACTATGACAGCCAGCAAATGCGTACGAGGACACGTCTGCAGATGGAGACATCAACTATCTGGACCGAGCCTTAAATTTGGTGACCATTCCCAGATTCCCAACAAAAAAATTGTGAAAGTTCTCGGAGTGTCCATTGACCGGAGCCTCTCGTTCCTCTCGCACATCCGCGAAGTCAAAGTAAGTTGTCGGACCAGAGTCAACCTGGTTCGGGACCGGGACCGGCTTCACAGTGTCAAACAGCCTCCCGGATATGTGCACCATCTTTTCGGCCGAAGCAGCCGCGGCTTTCATCGCCGCCACCTATCCATCAAGGAAACCCATCCTCGTCCTGTCCGACTCTGCCAGCGTCATTTCCGCACTCCAGAGCGACGAACACGACCTTCGCTTGGGTTCCGGGGCACTGCGAAGTGCCTGGAAACATCACGGCCTTGCCAAAGAAGGATATCAGAAGAGGCGTTTAATGTCAGCCTAATTACGTCGTTGGGTGACGTAAAAACCTGGATATGGAAAGCTGTACGAGAAAACTGGGAAATTTCCTGGGTTGCCACAACTTCCGGATACCTTTGGGAAATCAAGGGGACCACATCGGCATGGACAGACCAATCCAACCTCAAAGAACAGCAAATCATCTCCCGGCTCCGAACACACGGCTCTCGCATAACTTCGACGGGAGCCCTTTTCATACAACCTGCGACGTCTATGATATTCGCAACACCGTGGAACATTATGTTTGTCGATGCCGCAAATATCAGGCTCCCAGATGATTAAAAACCGACATCTCTACTAGACATTACGTCAAGCTGCGATTAGGAAATTAAGTGTCTACGGAGTGTAAGGGAGTGTATTGTCTTCACTTTTGTGGAATCTTGTTGCAGATCAGATACGTTATTGAGATTACTCAATAATGGCGTTTTTCCTACCTATGGATTTGC
The DNA here is from genome assembly GCF_024139115.2 of Armigeres subalbatus. Taxonomy (NCBI): domain Eukaryota; kingdom Metazoa; phylum Arthropoda; class Insecta; order Diptera; family Culicidae; genus Armigeres; species Armigeres subalbatus. Next base: position 35,596,405 of record NC_085140.1, on the reverse strand, counting down.
TGACGACTATCTAATATTCATAGTTGGTTTGTGTATTACTATTTCATTCGACCTGATGCAAAACGCTCTTCAGTTAGTTGAAAGTTGATGTTGTCAATATTGTCCATCATTTAATCCGAATAAATCATCTAATGTTCTTTTCACGGAAAAACGTAACCGTAATTGTATTCGCCCATTACATCCTTTTGACTCTGAAATCAATGTAACGGATCTGGTAAAGAATGTAGGACTAGTTCTTGATTCCTAGCTCTCATGGACACCTAACATTGAGTTCAAAGTCAAAAAGGTGTGTTAGCTTTCGGCCAATGCCGACGAACTTTCGGTAAAACTTGGGGTCTTAAACCCAAATATATCAAATGGATTTACACAACAGTTGTACGGCCAATTTTGGCTTATGGATGTCTTGTATGGTGGCAAAAAGAGGGAAAGGAGGACAATTCAGTCTAAATTAGGCTATCTTCAAAAGATGTGCCTAATGGCAATGACTGGTACGTTCTCTTAGACTCCCAAGGCAGCTTTCGAGGTTCTTTTCGACGTGGCCCCACTACACATACATCTCAAACAATAAGCACTTTCTTGTACTTACCGATTATGGGCTCTCGTTTCATGGAAGAGAATCCTGTAAACCGCAGTTCTACACACACACTTCGTTGTTACAGTTTATGGTTGATTGGGACTGAACTGTCCTCGCTGCAAGTTATCTCACACTCGCTAGTGGTTTTCCTTATTGGGCATTTTCAACACAATTCCCCTTGCGGGGTGAGTGGACATCTGGCTATTCGGAAAGAAGTATGTCAGACAGCATTGTTTTTTTACACTGATGGCTCCTCCTCGAAGTTAGAGCGAGAGCAGGTGTCTACTCGCGTGAGCTAAGATTGGAACAATCCCACTCACTGGGTAGACACTTCACTGTCTTTCAATCGGAAATATTTGCTATGTGTGGAGTGTGGAGTGCAATCTGCACTGCAGCAACGCATTATGGACAAAGTAATATACTTCTGTTCAGATAGCCAAGCAGCTATTTAAGCTCTCATCTCGGCCAACTCAAGGTCGAAGTTAGTAATCGCATGTCGAACTCAAATTTAGGAACTGAGTTCAGTTAATACTTTACACCTTATATAGGCCATTCTTCCATAGCTGGAAACGAATTGGCTGATGAGCTAACTCGCACTGGAGCATCACAAGACTTTATTGGTCCTGAGCTAGCTATTCCAATATCTAAGTGTTGGGTGAAGCGTTTGATTAGCTTTTGGGCTTCCACTCAGCACAAACGGTATTGAAGTAGTTTGGATTCATGTCGACAAACAAAATTGTATATCCGAGAGCCATCTCCGGTAGTAGCAAACTATTTAGCTAATCTGTCTAAACAGAATTGCAGTGTCTTAGTAAAGGCCTTGACAGGTCACTGCCGACACAATTATCACATAGCAAATATTCAACGTGCTGAATCATTTGTCTGTGATGGTTGTGAATCCGATTATGGAACTTCTTATCATCTGATATGTAACTGCCCAGTTTATGCACAACTGCGTTTCCAAATATTTGGTAAACACTTACTAAATGAAATTGACTACAGAAACCTGAACCTGCAAAGTATTCTGTTGTTCATAACTCGTTGTGGTAATGAGTAATTGACAGCCCAGTGCCGAAGATGTTTAGAAGTCAGGTCAGACAACAAAAGGCGATGGGCCGATGGGCTTCGCCAAGAACAATCGATTACTTAAAGCTCTGCCTATGAAACCTAGTAGGGGAATACTTGAGAACAAGCCTCCCGGGATCCAAAACCAAATTCACTTGCGATTTCGAGGGCTCAGCGCTTAATACGGAAGCAACGCATGTAATTATTATTATTTCACGCATCTGGAATAATCATTATCTATTAGATTGAAGCAATGCACTCTCCAATAGCCGAGATCTATCCTGTTCACGTATTTTCGACTGCAGAGGATGTTTAGTTGGACTCCTACTTGAGAAAGATGCAGAGAACTCTACAACCTCTCATAGGTGCAACGGGAGGATTTGGAATTGTTAGTGTGGAGTTAGTTACACAGTATGAATTGTTTTGGTAGAACATGAAGCCAGATAGAACTACGATCAGGTAATTACGATTGGTAAAATCACTCATAAATCTCAATCATCGAGCGCTCCCGTGCGAATGAAATCGTCTGCGATTTTAAAGGAATGCATCACGCTTGAATTTTTCATGCTAAAACGCATCCTTTCACTCATTTGCCAAAAAATAATTTTATCTCAAAAACGCATTTGAAATTAATTTGGGGGAAATTTATTGCTTATAGATAAAAGAGTGTCTGATATTTTATGCGACAAACGTCATTTCACTGTTTTTACGAAGAAGAACAAAAGAAAACCTGCGATGATTCAAATGGATGATTCAATGAGTTTTTAGGTGCTGAGTTGGGTGCGTTTCAACTCACGCTTGGTTTGAATCATCCATGAGTTTTGAGATTTTGAGTTTTTACCAACACTGACTACGATAGATATTCAAAGTAGGAAAGCGTCGAGCTTGGAATTGATCCCACGACCTCCTGCTGATCAGGCAGAAGCGGCAGCCACTAGACCATCGAGCGCGTCTTTATACTTATTATAACCATATTAACGTACACAAATAGTTCCGTTTTCAAACACATTCGTAACTATTCTTCTTTGTAGAGAATACTGCAAGAATCAGCTGTTTATGGGATGTTAAATAAATATTTTAAAACACCTGCATGCAGTTTGCAATCAGACATAAATTAGTTTAAAGCTAAACCACTAGTCGGTAAATACCTAACGGCAACACAATGCCAGTTCATCGTGAGAAGTGTTGATAGAAGCACACCGTACGGTCCACTGTCCGGTCCCAAGCGACGTGTACCGATCAACCCCATGAGGACTCACATTATGGTGGTTAATTTTTCTTGCTCCACCCACACAATATCCACCATCCTTGTGCGAACATACAGGATAGGATCAAAGCAACTGTATACTCGGCACCGACCATGATTGGGTCAGCAAAGCTGACAACCAATGCGTTTCGCCATGGATGGAGGACAAATGTATGCAAATTAGTTTTCACCACTATAGACACAGTTGTAGTGGTACCTTGGTGAAGACCGCCAATGTCGACATTGGTTGATTAACATCTAATTGCACCTTGAAGGGATGGGATGGTACACGTTCATTGGAAACCTATTCACATTAGACGAAATACGCATCAAAAGAACACACTCTGATGCGTTGTCCGATATAACACTGCACTGTGCCCGCACTGCCAACACCGTTCTGGCTTCTATAAGTTTACCTTGTCATTCACAGAAATTGAACCGATGAGCCCGGGTCCACTGTCTAGTCCCGGACCTGCCAATCGACATGCGGTGATGCGGTGTACTCCAAAATGGATTGAGTGTGGTCATGCTCTGATGGAGAATCCATCCCCAAAAAGGTTTTCCGTCGGATTGTTTTCCTTGTCGTGTAGAAAACAAAAATGGGATGCGGTGGTGATATCTGATGAGAATGGGCTTGTAGCCAAACTGGTTTGCATCGCGTTTGGATTCGAGAAGGGTTCCGAAATGAGGAAAACTAATCAGCATAACATCATCAGCATAATCAACAGTTGGGGTAATCATCGTAGTAGTGGAATATTTTATTAAATGGTGATGGCTGAGGATAGAAATGCTCATGTAACGATCTAATTGAATCGAATCACTATGGAAAATCATAATCCTGTAACTTTGAGATTAGGAATGCTTAGATTTTATTGGCATCCTGAAAACTTGAAATTTATTTTCATCTACAATTTATCTTAGCTTCTGAATCATGAAATTACTTTTATTTAGCTTATGCTAATAAAGGCTTCTGACTTTCATGACTGGATCAGTGGTGATAAATTTTACGGCCCGAAAATGGATAAAATTTAGGCGTCTTCTGCTTCAACAATGATACAGCGAACCATCGCGTGACTTTTTGTTTTCTCGTGGTGCTAAAAGTTGCAAGAACTTTTTAAGACACCACCGTATTGGACGCTATATTGGGCGAAGAACAGAAAAGCTTCCGGACTCAATTCGAAATGCAGCGTACTTGGCAGCGGAAAGTTTCTCAACTCAATCATCAAAACCGTGAGAGCGTGTTTCCTCCACAACGCGGCGCGGCCAGCGTTGGTAATCGTAAAACTTTGACAGGCTAATTTACAACCTAAACATAAGCACGCAACAGTTCACTTCAGCAGCATGCCGAGGATGAGGATACGGAACAATCACAAAATGGTCCCACGTGTACCAACCTTTTCGGTGTCATTAGCATGTTACATTGTAGTAGCTTCGCTCCAGTTCACCTACACATGTTTTAATCAATGAAATGTGGCAAAGAGCTGCACAAATCATCCTGTTTGTTGTATGTGATTGCGGAACCTATATATTATTGTTGTTCACACGCACTGCAATAAAAATTATTTATTTGCGCCAGTATTTTTTTATAAATAGATTGCCGACAAAGAGTTACCTTTGACCTTAAACATTGGTTGCGAATCCTTTTTATACATCGTACTATTAATCCAACTTTTGTGGAGCAGTCTGAGGACCTGGCCATATTTTCTTTCCTTCTTGGTAGTTCCATATTCCATATGGAACATGGTCCGTCTTTTATTAGTCGTTAATCAAATAATTACTTTAGCTGACTACCTTCAGTATTATACTCTAAAGCAATACAAGACATCAAATATTTACGGCTTTGCAGTTCACATGGCATAAGTGTTTAAAGCAATGCGAATAAACTAATGAATCAGTCGTACATTCCACTGACAACGTCTCAATTCAGATCAGGTGAGGAAGTAACGAACAAAGATTAATGCTCAATAGTCGTTTGCTCAAAATTAGAAAAAAATATCCCTAAAACTCATGAGTGCCAACAGTAACCTAGTAATAATTAATTAGATCCCATTAGAACAGATTAGGGCTTTCGTAGGATCTCGTGGAGTGTGAGATAGTCGAAATAAAATAGGCCAACGTGAGTTTTAAATTGAAATATTTTATAATTTTGTATAATTTTGAACTTACGTAATCATTTTTGTGTCGACAAGCGGTTTGCTACTGTCCTGCGTTACATCGCATACCACCAACCAATAAACAGCAGAACAAGCAATTGAATTATTGTTATTTGGAAAACAACCAGCTGCCACCGCTCTGGAAAACAGCGAAACGATCAAGTTGGAGTGTGGTGTTTACCCTTGTGTTTACCCGTTTGAAATTTTGCAATTGTAATATTCATGCCTGTTTGCGTCCCACGCTATCAAAGCACTTGGTGTGGTGTGTACCAAAAACAAATCGGCCGGATAAGCTGTGCCATCATTACTCGGCAACATGTGGCAAATTATTCTGGGAAAATTAAATTTCGAACCAGTTAAAACTTACTGCTGCTACGTGGATGCGAAAATAGGAAATTCAGAAAGCAAATGATATCGGGCAGCTTTTGAGTTGAATATGTGAACCATTATCCAATGCAGGTCTAAATAGGCTGAACAGGAATTTGAGTTGTTGGAAGCATAGGCTTTTCGTCTTGTATTGAATTGAATTATCTTATTTACGAGATTTTCGGCCCTAGGCCGGATCATCTCGTATCTTTTCGTCTTAAGCTTTGAATTAAGAAATTTAAACACTCTAATCTATTAAGTTCAGGCTTACATAAATCTCATAGAAGATATCCGTTGTGCAACAAAAGTATAGGGTATATGGCTCAAAGCTTAGCTTAATAAATTTGTGGTTGAGTACATCTATCGTTGTAAATCTTCATATATTGAAGCTCTGACCAAAATTATGCCATCAGACGGCTTGCTTGCTTTTGGTTATTATGCCAAGTAGTCCAAAATAACAATATTTGTTCACAATCTCTTTTAACCTAACCTAATAACCTAACCTAAGTAATCAGTATATCAAGCTCTATCTAGAATAAGGGTGAATGTCGCAAGAGAGGATTCTCTTCGTCGACTTCCCCTCTTAAAGTGACAAGCAGTGGACTTCTTTGTGGTTTATCATCTCAGCACGATAGAAAACAATGCGAACTTGCATTCTGAGGTGATAAACTGCAAAGAAATCCTCTGCTTGTCACTTTTATTTGAAATAGGTGAAGTCGACGAAGAGAATTCTCTCTTGCGACATTTGCCCTTTTACCATATAGAGCTTGATCAAGTTCTTTCGCAACAAGTTGCATTCTATCCGGATGGATCCCAATTTCCGGTTTATACTAGTTTCGAGGCTATCCACAGTATGGTTCCAGAACTATTCCAGATTCCGTTGGGGTCAGTTGTCCCCGGAATAAGTGGCCATTTACAAATTTATGTCAAAGCAGGTCGTGAGACACCTCAAACTTCATGATTTCACAAAGCAATGATGGGAATGATATTTTAAGAGTTCCCGGCCCACTTGGATTCATTCAGGCCACATCGGTCACAATCCGGGGACCTACGGAATGGCCATTTTCTAAATTGATTCAAAATAGGTCGTGCGGCACCTCAAACTTCATGATTTTACAAAGCAATGGTGGAAATGATAGCCAGAGGATGGATTACGATCCAATCATATTCAGAAATAGGTGGTTGAAATTCAAAAGATTCCCAAAAACTTATTAAGGAATCCAGGACCCATATTATATGAAAGTTCAAAACAACTCGAAAATTTCGGGCTCAAGGATTCTCCTTAAAATCCTTCTAGAAGCTCCCCTGGGAACTTCTATATTCCTCCGGAAAGTTATTCACAAATTCCTCTGAAAATCGTTCGAAAATCTTTCTCATGTAATTGTAATTTCTCCTTATCTAGAAACCCCTCACTAAATTTGTTTTTAAGGAAATTCATGAGGAAATTACTTAAAGTTTTCTTTTCTTCTCCAATTTTTCATTCTAGACATTTCTTCGGCTATTCTTCCAGAAAAATCTCCGGCATTTCCTTCAGGAATACATTCGAGAGTTCCTTCAAGAATACATACGGAATTCCGCTAGAAGTTTCTTCAGAAATTTATGACGGAAATCCTCCGATTTCGCTCCATAATTTTACTTGTAAATCTATAAGAAATTCCTTCGGCATTCCTCCAGGAACTTTGATTCTTTAATTCTTCCAGGATAATTCTTCCAGGACTTTCTTTAATTCTTCCAGAATAACTTTCAGGAGTTTTTCCGGGAATACCTCCATAAATTCAATAGCGAAATCCTCTAAGATTTCATTCTGGAATTCTTTCCGCTATTAATTAAGAATATCCTTCAAGAATTGTTTTATAAATTTCTTCAGGTACTTCTCCAGGAATTCCTTCAGGAATTTTTCCGCGGAATTGTCCTAGAATGGTTTCTGGACTTCACTAGGAATTTACTCCAGAATTTCATTCGAATATTAATTTGAGAGTCCTCCAAGATATCTTCCTAGAGTTCTTACTGGACTATCTTCAGAACTAACCTCCGGGAATTCATCCGGTAATTTCTTCAGCAATTTATCTGGAAATACTTTCAGGATTTCATCTGGGAATTTCTGCATTAATTCCTCCTGGTATTTTTCCGGGAATTCCTTCAGATATTTATGCAGAAATTCCTTCATGAACTTCTCCAAAAATTAGTTCAGGACTTCCTTGTGAGAATTCTTCCGGAAGTGCTTGTGGGAGTTCCTCCGGGAGCTCCTGCGTGAATCCCTCCAGGACCTTCACAGGAAATTCCTGGAGGATATTCGGCAGGAGCTCCTCCGGAAACTACTGCAGGAGTTCCTTCTCAGAGAAACATTTGGAGGAACTGCCGGTGAATCTCCCGGAGGAATTTCCGTAGGAACTGCCGGAGGAATTTCAGAAGCAACTCCTAGAAGAATTCCTAGAGGAACTCCCAGAGAAACTATCCGAAGAACTTTGGGAGGAATTTCCAGCTAAATTTCTTCAGAAGGCCTAAATGATTTCCTTAAAAAGCCTGAATGATTACCTGAAAAAGCTACTGGTGGAACTCCCGGAGGAATTCCGGGATAAACACCTAGATGAATTGCCTGTGGAATTCCCGGAGGAACTCTCGGAGGAATTCTCGAATGAACTTCCGGAGGAATTTCTGAAAAAACTCTCGGGAGAATCTTCAAAGGAACCCCCGGAGGAACTGCCAGTGAAACTACCAGAAGAATTCTTGGAAAAAATCTTGGATAATTTATCTTATAGACAAATCTTGTCTAGCTGAAACCTTTCTGGGGTTATGTAGCTGGACCGTCATCATCATCAGAGGACCTCCCGGAGAATTCCTTGAGGAGCTCTCAGAGAAATTCTCGGTGGAGCTTCTGGAGGAATTTCTATATAAATTCCTGAAGAAGCCTAAATGAATTCCAGAAATAAAGCTTGAATGAATTCGCGGAGGAAATTCTTGAGAAATTCCCGGAAGAATTTTCAGAGGAACCCCAGTAAAATCTGGTGGAGTTCCTGGAGAAGTTCTTTGAAATTTTCACAAGAAATTATTCGAAAATTTCACGGAAAATTATATGGAATTTACTCAAGAAATTCAAAGATTTTTCGCGAAATTCTCAGGAAGGTTTACTGGCCATTCTACGGAATTTCCACGGAATATTGTTAAGAATTCCACGGTGCAAATTTTCAGAATTTTTTATGAGAAACAGCACGAAAGAATTATCTGAAGAATTCCCTGCAGAACTTATAAAGGAGTTCGTGGAGGATTTCTTGGAGTAAATAATGGTGAAATTTTCGGATCAATTCCCGGCAAAATTGATGGTGGAATTCCTGAAGACATTGCCGAAGAAGTTGCTGGAGGCATTCCTAAAGAATCCCTGATATAAATACTAATGGAATGCTTGGAGCAATTGTCGAAGGGATACCTGGAGAAAGCTTGCATATTGTTTATATATATTATTTCAGAGAGGATTTGTTTAGAGTAAGCAAGGAACCCTAAAAATATCATTCCAATCATTGCTTTGTGAAATCGTGAAGTTGGAGATGTCGCACGGCCAATTTTGAAACAATTTATAAAATGGCCATTGGATGGCCTGGATTGTGACCGATGTGGATGAATTCAATCCGAGTGGGCATGGAACTCTAAAAATATCATTCCCATCTCCCATCATTGCTTTGTAAAATCATGAAGTTTGAGGTGTCGCACGACCAGTTTTGACTTAAATTTGTAAATGGTCACTTATTCCGGGAACAGCTGACCCCAACGGAATCTGGAATAATTAGGGAACCGTACTGCTGATAGCTTCGAAACTAGTTTAAATGGAAAATTAGGATCCATCCGGATGGAATGCAACTTGTTGCGCAGGGATTGAATCTTAAAGAGAAAGAGCAAGTCTCTCACTTATCATCTCTGTATTATAAATTCAGTAGAAAACCGAATTATAGCCGCTATCGAAATTGGATTTATCTCACAATCCATACGTTAAACCTAATTTCGGAAGTGGTGCGCTGTATAGCACATCACCAAATGAAAACAGCGCACCACTTCCGAAGTTAGGTTTAACCTATGGATTGTGAGAAAAATCCAACTTCGTTAGCGGCTATAATTCGGCTTTGCACTGAATTGATAATATACATATACGATATGTAGCATACCGCGAGAAACTTTTTTCGCAAGCTGTCATGATAGAGAACTGATTCGGGATGTTATACCCCATGATAAATTTCTTTTAGAAAGTTCCAAATGTGGGGAGCACTGGCTCTGATGATGCATTTTAACTTAATCTACACAGCTGTGCAGTAACCAACACGAAAGGAGCGAAAACAAAGCAAAAATCACAATTTTTCTGTGGGGGCTGCCTATCCGATTCTGGTTTTTCGCACTTGTATACAAGTTTGATAAATTTGTTATCATGGCTTGTTATGATTCGGAACAGTTTTTGCCTCTCTTTTATCGTTGTTCGTTATCTATTGAGAGCGATTTCTGCAAACCCTGTTGTTGCGAAAGAATCGGACAAGAAATGCGGTTTTTACAGCAGTTTAGATTTTTGAAAGCCCTTAAAAACAGACGTCGGGGACCAAAAAGACAGGCTATCAAAAGTTTCGAGCGAAATGTTCTTTATGTTCGGCAAATTTTACTGGTCTTAGCTTGATGGAGAATGCTTTTTCAGGCTATGAAGGTTGGTGCATTACATATTCACTATTCACTAATGCACGAAAACGGATTTCCGGATAAACACACGGTTGATCAAGGCGACGATGGATCGGGTGATGTGCGTAGTTCGAGTTTCAGGGGCATTCTCGACTCCCTTCGAAACGCGTAGAGAGTTACGGCAAGGTGATGGTCTTTCGTGTCTGCTATTCAACATCGCTTTGGAGGGAGTAATACGAAGGGCAGGGATTGACACGAGTGGTACGATTTTCACGAAGTCCATCCAGTTATTTGGTTCCGCCGACGACATTGATATCATGGCACGTAACTTTGAGAGGATGGAGGAAGCCTACATCAGACTGAAAATTGAAGCTAAACGGATTGGATTAGTCATCAACACGTCGAAGACGAAGTACATGATAGGAAGAGACTCAAGAGAGGTCAATGTAAGCCACCCACCACGAGTTTCTATCGGTGGTGACGAAATCGAGGTGTTTGAAGAATTCGTGTACTTGGGCTCATTGGTGACCACCGATAACGATGCCAGCAGAGAAATTCGAAGACGCATAGTGGCTGGAAATCGTACGTACTTTGGAATCCGCAAGACGCTTCGATCGAATAGAGTTTGCCGCCGTACCAAACTGACTATCTACAAAACGCTTATAAGACCGGTAGTTCTCTACGGACACGAGACCTGGACGATGTTCGTGGGGGACCAACGCGCACTGGGAGTTTTTAAAAGGAAAGTGTTGCGTACCATCTATGGTGGGGTGCAGATGGCGGACGGTACGTGGAGGAGGCGAATGAACCACGAGTTGCATCAGCTGTTGGGAGAACCATCCATCGTTCACACCGCGGAAATCGGAAAACTGCGGTGGGCCGGGCACGTAGCCAGAATGTCGGACAGTAATCCGGTGAAAATGGTTCTCGACAACGATCCGACGGGAACAAGAAGGCGAGGTGCACAGCGGGCAAGGTGGATCGATCAGGTAGAGGACGATTTGCGGACCCTCCGCAGACTGCGTGGTTGGCGAAGTGCAGCCATGGACCGAGCTGAATGGAGGAGACTTTTATGTGCAGCACAGGCCACTCCGGCCTTAGTCTGATAATAAATAAATAAATAAAGTGTATTCACTATGAATGTTTTGTAAAAGCCGTATGGTAAACAAATGTAAAGTGCTGCTTCAAATGAAAATCGTAAGCTGTGTTTAGTAACAAGTGTTCTAAATAATGTGTCAGAATTTGAAATTATCACAAGTTTTTAGGATAAGTTGAAGTAATTCGGTGTTAGAAAGGCGAACAAAGCACTGAAGCGAAATAATGAAATTGTATTAGGACTTGTTGTACACCTAAACATAGTACGAAAACACAATTTCATCTAAATGATAATTTCATTTAATCAAAAGAAACATTATTAAATTACGCAACGTTTAGCTGGGAGGGGTTGTGAGATGTGTGACGATCCATATAATTTTTAGAGGATTCATACAAATAGTGTAAAATATGGGGGAGGGGTGATGAAATAGCAAAATTTTACGTTACGTGATTGGTGGACTTTCTTTAAGGAAAATGCCTTTGTATACGCCACGCTAAACGTGATACATATATATTTTTACCTCTGTAGTTTTTTGTATATATAAAAAACAATGGTTTTTCGTATGAAAGTGCACATTTTTAGGACCCCCTCCCCCTTTAAGAGTTACGTAATCTTTAAACATTCCCTAATATATGTTCATTAAACATCAATTAAATGTTATTAACTCTTATTTGTGTTAATGTATACTTAAAGCACATGATTGGATAAATGCGTACTCTTACCCCCAGCCGATGCGCACTTTTACCCCACCGGTGGGGTAAGAGTGCGTTTTTCACTTGTCTTGCAATAAGGGTTCTACTAAAACGAATCTCAATAATTTCAATATTTTGTCCACTGGGTAACATAAAGGAAGAGTATATGAATCATCGACACTGATTTGATATGCAGAAGCTTGCTTCATAAGGGCCACATGATCGATTGAAAACTAAGGGCGTACTCTTGCCCCACTCTACTCTAATATTCTTCTGCTAAAATGGTTTCATGTGATTTTGTGATATGATTCACTTGTTCGATTCTTGTGCTGAGAAAGCTGTAGTTTAAATTGTAATAATTCCAGATAGCTTTCATTCAATTACTTATAGTACTGAAAATTTCAAGTATTTTTTGGAATGCTGGATGTTTGTTCCTGAGTCCAAAATCGCTTTAATAGCTATATGGAATCCACCCATCGATATTCATCGATCAAATTCCTGTCATAATAAAACACCCTCTCAGAGCAGCATTTATTACCTTTTGCCATTAGCTTGCTCCACTTTAACAAGTCATATTAAGTTGAAGTGATTTTGCCTTCCACGATGTGGATCAATCCAAGTCTGCGTCAGGTTAGTCTCCATTTCACTTAAAAGTTATTTTGCTGTGTTTGGCTTGGGTGAAAATCGATCATAAATTAGTTCACCAAATATGAACGCATAGATTACATGATGGATATTTTCAATAATCTCAAAACTGATGGAAAGTGGATGTGTTCAACCCCCGCACGATAAAAATTTTCTGCTAGCTGGGAACTCAGTCGTGGAAAAATAATAAATTTAAATGAGCCTAAGAATCAGGTTGCGTAGGCGTGCAGACGAAATTCTTTCTCGCCACTCTGATCGTCACACAATCGAAATCAGCGTCAAGAATCTTATTTTAGCCAATATCACAGCAGTAAAAATATGTGTTGTACTATTTTGGGCCTACCGGTGAATTAATTGCGACCAGCGTCTACAAACCATGGGAGCCCACCCCTCTCCCCCTTTTTTATAGCTTCCATAAATTGTGATTTGAGTTGGACCAAAAGTTGAACAAAACACTCCAACACCACGTGGATTGTTGGTCAGAAGGCGTGTGCTGCTGCTGTTCTGCGCAAAATTGCCAGTCTCTGTTTTACGCCGTAACCTAGGGGAAACTGAAACAACCATAGCATAAAAATTCACAATATTGCTAATTTCGCACTTTTGCTTCCCTATCATTCCATCTGTGTGCTCATTTGCTTGTCGACTATATGGTGCAATAAATTAATTGTTTTCTTTGCTGATTTAATATACGCTGCCTCCTAGTGGGTAATTACCTTATTTACGACTATAAACTGCTCTAGCTCGGTATTCCCTTTTCCGTTTCGGTCGTTAATATCTATGGATATAAAAAAAGTCGGTTTTTAGTTCTTCTCTCGGCTTCAAGTCCTTATCAGCTATAATTACTTTTTCTTCGTTTCTCTCAATTTTCCTCAGTTCGGGAAAACATTGTTTGAGTACCTACAATTTGGGGAAGGGAGTTTGAAAACGGTGTCCAATTGCTTTCTCATAGAGTTTGGGGTTAGGTTAGGGGAGTTCCAAACGCCCCGCCTGACGTTTCAGATGACGAATGATGGTTTTTAAGAATAAAGAAATTTGTTGTATATGGGTATGCATGTTGGTGATAAAATGGAGAAATGGTAATTTCGATGCTATCATGTTAGTAAATATGGCGGGGTATCGATGCCAGACTTTATTTTTTATATTTAAATATTTTATTGTATCTTTGTTTGAATTAGCTACCTTTTGTGACAAGTTATTTATTAACCTTTGTGGGGTTTAGTTATTACCTTTTTTCATTTTCGTAGAAAACGTATCACTAGTCTTAAAATTTTTCTAAAATTTGGATTGTTTTTACACTGACTTTTCTGTTTTTATTTTCTTGGGAGTCATTACATTTTCTTCTCAGTCGTTGTGACAGACGGCAATATTAGAAAAACGGAATCAAAATAAAAAGGAAAAAATGCTAAATGTTTAAGGACAAGCCTCCCGAAATCCAAAAATGAATGCACTCGCGTTTTCAAGGGCACCCCACTCAAAACGGGAGCCACGCACATAGGGTATCTGTTCCTATATCAATAACAATAAGGCAATGCGCATATGAAATGCATTGATTTCTCACCCAATAATCAAGAAACATGTGAATAATTATGCTCGGCTCATGTAATTTTTAATTGAAAACAATTTGGTAACTTCAATAATGAAATTTTCATCACATTATAGAAGTATTTAGCTAAAAAACATCATTACCGCCATGCACCTATTTCAATAACATTCAAAAACAGTTAATCCTATGCCTGTACCTATATAAATAATACTGTTTCCAACATAAAATACGCACACTATTACTGTTGTGTATACGTAACGATATGATTGCAGTGATGCGAATTCTTCAATATTTTGTATTTGAGTTTAAATATAATTACAAAATTACTGTTTTTGTTGCAGTTTTCCATCTTATCAGTTCAATTTTGTGTTTGTCATAATTTATCTTTTCGATATAATTTATTTTACAAACATAAGAGTTGAATTTCACAATGAAAGTTCATTCAAGCATTTTTTAAATAAAAATGTTGGTCGGCAACCCTTGCAGATACTGCCAGCCATGTAAACAGTTTGAAATACGGACAAGGATAATTGAGACGTTGTTCGAAAGAAACCTATATCAAACTATAGGAAATCGCGTTGGTTTTTCAAATATAATTATATTCATAGTGAAAATGTGATGTGCTTCATGTGCTGTGAAGTGAATTTTGAAGGGATAGAATTGTTTTAGCCCGAAATTGAGTGGAAAACAACGGCGTGAAAACAGATGAATCTGCTAGTAGCAATCGAGCAGTGCATCAAACCATCAGTTCAAAGGTAGGAAAATGCAAATAAAAGTGCTTTCTAATTTTATCTTTTAATAATTTGATTCTTGTGAATTAAAACATTACTCAAACAAAATCTTGATTCCAAACATTCAAGAATGTGTTCCATCTATTATTGTGCACATACGATGTGAGAAATTGTAAATAAATTGATTTTTTATTTGGTTTATCGACGGTTGGGATTAATATACGGGCTGTTATTAATATGGGAACAGATACCCTATGTAATTTTTATTATTTCAGCATTGCTGCGTCGCAGCATGCATGGAATAATAGAAATGACAGTTGTGCGTGGCTTCCGTTTCGAATGGGGTGCCCTTGAAAACGCGAGTGCATTTAGTTTTGGACTCCGGGAAGCTTGTCCTTCAAGTTTAGATTGTTGCGAATTTATAAAGTGTGTTTCCGAAGAATTTCCCCTGGAACATTCTTCAGCATTTCCTTGGAAATTCTGATAAAATTTTATTGAAATTTTTAAATAATTTTTCTTGTAAAGTTTAATTTTGTATCAATGACTATTTACGAGTAACCCCAAGAGTTATTACGGAGCTACTCACTAGTAACTCACGAGTACAGGTCAGACTAAATTATCCTGAAATCGAAAAAAACACCGGCTCATCGATTTAAATTCTAGCACCTTGTAAACAAGCTCTATGAACAAAGTAAAAAAATGTAAGATTTAGCATTGGTCTTTCCAGTTTTCCGCGAGCGGAAATGATCGCCAGCTTGCCTGCGGGTTAGTCTCTGGTTTGACGTTTGTGGAGACCAACTGCACCCACCGCTCCGAGCATTCTGACCAATGTGGCATAGAAGAAGGTGTGTGTTATAAAGTGAATTCAAGCCTTCTTACATACCCCATTGATCAAAATGCTTGGAACGGTGGGTGCAGTTGTCCTCCGCAAACGTCAAATCAGAGACTAACCCGCAGGAAAGCTAACGGCCATTTCCACTCGCGGAAAACTGGATAGGTAGTTACAGTTTTCCATTTAAATATTCTCAAAAAATTTCCTTTCCCTCTCATTTTTTTCTCAATTGGATGGAAGTAAACGAAGTAAGCAAATAAACTCAACTCACTAACAGCAGGATAAATATGAAATTCTTTCTCCACAAGTTTTTTTTAGTAAGTCTCGTTTTTTGAAAATGACAATATTTATTACGCTTGGAGAAGAATGAAATCTGCCAAAAAAGAGCAACTAGAATCATGAAAAACTTTCCACAGCAAGATATAAGATTTGATTCTCAAAATAATTTTTAAAATTTCAATTTTTTTTTTTAAACGATTAGATTAGACTTTAAATTATCTACGTTAAACATATATTTATTTGATTTTGCATGGGAATAAAGTTTTTTCTTGAATTGATCCCGGAGAAGGTACACTAAACTAAACTTTCGTAGGAACATCATAAGCCACATCTTAGAATCATGGAAAAACAATAGAATTCCATTTTCATTAAGCCTTTAATGATATTTAGTTGGTCCGTGTGAAAATTCATTTTTGTATCTTATGAACTCCATATAAGAGTTATCTATAGAAAATATAAAAAAAGTTGTCTTATGATTTTCATCACTTCTCTAGAATATCTTATATGGACCTCATATAGAGGGAATAAAATGTTTTAAAGTAACATTTAGCCTATTTTAGGAGATGTTGGGGCTTCGCCTACAAAAAAAAAATCAAGGAATTTTTTGGTTCTTTTTTATTTTTGAATTTTTTGGACATTTGAAAAAATTTGGAATTTTGGAAAGATCACAGTCGTCATATTATCCTGCATTTCCGTATATTTGCGTGTATGTTGCATTTTTTGCCTTTCACGTACAACAAAGGCTATAGGATTACTCCAAAAATGAATTTGAACAAACCGAGGTGCTGTCTGTTTGTGTATATGTATGTGTGTAACATTACCCGATTTACTCGCAACAAATTGCATTCGACGGAGAATGCGGTCCCATTGTTTGCTATTGAAAATTGGCCCGATCGGACATTGCATTCCGGCATTATTGAAAAATCATTGTTTTTCCCAAAGGTCTTGGGAAAAAATATTCAAAATCGTTTTTTTTAAGTGGTGGCAATGCGCAGTAATTAATGCAAAAGTATGCAAAATGATAGAAAAATGCGATCTATTTTCCTAAAGTGTCTTTGTTACCTTTCTTATGTGATTTTTTCAATACATTTCACGATGCATGAGAAAGGCATCATCACTGCTAAGTGCTAGGTGGATTAATTTGGGTTTTTAATTTTAATATAAGATTCAGAACTGCCATTTAATCAGACACCGTAATGAGACAACTAGGTACAATTTCGAAGAATTGTGCGGGTGAATAATGTGTTATTTTTTCTTGGCGAACGTTGGGTACCGGGCAGCAAGACGATACCACAGACAAACAGACGTAACACTTCAATTCAATTAATCGTACATGAATTATTTTGCGCGATTCCCTTACTAGAGGCGCTAGCAGTCAACCACTCTACACTAATAAAAATCCACACATTTTTATTGGCAAAAACCTAAAAAAAATTCCAAATAAATTTTATGTGTGCGTTAATAATTACCCGCTGTAGGAGAATCCACATAAATGTTATTAGTTAATAACGGATATGTGTTTCCACATATATGCTATGCGAATTCACATAGCCGTTATGTGGGAAATGCTATAGTCAAAATTGATGTGTCCCACACGTAATGGATATGATTGGATTTTTGTCAGTGATAGTATTTGACGCTTGCAATACCAACCACGCAAGGCAACGCTTTATTCCGCATCACAGCAAGCGCCTACCGGTGAGGCGCAAACAACAGAAAGTTTAATGTCATTATTGGTTATGAGTAGAACCAAGCTGCGCTCTGCAGTAGATTTATCCGTTGTGAAAAAAGGTTTTGAATATGTTTGAACCGAGATTCGCCAAAAAGTATTCCGAATATCAATATCTATGCATCGATTGCATCACATACATTTCTACAAGGGCCAATTTCTTCACCTCTGCTTAACTCTTGCGCGGTGTCTACCCTTAGAGTAGAGCGTCATGATCATTTTTTAAAATCAATGGTTTTTCGGAACTATTCTGGGTTCTAAACAACTGTGCAGAATTTGGGCCCGAACGAATGCTTCCTCGCTTTCCGCAGCTCCATTCGAGTAGATTGTTTAACAGATGGCGGTAGTGTTTCAATGGTTCCTTTATGACCCGATTCGACCAGGTCTTCACTCTTGCTATGTTCATCATTGAAAATGGCTGCTAGGGTGGGCCTGGTCAACTGGCACGCTTGCTCGCTAAAGAGCAATCAATTGAGCTGAAGGATTTCCTTGAGGAGAAGGAAATAGACGTGGCGTTCAATACCGGAACGTATCTACAACCGGAGGTGAACGTCAACATCCCGGACATTTGCATCGTGCGACTCGACCGGCCGACCAGGGGAGATGGAGTGACCATCGCTTTTCGCTACAATATCAACTGTCGTCTGCTTCCAAGTTTCCAGCTCAGGGCCATCGGTGTCGAAATCACCACTTCTGTCGGCACAATCACGCTCATCGCGGCGTACTGTCCAACGCAAGCCAAAGCCGGCGATGGATCATCGGCTGCCCTTCGGAGGGACATCGTCAAGCTTACGCGGAGGCAAGGCCAGTATATCATTGCCGGCGACCTGAATGGCAAACATCAAGCCTGGGGCAACAATCGAAACGGCACCATCTGGAGCAACGACATGGAGGAAGGCCACTACACGATCTTGAGCCCGGATACCCCTACTCGGCTCAGTCGGTCCGGTGTCCACGAAACCCTCGACCTATACATAACCAACATGAATGACCACGTCTCGCATCCGGTCGTCTACCAGGAGCTCAGTTCGGATCACTATTCGGTGGTGACGGAAGAGGGCTCCTCGGTCACTCGGCATCAGCCGTTCCGGCGAAACTACCATCGAGTGAACTGGCAGCGGTTCCAGCAGTGCGTCGACAACACCATTGATTACGAGGTGCGTCCGGAGACGCCGGAAAGTATTGACCGCCAGTTGTTCGCCATCGCAGAGGCAATCTCGGTGGCCAGAGAGCAGCATGTCCCGACGGCTCGGCAGGTAAGCAACTCCCTCACCAAACACTGACCAAAGATTTGATTCGATTGCGAAATGTCACTCGCAGGTAGTTTCAGCGTACTGGACTGCCTAAGGTTAAGGCACGCTGCAATCGAATCACAAAAGTTATCCAGGCCAGAATGGTGGAGCTTAATGTAGAGTCTAGCCAATAGCACGGAGACAACAAGGTAGGCTCATAAGAAAAATGACACTTCAAGAGTGGTGCATGTTTTATCGCCACGTGTTGGAGTACAAAAGTAAGCATGCTGAGATCGTAAAGCATCGTCTCGGTTCAGCATGTGCGAAGATAGTACTCACGTCACATGTTTACATTCAAACTGATTATTTACATGCGTGATGAGTCTGCCTTGTTTTTTGTATGCCGTGGCCAATAGAAACTTTCGGTTCACTTTCGAAGCGGTATTAAAAAATTCCATAACTAAAGTATAAAAAAAAATCACACGAAATTTCTACTTTAGTTACTCAGTGATTGAATGGTTTAGGCTTCTTTTTTTCTGTCAAACCAAGGTTCGCTACGTTTTCAGTAGATAACGTGTTTACTAAAATAGTAGTTTGTACAACAAGTTGCAAAAAGATGATTTTTTCAGCACGAGTTGTTTTATCCAACGAGGCTTGCCGAGTTGGATAAATACTACGAGTGCTGAAAAGATCGAGTTTTGCAACGAGTTGCATACGCTTTTTTTGCAATGACAAAAAATAAACTTCAATTTGATAAATTTGTACTAAAATTGTACAGTCTAATTTACTCCACTTGATCCATCTTGCCAATAAATTATGTTGCTGCAGAGAACAATCAGATAGGAATCGAGAACAGTCAGATAGTACCGTGCCACATGGGGCCATCCAGAAACCACGTGGTCATATTTTTTTAGATTTTCAACCCCCCCTCCCCCCATGTGGTTTATCGTGGTCATTTGGCAGACCCCCCCTCCCCCCCCTTGACCACGTGGTTTTTTTCAAGTACATTTTTTTTTAAAACCTTAAATAACTAAAACATATGCTTAATCCGATCAATTTTGAAGATGGACAATTTTAACTGATTCAAAATCAAACTAAACCCAGCATAGGAATTAAAAATTTTCATGAATTCGAACATTTTGTTCATGTTATCAAGTTATAATGTGTATCAGGTATTAGTATATCTAGAACTCGCACACCTTCGATGCATCAGGAGGATATAAAAAAATGTGGACTCGCGAATATGTTATAAAAATTGCGAGAAAAATTTGTAATGGTTTAGAAATATTCCAAAATATTCCTATATTTTTTTTTTATTTCTTTATTGGTGATTTTTTTTTAAAATTATTATGAAGTTCATCACTGAATATCCCTATAGATTCCTAAGAGTATTAGGGACATTTTGTAGCTCTAGAGGTATTGGAAATTCTTAAGATATATTAACCGCAGCGAAGCATCTGAACTGAACTGAAAGTTTTTCTAAGGGCATACAAGTTTTATTCAGAATCTCAAAACTCTCTTCATTATGCCAAGATTCTATGGTCCTAATCAGAACCGTTACACAATATCCTTTATATTCCTTTGCCTGATTATACAGTTTTGGCTTTTTGATAAGAAAATTATTTTGAGCTTTTTAGTGGAATGTTTTCACCTGTCATAAGACGAGTTTATACCATCCCATTGAATTCCACCACTTATTAAGTGGTGGAATTCAATGGGATGGTATAAACTCGTCTTATGACAGGCAGTTTTGGCTTCAAATGCGAGTTTCCATTTTAAATCTACAGTCTTTCATAACTTTGGGTTTCTTTTGGTATTCTAGAATTTATTGTTATATTTTGGTATTTAACCTTCTCAGGACGATTTTTTTACATGGATTTAACGTACATATTTAGGATTTTCCAATCGATCTTGCCAAAACTAGTATAGAAAGAACTAAAAAGTCGTACTTTTTTCGGGTGTCATAGGCCAAACTGCTCTGAAGTACATATCCTCGAAGGTATCAAAAATCATGTCAAGAAACAAAGGCATGATATTACGGAGCTTTGAAACGACCCGACCAACCAAGTCCTGAACGATGTATTCGTGCATCGCTAAGCATCCAAGCAGGTCCATTGAGCCCATGCGATTTCATTTATTACTTTCACAAGCTACAATAGACCTTCTATGAGTCGATGTTCTAAGATACGATATCGACTGAAATGAAAACTCAGCCTAATTTTTTTTTTAAATTTCCATAACAATTAGGAAATTTCCAATGAAGAAATCATAGTATTAATAATAAAAAAATATTGAATTTTCTACAAATAATGCAAAATTTCCATTAGCAATTAAGAATTTTCCGCGAAACAAAAATAAATTAACAAAAAAAAATTGCAAACATAAAAGAAGAATTTTCCATAAAGAAATCAAAATGTTCCACGGATAAAATACAAACATTCCATAAATAAATCAATATTAGAAATAAATAATTACAAAATTTTCAACAAAATAAATATTTTTTTAACCAAAAATTAAAACCTTTCCACGAAAAAATCAATACAGAGCATTAAAAAAAAGGAAATTTTCCATTAAAGAATATTTTCCATAGATTATCCCTTCTTTAAAAGCGTTTGAAGTTCATGGAAAATTTTATCAATTTGATTGCTTTTCTTTCTTATTTTCTTATTTTTATTGATCTTTATTAATGTGAAAGAAACCCAGCATTGGCCAGGTGTTGCAAATCTCACAATGAACTAATTGCAGCACCGCACTCTAGATCAATTTCCGTGCGTTTGTTTTGTTTTCCGTAACAGCTGACCCAAAATTGTATTTTAATGACTTTTTACATTTCCCCGTTAAATTCACCAACTTTTTGTATATACAAACCTTGCGAATCCCAAAACGAATTGATTAGGGAAAAATTTTGCAAATCTGTCAACCCGTTCGCGAGTTAAATCGTCAGGAAGGAAATCTCAACTCATTTTTATTATATAGAGATTATGTGGAGAAAAAACTATTAATTATGTGTACAATTTTGTAATTGTTTATTGCTAATATTGATATATTCATGAAAACTATGTATTTTTTTTCGTGGAACATTTTGATTTCTATATGGAAAATTCTTATTTCACAATTGCAATTTTTGCTTTTACAAGTGCTAATTATTGTTGAATTTTTTTTCGGAATCTACGCTGGAGACGTTTTGTTTTTTTTTCATTAACAATTTGTAGCAAAATTTCCAAGCAAAATTTTTCAGAAAGAATTGTTCAAATATCATTCGGAATGCCAGCACTTTATCAGGGTTGTATGAAGTAATGTCAAAGTTTTTACAGGAAATTTCTTTACTGGATTTTTCCCGAATATCCACAAGAAATTCTTTTGGAGTTTTTTTTCTTGGATTATTGTAAAAACATGAACATTTTTCAAAATCGTAGCTGCAGTGCGCTAATGCATAAGTGTCGGCGGCGTGATGCCAAAAACCATCTGTGGCGTGGCTGATTTTTTAAAAATATTTTCCCATTTTTCCTTTCCATTTTTTTTTTGTGGAAATTGAGACTGAATCGCAACCTGTTTTTTCGTTTATTTTTTTATGGAAATAGGCTAAGGCTGAGATGTTCAAATAACGCAGATATGCATCGGCGTTGCGACCGACTCTGCGTTACCGGTTATTTTCGATGCACAACACCTACGTGTTTTCAACGCTGAGTTGAAAAGACGCTACGTGGGCATCGGTCCTAAGATGCGCTTTGCGTTTAATGATTTGTATTTTTACACCGCTATTGTTATTCACCAAAAGCCTTTCGTATTTTTTCGCCTTTCGCCTTTCGTAAAAGAAGACCACGTGGTTCGAGAGCAACACCCCCCCTCCCCCCATGTGGCTTATCGTGGTCATTTTCCAAACCCCCCCCTCCCCCCATATATGACCACGTGGTTTCTGGACGGCCCCCATTGTATAGTTCGATTAGCCGCGAAGCGATAGATGTACTTGCCTTTGGAAATTTTTGATTTCATCCCAGTCAACACAAGATCGTATATGATGTTGCATAAGATGCTAAAGTAGAGGCTATATAAGTACTTCCCCATACAATATGTACGTATATTGCCTCCACTTTAGCATTTTATGTTGCATCATATACGATTTTGTGTTGACTGGGATGTCCATCAAACTATTTCATGCCTTACGCGACGCAGAGAATACACCATTTAAACACTTACCCAAGCTCATTCAGCAAAATGTAGTCATGTAACTACTGTTCTGATGTTGGTTTTTCATTATAGCACCCAAATGAGTGTTATAATGAATATTATGCAACCCATTTGAGTTGCATAATGTTCATTAAAGTACCAATTTCGTTGGTCTGGAAAAGTAGGCCGTTTTATCACTCAAAGACGAACTGTAAACCGGATATTATGATCAGGAATTGCAAAAAATAATTTAACACCCTCATTGCTGCAAATGGGTTTATTTTTTGTGGGAGAGGAAGGCCGGTCTGGTCAATTACTAAAAAGTTTCAGATTTCTGTGAGTGCATTCTCACATACTCGATGTTTTATAACTCCATAAGCTCTGAATGTAATACGGAATTGCGGGAACAAGTGTCTTGGTTTATTTTTTACAAAAAACTATACGATAAAAGATTGTGTGTTACATTTAGGGCATTTTTGTTTTCAGAAAGTTGTAGTCTTTACATGTTGTTTAAAATAAAGTTGTACAATTATCTCGCTAAGCCCAATCTATTATGCGCTCAATCCAGTAAATGTCAGCCTTGAATATTACTTTCTTTCACTCAGTTTGTACATTAGTACGCATGTCCGCGGTGATGTGACGTTCATGATGCACTACGTGTCTAGCAGAGTGTAAAATAATCGAAAATTTTTGGTGAAGTCCACCTTTCTTCAATTGTCAGTTCACTTCCATACACATTCATAGTCGGCTCTGGACAGTCAATATTCAGTTGAATATTAGTCATTGAATATTTATGCACATTTTACAAATTGATAAATTATCTGAAATTTAAACACGTTTCAAATGAGTAAAGTGATTTATCACACAGGACTGAATCCAATTTTCATCCGCGAGACACTTTCAACGGTAAACATCAACATAAACAATGCTAATAATGTTTTTTCGGCACATAGTAAGCACACTCAGTGACAGTCGAATGAATGAGTTGGTGGAGTAGTCGACTGACTATGTCATTCTATGTTTTGAATATTTCTGCGATGTTTGTCAAAATTCGGACTGAAGTTGCTTCATGAAGATGAATATTTTAGGCTCTGGTGTCTACTTACATGTTTGAATCTCGCTCATTACAAAAACATATACAGATATCAATATTTCCCTAACCATTTCAATTAGAAACAAAAAGGGGGAAGGGATCTAAATATTTAACTTTCTTTCTCGTTTCAGAGAGCGATCAATGGCGCTTAAACCTAGGCTTATTAGCCAGGGCAAGTTTAATAGCTTCGCCCCATCCCAGCAAAATCATCAATGGAGTGACATAAATTTTGTTAGCATGGTCATTCCCAACGTGTATTCAATCTTATCATATAATTTGCTTATGATGATACTCCTAAACTATATTCCCTTCCAACCATCCAACTCCTTGACATCTATGAGGGCGTCGGTGAGTCGCTGGCCTCTCTTTAAGTAGATGTCATATCATAATTTCCTTCCCTTCCCTAGTAACGGAGAAGATGGGCGTGGCCAGCAATGGTAGCTTTCATGCTTTATCATTTTGGACCTCCAATTGGGTTGCTATTAATTCCCAAATAGTAATCCATAAGCAGTTGGGGTAAGAAAGATAAAGAATATACATGACAGCTATCAGTATGCAATCTACGAAATACTCCGTTACAACGCAACGCAACGCAACGCAACGCAACTTTCGAAGCGGTAATAAAAAGCGACTTATTCACTGGGAACTATTTTATTCACGACTAGCCTCAACAGCAGTTGAAACGATTATCCTGAAACCACGCCAGTGAATTCTTCATACTCCCCTCATTCTCTCTACATTCACTCTATCTCCCTCTTGTCAATCCTTCCCATCCAGGGGCTATGCAATGCCATTTTAATAATAGGGTGGGTCATTATATTTCATCAACTCTACACTCAAAAATAACGATTTCTCGAATAAGATCCGCACTCTCCCATATTATGCTAAGCCGTTCTGGAAAATGACCAAAATACTAAAATCCAAGCCTCGGCCCATTCCACCTTTGATTCCACTAGACAATAATGGCTGTAAGGATCGCTTGCAGGAGTTAGCAGAGAAGGTCGCTGAAATAGGTCGTCACTTCGTCAGTTCACACAATCTTGGGCAGAACATCGTCTGTCCACACGAAGCAGCCGTCAACGAGCATGCTAACAACATCCATTTGATTTCCAACGACTTCTCGGAGGAGTTGGGGATCTCAGCTTACGAATTGAAGGCCTGAAACAAATCATCGAAGAACATGAAGGCCCCAGGCTTCCACAGCATCCTGAATCTCGAGCTCAAACACATGAGTGCTCGGTTCTTTGAGCAGCTCTCGCTGATCTTTATTCAGTGTCTCCGGCTCAGCTACTTCCCATCGTCGTGGAAGTCAGCGAAAGTCATCTCCATTCAGAAGCCTGGGAAGGATCCTTCCTCCCCCAAAAGTTATCGTCCCATCAGCCTTATCCCAGGATTATCCAAGCTATTCGAAAAAGTTATTCATCACCGGTTACTCTGCCGAAAATCTTAACATATTGATCGAGGAACAGTTTGGTTTCCTACGCGGTCGGTCAACTGTACACCAACTGACTCGAGTTACCAACGTCCTTAGATGGAACAAGTTTGTTTCAAAAACATCCGCCATGGCCTTACTCGATGTCGATGGCATCGTGTACAAACTACAACGCTACAATCTTCCCAGCTACCTGGTGAAAATCATCAACAATTACCTGTCGGCAAGGACATTCCGGGTCTCAATCAGCGGAGCGAGTTCCAATGCGCATAACATCGTCGCAGGCGTACCTTCGGGCCCCTGCTTTTCAATCTGTTCACCTCCGATATGCCAGAACCTCCAAAAGGCGTTTACAAAGGTAGAGTGATCAGAGCGCTCCAAACTCCAACGAGGCCTGGATGCCCTGACAGAGTACCTCACCAGCTGGAAGATCTGTATCAACGCGGCGAAGTCCCAGGTCATCATTTCCCCCCACTCTAAGTCCCCTAGATATATTCCGCCTGGGGACTGTAAAATCATCCTTAGTGGCACGACTGTGGAATGGGCCAATGAGGCCGACCACCTTGGCTTGACTCTCGGCCAACAAGCTTATTTTCAGGCAACAGGTTGACAAGACGGTGACGAAGTGTAACGTTTTGTTGAAACTGCTGTACCCATTGATCAACCGTCGCTCGTCATTGTCCCTGAAAAATAAGCTGGCTGGCTACAAACAAATCATCCTCCCTGTGATCGAATACGGCATGCCGGTCTGGAAGAGCTGCGCTAAAAACCACCACCTCAAACTTCAACGGGTCCAAAACAAATTCCTGAGGATGATCCTCAACACAGCTCCCAGGACAAGAACCATCAGTCTTGCCGGGATAAAAACCTTACATGAACGCTTTGGAGAGTCCAAAGAAAAGTTTAGGGTCCGTTGCTTGCATTCGGATCAGGCTCCAATTAAGGTCACTCCTGATGGAATCCAAGATTAAAAGTGCTCGCGTTTTCGGGGGCACACCACTCGATTCAGAGGCGGCGCACAACTGTCATTTTTGTTGATTTAGCTTTGCTGCATCGCAGCATGCGTGAAATAATAAAAATGACAGTTGTGCGTTGCTTCCGTATCGAGCGGTGTGCCCCCGAAAACGCGAGCACTTTTAATCTTGGATTCCGTCAGGAGTGACCTTAAGGCGCTAGTTCCAATCTAGGTTATCAAATTCCATTTATTGTAAATATTAGTGTATAAATTAGTTAGGTTATCAAATTTTCCAAAATAATCAATGCCTCCATAAGGTTATTCTGATAGGGAAACTGTTCCATTTTCCATCTCACTGAACATATATTTATCTAGCATTAGCATTAGCATTAGCATTAGCATTGGGCAATTCGCACAAATTCGTAGGTGGTACAAGCCAAGACTATTGTATGAGAGTAGCATTACTTTCATCCGTTACCTCAGATATTGATTTAGGACTAATCACTATCTCTTAGATGGAAGCATTGCACTTTCCAATAGTCTAGATCTTTCTTGGCCACGTCCTTGCGAATGCTGAGGAAGGGGAAGGATGGTTAGATGGACACCTACTTAAGAAAGATGCAGAGAACTCTACGACCTTTCATAGGTGCCACGGTAGGTTTTGGGATTGTGTGGAAGGTTATAACAGTAGGAATCGTTTTGGTAGAACGTGAAACACAGAAAGAACTAAGATAGAAATACAAAGTAGGAAAGGGACGAGCCTGGAATTGAACCCACGACCTTCTGCTAATAAGGCAGAAGCGGTAGCCACTAGACCACCGAGCCGTTCCCCTGCATTGGATACTATAAATTACTTTTGAATTCCAACCAATCCCTATTGCTATGAAACAAAATCAAAGATGAAGGGCCGAGTGGCCAACCACTTGAAATGGTAAAAAATAATGTATCAAACAAAAATCAGAAATAAACGAATTTAAGTCAAAAAACTAAAAAAAAATCTTTCGTATTTATGTTTCTGTCCGTGCGCGTCTTTTCTATTGCCGTCTGTCATTTTACATTTCACATGCGTCGATTATATGTTTCTTACTTATCTTTTGCATTGATTTTATTAGTCCAAATCAGCTAACCATACTCTTACAACGACATATTCACAACGAAAAGCAGTCTAATGAGTTTTATCATGATTTATTTCGTACTACACATTAATCGTAAAATGTTATGCTTGTTGCGCTTTTCCTGTAATTTGCTACTGATTGCTCTACAATTTCGGTCGAACGGAAGATGATTGATTGACTTACTGATCCATGATGGAGCGAAAGACGTATGATCGGTTATGCATTTCGGTGTCGTGGGAGGCGATCAGTTTCCAGTTTTCGCGAGGTTGATTTCACTGCGATGATATTGCTACAGTTCTAATTTGGTAGAAGCTAAAGGTTACGATTAGCGGAAGCTTTATTCCCTATTGACTATTTCACTATTTGGCCTGTTTGGTTTTGGATTTTTGCTATAGATTTACAGTTTCGAGAATCGATTGATGTCCCTAGCGATAATGATTGAAGCTCGTTGTTGTGATGATCTGATTGACGCGAACACGAACTAAAAGCTGTTGTGCGGCTGTACACGCTCTGTTGGGATAGTCTCTTTAAAAACGATGAAATCCATGCGGTTAGTCTGCGGCTTAGGAAGTATCTTATATGTTACATAATGGAACACCGTTTCTTATTTACTCAGTGGGAAGCAGTCAGATTTTCCAGGTCCTTGCTTGAGGGTGGTCGCGACAGGTGGGGATCATCGGTGGCCACGATGGGTGGCAGAACATTCTGCCGGAACTCGCCCATCACGTTGCCGGCCGGATAGTAATACGCCACCACAAACAGTTTGCCCGTTTTGGAAATGGATTTGCTGACACCGAAGTACTTGCTCGCCCGCCACACCATCTGACTGAAGTGTCCGGTGTTAACGTTGGTGTGCAGCAGGTGACTTTCTTTAAAGTAGTCATACCGTCGGTTGGTACTGTACCAGTAAGTGGCCACCTCTTGACCTAATCAGTTTTACAAACCCCATTTCAGATTATGTTTAAAATAAAAATGGTTAAATGTAATTTTTACTTACCCGAAAGATCCGTCAGCAACGAGTTCGCCGGACAGCAGAAAATATTCTGCCCATATGTGGCACCGCTCTGGTAGTACAACTCATTCGTACTGGCCAGATGGTTGGCCCACGCGGAAGCGTACTCGCACAGCTCGGAGGAGATACTCAAAGCGGGCGCTCCGTGTCGCATCCGGTATTCGTTGTGCCAGCACAAACACTCGAAGATGAAATCCTTATCCATGACCACCTTCACTTTCGGAGATTCCTCCCCACCGTCATTGGTGCCATTCTTTTGCCGATCCTTACGGTCCGGCGTCGACTGGCCCAGCGATTTGGGCAGAAGCGGGCGGTTGTCCAGCTGGTCCTGGGTTTGCCCGGTGTCATTAAAGTTGATGTCATCCAAATTGGTGGCGGTGTTGTTTCTGCGAGGCGCCTTGTTCAGATCGACTGCGGCAACCCGTTTCCGAAGGTTGGCCATGACGATGGCTTCCTCCCTGGGAGAAAAGAAAAACATCGTACATTGCAGTGGCAGTAGTTTTTTTCCTCAAATATTGTTTCTTTGTGTTGAGAATATTTCTTGAAAAGCAGCCAAAAACGATGGAAGCAAAAACAATTAACTATTTCAAATGTACATCTTCGTGACTAAAGCTTCTAATTGAAATTGTCCCCCTCTATACGATTCATTTGACCATTCTGGAGCGCTTTTAATTATATTAAAGTGCTTTTTGGTGTTTCTCGTGCAGCAAAGCAGAGGCAAAAGGTTTTAGGACGTTCCATTCCAAAAGCGAACACCTAATGATGAAGTTTCTTATATAGGAGAAATATTCCTCTAGGTGATGACGGATGACGGTCACACATTCAACTCACAAAAGGAAGTTTTTTTTGCTAACAAGCGTTCTTACAGAAAGGGCTTTCTTTCTTGTTATTTTTTTCTTTTCTTTTGATATAGGATAAGGAAGAGACTAATGTGATGAAGATAATGAATATTTATTATCAATAATTATTTTAGTTGAGATTTCATTGGCTTTTACATGTTGGGCAAGCCGAGAGTGACCACACGAAATACTTCGAAAGGCAGACGTTCATCCAAATCCGTTGTTGATCGGCCCTCACGAAAACCTGCCTGGTATTCGCCGACGAACGACTCTTCAATCTGTTGAACAGAATACGGGACATAATTTTGTACGCTGAAATAAGGAGGGTTATTCCTCGGTAATTGGTGTACTCCAGTCTGTGCCCTTCCATAAACAGTGGGCAAATGAGGCCCTTCTTGGTCATTTCACATGACGGGAGATAGCGCTGTCTTTCTCCGGACAGTCTTATAAAACCTCCGCATATTATGTTGCTCCATTATTTCTTGCACCTCACTAAAGACTTGTTTTTCATACTGTTTTTTCTTCCATACTTTTTTCTTCGGTTGCTCCCTTGCTTGTACCGATCTCTATTCAACCGGGTATCCGATACCAACATTCGGCTTCTGGCTGCGTTTTTCTTGTCTGTCAATCTCTGGCACTCCCCATCGAACCAACCCGTCCTGGTTAGCCTCTGTGCAGTGCCTATCACTTCTCGTGCTGTTGTGCTCACCGCTCCATGGATCGACTCCCATACTTCCGTAGTCTGAGAAAGTGACGTAAGCGCCAAATTACAAAATACAAGTTTGCCATTTTTCTGTTAAAGAGCTTGATGAGTACGTTATCACCATTTTTGGAAAATGGCGTATACGCCACTTTTTCAGATTACGGCAGCATAGATCGTTGATGTTTTTGCTAATACGTTGATTGCACTTATCCGTTCGTCAAGCTTCTGGCGGTACTCAGCCGATACTATTTCCACCGACAATCGCTGGATATTGGCATCGTTCGCTGTGATCTTTCGTTCGATACTGTTGACAACCGTGATCGAATTTCACTGACATCAGTGATCAGTCAATGTGATCAGGGTCAATGTTCGGAACTCTGAATATCCGCAAATCGACAACACCTGAGAAATGCTGCCCATCTACCAGATCATGGTCAATCTGATTGCAAATTTCACCATTTCGATTCTTTCGTACAAACCTCTCCCTACCGATTAGGACGAACAAAGTCCTCTTTGCCGACCTGAGCGTTAGCATCTCCGATAACATTTTTCACGTCATAAGCTTTATCAAGATATTCATTAGGGTGGTTAAAAAAATCGATTTTGCTCCACAGTGCTCATCTGATTCTTTATCATGTTCTGAGTGTCCTCTGAAAATTTGAGATCATTTGGATTAAAACTGTTTTAGCATAAGCGATTTCAAGTTTTCATGTAAATTAGTATGAGGAAATTTATTTTTTCAGTATACTGTAAATAACGCTTCCGCATTAAGTGCAGGTTAAAAGAAAACCTACATAGCTAAAAGGAATAGGTACTCAACAGCTTCCACCCAACGAAAACCGCATGTTGATTAATCGCCCAAATAATTAGTAATCGATTTTAATACAGGTTGCGAATCTTTAGTCATGATCGCTAAACTTCATGCAACATAGTAGCCTGAATTTGTGTGTGCTATCTTTCGCGCCACGAGCAGCAATATTGCCTGTTGAGGAGTTATGCAATTAGCTCCAGAAAACCATGGTATAGATTAAATTCGATTACTAATTATTGGAACGATTAATCAAGATGCGGTTTTCACTGAGTAAAAGTTGTTGAGTATTCCTTTTGAATATGTAGGTTTTCTATTAACCTGCGCTCAATGGGCAAGCGTCATCAACAGTAAAATGAAAAAATAAATTTCCCCATACTAATTTGCATGCAAACTTGAAACGGCTTGTGCTAAATCAGTTTTAATCCAAATGAGCTCAAATTTTCAGAGGACACTAAGAACATGATAAAGAATCAAATGAGCGCTGTGGAGCAAAATCGATTTTTTGAACCACCCTAATATTCATAAAACGTGTCCTTCAAGTCGTCGGTTTTATCGTTTGTCGGTGCGTAGATATTGATCAATCTGTATTTGAAGAAATTTCCCCGTATCCTCAAAACACAGATCCGTTTGCTAATGGGTTTCCACTAGAGGTGTGCGCCGGTCCGATATTTGGCGGCGCACAGTGCTGCGTCCCTTGGACAAAAATGGAAAAATCGACTCTCGTATTTAGTCGAATCAAGTAGACCATGATAATAACATATGCTTCAGTTATGCTGTATGCGCATTAGTATCTTTGTGAGGTCACTGGGACGATCAAACCAACTCGTGTTTGTAAACATTTATGTCGCTGAAAGTGGGTGATTTATCACCTGTTAGTGAAAAGCATCTTTTTCATTGCCTAAGTTTTCGAACGGTAGCTTTCACTGTAAAAATCGATATGGAAAGCGTAAAATCAAGTAAGTAAGATCCAATTAAATGTGTTTCAGTGGGACATATTTCGATCATTGTAATAAGTGAAGCTTCCAAGTCTTGGGCATGACGTTATATAGGAAAAAATAATCTACAACTTTAAACAGCTTTAAAAAAAAGTACATCAAAACACATCTTTGAAAATCGCACCAGATCTCACTTATAGTATTCTTATAAGAATGGAAGTGATTCCAGCTGCTCTTATTTGCTCTATTAATAGCTGTAATAACTAATAACATGGATATAGACCAACAATAGCTTTCCGTTGATCCGTCCTAACGAAAAGCTCGTGTGTTGAAGTTTCTGTCTGATTTATATAATCCAGAAGATTTCTCCGAGGAACTTGAGAAGAACTAAAGCAGTTTTGCAAAATCTTTTGTTTAAGAATTGATCAAAAATGGTTAAAGAGCTTTCGATCATCCGAGAAATTCGAGAAGCAGAACTCTCTGATTGTCTTCGTTGGTAAATCTTCCTCGCAATCCAAAAATAAATATTGAAGGAATTGCCGAGTCTTCATTCAACATCGCGAAGGGTAGACCTCAAAAACCGTTTCAGGAATGTTCGAATAAAACCAAGAAACTACGTGTTGAAGACCTTATCAATAAAAATGAACCCGAGGAGCTAGCATTTGCGGCCAATACATCAAGTAGCTCAAGCGCAAATCATGAAAAGGTAATGACAGCGACACAAGTACTGGCGTTGTACATTGACTTGAGTTTATCCGACAGAAAGTACAATCTGCTGCAAAGTACTTTAAACGAGGCGCATGCA
Source organism: Armigeres subalbatus (assembly GCF_024139115.2). Taxonomy (NCBI): domain Eukaryota; kingdom Metazoa; phylum Arthropoda; class Insecta; order Diptera; family Culicidae; genus Armigeres; species Armigeres subalbatus. The sequence continues at coordinate 35,563,705 of NC_085140.1, read as the reverse complement.
AATCTGCTTCCTAGCCTTTACGCGTTGAAAAAGGAAAAGGAAAAAAAACATTCCTAAACAGGTTTCCGCGTCTGAAACGTCCACTGAGGTTAATTTGCAAGACCTGATGAATTCTACCTCGCTAAGCATTATGCAGAAATTTTCGGTAGAGAGCTCAAGGACGGTGAAACTTGTATGGAAATAGGGTTTTGATGGACGCATAGGACATAGCACCTACAAACGAAAATTTTTGAAGGATGAGAGCTCAGATGAGAGTCTGCTTGTTGTTCTACTGCCCATGATTTCATAGTTAACGTATCAACCATTCGAAATATCAGCAAATTTCCTTCATTCTGATGATGATTCCAGTCACCACGAGTACGCTGGCTTCTACTCCTCTGTTACTAACTTTATAATAAGATTATATGATTGTACATACCACAAAGAGCCATGGCTCCGTACAGAGTTATACACGCCTGAGCCTACCAAATAAGCAAACTTGGAAAAAAATATAACAAGTTCCAATGATTGCTGATACCGTCGTTAAAAAACAATCCCTCAAATCATTACTAAGGATATTCCTATTCTATCTAATCTAATCTAATATCATACTTGCGCAGCCGGTACTTGAAAGCATCCTGGAAAATGACGGTTTCTGAATTCCGTCATTTTTCTTTTCATATGACCAGGCCAACTACGCAGTATGTACCGCAGAGATGACTCCTAGATATTGAGCGACTTCAGGAATACCTAAAGTCACTCAATAGCTTGGAATCGAGGGGAAAGGAAGAAAGCGTGGACCTCCCGTACCAAACGCTTCCAATAATATATGTACCTAATATATAATAAAAATCGTGTACGTGTTTATGTATGATGTATATCTGTATGTGTGTATATGAGTATGTATGTGTGTTTATATCTGTACACTGATAGACAAAAGTATTCGTCATGTTTTAATAGAGTTTACTATGAAAACATAACGAATACTCATGTCCATCAATGTATGCATGTATTTGTGTATATATGTGAATGTGTGTGTGTTTTTGTGTGGGTGCATGCGTGCTCAAATAAATTTACAGGTTTTCAAAACCTTACCTCTCCTCAATAATTCTGACGCTGAACATGTTTGAGCATTTACATAGGCTTGATCGCAATATTAGAAAGGGCATTGGCCTTGATAACAAGCGATCAGCCCTAGCAAGCACGAACATGCGCACGTCTTCCGGATCTGCGGAATTTTTTATTTACTACACATTTGTTTCGACCGCGGTAACTGCACTGGTTCTATTGTTCTACTTTTAGGCGATTCTCCGCACAAAAGTAGAGCGCAAAAACCAACCGCATTGGAAGACGGACGCGACTCCCTAAGGATATTCTGATTCTATAGTATAAAACATGAGAGCTGGCGTTTACGTCACTTATGAGATGATCAATTGGAAATTGGTCAATTGTTGTAATAAAAACTGTTATTATACCACATTATCATATCACATACTTTTCGTAAAAAGATCCTAGTTCTTTGAGGCATATCGTGAAATCTGGCGTTTACGGCATTTATGCAATTATCTGTTCAACATAGGTCAATTACGCAAATAGTAGTTTTTATCATAAATAACAATTTTCTCAAAACGATCTCGATTATACGAAGCGTATTATATGTTATGAAATTTGGCGTTTACGCCACTAATGCAATTATCAATTTAACATAGGTCAATAATGCAAATAGCTTGAGCTTGAGCTTGAGCTTGATTTTTAACATAGGTCAATAATGCAAATATTAGAAAAACTAGTTTACAATCATTTTCCCAAAGACACCATTGAGTTAAAACGTGTAGAATGTAAGTTATGATTTTTGTCCCGTAGTTTCATACGTTCGAAGTACTATGCGTCGGCGGCGTTTGTCAGAATTTTGGTCGGCCAGGTCGATGAAAGGCCATTTTATCCGGCGGCGACGACGGTGTGAATCGACGTGGCGATTTTTTTATTACGTTTATTAATATTTTTTTTAGCTTTTTTTGAATTTCGCCGTACAAATCTGACGTACTTCACTAGATAATATTCATGTAGAAATTATTTCCGGATTTTTCACGTAAACTATTTTGAAGTTTCGAGAATTCTTTGGAAGTGTTTTTTTCTAAACTTTTTAGCATTTTCACGAGAAATTCTTCCAAATTTATAGAGCAAAAGTTCGGAATATCCACGGAAAGACCTTGTTGAATTGCTGTTGAGTATTCTTCGAGAAAGAAAATTCTTCATAATTGTAGGAGATTGCCACTGGTAGAAGGGATATTTCAACTAGTTCTTTCAACGTTGACTTTCTCATCATAGATAAATTAAAACGACTAGTTTGGCATATCCAAAAATAAAACAATAAAAAACTTCAGAACGTGCAAGGGAGACTCTAAGCAGTTTTCACGAGAAATTCTCCGAAATTTCCACGAAAATTTGTTAAGAATCTTCGTGGAGATTGTTCAAATGAAGATTTAAACAAAAAAATCTTTGTATTTCAACGGAAATTGCTCGGAATTTTTAAAGAATTTCTACTGTAAATACTGCGTATTGTTCTTAAGTAATTCTTGGGAAATTCAATTTGCCGAAAGCTACATACAGTCAAACTTGTAATTTGGCCGAAAAAGCCGTTTTTTTTCTAACAGGTCGTTTGGCCGAATAAGTCATCAATCCGAACATGCCATTTGGCTTAAATGATTGTTTGAGAGAGGGGGCCATTTGGCCCAAAATGTAATTTAGTCCGACGGGTCTTACGGCCAAATGTCAATGACTAAAAGGGTAATATGATCAGAAGTATCCAACCGTTTGGCCAAATGACATTTACGGTGAAATGATCTTTTTGTCAAACGACCATTGAAAAAATGTTTTAACCTCTCTACCTTTTAAGCTGATGCTGGCCTAAAAACCAAAAGTCATCTAGCCAAACTCCATTGAGCCGATTTGAACGTTCATGCGAAACTGTTATGAGGTCTAAAATGGATGAACCAAAAATGTAATTTAACCGCCTTTGGGAGTGACTCACGCTCTCACCGGCAGTTTGAAGATCCTTGGGCAACATCGTTCAAAAACGTCTCTCATATTTTAGTCGTCTTGTCCTCAGATACATTCAATCTATTCTACAAGCATTCTAAGTAGTTCAAACAGTGACCCATTCTCACCCTCATTTGACTCATTGTCACCTCAGACGACGGTAGCAAAGGGACATTCGACTTAACTGGTTATTTTGCCAAATACTATTCAGTAAAACTACATTTTCGGCCAAACGGCATTTTCAGGCAAATGACCTGTTAGGTCAAACCACTTCTTTGGTCAAATTACCAGTTCAGCAGAATGCCCCTTTCCACTGTATGTCGCTGTCGACCAAACTACATGTTCAAACCATTTTCGACCTGATAACAGTTTGGCTAAATGGCTTTTGACTTAAAAGCCAGTATCGACTTAAAGTAGAGAGGCTTACGTAATTTTGTTCAATGGTCTTTTGACAATAAGACCATTTCGCTAAACGAGTGGACATTTTTTTGCCTTTCTCGTACAACAAAGTTGTACCGAAAGGCTATCATTTCACTCCGAAAACGAACTTTTTATAGAAGCCTCTGAGACCCAAAGTGTTATATATCATTCGACTCAGCTCGACGAACTGAGCACATGTCTGTCTGTCCGTGTGTATGTGTGTGCACAAAAGCTAACAAAAACATTAGACAACTTTTCGTATAGTAATCCTTAACCGATTTTCTCGCAACAAGTTTTATTCGACTGGGGACAAAGCCTTGTTGATCACTATTGAATTTGATAATGATCGGTCATTGCGTTTAAAAGTTATGAAGAAAATGGTACATCGAACCATATGAACCCCATATAAGGTTGGTGTCTTTACTAAACGCGAAAAAGCCACCACCAACGCTAGGTGAATTAATCTGGGTTTTTATCATATCAACCTGTTCAGTAACGGACATTTGGTCGTATGACCTATGGTCCAAATAACATTTTTGTCTAAATGACCCATTCTGTCAAACGACCATTTCTGCCAGACCTGTTAATGCAAATGGCTTTTTCGGAAAAATACCAGCTCAGACGTATTGAAATCCAAAGAAGTTTTTGTTGAAATCTACATTTTGAACAATCTTCCGTGGAAACTCTGAGAAGTTTTCCGTGGAAAAAAAAATCCGCCGGAAGAATTTTCTGTTTTAACGTTGGCTATGCCAAACTAGCCGTCTTCATTAATCTTAACTGAGAAAACCAACCATAAAACATCCCTTCTACCAGTAACAATCTTCTACTATAATGAAGAACTTTCTGTATAAATTTTGAAGAATACTCAACAAAAACTTAACAGGGAATTTCCGTGGATGTTCCTATTATTTTCCTGAAGTTATTTGGAACAACTTCCCTTGAAAGTTCTGAAGAGACTCTCATGTAAAATCCGAAGGTATTTCAGCTGAATTTCGAAACAGTATTCCTTAGGAATTCTTAAATGCTCCCGAAATTTCAAAGTAGTTCCCGTGCAAAATCCGAAAATATTTTCTAAGTGAATATTCTTTAAAAACTTAAAGAACTTTCAGGGGAAGTTCATCAGATTTTTTCGATGAGAATCAAAAGACACTTTCGGCCGAACGTCCAATGCGGCCAAATGGCCCTTCTGCCAAACGACTATTTCGGCCAATGAGCATTTTCGGCTCACTCGTTTTTTTTTCAGCCAAAGGAACTGTTCGACCAAATGATATTTTCGGCCAAAATAACTTTAAGCTAGATGGACTTCTGCCAAATGGTCTATTCGGTCAAACGACATATTCGGTCAAACAACTTCCAGCCTTGTGGCATTCTGCCGAACGACCCTTTTCCGTTCAAAAATTCTATTTCAACGAAAAACTCCAACTCGAAGTTTTTCTTAGTTTTTCCAGAGAGCTTTTCGAAATTATATGAAATTTTCAAGGAAATAATTGGTATCACTGTTTGTGTGACGACTGTTTCTTTTGTATTTTAGTAAAAAACGGCTGCTCAGTCTTAATTTAGTAAAACGAGTACATTATTTACCCAACGTTAGGCCGGCGAGTACAAACATTTTTTAATGCAGTAGTTCCGAAGAAATGTACCAACAAACCAAATTTTTCCCCCTGAGGAAGACACAATCCCCGTGTCGCAACGTTGGGTAAATAACATACTCGTTTTTCTAAATTGAGACTGAGTATCCGTTTTTTTACTAAAATATTTGGTATCTTTACGATATCGGTAAACTACCTTGCCAGGGTCGTGTTACCTACATCGCACTGGTTATGGGGCTGCCACCTTAGGTAATGCTGAGTACTGACGCGATACAGCGTTCCGTTTATCAGCTGCTGGATTCCCGGCAGACGCTGTTTGAACTGTACTTTCTGGTGGACAGACGCTCGGGACGTACCTTCTCATTGGAGAAGGGTCGTTGAAATTATACGTCTCACTTCCCATTTGGCCGAATTCCACTAAATCGAGCAAACCATTAGGCCGAAACTCATCTGGCCGAAAGTCGTTGTTTGGCCAAATAAGTCATTTGGCCAGATAGGTCATTTTGCCGAACTGGACAGTTGTCCGAATAGGACATTTGGCTGAATACGACATTTGGCCAAACAGATCATTTGGCTGAGTAGGTCATTTGGCCGAATCGGTTATTTGAACAGTGAGACGTCTCATTTCTCACTACTTATTTCTCACTTCTCACTGTAAAAAGTGAGTTGTGCGAATATCTCACTACTCACTTCTCACAGTGAAAAATGAGAAATGAGTAGTGAGACGTCTCACTTCTCACTAACCACTAACTTCGTGCTTCTCACTTTTACAGTGAGAAATAAGACATGAGGAGTGAGAAGTGATACGTCTCACTACTCATTTCTCATTTCTCACTGTAAAAAGTGAGAAGTGAGAAGTGATTAGTGACACGTCTCACTTCTCATTTCGCAATACTGACTTTCCACAGTGAAAAGTGAGAAATGAGGAGTAAGACGTCTCACTACTCACTTAGCGCTTCTCACTTTATACAGTGAGAAGAGAGAAATGGGGAGTGAGAAGTGAGACGTCTCTCTACTCACTTCTCATTTCTCACTTCCCAATGTAATAAGTGAGAAGTGAGAAGTGAGTAGTAAGATGTCTCACTATTCACTTTCCACAGGGAAAAATGAGAAATAAGGTGTGAGAAGTGAAACGTTTCTCCTCTTACTCCTTATTTCTCACTTCTCACTGTTAACTGTGAGAAGCGCGAAGGGAATAGTAAGACGTCTCACTCACAGCGCATTTCGCACAAATCACTTTTCACAGTGAGAAGTGGGAAATAAGTAGTGAGAAGTGAAACATCTCACTTTTTACACTTAATTTCTCACTTTTCAAATGACCTATTCGGCCAAATGACATGTTCTGTTAAATGACGTATTTGGCCAAATGACCTATTCGACCAAATGACCAATTCAGTCAAATGACCTATTCGGCCAATTGACCTATTCGGCCAATTGACCTATTCGGCCAATTGACCTATTCGGCCAAATGACCTATTCGGACAAATTACGTATTGGGTCAAATGACCAATCCGGCCAAATGACCTATCCGGCCAAGTGACGTATTCGGCCAAATGGCCTATTCGGCTCTATGACCCTTTCGGCCAAACAACTTTCGACCTAGTGGCCTTCGGCCAAATGGCTTTCAGCCGAATGGTATTCAGCGGGGCCTCCCGTTTTTATCAGCAGATACGTATTTCGTTTCCTAATTTAAAATTTCTTCTGTGTTTTGATATCGACTTTGATCATTTTATAATCCTTCGCTCTGTTTATCAGAAAACTGTCTTTCTTATCCCAGCAATATTACTGGATCTCTGAAAAAAAAAATCATGCTTGCTGAAATTCGGTCTATCATAAACAAAAACATGCTGTGATGTTGGCAAAATCGTGTGTAGGAAAAAGATTTCAAATATAATTTATCTTTTCCAAACATATTTTTCATAGTAGTTACCTTGACCTAATTTGAAGTAGACTGACTAACAAGTTTAAATTCGGAGACGAGCCTGCCTATTGCTGAAAGTATCCTTAATAAAGACACACAAAAGAAAAATTCAAATCAATGCTAAAAAATTACAAATTATTGGAAGAGCTGCACATTAAGTAGATCGCATTAAAATTGATTGAGAGTCTGACGCTAGAATTCCATTGCATGAGACATTTCTACAGCTAAATATTACTTGCGATCCCGAGCAAGGTCGGATACTTTCAATTAGCTAAACATAAATAGCAATTCTCTTAAAAAGTTTTGTGTTTCTTGACGTTGTAATCTAATCCACTTAAGTAAAGAGCCGAGTATAAATGGATTCGGTAAAAAATCCGATAACGTCTGTGAGATGCATTACTGTAATAACTTTCTTCTCAGGCATTAGTACATTATCACCACTAGTTGGTAGAGATGGGCAAAACAGCTCATTGCAGTGAGCGGATCTGATCCGTTCAGTTCATTGAAAAGAGTCAGCTCCTTGGATCAGCTCTTCAGTTCTTTAATGCTACATATAATAAAACATAATTATTAATATTATTATTTTAATTATTGTTCAAAAATTTGAAAAAAATATGTCATTCATTGATTTATTCATTCGTTCATCATTCATCTATTTACCTTTCTTTGAAATTTTTAAAATGTTTGGCTACAGTGAGGTAATAATTTCTATTGAAAAACCGACAATTTTAAACTAATAACATTTATTACGCTTTTTCTGACCGTCTAGTTTTGAAGTCTAGGAGTTCATTTAGAACTATCACATTTATTTCTATACAAAAACTAACTCAACATTATTTTCTATTCATAATTCTAAGTTACATTTTGTTGATAACGTTTCTCAAATCGTTAATTTAAATAATTCAGTCCCTAGTCTCTGATATGTATATGAACCATATCACGTGTCATAAGTTTTCTCTTCATACTGGGTGCAGTAAATCAATGTCTTGTTTGCGCGCGTTTCTAACCCTTCTAACCATGCGTAGTTGACATTTTCATACAAGCGAGCCCATTCATCTATATTGGTTCCCGAAATGCGAGAGAAATAAAAACAAGAGAGTAAAAAAATACAGAGCACGGTGCTACAAACAAACCGAGTGCACATGTAGCAGTATGCTGGCGGGTACACCCGTCGCAAGTAAAAGATCCGCTCCGTGCAAGACACAGCACCCAGCTCGGTTCGTTTGAACCACACGGTTCGCTCGCTAGAATCGGTCGCGACTGATCCGGATCGAGATCCGTGTCGCACGGATCTGAGCTAGTGGCGCAGCTCTCGCTTCCATGTCACAGCAATTTCGAGACGGACGACGACATGAGCGGAACTGAGAGTTGTTCGGATCTTCGGATCTTTTGCTTAGTACGGTTCGTTCGCTACCGCACTACTAGGTATCTTTTGTGTGTCCGTTCGTAGCGCCGAGTATGTGGGTATGGGTTAAGAAATAGGCGGCAAGCTAGATTATTTTTGCTTGTGTGTTTCTTATTCCTCTCTGCAGCAGAAATGATTTCTGTTGCTTGGCTTGATGGTGCTTGAGGTGCAAATAATAAACGATCAACACGTGCGCGGTACTGGACTGGAATGCTCATACAAGCTCGCTTGTGTTGTGTACCGAGAGCGTGGTATTTTCGTTTGTGCTGTACAAAATACAACAGCGCGCGTACTCGAGTGCGTACGCTCGAGGGAGTTTCTCTAGGCGCGTGTTTGACAATGATTTCATCAATTTAAAGTGAGCTGCTGAGCTGGGCTTCTTTAAAAAAGATCCATGGCTCATCAGCTCAATGTAAGGAAGCGAATCTTTGGAACAGCTCCTGAGCGGAACGCCCATCTCTACTAGTTGGTGGTTCAGAAACAATAAATTGTTTTTCACGCGATAGCTAAGTAGGTTAATCGCTTAGTCAGGATTTGTACAGTACATACGAAACTAAAGAAATATAGAACTGATGTAAGATATTTCCACCAAAGCTACAACATTGAACAACAAAATGCGCTCCGACTTATATTGTTTCTTTTCTAGCAAAACACATTTTCATTTTCTCGTCCACCCAAAGCGGGTAAATAATGCCAGATTTATATTCGCCATTGGAAAATGCACAGTTTGTGTGTTTCGTTTCCGAACAGCGTAGCGAGTTGCTCCTGACTGTAACGAGAATTCGATTGCCTGCATTATGGATATACGTGGGACACCCTCTTGAGTCTTGAGTGCAATGGGAAAATATTGCACATCCAGAGCTTCATTTGTTATTGCAGTCGAATAGAATCGGAAGCTGGAAAATTATGCTTCTTTGCGATTGGCTTCGCTCAATGTTTGTACACAGCTGCTCCCCACGTACCGTACGCGTTGTAAGGTTTGTGCCTTGGACACAATATTCTCGGGAAATGAAAACACGTTTTTGTTCCAAAAACAAGAAGTGTTTTAAATAGCAAATCAAGGTGTAAGATGACCATTGATGAATTATTTTTTTTACTTGAAAGTTCCATCATTTAATACAGAGAAAAGTGATTAAGATTGTGGCCTTAATAATATACTCAAAATATGTCCATCTTCTAAATAAAAGTAAAAGTCGAGTAGGTATATCTTTTTCATATCTTAGACTCGACACGTGGTGCAAACATTATGACTCGTACAATAATGTGATAATGATGGGAAAAGAAACAGAAAACGACTCGATTGGGAGGATTGAGGAAATCGAGTGACACAGCGTCTTCCAGTTGTCCTCGTGGGATTTTATGCTACACGATCCCCACCAGTCTGTCGATGTGAAATGGGGTGAGTTTGAATTCTGCAAAATTTGTATTGGGTATGCGGGAGATGGTGAACTTGGGAAAATAATACGGTTATGTTTATTTATTTGGAGTGCTTTATCCATGTTTCATAGAGTCTGCAAATCGGTGGTAGGTGAAGTTATGGGACGAGTTTGACGAGGGTTGACAAATAGCGAAATGTTGACAAGTTACTTGAGCAAAATCTGTGTCATATTATTTTTCTGTCTCGGTGGGGAACCTGTTTTTATTTGTGTTTTTATTCATGTGGTAAGTTTGCTTTGCTAAGAAATAGAACGATATATGAAGCATGAAAATGATTTATGTGTTTGCAGCTTTCGAATTGATTTATAAGAGTTGGATGCATCAATTGGCAATATCTCAACATAAATTCAAAGCTTGGGAATGTATCTTTATTGTGTTTTATTCTATCATGAATGTAATTGGATAATTTAATATATATGAGGCTTTAGACATTTCATTTCCATAATGAGTGTATTGCATGAAATGGAAATTAGGAAAAATATTTCCATAATTTTTATTCAAGGTTGTTTTTGATTTTGTAAAATTCAGGGTTTTCAGTTGAATGTTTGTTATTTGTGCTCCGATGAAATGGGCGGTGATTAACAGGGTGAAATCGCCACCTATCGGAACAAGTTAAAAAAAGGTCATTTTTTATCACAAGAAACTTTTAACTAGCGAAGAAGACTATCGCATATTGCGCATGAAAGAGAATCGTTATTGTGAAACGGTCGGCTTAAAGATGCCTTGCCGACGAAAGAAGCTTGTTTAGGTCAGCTAACACAGCCGCCAGCCCGCGCTTGACACAAATGAATAAAAAAAGGAAGGAGGGGAGGATGGGGTAAACCCGGCCCCTTAAGCATTTGGTTCGATTAAAAATTATGGGAAGCACAAACTTATGTTATCTGCATACAGAATCTTTCTTTAAGTTATTATCTAGCATATGTATGCATTGTAAACATTAAAGTTTGATGATTTTAACATACAGATGAAAAACAAAAAAACTTGTAGAAAATGGATGTCTTGATGCGGGTAAGCCCGTCACATTATAAAATAAGTCTCTTTTTTGTTTTCTTGTATGAATTTTTCGTAGATAATAGTATGGAAACGGCAGGTGTTCCCGCTTGGCAGTTGCAAATTGGTTCACCCCTTTAAAATGACAATATCAACGTAATATTGGATTCAACAAGCTGGATCGTAAATTTCTAGTAAGCAGTGAAGTTTGGGCAAAATAATATCCCTACCATTAAGGGTGTACCTGGAATGAAATCCGTGTCAAGATCAAGAATATTCATCGTTTGTGAAAAAACTTTGATTTACAATGTTCTGAAAACTCAGATGCATATTCACATTATGTGGAAGATTAGGGGAATCAGGTGGTTCGGTTGTGAGCACCTCCACGTATCTTTTGAAAGAAAGCAGATACTGTTATTCTGACATCTGTCATTCATTTGCTATCGAAACACGATGTTTTGTGCAGAATACCAAACTAAATAGACACCTCTACTTTGAACTATGAACAAATTTTTTTTTCTACATAAAAATCAACTCGAAAATTTTGTTTGACCTTTTTCAAAGTGTCATAAAATAGTGTGATTGAATTGAAAAAGTGAGTTCTAATGCGTATTCATACGGTAAAATTAGTCTATTTCGTGGTTCAATAACGAATGCCATCAAATAATGCTCTTCGGTGATCTCGCCAAGGTCTTTAACCCTTAGATTCACCTCCGTCGTGAGTGCCCTCACCTTGACCATATAGTACGTTAGCGCCTGGATGCTGGCAGAAACCCGTAGGGGAGAACGGTCCAAAATGCACCCCTTAAACTTTTTCGATGTTTTCGCCCATATAAACAAAACCCAAGCATTTCAACGTATAGGTGCAAAATTTACAATCCCAGCTACATTTCACAATGATCTCCTATTCAAAACAATAAAGTTTTCATGACTTTCTAACGCAATTAAAAAAAAAATCAAAAATAGGCCTGGGGCAAACCCAAGCAACCAAAAGTTCGAATAATAGGGTTTTATTAGGCTTAATCAGCCACATGAATAATCGTGAAGAGAATTCTATGCAGCTGAATTTTTAAGTAATTAACCGAACTGTCAAGTTCATTAACTATGTTTAAGCGTCCAACAGCATCTTATAAGAACCCAATGAAAACTTGAAAGTTCTAAAGAAGTTGGCTTAAAGAACTGTAAAGAAAGCTATTCAGCTTTAAAAACAACTTTGAATGAATTTGAATATGACATGAATATGACAACTTGTCATTTGTTACATACGTTCATAATTCAATGTGGTGTGTGTTGCAGCTGTACATAAATTGTAATTAGTTTTATTAGTTTGTATTTAATATAATTGTATATATCTACCACGAGTCTTGAATTCACATCCTCTGCGTTGCAACTGGGACCAATACCACAGCACCATATTGACGAAGTGAGAAATGGTTGATTTTGTTCAAAGTGTTGAATTCTTCTCTAAATGCTTGAATCAATTGCCCCTGGAACTTCCACAGAACTTTAAAGTCTCCAACGAGTTCATTTAAAACCTTAACCGAACTTTATTAGTTCTTGCGGATCTACCTGTGAACTTCGTTTGACATTTCAATTTGTTTTGCTTTGCAAATTTGTGTGTTTGCCTGTTCGTTCCGCATAAATTGTTTAAATTGTGGTTTAATTTAACATTTGAGCTGTTTTACTCCAGAAAATCGTCAAGGTTTGTAATCAAAACGTACATTGCAATGGATATTCTTAACGACAATAATTTTTTTAATCGCAGAATGCCATTTGTCATCGTAGAAACTCGCAATTCGCGAGGGTGCAAGGAACTTTCTGTCGTGCCGGATAAATGGCTGCGCAGCTCAAGAAGTGGACAAATCGTGCTCTGGCCTAACGTAAAGAGTGTGCTAGAACAAGAAAAGCTTCTCCGTGACGAAAACAGCTTGCCAAAAAAATCATGGTTGAAGTTTAAATGTACAGTGAAAAGAAACCCTATGTCATCTTTGACGGAAGCTAAACGCTTGCTGGGTGAATTGTCCGGAGAATCATCCTCCGACGTTGGTCAGCTAGCACGACGCAAAATCAACAAACGTCAGGAACCCGAAGACTTTCAAAACATGTTAGTTCTTGAAAATACACCTAGCTCGCAAATAACACAAGTAACACCTGCAGCCACCCCTATCGTTGTTGAGGTAAGAGAAAGTTTTGAGAACAAAATTCCTCCTAAAACAACAACACTGGCTCCGTCATCTACACGATTTGTTCCTGTTCCCGAGTCAATGATTCCAGAGAAAGTTCAAATCGTTCAGCAGTCCTTCCCTCCTGGGACTGATTCAGCCGTACCAACTGTAGTTGCGGTAAACTCCGAAGACAATGTCCAATCTGTCCAGTATGTGGCGTACCATGCTGTACCGACGATCACTCAACCGGATAATCCAAGAGAGGACAATCTGAGCGAAATTATAAAGCTGCTTCATCAAATCAATAATCGATTGGATCTACTGGAGAAACGAACAGCGAGTATCTCCACACAAAATGAATACATTTTGAACGCTATACGGAGATTTGGTTGCCAAGTGACGGACATTGAGGAGCAACCGTTGTTCCGATTTGATCCTATTGAACACGAACAACAGTTGTCTGATTTGGAGAACAAACTGACTGACGACGATTACAAATCATCAATGGTAAGTGTTAGACAAAATTCACTACTCTTGTAACAAAAGTATTATCACAGACAAACGGACAAAACAGTCAGAGTTACCAACAGGTGCCGATGGAATTGATTGCCTAATGTTCCAAGGGTTTTGTCTGTGGTATTGTTAAACTCCCTGGCATTGGTAACGCATTTAGTGAACACGTAATTGCTTAGGTTTATGTATAATTTTTAACTTCTTTTCAGATTAAATGGTTGCGACTAAACGTAAGCGGTGACTGTGCGGATAACCGTATGCTAGGTGTACTCGACATGCTTTTCAGCAAAGAGTTTCAAACTAAGTGTACCTGGACAGGAGCTAGCCGAAAGGGGCCAAACATAGCTATAATGCCGAACCGGAATATTCTACAGTTATTTCAACAGCTAGGGAGTGACGATTCTGAAATTGTTACCCAACTGAAGCTGGCCAACTTTTTCATGCGGAAGCTCAAGAACTCACTCAAACGTTTGACCGCTACCGGTATGCGCCGAGGAACTAGACACGTGAGAAGAGTAAAGCAACGGAAGGAAGCTGTACATCAATTGAAACATGAACATGATGGCGGTTCGGACGAACCTCTACCAAATCCATTGAATGATTGTGACAATTACGTGGATGATTGTGACAATAATCACAGTAAGCCTGAATTGGAAGAGCTTGATGAATCGGCCATTGATTCATCAGATGCATTGGATTGTACCGATATCCGTTCCGACACGAGTGGACCAAACGATTTTAGTGAGTGATATGTAGAAACGAGACCATATAAACCATATCAATTACAACATGTAATAATATTAATAATTCTTATTCGATCAGATGTTTTACTACGAAATGGATTCAAGTTACATTTATTTTATGTTTTAATTTGAATTAAATTACATTGGCTGGTATTAATACATATTGTTTCATTTAGTTAATGTGTGTATCAATGGAATAAATACGTAGTTATCTCGATACTCAATGGCTACTAATTTGCACTTAATATCACAACAGCTGAAAGTTGAATTAACACTACACAAGTTACGTTTACTTCCAAGATATATATACAGAAAAGATGAAACTATGGGATATGTAAAAAAACAGTTTTCGATGTTAAAACCTTTCCGTTGATTTTCAGGTCAGGAGATTCCGAAACCTGATCAAAGCGTACTATATGATTTTCATTTGTGAGAAACCACGCGTTTTTGTCGGAGTCACTTAAGAAAAAATCTTCCTTCACGTGAATAACTTTTTTGCTTCCGCAGGTTTTTACACACGGACAGTTCGGCAGCCGCGTTCTAGCTTTCTGGGTGGTATAATACTCCTCAGAATTAATCTCCGACAGCCTATTAACCGCTTGCTCTAGACTTTTCCATCCACTTCGTAGAAGGTGCTTAATCCGTTGCAGTGCGTTTTCAAAGGGATACGCTGAAATCGTAGATAAGGGTCCGAATCGTTCAACTTCATCTACAATATAATGGAGATTGTGCACATTGCTGTTCAAAAATTGTTCACCATACAATTCCATGTATTGTAAGACAAATTTATCCAACATTTTTCTAGCAACGTGTCAGTTTGACTTATAATTATTTGTGGACAACATTGTGACAGAACAGAACAGAAGTAAAAAGTGTTGATAATTGTCAGTTGGGAGAAATTCCTTGAGTACTACTATACTGGCATAAGGCAAAAAACTACTGAATTCAGACCCTTTCCAAAATGATAAATGGTCTAACCCACGTAATTTACGGTGGATTTCTGACGGCAGGTGTATACCATTCAACATCTGCGATATTTCAACAGTTTGTTGGGTTGATAATTTTGTCTCGTAACCTAAGGTTCCGTCTCTCCATCCAAGAAGCAAACGTTTCATAACACCAAGGTCAATTAAATGCAATCGATCCCCGACGATTATGTCTTCGATCAGATCTAGATTAGGGACTTCAAGCAACGGTGTTATAGCCTTTTGATGATGGTTGTATGCCTTTTGCCGGAACTTTTGATCTGTTCGTTTTGTACTATTGATCGAAGTGAATACAACAGTTCGTGATTCATGTGAATATTCACCTTCACCTTCGCACTTAAGGCATCCGTTTTTTGAGTTGAAACTTGCAACACCTAAAATTATATGATATACTCGTGATTAAGAAAGCTCAGTGATACGAATCAAACCTTTTAAAAACGCACGTGCGGGTGAATCGCAAATAAAACATCTAAGTGCAACGTTGATTTTGTAGTTGTTAATTGATACACCATTACTTAGAACATCGATTAGATCTTCGACCAAGAGTTTCAGGAAATCATCCAGGCTACTTGGCTTGGTTTTGCCGTAAAAAATAGCAATTGACATCGGTGCAATTTCTGGCATTTCCGAAATGTTGAATAAGATAGGCCAAAATTGTAATTTGCTGCTTTTATAAAGTGGAAGTCCGTCAATATTTATGTTGATCGAGATGTTCAGTGACTGTCCAGTAGAGCTGTGAAACAAAAATTATGTACTTGATGCAAAGATAAAATGTTTATCTTTCACCTGAAAATTTCACTTAGGCATTGTTTGATACCATTGTACCAAAATTGTCCTCCAGCGATGTTGATTATCTCTGAAGTTGCCTTTCGAGATGTTCTCAATACAACAGGGTGTGAAATGTTGCCAAAGCAGATTCGATAGATACGGGGAATTGACTGATATCCCATCGTTATTAGCTGGTTATGGAACAACTTCTCGCAAGGGCAGCTGTTGTATTATTGCTAATACGTCCGTGTACTAAATGGAATAGTGTGGGTGTAAGTCCCACCGGCAGCCGAATCTTTTTTCGCAATATCTCTTAAAAACACCCTAAGATGGCAAACTTAACTATGTGTATCAAAATTAAACATCTTTTCCAAAAAAAAGAAAAAATCTGACTTCCCTCACAAGTCATCAATCAAGAAAAAGTTCTCAATAAAGTTCTTGCGGAACGGGGCAACTTTTGTCCGTTGGTTTTTTTCCTTATTATTTCCATAATCAAATTTATGGATTCGTGTGGCTGATTAGTTTTGAGAGCCCAGTACCTGAGACATTCATTCAAATCCATTCCTTCCAATACATCGTTTCCAAAGGATGAATATGAATCATCGGATGAATCGTCGACGTTTTCAAAAAGATCTTCAATATCGCTATCGGCATCTTCGATTTCGTATTCTTCAAAAGGAAATGGTTCGCAGGGAAGATTTTTATCAACTTCATCGGAATTTACATTTCTAGATGAAGTAGGTTGTTGGTTTGCTAGAAAGCAACAAATTAACATACATATATATATACATACAGCGATTCCACGGGAAAAGAATAGAGTTGAAAAAAAAAAGTTGTCCAATTTTGCCCAAAATCGCTTGGTATGTTCTTCATCAAAAATAATTAGACCTGTTTTTTTTTTTTTATTAGGGTGACCATGTTCGATATAGGGTTACCAGAAAAATCGCTATTTTTCGAATTTTTTTATTTTAAAAAAATCATAACTTTTGAACCACTGGATCGATTTGCAATATTTTTTTATGGATAGAAAGCTTATTACTTCTAGTTCTTACTAAAATTTTTGGTTTGGTGTATTGGTGTACTCAAATTTGCTAAAATGGTCAAAATATTCGTTTTTTAAGATTTTTTAAATGTTGGACCACAACGACTATATATTTTTATATTTTTTATGAAAATTTAAATATTTTTACATAACATATCAAAAAATTAGAAATGTTCATCGAGCCGTTTTTAAGTTACATTTTTTTGAAAATTTCATGTTTTCTGCCCATACACACATGGAATGAACGTTATTCTCCACTATTTCAAATAGCTCAAATTAAATCAAAAGTATGAAAATGTTATTCAAGAGTGTTTGTTTGGTCTCGTTTATTAGAAGAATTTACGAATCGCAATAGTTGAAAATAATTCAATCGGAATAGTCTGGTGTTGTTATTGATGACTTCATTCTCCAAAATCGGCAAAGCAATATGTCGTTTTTCAAAAAGGTTGGTTTTCAGCAATCCATACAATAGGTTACCTGCTTTGTTTATATGTTTTCAATATTTTTGATGCAGGTAATTCATTGTATTTTCTTTTTTGATTATGATTCATCTGTCTCCTTTTCCTTGTTCACTCTACCTAAATGATACCCAAAGGGACTATTTAAAGTGGTCTATAATATAAAGTATATGTCAGTCAAGAAAATCAGTGAAATTGTCCAGTTGCCTTACTGAAGAAACGTTTAATACAATGAAGCACGAATGCTCAAATTGCCATGTTTGGAGTAATTGTTACAGGAAACTTACTCCTAAACTGTATGATTATGCAGCGGAAAGGAGAATAAAATTGGATAAAAGCTGTTCCCACATTTGTAATACCTGCTATTGCCGACTTTATCGCATTATCAAGAAAGGAAACGAGCCAGCAGCTCCAAGTGCAGGTAATATAGAATGTGAAAATCAAGAACTCACCGTTTCTGAACCATCGAAACTTGATGATCTCGCCGTTGCCGGACCATCAGACACCAATAATTTCGCCGTGGCGGGACCATCTAGAGTGAACAATTTCGCCGCACCAGCAAACATCAATAATGGTGGTTTCGAAATAATCGATCCCAATGCCGCTGGATCATCGGAAATTGACGTTTTCCTAGTGTTGGTAAGTAGAATAATCTCTTCTTTTTGTTCATTCAGACATCATGATTTGCTACGTTATACTAGTTGTACTCGATTATTCAGAAAATTGAAAAAACATCAGTTCCGTATAAGCTTACCTAATCCGACCTAGTAGCTCAATTTGTAGAGCAGTTGCCTATCATGCAACAAAATAGAATAATCGAATACAATATGTATTACATTATATTAAGAAACATGCTCCTAATAGTTATTTTTCCATCTTGTTTTCAGAATCTTTGTTTTCTTTGGAATCAACGAGTGCTGAATCAATTGGTAGCGCTGGTGCCCAGAAACCCGGAGACGGTCAGGAAATTCTTCAACAAATGAAGGCAAAATTTGATGAAATATCTGACAGAAACGATCGATATAGGATTCTAACTTCCTTCCCAAATCCTGGACTGCATACAAAATGATGCAAGAATTCGGTGTTTCGCAACGAACTGCTCAACGATGCAAAGAAATTACAGATTGAAAAAGGTTTTATGAGCACACCGGAGACCAGAGTAAATATGTTGTCTTTGAGCGATGATACTCTAACTGTAGTTAGGGACTTTTATAATAGTGACGAGATAAGCAGAGCATGTCCTGGGAAAAGGGATTTCGTTATTGAAAATATGGCAGGAGAAAAAGTGCATGTACAGCGCAGGTTACTTTTATGTAACCTTCGTGAAATTTATTCAATTTTCAAAGAGCAATATTTTACTTTTAAAATTGGATTTTCAATGTTTTCCAGCAGCCGCCCAAAAAATTGTATTCTAGCTGGTTCAAGTGGAACGCATACTGTCTGCGTATGCATTTATCATCAGAATGTTAAATTAATGTTTAAAACCCTTAAGGACAAGAAACTTATCCATAACCATTTAAAAACGTATCATGACTTGTTTTTTAAAATACTTTTTGAAAATCCTACAGAGAAATGTTGGTTGAAAACCTGTGATCATTGCCCGGGTACGCAAACACTGGAGAATGACCTGATGAATTTTCTTGAAAATGTCGATTCCTTAGAATTTAAACAATGGAAGCAAACAGATCGTTGTCATTTAAATTCAATGCGAATGGATGCAGAAGAGTATGTGGAAACATTTTTAGAAAAATTAAGCGAATTATCTCCGCATAATTTAATTGCAGAGCAACAAGGAAACTACTTAAAACAACTTAAAATTAATTTGGAAGCAACTGATTCAATTATAATTGCTGACTTCTCATTACTCTTTTGTTATTCAGGACGCTATACAAGGTTTTCATTGGGCAAACGCTCAATGCACAATCCATCCTTTTGCCATATATTATAAGGATGAAGCACAAAATTTAAAGTTTACAAGCTTCATAGCAATCGCAGAATTTACTAAACATAACCATGTTGCCGTTCGGCTGTTTATAACAAATTGTGTGAATTTAATTAAAAAAAAAGCTACCTTACCTGAAAAATATCCATTTTTTTCTAATGGATCAGGCAGTCAATACAAAAATAATCAATTTGTGCCACATGTACAAAGACTTCGGTCTTAAAGAAGAGTGGAATTTTTTTGCCACTTGCCATGGAAAAGGGCCTTGTGACGCTTTAGGAGGTGTTCTAAAGCGAAACGCTTCAAAAGCAAGTTTACAAAGCCATCATATTACAACTGCATACGAACTTTACTCTTGGGCTGTTTCTAAAGTAGATTCCAAAATATATTACGAGTTTTCTCGGAAAAAGATTACAATGCAATGGAAAAGAAAATAAAGAACCGTTATACTCGTGTAAAACAAATCTCTGGGACACAATCGTTTCATTACTTTAAGCCACAAAATGAAAATTACATTATCGTGAAACGGTTTTCGTTTTCAGATGAAGAAAAGTGTGTTAAATTGTAAGAATTTTGCTATGTAATATTTTTTTGATGAATTATGAAAATAAAAATAATCAAATTAAATGCTGAGTTTTAATTGAAGGTAATCAGAGAAAACCATTGCTTGTAGTCTAAAGCTTTGAGATTTGAGCTACCATTCCTCAATATAGCAGAGCTAAGATTCTCTCAGACTCTCAGACCCAGTAAAACTAGAAGTAATAAGCTTTCTATCCATAAAAAACATTGCAAATCGATACAGTGGTTCAAAAGTTTTAAAATAAAAAAAAATCGAAAAATAGCGATTTTTCTGGTAACCCTATATCGAACATGGTAACCCTAATAAAAAAATAAAAAATACGGGTCTAATTATTTTCGATGAAGAACATACCAAGCGATTTTGTGCAAAATTGGACAACTTTTTTTTTCAACTCTATTCTTTTTCCGTGGAATCGCTGAACGTTCATTCCATGTGTGTATGGGCAGAAAACTTGAAATTTTCAAAAAAATGTAACTCAAAAACGGCTCGATGAACATTTCTAATTTTTCGATATGTTATGTAAAAATATTTGAATTTTCATAAAAAAATATAAAAATATATAGTCGTTGTGGTCCAACATTTAAAAAATCTTAAAAAACGAATATTTTGACCATTTTAGCAAATATTAGTACACCAATACAAAAACCAAAATTTTTAGTAAGAACTAGAAGTAATAAGCTTTCTATCCATAAAAAATATTGCAAATCGATCCAGTGGTTCAAAAGTTATGATTTTTTAAAAATAAAAAATTTCGAAAAATAGCGATTTTTCTGGTAACCCTATATCGAACATGGTCACCCTAATAAAAAAATAAAAAAATACGGGTCTAATTATTTTCGATGAAGATCATTTCAAGCGATTTTGAGCAAAATTGGACAACTTTTTTTCAACTCTATTCTTTTCCCGTGGAATCGCTGCATATATAGATAACCGAACTCTTTATATTACCTTGTACCACAGCAGCTTTGTTTTCGGATTCCCATTTAGCTAAGAGTTTTCTACGATGATAGTAAAATAACCACCCTACTGTCATCGCCTATCTCTCCAATGGGAAAAAATGGTGGCTAACATCTCTGGGGTTAGCGCACGGTGGGCCCCACTGACAATTCAAAATTAGTAAACAAAAACATCATTTCAGGACTAATTTTCTGTGATGGAGTATTTGTTGTGATAAGCGATTTGAATGAATTTATTACTATTATCGTTATGTACCACGTATTCCGTGCCGTGAAAAATGGGTTTGATTTTCAATTTAATTGTAATAAGACCGACATTAATCTCAACAGGGATAGTACGGTGCAAAACAAATTTGAATATTTGGTAACAATATTGTTTCAGAAAATTACGCCCAAAGCAAAATAATAGCGTGAATTTTATGCTGGGACCAAAAGCATAGCTGTGTGTCATCCAGCTGAAAATAACCCCCTTTTTTTAATTGATTTCGAGAAATCCATTTTAAAATTGTGATAAAAATGAGAACAAAAATATTGACGTTTCTCTAGTTTCTTCCAAATAAACTTGTACGACACTTTAAAGTCGATCCAAAGTACCGTAATCCGGGGTATCATTGATCAATTTTTCAATGTTTTGTAAATATTTCCTCCGTAAATTAAATGATTGCTTTTTCATATTTTTAAAACGAGTACTGCTACGTGTAGAACGTTTGAGGCTATTGTTCTTGATTATTTGATAATTATAAAATTGTTTTAAAAATCTGTTTTGTCTAGTTTTCGAATTTCCAATTTGGGGTAACTTTGATCATCAATCATTTCACTTTGTTACGTCTATAAAGCAAGCGTTTGTAAACGCCTTAAGGTAAACAATTACTTTTGAAATCCTTATACTGAGGCGAAGCGTATTGATTGTTTCGAGCAAGGCATCATGACCGCTAGGTGAATTATCTGGTTTTCAACAATAAAATCAAAATTTTGAAACAAAAAATATGGATAAACAAAGAAAATAAGATTACTTATCACCCAATTGTAGGTACGATCTCAATTTTTTTGTTATTATGCTTGTTTTGAGTGCTTTCTTGGCAGCTTACTGTGAGTTAACAAAATGATGTTGATTTTATTTTTCAAACTATGGCAAAAATTAAATGCAAATTCTAGTGGAGATTATATTATTCGGTAGCAAATTTAGTCAAGATTAAAATACCTAACTCATAATAAGTAATCGTAATAACAGAAAGTAATACTTTATTCATCTTTTGAAAATGGTTCAACTGATCAATGTTACCCCGCTGATCAATGTTCCCCCGGATTACGGTACCTATTACATTCTGTTTTGTACTTTTGGGTCTCCAATAGGTTCGATCTAACTTTGTCGTAGCTTTACGCGCTGATTAATGGAACAATTAAAACTTCGATTGAACTTTGAATGGAAAGTTCATAACAAATTCCGCAGTAACTTACGAAGAACTATAAAGTTGAAATCAATGATAGTCAAAAACTTAGTTCGCACTTTGCAGTTCTTTACAG
Source organism: Armigeres subalbatus (assembly GCF_024139115.2). Classification (NCBI taxonomy): domain Eukaryota; kingdom Metazoa; phylum Arthropoda; class Insecta; order Diptera; family Culicidae; genus Armigeres; species Armigeres subalbatus. The sequence goes on along the minus strand of NC_085140.1, from coordinate 35,541,248 downwards.
CTCGCAATGGAACTTTATTTAGAATCAGGTTCTGTTTGTCTCTATAGTATACTCTTAAACAGCACAAAAGTTTCATAGAACCTGTATTGAACCAGATGTGAACTTCACAGTTCGGCTTTTAAGCAATATCCGAACAATTGGTTGCTTGGGAAACGCCCGAATGGTGGTTTAAAATGACTCAATTGCATGCAAAATAATGGTGAACGCATGGTTGTTTGTTTTTTCTAAATGGATTGAACTACAATCTTACGAATGTGGTGGAAGAATAGCAAATCGTTAAATTTGAGTAAATATGAAGGGATTTTGCTATTTTTTTTCCAATGGAGCTCAATGATGGATAACTAATTATGAATTGTAATGATAATATTCGTTCATAAATGTACTACGGCAGATTATATGAGTGAGGCCATTTTGCCCCAGGGGTGCATTTTGGACCGTTCTCCCCTAACTGTGGGTAATTCATTCTGTTTATTTTAATATCCGACGGATTATAGAATATTTTCCCGAGTGAAGTCACGAGTAAAATTATGAAAATTGTGAAAACTAATTTCAAACTATTATTACCAAAATAAAACTTAATTACAATGTGCATATTTCGAAATTGAAGGAACATCGACCATAACATATTTGCGCAAACTATTAAACCACACTCAACTTCGGCACTTCCGCCAGACAACAAGTCAAGAAAAGAGGTGAAAGCTACAGCGCAAAACCATACGGAAATCGTTTGCCTGGTCTGTAGCCATGGCTCGGATTTATGGATCATTTGAGCCTCCCACCCGATAGAAATTCACGGTTTCCGGGTTCCCTATCGCCAATGTGCGCTGGTGAGTTTGATAAAACGTAGTCTCCTTTAATGGTTACTCCTATTCTCAGGAAAACATTGTGGCTTTCATGGTTCATTGACGAAAAACGACTAGGTACGATGGCTGGGACATTGAAATATACGACTGGGCGGGTAGCAAAGCCATAAAATGCGACACATTTTCAACGCGGCGCGGTTCCTTTCGTATGTACAATATCCTTGTGAACGTTTTCCTTGGGGATGTTCGCGGAAATGCGGGCGATGGTTATCAACAAGCAGCAGCGTTTCAATTTTGACCTAGTTTAGCTTTATGGAAAACTCAACACATATATCTACTGGTACGGAAAGCGGGAGAAAGCTGGAAGACATGACTTCGATACAAAGCTGTTGCGTAAATTTTGTTATATTTCCGCGAAAAAATGTGGCATGAGGCTTATGCGAGCTGTTACATGAAATGCTTATTTATTTGGATATAAAGGGCGAATTATATCAAGTTAAATATTTTGAAATAGCTTCAAAGAATTATGATTTTCCTAAGCACTGGCTGATAAAAATAATTCTTTTATCTGATAGTTCCATCAGTTCAATGTGTTTGTCAATTGAAGACATATTCTTAGAAACTTCCCCCAAAATTGCTACGTTTCTCCTGATGTCGTTTATTTCATTATAGGACAAAAGTTTGCATTATTAGCTGTGAATGGTTTAATTATAAAGTCTTAACTACGCGGCTCATCAGAGTTGTAGCTGGTTAACTCAGATTACAATTGGTGTTTCGCACATCATCGAGCTTTTGTGGCTTCACAGCGTTGCTTGCTGGTTGCTTCTTGACTAAGCATTAAATTGTATTCTTGTAGCAGACCGTCGTTGTCGTCGTCGTCGTCAACGTTTTCTCTGGTGCTATGATACAAAAGACGACGAAAGATGATGGCTCTGTTATTCAAGGCAAGACAAGCTAAGCCAAGCCGAACGAGAACCATTAATACCGGGTTCTGGCTTCTGTATCCCCAATGGAGTTACCATGCAAGGCGAGTGCTTTGTTGAAGTATGGCGGTTCTTAAAGTAGAATTTGAAGAAACATAAGCTCAAAGATTTTCTTGCTTTCCCACCGTGGACGACGTCTTGGCGAGTGAATGAATGTGCATGAGCTCCAAAGTATATACGTAGATGAAGACTAGTAGATAGTACGCTGTGAAGTTATGAGCAGAGGTGCAAAATTTATGAATGTGATTAAAATCAACATTGCTGTCCTTGACTGGGATGAAATGAGAGTACCTTGGCGTTGGTTTGCCGGTTGCTACAAGATGCACGATTGTGCTCTTCTCTTATAATTAAAAGATTGTTTTCAGCCAATGTCGCCCTGTGGCATGATTTATATTTGGATGCAAAATTAGATTTAATTAATATGTATGCAGAAATAATTTATGCGTATATTGTGGCGAAGTAAACCTGAACAATTATAATGCATTTGAATCAAGAATATTTTTCGAAGTCTCAAATCAGCGCAAAACAGTGGCAATCGCATTTTAAAATTTAAAAGTTTGGCATTTGAGATGAATTTACGACATTTGAAAAGAATCCTTAACTTCAAACTAATGAAGAGTCGTATATCGACGCCAACACTCAAAACCAAATTCACACGAACATCCTCCCAATGAGAAACTCGTGTCGAAGAGTTTAGGTCGCGTTCTCCTCATTCCGAATACCCCAATCTAAAATGAAAAATAAGCTTTTCTCCATTAATCTTCTCTAATGCCTTGGAGCTTTTCCACGCCCACCTACATTAGCTCCGGTGGTTACACATTCATCTAACCTTCTTACAGTTCGTAAGAAAAAAAATCCTCAACATGCGAACAAATATTTCAGTATCAAATTTATATTCTGATAAATTAACCTTTGATCGGAACGGTTCCGATTTCTAATCTGCTCTTTTTCCGAAATATGCAGATGACGATATCCAACTTCAAAGCACTAGAAACCGCCCGGTCGAAGTTCGTTATTGTACCCAATTTCCATTCCATAAAGGCATTATGCTTTTCTTCTTGGAAACAATGACGTCAAAGCGAGAGTGAGAAAAAGAATAGGGCGAACTGTCAGCCCTTCCCTACTTGCGAGCATACCGCGCGCCGGTAGGAAAATCGAACTGGCCACAAATGATGAGGCGGAGAATGGTGAAAATCGGACCAGCGGAGCCGAAAAGTTTTCGGAATGATAATTGTTGGTTTTGTTATTCTACTAAATCATTTTTACAAACTAACGATCGAGTTTTTGTTGAACTTGTTAAATTGAATGTGAACGATATAGGGAACATGTGTGATAACAAACTACCATATGGCCGGGGTTCTGCCAAATCACACCAACCACACCGACCATATAATGTTTTAGGTTCTCCGAAATGTTCCAGAATTTGAATCAAACACGAATCAACCACGACTTCCATGACGTTCCAAGCCGCAGTATCAACCCAAACCTTCGAGTTTTGTATTTCATTTGCGTCTCAAATCCAAGCACGTAAGATGTTTTAAGATCTCCAAATTGTCCTGGAGATTGAATCAAATGGTCTACCGAATCTACCATGACTTCCATGATATCTCCCGCCGCGGAATTCTCACAATTATATTCTCCGAGTATTTGTCTTTCATTTGGTCTATCGGATCAACCAAGGTGTCTACTACTAGTCTATAGCCAACGCTTGGCCTTTTTTAAGGCCTCGAGTCCCAGGGTCGATGTCGGTAATAAGGAGGTCGGCAGTTTGGCGATTAGTTTAGATCTGACTTCTTCTTCTACTTTGGCTCTACATTCCAACTGGAACTTGGCCTGCTTTTCAACTCAGTATTATATTGGCATTCCCTCAGTTATTAATTGGATTTTTTTCCATGCTCGCCATTGCATGAGTATGTATCTTGTGTGGCAAAGTACAATGAATACACTCTTTCCAGGGTGTCGAGAATGTTTCCAAACCGAAAACATCCTGGATCGGACAGAGATTCGGACTCGCCATCTCCGGATTGGCAATATTACGCCCTTGTTCCCAAGGCTAACCCAGTCAACATTTTTATACCTATTGCTATTGATATAGGTCATCATATACACATAAGATATTATGTATATAATGCACCGAATCGCTATATACCTACTAAAGTGGAGGCCATATACGGGCTAAATAACGACTTTCTAGAGTTTCCATGAACATTTATACGACTTAGTGAATATTTGGAAAAATAAATGGTAACAACCCTGTCTCGAACATTTGACCTCTGGAACTAAAGGCTGATGCTCTACCCTTACGCTACTCAGCAACTCTTGAAAAGCAGGAAAATTTTGACAATCATAATCTAGATGGCGATTTATTATTGAAAAGAGCTTCAGTGTACGATATGAACTACATTGATACGATTCGGATCCCTTGTTGTTGTGCGTACAAATGTGGCTTGAATCGTATATGATAACAACGTATGATTATCCTGATAATGTTCGTACATAATAACGATTGCGCATCATTCCAAACGATTCAACCCACGTATAAACGATTATGAAATGTCAACATCAGCCTTTCATCGTGTTTACTCTCGAACTGTGTTTACAACTTAATTACATTTTAGTTTTCGATAAATTGTTAGTGCAGATATTGAGCGATACTGGTTGGTAGTGAAAAAGTACACCGACAATAATCGGGATTTTGACAGATCGGATGGAATGAAGTAAGTAATTTTGAAATTAATTCAATCGGTAAGGTTCAGTGGCTCAGTGCTCAACGCGCAGAAGGTGGAAGCTATATACGTACAACGCACATCGGTATATGATTTGCATGACAATATTTGTATACATAAACGATATTTCCGATTTGATCCGATAAAACTGATATTGTTTATATAGGTTTATGACTTCCATAAACGCAATCGTAAATATTGCTTACACTGGTATCATATACAATAATATTCATATTTTAGCCATCTATATAAGCAGTCATATACGAATGTGAAAGAAAATAGCAATATATGCGATACAATTTATCATTTCATATACGATATGTGGTTTACTGGGAACTGGATACCCTGCCTTAGATCTAGCTTACTCACGGTATGAAGGGGAGGTGGGCCGACGAATGACGGTGCGTGCTGGCCTATAACGAAACTCGAAGGATTCTCTACCGTAGACGTCGATTGCCGGATTTGTCAATAGGTTTGATAGCTTCGATTGCTGCTTCGATAGTTGCAGTATGCCCGACGGATGGCGTATCTCGCTGGATTCTCGGCTGTTATTGACGGTTTTGTCGATGGATCTTGCTGCGAAGACTGCACAGATTTGCTCGTGGATGGGTTGTGGTAATGACCGACGAGGCTACTAGCACGATTTGTCGACGGGGAAAGGATGTTTGGCCGACACCCATTCGGCCGAACGCCATTTGGTCGAATGCCACAAAGCCGAACAAACCAAACTTGCCGATAGTCATTTGGCCGAAATGGTCATTTGGCCGAAATTGACATTTGGCCGAATATGTAATTATGCCGAATAGTAAAATTTGGGAAATAGGAAATAGGAAATTTGGGAAAATAAATCCTTTGGCCGAATAGGACATTTGACCTTCTTCTTCTTCTTCTTATTGCCATTACATCCTCACGCTGGGACAGAGCTGCCTCGCAACTTAGCGTTCATTGAGCACTTCCACAGTTATTAATTGCCAGGTTTCTAAGCCAGGTTACCATTTTTGCATTCGTATATCATGAGGCTAGCACGATGATACTTTTATGCCCAGGGAAGTCGAGACAATTTCCAATCCGAAAACTGCCTAGACCGGCACCGGGAATCGAACCCAGCCACCCTCAGCATGGTCTTGCTTTGTAGCCGCGCGTCTTACCGCACGGCTAAGGAGGACCCCAGGACCCCAGGACATTTGACCTACCGTGTTATTTCTCACTCCTCATTTTTCACTGAAAAAAGTGATAAGTAAGACGTCTCATTATTCCCTTCTCACTTTTCAGTTTTTACAGTGAGCAGTGAGAAAAGAGAAGTGTCCTATTGTGCGGGAGACGGCCCACTGTGCGCACTACCACCACGCTGATTGAAAGCGAAGACTACCTTCGATACACTCATTTATCTGGATTGAGGACCGAGGATAGGCGATAAACATTGAAGCAAAACAAACCACACAAAAACGTTATTAAAAAGTAAAAACGTGGTTTAATATCTATTCTCTTAAACTAAACATAAATTATTGGTTGGAAAATCTATTTTCTACTTATTGATTATTGGATTTACAAAATAAAATCAACTAAAAGGTTGTGGACAGTGACAGGCAGTTAAAAAGATTAAAGGAAGGACTAATAACCTTATAGCATACTCCAAATTTAAAAGCGAGTTTGCTAACAAGTGTCCGAAAAGTTCCTGCTGTCTCATCCTCCACAACAAACTATAAGGTTATTACCTGCAAGGGAGAGTGCTTTCCGTTGATCGCAATGTCAACATCAAAGACGACGGGGGAAAGAAGGCATGGAGTTGTCAGACAATTAACTGACGAAGAAAGTTCAGTGCTCGCTCGTTGCCCCCTTTGCGATCGCCCAGATGTTGCCGACAAATGGATGGTGCAGTGCGATCTGTGTGAGAGGTGGTTTCACTTCTCGTGTGCGCGGGTTGATGAAGGCATTAAGGACCAGAGCTTTGCGTGTGTTACGTGTGCACTCCAACACGTCAGGGAATCCACTAGGTCGGTCGCATCCAGTAGCAGTTCAGCCCGAAGAAGACTTGAACTTCAGCGTCTGGAGGAGGAAAAGGCACTGCAGGAGAAGCTCCTTACAGAGCAAGCGGAAGAAGAAGCTGCATTCCAGAACAAGGCGTTCGAAGAAGCGAAGGAAAGAAGGAAGAGGATAATGCGAGAGAAATTGGAAATCGCGAAGCGTTACATCAACAAGAAATACGAAGTGCTACAGGAGGAAGAACGATCAAACGACGCTAAGAGCCGGAAGAGTCATTCCAGCACTCATAGCAAGAACAGCGACGTGGAGAAGTGGGTCGAGAACCAGCAGAATTTGGTCATGGAAACTGGATCCGGGACGAATCAGCTCCCCATCGGTTCCACACCGATCTCTGAAGCGAATCCCACAGCATCATTCGCTGGCAACTTGAGTGGCGGGGAAGGTGGCGGTATACTTCCAACATCTACTATGCGATCTGAGATCCCTAATCAATCTGGGGCAGCTATCGGCCCATATGATCGTGAGAATAACGCATCGTTGGGAATATTGGTGCCCAATTTCACACAAACCTCTGCACGGCTTGTTTCTATTCATCCTGCTTCGCTACCTACTACTTCTGGCACCCCGGTGCGTCAGCAGCAGATTGCTCAAACCAGCAACATTTGCACGGCAAACGACGTCTCCCCTCCGATGGCCTTCCAACAAGTTCAACCGCCGGTGAACATGAATATTTCTCCACAGGACATCGGCCATAGGTCTAAAGCAGCTCTAGAGCGAGAGGTACAGGAATTACAGCAGCAGTTATCTAACATGAAGCGTGTATCCAGCCAGTTCGATCGAAACCTAGCTTTAGGAAGAAACAGACCGTCGATAGAAGCAAATACTAGTTTAAGTAATACAACACGTGCAGGTATGTCAAACTTGCATGTCCCGTTACTAGAATTAGGTAGACAAGCTCAAATCTCGCATAGTTGTCCTATAGGGACTCAAGCTAGGGTCAGTTTCGCTGAGCAGAATATTCCTCAGAATACTGTATCGAGTTCCAGTTCAATGTTACACAGGAACCCGTCAAATTATTTGCCATATAGTCAACCAGAAGTTTCTAACTACTCTTTAAGTAACGTGCCTGTAGTTTCCGCCAGCAATTCGTGTCACCAGTTTGGACTAAGCGTTCCGAATTCTTTCGTCGCGAGTGGAAGAAGTGATGCAAACTCGTTCATCGCAAGTGCTCCTCATATCCAGCAATCTGCTTTCCCGACCAGTGTATCATCCTACCCATTCGTCGCGAGTGTACCGAGTGTTCCAAATCCTGTAGTCACACCGGCAGTTTCCCAAGTGTACAATCCAATCGTCTCGCTGTGCGGACCGAGTTCACATCAAATCGCCGCAAGGCACGTCGTACCCAAGGAGCTACCTGAATTCTTCGGCGATCCCACAGATTGGCCGTTGTTCGTAAGCAGTTATTACAACTCAACTCGTATGTGTGGGTATACAGACGACGAGAATCTTATGAGACTTCAGCCCTGCTTGAAGGAGAATGCGAAGGAGGTAGTTCGTGGACATCTATACCATCCGTCTTCTGTGCCACAGATCATGAACACCTTGGAGACACTGTACGGACGCCCGGAACTAATAGTGAAGTGCCTAATGAGCAAAGTCTACTCAACGCCGGCGCCAAAAGCGGACAAATTGGAGAGCCTCATCAGCTTCGGACTAGTTGTGCAGAACCTTTGTAGCCAGCTGCAAAGTATGGGAATGATTACTCACCTATCAAACCCGTCTTTGCTGCAAGAACTGGTGGACAAGCTTCCCGCCAATATTAAACTAGACTGGGCAATATACCAACGACAGATTCCTGTGGTGGATTTGCGAGCGTTCGGCGCTTATATGAATTCGATAGTATCTGCAGCCAGCAATGTTACACTCTATACAGAGCCGGTGAAACGGTTGGAGAAGTTTAAGGGAAAAGAAAAAGGGTTCGTTAACGCGCATTCTACAGAAGTAGATCTAAAAACTGATAGTGCAGTGAAGAAGGATGAATTCAACGTTATTGCAGCATACCAGCCGAAGCCGTGTTTAATGTGCAAGAAGGATGGACACAAGTTGAGAGATTGCAACAGTTTCAAGCAATTGTCACTGGAGAAACGTTGGAAGACCACTCAGCAATTGAGCTTGTGTCGTCGGTGCTTAATTCCTCACGGTAAATGGCCATGCAAAGCCACGGTCTGTGGCATTGGCAACTGCGACGCACGTCATCACAAACTTCTACATCCCGGAGATCCTCAACAATCGACTGCTGCAGTCACAGCGTCAACGAAAAGTCGGGCTACTCCAACAGCGACATTGAACGTTCATCGTCAGCTTCCGTGTCCAGTGCTCTTTCGGATTCTTCCCGTAACACTGTATGGGAATAGTGCGTCGATCAACACGTTGGCATTTCTCGACGATGGGTCATCACACACGTTGATTGAAAAGGATTTGGCAGATGAACTTGGCGTTGAAGGCAAAGTGGAACCCTTGTGCATGCAGTGGACCAGCAATATCAAACGGATCGAAAGCAATTCTCAAAATATCCAGCTTCAAATATCAGGTGTTGGCAGCGATCGCAGGCAAACATTGGATTACGTGCGAACCGTTGAAAGTTTAGATCTTCCTCCACAGTCTTTGCAGTACGAAGTGATGGCAGACAAATTCGACTACCTCAAAGGCCTGCCAGTGCACAGCTATTCTACTGCTGCACCTCGTATCTTGATTGGTGTCGACAATGCCAAACTGTTGCTGACGTTGAAAAAACGGGAAAGAAAGTACAGCGAACCAGTTGCGACGAAAACGAGGCTAGGTTGGACCATATACGGTAAAGCTGAGGGTCTGGCAGTAGCGTCCGAACATCTTCTCCACCACATTTGCGCATGTACGACTGATCAACAGCTGCACAATTCAGTAAAAGATTTCTTCTCCATCGAAAACGTGGGTGTCGCTCTAGTTCCACAAGTAGAGGCCGAGGAAGATCGGAGATCACGTGAAATCCTCAAGAAAACTACCATCCGCACAGCATCCGGAAGATTTCAGACAGGTTTATTGTGGAAGTTTGACTGTGTTGAGTTTCCTGATAACCGATACGTAGCAGAGAAGCGATTGGCGTGCCTTGAGAGAAGTTTGGCCAAGAAACCCAACTTATACGCAAATGTCAGACAACAGATCCTCGATTATCAGGCAAAAGGCTATGCGCACAAGCTTACCGACGAAGAATCAAGCAGTAGTGCACCCAAAAAGGTCTGGTATTTGCCATTAGGGGTGGTGCAGAATCCTAACAAGCCTGGTAAGGTACGTGTCGTGTGGGACGCTGCGGCAAAAACGGGTGGTGTTTCGTTGAACTCCATGCTGATGAAGGGCCCGGACCTTCTCACTTCGTTATCATCCGTGTTGTTCCGATTTCGTCAACGAGAAGTTGCCATCACGGGTGACTTGAAAGAAATGTTCCACCAGATCATAATTCGACCGGAGGATCGCCAAGCGCAGCGCTTTCTGTGGCGCGACAATTCAGAGGATCCGGTGGAGGAGTACGTGATGGACGTAGCGACGTTTGGGTCAACATGTTCACCATGCTCTGCCCAATATGTTAAGAACAAGAACGCAGAGGAATGGAAACATGTGTACCCGGAAGCTTCAGCAGCCATAGTGGAGAACACCTATGTAGATGACTACGCAAACAGCTCCGATACAGTGGATGAAGCTGCTTGCCTTGCCGTAGAGGTGAAAGAAATCCACGCAAGTGCAGGCTTTGAAATCAGAAATTGGCTTTCCAATTCCAAACAAGTTCTCCAAAGGATTGGGGAACAAAGTACGGAATCATCGAAAAGTTTCATTGCGGAGAAGTCTACTGACTCAGAGCGAGTCCTGGGTATGACATGGCAGCCAGAAAGTGACGAACTTACCTTCGCTCTTAAGTTTCGGCCTGACGTGCAACATCTCCTATCGGAAAATGTCATCCCCTACGAAGCGCCAGGTTCTAAGAGTCGTAATGAGTGTCTTCGACCCACTTGGGCTTGTTGCATCGTTCGTTGTTGAAGGAAAATGCTTGATTCAAGATATCTGGAGAGCGCAAGTGGATTGGGACGATCAAATTCCAGAAAATCTAGACACTCGATGGCGAAGCTGGTTGAAGGTGCTCAATAATCTCAACCAGGTAAAGATTCCTCGCTGCTACTTTCCTGGATACGAACCTCGTAGCCTGCATAGCCTGGAACTCCACGTATTCGTTGACGCAAGTGAAGAAGCATATGCTTGTGCTGCTTATTTCCGGATTGTAGACCGCGGACAAGTACGCTGCACACTTGTGTCGGCCAAAACCAAAGTAGCTCCTCTACATCCAATAATGTCAATTCCGCGACTGGAACTACAAGCTGCAGTTATCGGAGTTCGCCTGATGAAGTCGGTACAGGACAATCACACGCTACCGATTAGCCGTCGTTTGTTCTGGGGAGATTCCAAAACGGTGCAGTCCTGGATTCGTTCAGACCAGCGGAAGTATCGGCAGTTTGTGGCATACAGGATCAGTGAAATTTTGAGCGAAACAAGTGTAGATGAATGGAGATGGGTCCCAACACGACTAAATGTAGCAGATGACGCCACGAAATGGGGAAAAGGGCCTAACTTTCAAACAGGCGGTCGTTGGTTCACCGGACCGTCGTTCCTTTACGAGGATGAGTCATCTTGGCCAAATGAGTACTCGCCACCAGATACTCCTGAAGAAATGCGCTCGGTACAGGCCCATCACCGAGCAATTCCGGAAACCCTAATAGCTTATCAACGTTTCTCTAAATTTCAACGATTACTACGAACAATGGGTTACGTACTTCGCTTCATCGCTCGCTGTCAAAGAAAGTCTAAATTCGAAGATCCTTGTTTGGTTTTTTATTCGAAACAAGAGTTACAATCAGCAGAAGTTGTATTGTGGAAACTAGTGGAGACCGAAGAGTATCCTGAAGAATTGCTAACGATCCGCAAGAATATGAAGCAGCATCCAGAACATGCGAAGCATTTGGCTCATAGTAGTCCACTACGGAAGCTGTCAGTTTTCCTCGACGACCACGGTGTGCTACGGATTGATGGAAGAATTGGTTCTGCTGAATTCGTACCATACGCACCGAAGTATCCCGTAGTTCTCCCGAAAAACATCGTTTTACAGAGTTACTTGTCGAGAACTTTCACCAACAGTACGCACACGGATATAGGGAAACTGTAACAAACGAGCTTCGACAGGTCTTCTATATTCCCAGTTTAAGAACTCTTGTCCGAAAGGTGGCCAGAGAATGTGTTTGGTGCGCAGTGTACCGTGCTGTTCCCAAAATACCACGAATGGCACCCCTTCCAGCTCCTCGAGTTACACCATACGTTCGACCATTCAGCTTCATCGGTATCGACTATTGCGGTCCCTTCTTAATTCGCATCGGAAGAAGCAGTGTGAAGCGATGGATTGTACTCATCACTTGCTTGACTATACGAGCTGTACATCTAGAGATAGCTTACACTTTATCCACTGAGTCGTGCAAGATGGCTCTCCGGCCAAATGTCCTATTCGACCAAATGGTCTATTCGAAAAAATTACCCTTTCGGCCAAATAACCCTTTCGGCCAAATGACCCTTTCGGCAAAATGACCCTTTCGGCCGAATGACCCTTTCGGCCGAATGACAACTTTCGGCCTATTGGCCTTCGGTCAAATGGCATTCAGCCGAACGGTATTCGGCCAAACGGCTCTTGACCCCACAGCCCTCCAAAATGTGGTGCACTGGGCGGACTGAAGTTCCAGTGAATTCCCTCCTCTACGCATTCCTTGCTAACGTTATCTCGATGATCCGAGATCTGCAACACTTGAATGAAAATCCTTCATTAAATTCCTAGCACCAACAAAATTTGTCCCATTGTCGGAATACATGTCCTGACACCTTCCTCTTCTGCTGATAAAGAGATGCAGTGTTTGTGGGAACCGATCTGTACTTAAGTCCAACACTAGCTCCAAATGCACCGCTTTACTGCAATCATCGCATATTTGTAACCTTTGCATTTGGTTTGATTTTGTAAATCGTTTGTCAACCCTCCCCACAAAGTCAATCATCTTCAGCTTACCACAGATAAGCAAGAAAGCAAAGCCTATTTACTGATGTGGGATTATATGCACAAAATTGCGCTTTCTGAACGGCTTTTTACAAAATGAACAAAAATGCGAGTGTTACAAATATGCGATCATGGGCAGTTTAGTGCTGAGGCATATAAAATCGTTACGTATACCTTCATCACTGGACTTCGAGCAGCGGGTCTCACATAAAATGGACATTTTACATTTTAGACATTGGTGTACAATGTTTCGTGCCACACTCCTTCGCCCAACGACCAGAATCTTAGACGGACGAATCCGAGTAGCAACTGCAGCCCTGAGTGTAGAAGTTGTAAGTGGTAGTCCTTCAAAATCTTCCTGGTGAGTGTGTCGAGCAGGAAGTACCATCGGATGTTTTGTAGCTTTCCGTTGCTGAGTTACTCAATCGTCCTCCGATTTGGATGACTTGATGCTCGGAAATATGTGGGTTGAACCACCGAAATTTTCTCGAAACAGTTTCCCCTTGGATAGTGCCTTCCACTCATTTGCAAAAACCTTTTGCTGAATTAGCCTAACGATCACCGCTTCCCGGGCAGAAGCCATGAACAGAATAACAAAACATGATATGGATTTGATTGATATAAGAGATAAAAGAACAGGCAACAATATCAAAAATTTGCACCGAAATATCATTTGAACATCAAGATATGCTATGGATAAGAACAAACTAATGGCACATGATATTGATCACTTCTTACAAATAGCATAACATGATCTGCTCATGATATTTTAGTGCAAATTATTGATATTGTCGTCTGATCTTTATCTCTTATATCAATCAAGTCCATATCTCATTTTGCTATCTTATCAACATTTGATATTATTGAGCTATTTTCGTCTACTCGGGTTCTCTGAGCTCCTGAGCCTAAATTTGAATTTTTTTTTTTTTAAATAAAACCCAATCAGATAGCTTGCCTACGGATAAGATCTGAATACGAAGCAAACTTCTCCAAATACCAATCGTTGAAATCGGCGTTCGCCGAAATTGCACAAACTGCTGTACGCCGCCTTTCTTCCTCTGCTTCTTCTGAGTTTGTTGAGCATGAAGCTGTAGGCCAGTAGTCCGATGGTTCCTTCAACCAATCTGGTCCCTCTAGAAAACATTATCCAGATGAGATACCTCTGGAAATCAAATCTGCTGGGTTTTCCTTGCTATAAACGTGTTGGTGATAATTGTGCGATGCTTTGGAAAGTGGTTCAGTTGTTTGGTGGAGTTTGTATTCATCGAAGAACGCACGTTGAATCAATCCAGAAGAATGATTGAGCTGGAGTTTTAATCGAATCTCGAGCTTTCTTGTACAATTACGTCACCAACGAAGCACCACACAGTTTCAGTCTTAAAATAGACTGTATCTTTAAGGGTGCAAACCTGGATTTGGAGGACAGCAGTCACAACACGCGTTTTCCTTCTGAATCTTGACTCATGATGAAGATACAACCGCCATGGTATCAAGACGCAACGATCAATGTGAATATCGTTAAGCAACGGAAGCTATTCATGATATTTCCGCCACATCTCACCCACCGTCGAAGGGAGTGGTTAACACAACCCAATGCTTGGTCTTCATCATTCCGGATCTTCCACAGGAGCTGCATAATAATTTTGCCCGCCCTAGAGGATCGATTAACATACCGATCACTGACAGAACTTGCCATTTGGTTGGTCGATACGCTGAATTCCAAGCTGGGATGGAAAATTGAAACTTCAGCTGGTCTATAATCGGCAACCATGTCAATCCCAGAGTCCTGACAGCAGGATCAGGGTCCAAGTTAATTCCTTCCGACACACAAATCGCCAGATTCTCCGCAGGAACACTTTGCAGCACCGCCTGATTATTGGATGCCCATTTCCTTAGTTTGAAGCCTCCCCTTGACGTCATCTCATAGAGCTGCTTGTATAGATTACGTGTGACATCTTCCATATCCGCGCCCGTGATAACGTCATCAATATACGTATCCTCCGTGGTTGCCCTCGCGACTATTCGGTAGTGTCCTCCTTCATCCATTGCAAGCTGGTTCAAAGTGCGCGTTGCAAAGGAGGGCGCCAGCTCTGTCCCGTACGTCACAGTGTTGAGCTCGTACACGCCTACGGGATCTGCCGGGCCAAAACGCCCCAAGATGCAAGATGCCAGAACATCTTCTCTACATCGGCCACCAGCATGATTTGGTTTACACGACTCTGGAGCATGACAGACCGTAAGTCCTCCTGCACAATCGGCCCATTGAGTAAAACACCAGATGACTTCTTGCACGACGCGTCAAACACCACACGGACCTTTTTGTGGCTGTGCTTGCTTCCTTAGAGCATCATTATCGGTCGCGAGCATTTTAATCACCCGCGCAGCGCTTTCATTTTAGTTTCATCACTCGTTTCCGAATCAGTAACTATTTTCGGCTCTAAATTTGGTTGCTGTATTCCGTACCGGTGACAACCAAAGTAACATTCTAAGTTTTATAACGCTCTTGAAGACCATAATCTACTCTACAAGAGTGTTATAGAACCAGCATAAAACCAAAATGTTACTAGGGAAGTAATGATACTGCGCTGCCAAACGGCTTAAACTCACCACCGGTAATCTTGCTCTTAATGACAGGATGATGCGGCAGATAGAATCGTTTCACGAGATTTCCTGCTTGCTCTACCTTTGACATATGTCCCAATAGGATGTACTCCGCCATGAACTGATGGTATTGCTCCCGCAAATTGGCATTCTTCGCCAATCTGCGTTCCGTGCCTTGAAGCCACTGGAATGCGATGTCCCTTGACTCGACCAACCTGGAAACTGCGTCTTCATCGTTTGGCAACGAAATGGAGTACCGCCCATCGGATTCCCTATGAACCGACTTCCGAAAGTTGTCCTCGCAAACAAAGGACCTTGGAATTTCCAACTTTTGCACTAGCCCAAAACCGTGCGACTAGATCCTCTAATATGTTTGTAGTTGCCGTACTACAGTTGATGCATAGGCCTTGTGTGGGGTTAAGCAGGCCTCCGCAGACCACCCATCCGAATACCGAATCAATTAATGTCGGTAATTAGTCGCCGAGTAGAATTCTTTTACCAGACTAAAAAAAATCGAAAAGGATTCGATACCCACTACCATGGCCACTGAACTTGGACTGAAAAAGGTGGGATCTTTAAGTTTTATCCCATTGAGCATCTACCATCCTTGCGTATCCACCTTTGCCGTAGGTAAATCCACCGGAACCTTTGGTTTTGTTATATGGGACACCTGTAGGTGGTTAAACTTGCTTTTTTCTGAAGACTTCTTTTTACAATAGTGTTGAATTGATCACAATTATAGCTCTGCCTGTTTGAAAGCCCAATTTATCGATTTTTGTGGATGCAATTTTTAACAAATCTGTTTGGTGCCTGGGAGAAGAATAGTGTTTTATCGAATTGTAATGATAACAGTTTTGCATGGTGGGACGCCAATGTGGTCGATGGACTGATTTTTCGTATTTTCTTTCTTTGCGCTAGATGAACACCAACAAAATGAATAGTCACTTATCATCAGACGAGTTTGTACAGTCCCATTGAATTCCACCACTTAATTGTATCTTGACAGATACGTATTTCGACCTCAACAGTAAGGCCGTCTTCAGTGTCTCGTACTTGACTCGACTCCGAAGTCGTTATGCGTCGTTATGAAGTGTTATGCGTCGAAATGATCACTTTTGCATAGTTGGACGCCTGCATATGAGCTTTTGAATTTATCGTTTCGCAATGTTTTACTTTGTGTTGGTGGGACGTCCGTAAAAATAGCATTGATGTAAATCGCAATGATCACTATTCTGTGTAGTGGGACGCCAGTATGTACTCTAATATATTCTCAAAATATTTTATTTTTACGTTCATGGGACGCCCTAGAGCAAAATAGTGTTCTTGGTGATCAAAATTTTCAAAATTGAGCATTTTACTGCTTTGTGGTAACACCTGACTTCATCATTATTTGGAATTTCTTCCTCTGCGTTGTTGGAATGTTCGAAAAAAAATAGTGTTATTATCAATTTGAATGATCATAGTCCTGTGTATTGGGACGGTCGTATTTGCTGTTGTTAAGTTAATTTTTGGAATGTCTTCACTGACTGGACGGCTTAAAGAAGGTATTATGATTCGAAATAATAATAATCCTGACTGGTGGAATGCTCGGAAGTGCTCTGATTTGATGTCACTTTCTGACTTGAAGGATGTGTTTGAACCAGAAAGTTGGAGAAGTTGTTTGTTGTTGGTGCTTGAGAAAAGTAGTTTTTCAAAGCTTAAGCCATAGACATATTCTGTTACATTTAAGGTTGATAATAACATTCACACTTGTCTAGATTCTTCACTCAATATTTTTTGCAGAAATTATTCACTGTTATAAGACGAGTTTAGTACAAACCAATTTAATCCCTTGACTCGACTCGATGAGACACTGAAGACGACCTTACAGTTGAGGTCGAAATACGTATATGTAAAAATAATACGAGGTGGTGGAATTAAATAGAATTGTACTAAACTCTTCTCACAGACAAACAGACATAACACTTTGAACATTCTTTCATCAAATTCATCGTCGTACAAACACCACAGACAAACAGACATAACATATTGAACATTTACTCATCAAATTCATCGTCGTAAACAACGACGTCACAGTAACGACATCTGTTGTTTTCACTAAGTTGGGCAAATCACGAACCAGATGGCGGTACTGAGCAAACGTCAAACTCCAGCAAATCCGATGCACGCACCACGAGTGAGTGATTGGCCCACTATTTATTATTTAAATTGACCAGTAAATCAGTGAACGATGAGAATTTCACGAGTGTTATGTCTGTTTGTCTGTGCTCTTCTTATGACAGTGAAAACATTCCACTAAAAAAGAGCTAAATATTGTAATGCTTAGTGCTGTTAATGCTACATTCGTTTTTAGATAACACATGGTTTTCAACTTCATTCTAGAAAATCGACTGAACCAACCAATTTTGATATTTTTAGACAATTGTTCAAGAGTCTCTCTAAGAACGCACATCCCGGAATTGGCACACATCACCATTGACCCAAAGGAACCAGTAAAGTCCTGTGTGTCAATCTGCCAAAAAAGTTTACCAAGTGCGTTCTACAGCTCCGTCCCCTACACGTGTGCCAGCCGGTCGGTCGGAAATTTTGGCAATGAGCCCGGTCGACCCGGATCGAAACGGGCCGGGCTTGCAGGCGATGGAAATCTATCGTGATGTCAATCTCGGCTCGGAACGGGTGGGTCACAGTTGTGCCGGCTAGGCCACTATAGTTACCGAACCGAACCGAATGGTTGCCTGTCTATCGCCTTCATTTGTATTCATGAGCGATATTGTTTACACAGGATCCGATACACTTGCAAATGATGGCGATGGCGATGATGTCGGTAGTGTAGTGATGATGGGGTAAATTTTCGGTCTAAGTTGATTCAGTTGAGTCCTCAAATCGATTTAATCAGTACCGATGAGTGTCGGTGCAAATCGATCCTGTTCTATTAAAATAAATGGACTTTTGCAATAGCAATAAACCAACCTTTTCATATTGAACGATAGTTCGACCTCAAGGTCAACCAAAAGAAAAATTGCGAACTAATAATACTACGAATTCATTCAAGCACTTATAGAGTTAAAAAGTTTTTTCCCATCAGAGAAATCTCCAGCGAAGCAAAATTGATAGTTGTTCTTTCGTCAGTTCTAGCTTGGGTGAAGTTTTCCCTTCCTTCGGCAATGTTGGGTGAAAACCTTCCAGGAATGGGAAACTTTCGTCACCAGTTTTGGCATAATTTTGGCTGTGTTCGCAAGGATCAAGAAGAAATCATCACAAAGTTATGCTGGAGAGGGATGGCACTTTTCGGCGCGATAGCAGTTAAACTTTTAGAGGTCACATTCTGCAATTGTCCTTTTGGTTTGCTTCAGCTGGAAACTAGAAGTTGGCCGAATTGCAACACCATAATGCTCATTATGACAGTTTTATTCTTATTTCCGCACTTTACTCCACTCCTAGCATACTTACTTATAAATGCAAACTGTTACTAAATATATCTGAGGGGAAAGTTCAGTTGAAACTTGAAAGTATGTAATTTACATGCAAATGATACAAGGGCGATGTGACACCTTTCTTTTGAATTGCTTGGACCAATGTGGCACGAATAAACAGAGTTCACATAAGAATGGAAAACGAGCTCGTACATTTTTATTCAAACCCATCATTTGAATTGTTCGCTGACAGAAATTCACTATTTTCACTTGAATGCAAATACCATCTATGGTGTAACTAATTGAAGTCAAGAGCGTTCCTAACCGTTGAGGTTAAATTATGCATACTTAATAATAGTAAAATTCGTCAACAATTGAATCCGAAGAATATGCTCAAGGCTATTCCGATTAAAGGCTCCCATTTTATCACATTTTAATCCGCTCAATTTTGTGCTTTAGTGCATGAACCCATCCCGAAGGACCAGCTAATGAGATCATCGTCGCAATTAAATCTGCCTAATCCCCACAAGGTTAACGACATCGTAGGAAAACTTGCTTTTATCGCTCCCACCTGCTGAGGGCAAAAAAAAGTAACGCAACCCAATTTGCGTTTGGGTGGGGAGGTAAACCACGACGAAACATCCTTCGACAGGTGCCAACAAATTGAATTCGGTCGAGAATGTCCTGCAGTATCGCAAACGACAGTGCCTGTGAACTTTAGAAATCCCTAAATCTCTTCTTTTCTGGTAATAATTTATGTTTGTGGTTGTTTCTGTGCAGTAGGGTTTACACATGGGCTATGTCTATACTTTTAATCACATTTGGTGCGGAGATCAGGCACCAGCGATTTATGGTATCTGCAGAAACAATAAACAGGAACAACATATATTTCGAATCGAAGAGATGCTATATCGGCGGGTAGCTTTGCTGTTCATTCCAAATTTATGGCACATTTATGTAAGTTATTTTATATGGCAGTTTTAGTTTCTATGTTTGTCATTTCATTCTCTAATAGGGATAGTAACGTTCTATATGCAATTGAAATTGTTAGGGAGGTAATGTGCCTAGGATGTAACGTTAGCTCATTACGCAAATTATTCACAATAACTGGGGCACTTATTGCTAAATTACATCTTACGATTTTCATTTGTAACAGCACATTGAAACAACTGACATTACGGCTTTTACAGGTTGGGTTTCATTTCTTCATTCTTCCTTCACTCATCTTTTTTCTCACATCTCCCTATGGTATTTTCTTTTCCTTCCTTATTCTTTTTTCTGACTTGTTGCTTCTCACTTCTCATTTTTCCATTTTCAATTCTCACATCAGATCAGATTCTTGCTTCTTATTAAGACAATTAAAACGACTTATCTGCTTTTGTAAACAAAGATTCAAACGACGATTTGACGAATCTGATAGCTCTCCCACGCAAACTAACACCACCAATAGGTAGGTGAAGGTTTCCGCTACCTGTTGATGGTATTGGTTTGCGAGGGAGAGCTATCAGATACGTCAAATCGTCGTTTGAATCTTTGTTTACAAAAGCAGATAAGTCGTTTTGAAAATTTTGTCTTGACTTCATGCTTCTCATTTTTCACTTTTCTTACTTTCTACTTCTTACATCACACTTTTTTAAATTTATTTTCGTATTTTTTTTTATAGTTATGTACAAGTTCATCACGTCTTACTTCACGCTTCTTATTCCTCACTTCTTATTTATCGTTTCTCACAACTCACTTCTCACTCTTTACTCCTCATTTCTCACCTCTCACATCTCACCTCTCACATCTTACTTGCTACTTCTTACTTCCCACTTCTCACTTCTTCTATCTCATTTCTCATTTCTCATATCTCACTTCTCACTTCTCTTTTTTCACTTCTCATTTCTTACTTACAATTTCTCAATTACCATTATTCACTTATCCCTTCTTATTTCTCACTTGTCACTTCTTATTTCTCACTTCTCACTTGTCATTCGGCCTAATGACCCAGCATCGTGCTCAACATTCAAATAAGTCCATAGCAGATGTTCTGTGTTCTCCAAATTGATCTGGATTTGAAATTAATTGGTCTACCAGATCAGCAACATCAGAGACCAAACCGAAAAAAAACTAGCAGGCCCAACGCATGATATGAAATTCAATTTAATCCAATGCAGATTTATAAGTTATCTAAGTTGTTCTAGAACAACCCATGACTTCCTACCAGAGCATAAGATAATCACCTTCACTAAGCAACTTCGGGGTGAATATTGACAAACGTCGCATGACTATTCAAAACATAGAATGACTTACTCAGTTTTCTTCTTCACATATTCATTCATTTTAATGGTATTGAGAATGGTAACTGCGTTTAAAAAAACATAATTGACCTTGATTATGTTGACTTTTGGCACTAAAATTGTCCCCCTCAGTTTAACGTCGAGGTCAGATCTATGTGAGTAATTATTGAAATTATCATTTAAATGTTTAGTTTTACAGTAATTTATTAGTTAACGAGATCTAAATAAATACTCACTGATCGATATTTGATCGGAAATTGTCAATGTTCAGCCGAATATGAATATGTGGGGGAACTGCTCCTTGAATTCAAACCATGTACCCAAATCAATACCATTGGAAAACAAAGAATTGGTGTGCATATTGTTTTATTTCTCATTTTTGAGTGTTTTTTTAGTAGTGAGCACACCGGATAACAACAAAACACGACACAAATTGAGCCCAAATTGCCTGTTTTGCGAATGTTATTAATATAATGGTTAATAATAATGGAACAGATACCCATACGAAGTGAGGGTGACAAAGAAGGCCGATGGGCTTTATCAAACATTCGATTATTTAAAGCTCTGCTTCCTACTTATGAAGCAGAAGCGATAGTTCCTAGACCACCGAGCTTGTTCTGAAAGAGCGAATACATTCAATATTTGCTGAAATTGTTAAGAAATGGAATCACGAAGTAAAAATAAAGCAACATAGTTTGGAATAGAACGTAAGACCATACTGGTGAACATATGAAGCACACGCAAAAAAGTGGCCTACCGCTAATGACATAATGTTGTTTGGCATAACGAGTTGAATAGCTATGAATGGTCCCTATTTAGCATAACGACCCTTTGGCTTAATAAAAAGAATAGTCGTAATGATTTTAGGGCCATTTGGCATAACGACCATTCGACAAGCTTTAGGCAGACGCCTGCTTTGCAAGAGGAATGTAACTTATTGCCTTAGTATGAGCATATGCGTGTTTTCAAAGAGTAATTTACTTTTTCGCCAATTTCCGGTTTCGTGATTTGAACAAAGAAATAATTTATTAATTTGCCTTACTCCTGACAAATGTCATTTTTTAAAGAAGTAGTCTACTCATTAGAATTATTCTAAACAAATGCGTGCGTTCTTTCGTGTTATTAGGAGAAATTGGGTGCTTTAAAAGATGGAACCACTTGCTCATTTGTCTTATTAAAGATGGCAAGAAGCAACAAGATATCCGAGTCCAAAACTTTTCGTACATTTCACCGGAGACACCAAAATCAATGAATGTGCTTCCATCTGTTGCACAAAAACTCAAGCATAATACTAGGTTTAGAGGTGTGCGCCGGTCCGAAAATCGACGGCGGCGGCGTTTGTCAGAATTTTGGTCGGCGGCGGCGGCGTTTTCGGCGTCACGCCGAAAGCCATTTCAACCGGCGGCGGCGGCGGCGTGAATCGGCGTGGTGATTTTTTTATAACGTTCTCGAATTTTTTTTTTTCATTTTTTCGGGATAGTCTTCTCCAGATTTTTTTTTTTCAAAAATATTGATTATTGGAAATTGTTTTCGGATTTTCCACAAGAACTACTTTGCAGCTTTTTGTAATTCCTAAGGAAAATTTGTCTGGAATTTCAGGGGAAAATCATTCAAAATTTACAAACATTTAAAAAATTTCATGAGTTTTGTTCTTCAGAATACTCAACAAAAAAAATGTCAAATTTACACTGAACATTTGTCGGAACATCCACGGGAGACTTTGAGAAGTTTTTACGGGAAACTCGCTGGAGTTTTCACCAGAAATTTTCCGCGGGAAATTTTTCAAAATGAGAAAAAAAATCGATTTCAATGGAAATTGTTGGGAGATTTCACAGGAAATTCATTTTTATTGGCACGAGATTTTTTTTTAAATTGCCATGGAAAGTTCTACGAAATTTTCACGAAGAATTTTCCACAATTTCCACAGGGTGACTACTACCTGGAAAACCTGGAAAAATGCTGAAATTATCAGAGAATTTCTGTCACAATCAGAGAACATTCGAATATTAAAAAAAATTAAACAATTTATGAATTGACAAAAAACGTGCATCTAGCTTCAAAGGAATTTCTGGATAATTCCTGAAGCAATACCAATACTAAAGAAAGCCAAGAATTTATTCGGGAAATCAATTGGGTTTTGCTTGTAAAACCTTTTGAGAATTCGCTCGGAAATTCTTCATGAATGTATTAAAAATATGAGCTTGAGCTTGAGCTTGATTGACTGCTCGTAGTTGCTACTCCATTATGACCAGATCAGCTGTTCTTGCATTAGGGAACCAACAGATGTTTGCTTGGGACTAGCACACATCTTCAATGTACAAGTACTGGTGATCTCATTTGTTAGGTAATACTGGCGCCTGCCACGTCAGAATGCTATTCAATGTAGGGCAGGGGGAGGAAATGCAGATGCAATCACCCCCACACTGCAAGCCGAATATACCTCTGCACTTGCCACAAGTTCACGCGGAGTTTGTTGGAAGTTGTGGGTTAGGTTGGAGAGGCAGGGGTCCGTCTTGGTTAACGAACTGCCAATGTGATAGATAGGAGAAGGTAACTGATGGAATTTCTAATTGGATGAAGGAAACTAGCTCTATAAGTTGATTTCCAATTCTAGCAGATTAACTGTTAGAATACTCAAGTTGAAGGTATAGGAATAGTAATGGAATCGTTATGGAAGTTCATTTCCAGTTCTAGCGATTGCTAGAACATGAGAAATAAAGAGAAAGATACAAAGTAGGAGAATGGAACGGGCCTGGGATTGAACCCACGACCTCCTGCGTATGAGGCAGAAGCAGTAGCCATATGACTACCAAGCCCGCTTACTTCATGAATGTATTAAAAATATATATAATAATTAAGGATTTCAAGGCAGTTCCTGGAAGAACTTTCGGAGAAATTTTGGATCAATTTTAATAGAATTTTCGAATGGCTTTAAAAGGAATCACGTGTCCTAGGAACTATAGGCGTAGTTTTCTAAATTATTCCTGGGGAATTTCGAGATGAGTCCAAATCTTGAGGAAATTATGAAGGATTTCTGCTAAAGGAATTTTCGATGGAATACCGAATGGATTTTCCATTCCCAGAAGAATATTCAAAGTAATTTCCAAAGGTATTCTCGAACGAATTCTCCAAAAATCGAAGAGTTCCACTGAAGGATTCCAAAATGAATTTTTTGAATGTATTCCTGAAGTAATTTAGGAATCAATTTGGCACTGTAATCATTAAAATTATTTAGCCATTTAAAATTATTTGGCTTCAATGTTTAACTTGGCATATGTTGTCTATCATGTTGTAGTGTATGATTGGTTGCATCAACAACCTCGGTTTGACACTCATATTACCGGTTTTTTGCTGCTATGTTTGATTGAGCACAATACTGCCCCCACTCGCATAACAGTCCCAGTTGACTTTTCGTCTCTTTTGAGTTAACCTAATGAATAGGGTTCATTTCTTATGTACTTCCATAAATCATAATAAAAATTGCGATTTTGTATGCCCATGAGTAAAAAAATACCGAGTTGAAAGTACTCGCATAACAGATCAACTGAGAATTTACATGAACTTATTGCTCAAAACTAAACAATGTTTCGATCAAACTAAATCGCTTCACGGTAATCCAGCGAATGATGAACAACTTAGCAAAATTTCAGCAAGATACGATGATATTTCAATTTATTAGATTTTTTTAAAGTTTCATATGGAAGATGTGATTTTTAACCTCAATGGCTATTATATCAGTAAAAAACGGTATGGGACTAATATGTGAGTGGGGGCAGTATAAATGTTGGTCACATGAACTGGAGAGACATAAGCAGTTTTATACTTTTTCATCATCTGTTTTTCCGAACGAATTTCTAAAGGAATTCCCTAAAACATTTCCGAGGAATCTGAGATGAGCCAGCCGTGGGCTGAAAATCTCATTAATAATAAAGACATTAAAACGTTCGAGGAATGTGCTAAAGGAACTCGTAAAAAATTTACAAAGGAATTGTCTAATGATTTTCTGAAGGAATATCCGTACGAAGTTCTGAAGGAATTTTTGATTGAATGATTAAAGAATTGTATGGATGAACTAATTTACGAGTCAGAAAGCAAAACCATGTAGAAGGCGGCTGGGTTCTATTCCCGATCAGGTCTAGGAAATTTTTGAGTTGGGATTTTTTTGACCTCCCTGGTCATATAAATGTATCATCGTGTTGGCCTCACGATATATTAATGAAAAATGGTAGCCCGGCTTAGATAAACCGCTCATTTGACAACAGTGGAAGTGCTTAATCAACACTATAAACTGCGAGGCAGCAATGTGCTAGAGGGATATGCAACCTCTGCCAATAAGAAGAAAAATATGACGAGAAAAAATGTTGTGAGGCCACCAAAAATTTCTTTTGAAAAACGTGTTTCACAATATTTACTTGTTTGAATTGGCTATTTTGCTGCAAAAAATCGGTATATGGCACGTTTGTTTTTACTTCAAAATGAATGTAGATTATCTAAAAAACCAGGAAAAAGTAAGGAATTTTGTTTTTACAGTTGAGTAGCAAGGGGTCTACTAAAATTCAGAATTTATAAGTGAAATTTTTGAATTTTCACGGAAAATTTACGTAATTTTTTTCGGAAAGATTTTGGATTTCGACGGAAGATCTTTGTGTTGTCAATAAGAAATTCTTCAAAAGTTTCATTGGAAAATATTTAAAACAGGAAAGGGTCGTCGACCAAATGACATTTTCAGCCAAATAACTTTGGACTAGATGGACTTCGCTCAAATGATGTGCTTGGTCAAACTACATATTCGGCCTAACAACTTTCGGCCTTGTGGCTTTCCGCCAAATTACTTTCTGCCAAACGACTCTCCTAGGTTCAAAAATTCCATTTCAGCGAGAAATTATTCGGAATTTGCCACTCACAATTTTTCTAAGTTTTTACGGAGAGGTTTTTGGAGGAAGAAAATTTTCACGGAAAATTCTTTGGGGTTCCAACGTGATGATGTGGGGATCATTCGGGAAATTCTACGGAAATGAATGACTGAATCTTTGAAATTTCCACGGAAAATTTTGCAAATTTCTTCAAATTTGAATCGGCGTGGAAAATCAAGATCAGCGGCGTGACAAAATTTTGAATGGCGGCGCGCCGATGCAAACATGCCGGCGGCGGCGCCTTGCCAAAAACTGTCGGCGGCGGTGGCGTGGCGCGGCGGCGCACACCTCTAACTAGGTTTTTGTTTATCTTGTATCAAGAATGTTAATAAAAAAATAAACACAAACGTCAGCCAAGCAAAGCATAGATGGTCTGCATATATATATCACATCGCGATCTCCCAAAACACCTCTTATATCCCGGAAGGGTTGTTTACCTTGGGCCACAAGGGTATCCAATAGTTGCTCTCTGGAGGCGTCATTTTCCGAGCAATACCAAACTACGTGATCGATGTCATCGTAACCGGCTCCGCACCTACATAGGTTGCTATCGACCAGGTTTATTCTGTAGAGATGTATGTTTAGTGAATAGTGATTGGACATAAGCCTCGACATCGTGCGAATGAAGTCTCGACTTAAGTCCTCGCCTCTGAACCACGCTCGCGCAGAAACTATAGGAACTATGGAAATAGCCACCATCCAAGTTCATTGTGTGACCAAATCATTTGCCAATTTTGAAGAGTACTCTGACGGACTAATGGGAAAAACTCGTTGTTCGAGATTTGTCTATCATAAACTTCACCTTCCTGTGCGCCCACCTTTGCTAGCGAGTCCGCCTTCTCATTGCCATAGATTAGGCAATGGGATGGGACCCATACAAAGGTAATCTTGAATGATCTTTTGACCAAATTACGCATCTGCTCTCTTATAGTTGAAAGAAAGTAAGATGCGTGCTAAATTTGTTTCATCGACCGGAGTGCCTCGATAGAACTAAGACTATCCGAGAAGATGAAATAATGGTCTACGGGCTGATTGGAAATTATCCCCAAAGCGAAGTTAATTGCTGCCAGCTCAGCAACATAAACCGAACACGGTTCCTGAAGTTTTCGGAAGGTGGTTGAACTTACGTTGAAAACACCGAAGCCAGTGGATCCGTTAATGTGAGAACCATCAGTGAAATATCTGTTATTGCAATTGACATGTTCATATTTTTCAGAAAAAAATGGAAGGGATAGATATTTGTCGAAGATGATCTGGTATTTCTTGAATGTTCATGGACAGATCGTATTAAATTGAGGAACTGTCGTTGACGAAGTGAGCTCGAGGTGGATTATAACATGGAAGACAGAGATCTGTTGATATGTAGTTGAGATAGACTCGCAGGTATCTTGAACGATGAGTTTGTATCATCATGAATATGACGTCGTTCAAAAGAAATAACGAGTCGCTTACCAAGGCAATTTCCAATATATTTCCTTCCCAACTAACATACTATTCCTTTCCATTGCGCTCATGGAGATGCAGAGGATTCCTCGGTATCTTGAAGCAATGAGTGTCGAACTAATTTTCCTCCCCTTATCCTAGTTGACTGTGAGGACCAGTGCTGTGCACCATCACCATCAACACCTTTTAACACCCTGATATAGATAAGCTTATTCTTCTGCATTCCACACTCTCCTCAACCATCATAGTAACACAAAGCTATTTATTGTGACATGCCTATTAAAATGATCGGATTTGCTTCTTCCATCATTCTCCAAAATATAAAAGAGTGGCACGATACAGGGCCATCATTTCACTTGCCTTCGAAAAGATACTCATCACCATCAATTTGCAGTTGTATTGCCATTGGGCCGTGCACACATATAAAGCTAATCGTGTGAAAATTAATGCAAAGCATAGAACACAATATCTTGTGCAGCGGGGATACACATTTTCGCATGTTCTTCATCAGCACGAGCGTCGTTCCATTTGGTTGTCTTGGACGCTCTTTATGCAATGATGGTTAGCCATAGAAAGAGTATCATTTTAAGTTTTCTATGAATGTACAAAGAGCATCCTGACATTGCACAGCCCTGGTGAGGACGTGGCCGGCATCGTTATTGGTCTTGAATTAAAGAAACTCCGAAGCATGTACAGTGAGAATTTCTTTTTAGTCCCGAAAAAATTAACAATTTTTGAGCTGTGCATTATTTGTTGTTTCTCGGCCAATCACGACTGGCAACTACGATGGGTACAGTCAATCAAGCTAAGCGAAGCTAACAAGGTTGATTCGTGACTTCTGTTTAGACATATTTTCTGATAGCTCTCGTTCCACATCCAATACGTAGTCACGATCATAGATCAAATGCTTGTCGCGAGTTTTCCTTGAACTTTCTTTAGCTAGGTGTATTTGCTGATCGATGTCGACATTTCCCAATTCACCTTCTCCGGTAACTTAAATTTCGTTATCCTCTTATTCGTTGTCTTAATCCATTGAAGTTGCTTCTTCGATCGATGAAACATCTATTTCCATCGGAGCTGATATTATTGCTGTTGCATTAGTCGGAAAAGCGATGGAGCTGCGAAATGGCTTAAGCTAGAATTGATTCAATAGACTTGTTATTAGTGTCCTTATAAACATCACGTTTCTGTGATTTGTAAAATCAGAGTTGACAAAATGCTTCTTATTGATACCCGGGTTTTGACAAAACTCGATCCAGGATCTCACATCCCTAAACATAATTCAATATACCCACTTCATTTAATGAAAATAAGTTGGCCATCGCCTTGTATAAGTTGTTTGCATGGTACAATGGCTCAGCTGTTATTGCATTATTTTATTGACATTTTTTAAAAGTTGATCGACTGAAATTTTAATTTTAGTTTATTAGCGGCGCGTATCGTATCTCCGTACAATCATAGAAGTCGGGTACCTTGTTGCTTTTTTGCTTATTCCAACTGTACGCGTAGAAAAGAAATCATTTACGCTTCGGATTTTCCGGGAGAAAGCGTTGTTTTGAAGTCATCTAGTTTTCTGTATTCCTCCGGGAAAATGCGTACTTTTAGAGAATGGATCATCTACCCTTTTGCCTTTTTCCGAGCAAATACATACTTTTAAAGGAGTCATCTTCTCTTTCGCCTTATTCCTGGCAAACGCGTAATTTTTCAAGAAAGGGCCATCTTCTCTTTGCTCTATTCCGGGCAAATACCTACTTCTAGAGATGGAAATCATATTTTCATGAGCATGAGCATTATGACCGTACAATTTGTAGTTGATTGACCAGAACTTGCGAAATTGTACAGAGAACCAAATGAACGGAGTTTGGGATTATCTACCCATTCTCAATGTACACGTTTCGGAAGCTCAAATATTTTTAGTCAATAATGACGCCGGCCACGTCCCTACGGTTATATAGCCACAGAAGGGTTGTTAGTCTGACTCTCGTTGCCACTAGAGACCTCTGCATCTCCACGATTGTCTTGGGATAGGATATCGTTTTAGTTACAAAGGATAATTTATCTGGATTCACTTTTGGTAGCGATGCTATCTATGGGATGGGAAATAACACTAATACAAGTTGAAAGTTAAAACATGCACGCCCGGTGGCATATAAAAGCTAAGGAGATTCGCGCTTTGGACGACCGCGCGGAAGCGCAGCACTCTGTACTCCCTTGATCGATGGCTACAGCAAACTATTTTTATTACCGGATTTTTATTACCGGCCGCGCAATGCAGAACAAATATTTCGGCCGATCGCGCGATCTTTCTGCAGTCCGAAAAAGAGAAATCAGAAAATCAAATCAGAACAAAATATTTCGGCCGATCGCGCGATCGTTCTGCAGTCCGAAACAAGAGAAATCACGCACTGAACTGATTTTTATTACCGGCCGCGCAATGCAGAACAAATATTTCGGCCGATCGCGCGATCGAAATCACGCACTGAACTCTAGAGATGGAAATCATATATTCATACGATAAACCTTTTTTTTTGGTGGGCGTTATGCCAAATGGTCGTTATACCAAATGGCCTCGAGATACCCTACACATTATGAAAAATGATCTTTAGACATTTTGGTCGTTGCATTATGCCAAATGGCTTTATACCAAACGGCATTATGCCATAGATAGATTAAAAATTGGTTCCTTATTAAGTGAAGTGAGAAGTGAGATGTTCGATGAAAAAACATAAACAAGTGGTGAGAAGTAAGAGATGATATTTGGGAAGGGCGAAGCGAGTTGTTGAGTAGCGAGAAGTGAGCGGAGAGATATGATCACTTATCAAATTTCACTTCAAAAATCTCACTACTACTTCGAACTTCTCACTTTTATTTATTCATTTCTCTCTTTTTAATTCGCATCTTCTCACTTCGCATTTTTCACTTTTCACTTCTCACTTATAACATCTTCTGACTTCTTATTTGTCACTTATCACTTTTAAGTTCAAACTTTAAAACTTTTCACTTCTCACTTTTTACTCTTCACTTCTTACTACTCACTTCTCACTTCTCATTTCTCATTTCCAACTACTCACTTCTCACTTCGCACGTCTCACTTCTCATTTCTCACGTTTCGCTTCTCAGTTTTCACTTCTCACTTTTCACTTCTCATTTCTCACTTTTCACTTCTCACGTCTATTTCTCACTTATCCCTTATCACTCTAACTTATAACTAAATCGAGCATGTAAATGTTGCTGACAACATCGAGTTCGCGAGATGATAATGCATTGGAAAATTACTTCGACTTAGGGACAATTTCCTCACCTCAGCTTAACTCTTAAGCGTTGCTTACCCATACGATTAAACCTGGTTTAAGCACTAAGCGGAGGTGAAGAAATCGGCCCTTTAAGAATATCGACCAAGGGAGATATCGACTTACGGAGGGAACGCAGTATGCTAGATTCAAAGGACTCTGAATTTCACTGAGTATGGGAAAATATCGAGTTACAGAAAATCGAGTTAGGGAGAGCCCATGTAAGAGTAAAACAAAATAATCTTTTTTCGCAGATCACACATTTGTTTATTGCAATGTCACTTGTCCTAAGACGAGTTTATACCATCCCATTGAATTCCACCACTTAATTGTATCTTGACAGATACGTATTTCGACCTCAACAGTAAGGCCGTCTTCAGTGTCTCGTACTTGACTCGACTTGAAGAAAATGATCGCAGCTTACACTATTTATACTATGCGTAGGTATAATAATTTATCTAGGTACTTATCTAGTTACATTTCGTACGGTGCTTACTTCTACTCGCTAGATCGTTAGATGTAAGGTTCAAAAGAACATATTGCAGAAGTAAGTAAGTAAGGGAAACTGATAAGGGATTGAATTATGAGTTTAGGTCTAAGGTAGCTGAACATGTATATCAAGAAAATCATTCAATTACGACATCAAACATTAAAATTTTAAGAAATGTCTCTTCTCCGTGGAAACTTGATGTTGCTGAGAGCTTGGAAATCTACCGACAGGTACAAACGCGGTTGTTGAATAAAGATCAAGGAAATGGTAGCTCCTGGCTCTTCAAGTTTATACCTAAGCATTAAGCGCAACAAGCGAGTAGAAGTAAGCACCGTACGAAATGTAACTAGATAAGTACCTAGATAAATTATTATACCTACGCATAGTATAAATAGTGTAAGCTGCGATCATTTTCTTCAAGTCGAGTCAAGTATGAGACACTGAAGACGGCCTTACTGTTGAGGTCGAAATACGTATCTGTCAAGATACAATTAAGTGGTGGAATTCAATGGGATGGTATAAACTCGTCTTAGGACAAGTGAAGACATTCCACTAAAAAGCTCAAAATAATTTTCTTATCAATATTACAATGTGTTAAAATGATTTTTGCCTTTCTCCCTACCTTACTCAAAGTTGATGTCAAGGTTGCAAACTCAGTTGTTGTGTTAAGCCACCTTCAATTATTTGGAAAACTGTTCAAAAATTGTGAAGAGGCAGAAGAGCTTGCGACCCTCTAATATGGGTTACTTTTTCTACTAAAAGATTTAAACAAACATAATTTGGCACCAATACATTACCTGTTTTCGACTGTTATGTCTGGTTGGCAAATGCTTATTCCTTCAAGTTTCTCCAGGAACTCTTCCGGATGTTCATCTAGGAAGTGCTCCGGACGTACCTCCACGAATTGCTCCGGATGTTCTTTCAGGAATTGCTCCGGATGTCATCCTAAAATTACTCCGGACGTTCTTCCAGGGGTTCTTGCGGAAGTTTCTCCAAGAAATCCTCCGAAAGTGCCTCTTCCAGGTACTCCTCAGGAAGTTCCTTTTCCAAAAACTCCTCCGGAAGTTCCTCTTCCAGGAACTCCTCCAGAAGTTCCTCTTCCAGGAACTCCTCCGGAAGTTCCTCTTCCAGGAACTCCTCCGGTAGATTCTTTTCTAGGAACTCCTCCGGAAGTTCCTCTTCCAGGAACTCCTCCGGAAGTTCCTCTTCCAGGAACTCCATCGGAAGTTCCTCTTCCAGGAACTCCACCGGAAGTTCCTCTTCCAGGAACTCCACCGGAAGTTCCTCTTCCAGGAACTCCACCGGAAGTTCCTCCTCCGGAAGTTCCTCTTCCAGGAACTCCTCCGGAAGTTCCTCTTCCAGGAGCTCCTCCGGAAGTTCCTCTTCCAGGAACTCCACCGGAAGTTCCTCTTCCAGGAACTCCACCGGAAGTTCCTCTTCCAGGAACTCCACCGGAAGTTCCTCTTCCAGGAACTCCACCGGAAGTTCCTCTTCCAGGAACTCCTCCGGAAGTTCCTCTTCCAGGAACTCCTCCGGAAGTTCCTCTTCCAGGAACTCCTCCGGAAGTTCCTCTTCCAGGAACTCCTCCGGAAGTTCCTCTTTCAGGAACTCCTCCGGAAGTTCCTCTTCCAGGAACTCCACCGGAAGTTCCTCTTCCAGGAGCTCCACCGGAAGTTCCTCTTCCAGGAGCCGGAAGTTCTTTTCCCAGGAACTCCACCGGAAGTTCCTCTTCCAGGAATTCCCCCGGAAGTTCGTATTCCAGGAGCTCCTCCGGAAGTTCCTCCTCCAGGAACTCCACCGGAAGTTTCTTCTCCAGGAACTCCACCGGAAATTCCTATTCCAGGAACTCCGTCGGAAGTTCTTCTTCCAGGAGCTCCACCGGAAGTTCCTCTTCTAGGAACAGTTGTTCCCGGAACAGTTGTTCCGGACGGGCCTCCAGGAATTGCTCCGGACGTGCTTCCAGGAATTACTCCGAATGTGCCTTCAGCAATTGCTCCGGACGTTCCTCCATGTGTTCTTCCGGATATTTCTCTGCAAGTTCTTCCAAAAGTTTCTCCGGAAATTCCTTCGGAAATACCTCAAACGATTTCCTTCGGAAATTCATGCAGTAAACGCTCCATCAATGCCTCCTAGATTTGTTCAGGAACTGCTCCGTAAATTGTTCCAGGAATTTCTCAGGTAGTACCTCCAAGATTTGCATATCCATTTTGGAAGTGTCCACTTTAGGTTCCTACCGGAACCGATATCATGCAGCCATGTACCCGGAACCAACATATGCTTGCATTTAGATTCACCATTCATAGATTTTCCAAAAACAAAATCATTTTTTCGTGAGTTTCTTGAAAAAATACATTCTGGGTTACTATGGGTACCCCACGAGGTTTCGGCTTCAATCCGGAACCATTACAAAAATTCACGCCCTAGAAACATTTCCTGAAAATATATTAAATTTTCGATCCAACCATGCCTGTTTTGTTAAAATCGGTTGATCATTGACGAAATGAGAGCAAATTGAAAAATAAATTTCAGTCGTTTTCGTCTGCTGGTATCGTAAAGGTTAATAAAAGAAAGGTGGACCTATTATTTTGATATTAACATTACTGATTTTGTGGTAAGGTAATAGCTGTAACCAATCATCAAGGAATCACCTGTGTTTCGGAGTCATGATTGGTTGCCAACACTATAATAATAATAAAAATAAAAATAGCACCACCATGTTTTGTATCAATATTTCCTTAAATTATGAACAGATTATGGTAATTCAAGTGCAGAATTTAAGCACCTCATGTTTTACAACTTTTCAGTGCATTACATTGATATTAATGCGAACCATTATTTAAGCCGAAAAAATCCATTAAAACAGATGCAAATTAAAAAAAGCACCATTTAAAAAAAATGTATTATAGGGTAAATCACTACTTGGGCCTATGGACCCGATTCCCGGCTCACTGCACAGAAAACTAAGGATTTATACTTTTTGGAAGCCGTAGGTTTATGATTGATAATTTGTAAAAAAGGTTCCCCCTTTATTTCGCACAATACTCAATATTTTTCAATTATTTATTTCACTCCTAATTGGTCCAATTATAGAAAATAAAAATGTTGATTCCGAACATTCGCTCTCCGTTGCTACACCACTGAGCCGGAGTGAATCTTTCCACTTTTACAAAACGGTATTTTCATGTAAACACCTACCTGAAAATCGTCACAGTTCTCGATACAATCATTGCTTCAATCTGTTAATCACTACACAATAATTCTAAACTCATGCACTTTAATCTTTTCTATTTGTTCGTTTCACTAGAACTAATATTAACATATTAGAATACATTTGATGTATATAAAAATGTATCCTCAAACTGAATAAAAATTCACCTCGGCCTAAGAATTTCTAGGCCGCACCATGCTGCCAGAAGGCCAGGAGTCTTTTTTAGTAAGAAAAATTCCTTCATCGTTCATAGGAAAACTATCTAATTAGTTAAGCGTTTGGTAATTTAGTAATTTGGATGAGTGAATATATCTTTTAGCCAAATAAAATTATTATAAATAATACCATCTGGCATCATGGCGGCGTTGAAAGTGCATATTTTCTACCGTTCCTAGAGAGCATGAGAGTAAGATGTTGAGAGATTGAGCGAAATTTTGCTTAGGCCGGGAACTGGTTTGGAAGTGCACCGGATATGCAATCGCTAAGACAGAAATGAGTGCTGCACATCGTTAATTTAAATCAAATGAAAGCTTTTTCAAACGATGTTTTTAAGCAGAAGCAGAAGTGAACCCCTTTGCAGTATTGCTCGGCACACGAAATTCAGGAAAAGTTGCTTCCTGTCATAAATATCAATTAAATAATGCAGTCGTATGCATGTTAGGCCGGGAATGGGGTAAGAAACCCTATTATAATTTCTATTTCTTTCGAAATAGATTGTAAAAATTAAATCTTGCAATTATGCATGTCTCTTTTTGAATGAAATCGTTCCTAAACATTTCCGATTTACATACCGTAGTCGATCGATTTTAGGAAAATTTCATTAATGGCCATCCCAAACACAAACGAGGGAGAAAAAGCCAGCTTACGGCAAAATATGAGCGCAGGAATTTCAAGGAAACAGTGAGCTAAAAGAGTAGAATTGCAATATTGAATGCCATCAAGATATGTGAACTTTATTCTGCCTAGCAACGAAAACTTAAAGTAGCGCAGAAGACGCGGCAAGCTCTATTTTATAAGGTGACAAAAACATAGTAGCCTTTATTTCGGGGGCATGTACATTATCTGTACAAGTAAATTGATGAATGTACACCCAGGTTTTTTACGCGGTTGGAATTCATTAATTTCTCGGTTAACCTGAACTTTACAGCTTTTCAAATACCCCTGAATTTTCTTTGATTTTTGTGAATTGTTTGGTGGGGTTAACTCATTGCTTCATTGAGGCTGAAGGTCTTAAACGACCAAAACCAAACCGTGTAAAAAAACCTGGGTGTAGTTCAATCTTGATGGTCTTGTTGGTTGAATACTGTTTGTGCGATTTGCACCTAGAACTGGTTGCCAAAATTAGTCGAAACCTTGGTGATGAAGTAATGATGAATATGATTTTTTTTTTTATTTCAGGTAAATCTTTTATCGGTGTGAGGGGCCCCATACACGCTCCGACATGTTGTATAACTTTGACTCCACCTCCAACAAATTTGGTCCGGTCGGAGTAAAGTCGGACCGTCTGTGGGCAAGTTGTACTGTTCAACGGTCGTACAACTTGCCCACAAACAGTCCAACCTTACTCCGACTGAACCAAATTTCTTGGAGGTGGAGTCAAGGTTGTACAACATGTCGGAGCGTATAGGGTATGAGTATCGACGAGTATTAAGTCGGAAGATCACATCGAAATGCTAGAGATAAGCGGAATCAAGCACGGCGAGAGTCATTCATGGGTTCATAACTGACTTTCCAGCTTGATATTTCAGCGACTCATAACTCTGAGTTGATTAAAGCAAAATTTTTAGAGAGCTTTGAGGGATTAGACTTTTCTCCAGACCCTAACGCCTTAGAAAACCTTTGTGTAGTGATTGCTCGTTAAATATGAAAAAAATATCGTTTATGTGAATGCTGGAAGTATTTCGAGCTGAACACTCTTGAAAAAATGATTCTGTCCATCAAATAACAAATTTTTGAAGTTATTCTAGAGAATCACTCTTACTGTCATCATGAAGTACTTAGTCATAGGGGCCGTCCAGAAACCACGTGGCCATATAGGGGGGGAGGGGGGGGTTTGGAAAATGACCACGATAAGCCACATGGGGGGAGGGGGGGTGTTGCTCTCGAACCACGTGGTTTTTTTTTAACACGAAAGATTTTGGTAAATAACAATAGCGGTGTAAAAAATACAAATCATCAAAATTTAATGATTTAATCCATTAAACGCAAAGCGCATCTTAGGGCCGATGCCCACGTAGCGTCTTTTCAACTCAGTGTTAAAATGAATTTAGCATTAAGCATCGAGAAAACCCGGTAACGCAGCGTCGGTCGCAACGCCGATGCATATCTGAGTTATTTGGCCAACTTAGCTTTAGATCCTATTTCCATAAAAAAAAATAAACGAAAAAGCAGGTTGCGTTTCAGTCTCAATTTTCACCAAAAAAAATTGGGAAAGAAAAATGAAAAAATATTTTCTAAAAATTCCGCCGCAGATGGTTTTTGGCATCACGCCGCCGACACTTTTGCATCAGCGGACTACAGCTACAATTTTGAAAACTGTTCATGTTTTTACAATAATTCAAGAAAAATCTTCAAAAGAATGTCTTGTGGATATTCAGGAAAAATCCAGTAAAAAAATTTCCTGTAAAAACTTTGACCTTACTTCATACAATCCTGATAAAGTGCTAGCATTCAGAATGTTTTTTGAACAATTCTCTCTGGAAAATTTTGCTACAAATTGGTCATGAAAAAAAAACAAAATATCTCCAGTGTAAATGCCAAAAAAAAATTCCATGTGAATTCTGTCTGAAAATTCAAAACAGTCGCGTGGGAAATACATATAATTTTTGGTGGAAAAACTTGTTGAACTTTTTTTACACTCTAATGAATTTCTTCGACAAGTTCTTCCGAATCTTCACCAGAAATTCTTCTTCATTTCCAAAAGAAGTGTTTCGAGCATTTTAGGGAGTGCACTTCAAAATGTTTAGTCTCCAGTTAGCCCTACGAGCAAAGGCATAGGATTGCCAATCCGGAGATGACGAGTTCGATTCTCGTTCCTGTCTAGGATGTTTTCAGGTGTCAAACATTGTCGACACCCTAGGTATAATGTATCCTTCGTACTTGCTACACAAGATATATAATCGTACAATTGCTGGCATTTAAAACTTTCAATTTATAACTGAGGAAACGCTAATAGAATAAACTAAGTTGAAAAGCAGACCAACTTCCAGTTGGAATACGGAGCCATAGAAGAAGAAGAAGACCCAAATTTTTCAATAAAAATCTTCCGAATTTTCATGAGAAATTAAATAGCCAATGCCACATGAAACACTTTGATATTACCGTTGATTTTTTGATTTTGGATTTTTGTTTTCAAATTTGGAATTTTGAAATGAATTTTGTGCTCTTTGCTGAGTTCTATCACATTTTTTTAAATTTTCCAAATATTTTTTTATTCGAGGCATTATTTAGAATTTCAACGGAAGAGTCTATGGATTATCTTCAAAAAATTATTTGGATTTCCAAAGAATAAATCTTTAGACTTCTCAAGGTTCATGTTTTTAATTTGCACCATAAATTCTTCCAAAATTTCATGGAAATTCATTCTTCTTCGGAAAGTCATTTTGATTTCTTTGTAGGTTCAGCTAAACATTGCTTTAAATCTTTACCATGCAAAGAAGCACAATAATGATTTCAAAATTTTAAAGAATTTTCACATCAGAAAATCTTTAAAATTTTGATTTAATTTTCTAAGGAATTCCTATTGGAATTGCTTCTAAAGTACAACCTTCACAAGTACTACAAAAGTGCATTTTTTTGTTATTTCCACTTGTAAAAACATCGAAATATCCTCAGGAAATTCAATATTGGTGTTTTAGATGAACTTTTTCGATTTTCACTGGAAAATCTTAGGAATTTCCATCGGAAATATTTTGGTATACTCCAAATAATTTCTTTTGGAAATTAAAAAACTGCTGAAAATTTCTAAGATTTTTTTGAAAACGAAAAAAATCCATTGGAAATTTAGAAGAATTTCCTTTGAAGATTCATTAAATTTGCCCAGGATTTTGAAAAAAATCTTTAGAGATTCTGTAAAAAAAGTAAGCTGGATTTTTTTTCTAATTTATGCCGGAAGTTCTTCGGAATTTGATGTTTATTGGAATTTTCATGCATTTAGGATCCTTCTACGGATTCTTCTAGTTCTTCAAAATTTCTACCGAACCTTTTTTAGGAACTTTTCCACAGAATTTCGAAAAAAAAATCGTTGAAATACTGAAGATTTTTCCGTGGAGACTCCGAAGAATTTCTTCTAACTATTCTGAAGGGTTTCCCTTGCAACTCCAGAATAATTATTCTTGAAAATTAGGAAGATCTTGGAATTTAAAATTCATCCAAGCAATACATGTAGGCAATTATTTAGGATTCTAGTTCTTATGATATTGAATAATTAGGCTAATTGATCGAAAAATTTAATAATGCACCTAATTAGAACGTTTAGGTGCATTCTTAAATTTTTCGATCAATAATGCACAAAATTCTAGTAGTGCGTATGAAAAAGGTTATGACATAGAGAAGTTTGCATTTAAAAAATCGACATGAAATTCTAAATAAAATGCTTTTTAAATTCATAAAAGGGTCTTAGAACTAAGAAGAGTCCGGCGATATGAAAAAAAGTGGCAGTGTTCCAGAAAAAACACTCCAATTCCTAAAACAATCTAGGGTAATAAATAGTGTTATAATAACGATTGAAATTGAATTCCAAAACAAATCTCAACCCTTTCAGGACGGATGGGTCATATATGCCCAGCGTTTTAGATTGGCTATTAAATCACAAAAGAGAGCTAGACCACCATTTTCTTCAGTAAAATTGTTCATCTAGATATTGGTTTTACAGAAAAAAATATGGGAGCTCAAATTTGACTGACCCTGAAAACTCAGTTATCCGAAACTTTGAGAAGATTTCGATTCTAAGAGCATGCAAATGAAGTTGAAATGTTTGAATCATTCTGAACACTCAGATAAGATGGGTCATCCTGAACGTTAAGCCAGTGATTGCTCTCAAGTTCAGCCCACGACTTCGGGTGATCAATCATGACATTTGTAATGTCCTCATCATCGGTATGTACCCAATCCGATGAAATAAGCATATGATCCTAATTTCCATTAACATGAGATCTAAGAGACAAGGTACCCAAAATTAACTTGAGTCAACATAAAGCTGCACAATGACTATGCCTTTTTGTAGGGCCTTAGAAGCACTGGGTTCACGGACTTGAATGATTAAGTAGTTCAAACATTACGACTTCCAGGACGTTTTAAAACCTAAAAGTTTTGTATAACCTAAGTCGAGTCAAGTACGAGACACTGAAGACGACCTCTCTCTTGAGGTCGAAATACGTATCTGTCAAGGTACAATCAAGTGGTGGAATTAAATGGGAAGGTACAAACTCGACTTATGACAAGTGAAGACATTTCACTAAAAAGCTCAACATATTTTTTTTAACTAGAAATTCTGTAGTAGCTTGTACAAATAACAATTGCCATATCAACCCAATGGACCTAATGGGATATTATATCATACATCATTCATAATTTGGTTAATTGGATAAATCGAATGATCCGAACTCCAAAATGATAATTGATCTATAATACATTCATTCTTCTATGAGTCCACCATTGACTGAAGCATATTCGAGATATGGAATAGAAGTTCCTTGGGAAATTATTCGAAAGACATCAGAGTGAACGAGAAAATATGTTTAGTATGGCATCATTGGATTCCACGAGTCAATATCAAAATAAAATTTCAATGAAGAATTAGAAATTTTGAGAGATGAGCCAGCTCTAGATTATTTATTAGAGAAAAATAAAATCTTCGAAATAATGAAAATTTATAATTTCCATGTTGGGTTTTTAGTTTGATTTTGAATCAGTTGAAATTGTCCATCTTCCAAATTGATCGGATTAACCATATGTTTTAGTTACATAGGTTTTTTTTAAATTTTTTGCTTGAAAAAACCACGTGGTCAAAGGGGGAGGTGGGGTCTGCCAAATGACCACGATAGACCCCATGGGGAGGGGGTTGAAAATCTTCAAAATATGACCACGTGGTTTCTGGATGGCCCCAATATGTGAAGTGGAGCTATTATTATTTTGTACCTTTTTCATGATTTTTTAGCTTATATGTAAAAGGCCAACCTTAATATATACTGAAAAGTTGAGAATCAGAATTTATCATCATCTGTTCATAATTTAAGAAAACATTAAAAAACATGGGGTGCTATTTTATTTCGCTCAGTATAGGTATTTTCCTTATT
The DNA here is from genome assembly GCF_024139115.2 of Armigeres subalbatus. Taxonomy (NCBI): domain Eukaryota; kingdom Metazoa; phylum Arthropoda; class Insecta; order Diptera; family Culicidae; genus Armigeres; species Armigeres subalbatus. The sequence continues at coordinate 35,500,702 of NC_085140.1, read as the reverse complement.
TGTTTCTTGCACAGGCTAAAATGAAACATGAGGACATAATACAAAAATACGAATACCATTTGTTTCAGAATTCGGAATGTCGTTCCTGTCTGTGTTCAACGGTAAGGAAAGCTCAATTAGAAGTGAGATCAGTGTTATCGTCAACTACCCGTGCGTACCAGCAGCTCTATCGCTAATTAGTTCGCCTTATTTGGAACTAATTCGTCTTGATAAATTACCCGTAATCCTTCATCCAGTCAACCGTTTCTTTTCATCCATTTATCCACGAGCGTCTGACCGTACCGAGGAAATTGACTGGAAATCAGTTGCCATACAGCAACATCAACTTACCAGCTCCAGGGTTGTGTCACTGTGTGCTGATAAGCTTTCGAAAAATACAAACTCATCGCAAATGGTGCTCAAGCACGCCAACGACAACGTGGAAGCCGTCTCTGTGGCTCGATTGATGACGGTAGCCACGTTGTTGTATCGAATGAGCGTAGTTCTACCACGATGTGAGAAGCGCTAGAAGGATGCCGTCTAATATTGTTTCGTAATCGTTACTGTAACTAATGGGTACTGTCCTTGCACACCATTTCTATTCGGGTCTAATTCAAACGACCACCATTAATTAGCTGCCTACATGTGAAACGCGTTACTCGATCACCAACCATTGTATGATTCCTTTGTTTGGCATTACACTGGATTTTGTTTATTTGCGTAATTTACAGAATTCATATTTTCTCGTCAGGAAATGTATAAAGATCAAAGTAAAACTCTAAGAAGCTTCGTATAAACATATTGAACACTATTTTTTTTAAACGAATAAAATACGCGTAGCATTGTATCAACGATTCCCGCGCGAGTGTTCAAGAATTGCTTACCTTCTTCGACTTGGTGGTGGCCGAGCCGTACTTCCGGGTAGCGTCTCAATCGGCGTAATGCTAAACTCCGGCGTACTAAATTGAATCTTTTTCGGTTGCATCTTGACGCCGGCGTTGTTAACGTTGCTACCGTTGTTGTTTCCACCGTTGCTGATGATACCTGTAATTCCGTTCCCGTTGGGATCGTTGTTCGTAGTAGCGTTGTTGGTAATGCTGCTGTTGTTGTTCATTTTATTAATCGAGATCAACTCGAATTCGTTAGTGGACAACTTTTTCTGTAAGGCCATTTCGTATTTCTAGGACTGCTTTCGATGAGTGAAGATATATACGCATTTATTTTTCTAACTTGTCACTAATTAATCATGTTACATCACTTGTTTTTTTCCCTAAAGCAAATCCCATTAATATATCCCTATCAATGTAAGCGTATTCCCACAGATGGTTGACGGATTGTCTTCTTAAGTGGAGAAGCACATAGGTACAGGCTGCGAAGAAATTGTATCTCAAAGATAAGAATCGTTGGAGCAACAGCTAATGTGTACAGCAGGAGAAACAGGTGATCCAGTGCCCCAGAAACAATCTTCTCGTGTTTGCGGAGTATCAGCATGTTTTTCTTCCACAGCTGCTTTGGAAGCTCAGTCAGCTGAGCTACACCACTAGTTTATCAAACAAGAGGGATAAAGTGTCGGCGAGCGCGATATGAATTCACTTGGAGGAGCTACTTCTGGTAGAGCGAACAGTATCCTTAGCGAATAACATCATCACTACTCCTTGGATGAACACTGTAGGGCTGCTTCTAGCGTTGCAATTCTAATTAAATCCTTACCCGGTCGCTCTCTCAGCAAAACAAACGCGCACTCACATTCCTTTCGCTATTTTTCGCAATTTGTCAAATCCTACCTCTAGCCGTGTGGTTCCCGATTCTTCACATTGCAATAAACGATTACTGTAGCTGGAGACCATAGATTAGGCTTTTTCGATATCTTAAGCACCATACTATTATTCCTAAACTGATACTCTTTTAGCACTATAACATTTTTTGTAATAATTTGCGGAAAACTGTCTTATTTTAACTGGGAATTGCCCACAAAACATCCACTTAAAAAATCCTGGTGCTTTGCTGAGCCCAGGAAATACACAACCGTCTTGGGGAAAGTCCTGTTCAATACTCCGAGCGCACCGTTGATTGCCAGCTTGAAGCTTGCCAGTTTCAGTTGGCCACAGGATTTGCGAACAAGGCGATGACGACGACGACGACGAGGACAAGCTTTCCAGTGAGTGGTCGCAGCTTCCTCTCTGCTGGCACGAGGAAAAGAGCCTCATGGCAGAGCGCATGTACAAACAAAAGCATGAGTTTCCCACTGCTTGCATGCTTGGACTGGTTCGCTGGGTGGGTTGCTCCTTTCGTCGGTGTTTCCGTTGTTGTGGCACTGGTTCTGGAATTTGAAAACAGCCCGTGATCGACTTGAACTTGCGAAATTGAACAGAGAACCAAATGAGTGGGGCATGCAAGGCTCAAATGCTTGCAGTCAATAACGGGGCGACAACGTCCTTTTTTTTTCCAATTTCGTTTATTTGGTATGCTCAGGCGTGTATAAAACTTTAGGCAGCCAAGGTTCTTTGTGATAGGTGCAATCGTCATCATATTTTTATTATGTTAGTAAGACAGGGACATAAGTGAACGTACTCGAGGTGACTCGAGGCTAGGTTTACAATATTTAAGGATGGACGGGGATTAGGAGTTCGGGAATCAGGAATCATCATAATCAAGGAATTTCAGCAGCTCATCCGGTCATTTGGCGTCGGGGACGATGTGGTGTGTCGTCGTGCTCGAAGAATGGTTCGAATGGGAGCATCTTTCCGGACGGCCAGAGCTACGGCGCTCTACAGGACAGACAGACAGAGACAAAACAAAAAAAAAACTTTGAAGAAAAGAAAAAAACAAAAGTATTAGAACTTTTATGTCAGAGGAACAAAGAAAACTATAAATAAACTTGCATATAGACCATATCACAATCCCCAAAACACCTTTTATCTCCTGGAAGGGTTGTTTACCTCAGGCCACTAGAATATCCAATAGTTGCTCTCTGGAGACGCCGTTTTCCGAGCAGAACCAAACTACGTGATCGATGTCATCATAACCGGCTCCACACCTACATAAGTTGCTATCGACAAGGTTTATTCTGTACAGATGTGCGTTTAGTGAATAGTGATTAGACATAAGTCTCGACATCACGCGAATGAAGCCTCGACTTAAGTCCTCACCTCTGAACCACGCTCGCACAGAAACTTTTGGAACTATAGAAAATAGCCACCGTCCAAGTTCGTTGTGTGTCCAATTTCTTTGCCAACTTTGAAGAGTACTCTGACGGACTAATGGGAAAAACTCGTTGCTCGAGTATTGTCTATCATAAACCTCACCTTCCTGTGCGCCCACCTTTGCCAGCGAGTCTGCCTTCTCATTGCCGTAGATTGAGCAGTGAGATTGGACCCAAACAAAGGTAATCTTGAATGATCTTTCGACCAAAACACGCATCTGCTCTCCTATGTTTGTGAAAGTAAGATGCGTGCTTAACAGGTTTCATCGACCGGAGTGCCTCGATAGAACTAAGACTATCCGAGAAGATGAAATAATGGTCTACGGGCTGATTGGAAATTATCTCAAAGCGAAGTTAATTGCTGCCAGCTCAGCAACATAAACCGAACATGGTTCCTGAAGTTTTCGGAAGATGGTTGAAGTTACATTGAAAACACCGAAGCCAGAGGATCCGTTAATGCGAGAACCATCAGTGAAATATCTGTTGTTGCAATTGACATGTTCATATTTTTCAGAAAAATGAAGCGAATAGAATAATTTCGAAGATGATCTGGTATTGCTTGAATAGCATGTTCCATAGACAGATCGTATTCAATTGAGAAACTGTCAATGGTGAAGTGAAGGTGGATTATAACACGGAAGACAAAGATCTGACGATATATAGTTGAGATAAACTCTTAAGAATCTTGACCGATGAACCAGTTCAAGCATATTATCGAAGTTGTGTAAGACAAGTGTGTTACTTGTTCCACATTTGATTAGTATTCTTAATGAGAGCTCCCAGTAACGGTGCTTTAAAGGAGTGACTCCAGCAAGCACCTCCAGGCTCATTTTATGCGTTGAATGCATACTTAAGGGCAATACGCAAACAACGATATTGAATTCGTTCCAATTTGATAAGGTGGCAATCAGCTGCTGAGAGGAAGCAGAAGGAGCCGTACTCTAAAACAGAGAGAATAGTCGTTCTATAGAGTTTGATGAGGTCTTCCGGGTGAGCACCCCACCATGTTCCGGAGATAGAACGTAGAAAATGGATCCTTTTCCGGCATTTCTCTATCAAATACTCAATATGAAGTCTCCAGGTGCATTTGGAATCAAACACGACCCCAAGGTATTTAGAAGATAAAGATTGGTTGATGTCATCATTCAACAGCTTTAGTTTCAGTTGAGCAGGGTACCGCTTCTTAATCAACAGAACCAACTGAGTTTTTTTGCGGTGAAAACTCGATCCCCAAATGTCTGGCCCAAACAGTCAGATTATCTAGGGTACTTTGCAATGGTCATACCAAGACAGCTGCACTTGGACCTCTTAGAGAGACCACGGCATCATCTGCAAGTTGTCTGAGCGATGCATTGTCCTTCCAAACAATTGTCAATATCTTTACCATAGAAACTATAAAGCAAGGGACTTAAACATGAACCTTGGGGAAGACCCATGTAGCTATTTCTGGAAGCTGTCAGAGAGCTGAGTGTAAAAATTCATTTGTTTTTCTGACAACAAATTGTACAAAGAAATTATTCAAAATAACGGAGCAATCCATTACTGTGCATATTGTCTGACAGCACTTTTATGGAAACTGAATCAAAAGCGCCTTAATATCCAAGAATACTGAAGCCAATTGCTCACTTGTGCGCAAAGGCCAGCTGTATATCTGAAGAGAGCAATGCTAGACAATCATTTGTTCCTTTACCTTTACGAAATCCAAACTGAGTATTTGAGAGTAATGCATTTTGTTCAACCCAATGGTCGATTCTTGAAAGGACCATTTTTCCAATAATTTTCTCATGCATGAAAGCATGGCAATCGGTCAGTAGGAATTGTAATCAGACGCTGGTTTCCCAGGCTTTTGAATAGCTATTACTTTGACCTGTCGCCATTCTGGTGGTACGATGTTGTACTCCATGAAACAGTTGTACAGGTCAGAAGTAACCCGTCTTTTGCGATATCTGGGAGATTTTAAGAAGATTGAATTTGATGTTATCGCATCCCGGAGCAGAGTTATTCGATGAAAGAAGAGACATAGAAAGTTCCAGCATTGAGAATGGCCCATCCAAAGAACCGGGATCGGTGACTGATTCTCGAAATAGCGGTTCTGCTGGTACGGAATCTGGGCAGACCTTTTTGCGAAATTGAATATCCATCGATTGGAGTATTCTTCACTCTCATTGTTGGAAATGCGGTTCCGCATGTTGCGAGCCGTTTCAAAGTGTTGTCATTGAGGTTTCTCGCGATAGTCCCTCGACAAAACGTCGCCAGTAGCTACGTTTTTAGCCTTACGAAAGGCCTTTAAGGCATCAGATTTCTCAGAATACAACTTAGTACATTCATCATCCCATCCAGGAGTGGCTGGTCTTCTTATGACAGATGTACTTGGAACGCGTCGTTTCTGAGCTTCAGTGCGCTTTTTATGAATCAATTCGGTAAGGAATCGATACTCATCCAGTGGCAGGAAGAATATCAGTTGATTCAATACCAATTTTACCGCCGATGCAAATTTTTGCCAGTCAATGTTCTTCGTGAGATCGAAAGGAACATTAACTGGCTCAGATTCTTGATAGCCACTTTTTAATGGTGGTGGCTATCGGCATATGGTCACTACCATGGGGATCTTGGATAACCTTCACGTGCAATCTAACGATAGTGAATTAGAACATAAAGACAGATCAATACGGCTTTGTTGGACCATTTGGTCCTATTCGGAGTTACTTCACCAGTGTTCAAAATATTCAAATTGAAATCGTCACACAAATCATAGAAAATAGGCGCTCTATAATCGTCATACGTTTCGCCCCATCCAATACCATGTGCGTTCATATCACCCAATATCAATACTGGAGATGATAGGAGGGAGACTGCGCTCCAAAAATGTCGACGATTAATAGAGGCATTTGGAGGAATGTACACTGAAGCTATGCAAAGATCTTTATTCTTCACATTTACTTGGCATGCGACGATTTCTAAGCCGGGAACAGTCGGAGGGGAATTCTGTAGAAGGAGTAGCATTTTGATCCCCAAAGAACGCCACCATAATGATCATCCCGATTCTTGGCGAATAATGTTAAAATCGTGGAAGTTGATTTCATCTTCAGAAGAAAGCCATGTTTCACAGAGAGAGCAATTACATCACAATCGGAATTGCGAATCAAAACTTGAACACGTCAATTTATTTTTAGACTATGACAGTTCCACTGCAGCACAGTGATTGTATCTTGTATGGCCGTATTATCCATCGAAAGATACAATTTCTGCAAAGAAGGGCCATGAAACAGTCAATTGCTTCAGATAACTTTCTACTGTTGGAATAAAGAGGTCAATGATTGGCCCAATGAATCCGGAATATTGAAAAGATTCAAAAGCGGTCCACGAGGTCCTTAAAGGATATCAATCCTCGCTTGGACGAGATTCTCTTTTCGGAAGTGCAGTAGCATTTTCCTTTTCATTGATAATCCTAGCCGGATGTTTCTTAGGAACATCGGTTTTAGGCAATGGCGGAAATGTCTTAGAGCAGCAGGGATCTGTAGTGAAGACTGTTGCTTCGGGATTTTAAATAATCCCCATTACCTTCAGATTTTGTAAGCCTTTATGGATGACTTTTGATTTCTTACGGCGCGATCCTGGGAAGACGGTTGCTTCCTCTTTTCGGGCGCGTGTACCTCGAAGAATCATCCATATCGGCTGCGTCAGAGTCCGATTCATCAATGGAGATGGAATCATAATAGTCACTTAGCTTGAACGGTAGCTGAAAAAGCAGTCTTTGCGGTGGCAGTGGCGGATGTGTCTTGCGCTTTAACCATTTCGCATAAGACTGCTTGGAGCGCTGTACCAACGAGCGCTTCACTTTTTGGGTGCGTCTTTTTGTACACCGGGCAATCTTGCAAACCATGGGCAGGATCAAACCACAATAAAGCACATTTTGTGGCTTGTTGCTGGCAGGTATCCTCCCGATGTCTTTGGAAACATTTACCACAAAGTGGTTTGTTGTCACAAAACTCGGCGGTGTGACCTAATTGTTTGCAGTTGGTACAATTAAATACCCTTGGTACAAACAAACGCACCAGGAAACAACATATTCTCGATATCTACATATTTTGGGAGCATCGAACCGGCGAACGTCACCGAAGCGAGCCTGACTTAGCATATACCTTTTTACCATCTACTGTGGTTGCTGAATGCAATTCCTTGCAGTCCAGGATATCCACGGTAGATTGCAAGGAGCATTCTTTAAGCGACCTTTCCTGCAAGCACATCCTTGCAAGATTAAGCTCGCTGCGTTGATCACACCTTCTATTTCGACCTCCGCGAGGGGAACATAAACTAAATATTCAATGTTGTACGCCCTGTTGCCAGCAATTTCATTCGCCACCTGGTATGTAGGTGCGGTGATGCGTAGCTTGTTTCTGTTGATTTGATTGAATTCAAGCTTCGTAAAATGACGTCAAGTCTCGTTTGATGCCGAGAAAATCTAGGCTTTTCGCTTTCTGTCGAAAGTAAACAACCCAAGGGCCAGGCAAAGATGCCTGGTAAAACCGTAAAGAACCTCTTTTGGTGGCTCACCACCTCCCATAGTCTCTGCTTCCATTCTCACCCCGAGAGGTGGAAGGACAATTCTGTCTTATACTAACTTAAAACTATTAGCAAATCAGAAAAAATAATAAGAAAAAAACTAATTCAATTGATTTCAATCAGTCGCTCCACTTATCTGTGCTGTTGCTGTAGGTAGCAGCAGAAACAATAACCTGCTTTACTGGCGTCGCCAGAAGCAGCTACTTCGCTCGCCGACAGTGATCGCCTTGGATCCGTAGGTAGGCACCACACAATAGACTCGCACTACCGAACAACACCCGCGATGAGACACAGCACACGTCTGGCTCGTTCGAACTATCGGCACGGAATGGCGACAACGTCCTTATGGTCATATACGAACGGAAGTCCGTCTTTCGTTGCTACTAGAGACCAGTATGCATCTCCACTATTGTTTCAGGATAGGATATTGTGTTAGTTACAATAGATATTTTTCCGGATTCCTTCGATTAGCGATGCGATCTGTAGGATGGGGTATACTTATGCGGGTATCCTACGAAAGGCGGAAACACGAAAGGTGGAAAGCACATAAGGTGGAACACGAAAGGCGGAATGATGCAAAAAGGCAGAAACACAAAAGGCGGAATCACAAAAAGGCAGACTTACGAATGGCAGAACTGAATTGGGCTGTTTTAATTTATGCGGACATTTTGAACCAATAGCTCAAACGGCGTGATTCTTCTTTCGCTATAAAAAGATATACTTTGGCTGTTGATCGGCCAGATGCATGTTTTCTTGTTATTTAGTGGGAAGACCTTCCGTAGCTCACCAATAAGGTATATAGCTTTGTACGAAGCATACCATGCTGAAGGTAACTGATATCGAATCTCTATACGGTTTTTGGGTGGCAAATTTTCTCGTCTTCCCGAAGCATGGAAATCATACCTTAATAACTCTGGATGTGTCTAATAGATACTAAGCTAAGAGGCTGTTTGTGTTTCAGTTGTGAGATGAGATTTCAATAAATAGAAAGGGCTAATCCTGTTTGGCATAATTCATTTGACATAAAGCCGTCTGGCATAATAGTCGTTTGACATAATTGTCGTTTTATAACGCAATTAAAAATGATCTTGTTTTCAATAATCACATTCTTTACGCAACCTAAAGCTGGACTTCAAATGTAGACTTCTTGATATTTACAATGAAGAAGGCAAGATGCATGCTTTCAAAGAAGCATCACCAACTCTTATGCATTATTCAGAGCAATCGCGTATATTTAAAGAAGGAATGATCTCCTCCCTTTTTGCATTGCACCGAGCAAATGCGTGCTTCAAAGAAGGCATCATCAACTCTTTTTCATTATCCCGAGCTATTGCGTAATTTGAAAGAAAGAATAGTCTCCCTTTCCGTATTGTACCGAGCAAACACGTGCTTCAAAAGACACTTTCTTACACTTTTTGGGGAATAATACGTTCTAGCGAATGTCTCCTCGGAATTAGTAAATATATTCTGCGAAAATGATTTTAATAGCATACGGTTATATAGAATATCAATTATTAAAGTTGAGCCATCTAAACTAAGAAAAAAAACAGCCTATGTGCAAATAGAAGGAAAAAAATAATATTGAAATTATAAATTTATATAAGAATGGAAATTGACTTCTTTTCTGAGTATATATTATCTTTTAATCAGCTATGCCAAACATGACCATTGTTGCCAAACGGCTTATTAAAAGCACCAAATTAATTTATGCCAAACAGCGTACCCTCGACAGTAGACAAATATACGGAGGGGCGTGCTTTCTAAAGAAGAAATCATATCCTTCTTCAACTGATACCGAGTAGATGCGTGAGCCTTCAAAGAATAGAATAGCAGTTCTCCCTTACCTCAAGCAAACGCTTCAGTGCAAAATTAAAAAATGATACTGCCTTTTGTAAATACGACTTATGATATATCCTCCGCCCTAGTTAATTTGTTACAAGTATTAGAAAAGTCTGGCCTTTTCAAGATTCTGCCTTTGTGATTCCACCTTCCGTAGTTTCCCCTTTTGTTAGAGTCCACTTATGCGCATTGAAAATATTCCACTCATGTACCTACCGAAGTATAACACAAAATACGTACCAAACGCGCACTAGTTAAAAATTACACTGGGTGATGATCGCGCGATCGTTCTATGAATACTTTGTGTCCTAATACGAGTATGTTCAATCATGCATTTATGTATTTACTTCAACCACTGCGCAAAACACAAACTCGGAACTTGCGATTATCTTCTTCGATGGACACCATCTCGGCGTGACTGTCCAATCTTGCACTCCAGATAAGTGAGAAGCCAGATGTAGAGAAGTAATAAAGAGGAAAAAGTGAGGAAGGAAATAAAACGAAGGGAAGAAGAAAACAGAGGAAGATAGAGAAAGAAAGAAGGAGGAAAAAGAGAAGAAAGAAAGAAGAAGAAAAAAGGAAAATTGTTCTTTTTACTTTTCAACTTATTACTTCTCATTTCTTACTTCTTATTTGCCTTAATGACCTTTCTTGATATAAAGGCCTTCAGCATAAAAAAATACATACAAATTATTTTTTTGTTTTATATATGGAAAGCATGAAAATGGCAGGACCGCCCCTCCATAAGTGCTTATGTAATTAGTGTAGCTGACCTCTTTATACACCAGATTATCAGGCCAAACACAGTCGAATGGATTTGGTTAACAAAAAGGAGCTAAGGTTGAGACAAACTTGCTATGTTCTGAGGTCGTTGGTAGCTTGCGTACAGTTGGTGACGGGTGATTCTGATCGACCCGTAAATCAAAATTGTTTCTCGAGCATGATGTTTTGGTCTCCGGCAGACTCACATTCGACACCTTTTCAAACAGTTTTCCGGATAATCCTTCTGCGCGTACACCTTTGACTTTTGAATGCATGCCGGAACTCCAGGACGATTGGAAGTAGCTGTATCGGACGGGGAAGGGTCAGTTTCGGGCCAAACGCCACTAGGGGCCGAGAAAGTACACATTCGGCCGAACGGTTTTCTCGCAACAAGTTGCATTCGACGGGGGACAAACCCTTATTCGATCAGTTTTGAATATAATCATAATCAGTCATTGCGGCACAAAGTTTGGTGGAATTAAAATGGTGTAATGAACCATATTAGCTTGGTTAGTTGATTCGCTATACAGCGTTTGCAAGAGCCATGATGCAGGCAATTGTTTATGATGTGTTTCAAACTCAGTACTGAGATTTTCATTTTCATTGAGAGAGGTCACGCGATATTAAAAATTTTAGCAACATGCAATCAACGGAAGTAATACCGA